>NW_027211697.1:10512500-11820000 GCF_022749685.1 Semicossyphus pulcher
CAGCCGTCTTCTCTGGAGCAAGTGAACTGGGAAACCTGGGAGCAGACTGGGTGGTCACGCTTACATGTGCGTCAGAGCCAAAAGATTGTACTCATTCTCTCTATGCTGTTTAATAGTGGACGACAGATGTAAAGGGAGAGATCATCCATGATCTCTGAATGATTCCCAGGTGAAACCTCCTCCTGGCAGCCCGCAGGCTTCAGCAAGAGTTTCTGATTGCTTTGAAGCAGTCAGCGATTAGGCACGCAGTTCTTAAATATGATGCATTACAGCCATGTCGTCTTTGGGGATTTCAAATATGTATCCTCTGTTTTTTTACTGACGTGATGAGGTTATTTACCCCTTCCTCAACCAGGGTGGATTTAGATTAGATTAGACTTAGCCCTACCAAAGTTATTCAGGTAGAAATAAGTCCCTTTAGTTTAAGAACTACTTCAGCGCAAAGATATGTGATCCCTTTAGAGTGTTATAGTTCCTGTCGTTTCTAAAGACATACTGTTTTACCTACAGTGTAGGGGATTTCCCCTTCAGCTTACAAGCATGTGTGTGTCTGCCATGACCTTAGAGAGCAGCTCCAGTCATGTTTTAAGACGTATAAAATACTCTGCTTGAGTTTTGTGTCTGCTGTGTTATTTCTGTAAAATACGTTTAGCCTCCCAAGGCATCTCCTCCTTCTCCCTCATTAAAAATTCACCAATCTGCATAGTCCAAGCCCACTACATTTCTCCTTTTGTATAATTACAGCTGAAGACAAAACACGTCTCTGCCATCTTGAAACTTAGCTAGCTTGAAATGTAGTAATTAGTTGTAACGTTAACGTTAGTAGTCAGTAGTGAGTTTGCAAAAATTACAATGACGGTTACAGCTGGCTCACGCATCGCCGAAGTGGTTGCCACAGGTTGCACACAATGATATGCACAGCTTCACCCCGTCCAATAACGGGATTGGCTCCTTAGGTTTGTGACGTCTCAAACCTGCCAATCTGAAAATGTGTTGTTCAGCCTGTCCTTGGTACACTGCAGTTTAAAAGCAGACAGGCCCAGCCATGGAGATGACTGCTCATGTTGTCCCTGACATGTCTTGTAGCACATGAAGAACACCACATGGAGATGTTTACAAGGTTAAACACTGGAGGAGGTCTTCCACTGATATATGTCCACTTTGCCTTGGTTTAATTGTATGCACAGGCTGCATTTCACTTTGCAGTGACAACTTTTGGCTATTTATATACTCTCTTATTTAGGCTTCCCACCGGTTACTCATGACCTTTACCTAACTTTTTTTCACTGTTTATCCATAACTTTTAGTTTTAACTCTTTAACTCATCCTATAAGCGGTTTATCAACTACACTGAGCTAATTCTGTTAAATGTATATGCATTACTTTAGCTGGCTGTTAGACTTCCTGTTCAGTTGCTAACTAGTTCATCACCTGAATAGAATAAAATTAAACTTCTCAGTCTATCCATGTTCTCTTTAAGTAGCACAGGTTGGGAATCCACACAGCTGCTTGCCAGGATTTATCACATGCAGAAGAGCAGAGGCACTAGTTGTCATTTCCCCCCTTACAAATCAAGTTTACCCATTTCCTGCATTTTCACATTACAGGTCGTCTTTATGTTTGTCTTGGAAAAATATAACAGGGATTATTGGTGAATGTAAGATCCTTTGAAGTCTTGGCTGTGGATATCAAAGAGTTCAAATAGCTTGTGAGGTTCTCTGTTTGTCAAGCTAATAAATGAACGAAGCAACCCCAGGAAGCTTTTCCAGGTAAGGCATTGCAGGTAAAGAATCTATCACTCCAGAGCGCTATGAGTTCAAAAGTTCAAGATCCACATGACGACTGAACTGCAGGGCCACAGCTTTGTCTGGTGATTCAACAGCAAATATCTTGTTATCGCCATCATGTTACCGCTACGTAGCTTCTGCAAATGAAAAGCATGCACGCTCCTGTCTGTTCCACAGGGTGTGTAATAGATGACGTTTAACTCCAAGTCTGACAACAGGTAAAGATAGTGATGAGTCACCTGGAGAACCTGACTGAGTCATTTCATGCAGAGTGTGCTTCAGTTTTTGTGTGATGGTGTCTTTAAAGAACTCTGGGTGCCCCGCACTCCCTTTACTCTCCTCCTCTGCTGTTCAATCGAAGAGTGGAAAGTCCATAAGTTGGAAACTACAACCACAACCAACCAATGCACAGGACACTTATTCATAGGCTCACACACACACACACACTCACACACACACACACACACTTGGGGTGGGGAACAAGAGCAGCAGCAGTGGCAGTAGCAGTAAATTGGTGCAGACATCCGTCAGAAGCCCCATGAGTCACCCACTGGAAAACGTACAGCTCTCCAAAGCCAGAGTAGATATCCATCAAAAGTGATTGCGGCTGCTGCGAGCTCCTGCAAAAACACTGTTAGATATATACACACAATTATGATATGCACACAAACACGTGCTTACGTGCACACAAATGCACGCTCCCCCACACGCACAGCAGAGATTTTTGTGGTGTGCATGGTTGGTGCATGCCAGTGGAAGGATAACCAGTTTGTTGCCTGGAGGAGAAACAGTGAGGCTGGGGGAGCCACAGCATTCATGAGACCTTTTTAATGCTGCCAGCTTCACTTGTGAGGTCACCTGACAGTTTAAACACTGATTCAAGAGTCGACCTCAAATCAATCTCCTATTCTGTGATACTTTTTGAAGGTGTGAGCTGCTAATTGAGAAGCAGAGTGCAACCACCTGTAGAAACTGAGTATCAGGATGCAGAGTGAAACAAATAGTTTCAACTAGAATGATAGATTGTTGCTGATGTAAACTACAAAACAAAAAAAAAGCCTGAATTGTCTCTTACTAATTCCTGTCCAAGAAGCAGTCCGACGCACACTGGACAAAGTGCGTGTGTTTGATATCAAAGTGAGGACAGCAGGATTCGAGGCAGCGAATGAGCTTTTCTTGAGTGGATCCTTCATTTCTTTTTTTCTTCAACTTCCCTCACCCCTCTGAGCTGCGTATCAGATCTCACATGTGGTCGCGATGTATTGCACGCATATGCTACACACATTACACTTGCAACCGAATTATGTGGAACATGAGAGAACATAAGGAGAGGTGCATGTAGAGCTGTTCATGGAGGGATCTAAATAGCTTGGCAAGGTAGTTAAAGATACAATATTGAATGTTTCAGTTTTTTGTTCTTTAGCGCCACCCTCTGGTGATAATCTGTAATATTGCTTTCCTTTTTAGACTGTTTGCCTTCATCTGAGCGTTGAATTTGTTTCTTTTTCTTTGGATTTTCACTTATTGTTGAAGTTGTATCTGTAGTCATCCATCTTTTCTTTGTTTGTTCAGCCATAGTAGATTACTGTTTACTCGCAACACTTGCAGAGACCGGAAAAGCAGCCGCTTAGCTCCGCCTACCCTCTCTGGCAGACCAACCACTTCTGGGTGATGGAAAACGCGCCACTAACTGGGCGCCGCTCGCCACAGACACCCAATCCGTAATAATACTATACACTGCAAATGCAAAGGCTTTCATCAGTGGGCCATAGGCTCAATCACCATTGTGTTACCTCATTCGGCGATAGATAGAGACTTAACAGACATTTATTTAAATGAAAAAGTTTGAGATTGTGCCTTTAAGATGCTTACGTTGTCCCTGCCTGCAAGCTCTGATCTTCCAGCCATCTTTAAGAGCTTTGATTTATCTTGAAGTCATGAATAGCTGAAAAAGTCCAAATGCTAATGCTCCATTTATCTAGATTAAGATAGCTATGTCCAGAGTGTTCACTGATTAAAGAACATTGCAGTACTATCAGGGAATTCCAAGCTTACAAACACAGTCCCACAAACACTAGAGAGTCCAGCCTTTATGATGTAAGCGAGTCATTGCTCCCCTTTCTTCCCCTTTTCTAGCTTTTCTTTTTTGCACATTTGTCCCCTGGCCCCTGCTCGCCTTACAGAGGGCCAAACTGCTGTTGTGCGCTGCGTGGTCAGGCAGAGCGGCGCTGCACAGATTCCTGAGACGTCAGACATTCTGGTGTTGGTGGGGCCAGCGGCTGCAGCCTGCACCTCACACATGACCTCCTCAAGGTCAGCAGGTCAGATCCTGTGATAATCCTGTCCGCATAGCAGAATGGTGTGCATACGTTAGCCCCCTCCTTGTGTGCATGTTTATGTGGTTGTGTGTTGTTTAAAGTTGAGCTTTTTTTGTTGTCTTATTTTTGAATTTAATGGTTAAGTGTTTATTTCAGGTTTTAACTTCACACTGCATGATTTATTTTGTAGATCGCTTCTCATTTCCACACTTGCGTAGTATATGCACGTGTCAAAGCCTTTATTCGAATGTGGGAGCAGGTACATGTCTGTGCACGCATTAACACTCGCATCTTAGAGTGTGTACCTGTATGTGTGTGTACAGGGATAGGTGTGCAATATGTCCCAGAGGAGGTCAAAAGACCCACACCTGCAGGAGATCTGCAGGGAGCATCACTGTCATCTGGAGAATCGAGACACAGAGAGAGAGGAGAGATGAAACACAGAACAGAGAGCTCTCACTCCGCCCCCAGACATTGTTATTTCAAGCTTTTCTCATCATATTGAGGAAGAAGGGAACAATACATAGCACGCAAACTGACTTGGAGAACTCGCTGAGAGCAGCACAGTCAGCTCTTTCAGCAAACAGAAGAAAGAGAAAATATCAAAGAGCAGAGAGGCGAGGAGAAGGAGGGACGGGTTGAAAGATATAGACAGCAGGGGAGATAAAGAACCTTATCCACAGAGGCTTTACTCTTCACTCCTCCTCTGCTGCTTTTACACTCTGATGCAAAACATGCATCAACATGGCCCGTGCTAGAGGCAGCTTTTTTGTGCTCTCTTAAGCTTTTCAAGCGCATGTTTCAGAAAGCCTCAGAGGAGCGAGACTGCAAAAAAAAAAAATAGAATACTGATAGACGATAAGAAAAAAAGGAACTCTTGTACTCTGTTGCAGAAAAATAAACAGACAGAAGTTATTGTTTTTATACCGTCGGTTATTCCCAGTCATTTCCTCATTTTGGAATCCATTTTCAAATTTATTGCACTTAAGACACGACATTTCCCTCCCCATGTCTCAATCCCATATATACACATAGACACACATACACTCACCCCCTCTCCAGTTGTTAGGAAGGAATGCCTGTCCTGTAGATCTTATGGCAGTTTGGATGATTGATCAGGTGGCAAAGAGACTAGAGCCATCATAGAGTCTACAGTCTGTGTGAGCATGCATACATTTGTGCATGCATGTGCAGTATGCATGTCGCATACAGTACGCATGTTTACCCCTGGCATGTGGCTGCCTGTTTGCGTGTGTAAATTCCTTGTACATACATGTGTGTGTTAGTGTGGCTTTACAGCAATGGAGACACCAGGACACTTGGCACCACACTGACGTGACCCAACACTTGACCCTGCAGGACGCCAGTGACAGTCTGACTTGAAAGATGATGCACAGAGAAGAACATCTGCAGGCAGCGAGAAACCTAAACCCCTCTATTAGCCTACTGCTGCCTTCAAAATTGTACCTCAACTTTTAATCTGAAAAACCAGGCAAAGTGAAATCGAGGTAAAATCAGGAAGCATGAGATTAGGCCTGCACTGATATAGTTCTTTACTTACCTGACCTCTTTGAACCTTGACAAATTTCCTACAGAGAAAGGGGAAAAGAGCCAAAGACAACTGCAGACGCTTGCATAACAAACTACAAGAAGAAACATATCTGTGTGCATTTCCCTCTTGGGACCCATCCAATGTGAAGCTTCTGTGTACAAAGTGCTACTCCACTGGCAAGCCCTTGCCTCTCCGTGTTTCGGTTTTCTTCCTTTCCCGGTTTTTATCTCCAATAAATACTTGTTGGCAGTGTAGAAGTAGAGCTAGAGTAAACTTCAACAGGCTTGGGATTTTGACCTGAAGCCACAGGGCTCATCTAGTGTTGGCGTGTAACCCCCTCTACAGGAGAGCAGGATTGCCAGCTTTTCAAGACTTTCATTCAGATGATATTAGAGATGTTTCGGTCATGAACGATTTGTTCAAAAAGTACAATCTTTTCAGTCAATGGAATGATCCGTTCACCTCCATGCTTTAAATAGCCAATAGCCTTCTGGAGGAGGGCTGTATTAGCAAATGACCATGTCATTGGTTTGGAGAACTACAGAACATATCACTTGACTAAATGTGTCTGTCTCTCACTCACTCACTCGTTCACTCAACGAGATTACGACCAAGTGGTTCGGTCACCGAACGACTTGGTGAACGAGTCTAATGAGCTAAACTTGCAGCTGAACGAGACTTGAAGATCCGGGTCACTGCAGTGAATGATAGCCGGCATCTCTAGATGATATCCGCGGTACAGGCTAGTGTTGTGACGTTTGCGAACGATCCGGTTCTTTTGTACGGCTCTTTGGTGCAATCGACGGGAACCAAGTCGTATGGAGTCGTTCTTTTTATAGTTAGCCCAAATTTCACTGCCCACCCTAGATCCAGTCCCCTTTTTGCCAAAGTACCACAGACAGCTTTTTTTCAACTGCAACTCTGTTATGCTAGGACACGTGCAGCGGAATCAAGTCACCACAACATAGTGCTGACGGTGAGCAACCACCGGCTCTCGGAAGGGAACGGAGCCATAAGATCCAACTCCCTTCAAAGAGCCGTAATCCCCAACACTACAAGCACAAACACGATATATTTGAAAACTACTGGCCCTCAGTTATTTTTGTCTCTTAATACGTGGAAAATTCCCCCTCTTTTGCTGACATCATATGAGATGTGCAGCCCCTTGAGGCTCTGTGGTGGTGGCATTTGGGGGCAGGGTCGGAAAACTGAATAAATACTTTGATGCAAGCTTTGCTGTGTCTAGCCACCCTCCCTCTTTCTATTTTTTGTCCACAGTCGCTCCATTCAGGTCCTGTTATTTCTGATCCCTTGGGCAGTGCAGTTGGGTCAGCTAGCCGATCTAATGGTCGATCAGCTGAAGGACTGTTAGTTACAGAGCAAAGCTTTATGACTCAGGTGCATCCCACCTACAACCACACCTGACAAGAGCCCATGGCTTTCACAGGCCTGGGTGGGATGCCTGTTAAAAGTTTTGCCTTCAGGACATGATGACAGGTCAGCAGTGAGAGACACATGAAGTCAGGACGTCTAGAGCTCGGCTCTGGCTTAATGTGTCCTTTACTGCACGCCATACTTCTCTTGCTTGCCCTTCTAAAAAAACTTTTAATCTGCAGTCATTTTATAGCTGTAGTCAATCATTGTTTTTGCTTATTTTTGGTATTTATTTTGCATTATTCAAAGGTATAATAAGTAGGATTTTCCTAAAAATATAAAATATAGACTTTTACAAATATAATACGATATAACTCATCACTTATGGGCCTCTATACGTGTGTGTTGGTGAATCTGTGTGCAGACCCTTGTGAGACCCTTCTCTCCGCTTCTAGTCTGTTGTTTTGCTTTGCACGGGACGCTTTCAGGAGGGGCGCTGTCGTGGTTCCCTGAGCCAATCACAGCGTATAGGTGAGTGTGGGAGTGGTTCAAATTAGCAACTGGGCCCCATTCAGACCGGCGAACATGGTCAAAGAGTGATGCAGAGTTGGCCTTCTTTCTGTTGGACGGGTAGGTGCCTCAAACCGGGTAGGACAAGCTAACCACCGTTTAGCGCGCTAGCGCCAAGAGAACCTGCGGTTAGAATGCGGGGTGGGCGTGTTCTCGCACGAGAGAGTGAGAGTGAGCTTCTGGTGACAAAGAGCCCAGGAGGAGGGGCCCAGTTTGAATCTGTTGCTGACAAAATTCAAGGAAAAATTCTACTTATTATAACTTTAACTTATTTTTTTACTGATTTTTATTTATTAATTTCAAACAGTTTATTATTTTTACTGTTGTAACTTTTTAGTCTTTCAAAATTACATCTATTGTTGTACATTTTTGCTCTTATTTTCTGTCTTTTTATTCCTAAGTGAAGCACTTATTTATACTAGTACTATGTAAATAGTTAAGTTGAGGTGTTTCCTGCCAGACTGCTATCTTACTGAAGCAAGACGCTAGGAGATTTAGAGTATTGCCATCAAACCTGGGCCAATTTGAGAAAGAAAGGGACATAGGGGAAATAAGGGAGTGAGCACACTAAATACGTGTGATATAGGATGCCACAATATAAGCCTAATATAATATAAAATATATAATATCTATCCATTATCTATACCACTTATCCTGTTCAGGGTCGTGGGGGGCTGGAGCCTATCCCAGCTGTCATTGGGTGAGAGGCGGGGAAGTCCATTCTCGTGTCTTGCCAGTCTGACTGTAAACAATGCCAATGTACCAAAAAGTAAATCTTGGCCAGAAGTTGTGTACCTCTAACTGCTGGCAACACCAGAAGCTCCCAGTGGCTGTAATGCTGCCAGATGTTAGCTGATGGGTCCCAAGATTGTTGTACTGCAAACACTGATACTGACCTGTGGGCGTTTTGATGTGTTTTTTTTCCAGACATTGAGTGGTGAGATTTGGGACAGAGAGGGTGAGGGATTTCTTCATGGGTGCAACTATTAAGGAGTGCCCGATGCTTGCCAACGCCCCACGCCTTCGCGCTTTAACGGTGCCATACCTGCCTCTGGTGCTGTCATGTTTAGTTTTCCACTCAGTTCCCCCCAGCACCTCTCGACTTCCCCTAGGAAGCTTGGAAACTGAATCAATCAGCTGCTCTTCCTCGAGGTTTCCTTCTGTTTGTGGAGCCGGAGGAGGATCCCAGGGAAGCCAGTCAGGCCTCCTCTAACACTGCTGCTGTGTAGTCAAACAGTCAGAGAGGAGCTCCCACAGTCAGATATAGCTTTTATATGTTTACACAGGGTAGATAAAAATCATTTGGCAGTCAAAGATGGCTTTATGTACAGAGTGTAGGGAGATATTTGCCTTCCAGGCTGTTGTAAGAACAAACTGTATAATCATATACAGAGGTTCGACAAAATGATGAACAAAAAACACAACAAATAATACAGACTTATGGTTACAATGGCAACAATAATAGTAGAAATAGGTTTCATGTTAGGGATAACAACTGTAGTAATGATAATATACACTCACTGGCCACTTCATTAGGTACACCTGAAAAATTTAATGTAATCCAATACACCAGCACAGCCACAAGATTTGCTTTTATGTTGCCTGTAATGTACAGGCTTTTTTCTAAGCTGTAATAGAGGTGTTAATTCAATGATATATATATTATATTTCAGCTTCAAGGTCATAATTGGTGTTGGGGCTGTACTGAGCTGCATTATATTCAAAGGTGTTTCTAATACTCCGGCCCCCTCATGTATGTAAATAGGGGGGACAAAAAAATGGAGACACATCTCAATATAATGTAGTTTAGTACAACACCACCTTTTAACTATGGCCTCAGTAATAAACATAATTGAATTTACACATCTCCGACTCTCAACAAAACAAAAGCCCACCAAAAACTAAATTTCATAAAAGCAGAATCCATGGCACTGCTGTTGTATTTAACTGCAGTGGATTTTTCAGGCGTACCTAATGAAGTGGCCAGTGAGTGTATTACGAATGACTGATAGTAATAATTACAGACATTGGAGTCAATCACGGCAGCAAGTAGTCCGCAACAGCATCCACAGGAACCTGGAAAGATATTATTGTATGATTACAAAAGGGGAAGAAAACATCAGACCACAACAACCAGATAATTTGGGGAATTTGGGGTTTATAAGTTGACTTTTTTTTAAATAAAAATCTTAATTTTCTGTCAATCAACTAACATTTACTGAGAAATCATTTAACTGTTCAAGTAATCTTCAGACTAACCCACTGGAAAAGTTTTTTCCTGCCACACATAAAAGTTGTGTGCTTGAGATCAATAACTCTATGTGCATGAAAGTGTATGAAAGGCTGTTACATAGCAGAATAAAGAAAGTCAATGTTTTTTTGTCTGTGACTCAGCTTCTTTCAGACGTGGTAATGGGAGCAACATACTTCCTAACACACACACACACACACACACACACGTCTAGAAATGCAAAAACACAAACTGTCTCAGTTAACCTCGACACATAATCACATGGGTCAAATCACTTCAGTATATGAATGGTTATCTTGCGCCATCTGCAGGTCATAATGGATTGATTGAGGAAGAAAAGTGCATTCATTTCAACTCTCTTTGTTGAGATCACCAAATTGTCAGATTAGCAAAAACAAGGATGTAAGTATTGAGCAATTTAACATTTTATGCGTGCACACACATGCAGAAAGTAACTTTTGCACCATGATTGGGTAAATGAGTGCAAATGTAAAAGTAGGTATTTGCAGTATGTCTCTGTCTTTCTATTTGTCTGTCAATATTTTGTCTGAAAGAGAGAGACAGCATTCACGCTGGGTCTCCCTGGCCTTTGAGACACTCCCACCTTCAATACTTAGCAGCTTTTCCTTAAGATTTAATTTTTCCTAAAACATTTACCTGGTAGATTGGAAAGTTAAACCCAAATGAACACAGTTTTCTCTGAGAACGCAGAAGCCAACACTTTGCGTTTTGTGTGCTCCATTCAGCAGGAAAAGTCCATATGCCTACATTTTATGTTTTTCCACTGGGAATAATTGTGGATTTGTTTTCTGTGTTAACGACAGGAGGGAGGGAATGACAAGAGAGAGGTAAGAGAAAAGGTCAGGGTATGAATGGGCTCCTTAAATACTTTGCTTTTCTACACAGCCAATATTAAAACTTGTCCTCTTGCTGTAAAACTGTGTTTTGATTTTGGTTGATTTACCTTTCTGAATTGCCGTCGGTAATGTGTCACTTTTGGGCAGCTCATGAGGAAAAAGGGGATCGGTCCCTCTCTCTTTTTTCACTCCTTACCTCTGTGTCCATCTCACCATTCCTTCTCTCCAACCATATGAAAAAATAGAAGCTTAATTAAACCATCGCTTATTATAAATCACTGGCAGCTTTTTAAATCCATTGAAGCTTTTCCTTGTGTGAAAGAGTGCGTGGTGTTGAGCTGCGTGGTGTTACAGATGCCACAAAATGGAGGGAAATGTTTTAACCTTTTCTCAATGTAAGTTAGCAAACGCAGTCAGATTCACATTCCCCTGTGGCTGATAAACAAAATGAGGGGAACAAACAAACAAACGAATCTGTATTTATATATTCGGGGACGTGGATTTCCGGGACGACAAGTGCTCTGGTTTCTGTTTGTACTACGCTTTGTAGTCCTAGTAATGTTATCCAATCAGGTATCAGCAGGCAGCATATGCAGGAAAAACAGTCTGTGCGGAGAGCAAAAGCAGGCAGAACGTAATGCGCAGTAATGACATTCCAGCTCCCATCAACGGCCATCTGACAATGATTAAGCTACTTTTTAAGCTCTTTAAACAGTCACCTGTGTGCTAGAAGCAAACAATTAGTTTTAGATCTAAAATTCAACTTGAGATAAATCCCAGACGCTGTGTCACGAAAGCCGTTGAGCGTTCAGATTTCCTGACTTCCTCGAATGCATCAGAAATGATCGATCCGACCTCCGTTCAACAAACGAGCATTTTAAAGAAGTAGTTTTCTTCTCCTCTTGAGGACAGACCTGACAAAGCTTCATTTTTACTTTTTACAAATCTGCATCATGATGTTGAAATTTCGGCAAAGGTAAGACCCGTTTATTAAAGTAAATCACAAGAAAAACGTTCTTTTTTGTATGTAATGCAGCACGCGGGAAAGAAAGACGTTTAACGCTAACCGCCGGCTACATGCCCAAGCATGTTCACCATATTGCCCAGAGGCTATATCGTCGTCAGACTATAGCAGATGGGATCTGAGATTGGTAGAAGGTAACTGCGTGTGTATCTTTATCGTTTTAATATTGTTCCAATTACTTGCACTTCTTTAAAGATTGGATGCTAATCGCGATTAGCGCGTTAGCATGCTAGCAATAGTAGCATAGCTGTCAATGTTTTAGTAGCCTACTGTATGAGTGTGTGAGTGTTATTTATAAGTGTAACGCAAAAACGAATTCTCTACTAATATAGTATAATTATTTTTGATAAAATAAAGTGACTGAAAATATGTACATTTACATTTATTGGACATGGAGGACCAGGAAACTCTCAGGACCTTGTGAGGAGTGCAATAGCTTCAATGCCACCAGCCAGACCTCATATTGGACTGTTGCAGCTAGCCTGAAATCCACCCACAGCTTTTTCTCACCAGCTCCCCTATTTCCACCTGTCAGGTAGCATCCCACGGAGTGGTGAGTACCAACCAACAATGCACATGCGTGTTGTTATGGTAGCTTAAACTAGCAGGTAAGGCATCACAACACTCCCAAGTCACTTATATTGTTATTGGGTTTAAATTACAACCATATGTAACCATATATAATTTGCACAGGATTGCAAGGTAGCATGGTTCATTTTTGTAAATTAAAAAGTGCTTTGCCTAGCTCCGTAGGTCATGAGCTACAACTATATGAATGCTGACTTATGCGCTTTATGTCGTTTTGTTTGCATTGCAATACTGCGGCATACTATTTGTGTGGCCACAAAAAGCAGCAAGGCATTTCGGCTCAATGAAGCCCTGTCGCAAAGTGACCTAAATGGTAATATGACGAACGTGAATTTGGACTGACAAGGCTATTTTTTTCTTCTTTGTTTTAGACCTATATTGGCTTCTTCGTGTAGCTTATTTTAAAGTTATTATATTCAGCGTAATTTAAATGCAAAGACACACGATTAGGATGATATCTAATGAATTCATTTATGTCAAATTAATTTTCTAATTTGGCATATATTTGCTGCAATCTATCTTTGTCAATTTGCCACTTAGTCTTTTTTATGGCAAACATTATAGTTGTGTATTTTATGATATTTAACTGAATATCTGACATCTAATTTGTTGCGGAATTTCGTGAAGACTCTCAGTTTGAGACTGTAGACTTTTACAAAACTATCTCTTGTCTGTGAAGATGTTTACAGTAACTCTGTAAGTTATTAGAGATAAGAAGTAAGCACAGAAGTAATCTTGCATACTTTAGGGATGTTCATCGTTAAAATGATTCTGATATGTGTGCTGGATAAAAGAAACAAAGTTGTCACACTTGTCTATTTCCATAGCTTGGAGGAGGAAACTCTACCCCACGGCACCTGTTTCTCCTTCCTTGCTTGCTGTCACACTCTTGAGCTTAGCTACAAATTAAAATTCCTCCTCGACAGATTTAGGGAAATCAAAAACCTAAAGCCAAATAGAAAATGTTTTTCTATCCTCTCCTGAAAGAGGGGAGGTAAGGAGAGATTGCTTGCACAATCAGGCCCTGCTATCAGCTACCAGCTATGTTTTTGTTGATCATCCAAGTCAGGGTGAGTGTTGAGCACTCGACACAATGTAATGCAAATATAGGATGTAATATAGTGTCTGAACCGTGTTATTTAGTAATCCGGTGCTAATCCATTCCATTTTTTCCTTAACATCAGAGGAATTTTGTTTTAAGAGCACGATGCGGGCTCTCAAAACAAACTTGACAGCTGATAACAAAATCTGAAAGCACGGCGTGAGAACATCAAGAAATAAATCCCGAGATGATAATTGTGTGGTGTAGCAGTACTAAATCACATGCTGGTAGGGTGAGAGAGGAGATCACAGGCGACAGATGAGGATTTGGAAGATGTCTCACCACGCCCGGCGGCAGAAGAGCCCGCTGCCTGGGAAGACATGGCCGCAGACTGCATTCAGGCCACACAGAGACACATGGCTAGGCAACAAGAGCTTAAAGGGCCAGTTTGCTTATTTTCAATTTAGTCCTGTCATGCTATTATGGGGAGCTAATGCCATAATGCAATTTCTCTCTATGCCTTTAAAAGACGCTATCCACTTCTCAAATGGGCCCTGGAAAACCACTGCCAGGCTATGTAAAATGTGTCATCTGGTGGAGGCCAGGGAGCTTGCTAAACTACACTTCCTCAATTTAGGCGCCTGCCTCTGATGTCATGTCTCGTTCCAAATCAGTGAGGTTTGAAATGTAGACTGCCGACCAGAAGATTTTTTTAGACGATCCACCGGTAAAGTCTTATCGTATATCAGATTCTGTACCGCTCTTAGCCATTGCATGCAGCAAAACAGTAGTTTTTCACTCCAGCATCTCTCGCTGGGCCATTCCTTTGAGAGGGAAGGGTGCAATGCACGCTGGGTGTTGTAGGAATGTAGAATGGGCAAAACTACGAGCTGTTTACACATTTTTCCACAGCTGTGGCGCCAATTTCAAATATTGTTGCTTCTATTGATTACACCAGAGAACACCAGCTTTGACAAACAGTGAAAATAGAGGAAACTTTCTATATTCGTGGTGATGCTGAAGCCACCAGTGGAGGTGGGATGTCTGTAAGAGAGGGAAAAGAAGGACTGATGTGGGAACGTGGGAGGGGATGGAAGAAGAGCTGCAGGGAAAGAGGACGCTGTTAACTTTCCTAGAATCCCACTGAGTTGTAAGACAGCCTCGGTTCCATCAACATTTGTTAAGCGTGTGTGCGGATGTGTGCTTGACCCTGGCTGTGTGTTCAGTACTAACTTTTCCACCCAGTGAAACCAGGCTGTCAGCAGAGCAGCACTCAGCTCATACAATCAAGCCCAGTCAGATTTATTGGAGTAAAGACGTGTTGATTCCATTTTGAAATGTAAATATGGGACTGGGATGGAGTCAGCAGGACTTGACTCCTAGCAGGTGTTTCCTTGGAAGTGGAAAAGACATTGCCACTTTTGAGCAAGAAGTGTTTGAGAAGTGAAATGCTTGATATAAAAATATTCTTGTTTCTAAACGATCTTTTTTTCAATCATGAGAGAAAAGTAAATAATGTAAGGATAAATATTTATTTTACAATGACGATGTGGCAATGAATCATGACCACAGGGTCTGAGTCTGCACCAATGCTGACTTAATGACCAGGTGCAATGCTGTGTTATTTTCAGCATGAGAGGAGAGACATGAATTAGTTCTGTGTATTTAATTAAGATAAAGATGAAATAATATACTGATGTCAGTGTCTTAAAGGTAACGTTATAGTCAGCATCTAATAAACTAGAGATAGACCGATATGGTTTTTTCAGGGCCGATACCGATACCGATTATTAGTATTCATTTCATGAGGAAGCTCGGGATGACGTTTAATTTCCTCATAATGTGGAGTAATTTTAATGAGTCTGCCTCACTGGTATTTACGTAACTTTTATTATTTATGTGACATAGAATCATGCTTACATAGATTTCCTGTCTCAGCTGGAGTGAGGGAAGTTCATCTCAAAGCTCAGCGCTGTATTTGATGCTGCAACTGGGAACTCGAGAACTCCCCAGTAGAAAATTTTGCTCTTCCGATCTGACCTCCGACTAGAAAAGTTGCTTTGGAACGCCATTCAAAGTCGGAGTTCCTATTTGTGAACTCGGAGCAGATTCATCTACCCCGACTTCACCATCAGAAGTCGGAAATTTCTACCGGGAAGTTCTCGAGTTCCCAGTTGTCGGGAATGCAGCTTAAGTGCAGGCGCAGCATGCAATGTGGGTTTGTTTGCAGTGACAACATGGCGAAAGGCAGTGACAGCGCACCAGCAGAGGAGATTTTTCAGCCTTCCAACAAGATTTAATCCGAGGTGTGGTCATATTTTAGATTTCATAAGGATGCTGAGGGAAACTTAATCAAAGATTGTTACCCTGCCTGCAGAAAATGCAGAAAAAAGATCGCTGCGAAAGGGGGCAACACTTCAAATATGCGGACTCATCTTCGAGACCACCATCCACTGCTTTATAGCGAATGCAAGGTAAGTTAACTTTTAGACAGATGCATGATGTGAGTTTTAGGAGTGCCGGAAAATGTTATGGTGTCCGACTAACTTGCTGATAGCTTGTCAATCATGTAAACTGAAGCGAAAGTGAAACTGAACGTCTTTGCTTCTAATTGTCTTGCTGCTGTATGCGTCGTATGTCTGTTGCAGACTCTATTCGGCCATTGCACACGATAACCCGTAGTTTAATCAGTCACCAACATATTTTGTTCATTATAAATCGGCATTGAATTAGTTGTTATAACTCCTATAAGACTCCTGTATTTATCAGTATGTCGATTTTTGGGCTCATTGCAATTACTATCACTGTACAGATTATATTTTTATTGATGTTAATTGTGCTGTGCATGGTGTCATGCATGCTGGGCATAAACTCAAATGCAACACAGAAGATAGACTGTGTGAGAGAATAATTTTAAAAAAACAACTACAACACTAATAATAATCATAATATTAATAATAAAAATAGATTTGCGATTCCTTTGTTTACAGAGTGGGCCCTGGACCTGGTCCCTCATCAGCAGTGACAAAGGCACTCCAGCAGGCATTTCAGAGACGGGCTGCCAGACAGGAGTCGGTCTTCTTTCAATCGGAAGGTGGGAGGTTCGATCCCCAGCTCCCTCAGTCTACATGTGCAAGTGTACTTGGGCAAGACACTGAACCCCAAATTGCTCCCGGTGGCATAGCCATCTGGTATGAATGTGATGACTGATTGACAGTTGGGTAGTTTAGGTAGCAGCCATCAGTGTATGAATGTGTGTGTGAATAGGTGAATGTGACTTTTAGTGTGAAAGCTGCTTTGAGTGGTCGCAAAGACTAGAAAAGCGTTATATGTGTACAGTCCATTTACTATTTAACATATTACCCAAATCAAAAAATGCACAAAGCTCAGCGCTGTATTTGATGCTGCAACTGGGAACTCGAGAACTCCCCAGTAGAAAATTTTGCTCTTCCGATCTGACCTCCGACTAGAAAAGTTGCTTTGGAACGCCATTCAAAGTCGGAGTTCCTATTTGTGAACTCGGAGCAGATTCATCTACCCCGACTTCACCATCAGAAGTCGGAAATTTCTACTGGGAAGTTCTCGAGTTCCCAGTTGTCGGGAATGCAGCTTAAGCGCAGGCGCAGCATGCAATGTGGGTTTGTTTGCAGTGACAACATGGCGAAAGGCAGTGACAGTGCACCAGCAGAGGAGATTTTTCAGCCTTCCAACAAGATTTAATCCGAGGTGTGGTCATATTTTAGATTTCATAAGGATGCTGAGGGAAACTTAATCAAAGATTGTTACCCTGCCTGCAGAAAATGCAGAAAAAAGATCGCTGCGAAAGGGGGCAACACTTCAAATATGCGGACTCATCTTCGAGACCACCATCCACTGCTTTATAGCGAATGCAAGGTAAGTTAACTTTTAGACAGATGCATGATGTGAGTTTTAGGAGTGCCGGAAAATGTTATGGTGTCCGACTAACTTGCTGATAGCTTGTCAATCATGTAAACTGAAGCGAAAGTGAAACTGAACGTCTTTGCTTCTAATTGTCTTGCTGCTGTATGCGTCGTATGTCTGTTGCAGACTCTATTCAGCCATTGCACACGATAACCCGTAGTTTAATCAGTCACCAACATATTTTGTTCATTATAAATCGGCATTGAATTAGTTGTTATAACTCCTATAAGACTCCTGTATTTATCAGTATGTCGATTTTTGGGCTCATTGCAATTACTATCACTGTACAGATTATATTTTTATTGATGTTAATTGTGCTGTGCATGGTGTCATGCATGCTGTGCATAAACTCAAATGCAACACAGAAGATAGACTGTGTGAGAGAATAATTAAAAAAAAACAACTACAACACTAATAATAATCATAATATTAATAATAAAAATAGATTTGCGATTCCTTTGTTTACAGAGTGGGCCCTGGACCTGGTCCCTCATCAGCAGTGACAAAGGCACTCCAGCAGGCATTTCAGAGACGGGCTGCCAGACAGGAGTCGGTCTTCTTTCAATCGGAAGGTGGGAGGTTCAATCCCCAGCTCCCTCAGTCTACATGTGCAAGTGTACTTGGGAAAGACACTGAACCCCAAATTGCTCCCGGTGGCATAGCCATCTGGTAAGAATGTGATGACTGATTGACAGTTGGGTAGTTTAGGTAGCAGCCATCAGTGTATGAATGTGTGTGTGAATAGGTGAATGTGACTTTTAGTGTGAAAGCTGCTTTGAGTGGTCGCAAAGACTAGAAAAGCGTTATATGTGTACAGTCCATTTACTATTTAACATATTACCCAAATCAAAAAATGCACAACACCTCACTGCAGCCATTTCATATGTATTTCATATGACATTGCAATGGACATGATGCCATTTGAAATCGTTGAGAGGCCTGGCTTCCCGAGGTTGATGAAGGCCACATGGTGCATCTGCCATCTTTAATGTGAAAACACATTTGATGGTTTTCGTATGTTTACATATATATATTTAATTATATTAATATTTATTTAGTTTATTTATTTTAGTGTTTATTTATGCAAATACAATGCATAGTGCTGTTATTGTTTGTTTGGTTTTAAAACAATGCATCAGTATGCGCTCTACTAGATCCACACTGACGGAGCCCAACTCCACGCCGCTTTATTTCTCGATAGAGCCCACAATAGCAGCTTATTCAGATAAAATAATCCCCATCATGCCTAACGGCTCCAGACCATCTCCACACATGGTAAAGTGTAAAGTGTGAGACAGCCCCAGACCCATTGATTCCTAATAATGGCAATGGTTTTTATTGTCTATTCATTCTCACATCCACAGAGTCAAGGTGACCACTAATGTCTCTACTGATGATGAGAATTAACCTGTCAACAGGAAAATCCCCCTTTTGCATAAGCATGGCGTCATATATAGACCAGGGAATGAGGGAAATTGAAGTAAATAAGTGCCAATAAAAGAGCTGTTGTGCAGGGGCAGGCGGGGCACACCTGGTCAGGCCTGCTCAAGACCCAGTGTGACTGCCAGTCTGTCTCGAGGGACGATGTCTTGAAGGGACTGTTGTTTGGCCGGGTCTGGGATGGTTTGTTGTTCCATAGAGACTGGGTGATGCTGTCTCCACCAAGCAGGTTCATGGAAAGGTCTTGTCAGCTGACCTTGGCACTAGAAGCGGCTGAACAGGGAAGCTCATTTACAGTCAACCAAACATACATTTTGATGCCAGTATGTTTGGTACAGTGAGTTACATACAATGGAGTCCAATACAGTAGCTTGGAAAATAAACCAATCTTTATGTTACTTGTAACGGACAAAGTGTTAAAGAGGTCGTGACTTTAGGGTCATATTTAGGAGTTTAGGCATTTTTTAACAGCATTAGAGCATACAGGTGTTGAATTAAATTTTAAAAACACATTGAGCTTCTGTATTCTGGCTAAGCAAGGCTAAACTTCACAGTACTTTATGTGCATTTGGGATTTTGTCACGGTGTGCAATTGGTTGATTCGTTCCAACTAAATTGCCGTCTGCTAAGAAAAATGAGAAAAAGGATGTACATAGGACAGGATGTAATTTAGGTGAGATTAATTATTGAGTGCATTTTATATTGTGGTGTTCATTTCATTATGATTTTTAGGCTTTTTTGATGAAATATGAAAGACTTACAAATTAGTTTGAGCTGTTATCGAAAGACAACATTTGTTGTTGCTGAATATATTATGATACATAAGGCAGAGTTCTTTGTGTACAACGTTTTGTGAGCAGTTATGTTTATGTATAACAACTTCTTTAGCACTGCAACTGGGTGTCCTTGCAGGCTCAGCACTTATGTGTACCTAAAACAATATATAACACAACTAACTATTGCCTCATTTTATCTTAAATAATGTGCCCTTACCACATTAACTGAAATATTAAGAACTACAAAAACTGCCTTATCTCAATGCTGACGCAGCATTTAAAAAAACACAGAGCAAGATTTACATTCAAAGGTATGCTTGACTTTTTTTTGTAAATAAGAAATAACTTGTAGTACTGAGCTCTCTGCTCCAGGCATCAAGACCTCTTCCAGTCTGTTCACCACACAGCTGTTCTTTTGATAAATCCCAGACAATCTAATTGAAAACTCAGAGTTGGCCAGCTGTTTAACACAGTTTCGAATTTTGAATTAAAAGGCAGAAAGAGGAGGAGAAAAAAAGAGACTTCAGTTGTCTTTCAGTACAGATGTTGACATTAATGTTTTTGGACATTACCATATCTGTAATCACTGAATCCTCTGTGTTCAAATGTTACATTCACACGGTAAAAATCAGAACATCTCTTCAGCAAACAATTGACTTCTACTGCCCTCTGGTGTTTATATGAGGGAAAGCACACAAGAAATTGTAAATGTGTGTGTCTACATGTATGCAACACAAACACACAACTGCTTGTGTGCTTACATTTTATTGAGCATGCTGACAGCTGAGCAGCACAAAGCCTTAAAGCAATGTGAGATACCGTCAAACCAAAAAATTAAAGATATAGAATAGATAAACCTTTATTGATCCCACAATTGGGACATTTTCAGTGTTACACCACAGCAAATAGGAAAGACAAGAAGCACACAGTGCAAAATAGATATTAAACAATTCTGAAACATTTTCAGTTTTACAGAAAATACAACACAGTGCACAAAATGGTTTGACTTGGAATTACACATTGCAAGTATTATTGCGCATGCTTTTTTAAATATATACAGTACTGTGCAAAAGGCAGGTGTGAAAAAATGCTGTAAATTAAGAATGCTTTTAAAAAAAGAATAATTGTTTATTTTTATCAATTTACAAAATGATAAGTGAGCGAACGAAATAAACTAAATCAAATCGATATTTGGTGTTACTACCCTTTGCTTTCAAACCAGCATCAATTCTTATCGGTACACTTGCACAAAGTCAGGAATTTAGTAGGATTATAGTCAGGTGTATGATCAACCAATTATACCAAACAGGTGCTAATGATCATCATTCACATGTAGGTTTAAACACAGTCATTAACTGAAACCAAGGTGAGGCAAGACACAAGGTAGACAGAACGTCTTTCCCAGACAAAGATTTCAAAGCAGACTGGGGTTTCAAGATGTGCTGTTCAAGCTCTTTTGAAGAAGCACAAAGAAATGGGCAATGTTGAGGATCGTAGACGCAGTGGTCAGCCAAGGAAACTTAGTGCAGCAGATGAAAAACACGTCAAGCTTATTTCCCTTCGAAATCAGAAGATGTCCCGCAGTGCCATCAGCTCAGAACTGGCAGAAACCAGTTGGACCCAGGTACACCCATCTACTGTCCGGAGAAGCCTGGCCAAAAGTGGTCTTCATGGAAGAGTTGCAGCCAAAAAGCCACACCTCCGACATGGAAACAAGGCCAAGCGACTCAACTATGCACGAAAACATAGGAACTGGGGTGCAGAAAAATGGCAGCGGGTGCTCTGGACTGATGAGTCAAAATTTGAATTATTTGGCTGTAGCAGAAGGCAGTTTGTTTGCCGAAGGGTTGGAGAGCGGTACAATAATGAGTGTCTGCAAGCAACAGTGAAGAATGGTGGAGGTTCCTTGCAAGTTTGGGCCTTCATTTCTGCAAATGGAGTTGGAGATTTGGTCAGTATTAAGGGTCTCCTCAATGCTGAGAAATACAGGCAGATACTTTTCCATCATGCAATACCATCAGGGAGGCGTATGATTGGCCCCAAATGTATTCTGCAGCAGGATAATGACCCCAAACATACAGCCAATGTCATTAAGAACTATCTTCAGCGTAAAGAAGAACAAGAAGTCCTGGAAGTGATGGTATGGCCCCCACAGAGCCCTGATCTCAACATGATTGAGTCTGTCTGGGATTACATGAAGAGACACAAGGATTTGAGGAAGCCTACAACCACAGAAGGTCTGTGGTTAGTTCTACGAGATGCTTCGAACAACGTACCAGCCCAGTTCCTTAAAAAATTGTGCAAGTGTACCTAGAAGAATTGATGCTGTTTTGAAGGCAAAGGGTGGTCACACCAAATACTGATTTGATTTGGATTTCTCTTTTGTTCATTCACTGCATTTTGTTTATTGATGAAAATAAGCTATTAACACTCCCATTTTTGAAAGCATTCCTGGTTTACAGCATTTTTTCACGCCTGCCTAAAACTTTTGCACATTACTGTATGTATTGAACAGAACAGAACAGAAATTATTTTCAGTTTGTATGTGTGTTTTTATTTGTATATCTTGTGGTATCTCTTGTCATACACCGCGTGTGAAGCAGCCTGTGGCTGGAGGAGCTGCCCAGGGCTGTTACAATGCCATGCAGGGGGTGGGAAATGTTCTCCATGAGAGATGCTAGCCTTGTCATCATCCTCCTGTCTCCCACCATCTCCACAGGGTCAAGGGGGCAGCCCAAAACAGAGCTGGCCTTCTTCACCAGTTTTAGTCTCCTCCTGTCTGCCGCTGTAGCGTTGCTGTGCCACTCCATAGGAAATGGCTGATGCCACCACAGAGTCATAAAAGGTCCTCAGGAGAGCTCCCTGCACTCCAAAGGAACTGAGTCTCCTCAGCAGATGTAGTCTGCTCTGACCTTTCTCATAAAGAACATTGGTGTGATCTGTCTATTCCAATTTATTGTTCAGGTAAACACCCAGGTACTTGTATGAGTCCACAATTTCAATGTCCATTCCCTAGATGTTGTGTGGGAGGAGACGGTTTGTGCCTGTGACAGTCCACCACCAGTTCTCTGGTTTTCCCCGCATTTAACTGGAGGCAGTTCTGCCGGCACCAGTCCACAAAGTCCTGTGTCAGTTCCCTGTACTTCCAATCGTCCCCATCAGTGATGAGGCCTACGATGGCGGAGTCGTCGAAGAACTTCTGTAGGTGGCAGTTGGTTGTGTGGTGGGAGACTGCTGTGTGCTCCAGCTTGTCCCTCAGAAGCGTGGGCTGTATGGTGTTAAAAGCACTTGAGAAATCAAGAAACATAATTCTCACAGTGCTCCCAGTCATCTCCAGGTGAGAGAGAGATCTATGTAGGAGGTAGATGACCACATCATCAAGCCTGATGCCTGGCTGATAGGCGAACTGCAATGGGTCCATTGATGAGCTCACCAGGGGGCGAAGATGGCAAAGGGCCAACCTCTCCGGGATCTCCATCAGGTGCAATGTCAGTGCCACCGGCCTGTAGTGGTTGAGGTCTTTGGGGTGCGAAATTTTTCGGCACTGGTACCACGCAGGATGTCTTCCACAACTGTGGTACTCTCCCCAGCTTCAGGCTCATGTTGAACATGTGCTCCATAATACCACACAGCTAATCTGCACAGGATTTGAGGAGCCTGGAGCTGATGCCATCTGGGCCTGCAGCCTTCCTGACCTTGATCCTCCTCAGTTCTTTCTTCATCTGGCTTTTTGAAAAGGGACAGGTTGAAGCAGGGGGAGTGTGCCCGTTTTTCATGCTGCGTTAGCCTATGTATTGTGTCAACAGTGCGGTAGAACCAGTTTGAGTTTATTTGTCATATGCTTCACAACACAACAAGTGTCCATTAAATATATATTTAATCAACTTGTGATAATGAAATGTGTTCAACTTGCTAGTTAATATTTTAAGATTGTTAAACACACACACACACACACTCACACACGAGGAGTGTTTTAGTTGTGTAAGGTGTGGTGTTTGCTAAGTAACATCACGTGATAATCCAGCCTCAGGACTTTTAGCAGGGAACAGTAAAGGAATGCTGACCGTGGGTGGAGACAATATAAAAAAGATTTCAAGTTGGATCAAGCAGCACAGGAGTCATGTTCGTGCACTAAGGAGGAACACACAATAAGGTGAATGCAATCCATTCTCATCTGAATATGTTACTGAACACTAGCAGTAAGGAAATTAAGCTACTGTGCTGTTTTGTATTTATTAACCATTTCTTAATTTATCAGCTTTGAAAAGTAGATTTTAAATCTGCACCAATCTGCACCAAAAACGTGAAAGGTAACTGATTTGAAGGAAGTGTTGAAGAGTAAAGGAACTACTATTTAAGATCCTATGAAATTTCAGGTTGTAGGTTTTCATTGCTTAGTTTTGTATTTGTTTTAGTTGCCGTCATGATTTACTCATTTTACTCAGCCTTTGTTTCACTTCCTGCCTTTGTGACTGTGTGCTGCGCCCTCGTTGTTTTCCCCTGTGTTTGATTAGTCTCACCTGTCCCTTTGCCTTCCCCTTTCTTTGCTGGTTCATTGACGTCTACCTGTGAAACTGTCGTCTTTCGTCCTGAAACCGAGTTCCCAGTGTGGATATACTTTTTTCTCTGTTTCTTCTCCTTTTTTTATTTCTTGGACTTTAAGTTCAACCTTTTTTTGGATGTGGTAACCTGGACTCTTTAAGTAAGCCCTTTTGTTCTTTTGCCTTGACAGGTTTTTTTTGTCCTTTGTTTTATTTAATAAATCAAGTCTGCACCTGGGTCCTCTTCCTTTTTGTTTGAACTCTAACCGTGATGGTTATCTTTTTTCATTTACATTAAAAAAGCAAAAAGCATCTTTTACTACATCTTTTTAATCGGATGAAATATTTCAGTGTAGTTTATGTTCACTGTTGGTGCAATGTTAAATGATCAAAAAACCTTTGTCTGAAATTGTCCTTTTAAAATTAAAGGATTTTTTTATTAGTAGGGTAAATAAAACTTCAAGTTGCAGTAGTCATATAAAGCGATGAAGTGCAAAAGTTTTGTCTTCTTTTATGAAGGCACCTGTAGATTACTTATTCTTGGGCCAGCAAGAACAGTTGGTCGTGATGTTTGGTGTTCGAAGTCTGCGCCGGGCAGCTTTCTGAGGAGGCCATATTTCCAGTACCCGACGAGTGTGTTTTGTAGGTACGATCTCACATCCGACACACAAAAGGATATCCTCCCTATGTGTACTATGTTTATGTTTGCAGGTTGAACTGCATATTAGCCGGAGTATTTCTCACAGGCAACGTGAGAGTTGAAATCATGCTCGTCCTTTTCACACCAGACAGGAAATCTAGATAGTCAGTTATTTGAGGTGGAACTTGTGTCCTGACTGATAATTCTAGCAACCTTTTCTTGCATCTGCTATTATCTGTTCCTAACCCCTTTAATTAAATGTGATTTAGAATAACTGTCTGAAATATGTCAAGTTGTTAAAACTGATTAAAATATAATTATGTGATTATCTTGCAGTTTCCAGTCATGGATGATTTTGTTCGTGAAAAATTAACAGAATGGGGTCTCAGCAAATGGATAGAAAGATTTCGAGGTAAAGTATTACTGTTTTTTTGATTGGCACAGGTAATTTCCTACCAATATTGAAACATTGAAGCATATCTAATAGTAATATAAAAGTGCTGCAACATGGCTCTGCAATATAATGTTGATTTACACTTGACAGACATCCAGCATTTCCAATTTTTTTTTCATTTTTGCAGAACAAAGATTAATGTGAATTGTCTTTCTTGTAACAGTGCAAGAAATTGATGAGGAAAATCTTTACGATCTCGATAACCAAGACATCGATAACTTGATCACTCTAGTTGGACCAAGGGCAAAATTCAAGAAGAGACTCAAGTTGCTAAAGGTATTACTCTGCATGTGTTTGGTTTCACCATTTTCCTTTGTGTAGATCCACGCGATTATAACAGATGAGTATAAACCTCTGTTTTGAGGACAACAGATAAAGGATTATAAAACCAAAGACTCACTAAAAAGACTTTTTCTAAAAATTCTTTTAATAATTTTGGATTTTCAACTTTTTCCTTTCACGCTAGGGGGAACAAAATGCAACAAATCAGGTAACAATTATTTTTCTGCTCTTGTAAGTAGGATACAGTTTTGTCATATGGGAAATCCATAACGTCTATTAAAGTCATGCAGAATTTATTTTCAATGTATGCTGAAAATGTTGCATGGCTCTGCTCTTAGACTCATACTTTTATTTTCACTGTCAGCAGGAACATGAAGAAACAGCTGATTCTATTCAGGTAGGGATAAAAAAAGGATACATTTCCCTGGCATCTTATCTCTGGACATACCTCTATTATCCATAAATATGCAATAGAATTACTGAGTGTCCTGAGAAAAATCTTCCATCTTTGACTAAAGATTTGTCTGACTGGATCACCTTGTTGTTGACTGGGGACCTTGTTGTTTTATCACTTGCAAGCCTTTTAATGGACTCCACGTCCAAGGGCTTTGCAAGAATGTGCATCATCTGTGATGGAAATGCATGCAAAGGCACGTGCAAATTTTCAAGCCTGTCCTATCCTGTTTTAGGCTAATGCCTGAGTGAAAAAAGTTTCTTGATAAAACAAAGTTCGAAGATTCAAATGTACATTGTTCATCCTCAGGTTTTGGCCACCAGTGACACAAGTGAAAAAGGTAAGATACAAATCTTATTTATTGTTTGGTGATGATTGATGTTTTTATAGCAAGAATATCTTGCTTTGACAAAACAATTGAGACCATGTTTTATTATTGTGAGTTCTTTTGTTATTATTAGTAAAGAGAAGATTGGAGCTTCAGGAGGAGTCCAGCAGAATGCAATCACCAGCTAAGAAACGACAACGTGACACCACATACTCAGGTATTTGTTATTTAAAAAAAAAAATAACCACAAAAAATACTTTCTTACTTCCAGCAAAACTTTCAAAAAAGTCACCAGCTATTATTTTGTGTGCCATGTTTGTACATTAAACCAATTTTCGTGGTTTACTTAGTAACACACCATAGCAACAATATTCATGCTTCCAATATTAAGTAAATAACTTGGCTATGGACTGAAACATCGGCCGCTGTCTTACACCCCACGTACGTATACGTTTCATTGCTAGTTTCCTACAAATGCAGTTGTCATTTTCACGCCCACGTTTTTTAATAAGCAAATATACTGGTGCCAACCTGTGTGCCCATTGGCCTTAAAATGGTGGTCTTAAAGTGACGTGCAGCCAGGCAGAGTGGTGATTATTGTATTGAGGACACAGGAAACAACTGCACCATAGACTGGTTTAAAGTTTATGTAGCAGTATTTTCCTGCGATTTAAAGGGTGTGTTTTTAGATTGGGGTGCACATTGGATTGTTTAAACAGGGCCAGATGATGTTTTAAACCCAGACAAAGTTTTCATCCTGTGGCAAGTGGCTGTAAAAGCCTGATCAAACTCTCTGAGGCGTCCTTTATTGACTTTGAAGCATCTCATTCTTTTCCTCTTTGTTTATATAACATGGCACCGAACTGATAAACGTTTTTCTTTACTTTTACTCCAACAGAAAAATTCATGCTGTCTGAAGTGAAAAACATCATGACAGGTGTCCATTTCAAACTCCAGCACAGAGACAACACAAAGCTCAATGCTTTTCTGAAGTAAGAAATACATTTTATATTATATTTGTTTTAGGGGTCAGTTTTAGGAAGAGATTCACATCTGGTCTCTAAAGTAGACTCTTAAATTTTGCTCTTAGTTTAATGTATTGCATGTTAGAATCAGGTCCCTGCTGTGGCCACAAGTGGCACTGATGATAAAAACAAGCAGTCATTAGAGCTTTTAGTAAGGAAATATTGATTACAACTGCTTTATAAAAAAAGCTTGAGTTGGCTGTTCTTAGGCAGATGTCTTAACACATTCTTTCATTGTTATATTTTCCAAACGAATCATTTAACACAAATTTAAACACTTGTACAACAGGGAAAAAATGGGTGATTTGGAGACAGAAAAGAGGGAGCTGGTCGGTGTCTTTGGTAAAACAGGGTCTGGAAAGAGCTCTTTAATAAATGCTATCATTGGAGAGAAGGATCTGCTGCCCTCAGGAAGTGTCAGTGCATGTACCACAGTCATGATTAAAGTGGAGGCTAACATGAAGAGCCTGAAGTATGAGGCAGAGATTCAATTCATCACAAAAGAGGTAAAAACCAGCTCAATGTGAATATTTGACACTTTTTAAAAAGTTATGATGTAGCAGCTAATATACAGGTGCTGACTACATTGCTTCCTCCGATTATTTCATTCTATTCAATTAAACCAAGTTACAAGATAATTATTTCATTTCTTTTAGGAATGGAGGGAGGATTTGTGGTTCTTGTTAACTTTCACCGTGAATGATGCAGACCGTGACAAGCAAGATGCCGATGATTATGCAGCTGGTGTTGAAATGCTGTCAGCGCTGTATGGAGAAGAATGGAGAAACAGTTCCCAAGAAAATCTCATGAATGACAGACATTTTAGAGAAATTCCAGGATTTATCAATTCCAATAAGAAGACCCTGACCTGTGACACAGTAAGGAATTCATCTATGTTATAATTCTTGTATATATTCTTGTAAGTATGTATACATAAATGATTTGATGATTTTAATTGCTTGTCAAATTCCAATCAGGATTTTTTTTCATATCATGGGGAATTTAAACTAAATCCTGAATCTTTTTATTAATGGCAGGCCAGAGAACTGTCTGCAACACTTGTCAAATACACAAGAAGTGGCTCAAAAAACAAAGAAGGAAAAGAGGTAAACAGGTGGTTTTGGCCCCTGGTGAAGTGTGTGATTGTCAGGGTGCCAAATAATGACTTTCTCCAGCATGTCACACTTGTGGATTTACCTGGAAGTGGGGACCGCAACAAAAGCAGAGATAAAATGTGGAAAGGGGTAAGTCATTTAAATGCATTGCTGTATTATTATCATTTATTATCTTGTCTTAAAAGTGTAACATTTTATTACAAAAACTGATATATAGTTACTTACAATTAACTTGGATTAAATCCCTCTAGGTTGTTGAAAGCTGTTCCACTGTGTGGATTGTGACTGACATTAATAGAGCAGCAGCAGAGAAAGAACCATGGGAGATTCTGGAAAGTGCCGGCAGCCTGATGGGAAACGGTGGCCAGTGTCAGCAAATTCACTTTATCTGCACCAAGTCTGATATTATTGAAGAATCAGATGATCTGTAAGTGATTTTTTGAAACATTAGAAATAGAACTATACCCTGATGAATTTTGTAGCCAAGAGCTCAAGAGGAGTACACACAAGCAAATATGGAAGAAAGAAGTCACAAACAGGCTTTAAACTGTGTGCCTTGCCTTGATTTTGAACAACAAGACGAAGTGAAGGCCATTGTGTCCATTTTGGTCTTAAGAAAAGATGCTCCAAACCACAGCATGTATCTCTACTCTCCATTTCCTGCCATCTGCCCTCTGGCTCTAATTAAGATTGTTATAATCTATAAATGTCATGTCTCATTTGAATCTACTAATATTAAGCTTATGTGAAGGGCAATTAGTCATGCAGGTCTTGTAAACCAACAAACAAGGACAATGCTAATTGTGTGACTTAAAATTGACTGTTATTCATGGTATGAATATACAGTATACTTTATGTGCATATGTTTGTCTGCAAAATGTTTTGTTTTATTCTGAGAGAAAGAAGACAACTGCAAGCTTACGAAATTTTAGGTTTCGGGGCTTCAGATACAGAGTAAGATACAGCTTGATACTAATCTCTTCTTACAGTTCACTAGCTCATGTTCGTGCTGCCATCTTTAAGAGGAACATGGAAGCCAAGGAAGTAGTGAGGAGAGAATTCAGGAAACTAAACAAGGTCAAGGTGAGTTTTGTAAACTGAGAAAATCTAAAACAAAGTTGCTCCGACACTGCAATCCTGCCTTAAAATCACTCATCATTTTTTCAGAAACATTTCAGTGATGAATGTTTCAAAGTGTTCACAGTGAGCTCCAAAGAGTTTCGAAAGAAAAAAAGGCTGGAACCAGATGAAACTGGTAGGTGAAGCCCATGAGTAACTTTGTGCATAACAGAATATGCAAAACATGTTAGAAGTGTGAATGTAATCATGTAATATGTATATTGCATATTTTTTATACAGAAGTCCCCAAACTTCAGGATTTTCTGCAAAATCTCAATGACTGCCACTCAGAGACATTAAACTATGTGTCCGGAGCACATGGGATTCTGTCCCTAATTCAAGGGGCCAGCTGTGGAGGAGTGGTAAGATAAAGTAAAAACACTTTTATTGTTTTTATGTATCATAATCATCCTCAGTATTGACAGAAAACAATGATAATCTTATCAAATAAGTAACCCCAAGAAGTAACACTTCCATTCAGTGAAACTGGTTAAGCCACATTACAAAATTAGAGTCAATGTGGTGTACCTCACCTTTTATATCAATTTAATCTGGTAGGTTAACAGGTAGGTGGTCTTCCTTCTAGGCTCTAGGCCTGTCGCACCTCCACTTGTGACATCTTGCAGGGTTTTCAGCTGGGGACCATCGCTCATGGATGTTTTGCAAAAACATGTCCTGGTGGCAGGAAGGCGAACAGGGACGTCTCCCTGACACTCCCTGTAACTAACTTCTCTGCCAGAGCGAAAAGCTTACCTTCTCTGTGTCCTCCGATAACTCCCTGGTTGCCTTGTGCAGTCTGGCTCCCCAGAGCCCTTGGTGCTAGGTTTAGCAGAGCCGTCGTTGCACTCTGCAACCAGGTCAGCATATTTTAATCACTTACTTTCATGGGCTGCCTCCTTTCCCTCTTCCCATGGGACTGCCAGCTCAACCAGCAGTGCTTATTTTCCGTCTGAGGTCCACAGGAAATCTGGTGTCAGATGGTATTGACCACTGGCTTCCCCTGATATCATCCATGTAGCTTCTTAGCGGAGGATGTCTGCTGGCAGTTGGTCTCTGCCTATCGCTTGCCTTGCTCCAATTAGGATGACCTCAAACGCTGCCAACGAGAGGATTGGGAAGATGGATTATCCCATTGCTATCCCCCCTTCCAGCTGCTGCTATCCTATGGTGAACCTTTGCAGTCCATGCACATGCACATGCCTTGTAAAAACCTCATAACCATGGTCTTGATGTTTTCTGAGATGTAGAAAAAGTCCAGTGCAAAGGCAATGAGCTGGTGTGACTTGCATATATTTCTTATGTCTTTTCGCGGTCTGGATCTGTTCCCAAATCATTGAAGCATGCTCTATACAGCCTGGGACCCCTGTGTTGGGAGCGGACTATGCCTCTAAGTCAGATTCCTTAAGTAAAGGGAGGTATTAAAAATGGCTATTAAAAGATGTTAGTTACAAAAGAAATGAACAATTATTAAAAATAATTAGAGAGAGAGAGGTGTGTCTGTCTCAGGACAGGCAGAGATCAAAATGGAGAATGTGTCCATTAAGAGACCACATTGCTTTAGTGGCAAATAGGGGAGACCAAGAACTCATAAAATGGCCGATTCAAAGATGGCCACTGAACACTGTCCTTTGTCTCAACCAACGTGCACTAAGCACATGGGATGGGTCGAGACCCAGAAAAAGAACCGGGAGGTTTTATTCCTGGCTGTTTAGTCTGGTCAAAAGGTCAGTCCAAAATATTGTATGTGTGTAAGTCTTAAGAGTGCCGGGATAGAAAAGAGAGAAGTTAATTTAGCATGCAGACTATGTCTTTGTGTAAGCATAAGTAACCTAGACTACAATCAATACCTGACTAAACAGACATTACAACAATACAACTCAGTAACAAATCAACTCAATAACATTACAATACAGTAAACATTCCTGCTTAGCCGGTACTGTGAGTTATTCTAGCTTTGCCCAGATGTTACCAGTTACCGTTACCAGACTGTGGACGGAAAGGCATTGCTGTGCTGTATTGCAGGTTGTTAGACTGACGTTCCTGTTGCTCAACCGGACTGGGGGAGCAGTGGTTCTGGTGAAGAAAGTTGCAGTCGTCATATTGTTGTCCACTTGGAGGGTCCTTCCTTGCTCCTTTGCCCTTACTTGGAAAGTTAGCTGGCAGACTCTTTTAGCTGCTGCTAAACTATGGTTACTAGTTCGTGCTGAGTAAACTGGTAATCTTTTCTGCAGGATCTCGCATCGCTGCTGAGGCTTTGCTCTGTTAGCAAGCCATGAGAGCTATTGATTTGAAAGGAACTGCGGCAGCAGCTCCAACCATCTTGGAGGGCAGTGGAGAGCCTCTGAGCTTCCGAGACTGAGCTTCCGAGACTGCCTCTGAGACTGAGCTTCTCAGACTGAGGGTCTGAGACTGAGCTAAAAGCAATGGTTGTCTTCAGGTTTTACAGACCTAGCATGGGGGAGGGGTTTTCACGTGAAGGTGTGAAATACTAGAGGCTGCTGGGAGTTTGAGTTCGAAGTTCAGCTGCCAATCTGAAAAGTCAGTTTAAAGTCCATAAATGAACACATTCCAATATTGGAGATGCAATGAATAACAAGAACTGTCTTCTGGCAGCTGGTGTTGACAGTTATTCTCCTCTCAGTAGGTGTTCATCCTTCTTGCCAACACAGAGAAGATATTCTTCCCGTTGACGTTCAGTAGGGCTATACTTCTGGACTGGTCGAAGGTCTTTGAGTTCTGCGTCTTTGGAATGGAGACTGCCACTGTCCCTTGCCACTCAGAATGCTCAGTTTGGTCCAGCATTCCAGGTCAGTTTTTGTACAGCTTGTACGGTATCGTATTTGGTCCTGGTGCTGATGCCAATCTTGCACATAGAACCACCTCACTGAGTGTTGGGGGCGATGCATCAAACAGGACTGATGGTTCTGGTGGGCCAAGGGGTTCCTTCCTTGCAGAGTTGTTGCATTGATTGTGGATGTGTTTCTTTAGATCTTCTTTGGACACTTCCAGCATTCCACTGGCTTTCTCCTCAAGGAGCCCATGTGCATCAGAAGGGATTTCTAAAGAAGTTTGCTCTCTCTGTTTCTTTCCTTTTCCTCCGTTGCCAGATGCATTCTACCCTCTGTAGGTTAGCAAACCTCCTCTGATCTAATTCCAGAGGGCTTTTGGACCATCTTTTATTGACACCTCAGCTTTCCTCCAGCACTTACAAAGCCACTTTGTGCTTGCCACCAGTTCGTCGATTTCCTTCTCCCTCATCCCCTTTGTCCTTACTATTGCCTTCTTGAAATAGTGAAACAGTTTATGTGCCAACTCAAAAGAAACTACCATCAAGGTAGATTCCTTGAATGTTTGCTGTTAAGAGATGCTGCATAACAGCAGTAAAGGATAACCGTATGCCTGACAAACAGAATTTGGTTGCCTTGTATTTAACAGTACACAGATCCATGATAGGCCATACCTTGTACATTTTTTGGTTGTAATACAAACTTACTTCCATGGTGCTCTAGAAGCAGGAATTACTCAAAGTTGATCAATTTATTTTTTAAATGATTCAAGAAAGTCTGTGTTACAACATAATTTGGTGTGTCAATGGCAAGAATAGTATTTCATACTGCCTTATTTGCTGTTTCTACTCTCACATAGTTTAGGTGTATGGTCTCTTAGAATATAGTATTTCTTGTGTTTGTCTAATTTGGTAAAAATGACCTTTCGACACATGCAATTATATGTCTAATTTGTGTTCTGTTTAAAATATGACCAGGAATTTCATGAGGAAGAAGTTTCATTGTTTTAAATACTGATTGTTTTCTGTTTGATTTCAGGCTGGTGAAAAAGCAGATGTGTCCTCAGAGCTTGAAGAAAACTTGAGGCATGGGCTTGAGAAAGTATTGGAGCCCATCCAAAAGGCCTTAGAGGCTTTTGAGAACTGCCTCATCGAGGGGGTTGAAAAATCCCAAAGTTCATGGGAACGTGCCTTGAAGTCTTTCTTAAATCATGTACTTGAATAATTTATTTTTTCACCAAAACCACTGATTTTGCTCCTCATATTAAAATGTAATGGTCTAAAAAATGTTCTAATTGTGTTTTTGTTTCAGAGGAGGACAGGACGTGGTTTTCACAAGATATTGAAGTGTGTAGTTGTAAACAATGGTGCCACCAAAACAGGAAAAGGGAAACAACTAAACCTCAATGTGAAATTAGCGTCATGGCTGACGGACAGCATTGATGAGGAATTCAGGAAGACCTTTCCGTAAGAAATTACTAAATTAGGACAAGAACACTCTCTGAAGAACTATGTCGAATACAATATTAATGAAACAATTGAATGCAGTAAATGAATGCAAGTCATTGTAATGTAATACATATATTCATCAATAAATGTTATTTGTATAGCACCGATACATAACCTCAAGATACTTTACAAAAAGAGCAGGCCTAGATAGAGATGGGTATCGTTGGGTGGGGCTTACCCGGTTTGTCACGTGTACTAAGTTTGCTGGGTAACAGCTTCCAGTGAGAAGTTTGGCGCATGTCTCTGCCTGATGCTGCACTTTAGACAGCTGTTTGGACAGATTGCTCGTGATTCCGCCCTTACAAGCAAAAGTGTAGTTGCCCTTGTGGCAATGAGCATCGTCGGCATCGACTCTGGTCAAGTGTAACCACACTTTTGAATGTTTAGTTCTCTCCGGTATCGTAACGAGCAGGATCTGTTGTGTGCACGCGCATGTGTATGTGTGTAGCATGTGTGAGAGAGAGCTGCCCCCGCCCCTCACACACAGGCTCCGCGAAAGAGATTCTTCTGGATTGGAATATGCGTCATAGACCAATGTCTTAATCTTATTGCAAATTAGAAACAGTTGGTGGGATTAAAAGTGCAAGATCATGTTTTTGTAGCAATAATAAACATGATTTTTATTTCGTCCAATACCGGAAGCAGAACCAATAACGTCGGATGTATATTAATACTGCGGTATTTCATAATTCAGCCCCGGGGCCTGTTTAGTACCGGGGTTCGGTACCCATCCCTAGGCCTAGACTGTACACTTTGTTTATTTAATAATGTGTTTATTTATTTTAAAAGACCCAAAACAAGTCCAGCATGAGCAAGCACTTGGCAACATAGCCCAACAGTGGCAAGGACATTTTCAGTGGCAGAAACCAAGATCATGGTGAAGAGAACGTTTTCAGAGCTGGATGTGAAAAATTAAAAAGGACTCTTTCAAAAGAGCTATAGGGTCTCGGGTTGATTGTAAGGCTAGAACTACATATGGCTGCCACTTCTCCACCTACAAAGGAAATTATTGAATTTGAAACTCGGCAATTCTTGCTTAATGAAACATTTACTTGTGACCATGTTTCAGAAATGAATCAAAGTGTGGACCATTCAACGGGGCCATCAATACCTTTTCACTGAACACGGAGACGCTGATTGAAAAGTACAAAGATGTGGAACTGCAACTGATATATCTCAGGACGGAGGTAAAACGGGAATAGTACAATCTTATCCAATAGTCTTGTATCAAGCTGTTTGTCCTGGGGTCTGTTTCAGAAAGCGGGTGTAGTGAAAAGCCAGAGTTTGTTAACCCTGAAATGAGAAAAACCTCGGGTTCGCCATTTCAGAAAGAGAGGTAACTTTAACTCTGAGTTGGTTACTATGGTAACTGTGTCTGTGAACCTAACCTGGTCACGAGCAGGTTTTCTTCAGGAAACTCAGAGTTTCGCTCTGTCTCCTCCCTCTAGAATATAAAACCCTCATTCGACTTCCTCATTCATTCAGCCCGTCTCACGCATGTGTTTGAGCGGTTACCGAATTAAAAGAAGAAACGTTGTGTCTCTGTGGTGCTCTGACCCCTTTGCAAAAGTCTTTTATAATTATGATAAAAAAAATCAAAAGACAAATCTGTGTCAAAGTCATCATTTGTAGATTTTCCACCACCACTGCAGAGAGCACTCAAATAAGACGCTGTAAGTTATTGGAATTATTATTATTTTTTTAACTAACACAATTCAGTTTAATCAACATGAATTATAATGTATGTGAAGTCAGCATCATGTTAGGGATAAAGCTAATGCACATTAAAACAGCCACTGAATGATATTTCATTAGTTTAATATTTAAAATATGATTGAAGTGAGGTTCAGCTATGAGCCGGTTCTGCCTGAGCCTTACCTTTGAATGATGTTCTGGTATTTTATTTTTAACTGCTTCCATGTACGTTTTTTTCTCCTGCTGGATTGCTCCTAAATTAATATACATTTTAGCTTCCGGTCGTGATTAAGTATTAGATAAATAGAACAGTTCAAACTTGCAAATTTACTCGAGCAGCAGTTTCTTCCCATGCCGCTTCTCTCTCTTTTGCATTTGCAGCCGTGTTACTTTATTTTTCTAAAAACATGCTCGTATTCGCTGAACGTCCGTGTGAGGATTTCGAGCTCCACTGGTGTGACGTAGGAGAACCTCTTTTTGTGTACCGTTGCCATGGTGAATCGTGGTATCGGGGCTCCATTAATGCTGGCTTTTTATAGTCAGCGTGCACACACTTAACTCCGGCTGAACCTACTCAGAGTTGATTGAACTAACTCTGAGATAGGAAACTCTGAGTTTTCGGTTCCAGAACAGCTGATCGGAGTAGATCAACTCAGAGTTCAGGGTTAGACTTAGAGTTTGTTGAACCTGCTTTGTGAAACGGACCCATGGTAAGGGAGACTCAAAAACAGGGTGAGGTATGGAATTAAGACTGTAAGAACATTTAACAATGAAGAAAAAAAAAACATACATTGCTTATGTAGGATGCCTTTAATATAGTACATGTTAGCAATGCAGACATAAATGTTCAACAACACAGGTTGTTTATTCCCTCTCTCTTAGGAAGAAAGACTGAAGACAAAACTCGACAAAACCATCCGGCAGCGTAAGAAAGAAATCTACAGCAGCCTGACCACAACAATCGAGGAAATCATGCAAACATGCTATGATGGTAAGATAAAAGATCTTGACATATAAAACCTGACACTATATTAAGATGACTTCACATCATTACATTAATTTATAACATTTTTCTGTTTTATTGTAGAAGCAAAAACATTTACAGGAAAGGGCTCACTGGAAAAGATGAGGGACACAATTGAGCAGCATGTACATGCTAACAAGGACACCATGTTTGAGGAGGCTAAAAATGCTATGTTGTCAAAACTGCGAATCTTGAAGGTTTGTCACATTTCATAATACATCATAAGATGACAGTGTAGTAAAACATGTGTTGCACATCTTAAACTGTATGCATGATTCTATGTTATTATTTACATGAAGGATTTTTCTACATTCAAGCTGAATGTGCTTCATTCTGAAAATGGCTATCTCAACTAAAACAGTTACAAACAAGCAACTTTTGTTATTCATTATTAAGACAGAAATACACAGAAGATTATTTTTCTATTAAAGACTTGGGTTTTCTGCTGTCTGAGAGCCCAGTATCTTGAACACAATGTTTATATGTGTTGGTAATAAATGTTAAATATCTTGATGCTGATTTAGGACGACATCTGGAGCACACTGGTGGACACAATGTCGGAATCAATTGAGCTGTCACTCAATACAGATGATAGATCAGTTCCAGGTAAAGGGAATGTTTAAAATTTGTTTTTGCTAATACACAAAGCACAGAACTCATCAGAAGTGGAGACATTTTGCATTTGATATGAGTCAGGCACAAAATTGGCTCCACAGCGTCCCCTCAAAACTTCCTCGAAGTACACCATCGAGCAGATTTAGCTTACATGTACTAAATTTGGTTTGCATGTTTATCATGTCCAGTCCTACAAAAAAGCCTGTGGTACCCAAACCCTGATACCACCGGGAAGTTAATCCATTTTGATTTTATAATGGTGTATTTATGACCATTACAGAGGTCATACCTAAACTAACTCCTCCTAGGTGGTTCCAGTGTAGAAAAAAACGGCTACAAGCTGTTCAAGTTTTGAGTTTCTATCAAAAGGTGTGGCCATGGCAGTGTGTTGAATTTGGAGGTTTCTCAGGAAGAGACAGGAAGCTCTCTCGCCTCATATTTCCTGTTTAATGTCAGACCTGAAGACAGGCCTGAAGACTTCTACTTGCTTATTTAAATTCATAGAAATAGTGTTAGCTGCTAGCAAGAAGATATGACGAGCTTTAGTTTTTAATGTGCCGCTTACAGCCAGTTGGGCAGATCCACCTCATATGTGATCAGCCCTAAGACTTGATAATGAAAACTTTAGTTTTAAAAGTTTACATTGAAGGGTCTGTCCTTTGGGGTGCAATGAATTTGATGTGATGCCAGAGAAACAGGAAGTTGTGTTGAGAGGCTGCTAGAGCTTAAAAGCTCACAAAACCTGGCACACACATCAGTTCAATGTATTGGTAGGATACGATGTGAGCCCAAATATGAGGCCATATCCAGTCAAATGCTAACTTGTAAGAGGAAGTAACAGGAACATAATACACCTTCGAAGATGTTTAGTGTGTGTGTGTTTGTGTGTGTTCTCTTGCACCACATAGACGAAACAGGAAGTGAAATTTAACCCTTTTTGTGGAATCCAAAACATGAAAATTCAGAGAAATGTTTTGAGTTCAGCGTGACGTACTTATTCCTAAGCTGTGCCACACAACTAAGTGCACAAAGATGCAAGGGCAATTCCTATGGTGCTTGCAGCTTTAACTATTGTGCATTTTTTCAGATGTGAAAGAGGACCTTGAGACGGTGACAAAGTACTATGAAGTACTGAAGAGTACTGATGATGCTTCTAATCGCAATAGTGCTGATCAAACCGGCCCGTCAGCTGCACAGGTGCGTTTTAGTTAAACTGATGGTTGATAGTGAGCATTCAAGCAGATGATGAAAGGGTGATATGACATGTCATTACCGTTCAATGTCACAAGCTTGCTGTTTAACTCTCTGGTGGATGTGTCAGTTTTGATAGGTGGAGAAAAACAGCAGAGGCCTTTTTAACCACTGAGGGTCCCAGCAGGCACACTGATAGGAAACAAGAGGCCTCTGGATTTGGTCTCATCCATTTTTGTGAAGTTGTAATCTCTGTTCTGTTGGAGGGTTGTTTTTACGAGTTCACTCATGTGAATTTCATGATGTGGGGTGGGTGGGGGCAACCATCCAAGGTCCCCAGTCGGATTCTAACCGGAGATGTTATGGTTTTCATGAGGAGGGTTTTTTTTCCTTTAATGATTCAACAGTTTTATTCTTCTTCTTGAATATATGCTCATGTTTTTTTTGTGGGTGTTTTGATTATATGAGTTTAGTATTTGATGATTTGGATGTATGCACTGCATTTTTACTGATTTTATGGGTGATTAAATTAAACCTTGAATCTTGATCAAAGTATAATCTGTTAGTTTGATTTGATAAAACTTTAGGCTTTTAGGGTGATCGAGATCTATTTTTCTGTAATCATTTAGGACCAAACTGTTGTTAAATGTGTTATAATGGTAAATCTGTGTGGTGATATATTAGAAATAGATATGGATAACAGATCGACTTATCTGGCTGTGTGATATGTATTGTACAATGTTCTTGTTTAATTTTTAATTCTTTGCTGATTATAAATTCATAACTGTATGGTATACAGTATGCTATACAATAAACCTCATTAAAATTCACTTGAATGTAGCTTTTTCTTCTTTTATTGTGCATGTTTTTGAAACAACAACAGGGCAAACATGCTGCAAAAGGCCCAAAAGAACTCCGTCAAGAGCTAACGTGCTGCCAATTAGGGCTCGATTCATACTTGTACGCAATCTCATTTCTAAATGACCTGAAATCCCCAGGGAGCTAAGAAGGAAATACCGGGGCTGCAGAGCCAATAAGGAACTGTAGGCTCTGTGAACTGTCCGTTTGTGTAACCACAGCGTTAACCAGCACCGGAACGAGGTGCCGCTGTTAACGGGAATACTCTAACTGAAAATCCACCTCGCGGAACGGAGCTGCTGACATCACAGATGATGTCGGCGGGATGATCGAGGCTCCTTTACGCGGTGTGGTTTAGAAGTGAACGTATTCCCGTTTAACCAGCACGTGACACAGCCGACTCACAACAGAGGACACACCCTGGACCTGGTCATGACCTATGGCCTCTCCACTGGTGTGTCCTCTGTTGTTGACCTGGCTGTGTCTGAACACTACTGTGTGTATTTTGACATCGCCGATTTTAACCACCAGGAGGCCCCAGTCAGAACAGTGAGGAAATGCTACCTGACTTCTGAGGTGGCTGCAAATTTTATCAAGATTTTACCGAGCACTCCTGCTGAAATTTTACCCGCACCATGTGATTTTATTGCTGACAATTTTAACAGGAAATTGAAATTAGCACTGGACTCTGTGGCTCCACTTTTAACAAAAACAATAAAAACAAAACCTTTACCCCCGTGGAGAAATGAGGAAATTAAAAAATCAAAAAGACAATGCAGGAGTGCGGAGAGAAGGTGGAGAAAAAATAAACTCACAGTCCATTATCAGATATTTATCATCTCAAATCGTACAATAAAACAGTCAAACAGGCAAGAATATCCCATTTCTCAAAACTCATCACAGACAACAAAAATAACCCCAAATTTATTTTCTCCAACTTCGATCTTTTAACCAACACCAATTTTAAAAAATCCTCAGAGTCACCAACAGACGCCCTCTGTGAGGACTTTGCAGACCACTTCAGAAGTAAAATCGACGACGTCAGATCCAGTCTTTTAGCACATCAGAATGTAACTTTTGTCACACCTGGACAGTCGCTTTTATCCGAGGAAACACTGGAGAGTTTTGTCCTGGTTGATGCAAGGACACTTGGTCGAGTTTTCTCCCAGGTAAAGCCAACAACCTGCCTTTTAGATCCAATTCCCACATCACTTTTAAAGACATTTTATGGATTCTTCGAGGAACAGATTTTAAATATAGTGAATTGCTCTCTTCAGACGGGTGTCTTCCTTGCTGCTTTCAAAACGGCAGTGGTGAGAGGCCCCTTCTGAAGAAGAGTAATTTAGATCCCAACATTTTTAATAATTACCGACCTGTATCCAACTTACCATTTTTAAGAAAAATTTTAGAAAAACTGGTTTTTAAGCAACTAAATGACTTTTTAAATAGAAACAATGTTTTAGAGAAGCATCAATCTGGTTTTAGGATGAACCACAGTACCGAGACAGCCCTTTTAAAGATTTTAAATGACATCAGGTGTGACGCAGACTCACAGAAAGTAACAGTCTTGGTTCTACTGGATCTAAGCGCCGCCTTTGACACAGTCGACCATCACATTTTATTAAAAAGACTCAGGAACCTGGTCGGCCTCTCCGGTACTGTTTTTAATTGGTTCAGTTCTTATCTCACAGATCGATCGTTCTCTGTAAGTATGGATACATGTTCCTCAGGAACCCATGAAATTAGGTGTGGGGTGCCCCAAGGGTCAATCTTAGGTCCAATTTATTTTTAATATTTATATGCTTCCACTTGGGGACGTCATCAGGAGGCACCGCATCAATTTTCACAGCTACGCTGATGACACGCAGCTGTACATTGCCGTGTCTCCTGATGACACAGGGCCAATTGATACCCTTTTAAACTGTATTTTAGATATTAAGTCATGGATGGCAGAGAACTTCCTACAGCTCAACCAGGACAAAACAGAAGTTTTAATCATTGGTCCTGAAGGCAAGAGAGAGAAACTTTTACCAAAACTGCAGGATTTTAAACCATCACAATACGTAGAGGATCTGGGTGTCATTTTTGACTCTGAGCTCACTTTTATCCCACACATTAAAAAACGTAACAAAAACAGGTTTTTATCATCTTAAGAATACGGAGGGGGCTGATGCATGCTTTTGTCTCTTGTCGTTTAGACTATTGTAATGCCCTGCTTGTGTGCTGACGAAGACCAGAGGGCGGGAGCACATTACACCAGTTTTAAAGTCGCTGCATTGGCTCCCAGTGTGTTTCAGGATCGATTTTAAGGTTATTTTATTAGTTTTTAAATGTCTTAATGGTCTTGCGCCATCTTATCTATCTGAACTGCTTTTATCATATCAACCCTCGCGGACCCTGAGGTCCTCCGGCACCGGCCTTTTAGTCATTCCTAAAGTTAGAACAAAAACCCACGCTGAGGCAGCATTCAGTTACTGTGGCCCACACTTGTGGAACAGCCTGCTGGAGAGCATCAGGACTGCAGAGACTGTTGATATTTTTAAAAAGAAGCTCAAGACTCACATTTTCAACTTGGCTTTTAACTGATTTATCCTATTCTTTTACTATTTTATTCTATTTTTAATAACTAATATTTTTATTGATTTATTCATAATTCTTTTTGCACTTTATTGTTATTAAATCTTCTAAGTCTTATTTTTATTCTTTCTTTCTTTCTTTATTCTTAAATCTGTCTATCTCGAAGTTTAATACATTTTATTTTATTTTTTCGATTTTTATCATTTTATTTCTTCCATTTATCTCAGCCTATCTTATTGTCTTTTATCCTTTTACTTTTTAGCTCCAGTGTTTCCTCATGGGAGCCCTCCACACTGGGAGTTGTGTCTGGTCTGCCCACGGGGGCTGCGTCCTGGAGATCCCTCAGGCCCGGAGGACCGTGGGGCTCTGCACCTTGTGCGGAGTCTATCCCGGTCTTTCGGGGTAGGGGTGGTCTCTGTGGGTGGCACTCCCTGCAGGCGTAGACTGTGACCCCACCCAGTGCGGATGGCTCCCATAGGTGGCGTTTTCCTCACCTGTTCCTCAGTGTCCTGCCATGTCTCTTTACCATGTTTTATCCTGAGTGCGTGCGTGTGTGTGTGGGTGGGTGTATGTGTGTGAGTGTGTGTGTGCATACGTGTACATGTGTGTCTGTCTGTATCTGTGTGTGATAAAGTGTATGTGTGCCTCTGCCAGTGGGTCGGGAGGGGCAGGTTTCCAGTATTTGTATTATTGTGATATGTTTTTAATTCTTGTGATATGTTTTTAATTTTTCTGTGAAGCACTTTGTGTTGCATTCTTTTTGCATGAAAGGTGCTATATAAATAAAGTTTGATTTGATTTGATTTGAACAGCGTCATCTCGTCCCGGTGCTGGTTAACGCAGCGTCTACATAAACGGACAGTCCACTGAGCGGACATGCTGTTTAATGTTGGCGCCTGAGGTGGTGTGTGCCGACAGGAAACAGGAGACGTAATTTTTTTCGTTTCATGAAGTGACTGTCACTGGGCTGATCACGCTGATTAAACATGTATTTGATCATCATTAGCAGTGGTTGATGACAACTGAAGTCTGTTAGTATTTGTTTTTATAAAGAAAGTGTCGCTCCAACTGTACTCTCTACTTTTTCAGGTGTCAGAGTCTGAACCAATGGTCTGAACCAAGAGTGATGAAAGTAGGAGGGGGTTTGTTTTATTATCAGACTTTAAAGTCCCAAATAATAAAAAGTATGACTGATTAAATAACAAAAATATATCGCAATGTATGCTGTTTATGCATGTCCATTTTAGGATTAATTTTAAAATTCTTTTAAAGCCTTGAATGGCCTTGCCCCACCTTACCTCTCTGAGCTGCTGCACCCCTACACTCCCAGCCGCTCCTGACAGTCCCTAAAGCTAGGCTTAAGCTCAGAGGTGAACGAGCATTTGCTGTTGCAGCTCCAAAACTGTGGAATGAATTGCCACTCCACATTAGACAGGCCTCCTCCCTGTCTCATTTTAAATCTCTGAGTTTGACTTTTGGGTATGTTCAACAGCCGTTTACACCCTGTTGAACATACCCAAAAGTCAAACCCATTATAAAAGAATGCTAAAACTTACCTGAGGGCATATCAGGTGAGCCAACTGCTAAACACAGGGTGTTTAACAGGGTGTTTAGCAGGGCAGGGCAAGTTTTAGCATTCTTTTATCATGGGTTTGACTTTTGGGTGTGTTCAACAGCTGTTTACACTCTGTTGAAATCCAACAACCTGGATTTGGAGATTACTTAAACTTGTTGGTTTTAAGATTTCAACACACACAGGTGTTCAAACATGTTTAAATTTTAGTATCAGTCAAAGTATGCAGACCTAAGGTGGAGACAATATAAAAGACATTTCAAGTTAGATCAAGCAGCAGAGGAGTCATGTTCATGCACTAAGGAGGAACACACAAAATATAAGTACCATAAGGTGAATGTATTACAGTCTAACTGAATATGTTAAACACTAGCAGTAAGAAAATAAACCTACTGTGCTATGTTGTATTTATTAACCATGTGTTCATTTATTATAATTAAAGCTACCTACGTGTGTGCTATCTTATACTTTGCCAACATTACTGGCTGAGCTGCATTCCTGAGTTTTATTTAAAAAAGGCACAATGCCTGCATTAGTAGCAGGAAATGCCGCCCAGCTCTTGCTGTGACGTGACGGAACATACTATATAAGACGCATGCAGTAAGGTATCAGGGATTCTGTGGCTGTTCTTCTGCCCCTCTCTCTCTCTGGAGCACTCTTGGTTTAGAACCGGAAATCCACTCGCCTGCGAGATTTTTCATAGCTTTGCAGTTGCTTCTGGATATATCGTGTTTCTGGTGATTGTGCCAATATAAAGTAAGTTGAAATACAACTTTTTGAATCATTTCCTTGTCTCGATTTTCATTTTGGAAGACAAATCTTACGAAAATATTTTGTCTAATTAGATTCTCTGAATTTAGACAACTGAATTTAGTCGATAACATGTGGTCAGCTGCTTGTTTTGAGGAAGTCTCATCTCGTCAAAGATTCTGTGGGCGTATAACCACCATCTAGCAGATGTTGCATCCAGCTATCATTCACGTCAGTGACCCGGATCTTCAGATCATGTTCATCTGCAGGATTCATTCATGACAATCGTTCACCAGGTCGTTCAGTGACATTTCTGGTTTACCCTAAGCTCACTCACTCCTTCCTCACTCTCACTCGTTCATGAACGATGACGGCTCCCATTGCATTCACTGGTCTTCTCATACAATCATCACGATATAACTGTTACTTGGCCCAACTATGTTAAAAAAAAAACCTTTTATACCTTTTTTTTAAATATTACTTGTGTTATCTCATCTTGCTGTTGTGTCACTGTTTTTATTTCCGAGCGGTTGTAATACAGCTTGTAGTATTTAACTTTATTTCTTTATTTCCAACACATTGGTCCATATCAGCACAAAACACAACACATAAAATAAAAGACAAAGACAACAACCTTATTGTACTTCACACAAAGTTATTGACCAGTCGGTTTGCTAATAATAGTTCATATATTAACTTCGAACTTCCATTACAAAACATGCCGACCTTCTATAAATAAACATAATTTTGTTTGTGTTCATCTATCAGTGCTGTAAACACATGTGCCCTGCTGATGTGGGAAGCCTGAAAGATAAACCCCCGCCGCCTTAGTTTGTCGTGGTCGAGGATCAGAATGACCTGTTGGGACTCATTTCGTTCACGACCGAGAGATGACCCGGTCTCGTTCATGAATGATCAGTAAGTCATTCGCTCCTCCTCGACGCTCAAACTGTCACTGTTTACAGAGACTGTAGTCTGCTGTATAGTTCATATATTTCACACAGAGCTGCAGAGGATCATCAGGCTTCATGCTCAAACTAAGTTTTACATCATGTCATCACTTCAGTCCGCGATGACCCGCTCCCTCCCTCCCTCGAATCGTTAGAACAACTTATCTGTGGCGGTTCTTCTGCCCCTCTCTCTCTCTCTGGAGCACTCTTGGTTTAGAACCGGAAATCCACTCGCCCGCGATCTGCACAAGATTGGAAAGAAGATTTTTCATAGCTTTGCAGTTGCTTCTGTTTGTTAGACCTTGAAAAAGGATATATTGTGTTTCTGGTGATTGTGCCAATATAAAGCAAGTTGAAATACAACTTTTTGAATCATTTGATACCTTCCAGATCTTTTTCTTCATCTGATTCCTGAGACTCGTCCAGACATCCAAGGCAAGGGTAAGTCTCACACGGAGTAGGAGGCCGTATTTCCAAGACCTGACGAGTGTCACAAAAGGATATTCTCCCGATAAACGGGAGGGACAACCGACAAAAGTGTACTATGTTAAGGTTTGCAGGTTTAACTGCATATTAGCCGGAGTATTTCTCACAGGCAACGTGAGAGGTGAAATCATGCTTGTCCTTTTCACACCAGACAGGGGATCTAGATGGTCAGTTATTTGAGGTGGAACTTGTGTCCTGACTGATAATTCTAGCGACCTTTTCTTGCACCTGCTATTATCTGTTCCTAACCCCTTTAATTAAATGTGATTTAGAATAACTGTCTGAAATATGTCAAGTTGTTAAAACGGATTAAAATATAATCATGTGATTATCTTGCAGTTTCCAGTCATGGATGATTTTGTTTGTGAAAAATTAACGGAATGGGGTCTCAGCGAATGGATAGAAAAATTTCGAGGTAAAGTATTACCATGTTTTTTTGATTGGCACAGGTAATTTCCTACCAATATTGAAACATTGAAGCATATCTAATAGTAACATAAAAGGTGCTGCAACATGGCTCTGCAATATAATGCTGATTTACACTTGACAGACATCCAGAATTTCCAATTTTTTGCAGAACAAAGATTAATGTGAATTGTCTTTCTTGTAACAGTGCAAGGCATTGATGAGGAAAATCTTTACGATCTCGATAAGCAAGACATCAATAACTTGATCACTCTAGTTGGACCAAGGGCAAAATTCAAGAAGAGACTCAAGTTGCTAAAGGAATTACTCTGCATGTGTTTGGTTTTATCATTTTCCTTTGTGTAGATCCATGCGATTATAACAGATGAGCATAAACCTCTGTTTTGAAGACACCAACAGATAAAGGATTATAGAACCAAAGACTCACTAAAAAGACTTTTTCTTAGAATTCTTTAATAATTTTGGATTTTCAACTTTTTCCTTTCATGCTAGGGGGAACAAAATGCAACAAATCAGGTAACAATTATTTTTCTGCTCTTGTAAGTAGGATACAGTTTTGTCATATGGGAAATCCATAACGTCTATTAAAGTCATGCAGAATTGATTTTCAATGTATGCTGAAATGTTGAATGGCTCTGCTCTTAGACTCATACTTTTATTTTCACTGTCAGCAGGAACATGAAGAAACAGCTGATTCTATTCAGGTAGGGATAAAGAAAGGATACATTTCCCTGGCATCTCATCCCTGGAAATACCTCTATTATCAATAAATATGCAATAGAATTACTGAGTGTCCTGAGAAAAATCTTCCATCTTTGACTAAAGATTTGTCTGACTGGATCACCTTGTTGTTGACTGAGGACCTCGTTGTTTTATCACTTGCAAGCCTTTTAATGGACTCCACGTCCAAGGGCTTTGCAAGAATGTGCATCATCTGTGATGGAAATGCATGCAAGGGCACGTGCAAATTTTCAAGCCTGTCCTATCCTGTTTTAGGCTAATGCCTGAGTGAAAAAAGTTTCTTGATAAAACAAAGTTCGAAGATTCAAATGTACATTGTTCATCCTCAGGTTTTGGCCACCAGTGACACAAGTGAAAAAGGTAAGATACAAATCTTATTTATTGTTTGGTGATGATTGATGTTTTTATAGCAATAATATCTTGCTTTGAAAAAACAATTGAGACCATTATTATTAGTAAAGAGAAGATTGGAGCTTCAGGAGGAGTCCAGCAGAATGCAATCACCAGCTAAGAAACGACAACGTGACACCACATACTCAGGTATTTGTTATTTTTTCCAAAAAAATTAAAACCATATGGTAAACACTTTATGTAATGTCATTTTCATACAGAATGTCTGTTTCTGTTTCTGGGCCAAAAAAAAAATATTCTTACTTCCAGCAAAACTTTCAAAAAAGTCACCAGCTATTATTTTGTGTGCCATGTTTGTACATTAAACCAATTTTCGTGGTTTACTTAGCAACACACCATAGCAACAATATTCATGCTTCCAATATTAAGTAAATAACTTGGCTATGGATTGAAACATTGGGCGCTATCTTACACCCCACGTACGTATACGTTTCATTGCTAGTTTCCTACAAATGCAGTTGTCATTTTCACGCCCACGTTTTTTAATTAGCAAATATACTGGTGCCAACCTGTGTGCCCATTGGCCATTACTCCAACAGAAAAATTCATGCTGTCTGAAGTGAAAAACATCATGACAGGTGTCCATTTCAAACTCCAGCACAGAGACAACACAAAGCTCAATGCTTTTCTGAAGTAAGAAATACATTTTATATTATATTTGTTTTAGGGGTCAGTTTCAGGAAGAGATTCACATCTGGTCTCTAAAGTAGACTCTTAAATTTTGCTCTTAGTTTATTGTATTGCATGTTAGAATCAGGTCCCTGCTGTTGCCACAAGTGGCACTGATGATAAAAACAAGCAGTCATTAGAGCTTTTAGTAAGGAAATATTGATTACAACTGCTTTATAAAAAAAGCTTGAGTTGGCTGTTCTTAGGCAGATGTCTTAACACATTCTTTCATTGTTATATTTTCCAAACGAATCATTTAACACAAATTTAAACACTTGTACAACAGGGAAAAAATGGGTGATTTGGAGACAGAAAAGAGGGAGCTGGTCGGTGTCTTTGGTAAAACAGGGTCTGGAAAGAACTCTTTAATAAATGCTATCATTGGAGAGAAGGATCTGCTGCCTTCAGGAAGTGTCAGTGCATGTACCACAGTCATGATTAAAGTGGAGGCTAACATGAAGAGCCTGAAGTATGAGGCAGAGATTGAATTCATCACAAAAGAGGTAAAAACCAGCTGAATATGCGTATTTGACACTTTTTAAAAAGTTATGATGTAGCAGCTAATATACAGGTGCTGACTACATTGCTTCCTCCGATTATTTCATTCTATTCAATTAAACCAAGTTACAAGATAATTATTTCATTTCTTTTAGGAATGGAGGGAGGATTTGTGGTTCTTGTTAACTTTCACCGTGACGAGCAGGATGCCGATGATTATGCAGCTGGTGTTGAAATGCTGTCAGCGCTGTATGGAGAAGAATGGAGAAACAATTCCCAAGAAAATCTCATGAATGACAGACATTTTAGAGAAATTCCAGGATTTATCAATTCCAATAAGAAGACCCTGACCTGTGAATCAGTAAGGAATTCATCTATGTTATAATTCTTGTATATATTCTTGTAAGCATGTATACATAAATGATTTGATGATTTTAACTGCTTGTCAAATTCCAATCAGGATTTTTTTTCATATCATGGGGAATTTAAACTAAATCCTGAATCTTTTTATTAATGGCAGGCCAAAGAACTGTCTGCAAAACTTGTCAAATACACAAGAAGTGGCTCAACAAACAAAGAAGGAAAAGAGGTAAACAGGTGGTTTTGGCCCCTGGTGAAGTGTGTGATTGTCAGGGTGCCAAATAATGACTTTCTCCAGCATGTCACACTTGTGGATTTACCTGGAAGTGGGGACCGCAACAAAAGCAGAGATAAAATGTGGAAAGGGGTAAGTCATTTAAATGCATTGCTGTATTATTATCATTTATTATCTTGTCTTAAAAGTGTAACATTTTATTACAAAGAACTGATATATAGTTACTTACAATTAACTTGGATTAAATCCCTCTAGGTTGTTGAAAGCTGTTCCACTGTGTGGATTGTGACTGACATTAATAGAGCAGCGGCAGAGAAAGAACCATGGGAGATTCTGGAAAGTGCCGGCAGCCTGATGGGAAACAGTGGCCAGTGTCAGCAAATTCACTTTATCTGCACCAAGTCTGATATTATTGAAGAATCAGATGATCTGTAAGTGATTTTTTTGAAACATTAGAAATAGAACTAGACCCTGATGAGGGTCAAGAGCCAAGAGCTCAAGAGGAGTACACACAAGAAAATATGGAAGAAAGAAGTCACAAACAGGCTTTAAACTGTGTGCCTTGCCTTGATTTTGAACAACAAGACGGAGTGAAGGCCATTGTGTCCATTTTGGTCTTAAGAAAAGATGCTCCAAACCACAGCATGTATCTCTACTCTCCATTTCCTGCCATCTGCCCTCTGGCTCTAATTAAGATTGTTATAATCTATAAATGTCATGTCTCATTTGAATCTACTAATATTAAGCTTATGTGAAGGGCAATTAGTCATGCAGGTCTTGGAAACCAACCAAAAAGGACAATGCTAATTGTGTGACTGAAAATCGACTGTTATTCATGGTATGAATATACAGTATACTTTATGTGCATATGTTTGTCTGCAAAATGTTTTGTTTTATTCTGAGAGAAAGAAGACAACTGCAAGCTTATGGAATTTTAGGTTTCGGGGCTTCAGATACAGAGTAAGATACAGCTTGATACTAATCTCTTCTTATAGTTCAGCAGCTGGTGTTCGTGCTGCCATCTTTAAGAGGAACATGAAAGCCAAGGAAGTAGTGAGGAGAGAATTCAGGGAACGAAACAAGGTCAAGGTGAGTTTTGTAAACTGAGAAAATCTAAAACAAAGTTGCTCCGACACTGCAATCCTGCCTTAAAATCACTCATAATTTTTTCAGAAACATTTCAGTGATGAATGTTTCAAAGTGTTGACCGTGAGCTCCAAAGAGTTTCGAAAGAAAAAAAGGCTTGAACCAGATGAAACTGGTAGGTGAAGCCCATGAGTAACTTTGTGCATAACAGAATATGCAAAACAAGTCCCCAAACTTCAGGATTTTCTGCAAAATCTCAATGACTGTACCTCAGAGACATTAAACTATGTGTCCGGAGCGCATGGGATTCTGTCCCTAATTCAAGGGGCCAGCTGTGGAGGAGTGGTAAGATAAAGTAACAACACTTTTATTGTTTTTATGTATCATAATCATCCTCAGTATTGACAGAAAACAATGATAATCTTATCAAATAAGTAACCCCAAGAAGTAACACTTCCATTCAGTGAAACTGGTGAAGCTACATGACAAAATTAGAATCAATGTGGTGTACCTCACCTTTTATATCAATTTAATCTGTACAGGTAGGTGGTCTTCCTGCTAGGCTCTAGGCCTGTCGCACCTCCACTTGTGCCACCTTGCAGGGTTATCAGCTGGGGACCACCGCTCATGGATGTTTTGCCCCTTTACCAAAAACATGTCCGTGAACAGGGACGTCTTCCCTCCCTGCAGCTAACTTTCTTCAGGAGTTGCTTGCTCCCAATGCCTTGTCCTCCCTTCGCTGCCAGAGCCCAAAGCTTACCTTCTCCGTGTCCTCCCTGGTTTCCTTGTGCAGTCTGGCTCCCCGGAGCCCTTGGTTCTAGGTTTAGTAGGGCCGTTGTTGCACTTTGCAACCAGGTCAGCATGTTTTAATGTCTTCCTTTCATGGGCTGCCTCCTTTCCCTCTTCCCATGGGACTGCCAGCTCAACCAGCAGTGTTGATTTCCCGTCTGAGGTCCAAAGGACCTTGTCTCCAAATCTGGTGTCAGGTGGTATTGACCACTGGCTCCCCCTGATATCGTCCACGTAGCTTCTCAGCCGAGGAAGCCTCCGGCCTGCTGGTAGTTGGTCTCTGCCCATCGCCTGCCTTGCTCCAATTAGGATGACCTTGTTACGGCCCTAACGTAAACAAAAGCAAAGCCTCGAACACAACAAGGCCAGTAACATATTAAAGGATGCCGACTCAGCACAGTCAATAACAAAGGAGTATTTATTTGATGCAAACAAAACGAACGAAGCCAAACACAACCAAACCCCGATAATTAAGCAACCCAGAACCAAAACAAAAGAGGCAGGAGTTCCTGGACAAAATGAACAAAAGGAGAGAAGAGACCCCAGACCAGCCTGCCACGACCGTCGCATCCGGGGTTCCTCCCTACTAAGCTACCTAACCCAAAACTAATCTATAAAGGGAAAACAATAAGGACACGAAAACAGGACTACCAGGAACTCAAACCCAAATGAAAATAACAAAACCCGGACGCTCTAACAGGCCGGGGAACTGACTTCAAATGCAAATCAGGGAAAACCACAAAAGACTGCGCGGCCAGCGCCACCTTCCCACTCCGGCACCACACCTGCAAATGAGAGAGAGAGAGAGAGAGAGAGAGAGCCGCCCCGCTGCTGTCTCCTTTTAACCTGCTCAGGTGATTGCCAGCACCTGAGCTCAGGCAGAGCAGGGCGGAGACACACACACACACACACACCCCCACATTTGCTATTGGCCACACGAAACACACCGCGTGTGAAGCAGCCTGTGGCTGTAGGAGCTGCCCAGGGCTGTTACAGTGCCATGCAGGGGGTGGGAAATGTTCTCCATGAGAGACGCTAGCCTTGTCATCATCCTCCTGTCTCCCACCATCTCCACAGGGTCAAGGGGGCAGCCCAAAACAGAGCTGGCCTTCTTCACCAGTTTTAGTCTCCTCCTGTCTGCAGCTGTAGAGTTGCTGTGCCACTCCATAAGAAATGGCTGATGCCACCACAGAGTCATAAAAGGTCCTCAGGAGAGCTCCCTGCACTCCAAAGGAGCTGAGTCTCCTCAGCAGATGTAGTCTGCTCTGACCTTTCTTATAAAGAACATTGGTGTGATCTGTCTATTCCAATTTATTGTTCAGGTAAACACCCAGGTACTTGTATGAGTCCACAATCTCAATGTCCATTCCCTAGATGTTGTGTGGGAGGAGACGGTTTGTGCCTGTGACAGTCCACCACCAGTTCTCTGGTTTTCCCCGCATTTAACTGGAGGCAGTTCTGCCGGCACCAGTCCACAAAGTCCTGTGTCAGTTCCCTGTACTTCCAATCGTCCCCATCAGTGATGAGGCCTACGATGGCGGAGTCGTCGAAGAACTGTAGGTAACACTGTAGGTGGCAGTTGGTTGTGTGGTGGGAGACTGCTGTGTGCTCCAGCTTGTCCCTCAGAAGCGTGGGCTGTATGGTGTTAAAAGCACTTGAGAAATCAAGAAACATAATTCTCACAGTGCTCCCAGTCATCTCCAGGTGAGAGAGAGATCTATGTAGGAGGTAGATGACCACATCATCAAGCCTGATGCCTGGCTGATAGGCGAACTGCAATGGGTCCATTGATGAGCTCACCAGGGGGCGAAGATGGCAAAGGGCCAACCTCTCCAGGATCTCCATCAGGTGCAATGTCAGTGCCACCGGCCTGTAGTGGTTGAGGTCTTTGGGGTGGGAGATTTTTCGGCACTGGTACCACGCAGGATGTCTTCCACAACTGTGGTACTCTCCCCAGCTTCAGGCTCATGTTGAACATGTGCTCCATAATACCACACAGCTAATCTGCACAGGATTTGAGGAGCCTGGAGCTGATGCCATCTGGGCCTGCAGCCTTCCTGACCTTGATCCTCCTCAGTTCTTTCTTCACCTGGCTTTTGAAAAGGGACAGGTTGAAGCAGGGGGAGTGTGTGCTGGTGGTGATGGAAGTGGGGGTGGCTTTTTTGGGAAGCAGGAGCAGTGAATGTGCAGGGGGGTTGTGGGGAGGGGGGTTGAGGTGGTGTAGTCAGCAGGTGGTGCAGACATTGGGGGTTGCAGCAGTTCAGAAGTTGCATAAGCATGCAACTTCTGAAGACAATATGCAACAATAAGGCTTATTTAAGAACTGTAAGTGACTATGTGCTCATGTTGCAGACAAACTGAAAGATGTGTATTACACCTTCTTCTCCTTGGAGCTTTACAATAACTATAATATGTTAAGAGCACTTGGGGCGTTTCACCAAACTTGGCTTGATTTATAGAACATGCGGGGATACAATCTGGAACCAAGCTACAGGCACACTGAACACTTTTCAATTTCCATTTGCCTTTTTTTTCTGTTCAATTTTTAAAATATTTTTTCCCATTGTATAAATCTGAAATGTGTAAATTCCTTATGCATTTCAGTCCTCCCTACTCCAACAGCATTGGAATATAGTTTCTGTGACATGTGCCTTTGCCAGTCACTTCTTTTTCCCCTTTCACCTGCAAGCAGCAGGGCAGGTGTAAAGTGTTTCAGGGTCTTGCTGTCCCTACAGTTCCAGCCTCACAGTGTCAGTAACCCAAACAATCAGTAGGAGTCACCATTGCAGCAACAATGATGAGAAGCCCTCCCACTAGTCAAATCATGTTCATAATGTCTTAAAGTAAGTACATTAATTTAAGTGCATTACTTCAGTGAAGTTTTAAAATAGTTTCAGGTATTGGGATATTCATATTTAGTCCAGTAACTTTATCTGGTAGCTGCAGATTGCTGGCAGATTCCACAACAGAATGCCAATGAGAGGAGAAAAAGACATGAGCTAATCCTTGATTACCTGGCCCATGTGTCTCTAATACAACACTAAGGGAACAATAGTAAGAAGCAAGGGTGTAGAATTGGGTAGGGATGTTAAGGACACGTCTCTACCAAGATACAGAAATTATTGAATTGTCCCGACCAATCATTTTGTCCAAAAATTAATATATGATACGTGCAACTGTTGCACTTTCCACCTGCAGAGGTGTCTTGCATGAGATAGCCATAACTCTGTCACTGTAAACAAGGACTCCAGTCTACAGTTCTGTTCATACACTTCACTAAACTGAAATGTATACAGTGGAACATGTCTCATGCTCAAGTGACCACTTTCTGCACATTACCACTTTTTACCACAAATGCATGACTCATGAGGATTTAATGCATGAATTAATGCAGGGTGTATCATGAATTCCTCTTGCTCACCATTAAGAAATGAAGTCACTGTGACTTTATGTGATTAGTTTACACTTAATAGATCATTAATTAAGGGATGTTAATTCACTGTTTTTTAATACCTTCATTGACATGTGACTATTTACAAATGAGTAGGACGTCACTTTACATGCGAGGGACACAAGTCAATTCGGTAATGATTAAGTAATGATGAACTCAGTTAGCAAATATGAGTACTCCAAAGTGAGAAATGCAACAGCATCCACCACAGACAGAACTCGTTAACTTTGTTTTCTTGCCCGTTTTTCATGCTGCGTTAGCCTATGTATTGTGTCAACAGTGCGGTAGAACCAGTTTGAGTTTATTTGTCATATGCTTCACAACACAACAAGTGTCCATTAAATATATATTTAATCAACTTTTGATAATGAAATGCGTTCAACTTGCTAGTTAATTTTTTAAGATTGTTAAACACACACACACACACACTCACACACGAGGAGTGTTTTAGTTTTGTAAGGTGTGGTGTTTGCTAAGTAACATCACGTGATAATCCAGCCTCAGGACTTTTAGCAGGGAACAGTAAAGGAATGCTGACCGTGGGTGGAGACAATATAAAAAAGATTTCAAGTTGGATCAAGCAGCACAGGAGTCATGTTCGTGCACTAAGGAGGAACACACAATAAGGTGAATGCAATCCATTCTCATCTGAATATGTTACTGAACACTAGCAGTAAGGAAATTAACCTACTGTGCTGTTTTGTATTTATTAACCATTTCTTAATTTATCAGCTTTGAAAAGTAGATTTTAAATCTACACCAATCTGCACCAAAAACGTGAAAGGTTACTGATTTGAAGGAAGTGTTGAAGAGTAAAGGAACTACTATTTAAGATCCTATGAAATTTCAGGTTGTAGGTTTTCATTGCTTAGTTTTGTATTTATTTTAGTTGCCGTCATGATTTACTCATTTTAGTCAGCCTTTGTTTCACTTCCCGCCTTTGTGACTGTGTGCTGCGCCCTCGTTGTTTTCCCCTGTGTTTGATTAGTCTCACCTGTCCCTTTGCGTTCCCCTTTCTTTGCTGGTTCATTGACGTCTACCTGTGAAACTGTCGTCTTTCGTCCTGAAACCGAGTTCCCACTGTGGATATACTTTTTTCTCTGTTTCTTCTCCTTTTTTTATTTCTTGGACTTGTGATTGACTTTAATTCATGGGTCTTACCTTTGGATTTGTAAAAAGTAAAAATGAAGCTTTGTCAGGTCTGTCCTCAAGAGGAGACAAAAACTACTTTAAAATGAGGTCGGATCAACCATTTCTGATGCATTCGAGAAAGTCTGGAAATCTGAATGCTAAACAGCTTTCGTGACACCACATCCAGAGAATTTGTCTCAAGTAGAATTCTAGATCTAGAACAGATTGTTAGCTGTTAGCATGCAGATGTCTGTTTAAAGAGATTAATAAGAAGCTAAATCATTATCAGATGACCGCTGATGGGAGCCAGGATGTCATTACGGCGCATTACGTTCCGTCTGCTTTTGCTTTCCACACGGACTGTTTTTTTCTGGATATCCCGCAGCCTGCTGATACAGGATTGGTCAATATTACTTGGACTACAAGCGTAACGGAAACCAGATCACTTGCCATCCCTAAAATCCACGTCCCTGCCTACAGATACTACATTTCTGTTTAGAATCCGTAAATACAGATTACTGATTTACCAACAAATCATACACTGCAAACGCTATGTTAGCATGCTGTTTAAACAGTTGGGGACTGCTGCGGTATACGGTAATACGGTTGAGAGAATATCCCCTCATGGGTTGTTGCCTCAGTAAAAAAAGGATATATTGTGTTTCTGGTGATTGTGCCAATATAAAGCAAGTTGAAATACAACATTTTGAATCGTTTGATTCCTTTCTGATCTTTTTCTTCATCTGATTCCTGAGACTCTCCCGGACATCCAAGGCAGGGGTAAGTCTCACACGGAGTAAAACCTCCCTCAGCCCCCTGAGGACTCTTTGCCAAGGCGTAAGACTGGGAGAGTAACCAGTGGCATTAAGACGGCCCAAGGTATTCTCTGTGGTCCTCATGTTAGGGGAAGGGGGTTCTCTAACTCCCCACTTCCCACTCACCACAGACAGCACATTACACGACACTACACACACACACACACACACACACACACACACACACACACACACACACACACACACACACACATCTTTTATGAAGGCACCTGTAGATTACTTATTCTTGGGCCAGCAAGAACAGTTGGTCGTGACGTTTGGTGTTCGAAGTCTGCGCCGGGCAGCTTTCTGAGGAGGCCGTATTTCCAGTACCCGACGAGTGTGTTTTGTAGGTACGATCTCACATCCGACACACAAAAGGATATCCTCCCTATTTACGGGAGGGACAACCGACAAAAGTGTACTATGTTTATGTTTGCAGGTTTAACTGCATATTAGCCGGAGTATTTCTCACAGGCAACGTGAGAGTTGAAATCATGCTCGTCCTTTTCACACCAGACAGGAAATCTAGATGGTCAGTTATTTGAGGTGGAACTTGTGTCCTGACTGATAATTCTAGCGACCTTTTCTTGCACCTGCTATTATCTGTTCATAACCCCTTATTGTCCTTTAATTAAATGTTATTTAGAATAACTGTCTGAAATATGTCAAGTTGTTGATTAAAATATAATCATGTGATTATCTTGCAGATTCCAGTCATGGATGATTTTGTTCGTGAAAAATTAAAGGAATGGGGTCTCAGCGAATGGATAGACACATTTCGGGGTAAAGTATCACCATGTTTTTTTGATTGGCACAAGTCATTTCCTACCAATATTGAAATATTGAAGCATATCTAATAGTAACATAAAAGGTGCTGCAACATGGCTCTGCAATAAAATGCAGACTTACACTTGACAGACATCCAGCATTTCCAAAATTGTTTTCATTTTTGCAGAACAAAGATTAATGTGAATTGTCTTTCTTGTAACAGTGCAAGGCATTGATGAGGAAAGTCTTTACGGACTTGATAACCGAGACATCTATGACTTGATCACTCTAGTTGGACCAAGGGCAAAATTCAAGAAGAGACTCGAGTTGCTAAAGGTATTATTGTAACAATCTTAACCCAAGGAAACTCAAATGCAGAGGAAAAATCCAGAACACAAAAATCCAGTTGGCAGGAAAACTTATTTACTGAAATGTTCTTTGGTCATACATAGAAATCAGTCAGCGAGGGCAGAACAATCCAAGAGGGGCAGTCCACAAAAACCAAAGTCCAAAAATCCAAACGGGGTTAAAAAACCGGGCAAGCAAACACAAGGGAATCAAGGCTGGAAAACATGAACACACGAGGGTGACAATGACAATCTGGCAGAGGGTGAATGGAACACAGGGGTATATATACAGGCTGGACTAATTACCAATGAGACACAGGTGTAGGGAAAAACTGGCGGGAAACTGAGCAAAGGCAGGAAGTAACACTAGACATAATACACAAGCACCAGGGTACAAAATAAAACAGGAAGTGAACACAGAACAAATTAAAACAAACAGGTTACACAGAACATTACAATTACTCTGCATGTGTTTGGTTTCTTAATTTTCCTTTGTGTAGATCCATGCAATTATAATAGATGAGCATAAACCTCTGTTTTGAAGACAGCAACAGATTAAGGATTATAAAACCAAAGACTCACTAAAAATACTTTTTCTGAATCTTTCAAAAAATTCTTAAATAATTTTGGATTTTCAACTTTTTCCTTTCACGCTAGGGGGAACAAAATCCAACAATTAAGGTAGGAATAATTTTTCTGCTCTTGTAAGTAGGATACAGTTTTGTCATTGGGGAAATCTATAACGTCTATTAAAGTCATGCAGAATTTATTTTCAATGTATGCTGAAAATGTTGCATGGCTTGTCAGCAGGAACATGAAGAAACAGCTGATTCTATTCAGGTAGGGATAAAAAAGGATACATTTCCCTGGCATCTTATCCCTGGACATACCTCTATTATCCATAAATATGCAAACAGAATTATTATTAGTGTCCTGAGAAAAATCTTCCATCTTTGACTAAAGATTTGTCTGACTGGATCACCTTGTTGTTGACTGAGGAAACAGGATTCTGATTTTTATCACTTGCAAGCCTTTTAATGGACTCCACGTCCAAGGGCTTTGCAAGAATGTGCATCATCTGTGATGGAAATGCAAGGGCACATGCAAATATTCAAGCCTGTCCTATCCTGTTTTAGGCTAATGCCTGAGTGAAAAAAGTTTATTGATAAAACAAAGGTCGAAGATTCAAATGTACATTGTTCATCCTCAGGTTTTGGCCACCAGTGACACAAGTGAAAATGGTGAGATACAAATCTTATTTATTGTTTGGTGATGATTGATGTTTTTATAGCAATAATATTTGCTTTGACAAAACAATTGAGACCATGTTTTAATATTGTCAGAGTCAAATGGCTCTTTTTGGCTTTTTATCAAAAAAATAAATTAGGAAAGAGAAGATTGGAGCTTCAGGGGGAGCCCAGCAGAACGCAATCACCAGCTAAGAAACGACAACGAATCAACTCGTTACAACGTGACATCACATTCTCAGGTATTTTTTTTAGAACAATTACAACCATGTGATGAACACTTTATGTAATGTCATTTTAATTTTTATACTGAATGTCTGTTTCTATTTCTGGGCCACAGAAATTACTTTCCAATTTCCATCAAAACACTTCAGTCATCAGCATACATTTTTCATGCGCCATGTTTGTAAACCTCAGGTATCTTAGCGACAAGTCTGAGGAAGAACATGTTGGCTTCGAAAAGTCACTTTGTGAACGGGAGCTCCCCGGTGCCCGGTGCGCGGATCTTTATATATTTTTTTGATATACTTGATTGTTTTGGATCCAGCACATACTAGGGGATGTGCGAGTCTGTATTTAATTTTTTATCTTAGCAACACATACCATAGCAACAATATTTGTGCTTCCAATAGTAAGTAAATAACTTAACCATGAACTTGAACATCGGGCCTTTTCTTATAGTGGAGCAGATAAGTCACATAATTGTGCATTTGGTGATACAAGCATAAAAATTGGCATGAGCAGTCTCTATGGGTTACTTGACAGAAAATTGTCCCAGCATCTCGGAATTTCAAGTTGGCGGCCATTTTTCAAGATGGCCGCCACCTTGGTCGAACAATTAAGTGATTTTATTGTTTGGTTGGTGATATAGGCATGAACATTGGCATGGGCAGTCTCCATGAGTCTCTTGACAAGTAAATTGTCCCAGCCACTTGAAATTTCAAGTTGGTGGCCATTTTTCAAGATGGCCGCCACCTTAGTAGAGCAGTTAAGTGATGTAATCATTCAGCTGGTGATACACACATGAAAATTTGCATGAGCAGTGTACATGGGTCACTTGACCAGAAAATGCTCACAGCCAATTGAGATTTCAAGATGGCGGACATTTTTCAAGATGGCTGCCACCTTATTGGAGCATTTAGGCTAATACAAGCATGGAAACTGGCGTGAGCCGCCTAATGGATCTTCAAAAGGTCCATTTTCTCATATAAATATAGTTTTTTTCAGTAAAAAGGATTCATTTTATGACCTCTAACACTGATGCATAAAAATACATAAAATACAAAAAATACATAAAAATACACATAGTGTTGATTTGGTGATTACAGGTAATTTAGACTAGAGTGAATATCTGCACTGCCAGGGCACATTGGTGATATATCACTGCTGTTAAACTCAGAGTGGGGTTCAATGTCAGCTAATTGAAAGTTAGTATCCCAAATGTTATCTAATTTACCCCAAATCAGTTAGATAGCCGCACCTGAATTGACAGGTTGTGCCAGCGCGGCAGAGCCGAGCCAAGGTTAACAGGGTTTTAGTTAACCAGATGGTGTACAGATCACACAGGATTTAAATGGCATTGGATGAACGATCGGACTAGGTGTAGGGCGAAAGCATGAACCTAGTTGTATCCCATACAAGAATGTGTTTGGTAAAAGGTGGTAAAAGGATGAACCCTCGGCCTTTGCCTATACATTTGATTCAGACATGGCAGAGGTTATCATAACAGTTCAGAAAACCAACTGGGACAGATGTTGTATTTGTCAGCAGGACACAAAGGAAAAACTCGTTCAGAAAACATGGGACGTGTGTGATGAGGTCTCAAACACATTTGCAAAACTCAGTGAATGCCCCTCTGCAGTTGATGACAGCGACCTGCAAGCTTTGAAGAGATTTGTTGTGCTAATGTATGACAGATCCAGCGATGTCACAACTGTGAATGAGGCGAGGCTTGATCTCTTTGCCAGAAAACAAAGACCATATGACCTGATCCCACCAACTCAAGAAGCACTCAAGGAGCATGCCAAACGTGCATTTTATGAGGCTGGATACGTGTGGGGACAGGCATTAAAGCAACAACCAGAAATGCCAAGCCCATCTGACTGGGGATGTATGAAACAAGATGAGGAGTGGAAAATCTTTTGGACTCCTCTTCCACCTATTGCAGAGAGTTGTTGGGAGTTGACCAAATGCGGGTGCACCAAGGCATGTACTGGAAGGTGTAAGTGCTTCAGATATGGAGTCACTTGCACATGTCTGTGTAGTTGCCCCTGCTAGACCATATGTGTGTTCTTTTGCCAGGGTTACTCCCCCTTGGCCACCTGTGTTTTCTGGTGTAGACCTATGGCTTGGCTCCCCATCGCCACATCAGTGTGTCTTCAGTTCTAACAGTGAATCACATTTTTAGTTTAGTTCTTTAGTATTGTTTTCCACTGGCTAATTACCAGTGAGAGATATTTTTAGTTGAGGAATTACTTTGTAATGTCAGCACCTCTACCTTTTATTTGTGAGAGATATTTTCAGTTTGTAATGGTTCCACGGCTGTGTCAGTCAGAGCTGCTGTTGCCTCTGGATCTGCCAATATTGCCATTCAGTACTAATTGCTCAATTATTTTTTGGAGCGCTGTCCATTCAGCACCACAGCTGTGCTATATTACTAATCTTCCTTTTTGTTTTCCCATCCCTTAGTATTTTTTTATTGACAACATAACTGTCTGTTTGTTTAGGCCTTAAAAAAAAACCTCCCTTGTGACTGTTACCTTTTCGTGGGAAGGGAGCTTGTGTACTTCACTGAACCCTGAGAGCTATGCCGTTAGGAGGCAACTCCTGGCAGGTTTACCACATCGGACAGGTCAAGGGTGAGAAGTTAGATAAAACACAATCAAAAAAACACTCTTTTAAGGAACTCAAATTAACATGAGAAAATATATTATTTAAAGATCCTGGTGGCAATCTCAAAGAATAGCTGCCATCTTGAAATCTCAATTGGCTTTGAGCAGTTTCTGGTCAAGTGACCCATGTACACTGCTCATGCCAATTTTCATGTGTGTATCACCAACTGAATGATTACATCACTTAACTGCTCTACTAAGGTGGCAGCCGTCTTGAAAATGGCCGCCATCTTGAAATTTCAAGTGGCTGGGACAATTTTCTTGTCAAGTGACTCATGGAGACTGCCCATGCCAATTGTCATGCCTATATCACCAATCAAACAATAACATCACTTAATTGTTCGACCAAGGTGGCAGCCATCTTGAAAAATGGCCGCCAACTTGAAATTTCAAGTGGCTGGGACAATTTTCTTGTCAAGTGACCCATGGAGACTGCTCATGCCAATTTTCATGCTTGTATCACCAAATGCACGATTCTGCCTAAAATCAGCTCTTAGCAGCTCCACTATTACACCAGATGTACGTCTAAGTTTCTTTGCTTGTTTCCGCCTAATGCAGTTGTCATCCTGTGTGCCCACTGGACTTGAAATGTTGGTCTTAAAGTGACGTGCAGTCAGGCAGAGTGGTGGTGCATTGCTATATTGAGGACACAGGAAGCAACTGCACCATAGACCAACAAAAGCCTGGTTTAAATTTTTATGGTGCAGTTATTTCCTGCTATTTAAAGGGCGTGTTATTTAGATTGGGGTGCACATTGAATCGTTTAAATAGGGCCCGATGATGTTTTAAACCCAGACAACCTATTCATCCTGTCGCAACAGGCTGTAAAAGCCTGATGATGCCTGATGAAGCCTGAGGCGTTCTTTGAAGAGAACATGTCTCTCACACTCATTCTTTTCGTGTTTTTTTGTATAACATGGCACCGAACTGATAAACGTTTCTTTTTTGTACTTTTACTCCAACAGAAAAAAGCATGCTGTCTGAAGTGAAAAAGGTTATGGGAGATGTCTATAACAAACTCCAGCACAAAGACAAAACAAAGCTCAACGCTTTTCTGAAGTAAGAAATACATTTTATTTTCAGTTTTACCAAGAAATTAGCCTCTGGTCTCCGGAGTTGACTCTTAATTTTGACTTGGCATATAAAAGAGCCAGCGATACAATAAATGCTATACAATAAACTAACATTGTCTTTAATTTTGCTAAGATAAATGGCCTATACATATCTTTCATTAAAGCTGACTACTATGGCTAGGTATTGGCAAGGACCTCACAATATGATGCGTATCACGATGCATGGGTAACGACATGATACATATTACGATACTTTGCAATATTCTACATAATTTACTGAAAATTTTAAAGTCTAACTGAGAATACAACTTGCTGTGTAGCACCTGGGTAGCACACACATTATCGTGAAAATCAAATATCGCGATAATTTGCTGTATCCATATTTTTGCACAGCCCTATTAACTACATCAGATTACTTTCTGGCTGTGCACTGTAAATTCTAAACTTTTCACAGCTGCAAAGTTTAGTACAGCCTATATCAGGGGTACTCAATTAAACTTGAAAGAGGTCCAGTTAGAGATTTTATTTCTCAAGCAAAGGTCTGGAACATCATAATGTCTGACCTGCGTTATGATTCGGTACCATACATTTATACATTTTGAACGTCTGTCAAATCACATAAAGAAAATACAATGAGGTTAAATAGTTTTTACAACAACTTTTACACAGAGCTCTCATAATTTAACAATAATAATAATGAGTACTTCAATACTGGTAAGGAAATATAGTGTGTGTTTGTATGTTGGGGGGCCCGGGGGGTCTCCCGCAGGAAATTTTGAGTGTCAAAACCTTTATTTCCTGTATTTTTGGTTTATTTTATGCCCCAGTTTGTGATGGAAGTGTCTTTATTTGTAAATGAAAACAAATAATATGACGTCTGGTACTACTGGTATTATAATGTTGTCCGTGCAGAAATCAAATGAAAGAGAGAGACAGGTTTACCTCTTCAGTTAAGCTGCTATCTCTCTGCCTCCTGACAGAATAATCAAGATTTGACCATAACAGGGGGATTCACTTTATATTTTATTTCATGTTTGCCAAATTTTATTTTATGTTTTGCAGACATGCAGTTGCATTAGACTTTTTCTCATGGTGAGTCATAGTGAGTTTTAAAACGGGCAATGACTATGAAATAAATAATATTTAAACGCACTGTACACTGACGGACTGCTGGAGAGAGCGAGAGCAAGGGGGAGAGAGAGAGGGCACATACCGGTACATATATAAGAGCAGAATTGCGTCATGATGATGAAGCCTGATGTAGCTCTGTGTAACTCTCTGGTGTACTGTGTAACTCTCTGGTTTATCAATGAAGTGTTTGAACTAAACTGCAGCCTGGAGTCTCTGTTAACAGAGACAAACGGAGTGACAGTGTCAGACAATGTCCGCGTTTAATAATCGCCACGGTCACGGAACATATACGAGTCTGTCCAGTCTTAAAAGCTCGGTTTTCTCTACTGCTCTCATTTTAGAGCACGCCATGTCTACTTTTCCCTAACTCACTTATTTTCTCCCCACTGTGTCTCTGTAACTCTCCTGTCGGCTGGCTCTTCAGTCTTTATCTGTATTCTCACACACCCACTGGGTCAGTCGCAATGTTAATCTGAGTGACAGATTTGATTGACTGAGTAGCGTCACGTGTGATGATTTACAAAAACTGCATTGGTCTGCAAGTTTCTTGGACCCCCAAATTACTATCACGAAGACAAAAAAAGCTGCGCAGGTTAAAAAAGATGCGCTTGTCAAAACTGTAAATAGGTCCGGGTCCGGAGACGACGGCAGTTGGGTCCGGATCCGGACCGGGGTCCGCCGTTTGGGGACCGCTGGCCTATATAATTACATTGACACTAAAAATTGTCTTGTTTTTGGGCTGAACAAACAATCAAATTTAGGGCCCCTTTGCAGTCCGAAGTAGCAGGTCCATTGTTTTTTGAAACCATTATAATGGTAGCTATCATGTTTGTTACATTACTTGCTTGTGCACCAGCAAGCTTTGAAATACAACAAAACATGTCAAAGGCCCAACTTACAAGGGTTTAGATTAAGTACCCTTATAAGACAGTTTGGTTCATTAAACAATTTACTATGTCAAAGTGTAACAGGGCCGAATGACTCCAAAACAAGTGCTGTAAAGTGCTGGCGGTAACTTATAAAACACTAGCAGCACCATGCCTAAAGCTGCTGCTTTGCATTTGTTGAAGAAAATTGTTGCCTATTTACACATCCAACAGATACTGTATGAGCCATTATTAGTATTCATGGGGACCTGTTTTTCTGCCTCCTGTCAAATTTAAAAGATAACTTTGGGATTTTTTGGGGAGACAACAATCATTGAAATCAATCCAGTATTCAGGGAGGGAGCACCGGCCGGCAGCCGCGAAATAAAATACAATGTAACTAAATGGGGCACCGCGCATACGCCAATATACAGCCACTAAAAGCGCTTGTTTTTGCTACTGACCGGCTCAGATCGTTATTATAAGTGTCTGACAACACTGTGGCAGCCATGCTACTTTACCTTATGCTCTCTGTTGTTGTCTGTAACCAAGTCTCGCTCACGAAGAAGTCTCGCGCTGAAATCTCGTGCTGTGTCCACAAGTGGCTTTTATGAGAATAGCGAAAAATGAAACCAGTATGCCGAAAGGCAGTGTAAAGCTTTGTAGACCTGAGAACTGAAATATAAAGTCTCATGATAATACTTTGTGCTTTTACTTCTGTGAGTCACCCCTATCACATACAAGTAGTCATTCGAGCTTTTAGTAAGGAAGTATTGATTGTAGCTGCTTTAAATAATGCTTGAGCTGGCTGTTCATAGGCAGCTGCCTTACAAATCTGAACGCAATCTTTTATTGTGATATTTTCTAAATGAATCATTTAACACATATTTAAACTCTTGTTAAACAGGGGAAAAATCAATGATTTGGAGACAGAAAAGAGGGAGCTGGTCGGTGTCTTTGGTAAAACAGGGGCTGGAAAGAGCTCTTTAATAAATGCTATCATTGGAGAGACGGATCTGCTGCCCTCAGGAAGTGTCACTGCATGTTCCACAGTCATGATTAAAGTGGAGGCTAACATGAAGAGCCTGAAGTATGAGGCAGAGATTGAATTCATCACAAAAGAGGTAAAAACCAGCTCAATATGAATATTTGACACTATTTAAAAAGTTTAGTGGCTACAATGCAGATGCTGATTACCTTGCTTCCTCTGATTATTTCATTCTTATCAATTAAACTAAGTTACAAGATTATTATTTCATTTCTTTTAGGAATGGAAGGAGGATTTGTGGTTCTTGTTAACTTTCACCGTGAATGATGCAGACCGTGACGAGCAAGATGCCGATGATTATGCAGCTGGTGTTGAAATGCTGTCAGCGCTGTATGGAGAAGAATGGAGAAACAGTTCCCAAGAAAATCTCATGAATGACAGACATTTTAGAGAAATTCCAGAATTCAACAAATCCAGGAAGAAGATTTTGACCTGTGAATCAGTAAGACAGAGAATGTATCTATATTATCATTCTTACATACAAGTATGTATAAAAAAATGAGTTAATGGAAAACATTTTTGTTTTAAAATTCACAACATTTAACTCTCAGACAATTATTGAGGTCTGTTATTTACAAACCACCTAGCCATTCCAGTTTGGCTTAGTCACAGGTTAGTTTAGCAAATGTTAAATTCAGTCTATAAAATGTTCTATAAGAACGTGATCATTATTATTTACAATCCCGATTCAAGTGTAGCCTTTAAAAGAAAGTCATTTTGAACCCTGTCTGCAAGTAACTAGATTGTCTATGTAACAAGTTAATCAGACAAGAATTTTAATCAGGATGTTTTTCTCTTGATGGTGAATTTAAATAAAATCCTTAATCGTTTCATTAATTGCAGGCCGAAGAACTGTCTGCAAAACTTGTCAAATACACAAGAAGTGGCTCAGAGGACGAAGAAGGAAAAGAGGTAAACAGGTGGTTTTGGCCCCTGGTGAAGTGTGTGATTGTCAGGGTGCCAAATAATGACTTTCTCCAGAATGTCACACTTGTGGATTTACCTGGAAGTGGGGACCGCAACAAAAGCAGAGATAAAATGTGGAAAGGGGTAAGTCATTTAAATGTGTTGCTGTATTATTATTATTATTGTTATTATTATTGTTATTGTTATTATTATTGTTATCTTAAAAGTGAAACATTATTTTATTACAAAGCACTGATATATAGTTATTCACACTTAACTTGGACCATATCCCTCTAGGTCATTCAAAGCTGTTCCACTGTGTGGATTGTGACTGAGATTAATAGAGCAGCAGCAGAGAAAGAATCATGGGAGATTCTGGAAAGTGCCAGCAGCCTGATGGGAAACGGTGGCCAGTGTCAGCAAATTCACTTTATCTGCACCAAATCTGATGTTAGTGGAAATTCAGCTAAACTGTAAGTGATTTTTAAAATATTAGAATTAATAACTTTTTTGTATAGCACCTTTCATGCAAAGATGCAGCCTAGTGCTTAACAGAACGAGATCAGAATCCCACCATAACAATTAAAAAACAGCTTGAAATATTAATACATGAAAAAGAATAGCAATAGAAAACAAAACAAACAACAACAAAAAAGCAAAGTTTACCCTAAGTAGAAGGCAAAATTGAAAAGATAGCTCTTCAATTCCTTTTTAAAAAATTCCAAGTGAGTTTGCTGTCCTATGGTCCAGGGGGAGGGTTTAGGAGGCAAATGCAATGTTATGGGGAAGCAGGGTGAATTTGTATTTTTTGTTGTTACAGTAGGCGGCGCTGTGGTCATTCAGGCCACAGCAATAAAGGTAGTGGGAAATCTGCTGCCGTCAGGTGTTGTGTGACCCCAGAAGGGCAAACGGTTTTTGACCGCGAAGGCACAAGATTTAAATCTCAAATGTTTGGATGAAGGGACTCACATTATTGTTGTGCAGAGAATAAACCTTGGTTGATGGAACAATCATGGAGACGTGTGGACTCGTTCCTGAACCTAACACAGTAAGGAAATTTGGTCAATTAAGCGCGTCAGATAAGTCGCTCCTGGGTCAAACCCCTCAGTAGCTTGTACTAGACTAAGCTCCTATAACAGAGGGTATTCCAAAATCTAGGGCCATAAAACGTAGGGATGCACTGATACCACTTTTTTTCAGACCAAGTACTTACATTTGGGTTCTTGCCCATACCGAGTACCGATATGAATACTTAATAATATCATTACAGTTCTCATAATGACTTTTAAAACATGTTCCATTTTCATCATATGTTCCTCACTTTCTGACTCTAACAAAGTAAATAGACATAAAGATACAACTGCCTGTCTATACCAGTCACAAACAGGCTATAAACTGTGTTCCTTTAATATGAACAACAAGATGAAGTGAAGGCCATTGTGGTCTTCAGAAAAGATGCTCCAAACCACAGCACGTAACTCTAATCTGCCCTTATCTCTACTATCCATTTCCTGCCATCTGCCTTCTGACTTGCTCTAATTAAGATTATGTTATAATCAATCAATAACGTGTCTCCTTTGAATCTACTAAGATTCAGTAATGTACAGAGGCAGGGTCCAAAATTAACTTTTTGGTCTACCTGCCAAAATGTTACCGGCCAGAATTTGTAACCGACCATAAAAACGTTATTAGATATGATGTCAATAATAAACATTGCTAAAAAGAAACATTTACTTTAGTACTGAACTTATAGCAACAGTGTAATATTGAGGTAATTTACTTTGCTTGTGTATTTATCTTGACTTTTATTCCACTGAATAAAAAATAAAAAAAGTCATCAGCTCCACGTTTAGATAATAATGCACTGATATTATTTGAATTATGTCGGTATGGCCAGCTGTTAACTCAGCGGTTAGTTAGTTTGTCGGCAACTATCCGCAGTCCGTTGTTCTTAATCTGTGTCGTGAGCCAGGCAGGGTCGAACCGGAGGTTTCAGCAGGGAGTCCATTCAACAATTTCTGATGTAAATTGATGCAGCAAAACAGATAATCAGTCTTTTTTTCTTTAATCCGCATGTTCCTCTTCCTTGTCAAAACCTGGTGGCTACATTACCCACAATCCACAAACTTCAGGCAGTAAAGACTGTAAACTCCACTATTGCGCAGTAAATGTGTGGATGTCTGCAGGTGACTTCAGTGCATTCAGGGAATTTCCCCTTCAATGAATCCCTTTTGTCTCTCTGACATTGTTACAACATGTGTGTATCACAGTGAGTAGGCTACCTTAAGTTATGTTACTGTAAGAATATTTTGATCTTAGTCATTTTAACTCTTGCTTAATTTTTTATTGCAGGGCTTTTGCTTGTAATTGAGTATTAATACACTCTGATATTACTCTTTTTCATGAGTACTTATTTCATCACTGCTACAAAATAAACTTTTCATTAGTGCAGCTCATTAATCCACTGACACAATGACAGTCTGACAGCTCTGATCAAGCACTTATTGCTCTCTCATCCGTCATTTACAAGCTCCACACTTCTGCTAGTGACCTTATGTAGCTCAGCTGTTAGCGATAGCCTCTGCCGCCTCCTGCTAGGTGTGTCAGGTGTTTAGCTTCTCCTCTGCCTCCCGTAGTGACAGTGGTACAAGTTAATACTGTAGTTTAGATGCAGTGATGGCGAGGCTAAGTGAAGTGGAAATGCCTCTCCACACCATGGAAACTCAATAATTAGCTGCTGCAGCTAGCAAGTTCCCATTAGCGGGTGCAGGCAGTTAATGTAGTGTCAGTTGCCTGTTTGGCAGCCCCCGTAAAGCCGCGGCACAACACCGGGTTGCCAGGGTGGCTGTGTGACTGTCCAAAGGAGGAACAGCAGTAAGCAGAGGAAGTCCACGGTCCGCCAACGACTAGTTCACGTTTCTAACAGCAGCTCTGTTAGTAACCTGCTACATGCAGCATCGGTGCGACCAGTTAAAGTTTAAACTCATACTTTACAGATTGTTGACGCACTAGAGCCCTGGTGCACGAGTTCAATAACAGAAGCCTGAGGTCGCAGATGGTGGTCAGCGAGGGTCAATTAAAGGATTGCTTTACAATTATTCACGGACACAAGGCAGTGACGCGCGGAGTCGTTGCAAAACAAAACTTCGCCAACAACTTAAAGTATGTTTTGTAGAGATCGGAGCACCCACCCCTGGCGCCTGACCTCATTTATTTTAGTCGTCAAATTAAACTTTTACCTGCATTTGGCGAGTGGCGGGTGCTAATTTTGGACCCTGTACAGAGGCTAAAGTCCTTGACGCACTGATTGCAGATTCAACTCCCGGTCTGCTGATCATTTTATGCATGTCATCCCCCACTATCTGCTCCCCACATTTCCTGTCTCTCTTCAGCTATTCTATCTAGTAAAGGCAAAAGCCAAAAAGTAATCTTATACAAAAAACAAAAACTGTTTTATTCTGAGAGGAAGAAGACAACTGCAAGCCAAAGATGTTCAAATCTACCGTTATCTCTACTCTCATTCCCTGCCATCTGCCCTCTTGCTCTAATCATGTTATAATCTATAAATGCCATGTCTCCTTTGAATCTACTAATGTTAAGCTTGTGTTAAGTTCAATTAGTCATGCAGGCCTTGGAAACCAACAAAAAAGGACAATGACAAACGTGTGACAGACAATCTACTGTTATTTATTGTATGAATATACAGTATACTTTATATGCACGTGTTTGTTTGTAAAACATGTTTCAATCTGAGAGAAAGAAGACAACTGCAGGCTAAAGGAATTTGAGGTTTCAAGGCTTCCTATACTGTATGAGGTACAGCTTGATACTAATCTCTTCTTACAGTTCAGGAGCTGGTGTTGGCGCTGCCATCTTAAAGGAGAACGAGAAAGCCAAGAAAGAAGTGTGGAAAAAATTCAGGACACTACAGAAGGTCAAGGTGAGTTTTATAGACTGACAGAAAATCTATACCAAAGTTGTTCCTAAACTTCAATCCTGCCTTAAAATCATTCATAATTTTTTCAGAAACATTTCAGTGATGAATGTTTCGAAGTGTTCACCGTGAGCTCCGTTGAGTTCCGAATGAAACAATACCTGGAACCAGATGAAACTGGTAGGTGAAGCCCATGAGTAACTTTGTGTATAACAGAATATTTAAAAGAATGTAGAATGTAAGAATGTAATTATGTAAGTTGTATTTTTTTTTATACAGAAGTCCCCAAACTTCAGGAATTTCTGCAAAAACTCAATGACTGCCACTCAGAGACATTAAACTATGTGTCCGGAGCGCATGGGATTCTGTCACTAATTCAAGGGGCCAGCTGTGGAGGAGTGGTAAGTAACAACACTTTTATTGTGTTTAAGTATCATAATCATCCTCAGTATTGACAGAAAATAATTATAATCTTAGCGAATAAGTAACGTGAAGAAACAACACTTCCATTCAGTAAAATTGTGGTAAAGTCATGTGACAAAATTAGAATCAGTGTGGTGTTCCTGTTTTCATGTCAATAAAATACTGAAGTGGTTTACATGTAATGGCAACTCAAAAGGCAGAACACATTTAATGAATAGTCTCTGGTACCTTTATAAGACAACATAGGCTGTAATTAGATGAACGTAGTGCCACATCATATCAGACACAGTCTTTTAAGTAGTGAGACACTGAGGATATTTGTTTGGTCTTTACTTCACAAAATGTCACTTTCTTATAATGTCAATAGTTGCCCCTGTCAATAGAAGAAAGCAAATCTGTGTCACCAGATTTTGAAATTTTAAAGCCTTTGAATTTCTAGCATTGAATTTTCTTGCATTTAAATTATGTATCAGAATTGCCCTTGCCTCTGAATTCAACTCTTATAATTTTCAATAACTCATTTTCACTTTTATTTTTCAATGTATCAAAATTCAAGCTATGGGCGAAATTCAGATCCCAAAATACGAGTTAAAAAATTCAGCTGCAACACTCGGGACACCAAGGAAGAGCAATCGATTGGCTGGATGTTGGTTTGATTTGAGACACAATCAGGTTACGCTCCGTTGGTCATGTGTGGCATGGCTTAGTCCAGGAAGTAAACAACGCTGGAAATAAACTTAGCTGCTTTATCTCATGAATTAATCAGTGTCACAACAAAAAGTAATCTCAGTACTCTAATGGATTACTTTTTAACATGTTACCCCCAACACTGGTTACGTTAGACATCGTTTTAAACAAATTTGCCGCTGAGATCGCCTTTGCAACCACAGCTGCACACAGCAGAACATCACAAGTTAATCCAAACTCCAGTTGACCAGTTAACTTGCTCTTTAACAACACAGTTGAGTTATATTTTATATGTAGTGTGTTTTAATTATTGTGACACGTTTACCCATTTGACTGTCCCCTCTATTTACTCGATGTTTCTATGGCATAACGTTATTTTAAGAAAGCATAGCATAAGCAGAGAGGACACGTCCGTAGCGATCAGCGGTATGGCGAGTGTACTGTACGGTTCACTATTGTTGTGTAAAAAGACACCGATTAATTCATGATATAAAGCAGCTAAGTTTATTTCCAGCGTTGTTTACTTCCTGGACTAAGCCATAGCACACATGACCAACGGAGCGTATTCTGATTGGCGGGATGTTGGTTCGATTTGAGACACAATTGATTGCTCTTCCTTGGTGTCCCGGATGTTGCATCTGAATTTCACCCACTGAATTTGAGCACCTGAATTTTTATTGTTTGAATTTTTTATAGCTTGAATTTTGAAACATTCAAAAGTAAAAAAGTAAAATGAGTTATTGAAAATTATAAGAGTTTAATTCAGAGGCAAAAAATTCAAATACATAATTTCAATGTAAAGAAATTCAGTGCTTGAAATTCAAAGGCTTTAAAATTTCAAAATCTGGTGACACAGATTTGCTTCTATAAAAACTTTATTGTAAACTAATGTCAATCCAGATCGAGTCACATCTGGTCGCAACGTCACATGCAGCTTTCAGCCAGATGTTCTCATGAGGCTCCTGAAGTTTTTTTGGTAGTAGTACAAACTTACTCCCATGGTGCTCTGAAAGCAGGATATTTTTCAGATGATCCAATAAAAACTGTGTTACAACATAATTTGGTATAATAATAACAGGTAAAGTATATTTTGGATCTAATGCTGCCTTATATGCTGTTCCTACTCACACATAGTTTAGACACATGGTCTCTTATTAGGGTATAACTGTTTGCTTACTGTCTCACAAAGAATATTTCATTTTTCAGATTTTGTCTAATTTGGTGAAAGTACTGCTTGACACTTGAAATTACATGTCTAATGAGTGTTCTGTTAAATATAATATGACCTGGAATGTCATGAAGAAAAATAAAGAAACCATAAATACTGACCTAAAAGAAAGCCCTATCAGGCAGAAGTATAATTTCATTCTTTTAAATACTGAATGTTTTTTTGTTTTTTTTCAGGCTGGTGAAAGAGCAGGTGTGTGCACAGACCTTAAAAATAACTTGAGTTGTGGACTTGGGAAAGTCTCAGAGGCAGTGCAAGAGGCCTTTGATGCATTTGAGAACTGCCTCATCAAGGGGGTTGAAAAATCCCAAAGTTCATGGGAAGGTGCCTTGAAGTCCTTCTTACGTCTCGTATGTACTCGAATAATTTATTTTTACACCAAAACCACTGATTTTGGACCTCATTAAAATGTTCATCTAATAAAATGTTCTAATTGTGTTTTTGTTTCAGAGCAGGAAATCAGGAAGTGCTTTTCACAAGACATTGAAGTGTGTAGTTGTAAAGAATGGTGCCCACAAACCAAAGAAAGGGAAACAACTAAACCTCAACGTGGAATTAGCGTCATGGCTGACGGACAGCATTGATGAGGAATTCAGGAAGACCTTCCCGTAAGAAATTACTAAATGAGGACATGAAACCTACATAAAAACTATGGCGAATACAATATTAATGAAACAATTGTATGCAGTGAAATAATTCAAATCATGTAATAAAATACGTATATCAATCTTTTTTTTTTTGTATAGCAAAAGTTACCTCAAGCCACTTAACAAAAAGAGCGGGTCTAGACTGTACTCTTTATTAGGTTATTTAAAAGACCCAACACGAGTCCAGCATGAGCAAGCACTTGGCATCATTAGTCAACACCGGCAAGGAAAATCTTTTTAAAGGCAGAACTTTGAGCAGAACCAAGATCGTTGTGAACAGCTAGCGATTTCCAAGCTGGGAGTGAAAAACTAAAAATGACTCTTTAAAAGCGCTAGGATTAAGTTTGGGTCTAGGGTTTATTAACAGGCTAGAACTACATATAGCTACCACTCCTCCACCTACAAAGGAAATTATTAAATTTGAGACACGTCAATTCTTGCTTAATGAAACATTTACTTCTGTACATGTTTCAGAAATGAATCAAAATGTGGACCATTCAACGGGGCCATCAATACCTTTTCACTGAACACAGAGACGCTGATTGAAAAGTACAAAGATGTGGAACTGCAACTGATATATCTCAGGACGGAGGTAAAACAGGAATAGTACAATCTTATCCAATAGTCTTGTATCAAGCTGTTTTTCATGGTAAGGGAGACTCAAAAACAGGGTGAGCAAATCAACCTCAACATCGCGTTTGTGACTGAGGTATAAAATTAAGACTGTAAGAACATTTAACAATGAACCAAACACATACACTGCTTATGTAGGATGCCTTTAATATAGTACATGTTAGCAATGCAGATATAAATGTTCAACAACACAGGTTGTTTATTCCCTCTCTCTTAGGAAGAAAGACTGAAGACAAAACTCGACAAAACCATCCGGCAGCGTAAGAAAGAAATCTACAGCAGCCTGACCACAACAATCGAGGAAATCATGCAAACATGCTATGATAGTAAGATAAAAGATCTTGACATGTAAAACCTGACACTATATTAAGATGACTTCACATCATTACATTAATTTATAACAATTTTCTGTTTTATTGTAGAAGCAAAAGAATATACAGGAGAAGGCACACTGGAAAAGATGAGGGACACAATTAAGCAGCATGTAGATGCTAACAAGGACACCATGTTTGAGGAGGCTAAAGAAGCTATGTTGTCAAAACTGGAAGAATTGAAGGTTTGTCACATTTCATAATACATCATAAGATGACAGTATAGTAAAACATGTGTTGCACATCTTAAACTGTATGCATGATTCTATGTTATTATTCACATGAAGGATTTTTCTACATTCAAGCTGAATGTGCTTCATTCTGAAAATGGCTATCTCAACTAAAACAGTTACAAACAAGCAACTTTTGTTATTCATTATTAAGACAGAAATACACAGAAGATTATTTTTCGATTAAAGACTTGGTTTTTCTGCTGTCTGAGAGCCCAGTATCTTGAACACAATGTTTATATGTGTTGGTAATAAATGTTAAATATCTTGATGCTGATTTAGGAATACATCCTGAAGACACTGAAGGACACAATGCTGGAATCAATCGAGCTGTCACTCAATACAGATGATAAATCTCTTCCAGGTAAAGGGAACTTTTAAAAATATACATAGTTTCTGCTAATACTTTCTCTGCAGAGTAAAGCACAGAACTCATCAGAAGTGGGGACATTTTGCATTTGATATGAGTCAGGCACAAAATTGGCTGCACAGCGTCCCCTCAAAACTTCCTCGAAGTACACCATCGAGCAGATTTAGCTTACATGTACTAAATTTGGTTTGCATGTTTATCATGTCCAGTCCTACAAAAAAGCCTGTGGTACCCAAACCCTGATACCACCGGGAAGTTAATCCATTTTGATTTTATAATGGTGTATTTATGACCATTACAGAGGTCATACCTAAACTAACTCCTCCTAGGTGGTTCCAGTGTAGAAAAAACAGCTACAAGCTGTTCAGGTTTTGAGTTTCTGTCAAAAGGTGTGGCCATGGCAGTGCGTTGAATTTGGAGGTTTCTCAGGAAGAGACAGGAAGCTCTCTCGCCTCATATTTCCTGTTTAATGTCAGACCTGAAGACAGGCCTGAAGACTTCTACTTGCTTATTTTAATTCATAGAAATAGTGTTACCTGCTAGCAAGAAGATATGACGAGCTTTAGTTTTTAATGTGCCGCTTACAGCCAGTTTGGCAGATCCACCACCTACGATGTGAGCCCAAATATGAGGCCATATCCAGTCAAATGCTAACTTGTAAGAGGAAGTAACAGGAACATAATGCGCCTTCGAAGATGTTTAGTGTGTGTGTGTGTTCTCTTGCACCACATAGACGAAACAGGAAGTGAAATTTAACCCCTTTTGTGGAATCCAAAACATGAAAATTCAGAGAAATGTCTTGAGTTCAGCGTGACGTACTTATTCCTCAGCTGTGCCACACAACTAAGTGCACAAAGATGCAAGGGCAATTCCTATGGTGCTTGCAGCTTTAACTATTGTGCATTTTTTCAGATGTGAAAGAGGACCTTGAGACGGTGACAGAGTACTATGAAGTACTGAAGAGTATTGATGATGCTTCTAATCGCAATAGTGCTGATCAACCCGGCCCGTCAGCTGCACAGGTGCGTTTTAGTTAAACTGATGGTTGATAGTGAGCATCCAAGTCATTACCGTTCAATGTCACAACCTTGCTCTTCAACTCTCTGGTGGATGTGTCAGTTTTGATAGGTGGAGAAAAACAGCAGAGGCCTTTTTAACCACTGAGGGTCCCAGCGGGCACACTGATAGGAAACAAGAGGCCTCTGGATTTGGTCTCATCCATTTTTGTGAAGTTGTAATCTCTGTTCTGTTGGAGGGTTGTTTTTACGAGTTCACTCATGTGAATTTCATGATGTGGGGTGGGTGGGGGCAATTAGCCAAGGTCCCCAGTCGGATTCTAACCAGAGATGTTATGGTTTTCATGATGAGGGTTTTTTTTCCTTTAATGATTCAACAGTTTTATTCTTCTTCTTGAATATATGCTCATGTTTTTTTTGTGGGTGTTTTGATTATATGAGTTTAGTATTTGATGATTTGGATGTACGTGCTGCATTTTTACTGATTTTATGGGTGATTAAATTAAACCTTGAATCTTGATCAAAGTATAATCTGTTAGATTGATTTGATAAAACTTTAGGCTTTTAGGGTGATCGAGATCTATTTTTCTGTAATCATTTAGGACCAAACTGTTGTTTAATGTGTTATAATGGTAAATCTGTGTGGTGATATATTAGAAATAGATATGGATAACTGATCGACTTCTCTGGCTGTGTGATATGTACTGTACAATGTTTTATTTTAATTTTTATTCTTCACTGATTATAAATTCATAACTGTATGGTATCGGTACTCTATACAATTAAACTCATAAGAATTCTCTTGAATGTAGCTGTTTTCCTTTATTGTGCATGTTGTTGTTGAAGCAACAACAGGGCAAACATGCTGCAAAAGGCCCAAAAAAACAAAAAAGAGCTGACGTGCTGCCAATACATAAAAGATGCAAAGTCAAAAACACAAACCCAGAAAACAAATGCAGCACAAACACACTGCATATCCAGTCATCACAGCAGAAGCCCTCCAGACCTTTAGGGGGCGCTTAGTGTAACAGCTATACTTCTGTTGAGAGGGAGGGACATCGAGCTCCAAATGTATTGATTATAGGACTAATACAATAGAAGCCCCTGGAGCGTAGTGTTTCCTGTGGGCCAGGCCTCACCGACTACTGTGAAAAAACAACTTCATATCGTGTAAAAAAAAAAACAACTTAAATATCTAATCTAATTATCTATGGAGCAATGGCTTCTTAAGGACAGAGCATAGGCATGAATTTGCATTGATTCTGAATTTGCTGCCTGTTTCTCCTCATGAAAATATTTTTGGTCCTTTGCAGCGTGTTTGCACTTGTCAGCCATCGTTTAAAGCTAATTTAGGTTCTCCCTCACATCAGTTTCTGTTATGATGAAATAGAAACTGATGTTCCAACCTTAAATCTATAAGCATGACCAACTGTTTTAAGTAACATCCTGTACTATTGTTTGGTGTTTGGTGCCCACGTCGTACCATTTACATTGTGGTGATGAATTGTATAATGGAGGGTAAGGCTTGTTAGTAGGCTTCATTTGTGAATAAGAAGGTGTCGTTAATGTGAAGGCACAAGTTCAGCGTACCAGCATACGTATTGGTAGTTGTCTCTGCTGGCAGCACAACTTGGTCAAAAGAGAAAAAGTTTCTGTATTCATATTTCCTGAAGCAAGAAATTCACTGTGAACTCACTCGTATCTCTCTGGTACATGAAACATGTCCTCCTCACACAAGGTTAGTGCTGTTTTAATTCTGGCTAAAATAATATTTGTAAAATGAAAATAAAAGATCACAGAGAGTAAGACCACTAATATCAGTGCCCTGATATCAGGCAACCACAAACAAACATACAGCAGGTAGCTCACCTGATATGCCCTCAGGTAAGTTTTATCATTCTTTTATCATGAGTTTGACTGTTTGGGGTGGGTTCAACAGGGTGTAAACGGCTGTTGAGATACTGTGAAGCAGTGTACACGCTAGAAAACTTCTGTCCAACAGCACTGCAACACAACCTGATAATTTACCATCATATTACTTATTATGGCACGGTTGATTTTCATATGATCATAACTTCTAAATCAGCATTAATCCAAAAAGATGTATAATTTGTAGTGTGAATTCTGATTAAATGATTATGACCTTTGAATCAGCATGAGCTATTAAAAGAGAGAAGTTCTGTTCTGAAGAGAAGTAAGAAGAGTCAAATCACAAAGTAATTCATGCTGATAGTTAAACCATAAAAGTTGTGAGGTGAAAAATCAGAACATCTCTTCAGCAAACAATTGACTTCTACTGCCCTCCGGTGTTTATATGGGGGAAAGCACACAAGAAATTGTAAATGTGTGTGTCTACATGTATGCAACACAAACACACAACTGCTTGTGTGCTTACATTTTATTGAGCATGCTGACAGTTGAGCAGCACAAAGCCTTAAAGCAATGTGAGATACTGTCAAACCAAAAAATTAAAGATATAGAATAGATAAACCTTTATTGATCCCACAATTGGGACATTTTCAGTGTTACACCACAGCAAATAGGAAAGACAAGAAGCACACAGTGCAAAATAGATATTAAACACTTCTGAAACATTTTCAGTTTTACAGAAAATACAACACAGTGCACAAAATGGTTTGACTTGGAATTACACATTGCAAGTATTATTGCGCATGCTTTTTTAAATATATACAGTATTGTGCAAAAGGCAGGTGTGAAAAAATGCTGTAAATTAATAAGTGAGCGAACAAAATAAAAATCTAAATCAAATCGATATTTGGTGTTACTACCCTTTGCTTTCAAACCAGCATCAATTCTTATCGGTACACTTGCACAAAGTCAGGAATTTAGTAGGATTATAGTCAGGTGTATGATCAACCAATTATACCAAACGGGTGCTAATGATCATCATTCACATGTAGGTTTAAACACAGTCATTAACTGAAACCAAGGTGAGGCAAGACACAAGGTAGACAGAACGTCTCTCCCAGACAAAGATTTCAAAGCAGACTGGGGTTTCAAGATGTGCTGTTCAAGCTCTTTTGAAGAAGCACAAAGAAACGGGCAACGTTGAGGATCGTAGACGCAGTGGTCAGCCAAGGAAACTTAGTGTAGCAGATGAAAAACACGTCAAGCTTATTTCCCTTCGAAATCGGAAGATGTCCCGCAGTGCCATCAGCTCAGAACTGGCAGAAACCAGTGGGACCCAGGTACACCCATCTACTGTCCGGAGAAGCCTGGCCAAAAGTGGTCTTCATGGAAGAGTTGCAGCCAAAAAGCCACACCTCCGACATGGAAACAAGGCCAAGCGACTCAACTATGCACGAAAACATAGGAACTGGGGTGCAGAAAAATGGCAGCGGGTGCTCTGGACTGATGAGTCAAAATTTGAATTATTTGGCTGTAGCAGAAGGCAGTTTGTTCGCCGAAGGGTTGGAGAGTACTCCACAATAATACAATAATGAGTGTCTGCAAGCAACAGTGAAGAATGGTGGAGGTTCCTTGCAAGTTTGGGCCTTCATTTCTGCAAATGGAGTTGGAGATTTGGTCAGTATTAGGGGTCTCCTCAATGCTGAGAAATACTGGCAGATACTTTTCCATCATGCAATACCATCAGGGAGGCGTATGATTGGCCCCAAATGTATTCTGCAGCAGGATAATGACCCCAAACATACAGCCAATGTCATTAAGAACTATCTTCAGCGTAAAGAAGAACAAGAAGTCCTGGAAGTGATGGTATGGCCCCCACAGAGCCCTGATCTCAACATCATTGAGTCTGTCTGGGATTACATGAAGAGACACAAGGATTTGAGGAAGCCTACAACCACAGAAGGTCTGTGGTTAGTTCTACGAGATGCTTGGAACAACGTACCAGCCCAGTTCCTTCAAAAATTGTGCAAGTGTACCTAGAAGAATTGATGCTGTTTTGAAGGCAAAGGGTGGTCACACCAAATACTGATTTGATTTGGATTTCTCTTTTGTTCATTCACTGCATTTTGTTTATTGATGAAAATAAGCTATTAACACTTCCATTTTTGAAAGCATTCCTGGTTTACAGCATTTTTTCACGCCTGCCTAAAACTTTTGCACATTACTGTATGTATTGAACAGAACAGAACAGAACAGAACAGAAATTATTTTCAGTTTGTATGTGTGTTTTTATTTGTATATCTTGTGGTATCTCTTGTCATACACCGCATGTGAAGCAGCCTGTGGCTGGAGGAGCTGCCCAGGGCTGTTACAGTGCCATGCAGGGGGTGGGAAATGTTCTCCATGAGAGATGCTAGCCTTGTCATCATCCTCCTGTCTCCCACCATCTCCACAGGGTCAAGGGGGCAGCCCAAAACAGAGCTGGCCTTCTTCACCAGTTTTAGTCTCCTCCTGTCTGCAGCTGTAGCGTTGCTGTGCCACTCCATAAGAAATGGCTGATGCCACCACAGAGTCATTAAAGGTCCTCAGGAGAGCTCCCTGCACTCCAAAGGAGCTGAGTCTCCTCAGCAGATGTAGTCTGCTCAGACCTTTCTTATAAAGAACATTGGTGTGATCTGTCTATTCCAATTTATTGTTCAGGTAAACACCCAGGTACTTGTATGAGTCCACAATCTCAATGTCCATTCCCTAGATGTTGTGTGGGAGGAGACGGTTTGTGCCTGTGACAGTCCACCACCAGTTCTCTGGTTTTCCCCGCATTTAACTGGAGGCAGTTCTGCCGGCACCAGTCCACAAAGTCCTGTGTCAGTTCCCTGTACTTCCAATCGTCCCCATCAGTGATGAGGCCTACCATGGCGGAGTCGTCGAAGAACTTCTGTAGGTGGCAGTTGGTTGTGTGGTGGGAGACTGCTGTGTGCTCCAGCTTGTCCCTCAGAAGCGTGGGCTGTATGGTGTTAAAAGCACTTGAGAAATCAAGAAACATAATTCTCACAGTGCTCCCAGTCATCTCCAGGTGAGAGAGAGATCTATGTAGGAGGTAGATGACCACATCATCAAGCCTGATGCCTGGCTGATAGGCGAACTGCAATGGGTCCATTGATGAGCTCACCAGGGGGCGAAGATGGCAAAGGGCCAACCTCTCCAGGATCTCCATCAGGTGCAATGTCAGTGCCACCGGCCTGTAGTGGTTGAGGTCTTTGGGGTGCGAGATTTTTCAGCACTGGTACCACGCAGGAGGTCTCTCCCTAGATTCAGGCTCATGTTGAACATGTGCTCCATAATACCACACAGCTAATCTGCACAGGATTTGAGGAGCCTGGAGCTGATGCCATCTGGGCCTGCAGCCTTCCTGACCTTGATCCTCCTCAGTTCTTTCTTCACCTGGCTTTTGAAAAGGGACAGGTTGAAGCAGGGGGAGTGTGTGCTGGTGGTGATGGAAGTGGGGGTGGCTTTTTGGGAAGCAGGAGCAGTGAATGTGCAGGGGGGTTGTGGGGAGGGGGGTTGAGGTGGTGTAGTCAGCAGGTGGTGCAGACATTGGGGGTTGCAGCAGTTCAGAAGTTGCATAAGCATGCAACTTCTGAAGACAATATGCAACAATAAGGCTTATTTAAGAACTGTAAGTGACTATGTGCTCATGTTGCAGACAAACTGAAAGATGTGTATTACACCTTCTTCTCCTTGGAGCTTTACTATAACTATAATATGTTAAGAGCACTTGGGGAGTTTCACCAAACTTGGCTTGATTTATAGATCATACGGGGATACGATCTGGAACCAAGCTACAGGCACACTGAACACTTTTCAATTTCCATTTGCCTTTTTTTTCTGTTCAATTTTTAAAATATTTTTTCCCATTGTATAAATCTGAAATGTGTAAATTCCTTATGTATTTCAGTCCTCCCTACTCCAACAGCATTGGAATATAGTTTCTGTGACACGTGCCTTTGCCAGTCACTTCTTTTTCCCCTTTCACCTGCAAGCAGCAGGGCAGGTGTAAAGTGTTTCAGGGTCTTGCTGTCCCTACAGTTCCAGCCTCACAGTGTCAGTAACCTAAACAATCAGTAGGAGTCACCATTGCAGCAACAATGATGAGAAGCCCTCCCACTAGTCAAATCATGTTCATAATGTCTTAAAGTAAGTACATTAATTTAAGTGCATTACTTCAGTGAAGTTTTAAAATAGTTTCAGGTATTGGGATATTCATATTTAGTCCAGTAACTTTATCTGGTAGCTGCAGATTGCTGGCAGATTCCACAACAGAATGCCAATGAGAGGAGAAAAAGACATGAGCTAATCCTTGATTACCTGGCCCATGTGTCTCTAATACAACACTAAGGGAACAATAGTAAGAAGCAAGGGTGTAGAATTGGGTAGGGATGTTAAGGACACGTCTCTACCAAGATACAGAAATTATTGAATTGTCCCGACCAATCATTTTGTCCAAAAATTAATATATGATACGTGCTACTGTTGCACTTTCCACCTGCGGAGGTGTCTTGCATGAGATAGCCATAACTCTGTCACTGTAAACAAGGACTCCAGTCTACAGTTCTGTTCATACACTTCACTAAACTGAAATGTATACAGTGGAACATGTCTCATGCTCAAGTGACCACTTTCTGCACATTACCACTTTTTACCACAAATGCATGACTCATGATGATTTAAGGCATGAATTAATGCAGGGTGTATCATGAATTCCTGTTGCTCACCATTAAGAAATGAAGTCACTGTGACTTTATGTGATTAGTTTACACTTAATAGATCATTAATTAAGGGATGTTAATTCACTGTTTTTTAATACCTTCATTGACATGTGACTATTTACAAATGAGTAGGACGTCACTTTACATGCGAGGGACACAAGTCAATTCGGTAATGATTAAGTAATGATGAACTCAGTTAGCAAATATGAGTACTCCAAAGTGAGAAATGCAACAGCATCCACCACAGACAGAACTCGTTAACTTTGTTTTCTTGCCCGTTTTTCATGCTGCGTTAGCCTATGTATTGTGTCAACAGTGCGGTAGAACCAGTTTGAGTCAAGTGTCTATTAAATATATATTTAATCAACTTGTGATAATGACATGTGTTCAACTTGCTAGTTAATATTTTAAGATTGTTAAACACACACACACACTCACACACGAGGAGTGTTTTAGTTGTGTAAGGTGTGGTGTTTGCTAAGTAACATCACGTGATAATCCAGCCTCAGGACTTTTAGCAGGGAACAGTAAATGAATGCTGACCGTGGGTGGAGACTATATAAAAAAGATTTCAACTTGGATCAAGCAGCACAGGAGTCATGTTCGTGCACTAAGGAGGAACACACAATAAGGTGAATGCAATCCATTCTCATCTGAATATGTTACTGAACACTAGCAGTAAGGAAATTAAGCTACTGTGCTGTTTTGTATTTATTAACCATTTCTTAATTTATCAGCTTTGAAAAGTAGATTTTAAATCTGCACCAATCTGCACCAAAAACGTGAAAGGTAACTGATTTGAAGGAAGTGTTGAAGAGTAAAGGAACTACTATTTAAGATCCTATGAAATTTCAGGTTGTAGGTTTTCATTGCTTAGTTTTGTATTTATTTTAGTTGCCGTCATGATTTACTCATTTTAGTCAGCCTTTGTTTCACTTCCTGCCTTAGTGACTGTGTGCTGCGCCCTCGTTGTTTTCCCCTGTGTTTGATTAGTCTCACCTGTCCCTTTGCCTTTCCCTTTCTTTGCTGGTTCATTGACGTCTACCTGTGAAACTGTCGTCTTTCGTCCTGAAACGTGGATATACTTTTTTCTCTGTTTCTTCTCCTTTTTTTATTTCTTGGACTTTAAGTTGAACCTCTTTTTGGATGTGGTAACCTGGACTCTTTAAGTAAGCCCTTTTGTTCTTTTGCCTTGACAAGTTTTTTTTTTGTCCTTTGTTTTATTTAATAAATCAAGTCTGCACCTGGGTCCTCTCCCTTTTTGTCTGAACTCTAAACCGTGATGGTTATCTTTTTTTCATTTACATTAAAAAAGCAAAAAGCATCTTTTACTACATCTTTTTAATCGGATGTAATATTTCAGTGTAGTTTATGTTCACTGTTGGTGCAATGTTAAATGATCAAAAAACCTTTGTCTGAAATTGTCCTTTTAAAATTAAAGGATTTTTTTATTAGTAGGGTAAATAAAACTTCAAGTTGCAGTAGTCATATAAAGCGATGAAGTGCAAAAGTTTTGTCCTTCAACAGCCAACAGTAGTATTAAACTTGTTTGTTATGTGGATTGTGTTATAGGATTCAAAACCACCTATTTGTGTACTATCTTATACTTTGCCAACATTACTGGCTGAGCTGCATTCATTTAAAACGGCACAATGCCTGTAGTTAGTGATTTACCAATCTCTGATCCATTCTGCTATAGTCTGACAACGATAAAGCCTCTGGGGACAAAGGTGAACATGTAGGTGTGCCCGGTTTAGCCGGCATAGCAATAAACCACTTTAAGTCAAGACTTCCTTTTCCGTGTGCTGCATTGTTTGTCTTGTGCATTGTTTGTCTTGTGATTGATTTTAATTCATGGGTCTTACCTTTGGATTTGTAAAAAGTAAAAATGAAGCTTTGTCAGGTCTGTCCTCAAGAGGAGACAAAAACTACTTTAAAATGAAGTCGGATCAACCATTTCTGATGCATTCTAGGAAGTCTGGAAATCTGAATGCTAAACAGCTTTCGTGACACCACATCCAGAGAATTTGTCTCAAGTTGAATTCTAGATCTAGAACAGATTGTTAGCTGTTAGCATGCAGATGTCTGTTTAAAGAGATTAATAAGAAGCTAAATAATTATCAGATGACCGCTGATGGGAGCCGGGATGTCATTACGGTGCATTACGTTCCGTCTGCTTTTGCTTTCCACACGGACTGTTTTTTTCTGGATATGCCGCAGCCTGCTGATACAGGATTGGTCAATATTACTTGGACTACAAGTGTAACGGAAACCAGATCACTTGCCATCCCTAAAATCCACGTCCCTGCCTACAGATACTACATTTCTGTTTAGAATCCGTAAATACAGATTACTGATTTACCAACAAATCATACACTGCAAACGCTATGTTAGCATGCTGTTTAAACAGTTGGGGACTGCTGCCAAACTTGGAATTTCCATTGAAATCATACCTGTGCCTCATTTTTAGCAGCTGTGTACTTTGTTATTTAGGTCTTTGCTTGCTGTGCAGTGCTTAGTGAAGCTGTGAACAGAATACGGTTGAGAGAATATCCCCTCATGGGTTGTTGCCTCAGTAAAAAGGTAGTTTGTAGTTCTTGCTGTGACACGACGGAATATATTATATAAGATGCATGCGGTAAAGTATCAGGGATTCTGTGGCTGTTCTTTGCCTCTCTCCCTGAAACACACCTGGTTTTGAACAGGAAATCCACTTGCCCGTGATCTGCACGAGATGGGAAAGAAGATTTTTCATAGCTTTGCAGTTGCTTCTGTTTGTTAGACCTTGAAAAAGGATATATTGTGTTTCTGGTGATTGTGCCAATATAAAGCAAGTTGAAATACAAAATTTTGAATCGTTTGATTCCTTTCTGATCTTTTTCTTCATCTGATTCCTGAGACTCTCCCGGACATCCAAGGCAGGGGTGAATCTCACACGGAGTAAAACCTCCCTCAGCCCCCGGAGGACTCTTTGTCAAGGCGTAAGACTGGGAGAGTAACCAGTGGCATTAAGACGGCCCAAGGTATTCTCCGTGGTCCTCATGTTAGGGGAAGGGGGTTCTCTAACTCCCCACTTCCCACTCACCACAGACAGCACATTACACGACACTACATAGTTTATGTTCACTGTTGGTGCAATGTTAAATGATCAAAAAACCTTTGTCTGAAATTGTCCTTTTAAAATTAAAGGATTTTTTTATTAGTAGGGTAAATAAAACTTCAAGTTGCAGTAGTCATATAAAGCGATGAAGTGCAAAAGTTTTGTCTTCTTTTATGAAGGCACCTGTAGATTACTTATTCTTGGGCCAGCAAGAACAGTTGGTCGTGACGTTTGGTGTTCGAAGTCTGTGCCGGGCAGCTTTCTGAGGAGGCCGTATTTCCAGTAACCGACGAGTGTGTTTTGTAGGTACGATCTCACATCCGACACACAAAAGGATATCCTCCCTATTTACGGGAGGGACAACCGACAAAAGTGTACTATGTTAAGGTTTGCAGGTTTAACTGCATATTAGCTGGAGTATTTCTCACAGGCAATGTGAGAGTTGAAATCATCCTCGTCCTTTTCACACCAGACAGGAAATCTTGATGGTCAGTTATTTGAGGTGGAACTTGTGTCCTGACTGATAATTCTAGCGACCTTTTCTTGCACCTGCGATTATCTGTTCCTAACCCCTTTAATTAAATGTGATTTAGAATAACTGTCTGAAATATGTCAAGTTGTTAAAACTGATTAAAAATATAATCATGTGATTATCTTGCAGTTTCCAGTCATGGATGATTTTGTTTGTGAAAAATTAACGAAATGGGGTCTCAGCAAATGGATAGAAAAATTTCGAGGTAAAGTATTACCATGTTTTTTGGATTGGCACAGGTAATTTCCTACCAATATTGAAACATTGAAGCATATCTAATAGTAACATAAAAGGTGCTGCAACATGGCTCTGCAATATAATGCTGATTTACACTTGACAGACATCCAGCATTTCCAAAATTGTTTTCATTTTTGCAGAATAAAGATTAATGTGAATTGTCTTTCTTGTCACAGAGCAAGGCATTGATGAGGAAAATCTTTACGATCTCGATAAGCAAGACATCGATAACTTGATCACTCAAGTTGGACCAAGGGCAAAATTCAAGAAGAGACTCAAGTTGCTAAAGGTATTACTCTGCATGTGTTTGGTTTTATCATTTTCCTTTGTGTAGATCCATGTGATTATAACAGATGAACATAAACCTCTGTTTTGAAGACACCAACAGATAAAGGATTATAAAACCAAAGACTCACTGAAAAGACTTTTTCTGAAAATTCTTTAATAATTTTGGATTTTCAACTTTTTCCTTTCACGCTAGGGGGAACAAAATGCAACAAATCAGGTAACAATTATTTTTCTGCTCTTGTAAGTAGGATACAGTTTTGTCATATGGGAAATCCATAACGTAATAAAGTCATGCAGAATTTATTTTCAATGTATGCTGAAAATGTTGCATGGCTCTGCTCTTAGACTCATACTTTTATTTTCACTGTCAGCAGGAACATGAAGAAACAGCTGATTCTATTCAGGTAGGGATAAAAAAAGGATACATTTCCCTGGCATCTTATCTCTGGACATACCTCTATTATCCATAAATATGCAATAGAATTACTGAGTGTCCTGAGAAAAATCTTCCATCTTTGACTAAAGATTTGTCTGACTGGATCACCTTGTTGTTGACTGAGGACCTCGTTGTTTTATCACTTGCAAGCCTTTTAATGGACTCCACGTCCAAGGGCTTTGCAAGAATGTGCATCATCTGTGATGGAAATGCAAAGGCACATGCAAATGTTCAAGCCTGTCCTATCCTGTTTTAGGCTAACGCCTGAGTGAAAAAAGTTTCTTGATAAAACAAAGTTCGAAGATTCAAATGTACATTGTTCATCCTCAGGTTTTGGCCACCAGTGACACAAGTGAAAAAGGTAAGATACAAATCTTATTTATTGTTTGGTGATGATGTTTTTATAGCAAGAATATCTTGCTTTGACAAAACAATTGAGACCATGTTTTATTATTGTGAGTTTTTTTGTTATTATTAGTAAAGAGAAGATTGGAGCTTCAGGAGGAGTCCAGCAGAATGCAATCACCAGCTAAGAAACGACAACGTGACACCACATACTCAGGTATTTATGTTATTTTTTCAACAAAAATTAAAACCATATGGTAAACACTTTATGTAATGTCATTTTCATACAGAATGTCTGTTTCTGTTTCTGGGCCAAAAAAAATATATTCTTACTTCCAGCAAAACTTTCAAAAAAGTCACCAGCTATTATTTTGTGTGCCATGTTTGTACATTAAACCAATTTTCGTGGTTTACTTAGCAACACACCATAGCAACAATATGTTTTCAATATTAAGTAAATAACTTGGCTATGATTGAAACATCGGGCGCTATCTTACACCCCACGTACGTATACGTTTCATTGCTAGTTTCCTACAAATGCAGTTGTCATTTTCACGCCCACGTTTTTTAATAAGCAAATATACTGGTGCCAACCTGTGTGCCCATTGGCCTTAAAATGGTGGTCTTAAAGTGACGTGCAGCCAGGCAGAGTGGTGATTATTGTATTGAGGACACAGGAAACAACTGCACCATAGACTGGTTTAAAGTTTATGGTGCAGTATTTTCCTGCGATTTAAAGGGTGTGTTTTTAGATTGGGGTGCACATTGGATTGTTTAAACAGGGCCAGATGATGTTTTAAACCCAGACAAAGTTTTCATCCTGTGGCAAGTGGCCGTAAAAGCCTGATCAAACTCTCTGAGGCGTCCTTCATTGACTTTGAAGCATCTCATTCTTTTCCTCTTTGTTTATATAACATGGCACCGAACTGATAAACGTTTTTCTTTTTCTTTACTTTTACTCCAACAGAAAAAAGCATGCTGTCTGAAGTGAAAAACATCATGACAGGTGTCCATTTCAAACTCCAGCACAGAGACAAAACAAAGCTCAATGCTTTTCTGAAGTAAGAAATACATTTTATATTATATTTGTTTTAGGGGTCAGTTTTAGGAAGAGATTCACATCTGGTCTCTAAAGTAGACTCTTAAATTTTGCTCTTAGTTTATTGTATTGCATGTTAGAATCAGGTCCCTGCTGTGGCCACAAGTGGCACTGATGATAAAAACAAGCAGTCATTAGAGCTTTTAGTAAGGAAATATTGATTATAACTGCTTTATAAAAAAAGCTTGAGTTGGCTGTTCTTAGGCAGATGTCTTAACACATTCTTTCATTGTTATATTTTCCAAACGAATCATTTAACACAAATTTAAACACTTGTACAACAGGGAAAAAATGGGTGATTTGGAGACAGAAAAGAGGGAGCTGGTCGGTGTCTTTGGTAAAACAGGGGCTGGAAAGAGCTCTTTAATAAATGCTATCATTGGAGAGAAGGATCTGCTGCCCTCAGGAAGTGTCACTGCATGTACCACAGTCATGATTAAAGTGGAGGCTAACATGAAGAGCCAGAAGTATGAGGCAGAGATTCAATTCATCACAAAAGAGGTAAAAACCAGCTCAATATGAATATTTGACACTTTTTAAAAAGTTATGATGTAGCAGCTAATATACAGGTGCTGACTACATTGCTTCCTCCGATTATTTCATTCTATTCAATTAAACTAAGTTACAAGATAATTATTTCATTTCTTTTAGGAATGGAGGGAGGATTTGTGGTTCTTGTTAACTTTCACCGTGAATGATGCAGACCGTGACGAGCAAGATGCCGATGATTATGCAGCTGGTGTTGAAATGCTGTCAGCGCTGTATGGAGAAGAATGGAGAAACAATTCCCAAGAAAATCTTATGAATGACAGACATTTTAGAGAAATTCCAGGATTTATCAATTCCAATAAGAAGACCCTGACCTGTGACTCAGTAAGGAATTCATCTATGTTATGATTCTTGTATATATTCTTGTAAGTATGTATACATAAATGATTTGATGATTTTAACTGCTTGTCAAATTCCAATCAGGAATTTAAACTAAATCCTGAATCTTTTTATTAATGGCAGGCCAAAGAACTGTCTGCAAAACTTGTCAAATACACAAGAAGTGGCTCAAAAAACAAAGAAGGAAAAGAGGTAAACAGGTGGTTTTGGCCCCTGGTGAAGTGTGTGATTGTCAGGGTGCCAAATAATGACTTTCTCCAGCATGTCACACTTGTGGATTTACCTGGAAGTGGGGACCGCAACAAAAGCAGAGATAAAATGTGGAAAGGGGTAAGTCATTTAAATGCATTGCTGTATTATTATCATTTATTATCTTGTCTTAAAAGTGTAACATTTTATTACAAAGAACTGATATATAGTTACTTACAATTAACTTGGATTAAATCCCTCTAGGTCATTCAAAGCTGTTCCACTGTGTGGATTGTGACTGACATTAATAGAGCAGCAGCAGAGAAAGAACCATGGGAGATTCTGGAAAGTGCCAGCAGCCTGATGGGAAACGGTGGCCAGTGTCAGCAAATTCATTTTATCTGCACCAAGTCTGATATTATTGAAGAATCAGATGATCTGTAAGTGATTTTTTGAAACATTAGAAATAGAACTAGACCCTGATGAATTTTGTAGCCAAGAGCTCAAGAGGAGTACACACAAGCAAATATGGAAGAAAGAAGTCACAAACAGGCTTTAAACTGTGTGCCTTGCCTTGATTTTGAACAACAAAACGAAGTGAAGGCCATTGTGTCCATTTTGGTCTTAAGAAAAGATGCTCCAAACCACAGCATGTATCTCTACTCTCCATTTCCTGCCATCTGCCCTCTGGCTCTAATTAAGATTGTTATAATCTATAAATGCCATGTCTCATTTGAATCTACTAATATTAAGCTTATGTGAAGGGCAATTAGTCATGCAGGTCTTGTAAACCAACAAACAAGGACAATGCTAATTGTGTGACTTAAAATTGACTGTTATTCATGGTATGAATATACAGTATACTTTATGTGCATATGTTTGTCTGCAAAATGTTTTGTTTTATTCTGAGAGAAAGAAGACAACTGCAAGCTTACGAAATTTTAGGTTTCGGGGCTTCAGATACAGAGTAAGATACAGCTTGATACTAATCTCTTCTTACAGTTCACTAGCTCATGTTCGTGCTGCCATCTTTAAGAGGAACATGGAAGCCAAGGAAGTAGTGAGGAGAGAATTCAGGAAACTAAACAAGGTCAAGGTGAGTTTGTAAACTGAGAAAATCTAAAACAAAGTTGTTCCGACACTGCAATCCTGCCTTTAAATCATTCATAATTTTTTCAGAAACATTTCAGTGATGAATGTTTCAAAGTGTTCACAGTGAGCTCCAAAGAGTTTCGAAAGAAAAAAAGGCTGGAACCAGATGAAACTGGTAGGTGAAGCCCACTTTGTGAGTAACTTTGTGGATAACAGAATATGCAAAACATGTTAGAAGTGTGAATGTAATCATGTAATATGTATATTGCATATTTTTTATACAGAAGTCCCCAAACTTCAGGATTTTTTGCAAAATCTCAATGACTGTCACTCAGAGACATTAAACTATGTGTCCGGAGCGCATGGGATTCTGTCCCTAATTCAAGGGGCCAGCTGTGGAGGAGTGGTAAGATAAAGTAACAACACTTTTATTGTGTGTATGTATCATAATCATCCTCAGTATTGACAGAAAATAATGATAATGATGAGCAATAAAGTAACCCCAAGAAGTATCACTTCCTCTAGTGAAACTGGTTAAGCCACATGACAAAATTAGAGTCAATGTCTCTCCTTTTATATCAATTTAATCTGGTAGGTTAACAGGTAGGTGGTCTTCCTGCTAGGCTCTAGGCCTGTCGCACCTCCACTTGTAACACCTTGCAGGGTTATCAGCTGGGGACCACCGCTCATGGATGTTTTGCAAAAACATGTCCTGGTGGCAGGAAGGCGAACAGGGACGTCTCCCTGACACTCCCTGCAACTAACTGTCTTCAGGAGTTGCTTACTCCTCATGCCTTGTCTTGCCTTCTCTGCAAGAGCGAAAAGCTTACCTTCTCTGTGTCCTCCAGTACCTCCCTGGTTGCCCTGTGCAGTCTGGCTCCCCAGAGCCCTTGGTGCTAGGTTTAGCAGAGCCGTCGTTGCACTCTGCAACCAGGTCAGCATATTTTAATCCCTTACTTTCATGGGCTGCCTCCTTTCCCTCTTCCCATGGGACTGCCAGCTCAACCAGCAGTGCTGATTTTCCGTCTGAGGTCCACAGGAAATCTGGTGTCAGATGGTATTGACCACTGGCTCCCCCTGATATCATCCATGTAGCTTCTTAGCGGAGGATGCCTCCGGTCTGCTGGCAGTTGGTCTCTGCCTATCGCTTGCCTTGCTCCAATTAGGATGACCTCAAATTTTGCCACGGAGAGGATTGGGGAGATGGATTATCCCATTGCTATCCCCACTTCCAGCTGCTGCTATCCTATGGTGAACCTTTGCAGTGCATGCACATGCGCATGTCTTGTAAAAACCTCATAACAGTGCAAAGGCAATGAGCTGGTGTGACTTGCATATATTTCTTATGTCTCTTCGCGGTCTGGATCTGTTCCCAAATAATTGAAGCATGCTCTATACAGCCTGGGACCCCTGTGTTGGGAGCGGACTATGCCTCTAAGTCAGATTCCTTAAGTAAAGGGAGGTATTAAAAATGGCTATTAAAAGATGTTAGTTACAAAAGAAATTAATAATTATTTAAAATAATTAGAGAGAGAGAGAGAGAGGTGTGTCTGTCTCAGGACAGGCAGAGATCAAAATGGAGAATGTGTCCATTAAGAGACCACATGGCTTTAGTGGCAAATAGGGGAGACCAAGAACTCTGGCTGATTCAAAGATGGCCACTGAACGCTGTCCTTTGTCTCAACCAACGTGCACTAAGCACATGGGATGGGTCGAGACCCAGAAAAAGAACCGGGAGGTTTTATTCCTGGCTGTTTAGTCTGGTCAAAAGGTCAGTCCAAAATATTGTATGTGTGTAAGTCTTAAGAGTGCCGGGATAGAAAAGAGAGAAGTTAATTTAGCATGCAGACTGTGTCTTTGTGTAAGCATAAGTAACCTCAACTACAGTCAATACCTGACTAAACAGACATTACAACAATACAACTCAGTAACAAATCAACTCAATAACATTACAATACAGTAAACATTCCTGCTTAGCCGGTACTGTGAGTTATTCTAGCTTTGCCCAGATGTTACCAGTTACCGTTACCAGACTGTGGACGGAAAGGCATTGCTGTGCTGTGTTGCAGGTTGTTAGACTGACGTTCCTGTTGCTCAACCGGACTGGGGTAGCAGTGGTTCTGATGAAGAAAGTTGCAGTCGTCATATTGTTGTCCACTTGGAGGGTCCTTCCTTGCTTCTTTGTCCTTACTTGGAAAGTTAGCTGGCAGACTCTTTTAGCTGCCGCTAAACTAGGTTACTAGTTTGTGCTGAGTAAACTGGTAATATTTTCTGCAGGATCTTGCATCGCTGCTGAGGCTTTGCTCTGTTAGCAAGCCATGAGAGCTATTGATTTGAAAGGAACTGCGGCAGCAGCTCCAACCATCTTGGAGGGCAGTGGAGAGCGTCTGAGCTTCCGAGACTGAGCTTCCGAGACTGCCTCTGAGACTGAGCTTCTCAGACTGAGGGTCTGAGACTGAGCTAAAAGCAATGGTTGTCTTCAGGTTTTACAGACCTAGCATGGGGGAGGGGTTTTCACGTGAAGGTGTGAAAACCTAGAGGCTGCTGGGAGTTTGAGTTCGAAGTTCAGCTGCCAATCTGAAAAGTCAGTTTAAAGTCCATAAATGAACACATTTCAATATTGGAGATGCAATGAATAACAACACCTGTCTTCTGGCAGCTGGTGTCGACAGTTATTCTCCTCTCAGTAGGTGTTCATCCTTCTTGCCAACACAGAGAAGATATTCTTCCCGTTGACGTTCAGTATGGCTATACTTCTGGACTGGTCGAAGGTCTTTGAGTTCTGCTTCTTTGGAATGGAGACTGCCACTGTCCCTTGCCACTCAGAATGCTCAGTTTGGTCCAGGTGGTTGTAATTCATAGGAGCTTCAGCATTCCAGGTCAGTTTTTGTACAGCTTGTACGGTATCTCATTTGGTCCTGGTGCTGATGCCAATATTGCACATAGAACCACCTCACTGAGTGTTGGGGGTGATGCATCAAACAGGACTGATGGTTCTGGTGGGCCAAGGGGTTCCTTCCTTGCAGAGTTGTTGCATTGATTGTGGATGTGTTTCTTTAGATCTTCTTTGGACACTTCCAGCATTCCACTGGCTTTCTCCTCAAGGAGCCCATGTGCATCAGAAGGGATTTCTAAAGAAGTTTGCTCTCTCCTTTTCTTTCCTTTTCCTCCATTGCCAGATGCATTCTACCCTCTGTAGGTTAGCAAACCTCCCCTGATCTCATTCCAGAGGACTTTTGGACCATCTTTTATTGACACCTCAGCTTTCCTTCAGCACTTACAAAGCCGCTTTGTGCTTGCCACCAGTTTGTCGATTTCCTTCTCCCTCATCCCCTTTGTCCTTACTATTGCCTTCTTGAAATAGTAAAACAGTTTATGTGTAATTCCAACTCAAAAGAAACTACCATCAAGGTAGATTCCTTGAATGTTTGCTGTTAAGAGATGCTGCATAACAGCAGTAAAGGATAACCGTATGCCTGACAAACAGAATTTGGTTGCCTTTTATTTAACAGTATGGTTAGGTGGAGGAGGTGTATGGTCTCTTAGAATATAGTATTTCTTGTGTTTGTCTAATTTGGTAAAAATTACCTTTCGACACATGCAATTATATGTCTAATTTTTGTTCTGTTTAAAATATGACCATGAATTTCATGAGGAAGAAGTTTCATTGTTTTAAATACTGATTGTTTTCTGTTTGATTTCAGGCTGGTGAAAAAGCAGATGCGTCCACAGAGCTTGAAGAAAACTTGAGGCATGGGCTTGAGAAAGTATTGGAGCCCATCCAAAAGGCCTTAGAGGCTTTCGAGAACTGCCTCATCGAGGGGGTTGAAAAATCCCAAAGTTCATGGGAACGTGCCTTGGAGTCTTTCTTAAAACCTGTACTTGAATAATTTATTTTTTCACCAAAACTACTGATTTTGCTCCTCATATTAAAATGTAATGGTCTAAAAAATGTTCTAATTGTGTTTTTGTTTCAGAAGGGGACATCGGGAAGTGGTTTTCACAAGATATTGAAGAGTGTAGTTGTAAACAATGGTGCCACCAAAACAAGAAAAGGGAAACAACTAAACCTCAATGTGAAATTAGCGTCATGGCTGACGGACAGCATTGATGAGGAATTCAGGAAGACCTTTCCGTAAGAAATTACTGAATTAGGACAAGAACACTCTCTGAAGAACTATGTCGAATACAATATTAATGAAACAATTGAATACAGTAAATTAATGCAAGTCATTGTAATGTAATACATATATTCATCAATAAATGTTATTTGTATAGCACCATAACCTCAAGATACTTTACAAAAAGAGCAGGCCTAGATAGAGATGGGTATCGTTGGGCGGGGCTTACCTGGTTTGTCACGTGTACTAAGTTTGCTGGGTAATAGCTTCCAGTGAGAAGTTTGGCGCATGTCTCTGCCTGATGCTGCACTTTAGACAGCTGTTTGGACAGATTGCTCGTGATTCCGCCCTTACAAGCAAAAGTGTAGTTGCCCTTGTGGCAATGAGCATCGTCGGCATCGACTCTGGTCAAGTGTAACCACACTTTTGAATGTTTAGTTCTCTCCGGTATCGTAACGAGCAGGATCTGTTGTGTGCACGCGCCTGTGTATGTGTGTAGCGTGTGTGAGAGAGAGCTGCCCCCGCCCCTCACACACAGGCTCTGCGAAAGAGATTCTTCTGGATTGGAATATGCATCATAGACGAATGTCTTAATCTTATTGCAAATTAGAAACAGTTGGTGGGATTAAATGTGCAAGATCATGTTTTTGTAGCGATAATAAACATGATTTTTATTTCGTCCAATACCGAAAGCAGAGCCAATAACGTCAGATGTATATTAATACTGCGGTATTTCATAATTCAGCCCCGGGGACTGTTTAGTACCGGGGTTCGGTACCCATCCCTAGGCCTAGACTGTACACTTTGTTTATTTAATAATGTGTTTATTTATTTTAAAAGACCCAAAACAAGTCCAGCATGAGCAAGCACTTGGCAACATAGCCCAACAGTGGCAAGGACATTTTCAGTGGCAGAAACCAAGATCATGGTGAAGAGAACGTTTTCAGAGCTGGATGTGAAAAATTAAAAAGGACTCTTTCAAAAGAGCTATAGGGTCTCGGGTAGATTGTAAGGCTAGAACTACATATAGCTGCCACTCCTCCACCTACAAAGGAAATTATTGAATTTGAAACTCGGCAATTCTTGCTTAATGAAACATTTACTTGTGACCATGTTTCAGAAATGAATCAAAATGTGGACCATTCAACGGGGCCATCAATACCTTTTCACTGAACACGGAGACGCTGATTGAAAAGTACAAAGATGTGGAACTGCAACTGATATATCTCAGGACGGAGGTAAAACAGGAATAGTACAATATTATCCAATAGTCTGGTATCAAGCTGTTTGTCATGGTAAGGGAGACTCAAAAACAAATCAACCTCAACATCGCGTTTGTGACTGAGGTATGAAATTAAGACTGTAAGAACATTTAACAATGAACCAAACACATACACTGCTTACGTAGGATGCCTTTAATATAGTACATGTGAGCAATGCAGATATAAATGTTCAACAACACAGGTTGTTTATTCCCTCTCTCTTAGGAAGAAAGACTGAAGACAAAACTCGACATAACCATCCGGCAGCGTAAGAAAGAAATCTACAGCAGCCTGACCACAACAATCGAGGAAATCATGCAAACATGCTATGATAGTAAGATAAAAGATCTTGACATATAAAACCTGACACTATATCAAGATGACTTCACATCATTACATTAATTTATAACTATTTTCTGTTTTATTGTAGAAGCAAAAAAGGTTAAAGGAAAGGGCTCGCTACAAAACATGAAGGATACAATTAAGCAGCATGTAGATGCTAACAAGGACACCATGTTTGAGGAGGCTAAAAATGCTATGTTATCAAAACTGCGAATCTTGAAGGTTTGTCACATTTATACATAATACATCATACGATGACAGTATAGTAAAACATGTGTTGCACATCTTAAACTATATGCATGATTCTATGTTATTATTCACATGAAGGATTTTTCTACATTCAAGCTGAATGTGCTTCATTCTGAAAATGGCTATCTCAACTAAAACAGTTACAAACAAGCAACTTTTGTTATTCATTATTAAGACAGAAATACACAGAAGATTCTTTTTCTATTATAGACTTGGCTTTTCTGCTGTCTGAGAGCCCAGTATCTTGAACACAATGTTTATATGTGTTGGTAATAAATGTTAAATATCTTGATGCTGATTTAGGAATACATCTGGAGCACACTGGTGGACACAATGTCGGAATCAATTGAGCTGTCACTCAATACAGATGATAGATCAGTTCCAGGTAAAGGGAATGTTTAAAATTTGTTTTTGCTAATACACAAAGCACAGAACTCATCAGAAGTGGAGACATTTTGCATTTGATATGAGTCAGGCACAAAATTGGCTGCACAGCGTCCCCTCAAAACATCCTCAAAGTATACCATCGAGCAGATTTAGCTTACATGTACTAAATTTGGTTTGCATGTTTATCATGTCCAGTCCTACAAAAAAGCCTGTGGTACCCAAACCCTGATACCACCGGGAAGTTAATCCATTTTGATTTTATTATGGTGTATTTATGACCATTACACAGGTCATACCTAAACTAACTCCTCCTAGGTGGTTCCAGTGTAGAAGTTTTGAGTTTCTGTCAAAAGGTGTGGCCATGGCAGTGCGTTGAATTTGGAGGTTTCACAGGAAGCTCTCTCGCCTCATATTTCCTGTTTAATGTCAGACCTGAAGACACGCCTAAAGACTTCTTCTTGCTAATTTTCATAGAAATAGTGTTACCTGCTAGCAAGAAGATATGATGAGCTTTAGTTTTTAATGTGCCGCTTACAGCCAGTTGGGCAGATCCACCTCATATGTGATCAGCCCTAAGACTTGATGATGCTTTATTGTGAAAACTTTACGTTTAAAAGTTTACATTGAAGGGTCTGTCCTTTGGGGTGCAATGAATTTGATGTGATGCCAGGGAAACAGGAAGTTGTGGTGAGAGGCTGCTGGAGCTTAAAAGCTCACAAAACCTGGCACACACATCCGTTCAATGTATTGGTAGGATACGATGTGAGCCCAAATATGAGGCCATATCCAGTCAAATCGTAACTCGTAAGAGGAAGTAACAGGAACATAATGCACCTTCGAAGATGTTTAGTGTGTGTTCTCTTGCACCACATAGACGAAACAGGAAGTGAAATTTAACCCCTTTTGTGGAATCCAAAACATGAAAATTCAGAGAAATGTCTTGAGTTCAGCGTGACGTACTTATTCCTCAGCTGTGCCACACAACTAAGTGCACAAAGATGCAAGGGCAATTCCTATGGTGCTTGCAGCTTTAACTATTGTGCATTTTTTCAGATGTGAAAGAGGACCTTGAGACGGTGACAAAGTACTATGAAGAACTGAAGAGTACTGATGATGCTTCTAATCGCAATAGTGCTGATCAACCCGGCCCGTCAGCTGCACAGGTGTGTTTTAGTTAAACTGATGGTTGATAGTGAGCATCCAAGTCATTCGAGTCATTACCGTTCAATGTCACAACCTTGCTCTTTAACTCTCTGGTGGATGTTTCAGTTTTGATAGGTGGAGAAAAACAGCAGAGGCCTTTTTAACCACTGAGGGTCCCAGCGGGCACACTGATAAGAAACAAGAGGCCTCTGGATTTGGTCTCATCCATTTTTGTGAAGTTGTAATCTCTGTTCTGTTGGAGGGTTGTTTTTACGAGTTCACTCATGTGAATTTCATGATGTGGGGTGGGTTGGGGCAATCAGCCAAGGTCCCCAGTCGGATTCTAACCAGAGATGTTATGGTTTTCATGATGAGGGTTTTTTTTCTTTAATGATTCAACAGTTTTATTCTTCTTCTTGAATATATGCTCATGTTTTTTTTGTGGGTGTTTTGATTATATGAGTTTAGTATTTGATGATTTGGATGTACGTGCTGCATTTTTACTGATTTTATGGGTGATTAAATTAAACCTTGAATCTTGATCAAAGTATAATCTGTTAGTTTGATTTGATAAAACTTTAGGCTTTTAGGGTGATCGAGATCTATTTTTCTGTAATCATTTAGGACTTAACTGTTGTTAAATGTGTTATAATGGTAAATCTGTGTGGTGATATATTAGAAATAGATAAGGATAACAGATCGACTTATCTGGCTGTGTGATATGTACTGTACAATGTTTTATTTTAATTTTTATTCTTCACTGATTATAAATTCATAACTGTATGGTATCGGTACTCTATACAATTAAACTCATAAGAATTCACTTGAATGTAGCTGTTTTCCTTTATTGTGCATGTTGTTGTTGAAGCAACAACAGGGCAAACATGCTGCAAAAGGCCCAAAAAAACAAAAAAGAGCTGACGTGCTGCAAATACATAAAAGATGCAAAGTCAAAAACACAAACCCAGAAAACAAATGCAACACAAACACACTGCATATCCAGTCATCACAGCAGAAGCCCTCCAGACCTTTAGGGGGCGCTTAGTGTAACAGCTATACTTCTGTTGAGAGGGAGGGACATCGAGCTCCAAATGTATTGATTATAGGACTAATACAATAGAAGCCCCTGGAGCGTAGAGTTTCCTGTGGGCCAGGCCTCACCGACTACTGTGAAAAAACAACTTCATATCGTGTAAAAAAAACCAAAAACTTAAATATCTAGTCTAATTATCTATGGAGCAATGGCTTCTTAAGGACAGAGCATAGGCATGAATTTGCATTGATTCTGAATTTGCTGCCTGTTTCTCCTCATGAAAATATTTTGGTCCTTTGCAGCGTGTTTGCACTTGTCAGCCATCGTTTAAAGCTAATCTAGGTTCTCCCTAACATCAGTTTCTGTTATGATGAAATAGAAACTGATGTTCCAACCTTGAATCTATAAGCATAACCAACTGTTTTAAGTAACATCCTGTACTATTGTTTGGTGTTTGGTGCCCACGTCGTACCATTTACATTGTGGTGATAAATTGTATAATGGAGGGTAAGGCTTGTTAGTAGGCTTCATTTGTGAATAAGAAGGTGTCGTTAATGTGAAGGCGCGAGTTCAGCCTTGGTTGGTCAAATTTTAATTTAAAAACGTACCAGCACACGTATTGGTAGTTGTCTCTGCTGGCAGCACAACTTGGTCAAAAGAGAAAAAGTTTCTGTATTCATATTTCCTGAAGCAAGAAATTCACTGTGAACTCACTCGTATCTCTCTGGTACATGAAACATGTCCTCCTCACACAAGGTTAGTGCTGTTTTAATTCTGGCTAAAATAATATTTGTAAAATGAAAATAAAAGATCACAGAGAGTAAGACCACTAATATCAGTGCCCTGATATCAGGCAACCACAAACAAACATACAGCAGGTAGCTCACCTGATATGCCCGCAGGTAGCTCACCTGATATGCCCTCAGGTAAGTTTTATCATTCTTTTATCATGAGTTTGACTGTTTGGGGTGGGTTCAACAGGGTGTAAACGGCTGTTGAGATACTGTGAAGCAGTGTACACGCTAGAAAACTTCTGTCCAACAGCACTGCAACATAACCTGATAATTTACCATCATATTACTTATTATGGCACGGTTGATTTTCATATGATCATAACTTCTAAATCAGCATTAATCCAAAAAGATGTATAATTTGTAGTGTGAATTCTGATTAAATGATTATGACCTTTGAATCAGCATGAACAATTAAAAGAGAGAAGTTCTGTTCTGAAGAGAAGTAAGAAGAGTCAAATCACAAAGTAATTCACGCTGATGGTTAAACCATAAAAGTTGTGAGGTGAAAAATCAGAACATCTCTTCAGCAAACAATTGACTTCTACTGCCCTCCGGTGTTTATATGAGGGAAAGCACACAAGAAATTGTAAATGTGTGTGTCTACATGTATGCAACACAAACACACAACTGCTTGTGTGCTTACATTTTATTGAGCATGCTGACAGTTGAGCAGCACAAAGCCTTAAAGCAATGTGAGATACTGTCTAACCAAAAAATTAAAGATATAGAATAGATAAACCTTTATTGATCCCACAATTGGGACATTTTCAGTGTTACACCACAGCAAATAGGAAAGACAAGAAGCACACAGTGCAAAAATAGATATTAAACACTTCTGAAACATTTTCAGTTTTACAGAAAATACAACACAGTGCACAAAATGGTTTGACTTGGAATTACACATTGCAAGTATTATTGCGCATGCTTTTTTAAATATATACAGTACTGTGCAAAAGGCAGGTGTGAAAAAATGCTGTAAATTAATAAGTGAGCGAACAAAATAAAAATCTAAATCAAATCGATATTTGGTGTTACTACCCTTTGCTTTCAAACCAGCATCAATTCTTATCGGTACACTTGCACAAAGTCAGGAATTTAGTAGGATTATAGTCAGGTGTATGATCAACCAATTATACCAAACGGGTGCTAATGATCATCATTCACATGTAGGTTTAAACACAGTCATTAACTGAAACCAAGGTGAGGCAAGACACGAGGTAGACAGAACGTCTCTCCCAGACAAAGATTTCAAAGCAGACTGGGGTTTCAAGATGTGCTGTTCAAGCTCTTTTGAAGAAGCACAAAGAAACGGGCAACGTTGAGGATCGTAGACGCAGCGGTCAGCCAAGGAAACTTAGTGTAGCAGATGAAAAACACGTCAAGCTTATTTCCCTTCGAAATCGGAAGATGTCCCGCAGTGCCATCAGCTCAGAACTGGCAGAAACCAGTTGGACCCAGGTACACCCATCTACTGTCCGGAGAAGCCTGGCCAAAAGTGGTCTTCATGGAAGAGTTGCAGCCAAAAAGCCACACCTCCGACATGGAAACAAGGCCAAGCGACTCAACTATGCACGAAAACATAGGAACTGGGGTGCAGAAAAATGGCAGCGGGTGCTCTGGACTGATGAGTCAAAATTTGAATTATTTGGCTGTAGCAGAAGGCAGTTTGTTCGCCGAAGGGTTGGAGAGTACTCCACAATAATACAATAATGAGTGTCTGCAAGCAACAGTGAAGAATGGTGGAGGTTCCTTGCAAGTTTGGGCCTTCATTTCTGCAAATGGAGTTGGAGATTTGGTCAGTATTAAGGGTCTCCTCAATGCTGAGAAATACAGGCAGATACTTTTCCATCATGCAATACCATCAGGGAGGCGTATGATTGGCCCCAAATGTATTCTGCAGCAGGATAATGACCCCAAACATACAGCCAATGTCATTAAGAACTATCTTCAGCGTAAAGAAGAACAAGAAGTCCTGGAAGTGATGGTATGGCCCCCACTGAGCCCTGATCTCAACATCATTGAGTCTGTCTGGGATTACATGAAGAGCTACAAGGATTTGAGGAAGCCTACAACCACAGAAGGTCTGTGGTTAGTTCTACGAGATGCTTGGAACAACGTACCAGCCCAGTTCCTTCAAAAATTGTGCAAGTGTACCTAGAAGAATTGATGCTGTTTTGAGGGCAAAGGGTGGTCACACCAAATACTGATTTGATTTGGATTTCTCTTTTGTTCATTCACTGCATTTTGTTCATTGATGAAAATAAGCTATTAACACTTCCATTTTTGAAAGCATTCCTGGTTTACAGCATTTTTTCACGCCTGCCTAAAACTTTTGCACATTACTGTATGTATTGAACAGAACAGAACAGAACAGAAATTATTTTCAGTTTGAATGTGTGTTTTTATTTGTATATCTTGTGGTATCTCGTGTCATACACCGCGTGTGAAGCAGCCTGTGGCTGGAGGAGCTGCCCAGGGCTGTTACAATGCCATGCAGGGGGTGGGAAATGTTCTCCATGAGAGATGCTAGCCTTGTCATCATCCTCCTGTCTCCCACCATCTTCACAGGGTCAAGGGGGCAGCCCAAAACAGAGCTGGCCTTCTTCACCAGTTTTAGTCTCCTCCTGTCTGCAGCTGTAGCGTTGCTGTGCCACTCCATAAGAAATGGCTGATGCCACCACAGAGTCATAAAAGGTCCTCAGGAGAGCTCCCTGCACTCCAAAGGAACTGAGTCTCCTCAGCAGATGTAGTCTGCTCTGACCTTTCTTATAAAGAACATTGGTGTGATCTGTCTATTCCAATTTATTGTTCAGGTAAACACCCAGGTACTTGTATGAGTCCACAATCTCAATGTCCATTCCCTAGATGTTGTGTGGGAGGAGACGGTTTGTGCCTGTGACAGTCCACCACCAGTTCTCTGGTTTTCCCCGCATTTAACTGGAGGCAGTTCTGCCGGCACCAGTCCACAAAGTCCTGTGTCAGTTCCCTGTACTTCCAATCGTCCCCATCAGTGATGAGGCCTACCATGGCGGAGTCGTCGAAGAACTTCTGTAGGTGGCAGTTGGTTGTGTGGTGGGAGACTGCTGTGTGCTCCAGCTTGTCCCTCAGAAGCGTGGGCTGTATGGTGTTAAAAGCACTTGAGAAATCAAGAAACATAATTCTCACAGTGCTCCCAGTCATCTCCAGGTGAGAGAGAGATCTATGTAGGAGGTAGATGACCACATCATCAAGCCTGATGCCTGGCTGATAGGCGAACTGCAATGGGTCCATTGATGAGCTCACCAGGGGGCGAAGATGGCAAAGGGCCAACCTCTCCAGGATCTCCATCAGGTGCAATGTCAGTGCCACCGGCCTGTAGTGGTTGAGGTCTTTGGGGTGCGAGATTTTTCGGCACTGGTACCACGCAGGATGTCTTCCACAACTGTGGTACTCTCCCCAGCTTCAGGCTCATGTTGAACATGTGCTCCATAATACCACACAGCTAATCTGCACAGGATTTGAGGAGCCTGGAGCTGATGCCATCTGGGCCTGCAGCCTTCCTGACCTTGATCCTCCTCAGTTCTTTCTTCACCTGGCTTTTGAAAAGGGACAGGTTGAAGCAGGGGGAGTGTCTGCTGGTGGTGATGGAAGTGGGGGTGGCTTTTTTGGGAAGCAGGAGCAGTGAATGTGCAGGGGGGTTGTGGGGAGGGGGGTTGAGGTGGTGTAGTCAGCAGGTGGTGCAGACATTGGGGGTTGCAGCAGTTCAGAAGTTGCATAAGCATGCAACTTCTGAAGACAATATGCAACAATAAGGCTTATTTAAGAACTGTAAGTGACTATGTGCTCATGTTGCAGACAAACTGAAAGATGTGTATTACACCTTCTTCTCCTTGGAGCTTTACTATAACTATAATATGTTAAGAGCACTTGGGGCGTTTCACCAAACTTGGCTTGATTTATAGAACATGCGGGGATACAATCTGGAACCAAGCTACAGGCACACTGAACACTTTTCAATTTCCATTTGCCTTTTTTTTCTGTTCAATTTTTAAAATATTTTTTCCCATTGTATAAATCTGAAATGTGTAAATTCCTTATGTATTTCAGTCCTCCCTACTCCAACAGCATTGGAATATAGTTTCTGTGACACGTGCTTTTGCCAGTCACTTCTTTTTCCCCTTTCACCTGCAAGCAGCAGGGCAGGTGTGAAGTGTTTCAGGGTCTTGCTGTCCCTACAGTTCCAGCCTCACAGTGTCAGTAACCCAAACAATCAGTAGGAGTCACCATTGCAGCAACAATGATGAGAAGCCCTCCCACTAGTCAAATCATGTTCATAATGTCTTAAAGTAAGTACATTAATTTAAGTGCATTACTTCAGTGAAGTTTTAAAATAGTTTCAGGTATTGGGATATTCATATTTAGTCCAGTAACTTTATCTGGTAGTTGCAGATTGCTGGCAGATTCCACAACAGAATGCCAATGAGAGGAGAAAAAGACATGAGCTAATCCTTGATTACCTGGCCCATGTGTCTCTAATACAACACTAAGGGAACAATAGTAAGAAGCAAGGGTGTAGAATTGGGTAGGGATGTTAAGGACACGTCCTTACCAAGATACAGAAATTATTGAATTGTCCCGACCAATCATTTTGTCCAAAAATTAATATATGATACGTGCAACTGTCGCACTTTCCACCTGCAGAGGTGTCTTGCATGACATAGCCATAACTCTGTCACTGTAAACAAGGACTCCAGTCTACAGTTCTGTTCATACACTTCACTAAACTGAAATGTATACAGTGGAACATGTCTCATGCTCAAGTGACCACTTTCTGCACATTACCACTTTTTACCACAAATGCATGACTCATGAGGATTTAATGCATGAATTAATGCAGGGTGTATCATGAATTCCTCTTGCTCACCATTAAGAAATGAAGTCACTGTGACTTTATGTGATTAGTTTACACTTAATAGATCATTAATTAAGGGATGTTAATTCACTGTTTTTTAATACCTTCATTGACATGTGACTATTTACAAATGAGTAGGACGTCACTTTACATGCGAGGAACACAAGTCAATTTGGTAATGATTAAGTAATGATGAACTCAGTTAGCAAATATGAGTACTCCAAAGTGAGCAATGCAACAGCATCCACCACAGACAGAACTCGTTCACTTTGTTTTCTTGCCCGTTTTTCATGCTGCGTTAGCCTATGTATTGTGTCAACAGTGCGGTAGAACCAGTTTGAGTTTATTTGTCATATGCTTCACAACACAACAAGTGTCCATGTTCAACTTGCTAGTTCATATTTTAAGATTGTTAAACACATACACACACACACTCACACACGAGGAGTGTTTTAGTTTTGTAAGGTGTGGTGTTTGCTTAGTAACATCACGTGATAATCCAGCCTCAGGACTTTTAGCAGGAAACAGTAAATGAATGCTGACCGTGGGTGGAGACTATATAAAAAAGATTTCAAGTTGGATCAAGCAGCACAGGAGTCATGTTCGTGCACTAAGGAGGAACACACAATAAGGTGAATGCAATCCATTCTCATCTGAATATGTTACTGAACACTAGCAGTAAGGAAATTAAGCTACTGTGCTGTTTTGTATTTATTAACCATTTCTTAATTTATCAGCTTTGAAAAGTAGATTTTAAATCTGCACCAATCTGCACCAAAAACGTGAAAGGTAACTGATTTGAAGGAAGTGTTGAAGAGTAAAGGAACTACTATTTAAGATCCTATGAAATTTCAGGTTGTAGGTTTTCATTGCTTAGTTTTGTATTTATTTTAGTTGCCGTCATGATTTACTCATTTTAGTCAGCCTTTGTTTCACTTCCTGCCTTAGTGACTGTGTGCTGCGCCCTCGTTGTTTTCCCCTGTGTTTGATTAGTCTCACCTGTCCCTTTGTCTTTCCCTTTCTTTGCTGGTTCATTGACGTCTACCTGTGAAACTGTCGTCTTTCGTCCTGAAACAGAGTTCCCAGTGTGGATATACTTTTTCTCTGTTTCTTCTCCTTTTTTTATTTCTTGGACTTTAAATTGAACCTTTTTTTGGATGTGGTAACCTGGACTCTTTAAGTAAGCCCTTTTGTTCTTTTGCCTTGACAGGTTTTTTTTGTCCTTTGTTTTATTTAATAAATCAAGTCTGCACCTGGGTCCTCTCCCTTTTTGTTTGAACTCTAAACCGTGATGGTTATCTTTTTTCATTTACATTAAAAAAGCAAAAAGCATCTTTTACTACATCTTTTTAATCGGATGTAATATTTCAGTGTAGTTTATGTTCACTGTTGGTGCAATGTTAAATGATCAAAAAACCTTTGTCTGAAATTGTCCTTTTAAAATTAAAGGATTTTTTTATTAGTAGGGTTAATAAAACTAAGTTGCAGTAGTCATATAAAGCGATGAAGTGCAAAAGTTTTGTCTTCTTTTATGAAGGCACCTGTAGATTACTTATTCTTGGGCCAGCAAGAACAGTTGGTCGTGACGTTTGGTGTTCGAAGGTTGTGCCGGGCAGCTTTCTGAGGAGGCCATATTTCCAGTACCCGACGAGTGTGTTTTGTAGGTACGATCTCACATCCGACACACAAAAGGATATCCTCCCTATTTACGGGAGGGACAACCGACAAAAGTGTACTATATTTATGTTTGCAGGTTTAACTGCATATTAGCCGGAGTATTTCTCACAGGCAACGTGAGAGTTGAAATCATGCTCGTCCTTTTCACACCAGACAGGAAATCTAGATAGTCAGTTATTTGAGGTGGAACTTGTGTCCTGACTGATAATTCCAGCGACCTTTTCTTGCACCTGCGATTATCTGTTCATAACCCCTTTAATTAAATGTGATTTAGAATAACTGCCTGAAATATGTCAAGTTGTTGATTAAAATATAATCATGTGATCATCTTGCAGATTCCAGTCATGGATGATTTTGTTCGTGAAAAATTAACGAAATGGGGTCTCAGCGAATGGATAGAAAAATTTCGAGGTAAAGTATTACTGTTTTTTTATTGGCACAGGTAATTTCCTAGCAATATTGAAACATTGAAGCATATCTAATAGTAACATAAAAGGTGCTGCAACATGGCTCTGCAATATAATGCTGATTTACACTTGACAGACATCCAGCATTTCCAATTTTTTGCAGAACAAAGATTAATGTGAATTGTCTTTCTTGTAACAGAGCAAGGCATTGATGAGGAAAGTCTTTACGATCTCGATAAGCAAGACATCGATAACTTGATCACTCTAGTTGGACCAAGGGCAAAATTCAAGAAGAGACTCAAGTTGCTAAAGGTATTACTCTGCATGTGTTTGGTTTCATAATTTTCCTTTGTGTAGATCCATGCAATTATAACAGATGAGCATAAACCTCTGTTTTGAAGACACCAACAGATAAAGGATTATAAAACCAAAGACTCACTAGAAAGACTTTTTCTAAAAATTCTTTAATAATTTTGGATTTTCAACTTTTTCCTTTCACGCTAGGGGGAACAAAATGCAACAAATCAGGTAACAATTATTTTTCTGCTCTTGTAAGTAGGATACAGTTTTGTCATATGGGAAATCCATAACGTCTATTAAAGTCATGCAGAATTTATTTTCAATGTATGCTGAAATGTTGCATGGCTCTGCTCTTAGACTCATACTTTTATTTTCACTGTCAGCAGGAACATGAAGAAACAGCTGATTCTATTCAGGTAGGGATAAAAAAGGATACATTTCCCTGGCATCTTATCCCTGGACATACCTCTATTATCCATAAATATGCAATAGAATGACTGAGTGTCCTGAGAAAAATCTTCCATCTTTGACTAAAGATTTGTCTGACTGGATCACCTTGTTGTTGACTGGGGACCTTGTTGTTTTATCACTTGCAAGCCTTTTAATGGACTCCACGTCCAAGGGCTTTGCAAGAATGTGCATCATCTGTGATGGAAATGCATGCAAAGGCACGTGCAAATGTTCAAGCCTGTCCTATCCTGTTTTAGGCTAATGCCTGAGTGAAAAAAGTTTCTTGATAAAACAAAGTTCGAAGAATCAAATGTACATTGTTCATCCTCAGGTTTTGGCCACCAGTGACACAAGTGAAAAAGGTAAGATACAAATCTTATGTATTGTTTGGTGATGATTGATGTTTTTATAGCAATAATATCTTGCTTTGACAAAACAATTGAGACCATGTTTTATTATTGTGAGTTCTTTTGTTATTATTAGTAAAGAGAAGATTGGAGCTTCAGGAGGAGTCCAGCAGAATGCAATCACCAGCTAAGAAACGACAACGTGACACCACATACTCAGGTATTTATGTTATTTTTTCCAAAAAAATTAAAACCATATAGTCACTTTATGTAATGTCATTTTCATACAGAATGTCTGTTTCTGTTTCTGGGCCAAAAAAAATATATTCTTACTTCCAGCAAAACTTTCAAAAAAGTCACCAGCTATTATTTTGTGTGCCATGTTTGTACATTAAACCAATTTTCACAACAACTAACCCTAACCCTAACCCAACACACCATAGCAACAATATTCATGCTTCCAATATTAAGTAAATAACTTGGCTATGGATTGAAACATCGGGCGCTATCTTACACCCCACGTACGTATACGTTTCATTGCTAGTTTCCTACAAATGCAGTTGTCATTTTCACGCCCACGTTTTTTAATTAGCAAATATACTGGTGCCAACCTGTGTGCCCATTGGCCTTAAAATGGTGGTCTTAAAGTGACGTGCGGCCAGGCTGAGTGGTGATTATTGTATTGAGGACACAGGAAACAACTGCACCATAGTGTTACGGCTGACTAGAACCCAGGTGCAGAAACAGAGGCAGAGAGTAGGGCAAGGATGTTTGTTTTATTCTGAGTTAGAGCTGCAGGGGTCCAGTGCAGGGGAAGCCAGAGTTGGAGCTGCAGGGGTCCAGTGAAGGGGAAGCCAGAGTTGGAGCTGCAGGGGTCCAGTGCAGGGGAAGCCAGGGGAAGGAGCAGAGGACGAGGGCAGCAGGAGTTCTGGAGACGGATGCAGGGGGTCGGCTGGAAAACTGCAGGGACAGGAAACAGGAGTTAGGGTAAGGCATATACTGGCAAAAAGTCTACTATCACAAAAAGGCTTGAAGGTGACTGACTGCATAAACAGAGTCTACGATCTGGCAGGTTGGAGGAGTCAGGACTGGATCTTTATAGTAGGTTGATTGAGATGGACTGCAGCTGCCAGCCTGGCTCCCGCACACCTGCTTCCACTCCTGCAATTAACCACACACACACACACAGGAGGGGGAGGGAGAGAGAACCTGCAGGCCATGTAGGAGACCATGACAGTACCCCCTCCTCTACGGGCGCCTCCTGGCGCACGTCTGGGGTACCCTGGATGCTCCCGATGGAAATCTCTGATGAGGGATGGGTCCAAGATCTGCCTGCGGGGAACCCAGCAGCGCTCCTCAGGTCCATAACCCTCCCAGTCCACCAAATATTGTAAGCCACGACCCCGGCGGCGCACGTCCAGCAGCCGCCGGACTGTGTAGGCAGGGTGATCGTCAACCATCCTAGGTGGGGGGGGAGCAGGTGCTGGGGTGGACAGAGGACTGGTGGAGACAGGTTTGATTTGGGACACATGGAAGGTGGGATGTATGCGAAGAGTAGCAGGTAGTTTAAGTCGAACAGCACAGGGATTAATGATGCGATCTATCTCAAAAGGACCAACATAGCGAGGAGACAGTTTCTTAGATTCCACTTTGAGAGGAAGATCTTTGGACAGCAGCCATACCTTTTGACCCGGAGAGTACTTAGGTGCCGGGGTGCGACGGCGGTTGGCCTGACTCCGAGCTCTAGTGGCAGCCTGTGAGAGTGCAGCACGGGCACGCCTCCAGATCTCTCGGCAGCGATGCATGTGAGTTTGGACAGAAGGCACTGCTAACTCCTCCTCCTGAGCAGGGAATAGGGGAGGCTGGTAACCGAGAGAGCAAAGAAAAGGGGACATACCTGAGGAGGTGTTGGGCAGGGAGTTATGTGCATATTCCACCCAGGGCAGCTGGGAGCTCCAGGTGGAAGGGTTGGAGGAAGAGAGACAGCGGAGGGCAGTCTCCATCTCCTGATTGGCCCGCTCCGTTTGGCCATTGGTTTGGGGGTGGTATCCCGAGGAGAGGCTGGTAGTGGCTCCTAAGGCAGTACAGAATGCCTTCCAAACTTGAGAGGTGAACTGAGGCCCCTGTCCGACACAATGTCCGAAGGGATGCCATGCAACCGGAAGACATGCTCAACCAAAAGATCAGCGGTCTCCCTAGCTGAGGGAAGTTTAGACAGGGCGAGAAAATGGGCAGCCTTGGAAAAACGATCTATGATGGTAAGAATGACCGTTTTACCTTGAGATGGAGGGAGACCTGTGACGAAGTCCACTGCGATATGGGACCAAGGACGACGGAGGATTGGCAGGGGACGAAGGAGTTCAGAGCTGGGTCTAGTTGATGACTTGTTTTGAGCACAGACGGAACAGGCAGACACAAAGGACCTGGTGTCAGAATTCATAGTAGGCCACCAAAACCGTTGTCGGAGAAAGGCGAGAGTCCGGTGGATCCCAGGATGGCAGGTCAGGCGTGTAGAGTGAGCCCACTCAAGAACCTGGGAGCGCACAGAGTCTGGGACAAACAAGCAGTTAGGGGGTCCGTTACCTGGGTCCGGTTGTTGACTGTGAGCCTGTCTCACCAGTGATTCAATCTCCCATGTGAGTGAGGCGATAAAGCAGGTAGGTGGCAGGATGGGATCAGGAATGGACACAGTCTCCTCCACAGTGAACTGACGTGATAAGGCGTCCGGCTTGATGTTACGGGAACCTGGACGATAAGTCAGAGAAAAATTAAATCTGCCAAAAAACAAAGCCCACCTTGCTTGACGTGAATTTAATCGCTTGGCTGACTGGATGAAGGACAGGTTCTTATGGTCCGTCCAAACGACAAATGGGTGGACTGCTCCCTCCAGCCAGTGGCGCCACTCCTCCAAGGCCAACTTCACGGCGAGGAGTTCCCTGTTGCCTATGTCATAATTTCTCTCCGCTGGAGAAAGTCTTCGAGAGAAAAAGGCACAGGGATGCAGTTTGTTATCAGCAGAGGAGCGTTGAGAGAGTACAGCACCTACCCCAGTGTCCGAGGCATCGACCTCCACGATGAACTGCAAGGCTGGATCTGGTTGAATGAGAATTGGGGCGGAGACAAAACAACCCTTGAGCTCGTTGAAGGCAGTCTCTGCCCCATGTGTCCAGTGGAATGGGGTGGAGGTAGAGGTGAGGGCCGTGAGGGGAGCAGCAATGCGGCTGTAGTTGCGTATAAATCTTCGGTAAAAATTAGCAAATCCAAGGAAGCGTTGTAGCTGTTTCAGGTTGGAAGGTGCCTGCCACTCTGACACAGCCGTGACCTTGGTTTGGTCCATCTGCACCTGACCCTGTGCAATCACGTAACCAAGGAAGGATACTTTGGAAACATGAAACTCGCACTTCTCAGCTTTCACATATAACTTGTTCTCAAGGAGACGCTGGAGTACCTGGCATACATGCTGTTCATGTTCTTGAGGGGACTGGGAGAAAATCAGGATATCATCCAAGTAAACAAAAACAAAGCGGTTGATCATGTCTCTAAGGATGTCGTTAACTAAGGCCTGAAAAACAGCGGGTGCGTTAGTTAATCCAAAGGGCATTACCAGATACTCGAAGTGTCCGAGAGGAGTGTTGAAGGCGGTTTTCCACTCGTCCCCTTCACGGATGCGGACAAGGTGGTAAGCGTTGCGCAGGTCCAGCTTAGAGAAGATGGTGGCGCCATGGAGGGGGGCAAGAGCAGAACTTATTAGAGGCAGAGGGTACTTGTTTTTCACTGTTATGTTATTAAGTCCACGGTAATCAATGCAAGGTCTCAAAGTACCATCCTTCTTGCCAACAAAGAAAAAACCTGCACCCACCGGTGAAGATGATGGTCGAATAATGCCAGCAGCCAGGGAATCCCGTATATACCTTTCCATCGCCTCTCGCTCAGGTCGGGAGAGGTTGTAAAGCCGACTGCTGGGAAAAGGAGCACCAGGCAGGAGGTTGATGGCGCAGTCATATGAACGATGAGGTGGCAGAGACATAGCTTGGTCTTTGCTGAAGACTGGGGCGAGGTCATGATAAATCTCTGGGACAGAGCACAGGTCTGGCGGCTCTGGCTGAAGGAGTGATTCGGAGGTAGGAGGGGCTAGGGCAGAAAGCAAACAATTAGTGTGACAGAATGTACTCCAGGATGTTATTCTATCAGAGCTCCAGTTGATGTGTGGATTGTGGATCTTTAGCCATGGATACCCAAGCACTAGTGGAGTATGAGGACTGTCAATTACATGTAAACTGATTGTCTCTCTGTGGTTACCAGACAGCAACAGGGTTACAGGAACAGTCTTTTGCTCAATCCGAGTTAACAATAAACCATTTAGTGCAGTAGCTTCCAGGGGGGATTTGAGCTGCTCAAGCTCAATGCCTAATTGCATGACCACTTTACGATCTATAAAGCTTTCATCTGCACCAGAGTCTATTAGGGCAGAAATGGAAAATACCTCAGAGCGCCACAAGAGGGAGGCCTCGAGTAAGCTTCGAGAGAGAGGGGAACTGGCTGCTCGGCTCATCAGTAACCCTCCAGCTACTGAAGAGCCGACCCTTTTAACGGGCGGGACGGGCATGAAGAAATGAAGTGACCGGCTTGGCCACAGTACAGGCAGGATTTGGAATTAATACGGCGAGCCCTCTCCTCCGGGGTCAAACTGGCTCGCCCAAGTTGTATGGGTTCAGGATCGGGATGACTCGGGGTCTCACGGCGAGGTTCCAAAACAGCCTGCGCAGAGACACGGGGAGGGACTGACGGAACATGGGACAACAGCTGTGACTTGGAAATCCTCTCCCTACGACGCTCGCGGAGCCGATTATCCACCCGGATTGCCAGGGAAATCAGCTGGTCGAGGTCTGAAGACTCCTCACGGGAAGCTAGCTCATCTTTCAGATTGTCATTCAGAGAGTTTTGGAACGCACCTTGAAGAGCCTCGTCATTCCAGCCACTCTCTGCAGCGAGCGTCCGGAATTCGATGGCTAATTCAGCCACGCTGCGTGAGCCCTGGCGGAGAGAGAGAAGACGCTTAGCCGCGTCCTTTCCCCGAACAGGATGATCGAAAACCTTTCTCATCTCCCTGGTGAAGTCATCATATGAAAAACAGATTGCTGATTGTGTCTCCCACACAGCTGAGCCCCAAGCGAGCGCTGCTCCTTTTAGTGAGCCAATCAGGTAAGCGATTCGGGAACGGTCAGAGGTGTATGTATTGGGCTGCTGCTCAAAAACCAGGGAACACTGTACTAAAAAGGCTCGGCAGGAACCCAGGTCTCCATCATAGCGCTCCGGCGCGGGGACGAAAGGCTCACGGTGAGGGGTGGGGGGGGGGCTTGAGGCCCGGCTAGGAGCTACAGGTGTGGCATGAGGCGTAATTTGCTCTCGAACAGAGTTGAGACTGGCAGTGAGGTCTTTTAAACAGTTCATAATGTCCTTAAGTGCCTGTTCATGTTGTCCGATCAATGAGCCTTGGTTGGTCAGAGCGTGGTGGAACCTCTCTGCATCTGCTGGGTCCATCTCCACTGGCCAGATCGTACTGTTACGGCTGACTAGAACCCAGGTGCAGAAACAGAGGCAGGAGGCAGAGAGTAGGGCAAGGATGTTTGTTTTATTCTGAGTTAGAGCTGCAGGGGTCCAGTGCAGGGGAAGCCAGAGTTGGAGCTGCAGGGGTCCAGTGAAGGGGAAGCCAGAGTTGGAGCTGCAGGGGTCCAGTGCAGGGGAAGCCAGGGGAAGGAGCAGAGGACGAGGGCAGCAGGAGTTCTGGAGACGGATGCAGGGGGTCGGCTGGAAAACTGCAGGGACAGGAAACAGGAGTTAGGGTAAGGCATATACTGGCAAAAAGTCTACTATCACAAAAAGGCTTGAAGGTGACTGACTGCATAAACAGAGTCTACGATCTGGCAGGTTGGAGAGTCAGGACTGGATCTTTATAGTAGGTTGATTGAGATGGACTGCAGCTGCCAGCCTGGCTCCCGCACACCTGCTTCCACTCCTGCAATTAACCACACACACACACACAGGAGGGGGAGGGAGAGAGAACCTGCAGGCCATGTAGGAGACCATGACACATAGACTGGTTTAAAGTTTATGGTGCAGTATTTTCCTGCGATTTAAAGGGTGTGTTTTTAGATTGGGGTGCACATTGGATTGTTTAAACAGGGCCAGATGATGTTTTAAACCCAGACAAAGTTTTCATCCTGTGGCAAGTGGCCGTAAAAGCCTGATCAAACTCTCTGAGGCGTCCTTAATTGACTTTGAAGCATCTCATTCTTTTCCTCTGTTTATATAACATGGCACCGAACTGATAAACGTTTTTCTTTTTCTTTACTTTTACTCCAACAGAAAAATTCATGCTGTCTGAAGTGAAAAACATCATGACAGGTGTCCATTTCAAACTCCAGCACAGAGACAACACAAAGCTCAATGCTTTTCTGAAGTAAGAAATACATTTTATATTATATTTGTTTTAGGGGTCAGTTTTAGGAAGAGATTCACATCTGGTCTCTAAAGTAGACTCTTAAATTTTGCTCTTAGTTTATTGTATTGCATGTTAGAATCAGGTCCCTGCTGTCGCCACAAGTGGCACTGATGATAAAAACAAGCAGTCATTAGAGCTTTTAGTAAGGAAATATTGATTATAACTGCTTTATAAAAAAAAGCTTGAGTTGGCTGTTCTTAGGCAGATGTCTTAACACATTCTTTCATTGTTATATTTTCCAAACGAATCATTTAACACAAATTTAAACACTTGTACAACAGGGAAAAAATGGGTGATTTGGAGACAGAAAAGAGGGAGCTGGTCGGTGTCTTTGGTAAAACAGGGTCTGGAAAGAGCTCTTTAATAAATGCTATCATTGGAGAGAAGGATCTGCTGCCCTCAGGAAGTGTCAGTGCATGTACCACAGTCATGATTAAAGTGGAGGCTAACATGAAGAGCCTGAAGTATGAGGCAGAGATTCAATTCATCACAAAAGAGGTAAAAACCAGCTGAATATGCGTATTTGACACTTTTTAAAAAGTTATGATGTAGCAGCTAATATACAGGTGCTGACTACATTGCTTCCTCCGATTATTTCATTCTATTCAATTAAACCAAGTTACAAGATAATTATTTCATTTCTTTTAGGAATGGAGGGAGGATTTGTGGTTCTTGTTAACTTTCACCGTGAATGATGCAGACCGTGACGAGCAAGATGCCGATGATTATGCAGCTGGTGTTGAAATGCTGTCAGCGCTGTACGGAGAAGAATGGAGAAACAGTTCCCAAGAAAATCTCATGAATGACAGACATTTCAGAGAAATTCCAGGATTTATCAATTCCAATAAGAAGACCCTGACCTGTGAATCAGTAAGGAATTCATCTATGTTATAATTCTTGTATATATTCTTGTAAGTATGTATACATAAATGATTTGTTGGAAAGCATTCTCTTGTTTACATACTAACTAGCCATTCCAGTTTGGTGTAGTTTGGGGTTAAGCAAATTCTAAGGTAAATCCAGTATATAAAAAGTACAAAAAAGAAGAAACTTGATCCTCATTATTCCCATTTCAAACGTACCCTTCAAAGGAAAGTCATTTAGAACCTTGTCTGCTAGTAACTAGATTATCTGTGTAACTGCTTGTCAAATTCCAATCAGGATTTTTTTTCATATCATGGGGAATTTAAACTAAATCCTGAATCTTTTTATTAATGGCAGGCCAAAGAACTGTCTGCAAAACTTGTCAAATACACAAGAAGTGGCTCAAAGGACGAAGAAGGCACAGACGTAAACAGGTGGTTTTGGCCCCTGGTGAAGTGTGTGATTGTCAGGGTGCCAAATAATGACTTTCTCCAGCATGTCACACTTGTGGATTTACCTGGAAGTGGGGACCGCAACAAAAGCAGAGATAAAATGTGGAAAGGGGTAAGTCATTTAAATGCATTGCTGTATTATTATCATTTATTATCTTGTCTTAAAAGTGTAACATTTTATTACAAAGAACTGATATATAGTTACTTACAATTAACTTGGATTAAATCCCTCTAGGTTGTTGAAAGCTGTTCCACTGTGTGGATTGTGACTGACATTAATAGAGCAGCAGCAGAGAAAGAACCATGGGAGATTCTGAAAAGTGCCGGCAGCCTGATGGGAAACGGTGGCCAGTGTCAGCAAATTCACTTTATCTGCACCAAGTCTGATATTATTGAAGAATCAGATGATCTGTAAGTGATTTTTTTGAAACATTAGAAATAGAACTAGACCCTGATGAATTTTGTAGCCAAGAGCTCAAGAGGAGTACACACAAGCAAATATGGAAGAAAGAAGTCACAAACAGGCTTTAAACTGTGTGCCTTGCCTTGATTTTGAACAACAAGACGAAGTGAAGGCCATTGTGTCCATTTTGGTCTTAAGAAAAGATGCTCCAAACCACAGCATGTATCTCTACTCTCCATTTCCTGCCATCTGCCCTCTGGCTCTAATTAAGATTGTTATAATCTATAAATGCCACGTCTCATTTGAATCTACTAATATTAAGCTTATGTGAAGGGCAATTAGTCATGCAGGTCTTGGAAACCAACCAAAAAGGACAATGCTAATTGTGTGACTGAAAATCGACTGTTATTCATGGTATGAATATACAGTATACTTTATGTGCATATGTTTGTCTGCAAAATGTTTTGTTTTATTCTGAGAGAAAGAAGACAACTGCAAGCTTATGGAATTTTAGGTTTCGGGGCTTCAGATACAGAGTAAGATACAGCTTGATACTAATCTCTTCTTATAGTTCAGCAGCTGGTGTTCGTGCTGCCATCTTTAAGAGGAACATGAAAGCCAAGGAAGTAGTGAGGAGAGAATTCAGGGAACTAAACAAGGTCAAGGTGAGTTTTGTAAACTGAGAAAATCTAAAACAAAGTTGCTCCGACACTGCAATCCTGCCTTAAAATCACTCATAATTTTTTCAGAAACATTTTAGTGATGAATGTTTCAAAGTGTTCACAGTGAGCTCCAAAGAGTTTCGAAAGAAAAAAAGGCTGGAACCAGATGAAACTGGTAGGTGAAGCCCACATTGTGAGTAACTTTGTGCATAACAGAATATGCAAAACATGTTAGAAGTGTGAATGTAATCATGTAATATGTATATTGCATATTTTTTAATACAGAAGTCCCCAAACTTCAGGATTTTCTGCAAAATCTCAATGACTGTCACTCAGAGACATTAAACTATGTGTCCGGAGCGCATGGGATTCTGTCCCTGATTCAAGGGGCCAGCTGTGGAGGAGTGGTAAGATAAAGTAACAACACTTTTATTGTTTTTATGTATCATAATCATCCTCAGTATTGACAGAAAACAATGATAATCTTATCAAATAAGTAACCCCAAGAAGTAACACTTCCATTCAGTGAAACTGGTGAAGCTACATGACAAAATTAGAATCAATGTGGTGTACCTCACCTTTTATATCAATTTAATCTGTACAGGTAGGTGGTCTTCCTGCTAGGCTCTAGGCCTGCCGCACCTCCACTTGTGCCACCTTGCAGGGTTATCAGCTGGGGACCACCACTCATGGATGTTTTGCCCCTTTATCAAAAACATGTCCGTGAACAGGGACGTCTTCCCTCCCTGCAGCTAACTTTCTTCAGGAGTTGCTTGCTCCCAATGCCTTGTCCTCCCTTCGCTGCCAGAGCCCAAAGCTTACCTTCTGCGTGTCCTCCCTGGTTGCCTTGTGCAGTCTGGCTCCCCGGAGCCCTTGGTGCTAGGTTTAGTAGGGCCGTTGTTGCACTTTGCAACCAGGTCAGCATGTTTTAATGTCTTCCTTTCATGGGCTGCCTCCTTTCCCTCTTCCCATGGGACTGCCAGCTCAACCAGCAGTGTTGATTTCCCGTCTGAGGTCCAAAGGACCTTGTCTCCAAATCTGGTGTCAGGTGGTGTTGACCACTGGCTCCCCCTGATATCGTCCATGTAGCTTCTCAGCCGAGGAAGCCTCCGGCCTGCTGGTAGTTGGTCTCTGCCCATCGCCTGCCTTGCTCCAATTAGGATGACCTCAAACACTGCCACGGAGAGGATTGGGGAGACGGATTATCCCATTGCTATCCCCACTTCCAGCTGCTGCTATCCTATGGTGAACTTTTGCAGTGCATGTGCATGCCTTGTAAAAACCTCATAAGCACGGTCTTGACGTTTTCTGGGATGTAGAAAAAGTCCAGTGCAAAGGCAATGAGCTTGTGTGACGTGAATATATATCTTCTCTCTTCACTGTCTGGATCTGTTCCCAAATCATTGAAGCATGCTCTATACAGCCTGGGACCCCTGTTTTCTGGCAGCTGGTGTCGACAGTTATTCTCCTCTCAGTAGGTGTTCATCCTTCTTGCCAACACAGAGAAGATATTCTTCCCGTTGACGTTCAGTAGGGCTATACTTCTGGACTGGTCGAAGGTCTTTGAGTTCTGCTTCTTTGGAATGGAGACTGCCACTGCCACTCGTCGGACTCAGATAGGATGCTCAGTTTGGTCCAGGCGGTTCTCATCCATAGGAGCTTCAGTATACCCAGACAGTTTTGTACAGCTTGTACGGTATGTGGTTTCGTCCTGGTGCTGATGCCAATCATGCACATAGAACCACCTGTCTGACCTCACTGAGTTTTGGGGGTGACCCACCGAACAGGGCTGATGGTTCTGCCAGTTTATTCAGGTAACCTGGCGGACCTAGGGGTTCCTTCTTGCAGAGTTGTTTTATTGAGTGTGGACACTTCCAGCATTCCACTGGCTTTCTCCTCAAGGAGCCCATGTGCATCAGAAGGAATTTCTGAAGTTTGCGCTCTCCTTTTCTTTCCTTTTCCTCCGTTGCCAGATGCATTCCACCCTCTGTAGGTTAGCAAGCCTCCCCTGCTCTCATTCCAGTGGACTTTCAGACCATCTTTTATCAACACCTCAGCTTTCCTCTAGTGCTTACAAAGCTGCTTTGTGCTTGCCACCAGTTCATCGATTTCCTTCTCCCTCATCCCCTTTGTCTTTACTCTCGCCTTCTTGAAATAGTGAAACGGTTTATGTGTAATGCCAACTCGAAAGAAACTACCATCAAGGTAGATTCCCTGATTTTTTGCTGTTAAAAGATACTGCATAACAGCAGTAAAGGATAACCGTATGCCTGACAAACAGAATTTGGTTGCCATTTATTTAACAATACACAGATCCATGATAGGCCATACCTTGTTGTACATTTTTTGGTTGTAATACGAACTTACTTCCATGGTGCTCTCGAAGCAGGAATTACTCGAAAGTTGATCAATTCATTTTTTAAATGATTCAATAAAGTCTGTGTTAAAACATAAGTTGGTGTGTCAATGGCAAGAATAGTATTTCATACTGTCTTATATGCTGTTTCTACTCTCACATAGTTTAGGTGTATGGTCTCTCTTTAAATACTGATTGTTTTCTGTTTGATTTCAGGCTGTTGAAAAAGCAGATGTGTGCACAGACCTTGAAGAAAACTTGAGGCATGGGCTTGAGAAAGTATTGGAGCCCATCCAAAAGGCCTTAAAGGCTTTCGAGAACTGCCTCATCGAGGGGGTTGAAAAATCCCAAAGTTCATGGGAACGTGCCTTGAAGTCTTTCTTAAATCCTGTACTTGAATAATTTATTTTTTCACCAAAACTGATTGACTACTGATTTTGCTCCTCATTAAAATGTAATGGTCTAAAAAATGTTCTAATTTTGTTTTTGTTTCAGAGGAGGACATCAGGAAGTGCTTTTCACAGGCAATTGAAGTGTGTAGTTGCAAACAATGGTGCCACCAAAACAAAAAAAGGGAAACAACTAAACCTCAATGTGAAATTAGCGTCATGGCTGGCGGACAGCATTGATGAGGAATTCAAGAAGACCTTCCCGTAAGAAATTACTGAATTAGGACAAGAATACTCTCTGAAGAACTATGTTGAATACAATATTGATGAAAAAATTGAATGCAGTAAAGTAATGCAAGTCATTGTAATGTAATAAATACACTCAACAAAAATATTAACGCAACACTTTTGCTCTTTTCATGAGCTGAACTCAAAGACTTTTTCTATGTACACAAAAGGCCTATTTCTCTCAAATATTGTTCACAAATTTGTCTAAATCTGTGTTAGTAAGCACTTCTCCATCCATAATCCATCCACTTCACAGGTGCTGCAGTCAGGTCCTGCAGTCAGCATGCCAATTACACAAAACTTGCGACATCTGTGGCATTGTGCTGTGTGATAAAACGAGAGTTACGTATGTAACTACGGTTCTATGAATTCTGGATGACCGCCAGAGGCAGTGCTTAACACTGGATGTTATCCATCTTGCGCATGCGCAGGTCGAGTATTTAATATCAACAAAGTCACGTGACCTAATGACGTAGGGCAGCCCTGCCTACATAAGCCCACGTCATCATCAAAGATGTCCCTACAGAATCTTCTCGCCAAGATTCCGAGTGACAGAGAACTCTGGCGGTCATCCAGAATTCATAGAACCGTAGTTACATACATAACTCTCATTCTATTTCATTCTTACTGACCGCCAGAGGCAGTGCTTAACACTGGATGACTATTACCAACATAGTCACAAGGAATCAGTACCCACCTTATCGGGAATGGCCTGAGGGTTCTTGAAAAAACGCTGCCACCAATGCGTTGGGAGCGCGACATTGACCCTGTAGTAACGGGCAAAGGTGCACGGTGAAGCCCAGGTGGCCGCAGCACAAATCTCATTTAGAGGCACCCCCCGTAGTGCTGCCCAGGAAGTGGAGTCACTCCTGGTTGAGTGGCCCCTGATATTGAGAGGCAGAGGCAGTCCCTTTGACCTGTATGCCTCCCCGATTACCTCAACAATCCACCTGGAAAGTCTCTGTTTGGTCAGGGCGTGCCCCTTTCTAGGGCCACCATAGCAGACAAACAGGCCATCAGAGTGGCGAAAGCCAGCAGTTGCCTTTATATAATGTGTCATGGCCCTCAGCGGGCAGAGTAGTTCTGCTGAACTAGCTTCCTCATCCTGTAGGCAAGCGGGGTCATAAGCTGCTAGCTCAATGACCTGATTAAAGTGGGTCGGAGCCACCCTCTTCGGGAGAAATGATGGATTAGGCCAAAGTGCCACCCCTGTGCCGTCTGAGTTCCAGCGCATACATGCTTCACTCACTGACAAGGCATGAAGCTCACTCACGCGCTTCGCTGACACCATTGCCAGAAGAAAAACAGCCTTTGCTGAAAGCCACTTTAGCTCTGCCTGCTCCAGAGGCTCAAAGGGGGGCAGGTCCCATGAGGGAACCTTGACAGCCTGTGGGGGGTTCCGCCGCTGGGCTCCTTTAAGGAAACTGGTCACCAGAGTGTGAGACCCTAAAGTCTGGTTATCCACTCTAATATGCCTGGCCGAAATCGCAGCCACATAGACCCTCAGAGTAGAAGCAGAGAGCCTTCTCTCTAGCAAAGACTGCAAAAACCGCAGTATCATTGGCACAGAGGAACTCTCATGTACCTCTTTGCGAGCTTTACACCACTCCGAAAATATCTTCCATCTGTTAGCATAAAGTGCCCTGGTGGAGGGAGCTCTTGAGTCCATGATGGTTTGGACTACCTCCTGATCACATGCCATTAGGAGTGGGTCAGGCCCCTCAGGGGCCATACCCAAAGCTGCAGATGTTCCGGGTCCGGATGCCAGATTTGGCCCCCCAGCTGTGAGAGCAGGTCTCTCCTCCTGGGCAGGCACCATGGATCCCCGTCCAGAAGCTTGTACATCGCTGGAAACCAGGGTCTCCCTGGCCAGTTCGGGGCCACCAACAGGAGTCTGTGGTTGCCTTGCTGAACTCTGTGTAGCGCCACAGCTAAGAGTGGAAATGGTGGAAAAGCATAAAGGAGGCGATCTGGCTATGGGTGTGCCAGGGCATCCTGTACCAATGGACTCGTTGTCTCCGTCAGTGAGAACCAGAGGGGGCAGTGTGTCGATGACTCCGACAAGTCCACCTCTGCTGTTCCATATTTGCCACATATTGCCTCTACTACCTCTGGGTGGAGTCTCCACTCCCCTGAGGGAGGCTTCTGGCGGGAGAGAAAGTCGGCCACCACGTTCTGTGGTCCTGGCAGGTACATGGCTCTGAGGCTGGATAAGTGAGGGAAAGCCCCTACAAGGAGTTGCCGTGCTACGTGTAATGACTGTGTCGACCTGGTGCCTCCTTGGCGGTTGACATGGTAGACGGCTGACTTGTTGTCGGACCGTATGAGAACATACCTGCCCCGCAAATATGGTAGGAAGTTGCCGAGTGCCAAATGTATAGCACGGAGCTCGAGCACATTTATGTGTTCCGCAGCCTCCTGTGCACTCCAGAGTCCCCTTACTGCCCCCCATCCGGAGGGCGAAGCATCGGTCACCAGGGATTGAACCCAATTAGACACCTTTGGCCAGATAAGCCCGGTCTCTCCATGGCCGCAATGTCAGGAGGCATCGACTGGACACCCTGACCTTCTTGAATCCGTGCAACCTCGGATCTAGATGGAGGCCATTGGTCCAAACTTGAAACCGCCGCAAATTGAGGAGACCCAGTGGCACTACTGATGTTACAGAAGTCAGCATACCCATCAGCCTGAGGAATAGGCTGTACCTTAACCTCCTGTTCCTCCGAAAACAGAGGAGGAGCTGCTGTATGGCCTCTACCCGTCGTGGAGTTGGGTAGGCAAGCATTTGGCAGGAATCTAGGGTTATCCCAATAAACACTATCCTTTGGCTGGGTGCGAGACAACTTTTGGTATGACTGACGGTTAGGCCCAACCGCGTCACATGGCCTAGAAGGGCTGTTGTGTCCTTCTCTGCCCATTCCCGGGTGGGAGCACAGATAAGCCAATCGTCTAAATAAGGGAGGATCTGCATACCGGTGGCTTGCATCGGGGCCAGTGCTGCCTGCATGCACCTCGTGATGACGCGTGGGGCTAGGGAAAAACCAAATGGGAGCCCCTTGAACTGATAGGCCTGTCCTTTGAATGCAAAGTGCAGGTATTGCCTGGGATGAGGTGCTATGGGGACTTGGAAATAGGCATCCTTTAAATCGATTGATGTGAACCAACTGTGCCGCGTCACGGCTTGGAGCACGTCTGCTGTACTTAGCATGTGGAAGGGCAACACTTAGAAATTTGTTCAGCCCTCGTAAGTCCAGTATAGGGCGAAACCCACCCTCTTTCTTGGGAATCAAAAAATAAACTGAATAGAACCCACCTTGCTGTGTCTGAAGATCTACGCCTTCGATCGCTGACTGTGGTCAGTCGGATCCCACTGAAAACTGGGGGCCGGCGTCGGAACTGGAGATTGTACCCTTGGGAAAGCGTAGTCACCACCCAAGGGTCTGTAGTGCAGCTCTCCCAGAAGCTGAGGTGCTGCTGGGAGAAGTGTCCGACAGCCGACCGCAAGCACTCAGGGCCTGCCCCCCTGGACCTTTGGGCCCCTGGGGGGGCGATGCCCAGACCCCCGACCCCTCGGCGTTTGAGGCGCCTGCCGTGTGGGAGGCCGGCGGCGGTTATCAGGTCGCACAAAGGATTGTGAGGTCCTTGGGTAGCCACCTGGACGAGCTGGTAGCTGAGGGCGGTTGGTGCCAAAACCCTGTGGAGACCGCTGTCTCGGAAGGGGTGTAGGTCCCCGAAGGCTAGCAAACTGCTGCCTAGTCTGGTTTGCCTGGATTCCCCGTTCCAAGGCCTGCTGTGCTGCTGGGCCAAACAGCTCTCCCGGTTCTACAGGGAGAGTGCGGCGGACCCTCCGGCATGGCTCTGAAAGTGGAGATTGGGCTAGCCATACCTGGCGGCGAGTCAAAGTAAGTGTTGACATCAGACTACCAAGCTCCCGGGTCATGAAGGCGAATGCCTGCAGAGAGGCATCACTAAGACTCTGGACGGAAGCGTCTACCCTGGAGGTTTGCAGGGACTAGGACAGGGCTAATATCAGGTGGGACAGGGAGTTCCCAACACGGCCCATGCTTGCTGCCATATCGTAGCACTTTGACAGAAGGTCATCTGTGATGCGACACTGTGGCCTGGGACAGCGAGCATCAGGTCTCAGTACCTCCTCGGGTGACACAATCAGGGAGGCAATAGATGGCTCCACGGCTGGCATGCGGTCCAGTCCCTAACTGCTGGTATTTTGCATGGAAGCCAGGGCCCTGCTGTCACTGGTGTGGTGAGAAAAGGATTTGGGGTCTGGCCAGCATTTGTGGAGCTCCTCAATGAATGGCAGGGAGGGCGGCACAGAAAAAGTAGCCTGCGGCGGGATCCGCCTAAAAAATGCACTAGCTGGAGTGCCTGCTGCTGGAGCCTCATCCAACCCCAAGCGTGCCAGTGCCATGCGGACAACTGGCTTCACTGTGGTTTGGGCAGTCTCCGAGCCCGCCCTAGACCCACTTCCAGACTGCTGGGAACAGGAGTCGGAAACACAGGTGGAAGCCTCCCCTTCTCCCAGTCCAGGCCTGTCCTCACAAAACTGGCAGCAGGAGGCCCTTGTAGACAGGGCGTCCTCATCCCATCCTTGTGGGTTAGGAGCCTGAGGGCTGTGCACTGGGACTGAAGTCCTGCTGCCAGGCTGAAGATTAAGGAGCAAATCTTTAAACACTGCAAACTCAGAGGTCAGTGTGTCGACTTTGGCTGCCAAACGGTCAACTTTCTTGGCCTTCTTTCTTGGTGGAGCACTCCTAGGAGGAGAGCGTCCTCGCACTGAAGCCACACCAGACGGGGGCAGCTCGCCCTCAAGCTGCCGTTCCTCTACCTCAGCCAGGCGGGCTACCTTTAGCCCACGCGGCATATAACTGCAGTTCATGCACTGACTATCAGACAGCCCCTCCCTCCGGTGGACAACACCGAGACATGTGGGGCATTCATCATGTCCATCTGCAGCTAGCAGTGGAGCCATGCAGGTGCGGCAAGCATATGAGTCTAACATGATAGGGCCAGCCTGCATGTATTTTTCGTCCTTTACTCAGTTCACTTAATTACTTGGGAGCGAACACACTCTTTAGTAACAGATTACTATGGAGTGAAAGCACTCTTTAGTAACACATACTCCTCATTAATATAGCAGCGAAATATACTCACTATGGACACTCCGCCCATCACAAATTAAATTATACTCACTAACAAAAACTTAAATCACTACTAAGATAATGTTACCCTACTCACTGTAGGTAAATAATATGCTTTGACAAGCGAAAGCAATCGTCAGGGAGCAATATTTTAAGTGCAACAAGGGAAGCTTTTACCCGCTAGCAACACACACTACTGGGGAGCATCTGCTCTAAAACACATAACTAAGGAGGTACACCACACGCTTTATCGAGCGAAAACAATCGTCAGGGAGCGATAACACGAAACACATGCTACTCTGAAATCCCAATTGAGGAACATAATACACGCTTTAACGAGCGAAAACAGTCGTCAGGAAGCGATGAATTAACTACAACAATACGTTGTCCCTTCTGGAAAAAATCAATAAATCAATAACCCAACCACACAGGCTAGTGCTATCCCGATGCCAGCCTTTGATGCTCACTGCAAGCGCTAACACACCATTCAGCCACTGTAAAGTTTAGAGGAACCCCGAAAAAGGGCCTCTTTTAATGTATTATCATTACGTTACTTTACGCTAACAAAGGAGAATACTTACCCTTCCAGTCGAGCTTCGGAGCCGGCGAAGACGCTCCTGTGTTTGCCTACCCGAAATGTTATGCTGCGCGGACGGGCGAAAACACCTGTCAGCAAAGTTAAGTTTAGCCGTAGTACGAGGAACATCTTTGATGATGACGTGGGCTTATGTAGGCAGGGCTGCCCTACGTCATCCCAGGTCACATGTGACTTTGTTGATATTCTATACTCGACCTAAGCATGCGCGAGATGGATAACATCCAGTGTTAAGCACTGCCTCTGGCGGTCAGTAAGAATGAAATAGAACTGCACATTTTAGAGTGGCCTTTTATTGTGGCCAGCCTAAGGCACACCTGTGCAATAATCATGCTGTCTTATCAGCATCTTGATATGCCACACCTGTGAGGCAGAAACCAAGATCATGGTGAAGAGAACGTTTTCAGAGCTGGATGTGAAAAATTAAAAACGACTCTTTCAAAAGAGCTATAGGGTCTCGGGTTGATTGTAAGGCTAGAACTACATATAGCTGCCACTTCTCCACCTACAAAGGAAATTATTGAATTCGAAACTCGGCAATTCTTGCTTAATGAAACATTTACTTGTGACCATGTTTCAGAAATGAATCAAAATGTGGACCATTCAACGGGGCCATCAATACCTTTTCACTGAACACGGAGACGCTGATTGAAAAGTACAAAGATGTGGAACTGCAACTGATATATCTCAGGACGGAGGTAAAACAGGAATAGTACAATCTTATCCAATAGTCTTGTATCAAGCTGTTTGTCATGGTAAGGGAGACTCAAAAACAGGGTGAGCAAATCAACCTCAACGTCGCGTTTGTGACTGAGTTATGAAATTAAACCTGTAAGAACATTTAACAATGAACCAAACACATACACTGCTTATGTAGGATGCCTTTAATATAGTACATGTTAGCAATGCAGATATAAATGTTCAACAACACAGGTTGTTTATTCCCTCTCTCTTAGGAAGAAAGACTGACGACAAAACTCGACAAAACCATCCGGCAGCGTAAGAAAGAAATCTACAGCAGCCTGACCACAACAATCGAGGAAATCATGCAAACATGCTATGATGGTAAGATAAAAGATCTTGACATATAAAACCTGACACTATATCAAGATGACTTCACATCATTACATTAATTTATAACTATTTTCTGTTTTATTGTAGAAGCAAAAACATTTACAGGAAAGGGCTCGCTACAAAACATGAAGGGTACAATTGAGCAGCATGTACATGCTAACAAGGACACCATGTTTGAGGAGGCTAAAAATGCTATGTTGTCAAAACTGCGAATCTTGAAGGTTTGTCACATTTCATAATACATCATAAGATGACAGTATAGTAAAACATGTGTTGCACATCTTAAACTATATGCATGATTCTATGTTATTATTCACATGAAGGATTTTTCTACATTCAAGCTGAATGTGCTTCATTCTGAGAATGGCTATCTCAACTAAAACAGTTACAAACAAGCAACTTTTGTTATTCATTATTAAGACAGAAATACACAGAAGATTATTTTTCGATTAAAGACTTGATTTTTCTGCTGTCTGAGAGCCCAGTATCTTGAACACAATGTTTATATGTGTTGGTAATAAATGTTAAATATCTTGATGCTGATTTAGGACGACATCTGGAGCACACTGGTGGACACAATGCTGGAATCAATTGAGCTGTCACTCAAGACAGATGATAAATCTCTTCCAGGTAAAGGGAACTTTTAAAAATATACATAGTTTCTGCTAATACTTTCTCTGCAGAGTAAAGCACAGAACTCATCAGAAGTGGGGACATTTTGCATTTGATATGAGTCAGGCACAAAATTGGCTGCACAGCGTCCCCTCAAAACTTCCTCGAAGTACACCATCGAGCAGATTTAGCTTACATGTACTAAATTTGGTTTGCATGTTTATCATGTCCAGTCCTACAAAAAAGCCTGTGGTACCCAAACCCTGATACCACCGGGAAGTTAATCCATTTTGATTTTATTATGGTGTATTTATGACCATTACACAGGTCATACCTAAACTAACTCCTCCTAGGTGGTTCCAGTGTAGAAAAAAACGGCTACAAGCTGTTCAGGTTTTGAGTTTCTATCAAAAGGTGTGGCCATGGCAGTGTGTTGAATTTGGAGGTTTCTCAGGAAGAGACAGGAAGCTCTCTCGCCTCATATTTCCTGTTTAATGTCAGACCTGAAGACAGGCCTAAAGACTTCTACTTGCTTATTTTAATTCATAGAAATAGTGTTACCTGCTAGCAAGAAGATATGACGAGCTTTAGTTTTTAATGTGCCACTTACAGCCAGTTGGGCAGATCCACCTCATATGTGATCAGCCCTAAGACTTGATGATGAAAACTTTACGTTTAAAAGTTTACATTGAAGGGTCTGTCCTTTGGGGTGCAATGAATTTGATGTGATGCCAGGGAAACAGGAAGTTGTGTTGAGAGGCTGCTAGAGCTTAAAAGCTCACAAAACCTGGCACACACATCAGTTCAATGTATTGGTAGGATACGATGTGAGCCCAAATATGAGGCCATATCCAGTCAAATCGTAACTTGTAAGAGGAAGTTACAGGAACATAATGCACCTTCGAAGATGTTTAGTGTGTGTTCTCTTGCACCGCATAGACAAAACAGGAAGTGAAATTGAACCCCTTTTGTGGAATCCAAAACATGAAAATTCAGAGAAATGTTTTGAGTTCAGCGTGACGTACTTATTCCTCAGCTGTGCCACACAACTAAGTGCACAAAGATGCAAGGGCAATTCCTATGGTGCTTGCAGCTTTAACTATTGTGCATTTTTTCAGATGTGAAAGAGGAACTTGAGACGGTGACAAAGTACTATGAAGTACTGAAGAGTACTGATGATGCTTCTAATCGCAATAGTGCTGATCGACCCGGCCCGTCAGCTGCACAGGTGTGTTTTAGTTAAACTGATGGTTGATAGTGAGCATCCAAGTCATTCGAGTCATTACCGTTCAATGTCACAACCTTGCTCTTTAACTCTCTGGTGGATGTTTCAGTTTTGATAGGTGGAGAAAAACAGCAGAGGCCTTTTTAACCACTGAGGGTCCCAGCAGGCACACTGATAGGAAACAAGAGGCCTCTGGATTTGGTCTCATCCATTTTTGTGAAGTTGTAATCTCTGTTCTGTTGGAGGGTTGTTTTTACGAGTTCACTCATGTGAATTTCACGATGTGGGGTGGGTGGGGGCAATCAGCCAAGGTCCCCAGTTGGATTCTAACCAGAGATGTTATGGTTTTCATGATGAGGGTTTTTTTTCTTTAATGATTCAACAGTTTTATTCTTCTTCTTGAATATATGCTCATGTTTTTTTTGTGTGTGTTTTGATTATATGAGTTTAGTATTTGATGATTTGGATGTACGTGCTGCATTTTTACTGATTTTATGGGTGATTAAATTAAACCTTGAATCTTGATCAAAGTATAATCTGTTAGTTTGATTTGATAAAACTTTAGGCTTTTAGGGTGATCGAGATCTATTTTTCTGTAATCATTTAGGACTTAACTGTTGTTTAATGTGTTATAATGGTAAATCTGTGTGGTGATATATTAGAAATAGATATGGATAACTGATCGACTTCTCTGGCTGTGTGATATGTACTGTACAATGTTTTATTTTAATTTTTATTCTTCACTGATTATAAATTCATAACTGTATGGTATCGGTACTCTATACAATTAAACTCATAAGAATTCTCTTGAATGTAGCTGTTTTCCTTTATTGTGCATGTTGTTGTTGAAGCAACAACAGGGCAAACATGCTGCAAAAGGCCCAAAAAAACAAAAAAGAGCTGACGTGCTGCCAATACATAAAAGATGCAAAGTCAAAAACACAAACCCAGAAAACAAATGCAACACAAACACACTGCATTACCAGTCATCACAGCAGAAGCCCTCCAGACCTTTAGGGGGCGCTTAGTGTAACAGCTATACTTCTGTTGAGAGGGAGGGACATCGAGCTCCAAATTTATTGATTATAGGACTAATACAATAGAAGCCCCTGGAGCGTAGTGTTTCCTGTGGGCCAGGCCTCACCGACTACTGTGAAAAAACAACTTCATATCGTGTAAAAAAAAAAAAAACAACTTAAATATCTAATCTAATTATCTGTGGAGCAATGGCTTCTTAAGGACAGAGCATAGGCATGAATTTGCATTGATTCTGAATTTGCTGCCTGTTTCTCCTCATGAAAATATTTTTGGTCCTTTGCAGCGTGTTTGCACTTGTCAGCCATCGTTTAAAGCTAATCTAGGTTCTCCCTAACATCGGTTTCTGTTATGATGAAATAGAAACTGATGTTCCAACCTTAAATCTATAAGCATAACCAACTATTTTAAGTAACATCCTGTACTATTGTTTTGTGTTTGGTGCCCACGTCGTACCATTTACATTGTGGTGATAAATTGTATAATGGAGGGTAAGGCTTGTTAGTAGGCTTCATTTGTGAATAAGAAGGTGTCGTTAATGTGAAGGCGCGAGTTCAGCCTTGGTTGGTCCAATTTTAATTTAAAAACGTACCAGCACACGTATTGGTAGTTGTCTCTGCTGGCAGCACAACTTGGTCAAAAGAGAAAAAGTGTCTGTATTCATATTTCCTGAAGCAAGAAATTCACTGTGAACTCACTCGTATCTCTCTGGTACATGAAACATGTCCTCCTCACACAAGGTTAGTGCTGTTTTAATTCTGGCTAAAATAATATTTGTAAAATGAAAATAAAAGATCACAGAAAGTAAGACCACTAATATCAGTGCCCTGATATCAGGCAACCACAAACAAACATACAGCAGGTAGCTCACCTGATATGCCCTCAGGTAAGTTTTATCATTCTTTTATCATGAGTTTGACTGTTTGGGGTGGGTTCAACAGGGTGTAAACGGCTGTTGAGATACTGTGAAGCAGTGTACACGCTAGAAAACTTCTGTCCAACAGCACTGCAACACAACCTGATAATTTACCATCATATTACTTATTATGGCACGGTTGATTTTCATATGATCATAACTTCTAAATCAGCATTAATCCAAAAAGATGTATAATTTGTAGTGTGAATTCTGATTAAATGATTATGACCTTTGAATCAGCATGAACAATTAAAAGAGAGAAGTTCTGTTCTGAAGAGAAGTAAGAAGAGTCAAATCACAAAGTAATTCACGCTGATGGTTAAACCATAAAAGTTGTGAGGTGAAAAATCAGAACATCTCTTCAGCAAACAATTGACTTCTACTGCCCTCCGGTGTTTATATGAGGGAAAGCACACAAGAAATTGTAAATGTGTGTGTCTACATGTATGCAACACAAACACACAACTGCTTGTGTGCTTACATTTTATTGAGCATGCTGACAGTTGAGCAGCACAAAGCCTTAAAGCAATGTGAGATACTGTCAAACCAAAAAATTAAAGATATAGAATAGATAAACCTTTATTGATCCCACAATTGGGACATTTTCAGTGTTACACCACAGCAAATAGGAAAGACAAGAAGCACACAGTGCAAAATAGATATTAAACACTTCTGAAACATTTTCAGTTTTACAGAAAATACAACACAGTGCACAAAATGGTTTGACTTGGAATTACACATTGCAAGTATTATTGCGCATGCTTTTTTAAATATATACAGTACTGTGCAAAAGGCAGGTGTGAAAAAATGCTGTAAATTAATAAGTGAGCGAACAAAATAAAAATCTAAATCAAATCGATATTTGGTGTTACTACCCTTTGCTTTCAAACCAGCATCAATTCTTATCGGTACACTTGCACAAAGTCAGGAATTTAGTAGGATTATAGTCAGGTGTATGATCAACCAATTATACCAAACGGGTGCTAATGATCATCATTCACATGTAGGTTTAAACACAGTCATTAACTGAAACCAAGGTGAGGCAAGACACAAGGTAGACAGAACGTCTCTCCCAGACAAAGATTTCAAAGCAGCCTGGGGTTTCAAGATGTGCTGTTCAAGCTCTTTTGAAGAAGCACAAAGAAACGGGCAACGTTGAGGATCGTAGACGCAGTGGTCAGCCAAGGAAACTTAGTGTAGCAGATGAAAAACACGTCAAGCTTATTTCCCTTCGAAATCGGAAGATGTCCCGCAGTGCCATCAGCTCAGAACTGGCAGAAACCAGTGGGACCCAGGTACACCCATCTACTGTCCGGAGAAGCCTGGCCAAAAGTGGTCTTCATGGAAGAGTTGCAGCCAAAAAGCCACACCTCCGACATGGAAACAAGGCCAAGCGACTCAACTATGCACGAAAACATAGGAACTGGGGTGCAGAAAAATGGCAGCGGGTGCTCTGGACTGATGAGTCAAAATTTGAATTATTTGGCTGTAGCAGAAGGCAGTTTGTTCGCCGAAGGGTTGGAGAGCGGTACAATAATGAGTGTCTGCAAGCAACAGTGAAGAATGGTGGAGGTTCCTTGCAAGTTTGGGCCTTCATTTCTGCAAATGGAGTTGGAGATTTGGTCAGTATTAAGGGTCTCCTCAATGCTGAGAAATACAGGCAGATACTTTTCCATCATGCAATACCATCAGGGAGGCGTATGATTGGCCCCTAATGTATTCTGCAGCAGGATAATGACCCCAAACATACAGCCAATGTCATTAAGAACTATCTGTATCGCCCAAGCCGGGGAAGCTACACAGAGTGCGTGAGCGTATTGCGTCAGGTGAGCGTATTGCGTCATTGCGTCATTTCCTGTTTTCTCGCTGCTACTGTGTTGTTCTGTGCTGTTTGTAGCCATTGCTAGAGCTCGAGCTAAATCGATTAATCTGCTGTAATTATCATCACTGTGGTTATTCAGCTGCTGTGTACTTAAACAGACACTAGTTTTCATCAAGCACTCTCGTTGTTGCATTAGCTTCATATCTGCTAAACCCTTAACTTTATACTCGCTTAGCCGTTAGCTTAGCAGCTAGCTTAATCAATTGAAATGTCTTCTCCTTCTCCCTCCTGCTCTCCTGATCTGCCCTGTTCGGTGTGTCAGATGTTTAGCTCTACCTCGACCTCCTTTACGGATAAGGGTACTTGTATGAAATGTAGTATTTTTGGAGCTATGGAGGCGAGGATCACGGAATTAGAGACGCGGCTCCGCACCTTGGAAAACCAAGCATCGCTAGCTGCTGTAATCAGCAGCAAGCCCCCAGGGCCAGTAGCCGGTGCGGGCCGACCTAGCGTAGCTTCTCCCCTGGCAACTCCCGAGCAGCCGGGATGCAGTGGCTGGGTTACTCTCAGAGGGAAGCATAGCCGCAAGACGAAGCACACGGTTCACCACCAACCACTTCACGTTTCGAACAAGTTTTCCCCACTCAGCGACACACCCGCTGAGAAACCAACTCTGGTTATTGGCAGCTCCATAGTCAGAAACGTGAAGTTAGCGAAGCCAGCGGCCATAGTGAAATGTATTCCTGGGGCCAGAGCGGGCGACATCGAGTCAAATTTAAAACTGCTGACAAAGGATAATCGTAAATTTGATAAGATTGTAATTCATGTCGGCGTTAATGACTCCCGGTTACGTCAATCGGAAGTCACTAAAATTAATGTTGAGTCGGTGTGTGCATTTGCAAAGACAATGTCGGACTCCGTAGTTTTCTCTGGACCCCTGCCCAATCTGACGACATGTATAGCCGCATGTCATCATTCAACCGCTGGCTGTCGAGGTGGTGCCCAGCAAACGATGTGGGCTTCATAGATAACTGGCAGACATTCTGGGGAAAGCCTGGTCTTATCGGAAGAGACGGCATTCATCCCACTTTGGATGGTGCAGCTCTTTTGTCTCGTAATATGGCTAAGTTTGTTAGTCGTAAAACCTGACAAACCAGAGTTGAGACCAGGAGGCAGAGCTGTAGTCCTACACACTCCTCTGAGCTTCCCTGTGAGCAGTTTCCCAGCCACAATGTTAATGTTATAGAGACTGTGTCTGCCCCCCAACCCAGGCCTTTTATTACAGTTAATTCAAACTCAAATAAAAAAGGAGTAAATCAAAAAAATTTAATAAAAATTAAAACAACAACCAAAGTTATGCCAAAAAATATGAGAATTAAATGTGGTCTGTTAAATATCAGATCCCTGTCATCTAAAGCTCTGTTAGTGAACGATCTGATATCAGATTATCATATTGATTTACTCTCTTTAACTGAGACTTGGCTGCGTCAGGAAGAATATGTCAGCTTAAATGAATCCACTCCTCCCAGTCATCTTAATACTCATACTCCTCGAGACACTGGTCGAGGTGGTGGAGTGGCAGCTATTTTCAGTTCTAGTCTTCTAATCAACCCTAGACCAAAACTTAGTTTCAGCTCTTTTGAAAACCTTGTTCTGAGTTTTTCACACCCAGCTTGGAAAACTTTACAGCCTGTTTTATTTGTGATAGTATACCGCCCTCCTGGCGCATACTCTGATTTTCTAATTGAATTCTCAGAGTTTTTATCAGATTTAGTCCTGAGTTCAGATCAAATAATTATTGTAGGGGACTTCAATATTCATGTAGATGTTGATAATGATAGTCTTAGCATGGCATTTATGTCCCTTTTGGACTCTATTGGTTTCACTCAAAATGTAAACCAGCCTACTCACCGCTTTAACCACACCCTCGACCTTGTTCTAGCTTATGGCCTTGAAACCGAAAACTTAATTGTCTTCCCACAAAATCCTCTTTTATCAGATCACTATTTAGTAACATTCGATGTCCTATTAACCGACTACTCTCCAGTTAACAAAAATGTACTCACAAGATGTTTGTCTGATAGGACTGTAGCTAAGTTTAAGGAAACAATTCCAGCTGCTTTTAATTCTTTACCACATCTGTTTACTACAGAAAGCTCTTATGCTAATGTTAGTCCCTCTCAGCTTGATCAGTTTGTTGATAGTACTGCAGGTTTGCTGAGAAGTACTCTAGACTCGATTGCCCCCTTAAAAAAGAAGATTATTAAACGACAGAGGCTAGCTCCATGGTATGACTCAGAAACTCGTAACTTGAAGCAAATGTCGCGTAAATTTGAAAGAATGTGGCGATCCGCCAAAACAGAAGAGTCTCGTTTATTCTGGCAAAATAGTCTTAATAAATACAGGAAGGCCCTACGGCATGCTCGAGGTGTCTACTACTCCTCCCTCATAGAAGAACATAAAAACAATCCCAGGTACCTTTTCAGCACTGTAGCCAGGCTGACAGAGAGTCACAGCTCCACTGAGCCAAGTATTCCTATAGGCCTCAGCAGTGATGATTTCATGAGCTTCTTTAATGACAAAATCCTAAAGATAAGAGACAAAATTTGTAACCTCCTGCCGTTAACTGGTGCAGATGTATCTTTGGAAACTGCTCAAAAACATGATGTTTACCTTGACTGTTTTTCTCCAATTGACCTTCCTGAGCTAAATTCTCTGATATCTTCGTCTAAACCATCAACCTGTCTTTTAGACCCGATTCCAACCAAGCTGCTTAAGGAAGTCTTTCCCTCAATTAGCACTTCTTTACTAGATATGATCAATATGTCTTTATCGACGGGCTATGTACCCCAGTCTTTTAAACTAGCTGTAATTAAGCCACTTCTTAAAAAGCCTACCCTAGATTCAGGCACCTTAGCTAACTATAGACCTATATCTAACCTTCCTTTTATCTCAAAGATCCTTGAGAAAGCAGTCGCTAATCAATTATGTGACTTTCTTCATAACAAGTTTATTTGAGGACTTTCAGTCAGGATTTAGAGTCCACCATAGCACTGAGACAGCCCTTGTGCGAGTTTCAAATGATCTACTTACTGCTTCAGACAGAGGACTTCTCTCTGTACTCGTCCTGTTAGATCTTAGTGCCGCTTTCGACACGATAGACCATCACATCCTGTTACAGAGATTAGAACATTTAATTGGCATTACAGGATCTGCACTAAGTTGGTTTAAATCTTATCTATCAGATCGATCTCAGTTTGTTAATGTTCATGATGTGTCCTCTATGCAAACCAAAGTTAGTCATGGAGTTCCACAAGGTTCTGTGCTCGGACCGATTCTTTTTACCTTATATATGCTTCCTCTGGGTAATATCATGAGGAAACACTCCATTAATTTTCATTGTTATGCAGATGATACTCAATTATACTTATCTATGAAGCCAGACGAAACCAATCAGCTATCTAAACTAGAAGCATGCCTTAAGGACATAAGATCTGGATGACAAGAAACTTTCTGCTACTTAATTCAGACAAAACTGAAGTTATTGTGCTCGGCCCAAAACACCTTAGAGACTCTTTCTCTAATGATATAGCTGCCCTAGATGGCATCAGCCTGGCATCCAGCACTACTGTTAGGAATCTGGGAGTTCTATTTGATCAGGATATGTCCTTCATCTCCCACATAAAACAAATATCAAGGACAGCCTTCTTTCATCTTCGCAACATAGCAAAAATCAGACACATCTTGTCTCAAAACGATGCAGAAAAACTAGTCCATGCATTCGTTACTTCCAGGTTGGATTATTGTAACTCGTTACTATCAGGCTGCCCTAAGAAGTCACTAAAAACTCTGCAGCTGGTACAAAATGCTGCAGCACGTGTGCTGACAAGAACTAGGAAGAGAGATCACATCTCTCCTGTATTAGCCTCTCTGCACTGGCTTCCTGTAAAATCTAGAATAGAATTTAAAATCCTTCTTCTTACTTACAAAGCTCTTAATGGTCAGCCACCATCATATCTTAAAGAGCTCATAGTGCCATATTACCCCTCTAGAACATTGCGCTCCCAAGATGCAGGCCTGCTTGTGGTACCTAAAGTCTCTAAGAGTAGTGTTGGAGGTAGAGCCTTCAATTACCAGGCCCCCCTCCTCTGGAACAATCTACCGGTCAAGGTCCGGGAGGCAGACACCCTCTCTTCTTTTAAGAGTAGACTTAAAACTTTCCTCTTTGATAAAGCTTATAGTTAGGGCTGGCTCAGGCTTGGACTAGCCCATAGTTATGCTGCTATAGGTTTAGACTGCCGGGGGGATCTGACACACCAAGCTTCTCTCTCTCTCTCTCTTTTAGTTTAGTCTCCTCCTGTCTGCAGCTGTAGCGTTGCTGTGCCACTCCATAAGAAATGGCTGATGCCACCACAGAGTCATAAAAGGTCCTCAGGAGAGCTCCCTGCACTCCAAAGGAGCTGAGTCTCCTCAGCAGATGTAGTCTGCTCTGACCTTTCTTATAAAGAACATTGGTGTGATCTGTATATTCCAATTTATTGTTCAGGTAAACACCCAGGTACTTGTATGAGTCCACAATCTCAATGTCCATTCCCTAGATGTTGTGTGGGAGGAGACGGTTTGTGCCTGTGACAGTCCACCACCAGTTCTCTGGTTTTCCCCGCATTTAACTGGAGGCAGTTCTGCCGGCACCAGTCCACAAAGTCCTGTGTCAGTTCCCTGTACTTCCAATCGTCCCCATCAGTGATGAGGCCTACCATGGCGGAGTCGTCGAAGAACTTCTGTAGGTGGCAGTTGGTTGTGTGGTGGGAGACTGCTGTGTGCTCCAGCTTGTCCCTCAGAAGCGTGGGCTGTATGGTGTTAAAAGCACTTGAGAAATCAAGAAACATAATTCTCACAGTGCTCCCAGTCATCTCCAGGTGAGAGAGAGATCTATGTAGGAGGTAGATGACCACATCATCAAGCCTGATGCCTGGCTGATAGGCGAACTGCAATGGGTCCATGTGACGGAGCGGCTCCGTCACTGACTGCGGGCAGCGCGCACCCAGACACACGCACACACAGACACACATGCACATACACACACCAAACTTTTCCCTCTCCATCAGTGTCTCTAATCCGCCTTAAAAACTCCATTATTCCTTTTTTCCCCTCTCCGTTTCAGTAGCACGACTAAGGGTGCGCACTTGGAAGTCTATTGTTAACCTTGACACACATTTACACAACATTAGGTTTCCTTACCTCGAGGTGCGCTGCATATTAATGCCGCCATGCGCCGTATGCGAGGCTGGTAAGAGAAACGGAGCGTCCCATTTCCGGATATTAAATATCCCGGTATGCTGTGCGATTCATGATCACGTGACGTGATCATACGGGCTTTTGGGTTTTCATATCTATATTTTCCAAGTGTATTGTGTTGGTCTGATAAAAATGGTTATTAAAATGTATACAGTCTTATTAGAAACTGTGTTAAAAGTTTAAAAGCTCCTGCCACTGGAAATAATGAGAAAATACATTTGTGGTAAAAAATTATGTTATTGATAACGCCCAGTAGGCGGGGCTTCAGGTATATAAGGTGCTGCCTTGAGCTTTAAAGGAGAGTAGAGAGTTTGTTACAGAGGAGGTAACTACTGAGAGAATTGTTTTTGCATTGATGCTACTTTTTGTGATTTTTACCTGTGAGTTGATGTGGAACTCCTGCATTATTCACTTACAAATTTTGTGTATAGTATTTTTCCTGTATTTTTGTTGTAAATAATCACTGCACTTTGGGAGGCCGGTAAAAAATAAATTACACCAAACTGCATTTTTCGGCTACGCCTGTGTTTTCCCAATTGGTTGGAGGATTCTGAGAGAGAACCCCGCAACAGTCCATTGATGAGCTCACCAGGGGGCGAAAATGGCAAAGGGCCAACCTCTCCAGGATCTCCATGAGGTGCAATGTCAGTGCCACCGGCCTGTAGTGGTTGAGGTCTTTGGGGTGCGAGATTTTTCAGCACTGGTACCACGCAGGATGTCTTCCACAACTGTGGTACTCTCCCCAGCTTCAGGCTCATGTGGTACATTTGCTCCATAATACCACACAGCTAATCTGCACAGGATTTGAGGAGCCTGGAGCTGATGCCATCTGGGCCTGCATCCTTCCTGACCTTGATCCTCCTCAGTTCTTTCTTCACCTGGCTTTTGAAAAGGGACAGGTTGAAGCAGGGGGAGTCTGTGCTGGTGGTGATGGAAGTGGGGGTGGCTTTTTTGGGAAGCAGGAGCAGTGAATGTGCAGGGGGGTTGTGGGGAGGGGGGTTGAGGTGGTGTAGTCAGCAGGTGGTGCAGACATTGGGGGTTGCAGCAGTTCAGAAGTTGCATAAGCATGCAACTTCTGAAGACAATATGCAACAATAAGGCTTATTTAAGAACTGTAAGTGACTATGTGCTCATGTTGCAGACAAACTGAAAGATGTGTATTACACCTTCTTCTCCTTGGAGCTTTACTATAACTATAATATGTTAAGAGCACTTGGGGCGTTTCACCAAACTTGGCTTGATTTATAGATCATACGGGGATACTATCTGGAACCAAGCTACAGGCACACTGAACACTTTTCAATTTCCATTTGCCTTTTTTTTCTGTTAAATTTTTAAAATATTTTTTCCCATTGTATATATCTGAAATGTGTAAATTCCTTATGCATTTCAGTCCTCCCTACTCCAACAGCATTGGAATATAGTTTCTGTGACACGTGCCTTTGCCAGTCACTTCTTTTTCCCCTTTCACCTGCAAGCAGCAGGGCAGGTGTAAAGTGTTTCAGGGTCTTGCTGTCCCTACAGTTCCAGCCTCACAGTGTCAGTAACCCAAACAATCAGTAGGAGTCACCATTGCAGCAACAATGATGAGAAGCCCTCCCACTGGTCAAATCATGTTAGAGTTTATTTGTCATATGCTTCACAACACAACAAGTGTCCATTAAATATATATTTAATCAACTTGTGATAATGAAATGTGTTCAACTTGCTAGTTAATATTTTAAGACTGTTTAGCACACACACACACTCACACACGAGGAGTGTTTTAGTTTTGTAAGGTGTGGTGTTTGCTAAGTAACATCACGTGATAATCCAGCCTCAGGACTTTTAGCAGGGAACAGTAAATGAATGCTGACCGTGGGTGGAGACAATATAAAAAAGATTTCAACTTGGATCAAGCAGCACAGGAGTCATGTTCGTGCACTAAGGAGGAACACACAATAAGGTGAATGCAATCCATTCTCATCTGAATATGTTACTGAACACTAGCAGTAAGGAAATTAACCTACTGTGCTGTTTTGTATTTATTAACCATTTCTTAATTTATCAGCTTTGAAAAGTAGATTTTAAATCTGCACCAAAAACGTGAAAGGTAACTGATTTGAAGGAAGTGTTGAAGAGTAAAGGAACTACTATTTAAGATCCTATGAAATTTCAGGTTGTAGGTTTTCATTGCTTAGTTTTGTATTTATTTTAGTTGCCGTCATGATTTACTCATTTTAGTCAGCCTTTGTTTCACTTCCTGCCTTAGTGACTGTGTGCTGCGCCCTCGTTGTTTTCCTGTCACGTGCCCTCGTTGTTTTCCTGTCCCTTTGTCTTCCGCTTTCTTTGCTGGTTCATTGACGTCTAGCTGAGAAACTGTCGTCTTTCGTCCTGAAACGTGGATATACTTTTTTCTCTGTTTCTTCTCCTTTTTTTATTTCTTGGACTTTAAGTTGAACCTTTTTTGGATGTGGTAACCTGGACTCTTTAAGTAAGCCCTTTTGTTCTTTTGCCTTGACAGGTTTTTTTTTGTCCTTTGTTTTATTTAATAAATCAAGTCTGCACCTGGGTCCTCTCCCTTTTTGTTTGACCTCTAAACCGTGATGGTTATCTTTTTTCATTTACATTAAAAAAGCAAAAAGCATCTTTTACTACATCTTTTTAATCGGATGTAATATTTCAGTGTAGTTTATGTTCACTGTTGGTGCAATGTTAAATGATCAAAAAACCTTTGTCTGAAATTGTCCTTTTAAAATTAAAGGATTTTTTTATTAGTAGGGTTAATAAAACTTCAAGTTGCAGTAGTCATATAAAGCGATGAAGTGCAAAAGTTTTGTCTTCTTTTATGAAGGCACCTGTAGATTACTTATTCTTGGGCCAGCAAGAACAGTTGGTCGTGATGTTTGGTGTTCGAAGTCTGCGCCGGGCAGCTTTCTGAGGAGGCCGTATTTCCAGTACCCGATGAGTGTGTTTTGTAGGTACGATCTCACATCCGACACACAAAAGGATATCCTCCCTATTTTAAAAAAAAAAGTGTACTATGTTATGTTTGCAGGTTTAACTGCATATTAGCCGGAGTATTTCTCACAGGCAACGTGAGAGTTGAAATCATGCTCGTCCTTTTCACACCAGACAGGAAATCTAGATAGTCAGTTATTTGAGGTGGAACTTGTGTCCTGACTGATAATTCTAGCAACCTTTTCTTGCACCTGCTATTATCTGTTCCTAACCCCTTTAATTAAATGTGATTTAGAATAACTGTCTGAAATATGTCAAGTTGTTAAAACGGATTAAAATATAATCATGTGATTATCTTGCAGTTTCCAGTCATGGATGATTTTGTTCGTGAAAAATTAACAGAATGGGGTCTCAGCGAATGGATAGAAAGATTTCGAGGTAAAGTATTACCATGTTTTTTTGATTGGCACAGGTAATTTCCTACCAATATTGAAACATTGAAGCATATCTAATAGTAACATAAAAGGTGCTGCAACATGGCTCTGCAATATAATGTTGATTTACACTTGACAGACATCCAGCATTTCCAATTTTTTTTTCATTTTTGCATAACAAAGATTAATGTGAATTGTCTTTCTTGTAACAGTGCAAGAAATTGATGAGGAAAATCTTAAAGATCTCGATAACCAAGACATCGATAACTTGATCACTCTAGTTGGACCAAGGGCAAAATTCAAGAAGAGACTCAAGTTGCTAAAGGTATTACTCTGCATGTGTTTGGTTTCACCATTTTCCTTTGTGTAGATCCACGCGATTATAACAGATGAGCATAAACCTCTGTTTTGAGGACAACAGATAAAGGATTATAAAACCAAAGACTCACTAAAAAGACTTTTTCTAAAAATTCTTTTAATAATTTTGGATTTTCAACTTTTTCCTTTCACGCTAGGGGGAACAAAATGCAACAAATCAGGTAACAATTATTTTTCTGCTCTTGTAAGTAGGATACAGTTTTGTCATATGGGAAATCCATAACGTCTATTAAAGTCATGCAGAATTGATTTTCAATGTATGCTGAAAATGTTGCATGGCTCTGCTCTTAGACTGATACTTTTATTTTCACTGTCAGCAGGAACATGAAGAAACAGCTGATTCTATTCAGGTAGGGATAAAAAAAGGATACATTTCCCTGGCATCTTATCCCTGGACATACCTCTATTATCCATAAATATGCAATAGAATTACTGAGTGTCCTGAGAAAAATCTTCCATCTTTGACTAAAGATTTGTCTGACTGGATCACCTTGTTGTTGACTGGGGACCTTGTTGTTTTATCACTTGCAAGCCTTTTAATGGACTCCACGTCCAAGGGCTTTGCAAGAATGTGCATCATCTGTGATGGAAATGCATGCAAAGGCACATGCAAATGTTCAAGCCTGTCCTATCCTGTTTTAGGCTAATGCCTGAGTGAAAAAAGTTTCTTGATAAAACAAAGTTCGAAGATTCAAATGTACATTGTTCATCCTCAGGTTTTGGCCACCAGTGACACAAGTGAAAAAGGTAAGATACAAATCTTATTTATTGTTTGGTGATGATTGATGTTTTTATAGCAATAATATCTTGCTTTGACAAAACAATTGAGACCATGTTTTATTATTGTGAGTTTTTTTGTTATTATTAGTAAAGAGAAGATTGGAGCTTCAGGAGGAGTCCAGCAGAATGCAATCACCAGCTAAGAAACGACAACGTGACACCACATACTCAGGTATTTATGTTATTTTTTCAACAAAAATTAAAACCATATGGTAAACACTTTATGTAATGTCATTTTCATACAGAATGTCTGTTTCTGTTTCTGGGCCAAAAAAAATATATTCTTACTTCCAGCAAAACTTTCAAAAAAGTCACCAGCTATTATTTTGTGTGCCATGTTTGTACATTAAACCAATTTTCGTGGTTTACTTAGCAACACACCATAGCAACAATATGTTTTCAATATTAAGTAAATAACTTGGCTATGATTGAAACATCGGGCGCTATCTTACACCCCACGTACGTATACGTTTCATTGCTAGTTTCCTACAAATGCAGTTGTCATTTTCACGCCCACGTTTTTTAATAAGCAAATATACTGGTGCCAACCTGTGTGCCCATTGGCCTTAAAATGGTGGTCTTAAAGTGACGTGCAGCCAGGCAGAGTGGTGATTATTGTATTGAGGACACAGGAAACAACTGCACCATAGACTGGTTTAAAGTTTATGGTGCAGTATTTTCCTGCGATTTAAAGGGTGTGTTTTTAGATTGGGGTGCACATTGGATTGTTTAAACAGGGCCAGATGATGTTTTAAACCCAGACAAAGTTTTCATCCTGTGGCAAGTGGCCGTAAAAGCCTGATCAAACTCTCTGAGGCGTCCTTAATTGACTTTGAAGCATCTCATTCTTTTCCTCTTTGTTTATATAACATGGCACCGAACTGATAAACGTTTTTCTTTTTCTTTACTTTTACTCCAACAGAAAAATTCATGCTGTCTGAAGTGAAAAACATCATGACAGGTGTCCATTTCAAACTCCAGCACAGAGACAACACAAAGCTCAATGCTTTTCTGAAGTAAGAAATACATTTTATATTATATTTGTTTTAGGTGTCAGTTTTAGGAAGAGTTTCACATCTGGTCTCTAAAGTAGACTCTTAAATTTTGCTCTTAGTTTATTGTATTGCATGTTAGAATCAGGTCCCTGCTGTGGCCACAAGTGGCACTGATGATAAAAACAAGCAGTCATTAGAGCTTTTAGTAAGGAAATATTGATTATAACTGCTTTATAAAAAAAGCTTGAGTTGGCTGTTCTTAGGCAGATGTCTTAACACATTCTTTCATTGTTATATTTTCCAAACGAATCATTTAACACAAATTTAAACACTTGTACAACAGGGAAAAAATGGGTGATTTGGAGACAGAAAAGAGGGAGCTGGTCGGTGTCTTTGGTAAAACAGGGTCTGGAAAGAGCTCTTTAATAAATGCTATCATTGGAGAGAAGGATCTGCTGCCCTCAGGAAGTGTCACTGCATGTACCACAGTCATGATTAAAGTGGAGGCTAACATGAAGAGCCAGAAGTATGAGGCAGAGATTCAATTCATCACAAAAGAGGTAAAAACCAGCTCAATGTGAATATTTGACACTTTTTAAAAAGTTATGATGTAGCAGCTAATATACAGGTGCTGACTACATTGCTTCCTCCGATTATTTCATTCTATTCAATTAAACCAAGTTACAAGATAATTATTTCATTTCTTTTAGGAATGGAGGGAGGATTTGTGGTTCTTGTTAACTTTCACCGTGAATGATGCAGACCGTGACGAGCAAGATGCCGATGATTATGCAGCTGGTGTTGAAATGCTGTCAGCGCTGTATGGAGAAGAATGGAGAAACAATTCCCAAGAAAATCTCATGAATGACAGACATTTTAGAGAAATTCCAGGATTTATCAATTCCAATAAGAAGACCCTGACCTGTGACTCAGTAAGGAATTCATCTATGTTATAATTCTTGTATATATTCTTGTAAGCATGTATACATAAATGATTTGATGATTTTAACTGCTTGTCAAATTCCAATCAGGATTTTTTTTCATATCATGGGGAATTTAAACTAAATCCTGAATCTTTTTATTAATGGCAGGCCAAAGAACTGTCTGCAAAACTTGTCAAATACACAAGAAGTGGCTCAACAAACAAAGAAGGAAAAGAGGTAAACAGGTGGTTTTGGCCCCTGGTGAAGTGTGTGATTGTCAGGGTGCCAAATAATGACTTTCTCCAGCATGTCACACTTGTGGATTTACCTGGAAGTGGGGACCGCAACAAAAGCAGAGATAAAATGTGGAAAGGGGTAAGTCATTTAAATGCATTGCTGTATTATTATCATTTATTATCTTGTCTTAAAAGTGTAACATTTTATTACAAAGAACTGATATATAGTTACTTACAATTAACTTGGATTAAATCCCTCTAGGTCATTCAAAGCTGTTCCACTGTGTGGATTGTGACTGACATTAATAGAGCAGCAGCAGAGAAAGAACCATGGGAGATTCTGGAAAGTGCCGGCAGCCTGATGGGAAACGGTGGCCAGTGTCAGCAAATTCACTTTATCTGCACCAAGTCTGATATTATTGAAGAATCAGATGATCTGTGAGTGATTTTTTGAAACATTAGAAATAGAACTAGACCCTGATGAATTTTGTAGCCAAGAGCTCAAGAGGAGTACACACAAGAAAATATGGAAGAAAGAAGTCACAAACAGGCTTTAAACTGTGTGCCTTGCCTTGATTTTGAACAACAAAACGAAGTGAAGGCCATTGTGTCCATTTTGGTCTTAAGAAAAGATGCTCCAAACCACAGCATGTATCTCTACTCTCCATTTCCTGCCATCTGCCCTCTGGCTCTAATTAAGATTGTTATAATCTATAAATGCCATGTCTCATTTGAATCTACTAATATTAAGCTTATGTGAAGGGCAATTAGTCATGCAGGTCTTGGAAACCAACAAACAAGGACAATGCTAATTGTGTGACTGAAAATCGACTGTTATTCATTGTATGAATATACAGTATACTTTATGTGCATATGTTTGTCTGCAAAATGTTTTGTTTTATTCTGAGAGAAAGAAGACAACTGCAAGCTTACGAAATTTTAGGTTTCGGGGCTTCAGATACAGAGTAAGATACAGCTTGATACTAATCTCTTCTTACAGTTCACTAGCTCATGTTCGTGCTGCCATCTTTAAGAGGAACATGGAAGCCAAGGAAGTAGTGAGGAGAGAATTCAGGAAACTAAACAAGGTCAAGGTGAGTTTGTAAACTGAGAAAATCTAAAACAAAGTTGTTCCGACACTGCAATCCTGCCTTTAAATCATTCATAATTTTTTCAGAAACATTTCAGTGATGAATGTTTCAAAGTGTTCACAGTGAGCTCCAAAGAGTTTCGAAAGAAAAAAAGGCTGGAACCAGATGAAACTGGTAGGTGAAGCCCACTTTGTGAGTAACTTTGTGGATAACAGAATATGCAAAACATGTTAGAAGTGTGAATGTAATCATGTAATATGTATATTGCATATTTTTTAATACAGAAGTCCCCACACTTCAGGATTTTTTGCAAAATCTCAATGACTGTCACTCAGAGACATTAAACTATGTGTCCGGAGCACATGGGATTCTGTCCCTAATTCAAGGGGCCAGCTGTGGAGGAGTGGTAAGATAAAGTAACAACACTTTTATTGTGTGTATGTATCATAATCATCCTCAGTATTGACAAAAAATAATGATAATGATGAGCAATAAAGTAACCCCAAGAAGTATCACTTCCATTCAGTGAAACTGGTTAAGCCACATGACAAAATTAGAGTCAATGTCTCTCCTTTTATATCAATTTAATCTGGTAGGTTAACAGGTAGGTGGTCTTCCTGCTAGGCTCTAGGCCTGTCGCACCTCCACTTGTAACACCTTGCAGGGTTATCAGCTGGGGACCACCGCTCATGGATGTTTTGCAAAAACATGTCCTGGTGGCAGGAAGGCGAACAGGGACGTCTCCCTGACACTCCCTGCAACTAACTGTCTTCAGGAGTTGCTTACTCCTCATGCCTTGTCTTGCCTTCTCTGCAAGAGCGAAAAGCTTACCTTCTCTGTGTCCTCCAGTACCTCCCTGGTTGCCCTGTGCAGTCTGGCTCCCCAGAGCCCTTGGTGCTAGGTTTAGCAGAGCCGTCGTTGCACTCTGCAACCAGGTCAGCATATTTTAATCCCTTACTTTCATGGGCTGCCTCCTTTCCCTCTTCCCATGGGACTGCCAGCTCAACCAGCAGTGCTGATTTTCCGTCTGAGGTCCACAGGAAATCTGGTGTCAGATGGTATTGACCACTGGCTCCCCCTGATATCATCCATGTAGCTTCTTAGCGGAGGATGCCTCCGGTCTGCTGGCAGTTGGTCTCTGCCTATCGCTTGCCTTGCTCCAATTAGGATGACCTCAAACTTTGCCACGGAGAGGATTGGGGAGATGGATTATCCCATTGCTATCCCCACTTCCAGCTGCTGCTATCCTATGGTGAACCTTTGCAGTGCATGCACATGCGCATGTCTTGTAAAAACCTCATAACCATGGTCTTGATGTTTTCTGAGATGTAGAAAAAGTCCAGTGCAAAGGCAATGAGCTGGTGTGACTTGCATATATTTCTTATGTCTTTTCGCGGTCTGGATCTGTTCCCAAATAATTGAAGCATGCTCTATACAGCCTGGGACCCCTGTGTTGGGAGCGGACTATGCCTCTAAGTCAGATTCCTTAAGTAAAGGGAGGTATTAAAAATGGCTATTAAAAGATGTTAGTTACAAAAGAAATGAACAATTATTAAAAATAATTAGAGAGAGAGAGAGAGAGGTGTGTCTGTCTCAGGACAGGCAGAGATCAAAATGGAGAATGTGTCCATTAAGAGACCACATGGCTTTAGTGGCAAATAGGGGAGACCAAGAACTCTGGCTGATTCAAAGATGGCCACTGAACACTGTCCTTTGTCTCAACCAACGTGCACTACGCACATGGGATGGGTCGAGACCCAGAAAAAGAACGGGGAGGTTTTATTCCTGGCTGTTTAGTCTGGTCAAAAGGTCAGTCCAAAATATTGTATGTGTGTAAGTCTTAAGAGTGCCGGGATAGAAAGGAGAGAAGTTAATTTAGCATGCAGACTGTGTCTTTGTGTAAGCATAAGTAACCTCAACTACAGTCAATACCTGACTAAACAGACATTACAACAATACAACTCAGTAACAAATCAACTCAATAACATTACAATACAGTAAACATTCCTGCTTAGCCGGTACTGTGAGTTATTCTAGCTTTGCCCAGATGTTACCAGTTACCGTTACCAGACTGTGGACGGAAAGGCATTGCTGTGCTGTGTTGCAAGTTGTTAGACTGACGTTCCTGTTGCTCAACCGGACTGGGGGAGCAGTGGTTCTGATGAAGAAAGTTGCAGTCGTCATGTTGTTGTCCACTTGGAGGGTCCTTCCTTGCTACTTTGTCCTTACTTGGAAAGTTAGCTGGCAGACTCTTTTAGCTGCTGCTAAACTAGGTTACTAGTTCGTGCTGAGTAAACTGGTAATCTTTTCTGCAGGATCTCGCATCGCTGCTGAGGCTTTGCTCTGTTAGCAAGCCATGAGAGCTATTGATTTGAAAGGAACTGCGGCAGCAGCTCCAACCATCTTGGAGGGCAGTGGAGAGCGTCTGAGCTTCCGAGACTGAGCTTCCGAGACTGCCTCTGAGACTGAGCTTCTCAGACTGAGGGTCTGAGACTGAGCAAAAAGCAATGGTTGTCTTCAGGTTTTACAGACCTAGCATGGGGGAGGGGTTTTCACGTGAAGGTGTGAAAACCTAGAGGCTGCTGGGAGTTTGAGTTCGAAGTTCAGCTGCCAATCTGAAAAGTCAGTTTAAAGTCCATAAATGAACACATTTCAATATTGGAGATGCAATGAATAACAACACCTGTCTTCTGGCAGCTGGTGTCGACAGTTATTCTCCTCTCAGTAGGTGTTCATCCTTCTTGCCAACACAGAGAAGATATTCTTCCCGTTGACGTTCAGTATGGCTATACTTCTGGACTGGTCGAAGGTCTTTGAGTTCTGCTTCTTTGGAATGGAGACTGCCACTGTCCCTTGCCACTCAGAATGCTCAGTTTGGTCCAGGTGGTTGTAATTCATAGGAGCTTCAGCATTCCAGGTCAGTTTTTGTACAGCTTGTACGGTATCTCATTTGGTCCTGGTGCTGATGCCAATCTTGCACATAGAACCACCTCTCTGACCTCACTGAGTGTCGGGGGTGACGCATCAAACAGGACTGACGGTTCTGGTGGGCCAAGGGGTTCCTTCCTTGCAGAGTTGTTGCATTGATTGTGGATGTGTTTCTTTAGATCTTCTTTGGACACTTCCAGCATTCCACTGGCTTTCTCCTCAAGGAGCCCATGTGCATCAGAAGGGATTTCTAAAGAAGTTTGCTCTCTCCTTTTCTTTCCTTTTCCTCCGTTGCCAGATGCATTCTACCCTCTGTAGGTTAGCAAACCTCCCCTGATCTCATTCCAGAGGGCTTTTGGACCATCTTTTATTGACACCTCAGCTTTCCTCCAGCACTTACAAAGCCGCTTTGTGCTTGCCACCAGTTCGTCGATTTCCTTCTCCCTCATCCCCTTTGTCCTTACTATTGCCTTCTTGAAATAGTAAAACAGTTTATGTGTAATTCCAACTCAAAAGAAACTACCATCAAGGTAGATTCCTTGAATGTTTGCTGTTAAGAGATGCTGCATAACAGCAGTAAAGGATAACCGTATGCCTGAAAAACAGAATTTGGTTGCCTTGTATTTAACAGTACACAGATCCATGATAGGCCATGCCTTGTACATTTTTTGGTTGTAATACGAACTTACTTCCATGGTGCTCTAGAAGCAGGAATTACTCAAAGTTGATCCATATATTTTTTAAATGATTCAATGAAGTCTGTGTTACAACATAATTTGGTGTGTCAATGGCAAGAATAGTATTTCATACTGCCTTTTATGCTGTTTCTACTCTCACATAGTTTAGGTGTATGGTCTCTTAGAATATAGTATTTCTTGTGTTTGTCTAATTTGGTAAAAATTACCTTTCGACACATGCAATTATATGTCTAATTTGTGTTCTGTTTAAAATATGACCAGGAATTTCATGAGGAAGAAGTTTCATTGTTTTAAATACTGATTGTTTTCTGTTTGATTTCAGGCTGGTGAAAAAGCAGATGCGTCCACAGAGCTTGAAGAAAACTTGAGGCATGGACTTGAGAAAGTCTCTGAGACCATCCAAAAGGCCTTAGAGGCTTTCGAGAACTGCCTCATCGAGGGGGTTGAAAAATCCCAAAGTTCATGGGAACGTGCCTTGGAGTCTTTCTTAAAACCTGTACTTGAATAATTTATTTTTTCACCAAAACCACTGATTTTGCTCCTCATATTAAAATGTAATGGTCTAAAAAATGTTCTAATTTTGTTTTTGTTTCAGAGGAGGACATCAGGAAGTGGTTTTCACAAGATATTGAAGAGTGTAGTTGTAAACAATGGTGCCACCAAAACAAGAAAAGGGAAACAACTAAACCTCAACGTGAAATTAGCGTCATGGCTGACGGACAGCATTGATGAGGAATTCAGGAAGACCTTTCCGTAAGAAATTACTGAATTAGGACAAGAACACTCTCTGAAGAACTATGTCGAATACAATATTAATGAAACAATTGAATGCAGTAAATTAATGCAAGTCATTGTAATGTAATACATATATTCATCAATAAATGTTATTTGTATAGCACCATAACCTCAAGATACTTTACAAAAAGAGCAGGCCTAGATAGAGATGGGTATCGTTGGGCGGGGCTTACCTGGTTTGTCACGTGTACTAAGTTTGCTGGGTAACAGCTTCCAGTGAGAAGTTTGGCGCAGGTCTCTGCCTGATGCTGCACTTTAGACAGCTGTTTGGACAGATTGCTCGTGATTCCGCCCTTACAAGCAAAAGTGTAGTTGCCCTTGTGGCAATGAGCATCGTCGGCATCGACTCTGGTCAAGTGTAACCACACTTTTGAATGTTTAGTTCTCTCCGGTATCGTAACGAGCAGGATCTGTTGTGTGCACGCGCCTGTGTATGTGTGTAGCGTGTGTGAGAGAGAGCTGCCCCCGCCCCTCACACACAGGCTCCGCGAAAGAGATTCTTCTGGATTGGAATATGCATCATAGACGAATGTCTTAATCTTATTGCAAATTAGAAACAGTTGGTGGGATTAAATGTGCAAGATCATGTTTTTGTAGCGATAATAAACATGATTTTTATTTCGTCCAATACCGAAAGCAGAGCCAATAACGTCAGATGTATATTAATACTGCGGTATTTCATAATTCAGCCCCGGGGCCTGTTTAGTACCGGGGTTCGGTACCCATCCCTAGGCCTAGACTGTACACTTTGTTTATTTAATAATGTGTTTATTTATTTTAAAAGACCCAAAACAAGTCCAGCATGAGCAAGCACTTGGCAACATAGCCCAACAGTGGCAAGGACATTTTCAGTGGCAGAAACCAAGATCATGGTGAAGAGAACGTTTTCAGAGCTGGATGTGAAAAATTAAAAAGGACTCTTTCAAAAGAGCTATAGGGTCTCGGGTAGATTGTAAGGCTAGAACTACATATAGCTGCCACTCCTCCACCTACAAAGGAAATTATTGAATTTGAAACTCGGCAATTCTTGCTTAATGAAACATTTACTTGTGACCATGTTTCAGAAATGAATCAAAGTGTGGACCATTCAACGGGGCCATCAATACCTTTTCACTGAACATGGAGACGCTGATTGAAAAGTACAAAGATGTGGAACTGCAACTGATATATCTCAGGACGGAGGTAAAACAGGAATAGTACAATATTATCCAATAATCTGGTATCAAGCTGTTTGTCATGGTAAGGGAGACTCAAAAACAAATCAACCTCAACATCGCGTTTGTGACTGAGGTATGAAATTAAGACTGTAAGAACATTTAACAATGAACCAAACACATACACTGCTTACGTAGGATGCCTTTAATATAGTACATGTTAGCAATGCAGATATAAATGTTCAACAACACAGGTTGTTTATTCCCTCTCTCTTAGGAAGAAAGACTGAAGACAAAACTCGACAAAACCATCCGGCAGCGTAAGAAAGAAATCTACAGCAGCCTGACCACAACAATCGAGGAAATCATGCAAACATGCTATGATAGTAAGATAAAAGATCTTGACATATAAAACCTGACACTATATCAAGATGACTTCACATCATTACATTTTTTACAATTTATAACTATTTTCTGTTTTATTGTAGAAGCAAAAACAGTTACAGGAAAGGGCTCGCTACAAAACATGAAGGGTACAATTGAGCAGCATGTACATGCTAACAAGGACACCATGTTTGAGGAGGCTAAAAATGCTATGTTGTCAAAACTGCGAATCTTGAAGGTTTGTCACATTTCATAATACATCATAAGATGACAGTATAGTAAAACATGTGTTGCACATCTTAAACTATATGCATGATTCTATGTTATTATTCACATGAAGGATTTTTCTACATTCAAGCTGAATGTGCTTCATTCTGAAAATGGCTATCTCAACTAAAACAGTTACAAACAAGCAACTTTTGTTATTCATTATTAAGACAGAAATACACAGAAGATTATTTTTCGATTAAAGACTTGTTTTTTCTGCTGTCTGAGAGCCCAGTATCTTGAACACAATGTTTATATGTGTTGGTAATAAATGTTAAATATCTTGATGCTGATTTAGGACGACATCTGGAGCACACTGGTGGACACAATGCTGGAATCAATCGAGCTGTCACTCAATACAGATGATAAATCTCTTCCAGGTAAAGGGAACTTTTAAAAATATACATAGTTTCTGCTAATACTTTCTCTGCAGAGTAAAGCACAGAACTCATCAGAAGTGGGGACATTTTGCATTTGATATGAGTCAGGCACAAAATTGGCTGCACAGCGTCCCCTCAAAACTTCCTCGAAGTACACCATCGAGCAGATTTAGCTTACATGTACTAAATTTGGTTTGCATGTTTATCATGTCCAGTCCTACAAAAAAGCCTGTGGTACCCAAACCCTGATACCACCGGGAAGTTAATCCATTTTGATTTTATTATGGTGTATTTATGACCATTACAGAGGTCATACCTAAACTAACTCCTCCTAGGTGGTTCCAGTGTAGAAAAAAACGGCTACAAGCTGTTCAAGTTCTGAGTTTCTGTCAAAAGGTGTGGCCATGGCAGTGTGTTGAATTTGGAGGTTTCACAGGAAGCTCTCTCGCCTCATATTTCCTGTTTAATGTCAGACCTGAAGACACGCCTAAAGACTTCTTCTTGCTAATTTTCATAGAAATAGTGTTACCTGCTAGCAAGAAGATATGATGAGCTTTAGTTTTTAATGTGCCGCTTACAGCCAGTTGGGCAGATCCACCTCATATGTGATCAGCCCTAAGACTTGATGATGCTTTATTGTGAAAACTTTACGTTTAAAAGTTTACATTGAAGGGTCTGTCCTTTGGGGTGCAATGAATTTGATGTGATGCCAGAGAAACAGGAAGTTGTGTTGAGAGGCTGCTGGAGCTTAAAAGCTCACAAAACCTGGCACACACATCAGTTCAATGTATTGGTAGGATACGATGTGAGCCCAAATATGAGGCCATATCCTGTCAAATCGTAACTCGTAAGAGGAAGTAACAGGAACATAATGCACCTTCGAAGATGTTTAGTGTGTGTTCTCTTGCACCGCATAGACGAAAAAGGAAGTGAAATTTGACCCCTTTTGTGGAATCCAAAACATGAAAATTCAGAGAAATGTTTTGAGTTCAGCGTGACGTACTTATTCCTCAGCTGTGCCACACAACTAAGTGCACAAAGGTGCAAGGGCAATTCCTATGGTGCTTGCAGCTTTAACTATTGTGCATTTTTTCAGATGTGAAAGAGGAACTTGAGACGGTGACAAAGTACTATGAAGAACTGAAGAGTACTGATGATGCTTCTAATCGCAATAGTGCTGATCAACCCGGCCCGTCAGCTGCACAGGTGTGTTTTAGTTAAACTGATGGTTGATAGTGAGCATCCAAGTCATTCGAGTCATTACCGTTCAATGTCACAACCTTGCTCTTTAACTCTCTGGTGGATGTTTCAGTTTTGATAGGTGGAGAAAAACAGCAGAGGCCTTTTTAACCACTGAGGGTCCCAGCAGGCACACTGATAGGAAACAAGAGGCCTCTGGATTTGGTCTCATCCATTTTTGTGAAGTTGTAATCTCTGTTCTGTTGGAGGGTTGTTTTTACGAGTTCACTCATGTGAATTTCACGATGTGGGGTGGGTGGGGGCAATCAGCCAAGGTCCCCAGTCGGATTCTAACCAGAGATGTTATGGTTTTCATGATGAGGGTTTTTTTTCCTTTAATGATTCAACAGTTTTATTCTTCTTCTTGAATATATGCTCATGTTTTTTGTGTGTGTTTTGATTATATGAGTTTAGTATTTGATGATTTGGATGTATGCACTGCATTTTTACTGATTTTATGGGTGATTAAATTAAACCTTGAATCTTGATCAAAGTATAATCTGTTAGTTTGATTTGATAAAACTTTAGGCTTTTAGGGTGATCGAGATCTATTTTTCTGTAATCATTTAGGACCAAACTGTTGTTAAATGTGTTATAATAGTAAATCTGTGTGGTGATATATTAGAAATAGGAAGAGATATTAATAACGGATCAACTTATCAGGCGGTGTGTTTTGTACTGCACACTGTTTTTGTTTAATTCTTGATTCTTCACTGATTATAAATTCATAACTGTATGGTATACAGTGCTCTATACAATTAAACTCATTAAAATTCACTTGAACGTAGCTTTTTTTCCTTTATTGTGCATGTTGTTGTTAGTAGTTATATATAGTCACCCTTTGTGCGTGCGTGTGCGCGTGTGTTTCTTGTGCACGCCACATGCATGCGCAGGGAGACCATCATGGGACACCCTCATGTGATGTGTAACTCACATGTCTCATTTAATATTGGTGTGATCAGGTGGATATGTGTTGTAAAAGTGGTGGGGGTACAGGTGTTTGTATTGAATAACAAATGCAATGACCCTACATTACCTAAAAGCGTCGGCTCTTTTAAAAGATATAATTACCATGGTGACCATTTGCATTGGTATAGCTCAGATTTAACTTTAATAACTTTCCAAGAGGGTGTGAATAAAGTCAATCAAGTTGTCCTAAGGCTGTAGTGTAAACCACAAAGGGATGGAGAGGTCCTTTTAGAGGGTTTGCCTTTGTCAAGTTGACAACTACACTTCTGACTTGTACCTGGTCTGCTGAAAGCTGGCTGGCTTAATATGTGAACTGGCGTGTTTTTGTTCTGTAAGAAAGCAGGTGACCCCGTGCTGTTTGTGTTGGTTCTAAAAGAACAAAAGGTTGTGTCTGCTTGCAGAGAAAATGTGACACACAGTAACAGAGGGTCATAGATGTTTAAAGGAATAGTTTATCTATCAATAAAACTAGTTTCTCATCAATAAAACTGTTAAACTGTTTGGTGGCAGAACTGATGACCTGTTAATCGTCTACCTTTTACAAAAGGTAAAAGGTGTCCTACAGTGCTTGTAATACAAATTGATCTTTTGTCTCCAGAAGACAATAACAAACTGGTTTAACTATTTAAGCATCTGTAATGCTTAAATAGTGAACTATCTACTATCTACGTTTTATCTTTTGGTAAGGACAAATACAACTATGATATATGTGACAGTACCTAATCTAATCTAGAGTGCTCACATTCAAATCAGATCTATGTCCCTATAAGTAAAAGATATCCATATATTGGTTTGTGTGGTTGTGCAAAGACTAAGGAAAAAGCTCAGTGTCATGTATAATGAAAGGATGTGTTTAAGATTTATATAGTTTCTAGATCTTTTTTTTAATTTGTGCCTGAAAATCATGAAACGAAACAGTAACCTAGTTCTTTCAAGAGGTAATGAAGGAATCGGAAAGTGTAAACAACAAAAGGGTGGACACTTCTAGAGTGTGTTGTTTTATTGTGATGACAATTGGTCAGATAACTCATCTGTCACCCAGCCACCGAACAACCCAGATGCGTTACGGTTGGGCTTATTTGAAAGGTACGACTCTGAATTTCTCTGTATTAGAGTTATTGCTGTATGAAAGTTTTTTACTTGGCTGCTCGTAACAACACGAAACTATCAACTGCGATCTGTAACTATGTTGGTGCATCACCTGGCTTAACGTCAACGTCAACCCTTCTTTGTTCTCTGTTCCTGGTGCCAGCAGGTTATTTGCTTTTCACGTCAGTTAGGTAATAGGTAGGTCATGATACGACTTGATTGTAGTTTTTACTAGAGACTACTGACTGTACACAGTTTGTTCATTTTTTAAAGATTTTATGTTAATTTAATTGGTAATTTTTATGTTAAAGCTGCTTCATTTTTTTCACATTTTTCACGGCAACAATGCACCATAAATGATACATTTTATATTGAAATGGCTGCAAAGGCAATTAGTACATTAATACATCACAATGGGGTCTAATCGCCAAAGACTGCACATTTCTCATCTTTCCAAACTTGCAAATAAATAATTGTTTACTCACAATGAAGTCTCTCCTGATTGAGTTTATGGAAAACTCCTGCATAATATCTCTACACTTTGTGTGCAGCATTATTGCCTAAACTTGGACAAAATATATTGTAAACCAATTCCTAATTGAAGTCCAGAAATGTGTTTCCAAAACTATGAAACCAGAAGCATTGAAGGCAAAGAGGAGAAAAAATTTCTTCATGTGGAAAATGGCAAAAAAAAAGAACTAAAATGAACATTTTGGCATTTAAAAAAAATATATATATATATGATCTTTTTTGTTTAAAAGAAAGCACAGTATAGCACGCAGAAGATGCGGTCAGTGTGCTATCGCAGTGACCAAGTGGGTGTACAAGGTTATTTACAGGTGGTGAAATTTAATGTTCACGTACATAAAGATATTCTTGACATGGGCAGTGGGACATAAGAATACATTTTATATGGCTTTAATAATTTAGCTTACTCAAAGAACCTTCACACTGAGTGTCTGCTGTGCGTCTCGTGTTTAGTGAAGCTGCTATTACATTACATTTGCATTGATTTGAGCCACATGTGAAACACACTGAAATTTCGCACAGTACTGTAACTGTGGCAGCATTTATAAAAGAAGTAAAGCACAAACAGGTACTCAAAGCCCTTGCATGAGAAACTAACATGTGACATTATACACGCTTAAATATTTGCATGGCAGCAACATTATGTGACTGTCAGCATGAAGGGGATGTTTGTTAGTTCGCTTACAGCTATATGCAGCAGATGTTTATGAAGTAAAGGCTACATCTGAGTTTAAAACAAGAAGTTGCTACTCAAAACTACTTCTGCAAACTACAACAGTCAAAAACAACGGCATTGTGGTGGTGTATATCGGTGAGCGAAAGTGTGGACGAAAATACAATCAGTTGAATTTCAGAGGCTAGAACACAGACAATCGTATTATTAGCAGCGTTGACTTAAGTTTCAGTGGTGCAAGGTTTGTACTCAAAGACTAAAAAGTTCACACATGAGGGGATGTTGAGACAGCGGTTAACCCAGAGAGTGCTGCTTCTTCAGGCTGTCTGAGCGCCTCACTCTCTCCTCCGGGGTCCTCCTGTACCAGCTCCTGCGAGGAAACAAACACTGTCATGCTGTGATGACTTGAAAGACTGAAGGTGAAACGCATACATTTATGTAGACTTTCATTAACTGAGAGATAACTTTGATAATGTTGGGATGGTAAAATGAAATTCTTTAAAACGTCATACAAAATGTCTCATGCGTCTCGTGCCTCTGCCTTGTTGATCAGAACAGGAGCAACCCCGCATGTCGATCAAGATTTTCTCAGTAGTGGAGTAAGTCTAAATAAATTAAATATGGCAGTTTGTGCGTTTTCAAAAAGCAAGATAAGGCTTTTTTCATTCTAAAGAGACCAGAAATAAAGTAAAAACTTACCCCTGGCGGTTCAGCTGGCCTGGGACAGGAGAATTTTGGCCTTGGTTTGGCTTCAGGACTCTGGGAAAGGAAGATATAATACGTAAAAAACGTATTTTCTCAAAAAAAAGTAAAGCACAAACATTTAAAAAGGGTATTAAATTTCAACTGCTGTGTTTGTTACCTGTTGGTGGTGGGGCTCTTTGGCTTCTGCTGCATTTTCCTAGCCTGTGCTGGAGATTCACCGACCCTGAAGGAGTGCGATATACAGAAAAACACAAACACTTGATGAGATCCGCACACTGGATCTCATCATCCAAAACATTAACATGTAAAACCAGTAGGTATATCTCTTCTTTCCCATCTTACCTCTTTTTCCTGTCCAGAGACCTCTGTGTGGCAGCAGACAAAACCACTCTCTCCTTGGGGCATTTGGCTTTCTCCTGCAAAGACAGTGTGAACTACAATTACTGTTTAGTTCTTGATGGAAGTATTGACATTCAAAGCAAAGGAAAGGCATGTTACTAGACTTTTTGTTGATATATTTTGTTTTGGCTGTATTGATTTATTGACATACTGACAAATGCACTGTTGGCAAGCTACAACAAGAACTAGCACAAGGACAATATCGAGTTAGTTTTTATGCTCATTTTGAGGGACAAAGCTTTGAAAAGATGTCTGGACTTTAATTTCAGGCCTTGCTGTAAAAACAGAACAACACTCGTCACCTTCCTCTCCTTACAAATGTCTACAGGAGTGATTTGTCTCATGTGTTTTCAGTTTACCACGTCTCGTAGCTTTCTCTCTGCTCGCAGCTCCCTCTCCTGCTGCAGCAGCGCTAATCGATCCCCCAGAGGCATCTCAAAGAAGATGTCATGGATGTCAAAAAGGGCTGCGCGTAACTGAGGGGAAAAAAGATGAACACATTAACGCAGGGCATGATGGACCTCTGCTGTCTATAAACAGTCACTACACATTCACACCTGGGCTTTAACTCTCTCCTGCAGGGAGCGATCTTGTGCTGAGGAGGTGCCTCTCTTCTGAGGAGCTTCAGTCTGGAAGGAACGGATGAACTCCTGTGTATCCTAAGCACACACACAGTTAAAACTCATAGAGTTTAATAGTCTTATTTCAGTCACATTTGTGTTTCAATCTGTTGTATTCATTTTTATTGTGTGTATTTTTTGTTTAATCTCACCACGATGGTCTGGCGGAGGTGTTTGACCTTCTCTGTTTTGAGCAGTCTGCGTGTGAGGAAACCACGAATGATGGCTCCAACTCGACAGAATGCTCTCTGCTGCTCTGGAGTCAGAACCTGAAGAAAACCACAAACACGCAGGAAGATAGAAACATGAGGTTAGGAACATAATGAGGGTTTGAGAAAAAAAGGTCTGTATATTGTATATACACAGGCAGTCACAACCACTCTCTGCCTGGGCATACTTACCAGACTAAGCCTCGCCCGAGGTTTGTTAACTGCCCATGCGGGCCCCCATAGATAGATGGGAGGCTGGACAGAGGGAGAGGACACACAGGAACTTACTGGGCTGGGGAAACCTTAAGAATGAAAACAAATAGTTACTTTGGATTTGCATACAGTTTGGGCTGTTTGACAAAAATAAAACTTTTTCTTTTTTAAACATCCACACAGTAAAAAGTGAGCACAATTAACCTATACTGTGTCCAGGTGATCGCTCAGATGGTGTGTGAGCAGGGCTTAGTCCTGGGCAGGAGGGGCTCATAACAGGACAGCTGTCAATCACAGACCGACAGCTCCATCCACAAGCGTCCCCACTCAAAGACAGCACACACCCCTGCTCCTTCAGTCTTCTCTCTGTCTCCTCAAGCTCCTAAACATGTGTATACAGCACACGCACACCTCAGTACTGGGACTTAAAGCAAAAAAAATAAGACAAATTTTGTTTGTTGTTTTTGTTTTAAATTGTAAATTGCTGGTAAAATACTGCAGAACAAGTTTTTTGGTTTTTACTTCAATTTAAAAAACATTTTGTGTGATTCCACGTGCTGACCAGACGGAGGCGTTGTTGCTCTTTCTCCTGCTCAACCAGGAGCAGTGACATCTGCAAGGCATGCTCCTCCTCCAGGCGCCTTTGCATGTCCTCCAGAGCCTGCGCCCGCCTCTGGGTCTCCTCTGCTGATGTGCACAAATAAATACAGGCATCCCTGTCAATATTTAACCTAAAGGCTGCAGTGGTAGAAACCATGTAGATTTTAGGAAATACACCGTGCATCACAGGAACTATTTAAGAGATACTCACCTGTTTTGCTGCTCTGTGCCTCAGCTGCATTTCTGAAGACAGCTTGTGTGACCCTTCCACTGTTTGTCCCCTGAGGGTCATCAGGTTCCATCCTGAGTTTGACCTGAGGCAAATCAGGAGTAATACGAGGCCTCTGCAGAGATGGTGAGGGATTATCCACCTCATACGACTGGTTTAAGGGGGCTGCAGAGGTTCGCCAACTTGGAGCCATCCATGTGACTCCTGCCATGAAGCGAGGAACCCTTTCCTGGCTGCGGTCTATGTGTTCAGCTCCAGATTTGCAGGTCTGCGGCTGGCTGTCCAAGGTGTGGCAGCGCCGGCGAAATCCTGCAACCAGATGGTCAAGGTGTCCCTTAGGGCTGAGACCTGAGGCACTAACGGGGCTACAGGTCTCCTGCACTGGACTGGCGCCACAGTGGCTGGATCGACGACTGCCACTCCTGCTAATATACCCCCCAACTTCACTCCCTGCTGAGCCCCCGTTATCAGAGGCCCTTAGAGGAGCATCTTCCCAATCTGCCACGCCAGCACCTTCCCAGGTTTTTCCAGGACTTCGGGGAATAAGGTCTGCTGGACCAATGGGGAACGAAATATGGATGTTCCCAGTAGAAACTGGGCGTGGTCTTCGTCTTTGTGGGCGGGGACTAATGCTGGATTCTGGACTGGGGAGCTGAGCATACCGGTCAGGAATAGTAGGTGAGAGGCAGCCAGACTGTTGGGGACTGGGGCTGTACAGAGTCTGAAGCTGGGTCTGTGGTGGGCCGATAGGGCTATGGTGCAGACTGAATCCAAACTCCACTCCTGCTTCCCCCAGGGTACCACAGCTCTTATTCTCCTTGTCAGAGACGGTCTCCGGTGGGAGTGTCCGGCTAGCTTTGTGGACTACATATGGACCCTGCTGACTCTGCTCCCTCTTCACATACTCCCTTGATCTCTTAAGAAGGCTGTCCAAACTAATGTCCTCCTCCTCCTCGTCCTCTTCCTCCTCCTCACTCTTTTCTTCCCTTTCCACCTTCATCTCCTCCTCTGCCTTGTAGCCATTGAGTATGGGGGTCACAGAAACGGAGGGAGTGCCAGGCTGATTATTTGTCTGAAGCCCAAATCCAGGGTCTCTGGGAAGTCCAGGAGAGTCAGTGACCAGGGTGTAGCCGGTGACCATCGCAGATTTAGAAACCGGTAGCTTTTCGACTTCTTCACTTGGTGCTTTATGTGTCTGTGCAGAGAAAATAAGATAGATAGAAAAGATAAGATAACCAGACTACAAATAATCAATTTATCATTGACTGATGTCTGATAGTCCAGAGGTGTCTCTCTGAATTCAGACTACACAATAACCCAGTTTGTAAACCTACACCTAATGCTAAGCTGCCACTAGCACTATCAATTCCAACATGATAAATCCAAACAAACCTAATATTAATCTTAACCAAAACACTAAATGCTAACACGCTACTTTCAGCAGGAGTGCATTCCTGGATCAGTATCACATTGAAACTTGAAAAGTTTACCGTGATAAGAAGATGTATACTTGTGTAAGAAATCAAGAAACGTGTAATAACAATATAATAAACAGTATATCTTATTAAAATGTGAAACACCTCATGTTATAACGTGATCAGTTTATATTATAAGCACATAAAATGTTTCATGTTGTATCGAGGTATGTCTGTCTCGGCGGAGGTGGAACTCCTGTGATATGTACTTGGGATGTGAGCTCGCAGTTTGCATTTTTAATGATCTGGCTTATTGTAGCTTTTGTTCATGGAGCCTTCTGTCATAACCAAATCAGAACCAAAGTCATAAAGTATACAGAAATACATCTATATCCATGATCCTGCCAGTCAGTACTGCGCATGTGCAACTCTCCACAGAGATGAGAAGGAAGCGATATGTCTCACTTGTAGCTATGCGTGAGACATGTTGCTTCTTCCTCACATCTGTCCGATCAAGCACTTGATTCATGAGACACGACACAAACGCCACGATTGAACTCATTCTGCCTTCAGTAAAAAAAAGTTTATGCTGCGCTTTTATTTTGAAGGACATGGACTTGTGTGCAGTGGTAGTGTACTTTATTCACACTCCATGTAGCCACTGATTGGGTAGGCTGTTATGCACTGCCACCTGCTGGTCATTTTGGATCACTACACTGTTGTGTTTTGTGACGTCGACTTACTGTGATGTTTTGCTCTGTCCCAGGCCCAAACTGCACTGTGGTTAAAACATTTCTGAAATTTAGGTTATGATTTGTTATTAAAGTGATAATCAAAGATTTTCATTTAAATAAATGTCTGTTAAGTCACTATCTGTCGCCGAATGAGGTAACACAATGGTGATTGAGCCTATGGCCCACTGATGAAAGCCTTTGCATTTGCAGTATTACAGACTGGGTGTCTGTGGTGACTTTCGCGGAAAAAAACACAAGCAGTGCCCAGTTAGTGACGTGTTTTCCATCACCCAGCAGTGGTTGGTCTGCCAGAGAGGGTAGGCGGAGCTAAGCGGCTGCTTTTCCGGTCTCTGCAAGTGTTGCGGGTAAACAGTAATCTACTACGGCTGAACAAACACAGAAAAGATGGATGACTACAGATACAACTTCAACAAGAAGTGAAAATCCAAAGAAAAAGAAACAAACTCGACGCTCAGATGAAGCAAACAGTCTGAAAAGAAAAGCGACCGTCAGCCAGGAAAATCAAGAGTTACAACCGGAGCCAACCGTGGGCGACACTGTTTAGATATCTGGGATGTGTGCTCCCGCAATTACCGTTTATCGCCATAGGTGCCGCCAAAGAGAACGAAGCTGAAATGTTCGCGAATTACCACTTTATGGTGGGTTTGTTGGGCTCTGTGGCTACACCAGTTGAGAACCACTGTCTTAAAGTATGAATACTTGGCGAGAGGCCACCAATTAAGTCACCAGTTAACCTAACGAGCATGTCTTTGGACTGTGGGAAGTCTTTGGACACGCATGCACTGGGAGCACATGCAAACTCCACAAAGAAAGGCCCACTTCGTCCGAACCGGGATGCGAACCAGGAACCTTCCAGCTCTCCCGTGCAGCCTCTATATCAGCAACTGAAACTCAGTAAGAAAAATTATTTTTATCCAGATCTCGCAATAAAAATTGACGGTGCGGCCAATTTATCATATTTTTTTTTCTCTTGCTCAAGCTTCTGCGCTTACATACGTTAAAGCTGATATAAAGGTTGTTTTGGTGGTTTTGTGTTACCTCTTGTACAGTATCTCTTTTGGGTTTGATTTCTATCCAAGCCATTTACAGGTTTCTACCACACCCACACACATGCATTTATATATTCTTTACATGCCTTGTATTTATTTTAAATATTTTTTGTGTGAAATAGATAAATGAATAAATAGACAAACAATCAAATGTTTGAAGGTTTAGCTGACAGAAAAAGGCCATCATCAGTTATAAATAGCACAGCATAACAAAGGCAGCGATGAGTCAGACAACCTGTATTCAAGTCTGCAAATGTCTCAAGAGATTTGGAGACAGACTGTAATTCAGGTTTTTGTACTGTATCATGGGACTGACACACAGACCTATTTCTCATAAGGGAGAATTTTACAAGGCATGGGCTTAGGGAAACAGAGAATCTCTAAACAGAGAATAAGAATGTGGAACTATACCTACTTTTCAATGGAATGGACTGATTTTCCTATATATATATATATTAAAATAACCATCTTTCATACTCATCAAGACCACACAAGGCCTGGAACTGGTGCCATCCTGGGCTACTGACCTGAACTTGTTCCAGTATGTCCTGAACCCGGGACAAAAGTTTGTTTCTCTGCTGGTTCTGCCCGTCCACCTCCAGCTGGACCGCCTTCCGCCTGTGGTCACACATCTCATTACGCTGCTCTGCACTCAACTGGAGAAAGAGTTCATTCAAACACTTATTTTAGCTACAAAAGCTTTAGCAATTGAGCAGACTGAAGCAATAACACATGAGAAAATATTAGTGAAGAATATGTTATAGCCAGGTCTCTAATACTCAAAATGTATTTCTACATAGGAGGTTTGTTTGATGTATAAGCCTCCTTCAACAGTCCTCACACTGGCCTCTCCATCATCCCAATCTCTGAATACTCGATTTGTCAGCAGCCACAAACAGATGGATTCTCCTGACTTTAAACAGCCATGGTGTTCGTCGTCATCAATTATCTCTCTCTTTCCTCTGCCAACTGCTGATTTAATCAGGACAACTCAGCCCCCGTGTTTCAGATGTTTAGGCAGGACTCAAAAAGAAATAAGTGTGTTTACCTAATCATTATCTTTAATTCAGTTCAAACCATGTAATTATATATCTCTGTGCACATCTGTTGTATGCTTGATATGTGTCAAAACATCCTTTTTTAGAGTTACTGAAAAGTGTAAGCAATGTTCTCTTTCTATGCACCATATTAATAGAACGACACAGCAACAGCAGGACAGTGACAGCTGTGCAGACTCTATGGGGAAACAAACCAACATCTTGTATAATATAGCAGAGCCACTTTTATGACTACAAATTAGTTGCTCTAGATAACAAGCAATCTACAAACCTCTTAAAAACATCCATTAAGTTTGTTTTCTGTTTTATTTTTTAGAAACGTTCACTGGTTTATCTACAACTTTCGTTGCCCCTTCAGCAAATCACGTGTTTATTTCATTCTTACCAGAGGTGAAAGCACAGCTCGTCCATGGAAGCGGATGGCAGAGCGAGCCTTCAGGGACCCAAGTGTCTCACATGTCGTCTTCTTGAATTTCCCCTCCTCCTGCAGAATGGCCAAACTCCGCAGACAGAACTCTTCATAGCTTTCCATCTCTGGGCACCCACACATCCACGATCAGAATAGGAAACGCACACCATGTAGCCTCGTCGCCCAGCTGTTAAATTAAACAGAGGTGGAATTAGCTGGACGTCCACAAGTCAATGGACATTAGTGCTTGGACTGCACTGGGTGTGGATCACCAGAGCAAACCATTTGGAATGATAAGTGGATGAGCAGGACAAATCTCCTGCAACAAAGAGGGTCTGTGTGCCTTTAGAGGTTTTATCACACTCATCACATTCCTGCCATTCCTTTCTATCAGATCTTGCTGGTGACTGACTTCCATTTCTGTGTGTAATGGAAATGCATATGGAACCGTGTGTCTAATCAATACAGTTCTATTTCTGAAATACCTGTCAGCAAACGGATAGTGCAGACCGTTCACAGACAGGTAGTGTAAGACAGGGCGTTAGCGTTGGATGGAATTAAGCAGAATTTCCATAAAAACTGCATTATAATTAGTGTCACTCGTTTACTCTGTCGAGTACATCTAGTAAATAACCAGCGCTTAGTTCGGTTCAATTTAAATGGGGTTTATAGTCTTCTATGATGCCCGTAACCTAGAGGTCTCCAGCTGAACCTTCGCTACCGCACACTGATTCATTACAGCGTGAAGCACAGTGTAGACGGAAAGCTTTTCTTTTTATACCCATGCTATTACAGAGAGAGCATGACACTGGCATTTGTTAAGGTATACTGTAGAAGATAATCGATTTCACGTCATATTTTCAAGCGATAAAGACGTTTTGTACAGATGTTCCCTTGCAGAATGACGGTTAATAGCATTACACCGGTTTTTTTCATTGTCCATTTCCTACCTTCACAATGGAGAAAAAGTGATACCTCCTTTCATTCCTCCCGAGTCTAAGACACACACGAATGCCGCATGGAAACAACCAAGTGTGGTTACAACATGAACCTTACGTGCTTTCTCTCAATCTCGGGTTTCCAATCATCATCATCATCATTTTCAACTCTTCCGGGCTCCAACAGCGCCTCCTAGCAACAGCACGTGGGCCACGTTCCAATACGGTCCACGAGATCTGTTCACGTCACCTTCTCGTAAAATTCCATTATCAACAACTTATTTTACGCTGCGAGAAGCAGATGATTATAGAATATTTAGTTCGACTGATGCGAAGAATCGTAGCGGGAAAAAGATAGAGAAACCAGAGGAAAGAAAAGAGGGAAACAGTAAGAAAAATGGAACGAGATTTTTTTTTAGAGCAATTACCTCACCATTAACATCTTAAATCACATTATTTGTGACAGATGCGATGATAGACATCCTCCTGTTTAGAGGTTATCCTTATTTTGTGAGTGTGACAGATTAATTTGATAGTTTGCTCCCTGTATGCACAGCTTAAAAAATCGCCTTAAATTTAGATTTGAACAGAGGACCCCCTATTTAACATCAGGTTTTAAGATTAGGAAAGCATGTGCCCCTTTCTGCCCCTAATAGTGTTTAACTATTATTTACATTATTATAATAATAATTGCCACAAAAAGCCCTTGCCCCATCTTGAGCGACTGGAAAGTTGCCTGTTTTGCCTGGGTCAGCTTTGGGATGATCATTGTGGAGATAATAATGCAAGACATATGGACCTATTTTATATAACAGCATCACTATAAACATAATCCACCAGTTTTGGTTCATTATAGTTTATTACATAGGCCTATTATATTTTGCTTTTATAACTGTAATAATGAGAACCACTTGACAATATTAAGCTGTTGCATAGCTGTGTGTATATTATTTAAGATGACATGGATCGATATTTATACCTGTGACCCTTACAATTTGCTACACTTAGTATCTGTGCCCTATTGATTTCTAAAATAAATCATGGGTTCACACTGCATTGCTTAAAGTCCCTCCCACCATGCCGAGTATAAAGCACAGCAAAGGACAAAGTTTCTCAATGATGTCTTTATTATAGGCCAACTGAAAACACCAAAAGACAGTATCAGGGCAACAATTCATCACACATTAAGTAGCAATCAGAATGTTGTTACTATTTTCACAACTCATCTCTTGAGTCCACCAGTGACCCTGAATGTACAGGTTGAGCAATGCGTACATTTTCCTTGTTGTCCCGGATTAGAGCTTCAATGTCACTTTCTGTAAAGCTCGTTTTGGAATCCTGTCACAAAAGTTAAACAGTGTTAGCTCTCATGGGAGAAATTCTGGCTAAATAGGAGAATACTAATGTTTGTATGTTTCACAATAATACCAACGGCTTACCCCAAATGACTTGCGTTTCACTCCGACACATGCTTTAGACTGCTCATAGCACAGGACTATTTTCAGATTCTCTGGTTCTTTATTCATCAAAACTTCAAGGAACTGGTCATAGTTAGTATCTGGAAAAAGAAACAAAATAAAACATTAGTTAGGGTGAAAAATCTTCAAATCTATTGTAATGTCATACAGATCTTACCCAACAATTGTGTGCAGGAGGAAAACAGTTTGTCATTTGAGACATGGCCGTGCTGGAAGGAGAGCAGTTTCTTACACACTCCCCCACTGAGGAGGTCCTCTACTACTGTCTGTCTGCTCTCAGCCGGGGCTTCCTTTATGGCCTTCTCAATCTCTGGAGGGCAGTAGGCATAAACTTGAAATTGTTTTCCATGACTTTAAGAAATACAACAGTAAAATGAGCTGAATAGGGATCCATCATACCTTCTGCTGCTGTCAGACAACTTTCACAATAGGCGTCTGTTGAAAAAAAAAAGAACAGTCAACAAGATAGAGCCACAATCCAACAAAGTTAGAGGAATAGTAGTGATTCATTTACTTACAGTGTTCCGTGTCTTTAGGCTGCACAGGAAGGAGAAAGCACACACACATTAAAAGACTGAAAGTTTTCATTGTCACTGACTGCAGACAGCTTGGAAAGAGAATAAGGTAAAGTGAGAGCCGTCAACTGAGCTCAAGCTAAATTATATTCTCTGTCACATAGTGTGATCCCAAGGACAAAAGAACCGCATCACCGTCATTCCTCAAATGACAGGTGACCAGTTTTTCAGGTTTTCTCTGACTATTTAAAGATATTTCTCACACACTGAGATGATCTTTGAACAGGGGTGTCAAGGCCCTTTAAACTCATGAGTTATTGCCACTGTACTTCAGATTCAGTACAGTCTCAACATTGACATATTAAAGTATACAACAGGTTAAAATATTGCATCCTTTAATAAAAGGAGGTAAAATGAAAAACTGATAAGGAACAGATGAACACTGAAATTAGACATATGAATATTTAGCATGGAAGAGATATGTTTGGAAGCAGTATATTATATTTTGTTTTTCTTATTATTAAGTTAGTTGTAGTATTTAGTCCTCAGATCCTTTACTTTATTAAAATCAGCAATACTGAACTGTGAAAATACTAAACTACAAGTAAAAGCACTCATTATGCGAGGTATGGCCCCTGTCAGTGTTTTACTATTGATATTCTATTATTTTAGGGTTATCTTAATGCAGCATTAATGCATTCTACTGCAGTCGTTGTTTAAGGTCCTTAATCCTTAAGGTTTAATCCTGCAAGCACTTGCAATAGCATCGTAGTAACAGTAGGCGGCAGCAGCGTACAGTAGTAGTTTTCAGTTGCGACAGCCTTCCACAATCAGTTGTTATATTTGTCAGCGGCCACTAAGTGGTGCTGTTTTAAATTTAGGCATTTTGATAGATCCCATATATGGTCATTTTTACCATATAAGGACTGACGCATGTGACGCCGCCGTAGCAACGGAAAATATGACCGTGTGCGGGAAAGGCGAACGTTAGAGCAAGGTCCTCTTTTCAAAGGAGTAAATGTGTAACTGCTCGCGAAGCGTTAATGGACTGGGTGTGAATTACACTGCAAGAATAAGAAATTTGACAGTGACCAGCGAGTACTCTCAATATTCCGCTGTCGGAGTCAAACATGTGAGTAGTCCATCGTCTGTGTTCATAATTATGTAAATTAATTTCACATGTGCTGTGCAGAGCTGTCATGCGAGGCTGCTACTTATCTCATATCTTAAGTTTGCTGATAACATTTTGAACTGTTTTGCTGTATTTTTGAAAAGAGCTTCTTGGACTTTTGTAACTGCAGAAGTTTAACTGATAACACATAGCATATAAACACACGGAAGTCCACAAAGAAGCCTTATTCAGTTGTTTTCCCTGACCAGTGCAGTAGCAATGGGCTTGGTTAATTTCTTGCAGAGTTATGGTCACTGGATAGTTTTTAGCAACCTATTAATTGAACTAACCACTTTAACATAACTGTACTAATGGGGAGACATAAAAAATTGCATTGTAAACTGTCAAATTTTAGTCAACAACACATGTTTGGCGTTTTCCTGAAACTTCACACCAGCGGAGTCAGAAGCAAGGGGCTTTATCCTGCTACACTTCCGGCTTCATCGCTTACAGTTTTTCCACAATGGCTAAGACACATGTCTTGAAACCTTCAACCATTTTCTCAAAACTTTAAACACAAAACCAAATATTCAAACTACATTCACGAACCCCCGACTCTTCAAGCGAAATGAAACAATGCTTTCAGATCATACACGCAGCGAGTCAATATAAATAATATATATATAAAACACTACAGAGCATCAACAAATGGAGAACACAGCGTCCAGCACATGTAGGTACAGAAAAGGAGTTTATTGTAGGCCTATATAGTAAATGCATTTAGCAAAAAAAAGCATATTCAGCACTTGCATACAGTGACAATACAGTAAGCCCAGAGGAAACTCTAAATGAAAAGCACATTAAAGTACACTCAAATGTTTTGCAAATGCAAAATCAAAGCCAATGAGGTATTCCTCAGCATCATGTCTTTGTGCTGCTTCCCTCATTGTCATCCCATGAATAAAAACATGGTCTATGATAGTTGCTCGAATTTCTGTTGAAATTACTGTTATTGATCTCGGCCTCGTCCTTGTCCTCTTCCTTGTCCTCCTCGTCCGTCACCTCTTCTGTATGTAATTGATTGATTCCATCCATTGTTGGTATCAACATTCAATGCAGTCTGAACAAGCTTATATACAGTATATTCTGTACAATAGGTTTGATCACATCATTAGAAACAATTGTGAACCATTTTGAGCTGCGTTGTAGTTGTTTGTTACGTTACTACAGAGTTTGTCTTCTTTCTTATCCCATCTTCTTCGTAGGAAACCTCCGATTTATCTTGTGACCTTTTGAAGGGACTCGTATGCCTGTGCAGGCCATTTCTTTAGAAATAATTATTTTACTTAAGTAGGATTTTTATTGCAATATTATTAAGTATTTTTACATTGTTTTATTATTTTACGTTAAGGAACTGTCTTTCAACATGGGGTAATGCTCATTTGAAATGCACCTGCATGAAGATCACTGAATGTGAAAGTTCTGATAAAGGTCTTATCTAGGCTTAAACAGGGTGTGAACAATGCTATTGTTTATTCTTGACAGAGGCTTTACCCGCCTTCTGCTGTTGGCATTCAAATGTTGCAGTTAGATTGTATCCAAAGTCCATCTAATAAAGTGTCTATCTTATAAAGGCTGTTGGCCAGCAGATGGCGCCTTGTTCAAGACCTTATATGCTCTTATAAGTTAAAGCTACTGTGATGAGTTTTTCACTGGTAATGAAACGGACTGAAATTAATTCTGATTACTTTATATGACCTACAAAAACAAACCAGACCATTAGTGACGAGATTGATTATTTCTATATAGTTATTTTTAATGCCTGAAACTGCTGGCGTGAGTAGGTGTCAGATGAAGCGATTAACTGCATGCTGCCTTTGTTTACATTTTCCAGGGCAAAATTTTAAAGTGAGTGATACATATGACTGTTAAAGAAAGCAGGATGAGATTTTTTGTTAGAAACCACCACTTAAGCATGTACAGGACAAAATCAGCACAGAGATTAGAGGTACGGCTTTGTCCACAGGGGGCGCCAAAATTAACACATCGAAAGTTCCTCACAGGAGCTTTAAATTATACATTTTGAAAATGATTTAATGCCTCTGTTGAAATGTTCCTGCTTTGACAGGCCAGAGAAATCAGAAGTGAGTTTGCCAAGCTGCTGGTGCTGACAGGGTTTCATGAGCATACTTGTTGAACTCAACACATCTCTACACTAAATTTAAAATATTATTAAATGTTCCTTGTTTTTTCTTTATAGGGCAGATATTTACAACTTAGACAGTTCGTATTTGCCATTTTTACCAGTATTTTTTTTTAATTGAACCTTCAAGGTTTTTTTCTTACAATTTTAGCATTATTATGGCTTTACACACATTACCAGCAGGGCTTTGGTCCTTCCAAATCAGACACAACAAGAAACACCCACATATCATACCATTGACTTTTAACAGTACATCATCCTTGGTTAATACGTAGGAGTAAAAATAACAATGTTTCCCTCTTAAATGTAGCCGTATTGGAAGCATGAACTGCATTATACTGAAGAACCTGTCTTCAGCTTCACTCTTGAAACAAATAATACAAAGATGCAATAAAGGAAAAATGGGATTTCAATTAGAATATTGCTCTTTAGTCACCCGCATACTGTTTCTGAATGGACTTTTTTGTGAGTAGTGTTTAAATACCTTAAATTGTGTTCTTTCACCATGACTGAATGAATGGAGAGGACTTGGAATGATTATTTTCTACATTACATTATTAGTACAAGGAAATAATGCAAAAATGTTGCAAAAATATTGATAAAAAGTGTTCCTTTTCCTGCAGTCTTATCTTTAGTTTTATTCAGTGTGGAATGGCACAAACTAGACGGTGCAATAACTAGTTTTCTCCCCCTTTACAATATTCTAATTTTTTAATGGAACTAGTTGGGCCTTTCATATATTGCAATTTAAACCTTGACATGGTGGGTGTTTGCAGGTTTTGACACTGACCTTCAAGTTGTGGGCTTTTCATTTAGGGTCCTGACAAAAATGTATTTGTAGGGTAGCATTTAAATAATCCTCACTATGACCCTGATATTAAATATGGCTTCTTCTTCTTCTTCTTCTTCTTCTTCTTTATTTATCTTTTCTGTATTTTTATTTTGCAAGGGAAGTGACAGGAATGATATGTAAACATGACTGGTAATGTGTACAGACAACAGCAACAATGACAAAGAGACAAAAAAACAAAGGATGATGACATTATTATTTTTATTACTATTATTATTATAGATTATTAAATTAAAATAATTATAATAATTATTATTATTATGTAAATTAGATACTACTACTACTACTACTACTACTACTACTAATAATAATAATAATAATAATAATAATAATGATATTAATTATTATTATTAGTAGTAGTAGTAGAAGTAAATGACAATAATGATGATCATTATTATTATAATGTAAATTAAATGACTGTTGTCGTTGTTGTTGTTATTATTACTATTGTTATTGTTATTGTTATTCTTGTTATTAATATTAGTATTACTAGCCTAGTAGCCCACCATCATATTACTACTACTACTGTTATTGTTGTAATTGACCTCGATCAGTCATGCTGTTAGAAATGTGTTTCAGGTTGTTTTGGTAGCAGATGTCAAACGGGGACCTTCAGTATCAGTTGGGATTTGCTCCTATGTTTCTGTCTATACATCCTGACAATAGTGATCGTGTCACGGAGCAGTCCGGTGCATGCCGTTGCGGCACTGCTGCTGTCCTCCAATAGATTTAAAGTGTGCGCCCTGGCCGACAATGGAGGGTCTGCCTGCGAGTGGGAGGATCAGCTCAGCGGCAGCGATCCTTCTGGCTTTGTTACGCCCGGGAAGCCATTTTGGAAATCTGCTTGTTGTGCACTAGCATAACAGTCAGAAGCTACTTGCAAACTTTTGTGTTTTTCTGCTAGAAATATATCGTAAAGGATCTGTGGGTCCGCAGTACTACTTAACCTTTAAGTTCCCGTGCGCCGGGATGCTTGAAGAAGTTTGCGCATCTTCCGTCATAGTAATGTTGGGATCTTTTCCCTTTGGATTACGCTCCTAAAGAATAATAACATTCATGGACTCTTACCACGCGGGCAAGTAACATAACATGCTACTATAAATTACATATTTTACGTTAATGCAGCTGCGACTTTCTGCTGTGAATGTGTCTTTGCGTTTTATCCAGATTTATGTTGTTCTTGCTTGGCTCCTTTACCCAGAAATAACGCCACCTCAGGCCTGAGTTTTCAGGGTGATTTTTATAAATCTGTGACAGTAATACAGTTAAATATGTCACGCGTCAGTAGGATTGCTTGTTTTGACTGAGGAATGATGAATTCAGCTGTACGACCACAAATAAGGAAAGTACGTCGTAGCACAAGCCTGCAAGTGAGTGCTTTCTGAAGTGACGACGTTGTCTAAATTCATGGCGTCTAAATTTAGCACGGGGCAATATGAGAATATAACGGGGCTTATATTTCATCGGGTAGGACACTATCTACAGTTATTATTAGACTGAATATGTGTTTTAAACGGCGCCGGGCTGAACGCTGTTTTGACAGTAGTAGTCACAAGACTCCGTAGTCTGTTTTCGTCGCAGGTGGTTTGCGTAAAGGAGCCAGCAAAACAGGCGTGTGAGGATGAATCCAGTATCCTACTGTGGGAAAGGTGTCAGTGTCTAGCATGTTTAGATTGTAGCTGTGTGTTTGTGGGATGCCACCATGGTATGTTATTGTTGAACCTGTCTCCTAAATCATGAGCTCAAGGATGATATGCCATACGATTTCCATGAAGACCCAGCCACATGCTCTATATGAAGAACACCTGCAGGAGTTCTAGCGCAGTGTATGTACTGTAGGGGCTTAGTATTTGATTTTGGAGTGCCCACATTCAGGGCATGCATCACGATTCATTGTAAAAGTTAAGGAGTCAAAAAAAGCTAATCCTGGCTGAATTAAAGTAGTCCCCTTGGCTTTTGAATATTTGTTTCTGTTTATCCCTCTTTTCGGCTTGGAGACTCGGATGGGGATTTGAAACATGATTAAGATTATGGTTTGAGATTTTGATGGTGGCTTTTCTAGAAAGCCATCTGTTTTATTTGCCGCCCTGTTTTCGCATCAACTCTGTTAAATTGATAAGCTAGTTGGAGTTAAAGTTGGATTAGAAGTTCCCTTCTTGGTCTGGATATATAAGGAAGTTTCGACCACATAGATATGGAAGTGTGCCGCATGGTTAAGCTTGTTATAAGTAGAGATGCCAAATCAAACAGGCAGACGCAGTATTTGTATGTCTTATGTTATCTGGAGCAAGTAATGACTACATTTTATTAAACTGGCTAGAGTCTATTCAGATGCACCTTTTCATAGCTAGCATTTGCCTACTCCCTTTTGCCAATGTATTAGCGCACTAAGCTAAAAGTTTGCAGTCTAATACAACAATCCTGCAGAAAAAGTTAATTAATTTGATGCTTTAGAGTTCCTAATACAACTTTCTGATCATTTGTGGTGCCATTTATTAGTGATGCATTTTTACAAACTGCGTCCTTGTTATTTACAGTTAGACCAGCACCTCTGTGGCACAGTTTAAACAAAGATAAAACATTATAACCTTTTGTAAATATAGGACTAATTGCAGCACTGCTGTATTAAACTGCAATAGGTTCAGCTAGGTCTACCTGATGATAAACTGGCAGCTGAAAGTATTATGGTAACAGTGTTTGCATAGGGTTGCACTAGGAGAAGCTCAACCCTCAGACAAGTTGTTTCCCGCCCATTGCCCAAAAGCCAGCCCCACCCCTTGCTGCTGTACTTGGTTTCATAATACTGCTCTCTCTCTCTCTGTGTGGAGCTTATCCGAGAAGTCACTGAAGGAATAGCTGTCCTTGTGAGGAGTCTGCTTAATACAACAGGAGGAAGGATCGTCATTCTCCCTGTCCTGTCTCCACCGGCCTTTCCTGACCGTTTGCCGACCGGAGGAGAAGAGACAAGTCATTCATTGCAGCTTCACTTGCGTCTGTAGCCTTCGTCAGCAACAAGCCAGAGCCAACATGGAGGAAGAGGTCGGCCAACTCTTGTCCACAGTAGCATTGTTGTGTTCCTGGGGAAAGGGAATGTCCAGCAGTCTCATTAGGGCCTGCCTGTACTGGGCTTTCTTGTGTTGTTTTACAGCATAGCAGTAACTGGTGGTGGGGTTTTCTTGGATAGCAGCCCAGTGAATAGCGCTGAAATTGATTTAGGAAGAGCTAAGGAATCTACCAGTGCTGTTTTGTGTTAAATGTGTAGCTGCAGTCTGAATCTGTTCAAAAATACAACTACACAGCGGCAGAACTTGAGCTCATTAGCAGGACTAATTTGTCTGCAGGAGACAGGCTGAACAAGGCAGTGCATGCGACGTTGTGAGTGTGTGTGTGTGTGTAAGTTTGTGCTTGTTATCCCCTTCCACCATGTCAGCTTTGGCTAAAGATCCCTATCCCTTGCATCCTGACTCTTGCAGTCTAAACAAAGAAGAATGAACATGGATTTTTCCCAACTGCACACATATACGCCGCCACAGTGTGCCCCAGAGAACACCGGCTATACCTACTCTCTCAGGTGAGACCTCAGCGCTGTGCCATGATATGCTAGCAGGCTGCAGCGTTAAACAGTCAGAGCTATGGCATTTCAGTCACGCCCTGCCTTTCATGTGTGAATCCAGGCAGCTCAGAGTATTTACTTAGTGTGAAGTTCATTTTTAAGATATTGCAAGTGTCGTGTCAACAAGCTACTCAGGTTTCCATTTTCTCTCGTCTTGTTTTTCCTGAAGTATTTTATTTGGCATTGTCAACCTTGATTCTCTTATAATTACTGATGTTAGCTTACTCATGTTGTTAGCCGTTTATTACAATGCATTTCATCCTTACTGTTTTTCATATTCCGAATACAACACAACACCTTAAAGAACAAAACTGGATGTTATATTTCGGATGCAGCTGGCTTTGATAGTCGAGCTCTGTTTCCCGGTTAGATTGGAAATATGCTACTAATACACAGGGTTCCCACAGCTCCTTAAAAGGTATTTAAATTAAGGTCATAAATTTAGTGAAGGTGTTAAATTTGCAGATGGTGCATTTAAGGCTCATGGGGAAATTGTCGTGCATTGCCCTAACATTACTAGGGTATAGAAGCAATCTAAGTTGTTTGACGTAAATAGTTTTGCTGTCCCACAATATTTGCTGCAGCAACATTACTGTGCACGTGGAAACGTTTACAATATCTGAAAGCATCCTAGCTAATCTTTAAAGTCAATCGTCTTTAAAAGAAAGAAAAAGTTATATTTAGCTAAATTTTGTTTTTAAAAGTCGACATTGTTTGGATGTTTTGGAGGTCTTACGTTCTATTTGTTGAGGTCTTAAAGATCTTAAACAGCATTGTATTTGATTTTAAAAAGAAGCCCGATACAGCTACAGCACAATGTTGAAATGCATTTAGTTTGATTTCTTGGTTGTTTTATAACTTTGAGAGGTTTTCTAAGTCAGTTACTCTGACTTTCTAAAAAAGTCCTGTGGTTGTGGCTTTGATGACTCAGCCTCATGATTCAGTTGGTGTGTGTGTTTACGTTCTTAGTGGGGAATGAGGGGAGGCTCGCACAGGGTAGCGTGCACTCCAGATTTTTACACAACATATTATAGAATAAAGGCGCCAACTTCAGTGTTTACAAAAATGTCTCCCATGTCTCCCCTCATCCATGCATTGTTTCTCAGGATACTCAGCACAGGTGATACCGTAGGTGTGGTCGAACACTTTACTTTTAGGAATGTGCAGGAATGTTGTTGCCTTCAGTTCTGTCACAGTTGATGTCAGAAAAACTCTCAGAACGGAGAAAGGCTTCTGGGTGTGTGGGTCAGGAATTCAAATATTGCCTTGCCTTGTACTTAACTTGCTCTCTGACTTGAGGGGAAAGGGTGAGTTATGTTTAGGGCTCTTCCGTCGTTTAGGCGGGAGTTTTTTTACTGTCTTGTTGAACAGAAATCGAGTTTGAACAAACCCCTCTCATTAGGTTCAGGGCTATTTTTTGCAGAAAGTCAGAGCACATTTCTCCGGCCTACAGGTCATTGAGCTCTTCCCATCTAGCTAAACAAGCTCAGGCGGGTTATGTGTAATTATACGTCAGACAATGTGAGCGTTGCTGTTATATTTAATGTCAGCTGCTCCTATAGTTTTATGGGTTGGGGGTATGATGTACATCGGGAATTTGCCTGTAGGGTGTTTTCATTTTGAGATGTAGAAGAGCAGGTACGCTGATGTTTTATCGTGACAGAAATGTCAAAAAGTGGCAAAAAACCCCTCAAAATCCTCATGAGTTCAGTTCAGTTTGCAGCACAAAGAGTGCATTACAGTAATGTGAAATTTACTCATGAAAACCAGTCTCATGAGTCACTGTGGACTGAGGCAAAGAGAGATGATGAATGTGTAAGAGCTTGTTTGACATGCTGCTGGAATCCGCCAGGTAGACTGAAAGGCTGGAACAAGCTAATCGTGTTCCTTTGAATGCAGTCAGCTGAGAAGCTATTAATGACCCTCAGAGGCGCAACCAGGTCCCTGATCCCAGGATTACACTAATAGTTTATGCTTCTTGACCAGCTAGTTGAGAGATCTGTGGTTTTTATTAGCCCGTGTCCTGCAGCTTAGCAGCTGATGATTCTCAGCTCTCCTGAGAAAAATAGACTTGATGAAATATTAATCAGCTAACTACGGCTGGGCACTAACTACATATTATTTTCAACTTTTATATTGATTCCAGCCGTCATGAAAACAAGATACTCAGACTTTCAAATGTGCTTATTAGTTGTATTTAAGTAATGCATCATGTTTCCAAAGTCAGGGAGTAACTGTGATAAATATTTGCCAAGTAAAAACAATTATGACTTGCAATAATTAAACAGATCTGGGGCCAGTTTCACAAAGATGTTTTAGACTGATTTATAGTGTTAGGCCAGTCTTAATATTGCTCATAGATTAGTCTCATGCAAGTTAGATAGTTTCACAACAAGACTAGGTCAAAACCTAGTATGTGGCTGACCGCATCAGGTCAGTGTGCGCTTTTGTGGGCAATGTGTTACGAGGACGATGTGTTTGAAAGTAGGTGAGGACAGGGAACAAAGTAACCAGAGCCATGTAGACAGAGAGTCGCATCAGTGGAGGTCCAATATGCTTCATTATCCGCCATTGCGATGTCGCAACTCTCTCTCTCTCTCTCTCTCTCTCTCTCTACGGCTCTGAAAGTACGGTCACTCACTCTCATACAGACCCATGTGTAGGGCTGACCCTGGCGGTCAGCCAAAAATAAAGACTGACTGACTAATTTTAAGCCAAAAAAATTAGACACCTTACCCCCAGGCTAACTCAGCTCTAAGACCCATGTTACCATGGTAACAAACAGTGACACCTGCTGACCAGTAGCACCAAATTTGATGATCCTTTCGACGGTGGGATTAACAGTGTTTACTGTTGCTGCAGTTTTTTTGTTGATGTTGTTTCACTCTTGGCTGAAAGTAAAATGCCCTTAAAACTGTTGAATTCCTCGAATAGACAAACATTTTCTCCTGGGGTAAACTGACTTGAGCGGTAAGATGCGGTTACTTGGTCGGCCATTTTTTTTGTTTTGAAAAAAAGTCTTCATTTACCCAGAATTCAAATGAATTTAGACGTCCATCTGAAGTCTGTTTGTTATACCTAAGCCATAGTCAAAGTCTATCTTTGTGAAACCGGCCCCTGAAGCTACATCTCTGTCTCAGATTAAACAGCCAGACTAACTTCAGAAATACCCACCTATCAGAGAGTCTGACAGCTGATTGTGTTCGGACTTTAGAGTGTGTCTGCACGTGTCCATGGCCTAAAAGGAATACAAGAGAGCAGTGCAGAGACGGACGGGGTCAGGTGACAGAAACCGTTGGCCCATCTGTTGTCAAAGCTCAAAAGAGCAGCGACAAGTTTTGTGGCATTGAACGGACCAAAAGAAAGAGGGGAGAGGAGGCCAGCCAATCACTCTCCGTTTCCGTCCACAGCTCTTTGGAGCCTCCGACATAACAAGGACCACCATTCATGTGTAAATTAAACTAATACTTTAAATACAGCAAAGAAATGCTTTTATTAATTCATTTAGAACATTACATGGTTTTTGTTTTGGAGTTTTGTCTGCTCTCTCACTTCCTCACAGCTGCTCACACACTCTCTTTCTTTACTGGACTGTTTCAGCGATGTCAGTAAAGGAGGCTGCAAGGCTTCAGCCTACACTCTTTTTATAGCCTGTTTTTGGTAGATACAAGGCGAACAACAACTTTAATCTGTTCTTTATCTTGTAAAGGAGGAAACCACATTTTTTGGGTTTTAAGTGATTATGTAAAACTATTTTCTGTTAACGAGAAAAACACTCAGGCAGCTGATGAAAGAGGATTCAAAGATGTTCTGGTGTTGATGGAAATACTATAATAAGAAACCTCATTATTTCTCAGTCAGTTAAAGTGTGCTACCATTCAGAGAAGTGCTGTGTTGTGGAAGCTTTGTGCATCCCAGCTCTTCAGTGAGACAGTGGTTCCTTGCACTCTGTTTCAGCATCGAGCTGTCCCACCTCTTCAAAGACAGACCCCTGCGACCATCTCCTCTCTGAAGGCATGTGTGTGAGCTGTGTATGGACTCCTTCATATTTTATGATGGTGGATGTAGGTCAGTGGGGCTTGAGCCTCTGGTTAGAGTGTTTGTACTGCGACAACAGTGAGCAGCAGCAGTGATGGACGTATCTGTTATACCCCTTTCCCACCAAAATTAGCTTGTTGATGCAGGTTTTTTCAGACCTGGGAAGACCTGCTAATAAATGCTGATTGTCTCTATTCCCATTTGCAGCGGAGTATCCTCCTTTCAGTCTCTTTTCTGCTACGTTACAGTCTGACGTCACAAGCGCACCGGAAACAGGGTTGGTAAACGGGGAAGATGTTACGGTCGTTACGTCTTTATTGTATCATTTACTCATTCAGTCTGTTAATCAAACTCGGCGCTGACAAATTAGGAACGATGTTCGAGTGCTGCCCGGACGGAGACGGGCGGAATTTGTTGCTGAGATGACAAGGAGTCGCAGAAGTTACCAACGGAGCATAGCATCGCGCCAGAAAGGGGGCGGAGATTAGCGTGTCGACACGGGTTTTGTGTTTTATCGATCGGAGCCGTGGCCAGGTCATTTGACCCGGGTTTGAATGCTGATTGTAACCTTTTCCACTAAGCAAAAAAGCTGGGTGTTAGCGGGTTTTTGACCAGTGGGAAAAGGGCTATACTGAATGTAAACAGCAGCAGCAGCAGGAGATAACTCATGTAAAGGTCAAGAGCATGAGTGGAAAATTCAAAAAGTTAACCCCTTCCTCGAGCGAATAGATGGTTGAATCAATGCAATATTATTTATACAGTTTTTTCTTTAAACTGACTTAAACCAGCAAGTGCAAGCAATATTTCCAACCAGTATTAATAGGTTGACTGGGCGGACTTACTGAAGGCCTGCAACAGCTAAAGATACCAGTTCTCTTTTTGCGGGAGCGTTACATTTTCTGATTGCTGTCGCCATGTAAAGAAAATGTCAAACATTATGAACAGTGCTTCTCAGATAAGTTGCCTTCCCTAACTTGGACTTAAATCTGTAAGAGCAGATGGAGGAGATACGTTTGATGCCGTGACATTTACATGTGAGTCAAGCTCTGCAACACAAGGTCCAGGATGCAGCATGCAGCAGGCCTTAGCTTTGTGCATTAAGTGCCAGCTGGACAGCTGTTGTTCGCGCTGCTGTCACAGTTGTTGTGACATCTGGTCTGCATACATATCAGCACATGCACCACTGGTCCAAGTGCCAAATCAATGACAGCAGCTCGATTTCGGAGAGTCAGCTTGTGCCATGCTTGCTCTTTTTTTGCAGGTTAAATACGTACGTTTCTTTTCTTTTTTAAAGATAATTTTTTGGGGCTTTTGCCTTTTTTATAGCACAGCTAAAGAGAGACAGGAAATGTGGGGAGCAGAGAGTGGGGGATGACATGCACCAAATGATCGGCAAACCGGGAGTCGAACTTGCAGCAGTGTGACGAGGGCTGTAGCCTCTGTATATCGGGCGCCTGCTCTCCCGACTCAGCTACACCAGCACCCCACGTATACATTTCTACATCTGTTCTTCTTCTTTTTAAACCTTTATTACTATGAAAAGATCCCTGAAAAATGCCAAAACAGAACCCGTCTCCATGCAGCAAGAAGCTGATGTTGTGCTATACCAGCAGAGTTTCTGTATCAGCCAGGCTTGTGTTCCTCTCCTCCTGAGAGGGTACATATCCAGCTTCTGCTTCTGATCATAAACTCCTTTGAGCCGCGGAGATGTTTGGAGTGGTATCCATAGCAACTGCGGCAACATGAAAGGCACAATACAGTGTAATAACTTAGAGAGAGAAGGACATAACAGAGGAAAAGTGTGGGGCAGAACGACAACGCTGTCCGTGGGAGGGAAAATGAGGGTGGGCTGGAACGATCCTAATCACAGTGCCAAGTCCTGACCACCCAGAGGCCGTCTGATTTGAAATTTGAAGGCTCTACGCCCCGTCCCGAAACTCCCAGCTCCTGGCCTCTGTTAAATATAGGCCCCAGCACCTCGGGGGAAAAGACTTTCTCCACTTTGTGACAGTTTGAGGAAACAAGAAGGCCCAGTGTGCGATGCTTCTGCTCTGGTTTTGTAACTTCCCAACAGATTTCCAGAGGCTCCCGCAGATACATTTACGGAAAACTTGGAGCACTATAATTGAGTAAACACAGCATGGTACCCTGTGTTGGGTGACAAATACTCCTAATTACAGCCTCATCGTCGGCAGAGATCTAACACATGCAGACTTGTACACGGTGCATTTGCATCATATTTGCTTGAGCATGCAGTATTCCCATACACCAAGAGGGACTATAATCTCAGAGTAAACTTACATGAGACTTTGAGCACACACTTACAGCTAACAAAGAGATGTGTTCAGTAACTTTGAGGGGCTGCTCCTCCTGTTTCAACACGCCCCCTCTTCTTGTAAAACCTTTTTTTATGCTTGTTGGGGTATGTTCTTGCCAAGTGTTTGACAAAGCTTTTGTAACCACACTTGTGGTCTTGAAGCTGAGATTAACAACCCACATGGTTTCTATAATAGCGGTCTGATTTAAGTATGTATGTGTGTGAAGGAGTGAGGCCACATATGGTAGCTGGTGTGTTTTTGTCATGGCTTAAGTGTGTTACTCTTTGTGCTCCCTGCTGTAGAGGGACTTTCATCCCAACTGCAGATTAGATCCTATTATAAGATCAGTAGTAACAGAAGCTGAAAGGCATTGTTAGTTCTTTTTATTTTTGATGGTGTTGTGTAGCAACAGTCTAGCAAAGAGAAGTCAACAGTTTCTTTTTTTAAATTTTGAATAGAAGGGCTGGAGCGACTCATCGACGTCATTGATTACGGAGATATTTGTATAACGTGCGTCGCAAAAACAAGAAGTCTGAGTTAAGAGCTGGAGCACAGTAAAGTTATGGCGTGCAGAAACGGATTTTGTCACTCATTCACCGAGGGCGCCATGTTCTGGGGCGCGCTAGCTTGGGCCTCATGAAGCCCCGGCACCGGTACAAGCTTAACTTTCTCTCTGCTCTGCTCGTATTTACTGTCACTCTGCCGCTCTCTCTCTCTTTCGTACTTGCTTGACCGCTCATACAATGCGCACTTCAAGACACAAGTTACAACCAGAGGAGAGGAGGGATGTGAGAGCGTTCGGGTCCAAAAACTCAAACTCAATTTTTAATAGAGGGGAGGTTAAGAAGTAGGCCTCTGTAGTGCCTTCTCAGAAATTGTTGATTAATTTTTTGAAGTACTTTTTTTTTTAATAAGCTCACCCTGCTCATTTTACGCACTTAAAGTGATCATCGCAAAGATTTCCATTTGAATAAATGTCTGTTATCTATCACCACACAAGCGATCACAAGCGGCAACCAGCAGTGGTTTGTCTGCCAGAACGGGTAGGCGGAGCTAAGCAACCGTCAGCGAGGAAAATCAAGTCCGTAGACGTCTGGTTAAATTGGGAAGTATGTAGAAGGTGGCGCCCAAGAGAACGAAACCGTGATTAAATAAGTCTGCGTATTATAGCAATCCTTTTGAATTTGAGGTCCAGTATTTTTCTGATCAGGCATCTGACAAACAGTCTATTATTCTAATTATTATTATTATTATTTGTTGATTTTATCATTATTGATATCATCACACAGTGACGTGGAAATTTGAGACCTAAAGTAATCATAAAAAAATAATCTTTAGAATATTAATTAGATTAATTGACTAATTGAAAAAAATAATCGTTAGGTGCTGCCCTATTGATTAGCTTAAACGGTTCAATTCCAGTTTTTTGCTACATGATTAATTATCAAACTAGTTTACCATTTTATTATTCTCCTAATTCCTGATTCTAATTGAGCCTATCAGAGATTTTCTGTCTCATGTGATCAGAAACGCAGTTACACTCAGAAATATTCAACCCCTCACCTCTAAAGATATCTTTGTGATGCGAATCGAGGATAATGAAATTATTTGACAAAAGCCTCATTAAACAACAAAGAATATTTATTGATACATATTTGGAATGTTCTCATTATAAAGTGGTTGAATAATTGTGACATGGCTTTATTAGCAAATCCTCTTACTCAGAAATATTACACCATACATTTTCTGTGTTGATTTTGTGTATCACTCAACTGATAAAGAAGTCATCCAAAGCAAAATCTAGCTCTCTGTAAGGATAAGAATTATTTTAGTGTTTGGGGGGTTGAATAGTTGTGATTGCAACTGTAGTTAATCATTGTGTTTTAGACTAATTTGAAATCTTAAGAGGATTTTCACCTCGTTCTCATTTAGTTGATTCGTCTTGAAAATTACCAGCAAATTAGCGGATAACAAAAATTCTCATCAGCTGCACCCAGAAGTGATGTTTTAAACCAATTTGCTCCAGCAAACCAAACAGAAACATTTGTCAATCTAAATATAATGCAGATCAGTTTGAATGCACGTCACCTGCTGTGTAAACGGTAGATGTTCAGATCATTGATGTCTCATTGTGTCCGCTTTGCGATGGGATCTCATTTTTTGCATGCACTATGCAAAGCAGGCAGAAGGTGGGTGGGTGGCAAGTCCCTTTAGTGGCAGGAAACCAAACATGGCACTGGAGGTGTAGACTCACCAGAAGCGATGTTACTGGAGTTACTTTTTCTTTGTCATGGAGGGATTTGTCTTCTGTGGCTCTCCGGATGGATCAATCCCACACTGCTGTAGAACATCGAGGCTCTTGTTGTCTCCGGGGTACGGTATCCTGACGGGCCCTTAAAGAGCAGACGCTGAAATGATGGTGCTTTCACCTCACGGGCAAATACTTCCTCTATGATTCATTGTGTTGGGTTTACACCTGGATGAATGGCTCAGATCCAATCACTCTATCCTGAGGCTGTCTGGGAATGTTGATACTTTAAAATGGGCAGGTGCATCCTCAATTAATCAATTTTTCTAAGCAAGCGGATGATGGTATTCTAATAATTACTGTAAATGTGGATCTCTGTGCTTGTCTTTTATTGTGGCTCCTGTGTCAGCTGGTGTTGTATCATCTATCATGACCTTCTGATTCAAGCCAACCTTGAACCCCTTCTTGCATGCTCATAACTTACAATATGAGCCAAATACCAAAAAGCAATCATAAAACTAAAATGTACCATCGTATCCGATCCGGTTCTGAGTGTTGTTGTGTTGTAAGAAATGCGGCTGTGCCCACTGAGTGTGGGAAGAGTATCAAAGCTTTAGTGTTATGTAAGGAGAGATTCCAGGAAGCTGAAAGTCAGGATGGAAGTGTCTTCGTTCTTTCAATACTGTACGTCTGTCTCTTCATCTGTGTCTTCCTCGCTCAGTCCTGAAAGCAATGTGTCCGTCTCTATTTTTATCGCTGATGTGGGCCGTGGGAGCCGCCTGGGAGAGAGCGGCACACAGATCAATTTGGATCCCCAGAACAACAGAAAAGAGTTTGCAGACTAATTTAGGGCTGTTGACGGCTTCTGATGAGAAACAATCTCTTGTTTAAAGATTATTTTAGAAGACTGGGTGCCGCAGGGAGATGCATACTTTAATGTCGTTGATCTGTGTCTATGTTCAAGAGCTGCCAGGTAGAGCAGGAGGGTATGATTGTGCCTGGCTGTAGGCTACACAGACAGTGTCTGTTTTTTGTCTTAGACACGCCCTGCCCTGCCCGGGGCTTCAACGCCCCAGGCTCTCAGTCTTTGACATTACCTATAAATCCTGAACCAAAAGGATTTGAGGCCTGTACTCCAAAGCAGGATTTGCTGTTAGTGAGGTAACTTAAGGGTAAACCCTGGATTTTCAGGACATTTAAGGTGGTTATTCTGTCAGGGGTGCATTGTCATGATCACCTTTGCTGCACACCTAACCTGCTCTGGAGCAGCTTGTGTTTGAGACCCTAATAAAAACACAGAGGAGGTGGGCTTTTCATTTATGTATATAAATATTCATTGTGCTTTTAATGGATATCATCCTGAAAAGATACTGATTGAAGCACCACAGCTAATGTTTGTTGTACTTACAGGATATGAAACGTTGACGATTTTGTTTCTGCATCATTTTTCTTGCAACTTTGTTTTACATTGCAGCGGTAAGAATAAGTCTAAAACTGGAATACACGCATACAAATACATTGAAGCAATGCATTTCATTATTGGAATACACAAATATCATTAAAGCCAGATCTACTGGTGCTCAGATGATGGGGCAGCGGTATTATAAGCCTAACTTGTACATTCACAAACATTGTGTTTTTCTGCATGTAATCACGCTGGAGCCGTGTTGCTCTTAGCCCGGCTTATATCATTAATTTTATCAAAGTTGTCTAATACGATAGTTTGCTGTTCCTTTGTAAAATATGCTCGGAAATATACTTGATCGAGGAAACCTGAGTTGACCTACACAGTTGTTAACCAGCATCGTGAGACTGCTTTGCAAGACCGCAGCCAGATAAGGAAAGACATCCTGAGTATGTCGAACTTGCTACATGATACGGGCCTCTTGTTTGACAATGTTAACCTTGAGAAAAGTGTACATAACTCTGAAGCTGTTAAAACTATGATTAGATTATCGTTGTGGACTGGAGTGTTCTATTGTCCTCAGAATGTGAAAATGATTTGAAGCACACAAAAGCTGCACAGTCCCTCGGCTGTTTGCAAAGATTTGAATTTCAAATTTGAATGAAACAAGCCGTGACGCAGACGTGACGGGGAGTTGATTGTTTGGTTGATCAGGGCCCACCTGTGTTTGGACACACCTCGTTTTCTCACGTCTCTGCTTGGAGTGTCTCCTCCAGGCTCCCTGTGTAGTCGAATGCAGGGAGTCGCATCTGACTTGAATTCACCTCTTCTCAGCTGTCTTTGTTTTGCCTCTCGTGTAGCACTTGCAATGTCGAACTAGTTTAGATCATTACAGTGAGATGCATGGTCTTAAGTTTGATAGAGAAACATTTGCTCATTATTTTCAGTTGAACATGAATTTAAATTTTGTGTGCTCATCTGTTGGTAGGAATGCACGATATTATCAGCACTTTATCGGTATCTGCAGACTATGGCTTGAAAATGACATATCGGCAGATATGTTATTTTTCTGCAGATATTTTCCGCCGATAAAACAACGCTTTAATTCTGCCTAAATGCTCGGTGTTTCCCTAAAAAAGCTTGACGTATCGGTATCGAAATTGGCAAAAAGGGCTGGAAAATATCTGCATATCGGCAAAAAATCCAATATCGTGCGTCCCTATCTGTTGTTATTGCTAAAGTTACTTAACTCCCTCAGGTTGCAAGCAAATCAGTGCTGTTTTCATACCATACAAACTAATGACATACATGTGCCACTTGCACTCCCTCAGGGGTGAGGGGTTTTTGTCTCAAAGTGTTATGTTATAGGGAAACCTCCGGGTGAGGGGAGTGCTACACACAGACGCTCAAAGCGCAGGATCACTGACGCACTGAGAACACATGGGATTTATTGTGGTTATTTGGTTGATCTCTTCCTCATTGGTTTATCTTTCCATTCCTGGGTATTATGTTTTTCCGGGGGAAACCAGAAACACATCAGGATAGTTTGTGTTAAAAAGAGACTCTGGTCCTAATAACTGGTACATGTACTTACGGTTATTCTTCCCGGTTAATGAAGGAAAGAAGAAGCTAGCTCTGCTCAGTATCAGACCGGATAGAGAGGGAGGGGTGTGGCCCTGGTCATGTGTTCAGAGAAAAGTCAGTTGGAGAAACTGGCAGGAGGCAGAGCGAGGACGAAAGCACATAATTGGCTCTCTGCTGGAGTTCGTAATCCTCTGGTTTATAGCTACAGGGAGGTCCACAGAGCAACATGCACAGTACATGCAGCTACACCTGCACGTCTGATAGTGCTCAGTCTGCAGTTCGCCTTGTGTGCAAATCAGGACCCCATCTTGGTATTCTCGCTGCTGTGCAAAGGCCACTGTGGTTGTTGCGTAAACCAAACGGCTTGTGTTTATACAGAGAAGGTCCCTCCTTCACTTTAAGTTCATTCTCTTTCCTCCAGTGATTGATAATGTGCTTTGCTCCTCTTCTCCTTCCACCCTCCCCTGCATGCTTGTGGAGTAACTCTGTCTGACCCAGTTGAGCCACACGCTGCAGGAGTGTAAACGGTCAGTCAAAGAAAGTGCAGCTCACGCAGGTCATTTCAGTTCAGTTTAATTAATCACACAATAACGTACGCCTAAAGTAAACATAAATCAGTATTGCTTAAGGCAGGATTGTATGTTGCTTGTTTTGCACTGTGGTGATGTTTTTGTTTCGTTTTTGCTCTAAAAATAAAAGAGTATAGAAATACTTTTTACAGTGTTTGCTGTTAATTTCGCAATTGCTGCCCTGTTCCCTGCTAGTCGAGGCTGAATGTTTGCCCCCACCCTGTGTGCCTACTCTGCCAGGTGGGTGTGGCCCTGTGAGTCACAGCTGCACAACGCATGCCAAAGTCAAACTTGAAAACACACACGGTGTGTTTCCACTTTGGAAGGCCGTTTGTGGAGAAGGTTTTTTTTTTTTTTCTTGCGTACTTGCATACTTTAGGACATTTATCTGGCTCTTTTTTTCAGTTTAACTTTCAGAAACACAATGTTCCTATTCTTTTGTCTTTTTTTCACACTCCCTTGTGAGTGAGTCACTTCCTGTTAGGCGCACTGCCAGTTGCAGGAACAACAGCAAGACTAACAGACTGTTTGTCCCTGTATTTTGCTTGTTTGCTTTTTTTTTTCTTCTTGAAACAAGGAAGCCTCTCTAAAGTTGACTTGCTAAGGACACACGCAGACACACATTGGGAAAGTGAGGAATATCCCCACAGTATTAATTTCAGGTTAAAAGTCGCTCAAGGACTGTTTGTTGTTTCCAAATGAATGTAGAAATGTCCCTCCCTGGCATTGACTGTCATGCAATATCACCTTTCACAAAACTCCTTTTTTTTCCTCCCCTATTTTCCCGCTCTTTCTTCTCCACTCTTCCCTCGTCGCTCCTTTCTGTCTCTCTCAGCTCCAGCTACTCCACCAGAGCGTTAGAGTTTGAGAAGGAGCACCAGATTGCTGCAGTGTACGAGTCGCCCAGGATGTCACGGCGGAGCCTGCGTCTGCAGACCAGTGCCCCTCACTATGACAATGGGAGCCTGGCTGATTACTCGCAGAACCACAGCAGCAGCAGCAGCTACGCCAGCAGCAGGAGAGAGACACGGTGAGACTAGCAATGGATACCAGCGCTCGTATATGTCAGCTTACCAAAGAGTATGAGTACAATCCATGTTGCATTCATTTATATTGGGTATTTGCAAGTGTTTAAGTGATTGTTTTTATGAAGTATCAAAACACTTGATGAATGACGACATCCCAAATGTCGCTACTTTGATTGAAGCGTTTTGTTTGAAGTTAAGCATCTTATAAAGCATTAAAGCTCCTGTGAGGCGTTTTGTTGCTGGTTATGAAACAGACTGAGATTAATTCTGATGACTCTGTCTGACCTACAAAAGCAAACCAGACCATCAGCGACAAGATTGATTATTTCTATATAGTTATTTTAATGCCTGAAACCGCTGGTGACGGGTAGTAGTCAGATGAAGCGATTAACTGCATGCTAGCTTTGTTTACATTTTCAAGGCCAAAAAAGTAAAGTGAGTGATACATATGACTGTTAAAGAAAGCAGGATGAGATTGTTTGTTTAAAAACCACCACTTCAGCACGTTACAGGACAAATCAGCAAAGACATAAGAGGTATGGCGTTGTCCACAGGGGGCGCCAAAATCAACACAAACTGAAAGTTCCTCACAGGAGCTTTAAATTAATTTCAGTTGCAGCTCTTTTTTTACATCATCAATTATCATACATTATTTAGAAACATTTCCACCTAATAAATCAGCGAGTTGTTTAGGTTACAATGTTAGAAGTTACATTTTGAAACAATGTGCTTCATTACAGATAAATAAAAATGATAGAATTTATACTTTTTAGGCTCATTACTAACACAGGCACAAAGCTAGCTGCCTGTCAACAGCAATGCAAACAGCAAATCCAGTAATTATTCTCACCGAGTCAACAACCAGCAAGGAGACTGAACTTTTACTTAATTTGTAAGAACACAGTATAACATCGTCTGTCCCCTGCCTTGTTAACTTAAAACCACACAGATAGGCAAGCATGATGAAGTTAAACCTTCACTGATGCTCGGCCCACTGTTTCCTTTCCAGCGACGGAATGAAAGTTGGAGACCTGGTTCCTTTACACTGATTTAGACTTACATCAGTAAACTCAATGCAAGACCTTTTTTACCACCGCAGCATTTGAACCTGAGCATCTGTGGGACGTTTCTGTTGACTACTGTAACTTTACAACCCATAGATAGCATGCGCTCCACTGTGTCCTCATTGTCTCAAACCAGCCAGACTTTTTCCCATGCATACATTACCCACAAGGCCAGATTTCTTAAAGGGGAAGACTTTTTTTCTGGGACTTGCAGACCAGGACTCTGTTCACTGACCGTTTGGTCAACTATTTGACTCTGTACTGGACTGTATACATGTAACAATACTCACACCTTCATGTGTCCTGTCTTTGCTCTCCCAGGACGCAGCGGAGCAAAAAGCAGCAGTCCAGTTCCGGCTCCCTGGCTTTATCCCTGAGCCAAGCCGCCACACCGCGGAAAACCCTCGCCTTCTCAGCCGTCAGCACCCCGATCAACAGCAGCAGCATTCAGGAAAGCAACAATGAGTCTGAGGCCTCGATGCTCACCCCCATCCTCGACCAGTCCCACCTGAGACAACGCACCATCACAACAACCACGACCACCTCCTCTTCTGTGGATGGACACTGGGGTCGGTTATGCTTTCACAAACTAATTCCGAAGTTACTTATTAATAAATTTCACCACTTCACTTTCCCACCAAGTTATATTTAGAGAGTAAATTTACTATATCCAAAGGGTCTCTCCCACAGTGTTCGAGGGATTAATTCATCCTGTATGACAAAGCATGTATGACTCATTCATATTATCTTTGGGATATCTACTTATGTTAAATAGTAACTGCACACTTAAACATGTTTTTGAGCTGTATCAATGCTGGTGTTGATATTGACTATTCTTACCAAATGTATAAAAATCTGCCTTTAATGGGTTGGAAATGGCTCAAACGCGCCATCTACTGTTTTAAATCCGCCCTGGACCTTGCCAGCCGTTGGTGACGTAGACGCGACCGTTTACATCATGAAATTTATTTTTAAAAAAAGGAAGTTAACGCCTGTCAATCAAAAGGGGGGCGGTACACCCCCCCGGCCCGCTTCTTTGAGAGGGAGTCTGTGAAACCACGCTCATTTTCAAATATATCCTCATCAAGACACATCATTCACTAGAGTTTACACTATTATTCGTACTTTCGCTAACATTAGCCTCATAGCTAACGTTACGTTACCACTCAGAGACTGCGCCCATTCTCTCTTGCCCTTGCGTTGCCTCGGCACCGAAAGCTCCGGCTTCAGGCGTTGGACCGCCACGGTTCTCCACCACACTAAAGTGCTCTTCAGGGGACTCTGGAGGGGAGAAGTCCTGCACCTCATAAGAGCTCTCTGTGGCATATGTGCCTTGTGACTCTGTGTCGCCTTTCTTCTCTGGCCAGGGGAGGGGGCGTCACCGAGCTGCCGGACACATAATGCATAACTCTGACACTGAGCACCTTTTTAAAGCAAAGAAAAGCATACTATCTTAGTCAGATCTTTGCACTCATACCTAATATGTTTTTTATTGTTTCCCCGTGTTTAAGAGTGAATGTGTGTGTATTTATTTGCGTTTATGCTGCTCCCATCAGGGAGGAGACACACCGCTGACCACAGCTCATCAACTATCAACGGCGATGCCAGTGCGTCAAAGTCCCACACCTCCCTCGGCAATGGTTACATCTGCAAAGACTGCTCTGTGCACTCTCACAAGACGGACTCCTTTATCACACAGTCTTCATCGTCATTATCATCATCGTCTCAGGCTGCTGTAGCTTCCTCAGACGGCTTCTCTTCCTCCTCGTCACCTTTCACAAGCATATACTCCAGAGACAGGAGTCGACGGAACAAGTCAGGTGAGAATGAAATGTCATACGTGAAATTAGAGCTCTTCTTCCTCGCTCTGACATGTTGAGATTATTGCAGCTGTTGATAATGAGAATATAATGGTAGTGAAATCTCTCTCCAGGTGTGCTGGTGTCTATGTCTAACACGTGTATGCGCTACAGCAAACGAGCCTTGGCCCCCATAGTGTCCTTAGTCACGCTGCTCGTCAACAATGTGCTCTGGCTGGGTTCAAGGGCCAAAAGCCCTCCAGGAAAAGGTATACAACAATGATGATCTTCATGCATTACCCATCATTCTCTGTCTTTTTCTGTCTTTCCTGGTGGCACTTTTTTGAGTCCCTCAGCTCGGAGCTGGAATAAAAACAATCTCCGCTCTGTTATTTCCTGTCTGAGCAGGCTTCTTGTCATCACTCTTAATATTTCCGGCTGAGTCATGGTCTATTTCTATTCCACATGAAACCTTAGTACATCTTCCCATAGCTTCCTGATGTTTACTCATCAACTCCACAACTCCTCCTCTTATCCCCCATTTTTATTTGTATTATTTCTGTGTTTCTAGCTGTGCCTCGACTCTGTATTTTGACTAACACGGATATTGGTTTGTCATCAGGTGTCCTTACATCGTTTTCTGACTCGATGAGACGAGCAGCGTCCTCAAGTTTGTCAACACTGTGGCTGCTTAAGCAAAACACCCTCCGCAGGGTGATGGGCAGCAGGTCCAAAGGCTATGAAGGACAAGGTACCGGCTGTTAGTACAAGTGGCAGAGGTTAAGGGTCACAGCTCCTGACATCTTGTGCTTTTCCTCTATTAATAAACCTGTTTCTCTCTTTCTTAAGCTCTGATTAGGGATAAAGATCTTCATAATGGGATTCATGTTATTAAATTGACTTTCAAGGCAGTATTGCTTTTCTCTCTGTTTCTTTCTCACTCCATCCTGTCTTCACTTTCACATTGGTGCTGTCTATTTCTGAAGCGGGAAGTATGCTAGGGACTAATTTTCAGCTGTAACGGGGAATCTACACAGGCAGCGTATTTATAGTGTATTTTTGACACGCGTGTGCCAGGAACCGCTGCAATGTTATTCGATGCTGCAACCTCCACCAGCCAGGCATGTTGCGCGGGAGGCGGGCGTAATACACGAGTGATGTTCCTGCTGCTCCGTTCGTTTTACGCGTCATTTTTCCTCACTGCTGCGCGTTAGTAAAGCATAGAAAGCCAGTTGTTTCCGGCAGACTGCACACGTTTTGCTGTCACTGCCGCCCCTATTTATGGACAGGAATCGTAACTACCATTGGCTAACTTTTAGACTCATCTTTACTGTGGTCGCAGCCGATGTGGGTTGCAAAATAGATGCTGCTGCGACACGTTCATCGGACGCTACAGTGTCGGTGTAGATTCCCCATAAGGCCCCTAACTACACCATCTAGCTAAATCAGACAAAGCTATCACATGTTAAAAGTGCACTTAAATCAGAACTCGCATATAACCCTGCTGTTTCCAAACTCCTCAGATGTGTTGTGCAGTCGGTATACAAAATGAGCACTTGGGTTAGCATGCACATAGTGTTTGACAGCATGCTCTGTTTGTGCAGGGCCATGTTTTATTTCCAGTATACTGCTGATTTAAGCTGCTTCTTTTCACAGCTGCAGAATAATTTGATCAACTCTAAAGCATCAGTTTCACCTCATTACTTTTTCTAGCAGTCGTCACTGTGCGTCCTCTCATGCATCTCTATTCTCATTTTCTCAGTGTAGACACAGAGCTCCTCTGCCGATTGGCGACATGTGCAGTTACTCTTCCTCTTCAACGACTTGTTCTTTCATTTCTTCATAGTTCTTTTCACAGGCAGACTTGTTATGTGAATCAATGTTTTGTTTGTATGTTGCAGCTCACTCAAGTTTCTGTGGAAGCATGAATGTGAAGGGTCTGGTGACGGAAGATGCATCACATCTTAAGCTCAACGGCTCCCTATGTAAGCAGACACACACGCACACGCACAGACACTTGCTTTCTCTCTGCACTAGTGTTCTTGCGGTAGTCGTGATTGACAGTGTTAATTATATGTGTGACCCGTGTGCGGACCAGTGAGCAGAGGTTGTGTGAACTGCTTTAAGCGGTCAGCAGTCTGTTGACCGTTGTGACCTGCAGATGCTTTTTAGGCAAGTTCACACCAAAGCGTGACCCAAGTGACGACCAAAATAACCTTAACAAGCTGCCTTCAGTTAGTTTTAGTTTTCATTTGGTGGTTTCACTCACAGTATACACAACAGATGACAGGGGTTAAAAAGATTTTTAGAAAAGGTCAAACATTGGTTCTTTTTCCTAATTATGTAAAATCCAGAATATAAAACGCAGTCTGTTTTGGGGGGTATTCTGGGGGGAAAAAGGTTTTCTATAGCTAATTATAACTAAACACTTGTACACAAGTTATTTCAACACTATTTCAATGTATTTTCATTTTAAAATGCATTCAAAACACACAAATTACAGCCTACCATCTGTTTTCGCCATGTCAAGATTGCAATCCCGCTAGCTAGCGGTGCTGTAGCTAGCGGTAGCTGGCAGCCTACGGTAACATTAATTGTTGTTAGGGTGGCGGCTGCAATGGCGATCATGGCGGTGCATGTCCGTGACGAAGCGTTGGCAACAAGAAAGTTAGTTTTTCTCGCTTAATACAGCGACGAAAACAGCACTGCAGCATATTGTACATAGGAGACACAGTAGCAGCTTGGACCCAGAAACAGTTTAATGCGGAGTCTGGACAGCGCCATCGTCTGGGTAAAATACTGTAACACAATAACATACCTCTCTGCATTTTATACTGGTATAATAGTCGCACCAGTATGTACGATGCAGCCCACATTTTAAGATAAAAAATAAAAAAAAGTATTTCAAGTGCGTCTTATACACTGAATTTTACAGTGATATAAAAATGTGATTGCTAAACTGCACATTTTTAACAGCATGTTGTATCAGTAGTAAATAAGTAATATCTGGTTTGAATGGTAAAGTGCACTTGGCACCATACTTGTAGAATCAGGCTGACACGTTACATTAAAGTTGAGTAACATCATTTTCGATCAGGAGTCATAACTGTGCAATGATTGCACGGGTGTGGTGTCCCTCATTCAGCTGTGCATGCCATCTGTCATCACATACAATATATTTCATATTGTGCAACATGCACGCAAATGGCCCGCTTTTATTTAGTATTGATTTATTTAATATTTTTATTTGTGTTGTTTTGCTTTAATTTATTGTTTTTGTTTTCATGCCTGTAAGCCACTGTGATGTCTTTTATTTACACATCCTTTCTTTTTCCGTTTGTCTGCCATCCATCATCTTGGCGCACGCAGGTGATGACTGTAAAGGGAAGCAGCATTCAGAGACGCACACCGTCCTCCTTACAAAGTCCTCCAGGCCTCAGCGCCTGGTGGGGGTGCTGTGGAGCGTTCTAGCTTACACAGGTTAAAACAGTACTTCACTTATGTTGATGCCAGCTTGCTAATATACTGTCACAAGGACAGGACTGATGAGTTCATAAGTCAACCTGTTAGTTGGTATCGACTACTCGTGCTGACATTTTTTCCTGCTTTCCCCTCGTCTTCAGGTTACTGCCTCCTGCAGCCGGGTTACTGTGTGGTGAGAGCAGGAAAAGCGTTGGGGACAGGAGCTGGGGCTGCGGTGCAGAGGCTGCTCTCACTGTTCTGGATGCTCCTGGCAGCTCCGGGTTGGTGGCACTTTTTCTTACCTCAGAAACTAATCATTGCTTCTGTCATGGGAAACAATCTCTGACTCTGATTTATCTGTTTTCATATTTAATTCATCTTGGCAGTGAAGGCAGGCAGGGGACTTCTGTGGTTTCTTGCAACAGGATGGTATCAGCTGGTTTCTCTCATGTCTCTTCTCAACGTCTTTTTTCTGACACGGTAAGAGCCTCGTTTGTCTTTCTGTACATTTAGGTTTTACAATATGTAGTGGCGATTCCAAAATGCTAAAGCGGTATTTTTACCATATGATATTATGCCATTATTGTGTTGTTTCTGCTGCCTCCATGTGGCCAAAAATCACTTATTGTCGGATACATTTTAAAGGGGCCATGTCTTTGAAATGAATATTCTCATATTTTCATGGGTTTCACATTTTTGGGTGTTTATCGTTCACAGTGAAGAAGTGAAAACTGCGTGTTTTCCCAGAATCACATCTTTAAAAAGGTCGCCTCTGAAACGGGCCGTTCAGAACAGCTGCAGGTTTCTACGTAGAACCTTGCTTTCGCTGAAATCGACCAATCATCTTTCACCGTCGTTCATCTCAGGCTGCCTTCTCGCACTCACTTGCAGTCAAGTTGTCAAGATTTCAGCTTACAATTCTGATACCTCCTGGCGATTCTGGCTCGAACATATAAGGCCGAATAACCGATCCTAGAGCAGCCATGTTTTCTACAGCTTTGTAGTGACAGTGCATGCGGATCGCATGTGTGGGGGAGGGGCTACGCAGTCGCTCCAAATACTGTCAGCCAATCGTGGCTAAGGTCTAACCTTTGAATGGCAAAACGTCTTGTTCGTTTCAGGAAGAAGGAGAGGCTCCGAAAAATAATTAAAATATGTATACAATTTTTAAAATGAAACAAACTTTACCAACGTGATTCAAAAACACATTACAATAATAGAAAATTTATTGCGGAGCTAAAATATGTCCCCTTTAAAAACAGTTTCAGTTTGAACAAAAAATGTTGGTCATTTAGCTTTTCAACAACAGGTTTGTTTTAAGCAATAGCTACTCTAAAAATTATTTTGAAATTCACAAATGTATTACACTATTTTTAGTTTATTTAATCTTCTAGTAAAGTAACATTTTCAGAGCTGTGGAAGCAAATATGATGGATTTAAATCCCTTTATCTTGAAATACTGCATTTTGATTCATTATTCAAAACCTCTAGTCATCAGGAACGGTGCTTGCTTGCTTTTTCAGGAGTTCAGGAGTTCCTTGTCTTTTTCTTCTGACAGCACAAACTTCTGTCCGTTCCGGTTTATCTGACGAGTGTGTGACTCTGTGTTTCAGATGCCTTCCCAAGCTCTGGAAACTCCTGCTGCTCCTTTTGCCTCTCCTGCTCCTCCTTGGTGAGTTCATAAGACACAGGTGTAACCCATTTAGTGAGCACATGCAGAGAAAAATTGCTCTGTAGTGAAAGAGTAGGTGTCCTAACCAGCACGCATCCCCAGAGTCTGCTGCATATCCCGATTCAGGTCAGCTCTACTGGGCTTCTAGTGCGTTACTTCCCTCCCTGTTTCAGCACCTCTCGCACACACTTACACAGCAACAAACACAAATATTTACTTTAATTCTTTGGGTACTTGTTGAACTGCTCCATAGTTTACATACTTGTCTCTTGCATCATTAATTTTATTAGTAGATAAGTCTGTATGTGCTTGTTTCAACACTTGATGCAGCTACTGTTTCAGATTTTTGAATGTAAGGAAATCAGTTTTTACAGCTGCAGATTTACATTAAATTTAGTATTCTAGATCTTGTGCTTTACTTTATTACCTTTTTATTTACAATTACATTTTTGCTGACAGGGACATTGACACATTGTGAGTTTGTTTTGAACGACCAAACCAGGAGACGAAGGAGGTTAAACCCTCACTGTCTGTTGTCTTTACGCAGCTTTATGGTTGTGGGGTCCGTCCACTGCTGCCCTGCTCGCCTACCTCCCAGCCATAAACCTAACAGAGTGGCGTCCTGCCTCTCCCTTCGCCATCCTCTCCAACTTGGTGCCAGCTTCTGCTCCAGTTCCTGCCTCTGTCCCCGTCCCCGTCCCTGCTCCAGAGACTCCGTACGAGCGAACCCAAGCCACCCCCGTCTCCCAGGCACCGGTAAGATACAGAGATGAAACAATGAAAATCACGTTCTGTACGCTGCAGCGTTTTAGCAGCGCTCTCTTACCACGCAATTGCAGTTGTTTTCTTTTTTAATTGAATTTCCAACCCTCTCCTCTTCTCCTCCGTTCTCCTCCTCAGCCCGTTCTTCCCCCCGTGGCCGTCTCTAGCGTGGACCTAGAACGCCTTGAACGTGTAGAGCAGCAACTAGCCCTGCTGTGGGATCGAGTCAAGCAAGGCGACCAGAAGCAGGAGCAGCATCATGGGGACGTTTTGGGTCTCTACAGCACCCTGAAGGAGCAGCTCCACACTCAGACCGACAGGGAGAGCCTGGGACTGTGGGTGTCCTCCCTGCTGGAGCAGAGACTGGGTGTGTTACGAGGAGAGCTGGATAAGGAGAACACAAACAGGGCGCAGGTATTGATATGAGTATAGGTTTCGAGTTTTTACGTGATAGTTTGATACAGATGTGTAGCTGTTTCTCACTTTTTTTCTCTACGTTCCCTCTCCATGCAGAGTGAAGAGCAGCAGAAACAGCACCAAGAGACTCACACATTACGGCTGGCTGATGTGGAGCTGCTGCTCAATGCTCTGGCTGCCAAAACTGAGGTATGCACCGCAGCTCCACTGCCTCCACTTAGAAAACACATTGAAAACATGCATGGGGAGAAATGTGCAGGATTGCTTTTTCTATAACGTATTTTGATTTGTGTTGTTTTTAGGCGAAGCATACACTTATGTTAGTGTGATTTCCAATCGTCAATGACTACAGATTTTTCCGTCATGAATGATTCGTTCAAAAATAACTAATTTAGTTTAATTCCATGCATTGATTCGTTCCTGCCGTTCATTAAATTCTCTCTTGCTTGATGTTAAACTGACAATCTCGAAGATTTCAGTTTCATTCTCTTGAGCGCCACCTAATGGCAACAATCTGTAAATGGAGGACACTTCCCAATTTAACCAGACATCTACAGCTGGCTCCCTTGTGTCTGTTAAGTCACTATCTATTGCCAAATGAGATACCACAATGGTTGTTGATGAAAGCCTTTGCATTTGCAGTATATAGTATTATTAATGAATAAGTGTAAAAAATCACAAGCGGCGCCCAGTTAGTGACGTGGTTGGTCTGCCGGAGAGGGTAGGCGGAGCTAAGCGAGCGTTGCGAGTAAACAGTAATCTACTATGGCTGAACAAACAAAGAAAAGATGGATGACTACAGATGCAACTTCAAAAATAAGTGAAAATCCAAAGAAAAAGAAACAAACTCGATGCTCAGAGGAAGGCAAACGAAAAGGAAAGCGAGGAAAATCAAGAGTTACAATTGGCGCCAACTGACGTCTGGTTAAATGGAGATTGAATCTTTAAAGAAAATCTGAGTAGATAAATCATAAATGCAAGCAAGCACAAGATTATAATCCACAATAAAGTACACAATAGAAGAAGAAAGGTCCAATTAAACATATCAGGAACACACAAAGGCAGGACAACACAAAGCCCAAAGTCTAAGAACTCACCCACACAAAACTATTTTAATAGCATGAGATAATGAGACATAGACCACAGTCATACAGGAATCTGTGTTAATTAGACAAACAAATATCATGGCAAGCTCAAACAGGTGAGCCAGACAGGTTAGGGCAAACAAAACCAGGTATGAAGGCCGATCTGAGTCAGTTTTGAAGCACAAAACACCAATTGTGTTGAATCAAATATCTAATGGACGTGTGTTCCTTTGAGGAATGTGCAGTTATTATCATTTGTTTCTCTGTCATAATGAGTTTTTAGAAAGTGAGGGTTTATATTTGCTGTCTGTGTTTCAGTAATCCTTAAACATGATTTGTGTTGTAGGAGCTGCAGCAGAAGCAGCAGCAGCAGTATGAGCACCAGAAGCGGCGAGAACAGGAGAAAGAGGTTTCAACTCCAGCAGCAGACCTGCCCCCAGTCAGGTATGAGAACCAGGAGGAAAAGTGAACCTTAAAATCCACACGCTTTCTTCAAGATAATGGCAGCTCACATGTATATTCTTTCTTTGATTCAGTGTTGGTGTAAAGCAGGAGGATCATGATGCTCTGCTAGTGGAAGTGCAGAGACTTGAGGTGGAGCTGGGTAAAATCAGACAGGACCTGCAGGGTGTTTTGGGATGTAAGGGCAAGTGTGAGCAGCTGGAAACACTGCAGGAGACGGTGAGCAACACAAATATTGACTCAAGTAAACCCGATCTTAATGTGCGACTTTATTGACATCCATTTTCTATAACATATCTGTGTTTACCTTTCCCAGATATCAGCCCAGGTGTCCTCTCAGGTGTCCTCCCAGGTGCGCAAGGAGTTGCAGGCTCTGTTCTTCGGCAGCGGTGGGTCAGGGGAGCAGCAGGGAGAGGTGCCCGAGTCGCTGCTCCTCTGGCTGTCTCAGCGCTACGTTAGCACACCCGACCTGCAGGCCTCACTGGCCTCACTGGAGATGAACATCCTGAGAAACGTGTCCCTGCAGCTGGAGCAGAACCGGGCTCAAACCCTGGGTGAGGCCGAGTCTCAAGCCAAGAGCATCGTTCAGACGGTAACCGGGAGCGTCCGGCACACTGCCGCTGCTGAGGGGCTGACAGAAGAGGTAATGAATGTACACTGTTGTTAATATCGTCATGGCTTTGGCTGTTCATCTTAATCACATAACCCAAGGAGAGCAGCTTTAAGTTGTTGTGTTTTGTGTTGTGGTTTCTACCCAGCAAGTGAAGCTAATTGTCCAAAACGCTTTGAGGCTCTACTCCCAGGATCGCACAGGCCAGGTGGACTACGCCTTGGAGTCTGGAGGTAAGACAGAAGCCTCATATCCACATTAGTTCCTGTCCTTCCTGTGCCTTCAGGGATTAGCAATCAAACTGCTCCATAACATAGTACAGCTCTCTAATGTACTCTTACGTAATGAGGGTGCAGGCATTAGTCAAGCCAGAGGACAACAGGGTATTAGCAGCTGAAGCTCAGGGTTCATTGTCATTTGTGTTACTGAGCAGTCTGTTGACCTACATGGGAGAGACACAACACAGGAGGCACAGGCATTGAGATGTTGTGGTAGCCTGATGGTTAAATAAAACCCCAATCATTTCAGCAAAATTGGTTTGATTTTATATTCTCCTCTCTCTCCTGATTGTTTCTGTCTTCAGACTAACATGCCGGAAAATTCCGACTTAATTTTCAGCGTCATTATTATTTCCTCCTCCGTGTGTGTTTAGGTGGAAGCATTCTCAGCACTCGCTGCTCAGAGACGTATGAGACCAAGACGGCCCTCATGAGTCTGTTCGGCTTGCCCCTCTGGTACTTCTCCCAGTCTCCACGCGTTGTCATCCAGGTGAGCCTCACCGTGAGAGTCTTGTGACTCAGGGATGGGAGGTTTTGAGACGCCCCTATTTATCACAAACCAAGTTTTTATTACAACAAAAACGAGGTTGATTATTATTTTGCATGGATTGTGCACAAAATGAAACTAAAGTGATTTCAGAAATGTTATGCACAAATATAACACGTGGCAAAAATACACATGAACTATTTAAGGCCAGGGGTTTATTGATTACTTAAGATTAATTACTTCATCATTGATTTGAAAAGGTACCAGAAGCACATTTAAAGAGGTTACTTCTCATGCAGAAATTAACAAAAAACAAAACAGAGCAGATCATCATAATGAAAGGGTAAAGAAAAGGCAGTAATTGGTGAATAACATTAACCACAAGGCAGGAAGTGTCTGATACTACACATTTCTTGGGGGAGGACCCTCACACCTCTGCATGATATCTGTCCAGTGGGTGGTGGTAGTTTATCTAAAATTAAAACACAAATATTTTTGTTTTAGGAAGAATTTTACTTCCTGTATTTCCCTGTAAGCCTCGTATAAGCTTCACATTGTCTTTAGCATATATGTTTACTTAGAGTAAGTGGTCTGAGTTTCTTTTAATGGCAGAAATAACAGCAATTAAAACCTGTTTGGCTGAAATACAATAGTCAGGTGCCAATATATAGATTCAGACTACCTCTCGTTAAAGCTCATTATGAAAGCGATAAAGGTGACATATTTTAGCTATGCAATCAATTTTCTATTATTCGAACGTGTTTTTGAATCACGTTGGTAAAGTTTTTCGTTTTAAAAATTGTATACATACTTTTAATTATTTGTCGGAGCCTCTCCTTCCTCCTGAAGTGAACAAGCCGTTTTTGCCATTCGAAGGTTAGACCTTATCCTAATGCTAAGCTAGGTAAGCTAATGCTAAGTTGAGATCTTGAAAATGACTTGACTACAAGCTAGAGCAAAAGGCAGCCTGAGGTGAACGACGGTGAATGCTGATTGGTTGATTTCAGCCAAAGCAAGGTTCTGCGTAGAAACCTGCAGCTGTTCTGAACGGCCCATTTCAGAGGCAACCTTTTTAAAAATGTAATTCTGGAAAAACACAGAATTATGCAGTTTTCACTTTTTCACTGTGAACAAAAAAACAAAATGTGAAACCCATGAACATATGAGAATATCCGTTACAAAGATACGGCCCCTTTAAGCTCGTAGAAGAGCTTAGGAACTACAATATTAATAAACTACTTGTGTCATTTAACGATATTAGGGAAGAAACTGTGATATAGCTGTTATAAAACTTAACTTGGCATTTCTCCCGTCCTCAGCCTGATGTGTATCCTGGAAACTGCTGGGCATTTAAAGGCTCTCAGGGCTACCTAGTGATTCGGTTGTCTCTGAGGATCCTGCCCACATCCTTCTGCGTGGAGCACATCCCCAAGGCTTTGTCCCCGACTGGAAACATCACCAGCGCCCCACGAAACTTCACTGTTTTTGTAAGAAACATACCAACATATATTTAATCATGCTAGCATTAGTGATTTTCTGTTTCCACTGACTTTTTGTTTTGTTTTTTCGGACAGGGTCTAGATGACGAGTACCAGGAGGAAGGGAAGCTGCTGGGGAACTACATATACCAGGATGATGGAGAGTCACTGCAAACATTTCCTGTCATGGTAACAATAGTCCTCGTCCTGTTACAAATCGATCCGTTCTTGTCTGCCGGCATGTTCTGAATATTCCCTTCTTCTCTTTCAGGAGCAAAATGACAAGACCTTCCAGATCATCGAGGTGCGGGTGATGTCTAACTGGGGTCATCCAGAATACACCTGCATGTACCGCTTCAGAGTCCATGGAGAACCTCGGCCTCAGTGAACACTACACACACCAATCATATATGACATATCATCCTATCTGTACATAGCTCTCGCCAACTTCTTAAAAACGGAGGGGACTCGGAAGTAAATTATGGACATTGTTGTATGAAAGACATGAAGACACAGAAGTTGTGGATTGTAAAAGGAATGTGCTCAGACTGAATCATGAACATGTGTTTTGCAATATTGAAAGAATCACAGGAAAGTCTGTATGGGAACTGTCAATGATTGCAGAAGAAGAGAAGCACGGAAAAAACAGAAACCCAGTCCCCTTTTTTGAAAAGGTCTCTTGCACTGAATAAGCCGGTGATGGCGGCAGGCTCCATGCTGAGCGAACATATCCATCCCCCTTTTTGGCACCTTCTTCTTCCACAGGAAGGTGGACGGTTGAAATGGGGGGGATCAAGGACTCATCTCCAACATTTCTTTACACACTGCATCTCAGCCTGATTTGGTTTCTGTTCTTAGTCACCCATATTATTTTTTGTAAGTCTTCTTTTTTAGGATCAAAGCCACTACACCTTTGCATGTGATGCTATCAAGGCATGTCACTCCCTTTGTTGCTGTTTAGTCTCTACAATGACTGTAACTGAGCTGTTTGGGCAGCCTGCAGGTGGGAACACACCCATACAGGACAAGAAAGATTCACTACATTTGTGGGCCGGCATCGTGCATCCACGCAGCCATAACTACAACGTCTTCTTTTGGAATTGAACACGCCGCCTATGGACAGGCTCTAAATGTGTTGAAGCTCCATGCAAGTCATCCTTTAACTTCCCAGCAACACTATTTAACCACTGACCTGAGCTCTGTGTGTTCAGAGTATCAGGAAGCTCCTCACTATGTACAAAATATGTGTATGGTTATGGCTGGACCCCAGGATTAATTCTAGCATGTGACTCCTCTCGTAACAGAACTTGCATCATGTATTTACACTAGAGTTTGTCCTCTCTGAAGGTTTGAGTCCTGCGCCCTGGTCTCAATACTGCAAATCAATTCTAAAAGATAAATGATATAAGTGCTCCTGTAGACAAAAGTAGGATTTTTTTTTTGTTTCTATGAGGAGGGAGCTCAGTCTGCCTCCCTCTGGCTTAGTTATAAACGTCCTCCTCACATGGGCTCCCTTTATTCTGAAAACCTGAAGGAATGTAATCTGTATATTTCATTGTTGATAGTCGGTCCTTTATAATATCCGCTTTTATCAGTGTTGCTTTATAAAAAAATATCCTATTATTGTATTACTACCATTGTTTCTACTGTTACTCATTGTGTTTTGCTTTTTTCGTTTTGATTTTGGGGGGTTAATAATGTAAGAGGATGCACTGCAACAACTTGTTAGAGGAATGTTTGTGGCACAGGTCTTCACAATTTGTTAAAAAATGGGGGGTGTCTAAAATTGGGAATTCTAAAATGTTATGTATAAAAATGTTTTGTTCACAATCTTATTTATTAACAGGTTAATTAGTGACTGCAAGATATGAGTTACTTCGATGTATATTTTGTCAAAAGCTGTTCAGTGCATTTTGAAACCATCTTGGGACTTTTTTTAAGATAAAAGGCTATTTTTGTTCAGTCATGAGATGACTTAACTGCTTTGGAATATATTCCAATAAAGACTTTAATTTTGAAGAACCTCTCTGAATAAGTTAATCATAGTTTAAGACAGATTTATATCCTCGTTTCATCAATATCATTACGATTGTTTATGGTTGATACTTGATGGCCTTCGCCTGTGTTTTTTGAAAGGTAACATACTTGAAATAAAATGTAGTCTGCTGCCCTCTTGCGGCGAATATCGGAACGATTGATATTAAAAAGATTGTAAGTTTTAAGGATAACTTATGGGGCGATATTTTGTTTAATTATTCACCCTTAAGTCTTTGTGTTACAACTATCGGTTTGGATGATCGGGAGAGCCTAGAATCCCGTTAGTATCGAATTACTAATTAACGTCAGGGAACAGTCACTTTGCAAATTAATCCGTTTCCGGTGAGCCGTCCTCATGTATCCAAACGCTGTTTAGATTTAGGCTACTTTTCTGTTTGATAAAACGTCTGACCAACTATTCGTTAAATCTCCCCTTTATTGTCTCTCAAAGCTTTCTGCTAAAATAACTCGTGTTTACAACGGAAGTCAATCCAGTGACTACTTCCTTGGCAACCAGCGAGTCCCTGGCAACCACTAAAGCGAACAGGGAGAATAATGGCAAAGACAATCGGTGCGAAAAACTCACTTTGGCAACAAGTGTGTGACGGTAAGATGATAATGTATTTTCTGATAAAGCTTTTAATAACTATATATTATAACTATATAATGAAACCTGTTCTTTTTAATTGCCTTGTCTTGTTTTTTTGGAGAGTATGAAGCTGAGCAGCCCAGTGCTCCCGGTGTTGTGTGGACAGATAGCAGCTCAGTGACCACCCAGCTCTCCCAGTACAGCGCCAGTACACACTCCCCAGTCTTCTATGGACTCACAACAGCCAAGGTCAGCTCATCAGTCAGTGAATTCATCCCTGTGTCTGATTAGTGTGGATCCTGCTGATGATCAATGACTATAATCCTTGGTTTAATTAGGTTTCTGTGGATGATGATGCTCTCAGAGACTTTGACCCTCTTCTCAGCCACCCGGCCCTCGCTGGTTACGCTGTGTTAGAAAAACCTGATCCTACAAGTCAGAGGCACCTGTCTAAATCTACATCTCCTCCACAACTACATGAGTGTAAGATGAATGAGCTTTACTCTGCAGGGTGCCACTGTTTGCAAAAGTCCTTGCTGTTAAATACTGTATGAATGTATGTTTGTGTCAGATCCTGTGCAACGTTTTTTGGAGCAGAGAGTGTTTCCAGTGTTGTTGCCTGGACTCGAGGCTTTGCTGAAAGAACCTCAGAATCACGGATGTTTTGAGGTCTGAATTTCTTTTTATGAACAAAAAAATTGGTATTGTTTAAATCATCAAACAATTAAATGATATTAGGTTCTTAGAAATGACTTGAGTGTTTCTGCAACTTTAAACTATCCACTACGAATCAGATTTAACTGTTTTGTATAAGTTACTTTTCCTATTAAAGGGCCAATATGTAACATTGACAGCTAGCGTCTAAAAAGGGTACTGCAGTCCAAATTCAAAATATTGGAAAGCGATATTTCCCCGCCTCCTCCTCCTCCCCAGATTCGAATGTTAGCCTTTCCTGCTTCATTGTTCCGACCGTGGTCAGAAAGAACAGGGGAGACTTATCGGTCTGCCCCAGGACCGAAGCTGCCGCTAGCTTCGGGGCTAACTCCCGTCACTTTACACACACAGCAGCAAGCAGGAAGCAATACACTGTTATTTTCAGTTTCCGCTGATCCGCTCCGATCCCCGTTCACTCTCGTAACTCATGCGCACACACTTACTTCCTGTCTCTGTCACTCACTTGCTCCACCACCCACACTCACCCACGCAGCTATTCCCAAACAGGGCTACGCTTCTAGTACAACACAAAGCTCACGCGGGTTGCCAGGTTGAGGACACTGAACTTACTCGAGCGCAAGACGTGCACTTTGACAATGACAAGCAACGAGTCCTGTGCGCCAATTTGTTTCATATCTGGCAACCCGGAGTGACGAAATGGGCAGTGAGCGGGATCACGCAGGCCAAAACACACACAGACGTTCCACACTGGAATGGAAATTTCAAAGGAGAACATACTGGCTGCAGCGTTGTTGTCTGATAAGGCTTCAATTTAGCATGTTTCCTTAATCTCTGATGACATATCACGGCCATTTAATGATAAACCCAGTAAATATATTGCATATTGTTCCTTTAACTGTTAGTAACTGTTTTGTATAAGTTACTTTTCATATAAAGATTTCAGAAACAAAGCATATCTTATAAAATGCACAATATAGTTAAATATTATTCTTTCTTTTGTGTTGCAGAGGAAAATAACAGCATTTAATCCATGTGACTTCCTAACAGAGTATCTCTACAAGTAACAGACTCACACACAAACACACACTGTTCTCCTCATCTCATCATTTTTTTTAAAAACGTTATAGTTTGAGTGTCTCGTGAAAAGTTGTGCGTCATCTTTTTTCGTCCTCTTTCTCTCTTTTTCTGTAGCCACAACCCCCGCAGGCAACAACTGGTCCCAGTGAACTTCCATGACGTCCCCTTTGTCAAGGACTGGCTCAGCAGGCAGTGAGTGTCTTCTCAACTGTGACTCACACACACACTCAGACATGTTTAATTGGGTCACTTTTGGGGGCATTCCTTAGATTGACATTAAGTTCCTGGAGACTTACCCCAACCCTAACCCTTACCCTAACCTTCAATACTGACCCAAAAATCTGTTGTTACCCTAACTTTTCTCTCTCCCCCTGTCTTCAGCCCCAGACCTCCCATCCCTCTTTTTCTGCTGCTGAGTGAGGATCAGGCTGCTCTGCTCATCCAGGCCTTCTGGCGGGGATACAAGGTACGCTGGGCATAACAAGAGTCTAAACAACTTCTGTCAAAAGTATATTTTGAGACTAGTAGTAGGACGGCAGACAGCTAAATTAATATTGAGGGCCTTTTACAGCACTGGAAAATATGGAAATTATATTCTAATGTGTAAGAAAATTAAAAAAAATCAAATTAAATGTCTGGAAGAAAATGCATTGGAATATATACAAAGCTATCTCTTTGCATACTTAATCTGTGGCTATGCCTGGCTGTGCTAGGCTTGCCGACTCTTACCGACTTGGTAAAAAATGGGATTTTGCACTATGAAGGAACCCTGTGATCTTTGCTGCCTGCATGTGTGCGAGTGTATGTTTGTCTTTTAGGATACAATAGGTTCCCTGCTGCATGTGCACTGGCCCAAAGTGTGATCTTGTTGTATAATACCATCCAGCTGAAAAGCGCCTCTTCCACGAGGACAGCAATTTTATTCAGCAGCTTGATTATGTCATCAGTGATGTCGGGCCTTAATTCCTTCCTGTGTGGGCGTTGAAGTGCTCTGTGCAGTGATATAAATAGACAAAAACAGACACTACCAGAGGCAAACAGCAGTGATTTGACTTCACACGCAGATAAACCCAATCTGTTTTTTGCACAAGGATGAAAGCAGGGGTTATGCTTTTGTTTGTCCCAGCAGAAGCTCTTATTTTTTCAGCCTCAGTCTTGCTGCACAAGCTATTGAAAGCAAACCCTGCTAGCTGTGCTGTCATGTACAATTGCACCCTCTATGAAAGATATGTAATAATGTATCTGCATATGGTTGTATTTGTGGGTGTGTGCATGGAAAGATGCAGTGAACATGTGTGCTTGTGAGGCCACAACCAGGTATGGACTACTTGTACACCAGCAGGGGGCAACACTTCCCTTTTTTATCCTGTAACAACAACAAAAAATCCAATTTGCATCTGCTCACATGAGGTGGCAGCAGTGAGCCAGCTGACCTCTCTGTGTTTACCCTGAACTAAGAGAGGTTCAGCAGGGCCACTGAAAGCACTGCAGCCCGGCACCCCAAGGGCTTCACAGGAACAGAGGCCCAACCAGAAAGGGAGACGGTCGTGAGAGGATGGGATGATATGTCTGGAAGGATTAAGATATGTCTGGAAGGATTAAGCTCAGGCTATATTAGGAATATTTTCATATATGGATGGATGGCAAAAGGGATAAAAGAGGCAAAAGGATGTAGCCTCAGATTAGGAATGGGTTAAGATGGAGGGAAATGCAGCCCTGGTGACATCTGTAGCGTGTAAGAAAAGGGGAAGAGATGGAGGCTGGAGCGTCTGAGCAACACAGGAGGCAGTGAACGCAGCACAATCGGGGGACAAAGTTGAGGGACGGCCTCTTAGGATCATAACTTATTCAAAATACACAGGGTGGAGATATTTTGGGTAGCCGCAAAGTCCTCACACTGGCGGTGCTGTATGTCACTGCTGCTGTTACCTCGACTCGAGAGACAACAGCAGTTAACAGCTCGGTGAGCAGCAGAGACGAGGACGTTAAGACAAACAGTCAGCTGTGCAGCCCACATGCACTGTGAAACTTCATTTGCTTCTCTGTGTCTGCTTGTGTGACAACGATTATGCGCTTAAAGCCTGTTATAATCCCTTATTGTCTCACATTATAAATCTAATCTGACAAAACTCTCATATCGTATCTTAGCTCCCACATTTAGAATATCTGAGTAACCAATAACAAGCTATATTTCCCAGTAATCTGTTCTAGTGTAGGTCTTTTAAACACTTTAGAATATTTTTAGGGGTTTAAAAGCGCGTAATAGGATTATGGGATTTTGGGAAAACATTTGACTCAATGAAGAATATGAGTTTTTGGATACTTCACTAACTCTTTTGATATGTTAATATAGCGTTCATGCTAATTATCATGATATAAATCTGATCCAAACCTCTACCTTTATCAATGTACCCTGTTCTCTTCAACCACACCCCCTCTTTCCCCCGCACTCTTACACCCTCTGCTGTTATATAACCCGCCTGACGCAGCGCTGACTGCAGAGCGTGTGTGTACTTGTGAGTGTGTGTTGGTAAGAAAGACAGGCAGACTGAGGGCCGTGAAGCAGGGAAGGAGGGTATTTTTGTAGATTGGAGCTTTATCCCTCCATTATTAATGTGACTCATCCAAACATATTGAGGACGGAGAAAGAGCAGCGGTACAGCATGTACTCGCATAAAAACACACACACATTAACTCACATCTATGACCCAGACAATGCCACTGTCTGTTGTTTCACTCGCAACTATAAAGAGCTGACGGGTCTAAACATATTACATAATCTTCTTTAGACTGTGCGCCTCAGCCCAGCTCTAATCCATTCATCCATGCCTGCTACTGTAATGTACACATGTGTACATGCACACACACACTCTGCTGATCACTAAGACTTCTCAGGCTCTCTCAGGTCCAGTAAGCTGAGTTGGAGTAACGTGGCTGCTGTGTAATAAATAGGCAGCACAATTAGGCTGTCAATAGAGAGGATTTGTGTCCAAGTAGTGAAGCAGGATTTTATTATGATCTTTTCCACTGTCTCCGTTTAGAGATTTATGAAGCAGACACACAGCAGTTGGCCATTTCCTGTCTGTACCGCCGTGCTGTCCTGTGCAGTGTTTCCTTGTAGCTGTACTCGCTGTCTAGAAGAGGGTCAGATGAGAACATTAAGGCTGTATATGACTCAGATGTGTCGAATCAGATTCCAATCAGACGTTTGGACTATTCGGTCCCTTTTCTGAGTCTCATGTTTTACCTAAAGACGCACGTTTTTCAGAGTTTGGTGGTCATGGTAGTATCGACCAGTCAGGTATCGGCAGAGAGAGCAAAAGCAGGCGGAACGTAATCCGTCATAATGACGTCCCCGCTCCCATCGGCGGCCATCTGACAATGATTTATTTGTCTCTATAAGCAAACATCTGCATGTAAGAGCAGCTAACAATCCGTTCTATTTCAGCTTTAGCAACAAACCTGCTTGACGCTGGGTCGCTGAAAAGGAAAAGGAGGTCTTTATTGGAAGTTGTTTATCACTGGCTACACTGGAAATACAGAGAAGTTGGCCATCGTTCCCAGAGGCGTATATCGTTGTCAGACGATAGCTAATGGATTAAATTTGCAGGAACATGATGTAGATTTTTTTCACAAAAATAATAAGTCGTACGTTTTTATTTTTATCAGCGTTTAATAAACAATATTTAATACAAACGTTGATCCGGTCCCGACATGTCTCGAGGAAGTCTTCTTTGTCTAGCAGGCGCAGTTATTGTCTAAAAGTGGGACACTGTGAGGAGCCTACTGTGTGTACTCTTCTTGACATAAACTAATAGAGCAGTTTGAAAGAATCTCACACACTCTCTCCCGGAGAGCTCTCTAGCCCACTGCAGATCTAGGTCTGAGATTCCAGCTGAATGATCCGAGGGCAGCGGTAGATGAATGCTTTGAATTGAGGTCCAGAGTTGAGACAGTGTCGGGCCATGTGCAGTGACACTCATGCAGAAAATATGTCAAAGGCACTCAGGACACACAGTAGCCGATGGCTCTGTTTTGTCCTCACTTCCCCCTCCTGCAGAGGGGCTGTAGGGTCTCCAGATTGGATGGACGAAAGGTCAGGTTCTGATATCATCTGTAATAAAGGGAATTTTTTACATCTAATTATAGTACACTCATAGAGTCTACAAATGCGTAAATCAGATCACAGGTTGCTTAGCTGGTTAAGCCTCGATCGAAGCATCACTCAACAAAAAGATGATGGATGGAGTGTGAAGCTGGGTCTTTATGCAGCCTGTCAGTGTGCGGCTGCAGCCGGCTCCTCCAAACAGAAAGCATTGTGCTGCTGCAGAGTGTGAGACTGGGAGAGGAGCTCAGTCACACAGGCAGCTCTGCACAAAGAAAGAATGGCAGCTTGAAAGGCCATGCAGCGGGACTGAAGAGTGTGTGAGAAACCGTGTGCACATTTCTTGGGGTACGAGGTGAATGTGTGGGGTTCTGCCTGTGCTTTGACAGACGGAAGAGGATGGAGCCCCCATCTTTTTTGTGATTTGTGCTTTTGTCTGATTTTCATTTTATTTGAAACCTTTATTGAAGCCTTGAGGGGTTTTCCTCATTTGTGATTAAAGAAAAAGCAGAATGAAATCAAATAAAAAGGGCAGTGATCATAAAAACAAAACAATGTCCGATTAAAGATTCTAATCCCTACTTTAAGCGTACATACAGCATAAAGACTGTCTCACAAGCACACTGAAACAGGCTCAGTAACATGGACAATTATAGCAACCAAACACTTTATTGGCAAAGCTTCAGTTCTTTCCAAACTAGTAAGATTGTGTTTGTAAAAAAAATGAGGTTCTATAAATCTGATCCAAATGCGTAAACGCTCTCACACAGCACACACAGATGCACAAACACAGCATCCTCAATGCACACAGTCAAAGTAAAACCCCACCCCTGCTAATCAGCTGTGTTCATGCACACAGACAGCCTTCAAAACACTGCATAAACACTCAACACAGCTCTTTGTCTCCTGTTGTCAGCATCCTGCACAAAGCATGTATATTTCAAAAGGCAGCTTTCCAAGAACTGAACATCTTATTTTGTCGCTGTGTGTGTCACATCATAAAGCATTCCCTAAAAGGGGGGGGGGTCCAATGGCCGTCCTGCATTTCCATCATTTAGCAGAAGGTGAAAGCTACACAGGAAGAGCTAGAGGTATGCTGCAGGACTCCAAAATGCAAGTGACAGAGTAGAAATGGCCACATGCACAAAAGGGATGGTGAGCAAACACAACAGACTCCGACCCCCCCCCACCCCCCACCCCTCCTGACCCTCACCCCTCATTTCCATTTCTATGGTTTGCTCCCATCAGCAAAGGGGCTGTTGCAGCGCCGTGACACCCGCTAAATTAACTATTGAAGCCCGCTCGGCCAACCCGATCCTCAACCCATCGGGCAGGCTTATATAACGGCCCGCTGCTAATAGCAACACTATTGTCGGCATTCACGCAGGCACTTGGGAGAAGGTTTGGTTGGAATGGAGAGGGAGGAGTGAGAGGAAAACAAGAGCAGAGAGATAAATAGGAAGGATGAAACAGAAGGAGAAAATAAGGCGTAAGAGAGAAGACAAGGATGGAGGAAATGTGGAGGAGAAAGACGCAGAGTTGGCAGGGGAGTAGTAGTAGGAGGTGGAGATAAAGATGAAAAAGTCTGTTTAGTAATCTACACACAAACAACTACTTCAGGGGTTTCCTTTGAAAACAAAAGCATAACGCATGCTAGCTTCAGAATGTGCAGAGAGAAGAATCAAAGACAACTCGACATGAATCTGCGGCAGAATTTGACCCATTTACCCACCTCTGTGGACACACTGGGTTATGCATCTTAGCACGCTTCATTACCATCAACAGTGGTGGTTCTCTGCAGAAGGGACCTTTCAGAAATAGTTTCCACAATGCAGCTCTGTACAGCACAGCGCTATATCATTATACGCAGTTAGATTCTGTATGTTCCTAACTATGTTATGCAACGTGTAGCACCTTCATATAGCCATTATGTTCATCACAATTAAAACATTTCAACAGTGGAATTATAGAAAATAAGGGAAATAAAACTATTTAAAATAAAGACACCCTAATAAAATATGAGAAATAGAGTGAAATACACAAATAATTATACATTTAAAGACCCCCTCCAGCGAAGATCAAGCGTGTAACCTTGCCAGCATCTCCATGTGGTGTTTTTCATTTCAGGCACAACATCAGCAGTCATCTCCGTGGCTGGGCCTGTCTGCTTTTAAACTGCAGTGTGCCAAGGACAGGCTGAACAACACATTTACAGACACACCTAAGGAGCCAATCCTGTTAATGCACGGGGTGACGCTATGCATATTATTATGTGCAACCTATGGCAACCACTTGGGTGATGCGCGAGCCAGCTGTAACCATCATCGTAATTTCTGCAAACTCACTCCTGACTAACGTTAACGTTACTACTACTAATAACTACATTTCAAGCTAGCTAAGTTTCAACAAGTTGCCAGTAAACGATGGCAGACTTTTCACGACGAAGGGGGTGGTTGTACATTTACATAGTGGGTGGGGACTATGCAGAGTCAGGGAGAAGGAGGAGATGCCTTGGGAGGATTTTTACAAGGTAATTAAACATATTTTGAAAAAAAAGGTGCAAAAGCTGTATTCTTTTAGTTTTAACCCCCCTCATACTGACTTTGAGGAGGCCTAAGATATTGCCGCTTAACTGGAGTGGTGTCTCAAAGATGTTACTGAAGTCCAAAGCTGAGGGGCCCCGACAGAATAACTGAGAAGATGATGGAGCATGTTTGTGCAATAGTTTAACCCTGTTGCAAAGTCAAACAAACAGACGGATATTGTTACAGAAAACATTAGACAGCACTGGCAGCTGACTTGTAATGAATAGCTTACAACTTAATTAAGATATTGATGGTGTAAGCTTATGTGAAGCTATAAACTACCTTTGGACATTCGCTGTGTGTGTCTGTGTGTGCGTGTTGTAGATCAGGGCACGCCCAGATGTGCAGGAGCTGCGCCTGTGGCAGAAGGAACTGAGGGAGAATCGTGACATTGCTAAAACTGTTGAGCAGTTCTGGATCCAGCAAGAGAGCCGAGGTGAGAGCACACACACACAGACACACACACTTACACACAAATTCACATGGTTTCAGTGAATAGGAGACCTCGGGCTCGTCGGCAACACAATACCATAGATCTTGAGTTTTCTCCTGTGGCCCACAATAGCTTCTAAAAGGCAACACACAAACAAGCTACAAGGCACAGGTATCAATCTATACAGTATCATACACACATATATCAACTGCTGCACAGTACAGTCTCAGACACACAGTGACACACACTTAAACTGCCTCAGAGGTACAGTATTCATCTCAACAGAGCTTTGAAGTTAAAGCAGAGAGATGAGGATTTGAGAGCAGTGACACAGAGAAGGAATGAGGGCAGACACAGAGATGGAGAAAGAGAGAGACGGGGGGAGTGAGTAAGGAGAAAGAGAGAAGAGATTACAAGCGAGGGAGAGAAAGTAAATGTCTGCAGGGCTCCGGGTGTGTTTGTGTGACAGAGAGATAGAGCACAGCATGGGGATACATGTGAAGACAGAGAGGAGATGCAGAGCGAAGATGGAGGGGGGTGGAGACAGGGAGACGAATAAAATGATAAAGTGTGTCCAGGCCTTTGATTGGTGTGTGTGTGTGTGTGTGTGTGTGTGTGTGTGTAGTGTACTCCAGCATGATAGACAGAGCGAGCAGCTGGGAATGCAGGCCCATGTCCATCGTGATTTACAGGCTTTAGAGCTCAATGAGAGTGACTAAACTTTGTCCTTGAACAAACACATGCACACACACACACACACACACACACACACACACACACACACACACACACACACACACATGCAGAGTGGTAGTATTGTATATAAGGGACTCCTAAACCAGTATACTGGCTTTCTAGAGGCTACATGAGAAGAGTGGGGCAAAATGGTTCATGCTAATGTTAACATTTTAGCTCAAAGAATGGTCGGTCAGGAAAAAACTAAGATGACTGCAAACATGGAGGCCACTTAAAGGGCCAGTTCGCAGATTTTCCGCTTCTCCAATGGACACTGTAAAACCTCCGCCAGCATTAAACGCGTCATCTGGCGGAGGCCAGGGAGCTCGCTAAACTACACTTCCTCAATCTAGGACGCCCGCCTCCGATGTCATGTCTCGTTCAAAATCGTCAGGTTTGAAATGTAGACTGCAGACCTGAAGATTTTTTAGACAATCCACCGGTATATTCTCATCTTATTTCGGATTTGGTACCGCTCTGACCTTGCAGTGAAAATGTTGGTATTTCACTCCAGCGTCTCTCTTTCTTTTCAGAGGGAGGTGTGCAATGCATGCTGGGTGTTGTAGGAATGTAGAATTGGCGAAACCACAAGCTATTTGTACAACTTTCTCCACAGCTATGGCGCCAATTTCAAATATTACTGCTTCTATCGATTACAGAGAACACCAGCTTTGACTGACAGTGCCTTTTTCCAGGGGTGAACTGCTCCTTTAAGTCAGAGTTTATGGCTTAATCTGTATGAGTTGATACGTTCTGCGAACCTGCAAATTTGTGTGAAGAAGATAAAAAGGATGAAAAAAAAGAGAGCTAGATTTTTAATCACAGCTTTGTTTTGTAGCTATAGCTGCTGCTTGGTTGGTGTCACGGGGTATAGCCTTCACGGAAATAAATTGCACACAGAAATTTCAGGATGTAAAGGGCTACTAACAACATCTGTCAACTCCAGAGCAGAATTGTGATAAATGTCTATCTCAAGAAATGTAAAGACCACAGCTGTGTGGAAGGACACGGTCTACGTAGGATGAGCCTGTGTAGACGCTAAGGCCGTACTGAAATGAGACGGTCTGGTCTACGGAGGATTTCCTGTTTGCGTCACCCGCTGTTCCCGTCCGCACCCTTGCGTCACAAAGCGCTGCTCCTGTCGTCTAGCAACAGGTAGCTAGCTGGCTAACTATCTAACATAATTAACGTTGCGTAACGACCTATTATTTTAAAGATAATTTGAAGTTTCAAAGTGTTTTTTTTTAAACTTTTTTTTATCTTTAGCTATTGATACCAAAAACTTTTACATTTAAAAGTGTATTCCTCCCCGACTTGAGAGTCCGCCATCTTGTTTGACTTAGCGCGCAATGAATCTCAGGATACGCTGGGCCACAAAGGCTGCACTTGATGGATCCTTCGTGGCCCCGGGAAAAGGAGGACGCATTTGGCAGGCGCCTCTGAAGGAGCCCACTAAATGGAACACCGCTGCCGCTGTGACGCAATCCGCCTTCAAATACGTCCTTCGAAGGATGCAGCCCCTGATTTGGGACACAGCTCACATAAAGAAGTGTTTGAAATCACATCAGATCCTTTGTGATGTGTGATGTTCACACTGTTGTAACAATAAAAGATCATCGTTACACACGAGCGTAAAACGTGGCACACCTTTGCCTGTGAATGAGCGTATTAGGCAGTCGTGTCATCTCCGTGTTTGACGCTCACAAACAATGACACCAGCATAAACACAGGTTTCTTCCACACTGACACATTCCACACAACAAAGGCGCTCACTGCAGCAGCTAACGAACATTCTTCAACGGCCACACTGTGCTGCTGCTAACTGCTGCGGCTGCTGCTGCACCACTACTGCTGACCTGACATTATAGCAGGGGGGCCTGGGGATGTGTGTGAGTGTACAAGAGAGTCTGCCCAGACTGTTCTGACAGAAAGCCATTTTCTAACCTCTTCAACAGAATCTGAAATGGTTGAGGGACACAAGGGGAACAGCACTGTGTGAGCTAGCGCCAGGCAGGGACAGAGGGAGGGAGGGGAAGGGACTGATGCTGAAGTTGCAGTTTGTATGCTGGTTTAGCCTGTTGTTGTTGTGGATGTAATGAAGCAAGCACTGCCCTCCAGCACTGACAGATAAATGACCTATGTTTGGGGCGGTAGTAGAGAGAGGGTTAGTCAGAGAGAGAGAGAGAGAGTAATTATTTAGGGAAGCCGCCTCCCTACTGTAAACACGCTCCCTAAGTCGATCCGGCAACAGCTGCACTCGTCTCATCTGACCCGAGGAGACCAGCAAGCGATACCTCTTCTGCCATTTCCCATTTCACAGTCTGAAATCAGAATAAGTCAGAGACGGAGAGAAAAACAACAAAAGGGGAGAGAGCAAAGTAACCGAGGAAGCAGCCACACGATGATACCTCGGGGTCAAAGGGTCACGGCTTATTTGGCAGGTGCAGCTGTCAGCGGGCTCATGAATCACCACATGACTGTCCTTGACTGTAGCCAGACATGTTGGATGTTTACCTTCAGTCAAAGCGCTGCTGAAACAGAATCATTGGTTCTTTTGAGTCATTTATCAATTAATTATTTAAGATCCGCCACACCGTGTTTAGAAACGACACGTCCTGGCTCCTAAAACGGAGAAATGAACCATTAAATGTTAAAAAGGTACTAAGGAGCTGCATCAGTGCAGATGTTGATGCTACAGATGGTATTCAGGAATTAAACTGCAATTAGAACTTTTTAAAACCACACTTATAGTAAATAGAGCAGAACTCTCACTATTACAATCTATTGCAATCTGTCTGTGGCTCCTGTTGTGGCATAAATGTCCAAATATAGCAGTCTATTCATCATAGCTTCACTTCCATAATGTCAAAGCCATTGCTTTTAACTGGCAGGTAACAAAAGGCCACTACAAAAGCCCTGCAGCTGTCACAGTGAGAGAGGCTGAATCATGGTTTGTCAAACAAGTTCGCCGTTTTTTCAGCCCAGGCCTTAAAGTAATAATCTCACAGATTTTCATTTAATTAAATGTCTGTTAAGTCTCTATCTATCGCCGAATGAGGTAACACAATGGTGATTGAGCCTATGGCCCACTGCTGAAAGCCTTTAGCCATTAGCAACTTTCGCGAAAAAAAACGCAAGCGGCGCCCAGTTAGTGACACGGTCTGCCAGAGAGGGTAGACAGATACAACTTCAACAATAAGTGAAAATCCAAAGAAAAAGAAACAAACTCGACGCTCAGATGAAGCAAACAGTCTGAAAAGGAAAGCGACCGTCAGCCAGGAAAATCAAGAGTTACAACCGGAGCCAACCGTGGACGTCACACATGCAGCACTGTCTGGATATCTGGGAAGTGTGCTCCCGTTAATTGCCATAGGTGGCGCCAAAGAGAACGAATCTGAGATCTTCGAGATTATCACTTTCAATTTTTCCTTCTTATCACTTATTACGAGGATAAACAACTTGACAAATAACAATTTTTATTAAATATTGGGCAACCACTTTAGGCCTTTAAACACTATAGTATTAGACCTAACAAAACAGGACCCTCGCAGTAGAACCATATGTGTTCATGTTTTATAGATTAAAAGAGGCATTTATTGTTATTTTTATTTTCAACATTTGTGCTAGGGGTGGCGGTTTAGCTCAGCGGTTACATCTACATTCAACATTTCTTATGTAGAATCTGTAAATAGAGATTAAATGAAACCTGACAGAACACAGCTTTGAACGCATGATTTGATTAAACCTTTGGAGATGTGTCTGACATTTCTTTTTGCAGAATGGTTGGATAGACACTTCTAAATGATGAGCAGTCAGCTTTTAAACAACAAGAGCCTGCTCATATTAATGATGCTGTTTTTGGTCTTTCTCCAGTGGGCTCCTCCATGACTGATCTTCCAGAAAGCCCCCAGCCCGGTGACTCAGATGTGTCCATCCAGGTAATGTCCCCCACCCCTCAGAGCACTGTGGTCCACACGCCCACCACCCAGATGACCCCTGAGGCCGGTGAGTGGCTGGTGACCCCCAGCCTGCTCTGCATGGACAAAACGGCCTCCACGCCACCACTGACTGATTATCCCAGCCCAGTGACAAAGCCCTGACTCCGGTGTCTCCGTCTTTACTAGGAACTCAAAACCTCAGCTAGACAAGTGGTTCTATTAACTGAAATCATTGCTCAGTGTACAAGGTTTGTCTGATGTTTAAAGGCTATTAAACTGTGTTAGGTTGATGTCAAACTGACCAAAGTGATCTGTCAAACAAGCCATTAAACACGCCTGTAACCAATTGGATATGGCCAGGCGGGGATTTATGGTCCGAGGTCCGTGTCTAATTAGTTGATTGCTTTCATTGCCTTTTTGATGGATCACTTCCTTTTACGAGTCTCACACACCAAATGAACACAATATAGTGCGGTTCACATATTATACTGTTGGGAACGAAGCCTCTAATATTTCCTTTCAGCCCCTCCAGCTCACTGGATGTTGTTTTTCCTTGCCTTGTCATTTTCCTTAGCAATCATACACATCAAAGACTTGTAGCATTTCCATTCAAGCCAGGAACTGTTAGAGTGAAAGGTGACTCTGCATGCAGTGCAGCATTTTCTGTCCTGTTCATAAGAAAGGGAAGTTACCCTGTCTGGGAAACGGAGCATAAATAAAAGGGTTTAAAGATCTCCTCCAGTGAAAATCAAGTGTTTAACCTTGTAAACATCTCCATGTGGTGTTCTTCATGTGCTACAAGACATATCAGGGACAACATCAGCAGTCATCTCCATGGCTGGGCCTGCCTGCTTTTAAACTGCAGTGTACCAAGGACAGGCTGAACAACACGTTTTCAGATTGGCAGGTTTGAGACGTCACAAACCTAAGGAGCCAATCCCGTTAATGGACGGGGCGACGCCATGCATATCATTATGTGTAACCTATGGCAACCACTTTGGCGATGCGTGAGTCAGCTGTAGGCTTCATCGCTAATTACTACATTTCAAGCTAGCTAAGTTTCATCAAGTTGCCACTAAACCATGGCAGAGACATGTTTTGTTTTCATGACGGAGGAGGCGGTTGGAAATTTGCATAGTGGGCGGGGCCTATGCAGATTCAGGAGTTTTTAATGAGGGAGAAGGAGGAGATGCCTTGGGAGGATTTTTACAAGGTAATTAAACACATTTTGCAGAATAAAAACATTTCAGACACAATTTATTATTTCAAGCAGAACATTTTACATGTCTAATAAATGCACTCACTGTCATTAAAACACTGTATGGTGGTGTACTTGCCTACGGAAGCCCTTAGGGGACACGCATCCATACATGTTATTCACTGAGTTTTCCCATGATAAAGAGTTATTTCTGGTTGTTATCTCGGATCTCGACTAAAGAACAACAGGCTGCTCACTGTGATATTACAGACCAGGACATGTCATGCTGCCATTGCCCACACTAATGAGGTAAGTTAAGCCTGTTTCTATGTTCGTTTTGTGCTTTTACATCTGATCATAGCTCGGGATAAGAGGTATGATCATGACGTAATGGTGGTGCTGCAGCGTTATCTCATGATAACGTGATAGATAAGTTGAGATCTTGAGAAAACGACCAGAGATAACTCATTATCACGGGAAAACAGAGTAAATAATATGCATGGATGCATGCTACTAAGGGCTTCTGTACTTGCCTAATATTGTCTGTTTTTTTGGTATGTTTTGTAAAAACTGAATTTTAGAGTTATATTACTATTTTCTTACATGGATTTAGTCTTTGCGAGACTTAAATGTCAGACACTTTGCATCCTCCCCACTTTATTGCACCTCATAACCATCAAACATCATCTTAAATGTCACGCATCATCCATGGAAAGTTCATGTCATTTGATTTGCAAAAATATTGAGGATTAAAAGACTCAACGCTGCTCTACTGACTCTGCTTTTCTATTTTTGTTCATGTCAACAAGACTGTGCAGGTTGTCTCTGTCTTCTCCTGACTGTGTCATTGAACCGGGAGAATAAAGTGCACTGCTGGCATATTTCCATCACTCCTTGAACGCTGCGTACCTGAGGGGATACTTCTGGTTTCTCCTCCAGGGTCTCTGCAGAGAGGCGAGGCGCTGGTCTCGTAATGGACGGCTTCCCTGACCGTCCCGGGCACTGATGCGCGCTGCCTCCCGGTGAGGCACAGGGAGGGTCATGTATCTCCCTCTGCAGGTATGTGGATGCCTGGGAGACAGCTGCCACTGGGTGAGGTGATAAAACAGCCCATTTCATTCTGGGGACATCTGATAGTGCGGCTAGCTCCACAGAGTCTGGCAGCACTGGGCCCGACTGAAACCAGATAACACAGCAGCAGGAGGGAGGGGGCACGGAGCTGTCAGCCCGAAGCCAGAATACAGCGTGTTCTGGGCTGTGATTCCAAGCTGAATGTGTAAAATACAACCAAGTTTATTCACAGAAGTTAAGTCCTGCATGTGCGACAAATACGCTGATTATAAATGACACTTACACCATGTTCTTATATGTTAACAGTTTAAAAACCATTGTTCTAACACCTAAAACATGTAGGATGTAAGAGGCCTCAGATAAAGGAACTTACGTACATTTTTAGGATGCTAAGATAATAGCTAGTGACTTCAAAAATAAAACTGCTACATGATCTGAAGGGTTGAGATATTCTACATAAATTATTCTGTAGTGTTTTTCTTCAAAACTCGACCTGTCAGACTTCAAACCTGCAAGAACTGAAAAGAATATTTATTGTCTTTTAGCTCTGTTTTTGGTCTCTACCTACTAATTCCAATATATCTGTCTCTCGCTGCTGAAAGCTGTGGGTGCGAAAGCTAAATTACAGAAACTCACTACAAAGTTCTATGAAGACAAAGAGGACCTGCACATGAATATGACAACTCTCGAGCCCCTTTTACATTGCCAGTTCCAAGCGGGACTGTTATGGCTCTGTTACCCCTCGTCTTTAATTAAAAATGCATGAAGGCAGAATGATGGGGTGAACATAACTTCGTCTGTGAAAATGGTGGAGCCATTAGGGAGGAACAGCGCTGTGTGTGTATGTGAAGTACACGTCACGCCTTTTTTGCGTCTGTAAGCTGTGTAAAAACACACTGGGGCGGCTTTACATCGCTGTTGCTTGGTTCATTATAAAATGGCAAAGGAAGTTTGAGAGACCCCTCAAACATCTAATTGTTGCCTTGTTATTATAAAAAAATGGAAAAAATAAATGGATCATATGTTGCGTGGGTTTTACATTTTTGGGTGTTCACAGTGAAAAACTGCATAATTCCGTGTTTTTCCAGAATTACATTTTTAAAAAGATCGCCTCTGAAACGGGCCGTTCAGAACAGCTGCAGGTTTCTACGTAGAACCTTGCTGTTGCTGAAATCGACCAATCGTCATTCACCGTCATTCACCTCAGGCTGCCTTCTTGCACTAGCTTGTAGTTCAACTTACCATTCCGATACCTCCTGCTGATTCTGGCTCAGACATATAAGGCCGAATGACCGATCCTAGAGTAGCCATGTTCTCTACAACTTTGGAGTGACAGTGCAGTGCGGCCGCTCCCCAACATGGGATTGCACACGTATCGGAGGGGCTACGCGGTCACTCCAAATACTGTCAGCCAATCGTGGCTATAGCTAAAATATTTCCCTTTTAAACAAAAGTTTCGACATTTTGGGAAATATGTTTAATCACTTTGTTGCTCAGAGTTATATGACAAAATTGGTACCACTCGAATTTGTGTAAATATGAAGCTAACATGAGCAGCAGGTTAGCGTAGCTTAGCATAAAGACTGAAAACAGGGGGAGAGTTTGCTTTTTACCAGGATGTATCTCTTTTGATGAATCCAAACATATATGTTTCATTGTACGGCCAAGTTGTCTCCCTTGTTTCCCGTATTTGACAGTGGTGGCAATCTAATCATCTAATGCTTGGAGTAAAGAAAATATAAAGTCCCAGAGCACATAGTAATTATAGAAATTCATTAAAACAGCAAACAATTCCATTCAGGATTCAACAATGAGGTTTGTTTTAAAATATAGAGGATTTTTGCTCAGATGCTTTAAAATTCTTTTGGATTTTCACTTTAACCCAACCACCTGTGGCTGTTTGTGTGGATTTTGGTGCCCCCTGTGGACAAAGCCGTACCTCGTATCTCTTTGCTGATTTTGTCCTGTACATGCTTGAGCGGTGGTTTTTTACACAAAATAACTTTAATCATCAATGTCTTGTCAATTCACTGACCGAATTTGAGGAGGAATCGGATGATGACCCTAGGAGGAGTTCATTAAAGTATGGACCCTGTAAATGGCCAAAAATAGGCCTCTTTTTTTTAAGTTCAAGGCAAAATGGCTGACTTCCTGTTAGGTTTGGGGTATGGGTGCGTCTTGGCATGTTTAATATGCATACCAAATTTCATACATCTAGGTGACAGTAACCTCTATGGGTATGCCTTTTTGAAATTTTCTACGGGGCGCTATGGAGCCATTTTGCCGTTCTCATGTCTGAGGCCCATAAAATATCACATTTTTTGAGCACATTTAAGCCCCACGTCGGTGCCCGGGCCCTAATAACATGTCTCAATAATATCTTGTTCTTTTATGACCCAATTAAAGGGATCCTTACCAAAATGTATTGATTGTATATCTGTCTGCGATCAAGCTCATCAGATTTGCCTCTCAGATACCCAAACATTGCTAATCGTCTCAAATCGTCTGATTTTAGTCGCTGTATTACCGGCGGAAGAAAAAAACACCACATCCAATTAAAAGTTAACTACAAACATGACACTTTTATTGAACTTTTTTTTCCTGATTCAGTTACAGAAACAAGAGAGTTAACTGTTTTTTTCTTTTTCTAATCAGGGGAATAAAGTTCTATACATATGCATGCTGCGTCACTGCACAGTCACAGCTGTGAAAACCAATATCACCCCTGTCAGCTGCCCTGCTGGAACAGTCTGAAGGCAAGACAAATCAGGAGAGGACAGGCAAGGACATGCCAAACCCAGGGACGACGGGTGTTCAGTGGGCTGCCCAGGGATGACAAACTTAACATATAGAAGTTTTGTGCAAATTTCACCACAGTCTATTTGATTTTACACACAGAGACGATAGCCATCAGAAGTTTCTCTTTTTTTCCCCTCGAGTCTTCAAACTAACAGAGGAAGTTATTCTTAGGTCCAGTGATGATGGCATTTTGTTCCTTTTTGGGGAATCAAACTATTTTGGACCACTTTCCCCCTGACTTGAATCTCTTTGCTTCTCAAGAGCCAGCTCTCTTTTGTGTTTAAGAAAGCACAGACATTAAGTGTGTCATCTGATATACACGGAAATTATGATTGCTGTCACATGACCCTTACATAAATAGAGTTAGTATTCAAAAGTACGTCTGAGAAAGGTCTTACATGTAGAAATGGTGATAAGCATGCACAGATAGGTAGTCGACAAGTGCAAAATCTACAAAGTCACATGTTATTCTTTTTTTTTTGTATTCCACATTAAGTGAATTCATCACAAGAACTGAAACCTCCCACTCTGCTGCCCATCCCAAACCCTGAGGACAGTTCTTCTTCATGGGCGATGACGCATGGATGCTGGGCCTGTTTGCGACCAGGGTTGGCCCAAACCGAGCCTGACATAGCATGGCACGCTCTCTTTGGGCATGGAGCTTGCTCGCTGGTACCAGTCCTATTTTAGAATAGCCAGTGGGTAAGACATAAACATACAGCAGCAGTCAAGAGGTGACACTTTGTCTTTTGTGAGTGGAGGTGTCGGAAAGACAAGGCGTCACCAAAATGACTTCAGGTGGGCGTGATGTTTTTCCCAGCCCTCCCTTCTCTGTTTTTTATAATTCTCCTTAAAGATATAATAAGTAGGATTTTTCAGCAACACTGGGCCCCTCCTCCTGGGCTCTTCATCACCAGAAGCTCACTCTCACTCTCTTGTGCGAGAACACGCCCACCCCGCCGAGCTAACACCGACAGCATCACGGCTACCTTTGCGCTAGCATGCTAACCGCCGGTTAGCTTGTCCTACCCGGTTTGAAGCACCTACCCGTCCGACAGAAAGAAGGCCAACTCTGCGTCGCTCTGTCGCCATGTTCGCTGGTCTGAACGGGGCCCGGTTGCTAATTTGAACCACTCCCACACTCACCTCTACGCTGTGATTGGCTCAGGGAACCACGAGAGCGCCCCTCCTGAAAACGCCCCTCGCAAAGCAACACAACAGAATAGATGCAGAGGGAAGGGTCTCACAAGGGTCTGCACACGCACTCACCAACAAACACGTATAGAGGCCCATAAGTGATGATTTATATTATATTTGTAAAAGTCTGTTTTATTATACCTACTTATTATACCTTTAAATAATCACAGAATAAGTTGTTTGTTTACTTCATGAAGTGCCAAAAGTTCATCTTCCTAACAAAAATAAGGTTTGTTTGTATCTTCGTAACTGTTACAGCAAAGCGTGGACCACTGTCTGAGGATTCTGCACAGGAGGTACAAACAATGTAAATGCCTCAAAATGACAACTGATATCATTTCCATGAACAATAATCAAACAGAAAAATAAAAGCATATCTAGTGTTGGCAAAACATTTCCAAAATGCTATTTTAAAAAATAAAGACACCAGCAAGAGAAAAATAAAAGCATAAAAGGAACAAGAAGCAAATGTATGAACACAAAGCCAAGCAGTTAAAAAAAAATCCCAGATAAAAACAGTTTGCAGTCGTCAGTTCTCCGGTGGGTCATATGACACTGGAGTCTAAATTAAGCCTACTGTTAAAAAAAGTAAATAAGCAAGCAAAGCTCTACAGCACTACTATGTACACAGCTTCTCCAGTGAAGAGAGAGAGAGAGAGAGAGAGCCGGTGTCACCATGAAGAGGGAGGGCGAGAAACGGAGACTCCAGTGAAACGAGAGTCCTTCTTGGCACGGGGACTCGAGCTAGAGCCGACCACAGAGAGACAGTAGGAGGAGGAGGAGGAGGAGGAAGGAGAAGACGACCACATAGAGCAGAGCAGCATGGCCGCCCCCCCACGCCATGCACAAACACACGCACACACAGGCCGGGGAGCCATTTTCTCACACAGATCCGACTGAGTGAAGGAGGGATGTCTCTGTCACATCGACTCCCCTGATACATCTCTTGCTATCTTCTTCCTCACCCATCCCATCTCCTCTTCCCTCCTCTTATATTTGATCTCCCTCTTTCTAGCCAGTACTGTAAATCTGATCTTCCTAAGGCTCTTGGATATCTCGACACACCAGCCCCACGGCTCTATATATAGCCTGTCAATCACAGTTTGACTACAGGATCTGCATCAGAGATGTTCCTGTTGTTTCGAGCCTCACTGGGAAGCGGCGTGGAGAAAAAATGTAGCACCAGAATGCAACCTTGACTTTGAACCCTTCCCTCCTGACACTCTTAAAATCACAACGCACACGTACGCACACATAAAACACAGATAGAGGAACTTAGAACAGGATACCGCTTCATTTCCTCGCTCCGTTTCCTGCTGATATAAAGTGACAGTTTCTCCTGGCTGGTTCAAACCGCCAGTGGCCACCGGAGATGTGGGAGAGCAGCGCGCAGTAAAGTCTGACCTAGATTCACGAAGCGCTGCCTCCCCCGCCGATGACTGACACCCACCACGTCCAATCAGGATCCACCCCTGTAGTTCAGTAGCAGCTTGTGATCCCTCTGTTCAGGTGCTCCGGGCTGCTTTTGCCGTGTGTGTGCGGCCCACTTAGGGCTTCTTTTTTGGGCCGCAGTTCTTCACAGTTTGTTTCACATTTTTGCAAAGTGTCCATGCAGGTGGGAGGATGAGGCGAGGTGAGGAGCTATATGTTTTTATTCACACGTGGTGCAGAGAAATGCAAACAGAGATAGAGAGGGAGGAAGGAGGGGCGTTCACAGGTGAAGCCAGGGGGTTAACAGTCCAAAGTGGGAAGGCTTATTGTATGAGATGTAGGACACACACACCTCTCAGATACTCCACATACACACCCACAGAGGCTGGATTCTTTTTAAGAGGGCGGTGCTCGAGCTGTACAGTTGCCCATGTGCTCTGTCTTCACCTACACTGTGGATGGATGGAGGACAGAGCCAAATGTTTCCACTTGAGCGCCAGCTTTTTGTGGAGCAGCAGAAAAGACATCCTGACTGACAGGAAGAGCTAGATAGAGAGAGCGAGAGCGAGAAGAAAAAAACAACAGATTTCACAGTTTTCGAGGATGCGTACAGTGCTGTAGTCTCAGGGGAGCAAATCAAACACAAAGTAAAAGAATACTGCATGTTGATATTTTCAGATCTGAGTCAGCGTCACTTTTGTTTTGCTACTTGCTGGTCACGTTTTGAGTTTTTCAACCCTTCTTTCGAGATTCGTGTGCTTAGAAGAGCTTCAGCTCTGTCCTCCATGCCCGACTTTCTCTCACACACGCACTCATACAAAACTTGTTTGCACACAGTCAGTGTTTAAGTCTGTACACAGAAGGAAAGGGCCCAGTTGGCATCCATGTTTTAAGTCCAATCCAACCAGGCGACCCCTCCCTCCTCACCCTCTCCATCCTCCTCTTCGCTTCGTTTTCTTCCACACATCTTCCTTCGAATCCTCTCGCTCACCACAGCTGCCTCCCAGTGTAGGTTGGAGGAGCAGAGGGCACCTAGAAGGAAAACATTGAGTTTGTAAATGATTAATAATCTGAGTAGCATCATTTATCTTCACATGCATCTTTACACACATGCACACAGAAGCTTAAAGGAGCATTTCACCCCTGGACAAAGCCACTGTCAGCTGGTGTTCTCTGTAATCGATAGAAGCAATAATGATTGAAATTGGCACCATAGCTGTGGAGAAAGTTTAAATAGCTTGTGGTTTTTCTCTTTCTACATTCCTACAACACCCAGAGTGCATTGCGCCCCTCCCTCTGAAAGGAACGGCCCAGCGAGAGACGCTGGAGTGAAACGTTTTCGCTCCAGGCAACGACTCGGAGCGGAAACAACGAGAATATACCGGTGTATCGTATAAAAATCTTCAGGTCTGCAGTCTACATTTCAAACGTGACGATTTTGAACGAGACATGACATCAGAGGCGGCGTCCTAGATTGACGAAGTGTAGTTTAGTGAGCTCCCTGACCTCCGCCAGATGACGCCCTTTACGTAGTCTGGCGGAGGTTTTCCAGGGCTCATTGGAGAAGCGGATAGCGTCCTCCAAAGGCACAGAGCCAAATTGCATTTTCTTTCTACCATAATGGCATTAGCTCCCCGTAATTGCATGAAATACGTTCATGAACTGATCATTTTATTTAACATAAACCTTCTCGTGTCTTCTAGAAGCTTTCTAACTGTAGCATTTAGAGCTATAAGACCTGGCCCGTCTCGTACCACCTCTAAACCCAAGTTGAAATCGCTTCCTTTCAAAGAGGAAATAGGCTTACTCACTCACCCGTCCTCTCTTTTGTTTAATTCTTTCATCTTCAACGTTTCTTTAAGCTGAATTTATCTTGTAATATACTTTATGCCTTATGCGAGGGTTTCTTTGAACTGTGAAGGATGCTATGTAAATAAGCTTTATCTTTAGGATGAATACACAGAAACAATAAACTAATGACATTTCTGCACTCCCTTTGTCAGGTGAATCAGCACGCCTAGCTGCAATCTCCAGGCTTAGTGACTACAAATGATCTCTCAGTGAGTACAGAGCGTCAGTGTTTTAGCCTCCAGAGAGGTGGTGCGTTGTGCTGTTGTTCGGCGGGCTTAATCATGGCACAGAGGCTGGAAATAAGTTCACCTGTGGCAGCCAGGGTGACCATTATTCCTGCATAATGAAAGGTGTGACAAGCCGGCAGACAGTCGCATCATTCAAAGGACAGATAGCATCGCAGCTTCTTTTTTTCACGCACGGGAGCTCGCAGACACTCACACATACACACATCAATGCTGGATGAGGGACCATTTGTGACAAACCCATCCATGCATGTGCCCACACACTATACACACACGTTCACGACCATGCACCCACAATCTGATAATGCACACACACACACACCTCTCCCTCATTCTTGTGCAATGACGTACGGTCTGGAACGCACAAATGTGCATGCAGTCTTGTCGGCGTGGTCGAATGAGAGAGCGGCGTGTAAGCGGCGTGTACCTGTGACTGGGAGGATGTACTCACCGCTCCCCCGTTCAGGATCATGGTCATCTCGGTGGGCTGGTACACGTTGCTGCGGAACGGAGCGCTGGGCCTCGGGCCGGTGTTACTGTTATGTTGCCCTGCACCTCCGCCACTCCTCAGGCCTGGGATGAAAGAGATACAGAGGCAGTGAGAGGCTACTTCCTGTGACGCACTACATCACTGTCTCTGTAGAAGAAAGCAACACTTGCTTTGTAATCCTGCGCCACAGAAATATCTTCCTGTGATTATTTCTTGCCACGCATGCAAATGCTTCCTGGTGATCTATTACTCACTGTGGCCTACATTCTGCCTACATTCTGCCTACAGCCTGCCTACAGTCTGCCTGCACATATTCCTCCTGTCTGCTCTGAAATATGGGACTGTACCTGCAGTGTTCTCGTCGCTGTATCCGTAGCCCTGGTTCTCCACAAACTGCCTGTGAGAAAGTGGGATGTCTTCGTCAAAGCTGGTCTCCCTCATCCGTGTCGAGTTCTGGGAGGTGTCGAAGTAGTCCGGGGCAGTGGGCTGTGGAGGGGGTCTCAGGCAGATGTGGGATTCAGGAATGGCGTGGAAGATCAGCAGCAGCCAGCCCTGAGCCACCAAAGCGATGGCTAGTGCCGGGTCGTTCCAGTCCGGGGACCTCCCCAGCCAGGCGTTGCCGTACAGATAGAAGCCCACCCAGGCCACCCACAGCAGCAGCGACAGCAGGCAGGTCACCAGCAGCCAGATAGCGTTGCAGCGCCACTGACGTGTCTTCGCACACAGGGCCAGGGAGGCGGCGGTCAGCGCAGCTAATAGAAGGGCTAGCACATAGCTGCAGGCTAGTGAGAAGTCCAGCGGTAGATACTGACAGGCAGCTCGTCCCTCCCTCAGCACGGTCAGAAGTAGCCACTCGGCAGCGATGATGCCCTGCACCGCGCTCAAACCCAGCGCAAGGCCTGTCAGGGCGCAGCCTCCAGGGCTTCTGCGCTCCCTGCCGAGCCTGCGCAGGCGGACCCCCTGCACCAGCAAGCAGGAGAAGCAGACAGCAAACAGGAGACCCCACAGGGCCCTGCGGAGCAAACATAGAGACTCATCCTGCTCGATCAGGTATGCAAAACTCAGGGCGAACAAGCCGAGGACGCCGAGGAGCAGCAGGAGGATTGGTCCCACGCCGCTGCGCTTCTCAGCCTCACTGATGTGATGTAAACGGCACAGCAGGACAAGGGCGAGCAAGATGGCAGTCAGCACCCCACCGGCAGCCACTGACTCGACAGCCACACCCCATATGGAGTCCAGGTCACAGAGGAGGGTGTAGGGACGCACAAGGCCCCAGCCGCAGCCTCTCGGGAGAGCCTCCGAGTCTTCAGAGTCTTGACCGGTGGCACGATGAGTTACAGACAGCAGCAGGAGGAGGAGGACCGGCAGGAACGCCATGTCTGAGAGATCAACAGAAGAAGAGGGGGAGGAGGAAAGATGGAGAATTGAGAAAGTCAAAGGAGCGGAGAGGAAGGGGAGAGAGAAAGTGAGTGAGTGGTTCTGGTAATAAAAGAGCTGAGCAGTCACAGTAATCATCTGCCTGTAAGTGACAATACAGACAGCCACTGCTGTGTTTTAGAGAGGAAACAAAGGATGGCAGTTCACGCAGGGTGAATGACAGAAGCCTTTCCAAACACACAACAACACACGCTGACTACAGCCCTGCCTGTTTTTGAACCTTTTAAATGCTCCATTTTGCAGGGAAACACCTACAAACCCAGAAAAGTCCAGATAAACTGCTCACTCACAGAGATGTATGGTCAGAGTCAGAGCGCCTACAAGAGAGTTTTAGGTGAACTATTTGTCCGGTGTTGTCCAGTGAACCGGCTGCCGGAGCCCCTGACAGGAAAGCTGCTGCATCATGCATATCTTTATAGAAAAAGACGTGTGCGTACAAGCATTTCTACTCACTATCAGGCATCTAAGGGCATCTAGCAAGGCGTGAGGTGATGCATAATACACCGAACACAAATACACAGCGCCTCGAGCTTCAAGTACAAACACTCGGATACTTTTGTGTCCGAGTGAAGAAGAAGGAGCACTCAGTGAGCGAAATCAATGCTGCCTCTGAATCTGCGTACTCCTTTATTCATCACAACTGTCAGACACACACACACACACACACACACACACAATCCTGTCACTGGGCTTTTTGTTTGGATGATCAGCGCTGTCATTTCACCGGACAGGCTGTGTGTTTTATGCGAGGCTGATCTGTATTTAAGACACCACAATACCTCCCTCTCACACACACAACGCTTCACTTTGCCAGGTTACTGTCAACCGTCTCTCCGCTACGTCGCTAAGCTAACAGAAATTCTTTCCAAGCTGGCTCATAGGCCTTCGAGCTACACTTTTAATTGTTTATTTCAGAGTCTCACTGTAGTTTTCACTTTGAAAAAATGTCCTCGGTCCACAAATAGACTGAGCCACAATATTTACATACCACTTAAAGGACACTGGATATCCCCTGCTTCATGTTCTCTCTCCATGCCAGTAAGGCAGGGAGAGTCACACTGTCAGGCCCGTCAGTGGAGAGTTGTAGGTTTAAATACACACCAGCCAGGGCTGCAGGTCGCACACGCTCCTCCCAGACTGGAGCTTAATAAATGGGCCACACAGCGAGACAGAGACAGACCCCCAGACACTCTGATTTATTTTATCATTAAAATAGGGACGGAAGTGGGAAGAAGGCTTGTTAATCTGCAGTAACTAGACGAAACCTGAGGTGCTGGTTTGGCTCGGTTGGAGGAGCAGGCGCCCCGTGAATAGAGGCTACAGTTGAAGCAGTGATCGCAGGTTCGACTCCCTGCCTGGTGATCATTTGGTGCACGTCACCCCCTTCTCTACTCCCCACACTTCCTGTCAGACAAAAAAAATAGACTAGACCTACTTCTGATTGTATGATTTGATTGTTTGATTCTCCAATATAAGCTTAAGAACGAATCTGATGTTACTTCCTGCAACACTTCAGAGGGAGGCGTTCGAATTCTCGTCTTTTTAATTGGATGCTTGACAAATTACCTTTTGATATACAAAACAAAATACTTTCTAAGACACGATGCACGCTTACAGATTTAGTTACCACTAGTATATTGAAGATCAACAGTCGATCAACACAAACATTTTTATCATTTCAGTTAAGCAAAAATGCCACACATTTCATGGTTTCAGCTTCTCAAAAGTGACAATTTACTGCTTTTCATTATCTTAAATCAGAGTAAACGCTTGGTGGAAGGCCTGGAGCCACCCTGCTTTCCCAGCTGTCATTGGGTGAGAGGCGGGGCCGTCACAGAGCTGAGACGCTAACACAGGCAATTTTAGAGTCACCAATGAACCTAACGAGCATAGTCTTTCGACTGTGGGAGGAAGCCGGAGTACCCGGAGGGAACCCGCGCACGCACGCACAGGGAGAACATGCAAACTCCACACAGAAAGGCCCCCGACGGAGGGTCAGGATTCCAACCATGAGCCTTCTAGTTGTGAGGCGGAAAAAATCACAAGCAGCGCCCAGTTAGTGACGCATTTTCCATCAGCCAGCAGTGGTTGTTGAGAGAGGGTAGGCGGAGCTAAGCGGCTGCTTTTCCGCTCTCTGCGAAAGTTGCGAGTAAACAGTAATCTACTATGGCTGAACGAACAAAGAAAAGATGGATGACTACAGATACAACTTCAACAAGAAGTGAAAATCCAAAGAAAAAGAAACAAACTCGACGCTCAGATGAAGCAAACAGTCTGAAAAGGAAAGCGACCGTCAGCCAGGAAAATCTTACTAACTATCTAACCTACACTGAGTACTTTTTTTCGGGAGTTACTTTTAATACTTCGAGTTTATCTTCCTAATAAACTTAAAATTCTACTAAGGAAATACTTTGAAAGCAGGAATACATTTGAGTATTTTCACACTGTGTTCTTCAACTTCAGTGAAGGATACTATGCTTTCTTCCTTAGTATTACTCACTATATTTGAATATCTCTGCCTCCACGGCGAGGTAATGACAGCCAGGTGTGACAGGTGACAGGTGAGTCCGTCACTCCGTGTTGCTGAGATCTTAAAGGCTCGTGTATAAATAAGAACTTTGTCGGCTAACAAACCAAGCAACTCAATTCCTTCTCAAATTTCCACACACTCACAAAACACAGCGTCACGTGTACACACAGATGCTGCATTCATCTATTTATATACAGGCTTTTGATGTATCTGTCCTGATAAATAAAAGTATATATTTTAAGGCAGAGGTTGTTTACAACTTTCGAAATATCATTATTTATTTCTGTTAGACCCCAGAGGGCATAACAGTGAAAGATGTGTGTGTGTGTTTGTGCATATTCATCGCTTCAGAGCTCTTTCATGTATCCTTCAGAGATTTACACCCTCTAAATTCCTCATGCACGCCTCCTCATTACCAGAACCCTTCGCTCCCTTATTTCCTGCCGTTACTTCAGCCTGTTGTGTTTCCTGTCGTCTCCTTCCCTCCTCGTTGCAGCAGCTCACGGCCGCCGGTTATTATTACCGGTCCGCATTCACAATCAGTGCTTATAGAGGGATGAGTCACCAAAACACACACACAACAACATGCATACCTGCACAAGCTGCACAAAAACACATGCTTTCTCGTACATCTTGTTGTTTTTCCGAGCCAGCACTGATCGCCATGGTTCCAGCCCATCTCTAAACGACAGGAATAAAACAAAAGGGAGCGAACACAAAGAGAGAAAAGCTCTCACATCCTCAGAGCGCCACGCAGACTGCTCCTCCTCTGTTTTATTTTTGCACTTTTCTTTCTTGTCTTTCTTCCCAGCCTTCTTTTGTCGCTTCCTAATGACAGAGCCTGTAAAAAACCACACAGTCGAGACGAGAGACACAGAGGCTGGAGCTGCACACTTTTTCATTCATTCACCCTCTCACACAGTCGCGGCCTCTTGACTGTGGGGGCTGCCAGTGGCGGCACACACGTGCAAAATCACCAATGCTCCTGCAAACATACAGCACGTAACACACACCTACAGCACACATGCCACACACTTGAGTCCTCCTCACTGCTTTCTAGTATGAGTCATGTGAAAAGAGAGAGAGAGAGCCTGGCCTTCCTGCTTTGTGCAGCACAAGAGGATGCTGTCGCCCTCTCCTTCCCCCCCCCTCCCATCTTTCTAGACATGTTTCTCTCTCTGTCACTCCCTGCTCCATGCAGCCATTTCTGTCCTTCCCTCCATTTAAAATCCTCTATTCTGTCAGATTTCAATGCCACCCCCCCCCCCCTCCTGAGCAGCCAGAGCCATCTCATCTCCCTGCTACATTTGAAGATGTGCTGTGAAAGATGCGCCTCGCACACCTCCTCTCCCCACGTTTTCTCCCTCTTTTCTTCACCCCCTCTCCTTCTAATCCCAAACACAACCCTCTTCCTTCCATTTTGGCTTCTCCTTCTTCCCTCCTCGTGCCCCTTCCTCCTCCCTCCCTCCCTCCCCCTGTTTGCCTTTCTTCTTGTGCATCTTATGTAACTGGGGAAGGATCCAGCCTTTGCCAGTTCTGCTGCATGGCTACTGTTTCTCAGACATCGTTTTCCTCGGTGCCAAAGCAGCCGGCTGGCACCCGAGAGGTCTATCTTAGTTTTGTATTCTGCACGAAGCCGGGGGTTTACATGCATTCATGCTGCACGTGTCACTCGCACACGTACACAACAGGCTGGCTGGCACAGCGCCCGTGTGTGCTGGCTCCATTTGCATGTAAATATCGCATTCTGCTCTGTGGCATCTATTATGCATCTGTGTGTGAGGGCATCGCATTCTCACACAGAGCTGAACGTGGCAAGTATGCAGCGTGCATTCCATATAGCGCTGCTGTTTAACACACAACGGGAGCACAGGCGTGAGAGTGCAAATGTGCAGCACTGCAGTCCTTCAAATGTGCTCCGGGCCGGATAGGAAGGGATGAGGACATCTAGCTACAATTACCCCCTCCTGTAATTATCAGACGTAGCGCACAACCAGATGCTGCCTAATTACTGTGGTGATAATTGGGAGGGTTATTGCATTTTGACGACTCATTCGCTTCACATTTTTACTTCTACTTTTTTATTCAGACTGCGATGGAGAGGAAAATGTGTGTGTGTGTGTGTGTGTGTGTGTGTGTAGATATATGGCTGGAAACACACCGGCCCAGCTGTTGGGGTGAGCAGTTCATTTGCAGGACGGATGCTAGCATCTGCTCTCTGGTGCCTCTTCCTCTGTTTTTTCTAACACTAGCAGACCTTTACTTTTCTCACGGTGCATAAATTTACATCTTGCATCAGAGGCTGGGATTACATAAGGCCTTAGAAACCCGTCATGTTAAATTAACCCAGGCTGACTGGGCATCGTTTTTAATTTGGATTAAAAACACAAATAAGCTCTTCTAAGTTTGTCGCGGGAGGCGTCTCAGACGGTCTTAAGTTCTCTTGACCTTCTCTGAGGCGTTGAGAGTAGTTCGCTTAAAGCTGCTCCTAGAGTTCAAGTCCAGCCTGAAATATCTTTCTGGCTTCTTTTTACAAGTATTATAAGCATGTTCCTGACTTCACCAACTCGGCACTTTAATATTTATCCTCTCTACATATTTGGAAAACTGCTTCAAACTTTTTATTTTTAGCTACGATGCTCATCTAACTCAGAAAGGAGCTCTCACTCTCTGTGACAGGACACATGGTTGTTGTAGTCCCTGAGCTTTCCAGAGATAGCCTTCCTCACTGAGACCTCCTCCACTGGCCTATTTACACAAGATTTCCTTTGCGGCATTTTGAGACGCAAATCTCTGCTTAAATAAACGGACCTGACATCGCGGCCGCGGTGGCGATTTCTGATGGCGAGATCAGTAAAGTTCTCTGAGAAACAAAACTGTCTTTTGATGAGTAAAAGCAGTTCACAACTCGAGCTAGGTCAGACACAGACTCAAGGTTCCCAGTGTGTGCTTTACGTTAGAGAAAAAACTCCCTCTCACAGAGACAAAGCAAGGTGTTATTGTTATTACTGACTCTTTAACACTAAAGAAATGTAAACATTTGATTCAACACGTTAGCATAAAAATGTCCTTCACAACAGCTACACAGTGAACATCTAGTTCCTTTTCATGTGCAAAGATTTACACTTGGAAAGACAGTTACAGCCACATTAATCCGACATAAATATAAACCGTGCATTCGTGATTGTTTGAATGTCTTTCTTGAACAAATGCATTTATTTTCCCTCTGCAAACTCCTCCAACTCCCCACAAACAAAAAAGCACAATAACCTTGAATTACAATGCATAATCTGATCCGTCTGACTGTGTCTCAAATCTCTGCACGTCTGTAAGCCTCCAGCGCGACGTCACCAATCCCTCGCAGCTGGTGGTGTCAGATAAAACGAAGAGGAATGAAAGGGGGATGAAGACGGGGAGGAAAGAGGGCAGAGATGCGGCGGATGTCGAGGCATGACGTATGCATGTGCTACAGTGTGGACAAGGACTGAAAGGAGAGGCTGGAAAGTGTTCGTCCTTTCACTGCACAGGCCTCCCGGTTGGTTGGCAGAGAAAACCGACAGTGGAAGTATTTTCCCCAGCCTCTTCAGACACCCCGAGCCATCCTAATTAGGCCTCATTACCATGTGACTGGGCTCACAGCAAGACCATATGCTAATTGACTTAACAATTAACAGCCCCAGTGCATCTACCCCCCCCTTTCTTCTTCTTCCTCCTCCTCTTCATACAACAACAACAACCGATCAGTCAGATGTGAAGCCCAAATAAAAAGAATAGCTCCCTGACACCAGAGCCACAGCCCTCAGGTGTCATGCGCTCTGCCTCCATGTGATATCAGTGAGCATCTTTTATTATGGATGAAGTGACAGGGATGTGCGGTGGGTTGGATGGGGAGGGGTTGGGGGGCTGATCACAGGAGCACAGAGAGAGATCAGATCTGGTTAGATTGTGATCAGAGGAGCAGGAGGAACAGCCGGATGTGAGATGGAAGAATTGGAGCGAGCCTTGTGCCTGGAGCGCGTGTGTGTGTGTGTGTGTGTGTGTGTGTGTGTGTGTGTGAGCATAGTGTGAACAGGAATACACATATGAAAGGAGAAGCGGGGAAGTTCCCATGTATGTGAAAACGTCTCTCCTCACAGCTCACACACTCAGCTGTGTCATGTGTGCATAAAAAGGCCGCACACACTCACCCAAACAAGGTACATATGGCACCAGCCCCGAGGAGATACTGTAGCCTGCGCTGCTCCCAGGAGGAAGCTAACTAGCTCATGAAAGCGCAGCCTGAGAACAAGCAGCTCCTCTCTGCTGAATATTGATTAATGATGGAAAACAGAACACTCCAAAATAGGCCCGGGAGCTTTCCGAGTACACAAATACTGCACTGACGAGAGGCTGGAGGTGAATGCATCATCTGTCTGTTCACCAACAGAGTCGATCTATACATCGACTTCCATTCACAAACAAACTTCCTTTCTCTAATTGGGCTCAAGTGGGTATTTAAGTGCAATTTCTTTCCTAGTTGGACTGCCAGGTCAGGGCCGTGCCTCCTGTTTATGAGGACAGCGTGGGAGGGAGGGAGGGAGGGACACGTCTCCTGAAGGGGACACCCTGGGTTTTAGCTGACCTAAGGAGCAGCTTAATGCAAACACGCATTTAGAGAATCCTCTATTTTCTTTTTTCAGCACAGCCCCCCTCTCTGAACAATACCGGCCACATGGGAGGGTCCCTGGGGGGTTCCAGAAGAGTGTGTTTGTTTGTGGGAGAAGGCATTGTTACAGAGGTGTGTGTGTGTGTGTGTGCGTGTGTGTGCACGATCCAAAAATAAAGCCTGACATCTAACCTCCTTGCTGAAGAAAGGAGCTGTGATTGGCGCTCCTGAAATATCCAAACATATTGCTGGGGTGAAAATGGAGGCGCAGCTACCAAAAAGACACCAACCTTTTTATCCTCGTGAGAAAAATGTGCCACAGCCAATCGGTGCTTAAATCTCCCACAGGTCAGAGCCCTCAGCAGGCACGTCGTTAGTTAAGCTTAACGTGGTTTCATCAGATGCCCCTGGAGGTCAAGGCCATAATGTGCCCAGCCCTGTGTGTAAGTGTACATCCTGTGACATGTCTACATTACGGCTCTACTCTCTCTCTCTTTCACACACAGACTCACAGACACACACACACACACACACACACACACACACACCTGCATTTGGTGCATCGACATCGCGTTTCTCCAGAGGCTGTCAGTGATGCAACTTCCACATCAGTGCTGATGAGCCCCGAAACAGCCTCATTAAAAGCAATGCATTCAAATAACCGAGCCCCCCTGTGTGTGTGTGTGTGTGTGTGTGTGTGTGTGTGTGTGTGTGTGTGTGTGTGTGTGTGTGTGTTCTTCAGCTAAAACAGTCCTTCCCACTGAATATATCACGCGCACACGTCTCCACCAGGCTGTCACACTCCCCTGCCCCCTATTCTTATTAATGAATATCCTACATGGTGATCAGCACGTACCTTAATCGATGTAAACAGATCCGATGGAGAAGGAAGGCAGATGCACGGTGGGCAGCTACGATGTGAGACAGAGTAAAAATGTCACATTTCGGACTGAGCTCCGCTCGCTGTGTTTGCGTATTCTCTCTCCATCCACATGGACTCGTGCGCGATCAGCCCAGATGATTCCCCCTGCTCCAGGTTTGGAACCAGAGGTTATTCAGCCCGTGTCCGTTGTCCTCAGAGGCGGAATGGGCATGAATGGCGACCCTTGACTAGTCCAAACGGGTGGAGACGAAGCACACCGGGGTGTCAGGATTAAAAAAGGAAGAGATTCGCGATCGTTTTCCCCTAAATCCTTTGTTCAGCGGTGCGCATCTTTGACTTTCACTCTGCACCAATAAAGGAGCCTTCATCCAAATAAATAAAACATATGGGCCGAAATCCTGTGATGCGCAGAAACAGTGCCCCCCACAAAACCAGCCGCTTCTTCTCCTGCTTTTGTGCTGATTATGCCGCTGAAGCTCCGGGTTGACGGTCACTGCTGCTCCGCGTTGTACGTCTCCCGACTGAATGCATCACCAAAAACTGCGCTCCGCATAACGTGCGTACTGATAATCCCTCTCTCCGCACACTCACGCAAACACACAGAGAAAGTGACAGCTCTTCAGAGCCGCCACGGTCCCCTCTGACTCCTCTCTGTCCTCCTCCCCTTAACTGTTTTACTCTCCTGAAAATTAATTGTTGTCTGACAGGGGACCACGTTATTAAATCCAAGCCTGTACGCACAGCCGCGCTCTCTCTCTCTCTCGTACACACGTACACTAACAGACACAAACACACACGCGGACACCTCCTTAATCTGTTGTACTAATGTCACTGTCACAGGCTGCACGCGCAATTGGGATACTACTACAAGCTACACCTGCTTGGTTCTAGTTTGCGGTACTGTTCACTGCACTAAATCATAGAGAATATGCCGATACGGTTTCAAGTTAGACTATTAAAACTCAACATCCGGTTGTCTCTTTCAGAATAACGTTTTTGGGACACGCTTTTATTTCATTTTAATGTCTTTAATTTAAATGAAAGCTCTTTCTGCATTGGACATAATTTTATTCTTTGCAAAACAACAAGCTCACTGAAACAAATGGTAAATGGACTGTGTTTATGTAGCGTTTATCCAATGCATCAAAGTCCTTCATTCACTCCCACGCTGGCGGCATTTAGTTGTTATTCAAGGTGCTGGCCTGACTATAAAGTGAAGGTTCAGTGTTATTCTCAAGGCGCCTTGTGTTGAGAGTTGGGGATTGAACCACTAACCCTTAACGACAGTAAAGGAACCATTCACTGATATTCCAAAAGAGTGCGTAATAGCATTTTACACAGATTCACTGCCACGTTTTTCTTACTGCAGCTAAGTTTTCTTCAGACTTATAAACCCCTTTAGATTACTGCCAAGTGACGCTCTTATTTTGAAAGTAATCTAGCAACGTTTCCGGGATAACTCTGCTTTTCTCTGTGCGCTTGACCCAGCTACAAACTGCTGTGTTGCTTATTATTTCTCGCCCTCGTCACATGCTTGTCGCCTCAGCTGCTTCAGTCCATCTACCAGGGGAGGCTTCCAATGGTGGAGCCCCCACAACCCCCACAACCTCCACCCCCAACCGGACATGCATCCATCCTGCTTTTATCCTGCTGCATGATGGGACCTTTTTCTTCCACTAGCAGAGATACAGCTCAATTCATGTGATTGCATATAATCCAGTAATTAAGGGCCGCACTTTATCTTCTGCATGTTAATGGTAACAATAAGCAAAATCCTGCTGCTGCTTGGGGGAGACAGTGGAAACCAACAGCCAGTCACACTCACATTTTACACATACATACACACACAAACATTCTGCATGGGATTGCCCCCCCCCCCTAACGTTCCCTTTCACACACTTAAACGCATAAATACATGCAAAGTGAGCTGACATGCGGGCTCTGGGCAGTAAAGAGGCGTATCATACGGAGTGGCAGCTGAGGATGTGAGACTAATCTGACAGGTGCAGCCGGGGAGAGTGACAGCATGGGAAGAGGGGGAGGAGGCAGAGCGAGAGTAGGAGGGGTCACTGCTCGTAACAGGATGATTGAGGAGATTAATGGTTCCCTAACTTCATCAGACGACAGGCTCAGGCAGTACATCATCGATACCAGCCTTAGTGTGGTCATCTTTGTTGTCAGCAGTGAGAGATGGTGTCCTAAAAAGGCAGTTGTTACACTTCAACATGTAACTAATCACAATAAGTGGATTTGGAAGATCCTACTTTAAACACCTCACAGGTGGAGATCAGTAGATTATTGAAGAGGCGTGGATGAGATAAATAAGACACTTTTGTTTGTGTGTTTTGGTTTGTGTAAGACAACAGTCGCATAATTCTATGTTATAGATTTAAAGTGATAATCTTGAAGATTTCCATTCAATTAAATGTCTGTAAAGTCTCTATCTATCGCCGAGTGAGGTAACACAATGGTGATTGAGCCTATGGCCCACTGATGAAAGCCTTTGCATTTGCAGTATTATAGACTGGATGCCTGGTGCGCGCCCAGTTAGTGACACATTTTTCATCACCCAGCAGTGGTTGGTCTGCCAGAGAGGGTAGGCGGAGCTAAGCGGCTACTATGGCCGAACAAACAAAGAAAAGATGGATGACTACAGATACAACTTCAACAATAAGTGAAAATCCAAAGAAAAAGGAACAAATTCGACGCTCTGAAGACGGTCTAAAAAGGAAAGCGACCGTCAGCGAGTTACACTGCGTTCCAGACAACTGGGAACTCGAGAACTCAGAGCGTTCCTGGTGCACGACGCCAAACGTGAATAAAAAACATGGCCGACTGTGACAAACTGATGTTTCTTTCTTCCAGAGATTATGTATAGTAACCAGCTCCCTTGTCACATTAGCAACATGTCTTCTAAACATTTTCATGCAGACCATGTGTTACTATATGATAGTAGTAGTTATGTCAATTAAATGCAGCCAAATATATATTACGTTGCTTTTCATTTGATTGTTTAGCATTAATGATGCTAAACAATTAGCATGTTTTTTGTGTGATGTCAGACATCTGATTCTCGTGAAGTCGGGGTAGATGAATCTGCTCTGAGTTCACAAGTAGGAACTTCGACGTTGAATTTGCGTTCCAGAGCTATCTATCCGAAAAACTTGACTTCAGAGTTATCTGGACTGCAGTATAACAACCGGAGCCAACCGTGAACGTCATACATACAACACTGTCTGGATATCGCCATAGGTGCCGCAGAAGAGAACATCATACACCCTGTGCATTGCCTCTGTGCACTGCCTTTCAGCACGTATGTCCGATCACACTTGTTGTTTACTGACTTTGTTCCCTCCTGTCTTGATCCTTGCTTTTGTTGTATTAACTCTCAGATGTACGATGTAACGCTGTAGCATATGGTACGCTGTCTAATTATAGACTTAACCCAAGACCTGCAGTAAATAAGCACTGATGAATCTGTGATTGTTTTGTGTGAATTCATTTGATGTGATGTTGTAATTTGGTCTCTCTCTAGCTTAATCTTAATGAGACTTCTTGAAAATTAGCAATCTTATCTAACTTCCATGGCAAAGCCTGCCAGCTGACTCATGTTCTTTGTAAATATTCTGCACATTGATCGAGCTCTGTGGCGGAGCAGCGATGTGTTTTCACTGCACATGAGCATGTTAGCATTTATAGCTGTGGTGCCATGAGTGGAAGACTCCTGCTTATTATTAGATGGTGAGAAGGTAACTCTGTATCCGTACGATCATGTGTGAAGCTGAGCCACAGACTAATATAGCTCTGCAGACAGGCAGTAGACTAACTTTGGCTCTGCCTGCTGAGTTATTGTCCTTAAATGAGAAGAGCACATGCTCTCTCGGTGTCATGTGTCTACAGGAACAACGGCGTCACCGGCTTCTTTTGTCGTGTTTCCTTTTGGTTCCAACACGTTTTAGTCTTTGTAAACAATCAGTCTGTCCGTCTTATCTTGTGAATGCCATATCTAAGGAAGTCTTCGAGAGAATGACATCAAATTTGGCACAAACAATCACCTGGAGTTAAGAATAAACTCACTCGATTTTTGTGGTTTAAGGTCAAAGTTAAAGAGTCTTTTAAAATAAATATTTTTGGCCCTGATTCAAGAATTCAAACATTGCACAATTTCACACAAATGTCTACTAGCATACGATAAAATATAATGGAAAAAAGTATATCCCAAAGGTCAAAGGTCAACTTCACTGTACATCTTAATGTCCTTTGCCCAGGATGTTTTAGGAACGCCTGAAAGGAACATCTTGAAATTCGCAGCCAAAGATGACCTGTGCTGCTTCTCAAGTCTCTTAAATTGCATCCATGCATGTGTCACTCGCATCTTAGTCCCTCCCACCAGAGATGCAAACCAGGCGAGGAGAGACGAAACGAGGTAATATGATTTAAGAGACATGAGACGTCTGTTTGTGATGACGGCGTGCTGATCACCGCCGGATCAGAGCACGTCTCCTGACATGTGATCTGTATTCATTCTAATGAAACACACAGTAACAGTGTTTTTCTCTCTGTATCCTGTTACATGTTTAACAAACACCTGCGCTGCTGAGGATTTTGTTTAGGCTATTCAGTATTTGAATACTGATAATCTGATTGGAAAATCATTACTTTGTAAGCATTAATACTTTCATGGAGTCATATAAACTATGGAAGTTATGTATCAGTCTAAATCTCTCAGGTGTAATCACGTCACGCTGCTCAAACCCGACGCTTGTTTATCATCAGCCTCACATGTGACTGAAAGGATAGAAAGTGTTGCCTGCTGACAGAGAGACTCTCCTGCGCTTTAATTCATTCATAATAAAGTTAACAGGTAAATAACTGGATTTTTTTTTTAATGAAATTTAATAGAAATGAATTTATTTTTGCTTCTTTGATGTTCAGACCAGCAATTAACAGATTTTTAGTTAGATATTGACTCAAAAAAACGGATCAAATAGGCAAATGAAAAAAAATATTTTGTTCTAAATGACAGGTAGTCAAATATCGACTCTTTATACCGATGAAACTCCGGTGATGTTGTGAAGTTTCACATCAGTCCGATCAGCTGCAGCCTCCAGTCAGTAACTGATATCTTAAAAGGGCGCATGTCGGCCAATAAAAGACTTCCGTCAAGGCAGCTCTTGTGTGTCCTTGCTTATCGCTCCTCTGAATTCCCTTCTCGCTCCTCACTCCTCACTCCTCCTCGCAGTGATAAGAGACGGTCCTTAATATGCCCGGTCTGGAACTACTTCCGCTTCGAGCGAGGATCTAGGAAATATCTAATAAGAGACATGAGAAGCAGCCCTCATTTGATTTGGGAGGTCAAAGGTCAAGGTACATCATATGTGTCACATTGTTGTGATGGATATTTCAGCAACTCCTGAAAGGAATTTTATTATATCTTGGTTTTTTTATGTATTTATTTCTGTGTCAAAAAGAGCGAGACATACAACCACTTGGCTGTAATTCTTTCTGCGATAATCTCAATTTCTCTCCATATTTTGCGACCCCAACATCGTCCTGTCTCCCTGTTTCATGTCCTTTCTTCCTCTCTCTCTCATCCTTCCCCTCATTACACGCCCCCTTGCTGCCCTGAGGTTGCCTCACCTCATTGAGACCCTGCCTGGCTCCACACAATGAACCTCAGAAGTGACAGCAGGGTGGCCGACACGCAGAGCGCACGCTGCATCTGTTTCCAGAGACAAGCATCAGGATGAGAGCCCATGACCTCACAGGATGTATTCACTATGACAGGATGCAGGTGTCCAAAATTAGCAGGAAGAGAGACTAATTTTAAAGGGCACTTTGTTTTCAGACAAAGAGCCCATTTTACAGACGTAGAGGATGTAATGTGGGATAGTGGAGCTGTTTTGGTAAAGAGAAACAATCATGTGAAAAATTCTTTGTGTGAAAATGTTGTTTATTCTGACATTTATCAAGACTGACTTAAATATTTATTCCATAATACCTGAAAGCAGACACCAAAGAACATATAAGAATCTTAAAGCCCAGTTTTACAGCTTTATGCTAAGTTTACCTGCAGATCTTGTTTTGGCTGTAGTCACAAATACACACTTAAAGGGGAATTGCACCAATTTTAAACATCAACATAATATCAGAGGTTCCTGTACTTAAAAGGTTCATGGTGTGTCTACTTATTTATTATTTCATGTGGATGTGGTTCCACCTTATACTTGTAGCAGTGAGGGTATCTTTCCTTTGTGGGAAAACTCCATCACCATCATCACTCTGCTTGGAGACAACAAATGTTTAATAGACAGATTGTTACAGGAACATGGAGTGGTAATCTTGAACATCTCAGTTTCGTTCTCTTTGGCGGCCCCTATGGTGATGAACGGTAACTGCGGGAGCACACTTCCCAGATATCCAGACAGTGCTGCATGTGTGACGTCCACGGTTGGCTCCGGTTGTAACTCTTGATTTTCCTGGCTGACGCTCGCTTTCCTTTTCAGACTGTTTGCTTCATCTGAGCGTCGAGTTTGTTTCTTTTTCTTTGGATTTTCTCTCATTTTTGAAGTTGTATCTGTAGTCATCCATCTTTTCTTTGTTTGTTCAGCCATAGTAGATTACTGTTTACTCGTAACACGTGCAGAGACCGGAAAAGCAGCCGCTTAGCTCCGCATACCCTCTCTGGCAGACCAACCACTGCTGGCTGATGGAAAACGCGTCACTAACTGGGCGTCGCCACAGACACCCAGTTTGTAATACTGCAAATACAAAGGCTTTCATCAGTGGGCCGAAGGCTCAATCACCATTGTGTCATTTATTTTAATGACAATCTTCGAGATTATGTCAAGTTGCATTGTGGGAAGTGTAGGATCCAGCTTTAACCTTGATTGTAAAACAAATGTGGACGAAGCCTGCAGGTCTGAAAAGTGAAGCTAACTTCAAAATGCTTCAAACATTTATTCTTACTAATGGCCAGCAGGGGGCGACTCCTCTAGTTGCGAAAGAGTGATGGTGCGTAAGTCAAAGAGAGAACAAATCTACATCTCACTTGGTTTATAAACATTTTCATCATGAGTTAATGTCTAAATTGCTAGTTTTAAATCTTCATTATTACAGCATGATGTTAATGAATCAAAATAATGGTCCCATTTAGTGTAAAATAGACGATAAAGCAGGGTACGATCTAAGCTTGGCTATCTTGTGATTGACAAGTTGCTACTACGGCGAGCTGTTACTCAGTTTGGGCAACATCTCGTCCAGATAACGGTCACTTTTCTCTTTCACTCTACAAACCTGTGGGTGACATCATTGTAGCAACCACCACTCCTTTTACGACCTGTTGCCAAAATACAAGGGAGTTGATAAACACTTAATGTCTCCGGTCTCCTTCATTAGTCTGTTACTCATTTTTGTTTGCTGTGCAGTGAAACACACTGACTCGGTCACTCATGGAAAGAGGGTGATATGTTTAGATAATCCTGACCTCATCTGTTCAGCTCGGTGACTTAAACCCTCCGGCTGTCACAGGAGGGTTCAGAATACTGGAAACCTTCAGAGGTCATGACCTTACAAAGTTGTATAGATGGAGTTTAGATATAAAAGTTAAAACTACCTATATGTGGATGATTCTTTCTGTATCTGGACGATAGGTCACATGCACGGAAGCATGCGCACATATATTTCTTGCACAAAGTCTTATCCAAGCACTTTAAAGAGCAGCACATGGACCGTAACGCGCTTGTTTTCCTTCAGTGAGCCTCGGAGACCTTTCTGTCAGCTCCTCAGGTTTCTCAATGGCTCTAAACAGGATTTAACCCCTGCAAGGTCAGGGTGAGGTCAGTGGAATAAAGGCAGCTCCAGGATTTACCTTCCTCCTCTTTCATCGGCTCACCGTGTCCGCATGCTGAGAGTGACACATTGTTTTTAGAGCCAGTCTCAAGGACTGAGGCTGAGGAGAAATGTCACCTGGTACAGAAACCGTGGAGGGACAATAGGAAGTAACTGGAAATCAGATAAAAGGACATCTTTAATATGTGCATCTTGACTGCACTCATGTATTGTTAAAATACGTTTTGAGATTTCTTTAAGTAGTTTGAATATTTAAGTATTTTTAAAAGCAAAACTCCAGTAAAGTAATAATTTGACTGAGCAACTTTCACTTGAATTGGAGTAATATTTTACCAGGAGTATCTGTACTTGTGACATCCACGGTTGGCTCCGGTACTTTTCAGACTGTTTGCCTTCATCTGAGCGTCGAGTTTGTTTCTTTTTCTTTGGATTTTCACTTCTTGTTGAAGTTGTATCTGTAGTCATCCATCTTTTCTTTGTTTGTTCAGCCATAGTAGATTACTGTTTACTCGCAACACTTGCAGAGACCGGAAAAGCAGCCACTTAGCTCCGCCTACCCTCTCCGGCAGACCAACCACTGCTGGCTGATGGAAAACGCGTCACTAACTGGGCGTCGCCACAGACACCCAGTCTGTAATACTGCTTTCAGCAGTGGGCCATAGGCTCCGTCACCATTGTGTTACCTCATTCAGCGATAGATAGAGACTTAACAGACATTTATTTAAATGAGAATCTTCAAGATTATGTCAAGTTGCATTGTGGGAAGTCTAGGATCCAGCTTTAACCTTGATTGTAAAACAAATGTGGATGAAGCCTGCAGTTCTCAAAAGTGAAGCTAACTTCAAAATGCTTCAAACCTTTATTCTTACTAATGGCCAGCAGGGGGCGACCGAGTCCAGTGGTGTTTTGTCACATTTTTCTTTACCTTTTATTTCTGAGTGAACACAGAGCAGAGGTGGAGACATTATGGGACGATAAGAGAAGGATGAGACAGAATAAAATGGTGCAAAATATAAAAATAAAAAATCAACCTCCTGACAGAAAAAGACAAATAACAGACAAATAGTTTAAAACAAATGACAACAGTAATATAGAACCATACATAATTATTTATCCCCAAGGGTCAATAAGATTGTACAAGCAGCTTTAACATTCAACATTACAATAGAAGTAAAACATACTGAAAATGAATACACACATAAATAACAAGACTGTTAAGTAAATATTAAGTAATAATAAAATGTATATGTATAGTTATAATATGATAAACAAGATATAATACAGTAGAATGGGATATATTATAATATAAAATAAACATAAAATAGCCTGACAGATAACAGTAAATATATATAGACACATTCAAGTTCAGACGTACAAAAAGGCATTAGTGGTTGTTGGTTTAGCATGGCCAGATGTTCCTCAGATAATCCAGCATGTTAAAGAGAGGGTGGGAGTCATTGTGCATAACAGTGAGCAGTTTCTCCAGTACTCCGGTCTCCCCCACCTCTCCCCAGGCTGATGACTACCCAGCGTTCTGAGAGTGTTACATGTTCTGGTAATGTTTTGATTGGGAAGTTTTTATTTGGTTCCCAGAATGTTCCTTTTAATAGTAGGAGAACGTTGCAGTGAGAACGTTTTATAAATCACGTTCTGGTAGTTCAGGCCGTACTAACATCCTGAAAAGATCCTCAGGATGTTGCAGTGAGCATGTTCTACCTTTGTTTTTATGTAACACTGAGCAAACGTTTTATAAAAGGCGTTCTGACATCCCAGGCCTCAATCAATCATCTGCAACATCCTAAACGTTTTGTCGTAGTTTAAGTTTTAACTTTACGAGAACTTTATTTGAAATGATAAACATCTTTAAAACGTTCTTTGAATATTAGATTAAAATGTTTTCTTTCAAACGTAATTGTAGGTAATGTTAGCTAATGTTATGGGAACGTTCCCTGCTAGCTGGGTACAGGCTGTAGCTGCGTCCCGATCCAGGGGCTGCAGCCTTCAAAGCCCGTATTTGAAGGCTGATTGCGTCACAGAAGCGCGTCATAGGCTGTCCCATTTCGAAGGCTCCTTCAGATGCGGCCGACAAATGCGTCCTCTGTTTCCTGGGCGGCGAAGGATCCATCGGGTGCATCCTTCGCGGCCAAACAGCTGCAGCTGCAATTCAAACGAAATGGCAGACATTTCAAGGAATACACTTTAAAAGTTTTGTGTTTTAACTCAATCGAATAGCTAGTGTTACACATATTTAAGAAAAGGAAATAATCTTTGAAATAATTGGTTAACTTATGTGACATTAATTATGCTAGCTAGTTAGCCCGCTAGTTGCCTGTTGCTAGGCGACAGGAGCGGCGTTTGGTGACGCAAGGGTAGACCAGACCATCTCATTTCAGTTCAGCTTTAACGGTCTACGCAGGCTGTGATTGGAGCGTCCTCCGTGCACCGCCTCCTTCAAAGGCTGCAGGATTGGGACACAGTGACTACAGTCTGCCACGAGCTACCAGACAGCACCCTAAAGTAATATTAAAAATAAAAACAAGTATTAGTAATACCAAACAAAACACACACAATACAGTAGCTTCTTGGATTGTTTGTAGGAGCGTGCTTCTTCATTTTGCCATGTAGAACCCCTTTATAGTGAGCAGGCTGTACTTTGTGAGCTAATGATTTCAGACACAACCTTTAGTTATACAACTTATCAGGAGGAAATGAGACTATAGCTGATTATATAAAAATCCACAGCCTTTTTTTTCTCTTTCTCTTTCAGCCACTTCATCGCAGTCCAGGCCCAAACCTCTCCAGGGCCTGTGTTACCTCCACCCTCCTGCACAATTACCAAACCGAGTGGAAGCTCCTCTGTCTGGCGTGAGTTTGATGCGGGCTGAGGTAGTGTGGGGTAGAAGGGAGAAGCTTTGCCACCCAATCTGACTGTAGGCCGACCCCTCCTTTCTGTGTCTGTGGAGGCAAAATTGGGGACGTGGATTTTTGACGAGGGGGATTATTGGACGATCATGCCTTCACAGAAAGCAGAGCACCCATTTCACACACAGCACAAGACTTTAACTCAGACACACTGCTCACCCCCTGCGTGGAATCAGACACCACACAGACAGATAATCCCTCCTAGTGTCATTTGATGTCTACACCCCCCAAATTACATGACACAAGTAAGCGTGTATGTGTTATGCATACGTACAAACATACACACACACACACACCGGGCAGGGAGGATTTGCATCACAGCATGCAACTATTTTTTAGGGTTTGGGGAGAGTAAAGGATTATTGATTTAGTAGGACACTGTCCAAATGTAGAAGCCTGACACTTTGTGCTAAAATCCAATCATATCAACACTTTGCAGCGATCTTATCCAGCGATATTTCATTTCAGTGGAAACCTTTGGCTTGAGCGCTTTCACTTCCCTCCATCAGAAACGGCCTTGCTAATGCTTCTCTCCGTGGCCTTTTCATTCACGTCTAATACACTAAAGGTCCATCAATCCGTCCACACAATGACTGATGTCCTCTCTGTGTCAACATCTTAAATCCCAGCTCTCTTGGTCCGTCGCTGCTCTTCATCTATAAGCAATTTTCCACCTCTTCATCTCAGCTCTTTGCTCTCGCAGCCTGTCAAGCATCTCTCACTCAGCCCTTTTGCCCCTCTCGCCATTCACATCACGTCCTCGCCTCCCCATTTGCTCCGATTTAAGGGAATAAAATCACACAGATGCAGTAGCTATTTGATATATTAAGTGCTTCTTTGAACAAAACTGAATTTAGCAGCTCAGCGCAGAGGAAGTTTAGACGCAACCTGGCTCAGTGTGTTTTTATGCATCTCTGTGTTTATGTAAGCCTGAGCATATAAATGGAGCTGGCAGCACCAGAGAGCAGAGCCAGACCCAGGAAGGAAGGAGCTCCACTCAAATTAATCTCCACTGGACGGCCCAGTAAAGGAGCAGAGCCATTTTTGGGAGCAAGGAGCCATCTCCTAGGTGAGCGCCATGGAAACAGCCAACGTGGGCCCCAGCCTTCAGAGCTGTCCTTTTCAAGCGCCCGATCAAAAGTGGCAGGCCAGGTTTTTTGTTTTGTGGCGTCTCTTCTCGTTCGGCCTCTTCTTTTCTCTCCGTGCATGACATGGTGCTGGCGTTGTTCACAGGGGAGGCTGTGAGAAGACTGCAGAGGGCAAGTGTCTGTGGGAAAATGTTGCCAGACGACACAGGGGTATGTGACAGGGAGGGCAAGCTAATTTAGTCTGGGACAACCTGACTGTCAGAGCTACACTTGTCTGACTTGATACTATGGTTAGATTAAACTCAAGGGTTAACAGATTTCATACTTGTCTCTTTGAGCTTTAAGGGCTACATTTTCTTTTGCATTTCAAGGTATGTCCTTGTGTGTGCGCACCCATAAAACTGAGATCAGTCGACAGGTCTGTCAGTCTCACAAGCTTCACTACTTCCACACTGAAATATCTCCTCTACTATTGGATGAATTTACATTTAAATATGCACAGACATTCATGTTTCCCCAGAGGATGAAGTTTACACACTCTGTGCTAATCCCTTGGCTCTTTCTGTTGTGCATCCATGAGGTTGAAAGTGATGTTTTCTAACGAAATGACTCAAAAACCGAACAATTAGATGAATTATAATGTCAATTTTGTAGAGACATTTAAGTCCATCTTAGTATGAATCTTAATTACCTTTAAAAATTCCCTTGGCTTTTCATCATTATCATCCAAGTAATGACCTCTAACCTCACCATTAGACTCGTCTTTGTTTTTAGCCTCAATACGCTTCAAAAACATGCTAAAAAGCAGAAACGTTATGTCCCAACCTGAGATAGGAACATAATAAAAATTGTTTCTTAATGGTCAATGACTGTACATAGATGGACAACGCATCTCCATCTGCTCCCACTGTACGGAATTGATGCCAAAATAGCCCCCGTGATAGGCGCTGCCATCTTGCGATGGTGACGTCATTTGGAGCCAGAGTTGCGCAGTACAGATCGGCAGGTGGAGCTGCTGTAGCCACTTCCGCTCACCAAAACACACATTTAAATTCCAGAAAAAACAGCAGTGATCCCGCACGTCGGCGTGTTTAACAGCAGAACAGCTTCTTTGTGTTGACTGTAGTGCTCAGGGCGTTGTGACATCATAACCTTTCATTCTTTCAGTGTGAGGTGCAAGCTACACCACTGACTGCATAAAAAGATGGACGACGCGTCTCCATCACCTCTCATTGTACTGATTTGAAGCCAAAACCGAGGCAGGTTATTGAATTTAAAGTCTGCGCAGTAGAGATCAGCAGGTGGAGCCGGGGTAACGATGTCCCGCCCCGATAACCAAAACACACATTTAACTCATCAATAAAACAGCAAGGATCCTGCTTATCGGCGTGTTTATCAGCAGAACAGCTTCTTTTGTTGGTCTGAAGCAGACGTTCACAGATATGGAAACTTGAAATGACTATAGTGATTGTTTTAGTTACTCCGCCACTCTGCTAATCAGAACAGATCGGCCGCAGGAGCCGGATTTGTCAACAGAGCTGTCAATCATCCTTTTGAAAGCATCAGGATGTTTTGGCTTCACTTTTAGGGAGCTGTCATGTCGTCCATCTTTTTATAGTCTTTTTTTACTTGCTTTGCCAGTTTTTCCTCTCATCTTATCTGCAAAAAAAACCTTTGATAGTGATAGTGTGTGTAGCATAGTATTATTTATGGTGATTTAGATTGTCTGCTTAATGTTTATTATGTTATTTGGCTGATGATCTCCATGTTTTTGTGTCAGTGATCCGACCCTTTTAATGTTATTTTTCTTAATCAAATATCTCTTATGAGCCCTGTGACATATACTTGATAATATCTAATGTATTTTCCAAAGCACCTTCCACGATACTACTGTGAACTGCATCCTGAAAAAATGACAGCACCAACATCAGGTAAGGTATTAGGGTTTATTACATACATTACATTACGGAACAGTGATTATCTGGAGGGTTACAAGGTACGTGTCAAGCAGTACAGTAGTCACTTAAAGTAGCATCACATAAACTATATTAAAAGGCAGGTCCAAGTCACAAAACACATGCTGAATAATTCAGTGCATCTCTTACTAAGTGTTACTCTGTGGTTGGTATACAGGAGGAGCGTCCCTGTTTATGTTAACTGAGCGCCACCTTGTGGAAAAATGAGGAAATCCACAGACAGAGATTATATGGATAGTTTTTCATTAGTAGATGGATATTATTAAGAGATATGAAAAGGTTGAAATAGAAGTGCACAACAAAAACGTTCTTATCTTACTCTCTGTTTTGAGTGTTGACTCACCTGCTGTATCCTGACATTTCTATAACCTGTAACGTCATATCTGTCTAAAGTTCCTTCATGCGACGCTGCAGCCAGCTGAGATGACGCGACACTTTCTGGAAGATGTAGCCGCTGCTGCAGTCGGCCCCCGTCGGCTGGCTGACCACCCCAGTGAGGAAGTACACGTCCCTGTACAGGGTGAGCAGGGGGCTGCCGGAGCCCATGGTGCAGTCGGCATTGGTGCGGGGAGCGGTGCAGCCCATTTTATTGGTCAACAGGTTGGGGTGAGTCTCCAAACATTGAGGGAGGGGCTTGTATTCAAGATGGTTAATGAGGAGCGGACCCTGGAAAGCGGGCCCCTCCTGCGGTTCTTTCCAGCCGGTGACCGTGGCCGAGTATCCTCCCGCCATCAGGATGCTGTCTGCAAAGTCTTTCTCGGGCAGACATACTGCCACCACTTCTTTCTTATACTTGATGCGGTCGCGGAGCTTGATCACAGCCAGGTCGTTTTCAGGGCGACCCTGATCGTAGCGCGGGTGAGAGACAACAAAGTCAACGTACAGCGTCTGCCCCTCAGCTTCATTGTCGGTGGTGAGCTTGCCTGAGGAGGTGCAGGTAAGATCAGACGATCAGGAGTTTCTCAAGATCATGCACACATACTGACATGTAAAGATCAAATGATTAGTCAATCAATAGGTTAGTTGAAATACTGAAAACTATGCGAAAGCTGCATCATCATTTTAGTAAAGTTTTAAGCAAAAATGTTTCCTAGTTGCAGCTTCTCGAGTAAAAATGTAAAGCTTAAAGGTGATTTATGTGGTAGGAAATGTAACATCTTTGACATTCAACCTTTGATAGGAGAAAAAAATACATTTGTTTGTTGACGTAATCTGTGTGTTATCTAGTGCAGCCACAGTATCTATATTTCTGCTCTGCTTTCTGCCACTTTAAAGACTGGATATGTTTTTCAACATGTCAACAAAAATGGACAGCTCCGGAGCCGAGTGCACAAGCTGGGCGTACGTCTGGCCGTTACGTTATGTCCGACTTAGAGCTGAAAGTTACGACGGACTTTAAATTACGCCCGGTGCACCAGCATGACTTAAACCCTGTTTGTGTTGCACCCGGGCGTATCTTTTACACCTAGGATGGAGCAGGCATAAGTCAGACTTAAATCTGCGGTAAAACAAATGGTCAAAGTAACAGTCACAAAACCTTAAAAGGAAACACAGTGGCGGCATGTCTTGTTGTTTTACAGGATAAATAAAAGGGCTTTAAAACGAGAAAGAATCATCCGCGATCGGACGGTAAGTTGATTGACAGGTTTTTGTTCCTGTGTAAATTAAATGAAGCGCTCTCCCCTCAGCTGCAGCCTGTGTGGGGCAGAAACACGGCGCTGTCCCCGCCCTGCAGGTGCTGATTGAGCTCCGATTTTGTGCCAGTACAGCTTTTCAAAACACAGAGGGAGACATGATAAATGTACATCGGACAACGGCATGCTTGCTTATTTATGTTTCCTCATTTCACTTTCTTTACTTTTCTTTAGTTTTGTTTTGTTATCCATATCTCCTGTCGATCATTTGATGAGAGAAGTTAGACATAGAGCCGTGTGTTGCTTGGTAACAGTCACAGCTTTTCGAGTGTTCACGTGGACACGCATCATAAGACCAGGTGCAGCTACGACCGGTGTCAGTTCGGCTTGGTGCACTCGGTGTAAATTTCAATCAAGAAGTCGGTCGTAGCGAAATCGGACGTAAGAGATAAGACCTATGTTTTTACACCCAGCTGGTGCACTCGGCTCCAGTATCTCTACTGTGAAACATTTTGAATAAATGCAATGAATATCGATTCCTACTGTTAATGGAGAACACTATAAAAAATAATTAATATAAAAACAATAAAAATTATTTTGTCCCATCTTTAATGGTTCTCTCCCTCTGACAAATGCAAACATGGAAATGGGTTTTCTTAGGGCCCGATTAGACAGAACACGTTTTAGCAGCTGTCTGGCTTTTCTGTCATTGTTTTCAGTGAGAGCGACGCTTTACGGCGCTGCTTTTGCGTTGCAGAGCGCCTCGCATTTTTCCGCTCTGTGCGCCTCGCGTTTTTGAGGAAACGCTCTGAGCGCCTCGAGTTGGAAAAACTGCAACTCAAAGCAGAAAAGCACCCGACGTCGTGGGTGTTTTTTCTCATTGTCCAATCAGATGAAAGGAGAGGCGGGCCTTCTGTCAGTAGACAACATAACGGTTATGTTAATGACAGCTATGTTTCGGTGGTTGCCTTAACAACAGCAGAAAAAAAAGGCGCAGCTGCTCTTTTTTTTAACCGTAGGCTTCTACAAAAAAGGCAGTGTGACGCGCAGGCTGTAAAACGTTACATGTGATGTCCTACTGTTCGGTATAGTTAGTTTTTGTCTCTACAAACAGCCTGTTTTTACATTATGTGAATATCTGCTTCACAGACATTTTGTAGGTCTAAATTTTGCTATATTAAATTGTAGAGGACTGATTTTGTGGTTTGTAAACTCACCGACGGCCACCTGGAAGGACGCATACTTCTTGGCACACTGAGCTGTAGTCAGAACCAGGTTCTCCTTCAGAATGACTCCGCTACAGAAACCTGCAGACTCTGAACTCTTCAGGAGGGCCTGAAAGAAAAAGTGCAGCAATTAAACTCTGCATCACAGTTGTATGGACTTACAATAAAGAATATTTTATTGTGATGAGACACAGTGCGAGTGTGTGTTTGCATACCTGCCAAGGACACTCGCCAGAAGAACAGGGGGCGGACACAAAGTTGTTTGTAAAGAGGTTGGTCAGTCTGAGACTCGTCCCTGTGGACAGGGTTACACTGTCCAACTTACCGCACGGGTTTGCCTCTGAGGGAAGAATGTGAGATGGTTTTTATTACCTTTTTTTTTCATAAATAACGACTAGTTTCTTTAAATCCTTAATGTTTTTATTTTTAAAAGGAGAATAGGTCTTGTGTCGTATCACAGACGTGTATTTTCTCTGTCGATATGTGCTTCTATTTAACTACCGTAACATTTGGTGTATAAGACACACTTTTAACACATTTTTTGCAAAATGCAAACAGAGGTATTTCATTGTGTTTCGGACGATGCCGCTATAATCTAGCTAAAGCTTCATCACGGACATGCGCCGTCATGGTCGCCGGTGCAGCCGCCACGCTCACAACAATCAAAGTTACGGTAGGCTGAGCTCAACTTCTGCACCGGTAGGTAGCAAGATTGCAAATTCAACATGGCAAAAACAGATGGTAGGCTGTAATTTGTGTGCGTTTTTCTTCTTCTTCTTTTCTGTGTCTTTTTTTGCGGTGCGACCTATACTCCAGATTTTCCGGATTGTCAAGAAGTTGCTAAATGCTAACATTACTTCCAATCATCCAGCCAAACGATGGCCTTCCCCTGAGTGTGTGCGTGCCTGACCGCCTTAATGCAAAGATTCAGTTAGCTTTATTGAAATTAGGTCTCCGTCTACCTACATGGAGACTAAGGGGGGAATTCATCATCATTTATGCATCATTTGCACCTGCAATCTGCTCCGTCTCAAGGTCTGATTCACAAAGCAGCTCGTCCACATAATAATCCCCGTCATATGTAACGGCTCCAGACCATCCACACATGTGGACAAACTGTGCCGGGGTCGAGCCTCGCACAGCCACAGACCGATTGATCTTCCGATTATAATAGTAATGACAAAATATAATTAACAGACAAATACATTTTGTGATCACACAAAAGGTTGAACTGTCGTCATGATCACTGGAAACTCAGAGCGCCATAGTTCCCACCAGCTCTCTGCAGACGGTAATATTCTCTTTCTAACTGCGTGCCGCTGTTCGTGCTAGCGTTTGTGAATTAGGTGCTTTTGCCACGAGGCTCATTTACAAAGAAAGCGGCCGAATTTGTCCCGAATGTTTGCAAAATGACTCATTTAAATACGCCCAAACAGCACCGGAGCACAGAGACGCTGTTTGCTCTGCAGCGCACTTCTGGGTGCATTTAACCGTCCGCGAGTCTTTTTGTGTCATTTGCACAGGTTTAGCGGGCGCAATTCCCCCCTAAGAGTATTCTAGGATACCAAAAAAACTGTATTTAAATATCCTTTGTGGTCTCTGATTATTTCCAGAAAGAGAACACGTTTTGTTTATAGAGTGGATATGTATGCTTTAACAAAAACAAAAAAGTAACATCGTAAACAGACATATCAGACGTACCTGCAGGCTCACACTTTTTCTTGTCTGTGCGGTTGAGCTTCCACCCGCGTGCACAGGAGCACTCAAAGGACGTGTAGCCTGGTTTACAGAACTGGGAGCAGCCCTCGTCCTTCTGAAGGGTGCACAGAGTCTGGTCTGCAGTGTGGAAACACAAGGACAGGACTGTAGCGCTCACACAGCAAATGAAAAGCGAATTAACAATAACCATCACACACAACTTGCTGCCATCTCCTCCTCACCGGTTTCACAGTGGACCCCTGAGAAACCCGACTTGCAGACACAGTCATAGCCTCCAACGCTGTCTGAACACAAGGCTCCGTTCTTGCAGGGCTTCTCTGCACACTGGTCTCCGTCTAAACAAAGACAGCAGGTCTATGAGAGGAGGTAATGTGCTAATAATGACGGTGCAGTGATGGGAAATCATTTTAACACAGCACTTACCGATGTAGACAGACCAAAAGATATCCTGCAAGAGAAAATGTGCATGATGAGTGCACAGCATGCGACTGAGATACAGAGTGAATGCATGACATAGGCGCAGACTTGAACAGAAAAAGAATCTTATGAGATTTCGCTGAGAAGGTTAACGGTGAAATTGTGGCGCTCACCGTGCGGTACGAGTCCTGGAAGACGCTCCTGGCCTGCTCGTAGGTGCACACTCTCTCCATGCAGATCTGCTCCAGGCTCGCAGGCTGAGCAGGGTCCGCACTCCTCTTCTGACGGGAGATCAGCGAGCTAGCCTCCTGCTTGTCCAGGAAAACTGCAAGGACAGTGACAGACTAAAGTTTGGACCAATAAAGTTTTTGAGAGCTTCCAAAATACATTCTTAAATTGATGGATTAACCTTTCTTGCTATTTTTCCTGATCAGAAGATGTTTGATGCTTTTCTTTTCTTTTACAAGAAAGTGAATATCTTTGGGTTGTGGGCTGCAGGAAACGTAATAAAACAGACAATTAATCAACACATTTTGATGCAATTTGTGTTTGTTATAGTCTGTTGTTTGTTCTTTTGTGTGAAACGTTCTGTGCTATTTTGGCTAAGACTACCTTGCAGAAGAGATTTCATATTCTTAGTAAAATAAAGTGATAATCTCAAAGATCTCAGTTTTGTTCGCTTTGGCAGCTCTTTACGGTGATAAAAGGAAACAGTGGGAGCACACTTCCCAGAAAACCAGACGTCCACGTTGGCTCCCTTTGTTACGGTTGTAACTCTTGATTTTCTGACGGTCGCTTTCCTTTTCAGACTGTTTGCTTCATCTGAGCGTCGAGTTTGTTTGTTTTTCTTTGGATTTTCACTTATTGTTGAAGTTGTATCTGTAGTCATCCATCTTTTCTTTGTTTGTTCAGCCATAGTAGATTACTGTTTACTCACAACACTTGCAGAGAGCGGAAAAGCAGCCGCTTAGCTCCGCCTACCCTCTCTGGCAGACCAACCACTGATGGAAAACGCGTCACTAACTGGGCGCCGCTTGTGCCATAGGCTCAATCACCGTTGTGTTACCTCATTCGGTGATGGATAGAGACTTACCAGACATTTATTTACATTAAAATCTTCTAGATTATTACTTTAAATAAAAATAAAGAAAATAAATTAAACTGCAGATTGATTGGTTAGAAAATAATGGTAAGTTGCAGTCCTAGATGGGTTGTTGAATTAATAAACAATGAAGTTAAAGTCACAAAATTGCTAAAAAATTTAATTCTTATCTTTCCTACCATAACATAATAACAATGCTCTATGAAACTGCCCTGAAATAGGGAACAAATAAACCACACTGCAACCCATTATCAGTCTTAAACTAGACTAAATATGCAGCACCTGAAGAACTAACACCCTGAAGGTCTCAAAAACACAGCATTCACTCAGTCCTCTCTTTCCTCTCACTCTGCCCTCCTCTCACCTGTCTGAGGGGTCTGAATGGCTGCCACGGCCCCCGCCAGCAGACACAGCAGGGCGGCAGATGTGCACGAGGAGCGCATGGTGACACTGAAGTCTGGTGTCAGTCGGGCTGTCAGTGCGGAGGGGCTCAACCTAAACTCCTACAAAGAGACAAACAGATTACAGACATGATGCACAGGAAGACAATGAGATGTAGACGGATACGAGGCTGAGAGAAAAATCAATACTGTTCAATGTTTTATAAAGGTCATCTCATCACGCCTGGAGTAATACAACAGACTTTTTCTCTTCCTGAATCAAAGATGTACGATCGGCTAAAGGCTGACCAGAACTTAACCAAACCAAGAAACATAATCACATTATTTCTTTTTTAGCTTCCTTACACTGGTGCTCAGTATGTTACAGACTTTAACAGCAACTGCTAACTTCCCAGTCTCTTCCTGGTCTTTCTCTCTGACCTCTTTACATGATACACACTGGTACCTTGAAGGTACTCAGGCAGAGGACCTATTTTTTTGATCTGTTCCAGAGGCCCGGCTGAAAAACTGTCAGTGACCTCCTTTTAGATCCATCTTTAAACAAACTTTTATCTGAGAACCCTTTCTTATTTTTATCTTATTTCCTTTATTATTATTCCTTTCTGCCTTCTCGCTGTATTGGTTTTAATTTCCCTTTAAAAATGTGATGTTTGAAATGATGATGATTTTGAAAAGTGTTCTGTAATAATTTAAAATATAATATACAAACCTGGTACACAAATTAAGAATTTTTAAGGTGACCATCAGTATCACTTTGCTACTCGAGAGGCTGTTAAATCAAAGGACCTAAACCAGATTTCAGATATCACTAAACATCCTTAAACGCCACACAGAACATCTTTTGTCATCTGATACTTTTGAACGACTCTTTGGTGCGAACGACGGGAACCGATTCGTAGGTGAGAGCCGTTCTTTTTATAGTTGTGCCCAAATTTCACTGCCCGCCCTAGATCCACTCCCCTTTATGCTGAATTACCACAGGCAGCTTTTTTCAACTGCAACTGCAGCTATACTCGGTCACCTGCAGCGGAATCATGTCACCATAAAATAGTACTGATGGTGAGCAACATGATAACCCTCCGCTAAGTTTGTTCTCTGTAGTCAGTACAGAGCTGTATCATAAATGGTTGGCAAATCAATGACGTTGATTACTTGTTTCTTCATTATTCTGCTGTTTCCTTTAAATTTTAAATATGCGTGTGTGTTGGCACGGGAGAATATAGTGCAGGCGCGTTCACGAGTCTGACCACTCTCTGCCTCGTAGTGTTGTGACGTTTGCGAACGATGAGCCGTCCCTTTGAACGGCTCACGGAAAGGAACGGAGCCATAGGATCCGGTTCGCTTCAAAGAGCCGTATTTCCCAGCACTATATTTAACTTGATTATGCAATTTAGTAACATATTAAACTATTATATTATATATAGTGTTATATACAAGTATATACAGTACTGTGCAAAAGTTTTAGGCAGGTTTGAAAAAAACATATAAATAATAATTATTTATTTTTATCAGTTTACAAAATTCTTCTTTTGTTCGCTCAATTATCATTTTGTAAATTGATAAAAAATAAACAATTATGATAATACATTTTATATTTTTATATATTTTATATTCTTACTTTACAGCATTTTTTCAAACCTGCCTAAAACTTTTGCACAGTACTGTATATAATATTATAATGACAAAAAATGTTTCACCACGTATTTTTGAACGTTTTGTTAATAAAGACCTGACCTAGTAAGAAAAACGTATTTCTCTTGTTTTTCTGCGGTCGGTTCTAACCTGAGAAACACCATAAGACAATAATCACCTGTATCATTTTCATCATGTTTCTTAAAGGGCCAGTAAATGACGTCATAGTGTTTATCATCGCTGATGGTGCAGTTTGCATGCATCAGGGTGATGAACTGCGTAGTTACCTGTAACATTTACCTATTAAAAATGTCTTTCTATTTTTTCAGACTCAACAGTGAACATTCTGTTTCTTATAGATAGAGAGCCTACACTTTCTGTAGCTTTAAATAGCCTTTAGCATTAGCTCATGTGATGTAACAAAGCAAAGCATGCGGCAGAATAAACCGTAACGCAGGTTTTGCAGTAATTATTGGGATTCTGCGTTTCTGTAAGCTGCTGCAAAGTTAACCATCCAATTACAGCTATATTAACACAAATTCGTCACTGTGTTCAGGGTGGGTCACATCAACTGACCATCATGGCTCCCAGTAACGGTCCGACAAAACAATAACAACAACAACAACAAAAACGTGAATCGTGCTCGGTACGTACCGCTCCGGATAGAATCAGGATACCGGCCCGGCCTGGTCCTTAAACACACCTCTGCCTCCTGAACGGATCGGGCCTATAAAACCAAACTAACAGATGGTGACCACATCCAACCCTGCCCACTACACCCGTTAAATGTGTACTGGGTACGTGATTGTAACGACAGAGAGGAGCCACCAGAGGGCGCTGTAGACAAAGCTGACAGCATGTTGTCCTGGAGAGCCAGAACAAAACCTTCTTGTTCCTCGGTTTTTGTTTTTAGAGGCTGTTAGCATCCAAAATGTCGCATTACTGCCTCTCACTGGACTACAAATAAGACTACTCTTTAATGTATCAAAACAAATCAAAAGGAAAAAGAAAAAAAATCCCGTCTTGTATCATATCCTCCATAAAGATACTAGGCTACTTTACAATAAGGGTATTATAATTTATATACTTAAGTAATGCATGACTCATGTTGCTCACCATTAAGAAATGATACAGTCACTGTGATTAATTTACACTTAATATATCATTAATTAAGGAATCTTAATTCAAAGTGACTTCATACAATGATTGATATGCAACCATTTACAAATGAGAATTACGACATGTCTTAACTTGGGGGGGGGCGACGACACAAGTCAAGGAAGTAATGGTGACCTGAAGTGTGAAGTGATGATGAACTCAATTAACATACTTCCTAGAAGTGAATGTTCATTAAGATGAAATAAGATAGTACTTTATTGATCCCCAGAGGGGAAATTCAGTTGTTGCACCAGCACAAAGACGAGCAAGAACCAAGTAGCAAGAAGGCAAGTATAAATAGAAATAGGAATAGATAATAAAATAAAATAAGAGGTATATACAATTGGTATACAAAAGTGACCTAAGTAACAATTTAAAGTGACCTGGTATGGGATAAAGTGACAGGGTAATATCAGCAACATTTAGCAGTATGAGATGGTACAGTATATATAGAGGCACAGCCATCTACCACAGACAGAACTTGGTAAGTAACTCTCACATGCTATCCAGTGTTAGCATGTAAAGCTAGCTAATGTTAACCCAGTAGAGATAAGCTTTGCTGGGTTAGCCTATGTATTGAATCATTTGTGTCGTATTTGACACTTGTTGTGCTGTGAAGCATGTGACAAACTCTAACTTGTTCTTGAGATTTATGTCCGTCTTTATGCCTCTGCTCCGCTACAAAGAGAGAAATATTCTACTTTTACTCCACTGCATTTATTTTACAGCTTTCGTTCTCTCTTTTTTTCAGATCAAATTTTCACATATTCAGTTTCTCAAATACTCTATTTAAAATTCAAAGGTACCCTTTACCATTAAGCAAGGCTTGATAGGCCCTGAGTACTTTTTCCACCATCGTCTGCTGTAGAAATAAAGACGGTACACGGTACTAAGCCATGTCTGTATTTTTATTCATAGTGTTATTTCAAGTCCGTTTTAATTTTCCACTTGAGAAAGCACATGACTGACTTACCTGGATATCAGAACCGAGATAATTCTGAGGAGTCAACAGGTGATTGCCTTTTTGTGTGGAATAAGGATAGTTAGACCTCTTTAGCACCCTAAAATCGTTCTAATGAAACAACGTGAGAACGAAAAGTCACTCTTTGATTTAAATAGTCATGACTTACTGTATGTGCCCATGAAGGTATAATCCCATGGGGGAATCAGACAGTAAAGAGTGCAGTATTAGGTTGCAACATACCAGAGTTTAGCATGTATTTGTACATGTTTGACCAGATGACATGCGACTGTAAAACTAGGTATACACGATACATGGAGGCGTACGCAAAAATGAATTTACAAAAATCCAAGCGGTGTATCATTACCATGTTCCCCAGCGGTATGATCAGAATCAGGACCTCCTCTCTCTCATCGAGCAAAAAGGGGATGCTGTCTGCAGTGATCAATAGGTGAGGCCTAACTGCAAACAACACTCATCAGTCTAGACGATGGCAAACACAAATCAGTTAAAGTGGAAGGTGAAAGTCAAAGTGACCAGAGGGATTAGATGGAAACAGTTGAGAAACTCAGAGTGCACAAAGACAAACAGTCTTACAATCTTTTATCTATAAAAATAAAAGCTGGAAGATTTAAAACATGTAGTTTGCTCAGGAGGAGTTGTGAGCCACTTTTTGGGGTTGTTGCATATTTTATGTAAAACTTTGTGATTTGCGATTCAAGGGGACAAACGTACAGAAGATGAGAGCTGCTGAAACTGGGCCATCAATGATTTTCAGAAGTCGCTCCTCAGTGGCCTCATTTCAACGGGACTGTTTGTGAGAGCGATGTAATTTGCAGACAGGGCCGTGGGGCTTTAGTCTCAGCTGCAGCCGTGTTAAACGTCTCAATTTCCCAAGTCTAATAACAGAGGTATTATAAGAGCCTGCTCTGACCAGCTGGTCCCTGGTTCTGGACCGCGGCAATAGTCCAGTCCAGGGAGACTCACCCAAGAGCGGGGAGAGCCTGCCCCGGCCTGCAGAGAGAGGTGTGTAAATGAAAAAGACTGTGATAATTTCCTCGGTGATTGTGGTCTGAGGAAGTTATGCATGTGTTTATAAATGTGTATGTTGACTGTGAACATGTGTTGTATATGCTGGCTTGCAAACAGCAGCAGTTTTCTCTCCCCAAATCATCCATCCATCTCCGTCTTTCATTTATGTTTTATTCAACCTCTCGTACTGTCTCTCTCTCTCATGCTCGCCTTTCTTCCCTCTCCTCTCATTATTCTTTGAGTGTCGGCTCAAAATCGGAGGGGGAAAAGTATAAGGGAGGTGCAGCACTCACGTGTCACCTCACTGACCCATTCCTCTTCAAACCCAGGCTCCAATTTTACAGGCATACTAAACAAACAGCCCAGCCATCACAGAAGGCATCCATAATTAATGCCACCTGATACTTGACAGCTTTGTGATGGATACCGTGTAACAGGCTGCAGAAGAAATCCCCGGGTCTCCCTGCATGTTGGAGTCTTGATTATTCTGCAGTGTGGCTCCTCCGCTTTTCATCACTTGTTACTTTACAAGCGTGAACAGTCAGAGGCCCCAGGCTCTTCAGCGATCGACCTGGGGAGGTCGGGTCAAATAAGCCAGTGATCCCTTTAGGCTACGTTATTTTTATTTGAGAGCCTGTCCTGATTTTACCTGAGCTTTTATTTATTTCAACTATCTTTTATGTCTTTTAAAAATCTTATTATTTTTTAAAGGAATCAGTTTACTCTTAAAACCTTATGATAACTTGTTTTTTTGGATTTTGCAGCCAGTGTGAAGCACTTTGTTACAAAAGAGAACTTTGGCTAATTGCTATTTATTAGCATTATCATAACTTGTTAGCCGTGCTAGCAGCATTGCTCAAGAGACGACTGTCATGTTGTTTGGTCCACACCTTTTGGTGCAGACTTTATTATCTCAACATCTATTGGATGGATTGCCAATAACATTTGTACAGACATTTATGATCCCCAGAAGATAAAAGTGGAATGACTTTTGGGATCCTGTGCTTTTTCATCATCACATTTTTTGAAATAATACCCAAACTAATGACTTTCCCATCAACCTCAGCCGAATTTTGTGCTGATTAGAAAGACGATATATTCACAATCCTTTCTCCCTGTTTTAACAAACATGCTACACACACACGCAGGCCTGAAATACACACATGCACAAACAGGCACTAATGGAGAAATGTCATAGAGACGGGGCCGCATATGGACAAGCACCCCGAGCAGTGGGGGATTCGCTGCCTTGCTCAAGGACACCTTGACGGAGCCCAGGAAAGGAACTAGCTCCTCTCCAGCTACCAGCCACAATTCCGTGCTTGGTCCATATTGGGACTTGAACCAGGCAAGTCCCTACAGACTGAGCTACCGTCTACCCCTATAGCATGATCAGTGACGTGCGGTGAGGTTCATGGCTGGTGAGGCACTGACTCCATCAGAATCAGATTTACAAATATAAGAACCCAACAACAGAGTAGATTATTCACCATTTGACAGCAAGGGCTGGCTCAATTCGTGGCAGCGGCAGTGAGTAGTGGCACTTCCTGCTTCCTGCCTTCCACTCCAGTTGCCGGTGTCTGAGGCAGCTGCCACTGACCAGCCACGGCAGTTGCCGGTGTCTACCTCACGGACACACACACACACATACACACACACTCTAACGTTGTTGCTAGCTCGCTGTCACTTACTCTGCAGCTGCGGAGTAGCATAAACATTTCTGGGCTCACCAGCGCCCCCTACGTTGAGGCAAGAAAACTGCCTGCCTCACCCAGTGCCTCTTCACTGCCGTTGTAAGATCGCTGAGCACACTAAACAGGTTACACACATATATTATATACATCAGCTAAACTATGGAAAGCCAGGGGGGCATATATTAAAAGTGTTTGAAAGTGTTTTATTGGCGACATACAGAGAGACAGTAACACGCTCTCATTGCATGGCAGAGCACAGTTTGTGAGGGATTGCGCAATCCAAGGTGAGGCTCAGCTTGCTGCTGCCTCACTGTGCGTCTCTTCCCCGTATTTGAACGGAAATGTGAAAATTCAGCGATTTTTAATAAAAAACGATCCAAATTGTTTAAGTTAAATGGAAAATCAGTTTATAGATCAAACCATTTGATAAATATAACCATTTAATTTATCTGTTTATTATATATTTTATTTATGATGACAGGTGAGGCTCTGCCTCCCCTGCCTCTCCTGACCGCACGTCACTGAGCATGATACAACGCCAAAATACAAAGAGAGCGAAAAGATAAAAACCTCTTAACATCAATGCAGAACTGTGACACTATCATGGGTAGCATATTAGCATGATACATGTAGCATCTGGCTCAAACATGGCCTCACAAAGGCCTTTTTGACATTGCGGTTCCACCACAGAGAACAGTGACGAAGCTCCGCTGTTCAGCCACCTTAACGTAAAGCCATCCCAGTGTGTTTATACTGACACCGTTTCGTTACTACCGCCGATGCCGGCTCAGAGATGGAACGACAGCTTGTTAGCATTGTCAATATGCACATGTAAGTATTTTTAAAGCAATAATCTGGAAGATTTTCATGTAAATAATAGTCGGTAAAGTCACTATCTAACGCCGAATGAGGTCACACAATGGTGATTGAGCCTATGGCCCACTGATGAAAGCCTTTGCATTTTCAGTATTACAGACTGGGTGTCTGTGGCGACTTTCTCGGAACAAATCCCAAGCAGCGCCCAGTTAGTGACGCGTTTTCCATCAGCCAGCAGTGGTTGGTCTGCCAGAGAGGGTAGGCGGAGCTAAGCGGCTGCTTTTCCGGTCTCTGCAAGTGTTGCGAGTAAACAGTAATCTACTATGGCTGAACAAACAAAGAAAAGATGGATGACTACAGATACAACTTCAACAAGAAGTGAAAATCCAAAGAAAAAGAAACAAACTCGACGCTCAGATGAAGGCAAACAGTCTAAAAGTGTGCTCCAGCAATTACCGCTTCTCTCTGTAGGTTCTGCCAAAGAGAACCAAACTGAGATCTTCGAGATTATAACTTTAAGTACCAGATACCTCATTTGTCCAGGATTGTTATGGTGTCAATCTGGGTGTCCTGAGTCTGGACGAATAACAAAAGTGCAAGGTTCCACAATGAGGTGTATGAAAAAATGGCAACTAGATGCTGAACTTAGCATTTAGCTCAATGCTGCAATGTGTCTATAAGTACAGCCAAGCAAAGCTGCTGCTGTGGCTGTGTCCCTTAGTCATTTCAACTGTGTGACATTCAGATATTCAGTGATTCTCATGTAGAAGGATCACCATGAGCTGCGAGATTTAACACTTTCAAAGCCACATAGATCAGCGTTGATCTGCTGACTCCCAGTAAGCATCAGCGTGGCACACATACAAACCATTCTGTGAGGTCTGAAGCGATAACACGTGTTCGGTTTTGCACGTTTGAGCATGTCCGCGTGTGATTGTTGAGTTCAGGGAGGACGTGACAGTGTGAAGTCCCCTGAAAGTGTGTCTCATGATAATGTAATGAGTTCATAACACACACACACACACACACGCACACTGCAACGACCTGCACAAACCTTTGACAAATACACCACCACAGGATGTAATGAGGCCAGGTGGAAGTGTCACCACACCACTCAACTGACACACAGAGGTACAGACACATAACCAGCATCACCTGGCCTGGTTTGGTTTCACAGCACATCAAAAATACCCGCGCACACGAACACTGTCCTTTGTCCTGTATTAAAACGGACTGCAAACAGCAACGCAATCACGCCTTTACCAAAGCGCCAGAAGATTGCGTGTAATTGAGTTTGTGTGACAAGGACCAATGATGATGTTGTATTAAGTAGTGGTGAGCAGGCAGGCACTGCCCCTGTGGGGGTCTTTTACAGCTACGCCTGCTACTCTTGAAGAATCACCTTCCGCTGTCCCACATTTCTCTGCGATCAATTCACGTCAGCCGGCCATATTTTATTTAACACTTAATCGCGGCGCTCCCCTCCCCGCGTCCCCTGCAGCTCATTTGTTCACATGTGGGAGAAAAGGAAGAGGAATTAAGAGCACGTGACTTCCTTTCTTCTCTCCTGCCCTCCCTCCATCTGATTGAAGCGGCGATCAGTAGAAACAGGTCAGCCATTATTTGACAATTTCTGTAATGAATTCTTCCTTTCATACAGTGCCCTCTTTCTGATGGGTGGAGTAGGCCATAAGATGGTCCCCATCCTCTTCTGCTGTCCACAAGCACAGTGACTCATGCTTTCTTTTCTCCCACAAATCTCCTGTCTTCCTCTCTTCCTCTCTGTAAAACTCTTTAATCTTGTTGCGCTCAGGTCTTTGTCACAGCCATAGCGCTGCCTGTTAATGATATACCGTATCCCACACAGACAGCCGAATGTTGTTGTGTTTGGTCAGACCTGTGGAGAGGTGGCGCTGGCCCCGGATAGTGCTGAAGAAGCACAGAGAGAGCAGATACACAGCTGACAGCTGTCTGAATGGACGAGATGTTTCAGTGCACTCATGCAAAAGCTGCTCTGATGTCTGCTCTCTGCACACAAACAACTCCTAAAGGCCCAAAGGAGACTGCGAAGCATCCATGCTAGGCTAAGCTACATTATATTAACACTCAGGAGTCTGGGGCTGTTTTGGCCATTTTCAAATACTTTTTATTTGCCTTTATATTCCACATTAAATAAGTTTTACGTGCCAGTGTTTGGTATCTTTTTTTTCCAGCAAAACCCCACCTGTATGACCTGACAATCATTTTTTCACTTAGAATTTCTGTATCAACAAATAGGACAGAAAAAATACACAAAAAACATAAAATTGGATTTGAAAACTGAAGTTCTTTTTAATAAATGCCAAAAGTATGCTTAATAAATATGCTTGAAGTAATCATTTTAAAGATCTCAGTTTCTCTTTGGCGGCACCTATGGTGATAAACGGTAATTGTGGGAGCACACTTCCCAGATATCCAGACAGTGCTGCATGTGTGACGTCCACGGTTGGCTCCGGTTGTAACTCTTGATTTTCCTGGCTGACGGTCGCTTTCCTTTTTAGACTGTTTGCTTCATCTGAGCGTCGAGTTTGTTTCTTTTTCTTTGGATTTTCACTTATTGTTGAAGTTGTATCTGTAGTCATCCATCTTTTCTTTGTTTGTTCAGCCATAGTAGATTACTGTTTACTCGCAACACTTGCAGAGACCGGAAAAGCAGCCGCTTAGCTCCGCCTACCCTCTCTGGCAGACCAACCACTGCTGGCTGATGGAAAACGCGTCACTAACTGGGCGCCGCTTGTGATGTTTTCTGCGAAAGTCGCCACAGACACCCAGTCTGTAATACTGCTAATGCAAATGCTTTCATCAGTGGGCCATAGGCTCAATCACCATTGTGTTACCTCATTCGGTGATGACTTAACAGACATTTATTTTAGAGATTATTACTTTAAAGTCAAATCATAAGAGAGAAAGTACTTCCTTCCTGTTTCAATTAGCTGGGTATACAACGCTTTCAAATTGTCACAGTGGAGATTGGTTATGAAAAGTAGTCGATGAAAGGCTCACAGCAAAGTACAAATACTTAAAAAATTTACTTAATAACAGTATCTGAATAAATGCAGGGTAACACTTGATATAACATCCCGCAATAAACATTTATTTTGGACAAATTAGAACGTAATTTCTTCATTTTTATTAGTGCCCATAACTTTCTTAAATACTTGCGGGTTCCCAAATGTAGGTACATAAAACCGGACTACAACAAGGGAGTAATAATAGACTGTATAAAAAGATGGACGACATGACAGCTCCCTAAAAGTGAAGCCAAACCCTCTCTATCGCCCCCTGCTGACTGGCTGCAGTATAGGCCATAAAGCCCACCTCCTCCATGTTAACAGATGGGACATGAGTCAAACTATAAAACCAAAATACAAACATGATTTCTGTCATTATAGTTAGTTATTATCATGCTGATTTACGTCTAAGTGTTCAAGTTAAGCTTTAATTTGTTATTTGATGCTGATAAAAAGGATGATTGACAGCTCATCTTTGCTCAAGTCTCGAGTCATTTTTTCTTGGGCAAGTCGAGTCGAGTCCTTAGCTAAGGCAATTCAAGTCCCGAGTCAAGTCACTTTTTTCCCACCCAAGATCCAGCACTCTTACCTGTAGTATGCGGTCTTATAAAGAGAAAAGACAAGGTGTTAGTAGCTCGTCTAATAATGATATTATTGGCCAATTTATAAAAGCTGTTCAAAAAGTATGATAAGGAATTGTGTCTGTATTATCTTGGCACAGACGCAGCCATGATGATGGTCTGCTCTGAGACCGTGTTGAGTAGTAACGAGTACGACTGATGAGGCTTCTCTTTGGGGACTTTGATGTTGCGCGTTGCCATAGCGAGGAGTTTGACTGACAACCAGCCATCCAATCATGACACTCACGTACCGGGGAGCTTTTTGAGTCGTCCAATCATGATTCCCAGTTTGCGCTGCAGACATACTTGATAGTTAGAAACTTGACAACTTTGAATTATATCATTTTATATTTAAAAGCGAACATTCAAACTTATGAACACACTCGAGTCATCCGAGTCATCCGAGTCATCAGGCCTCTGTTAAGTCTCAGGTCATTTGTGTTTTGTCAAGTCGCAAGTCATCAAAACAGTGACTCAAGTCAACTCGAGTCTAAGTTACCATGACTCAAGTCCACATCTCTGTCATACTGAGTCAGGCTCTATAAAGTGTTACTGAATGCCCTTATTTCCTTCCCACTACGGGATCATTAGAACACTGAATTCTGGGATTTTAACCAGTCAACAGACTAAACAATCAATTTCCAGACATTACTTTGGGCTCTTGTTTTCATTCTGCTGATAAACAGGAGTAAATTAATAATTGTGTCCCACAGCTTCTCTCTGTTATTGTGCGTTTATTCCCCAAAGGTTTTCAGCCACGTTGCTTTCATTAGGATGATAAAAGCAATGCACTGTGGCTAAAATGTTTGGGGAATAAACATATCATATCGGAGAAAAGTGGAATAATGAGATTTTTGCTTATTTGCATCACAATGATCTGCACATTTCAGCACATTCTCAGAATCAGAAATTACAGTTTTCACACAAAGCTAAGAGATGTGTTATATATATTTAAAAAAAGGCAGATTAACCTGTTTAAAAAAATGACTCTCAGCTGCAGCCTGATGAAGCAGAGACTGGTGTGCTTCCTAAGTACGAATGTGTTTGTCAGTGTCAGCCTTGTGCTCATTAACACATTTTAGCTGCAGATTCAGACAGTTCACACTGCATGGCAAATTAGATTGAGTCCCAACCCCCCACTCCCACACACACACACACACACACACACACCTACACAAACACGTGTCCAATCACATGTATATATCCTGCATACTGTTTATGACATGTAAACAGGCTCCCGGATATAAGATGGGGTTTACATGCCTTTGCATTCATTTGCAGGTTTTTAAAAAGCGGTGTAAAGCAGGTTGTTAAATATCCACTGAAGAAGATGCAGAGAGACACAATTAAGAGACAAAATTCTTCTCTCATCTTTACCCTCCTTTTATCTTTTCTCATCACTTTTATTGCGTCTGCTCACAGGAACATGTTCACCCTGTTTTCTCCCTCTGAGCATCCCTCCACCTTCCCTCATCCTGCTCTTGAGCGCTTGCCCTTGCTCTCCTTCTACCTTCCTTCTCTCCCTCCCTCTCTCCTCCTCCTCCTCCTCCTCCTCCCGCTGCGCTCCCGACTGGCTCTCATTCCCCCTCGCTCACACACTCAGGCAGCATCCTCCCCTCTCCACTTCTACCTTCACACTCACCTCTTCGCGCCTCCCTCTCTCTGCTCCTCTCGCCTGCTTCCCCCCCCCCCATCACCTACTAACACATATCATCTCTGGCATCTCTTCCCCCCCGTCTGTTTTCTCCCTCTTCTCTCTCCTCCATCTCCTCCATTCCTCCGTCTTTTCACACACACTCAACCTTGCTGTCTCACGCGTGCACACACACTCATGCTGATTGGCACCCAAGGACAGAGCCCCCTCTCTCCCAAACCGGCGACCAGGCGCTTCGCTGGTGCCGCCTGCAGGTTTCTTGACTCTGAGCTCAGCTGAGGAAGAGGACCAGGAAGAGGCCATGGAGCACAGCCACATCTTCCCTGTTTTTTCCCCAAACGGGAGCACCTGGAGCCCGGGGCAGCTTCCCTCTGAGGTTACCCAGGGATGCCCTCTCGGACCACTGCCAGTCATCTACTACAGCGTCCTGCTGTGTCTCGGCCTGCCGGGTAAGCGACGAGTGTGTGATTTATGTGTGTGTTTAATTGCCTGCACATCTCATTCTGTGTTAATTTGCACAAATGTAAGATTAGATTCTGCATTGGTGGGTTGCAGGAGTCACGCTTTGCATGTTGATTAGTCGTGCACTTGTATGTAGGTTTGAGTGAGTGTGTGTCACGGACAGCTGCTCCAGAATGTCACACACGCTGTTGCTTTGTCATTCTGACCTTGTGACAGCCACTTGTGCATGTGCACGTACTTTGTGTGTATTTGTCTGATCAGAGTTTGCTGCAACATTTGTCTCTTAAGTACGAAATAAAGCGGCTACATGAGCAGAGAGTCTTTCAATTATTATTGACTTATAATTCATGCATATGTGGAGCTGTTAATGAGGCATTCTGCATGACAGACGAAGTAAGCAATGACTCAAGGTTGACCTGTTGGATGAGTGTGTTACATCAACGACCTGTATTAATTAATGACGCTTCCTTGTTGTGTCTTCACCATTGACTGATGAGTCCATTCACAGTCACTGTCAGCCTCTGTCCCGCTGCGTGATCTATGAGCGCTGACCTCGTCTCACACAGGGAGGCAAAGTGGTGTGTGCATGCGCCGTATGTGTGTGTATAAGAGTGTGTGTGAGACAAAGCGAGAGAGAGAGAGAGAGAGAGACAGGAAGCCTGGAGGTCAGATGAAAGAGGAAAGTTGTTGAATGAGAGATTGGGGAGTACGATGATGAAATTCCTGCAGACTGTCAGACGCAGTTTCACTTGGCTTGCTGGACTCATTCATGTAACAATCAAATCAAACACAATAATGTAACTGAACATTACAGCAAGTTTAACAAGGTTGGAGGTCTTTAGTTTCACAGTTAATGAGGAATCCTCCCACTTGCTCTTGATGTTGGCAGATTTAAAGTAACATTGAAGAGTACAACAGGTTGTTCATATAAATAAATGTCTGTTAAGTCACCAAATGAGGTGACACAAAGGTGATTGAGCCTATGGCCCACTGATGAAAGCCTTTGCATTTGCAGTGTTACAGACTGGCTGTCTAGATGGAAAAAACCACAAGCTGCACCTAGTTAGTGACGCGTTTTCCATCAGCCAGCAGTGGTTGGTCTGCCAGAGAGAGTAGGCGGAGCTAAGCGGCTGCTTTTCTGGTCTCTGCGAGTGTTGCGAGTAAACAGTAATCTACTATGGCTGAACAAACAAAGAAAAGATGGATGACTACAGATACAACTTCAACAATAAGTGAAAATCCAAAGAAAAAGAAACAAACTCGACGCTCAGATGAAGCAAACAGTCTGAAAGGGAAAGCGACCGTCAGCGAGGAAAATCAAGAGTTAAAACCGGAGCCAACCGTGGACGTCACACAAGCAACACTGTCTGGATATCTGGGAAGTGTGCTCCCGCAATTACCGTTTATTGCCACCGGTGCCGCCAAAGAGAGCGAAACTGAGCTCTTTGAGATTATTACTTCAATATTTTACGTCTACTTTGGTTTCTGGTCTATTTTTCAAAATAAAGGCGTCTCTAATCCATCAATTAATCAATAATTCTGTCGTCGAATAGCATAAAGGATACTTTAGGGGTGGTTGTGGCTCAGAGGTAGAGTGGGTCGCCCTCCAGTCGGAGGGTTAGGGGTTTGATCCCGGGCGCCTGTGGTCTACATGTTGAAGTATCCTTGGCCACCCCAAATTGGTCCAAAAGCACCGCATGGATTCAACCCTTTTTTTAAGGCTAGATTTATAAAGAGATTTGAGGAGGAATAAACAAAGTTTTTGCCTTTGGTGATAATTATTGACTTTTGACTTACTTGTTCCACTAAGCAAGATTAATTGATCTTGATCTCTGTACCCCTTTGCCTCGATAAAGATTGGGAGCACAACCTCAATTCAAAACAAACCTGCAATGCAAAGTAAAAAAAAAAAGCAGTTGTAAGCCAAGGCTGCAGTTTCTACACAGATTTGCACTTTTACAAAATAAAAGTCTCGTCCAATTACTTCTCCCGGATAGCAAATAGAGTCTCGCACAAACAATTCTCTGAGCTGCAATTTAGAGATTTGATTCCATTCTGCTGCTGAGGCGTCTTCACAAATGTGATTGAATCTGTTTGTTTAATCAGTGGGTAACAATAACCTGCGAGTGTAATGCAATCCTACAACAGTCGTCTGAATTAATGGCAGAGTTGAGTGCAGCCGGCTGATTCTTTGCAGCAGCCCGAGTTCGACTTATTCAATCATTATGACACAGCTCGTTCGGCTCACGCTGAATCATGAATGTTTCATGAGCCAACATGTGTGAGTAGTAGCGACGTGACCTACAGACCCACACGCAGATGGATTGGAGGGTGTTACCTTGATTGCCAGCCAGCGTTTGATCAGTTAACAGCAACAGGGCTTCACAGAGACGTCACCGCGACTGTATGCGTTCCTCATACGGTTTGACCTCTAAGCTAAGAGAGGAGGGGGTCACGTGAAGAGCACAGATTCGAGGGTGGAAATCAAGATGAAGGAAGGTGATGAGAAAAGGGATTATGCAGGTCAAGTGGCGGGAGATGATTGCGAGTTTGACCTGGGGACATGATGAACCGAGAGCTGGGGATGAACAGGTGGGAAGGCACAAGGGCACCACAAAGAAAAGAGTGCAGTTAAGAGAGAGATCAGAGCAGTAATAGAGAGAGAGATTAATACCGGCAGAGCCAGTGAAGTAGCACCCTTCGAGCCCAGAGTGGGGGAGCCACAGACGACAGAGCCGAAACGAATTGCCACATTTTTAATTAATCGCTAACTCGCCCTCTCTCTCTCTCTTTTCCTCTCTCTTCTCACTCCAACACACTGCTTCAGACAGAAACAGACGTGTGCTGGCATAGCAAACAGCACAACAGGGAGTCGGTCCCTCAGACGTGCTGGGATGTGAGGCCTGCTTTCTGTACAGTGCAGCATGTTTCAAAGCACTTACACGGTTCTGTATGTTGAGCAGTCTGGGGACGAAAAACTGCTGGTTCACGTCAGGTTACTCTGAACGCGCAGGTTGTTTGAGCTGAACACTTCTCTACGCCGTTGCTTCTCTACGAAGACGCTTCACCTGCACACACACATTCTGAAAAGCACCTGCTCAGCTTCGAGGTCACTGCCGATGCCTGAATGTGTCTGCATTTGAATGATGTGAAAATCTTTTAATGGTTATAAAATGTGTGCAATCCAAGATAGTTCAGCAGGGCCCAGAGCCGCTAAGAGGATTAAATTAAACTCTGTTTAATAATCATTCATTTGTGAATTATTATTAAATTAGACCTCTGGCTCTCGTTAGAGATTTACAAAGAGACTTGATGGACTTTCTCAGCACCTGCACCGTGTTTTCTTTGACATTAGCCATCTTTTAAATACATTGCTAAATTTATATTAGCTTTTTATGTTTCATCGATATACGGTTGGTTCCGGTTGTAACTCTTTTCCTGGCTGACGGTCGCTTTCCTTTTCAGACTGTTTGCTTCATCTGAGCGTCGAGTTTGTTTCTTTTTCTTTGGATTTTCACTCATTTTTGAAGTTGTATCTGTAGTCATCCATCTTTTCTTTGTTTGTTCAGCCATAGTAGATTACTGTTTACTCGCAACACTTGCAGAGACCGGAGAAGCAGCCGCTTAGCTCCGCCTACACTCTCTGGCAGACCAACCACTGCTGGCTGATGGAAAACGCGTCACTAACTGGGCGCCGCTTGTGATTTTTTTCTGCAAAAGTCACCAGAGACACCCAGTCTGTAATACTGCAGATGCAAAGGTTTTCATCAGTGGGCCATAGGCTCAATCCCAAAAGCTCAGGAGCACTCTGAGCGTGGATTCTCAAATAAAGACAACAAGTGGTTGCATGGTGAGCAGAAATGTGCTCTTGTCTTGTGTTTTCATTTGCTCTTAGAGACTCCCCCTCCCAAGAGTGCATGTCAATCATGCGCACGCTTTTACTCCAAGTCGTGTTGGTGCGTTCCTTCCCTCCTTCCTTAAAGCATCTCACCGGTTGTGTGTCTGCTTGGCAGTCAGCAGTGAGACTGGCACACGTGAGAGTCTGAAAACATGTCCTCCCACTCCCACTTATCCACCCACCCAAAGGGAAAAGGTCAGGGATGTTCAGCGCTAACAGCCCCTTGTTTCACGTCGCCGTGCAGGCCAGGTGTCAGCCGCCGCTTAATGAAGAGACGGCCCCCATCGATTTTCAGTTTGGACTATTGATCTGTCAATCTGCACCGGCGACAGGGCATGTGTGCTGGGATGGGGGGGCTTGTTAATAGATACTATCACTCTAAAGGGGGAGTTTGAGATTAAGGGGTGTGAACTGGACGGAGAAGAGAGGACGTAAAGGTTTGAGTCGAGCTCTGGTTTGTCTGCAGTTTAGACGAGCCAGAGGAGGCAAGAGAAAAGGAGATGCAGAGACAGAGCCGACTTTGTTTGACCAGCTAACAACAGGAATATGGCACTGCAGTTTAAAGCAAACACTTGTAAATTGCCTGTATTACTGCAGAATCCAGTAAGACGCGTGTGGATAATTATATTGTAGTAATCTGGAGATTCACGCTTCATTTTCCTCAGCTTCTCTTCCCTGGGTTTTATTCCCCTGCATGTCTCTCCTCTATCTCACCCCAGATAACTTCCATGTTTCTTTGGAGCCTCATAAAAACGTCTGGAGAGAATCCAAGAGCACGTTATATCTGAAGCATTGTTTACAAAGCCTGAAAACGTGATGAGATTGTCGGCCTGCAGAGCCGCAGCAGTGATGACATTGACGGTTATCACGTCAAGTAAAATCATATTTTTATTTTCATGGGGGTTTTTTTGTAGCCGTGATGAGCTGCTGGTTTTTGTTCGGGGAGATTTAAGGAATCGCCCTGCTTTGTGTCCGCTCTGACACTAAGAGAAGACAAAAGGGAAATGGTTGTCATCAAGAACAAAGTGCTCGTGACCTTTGAAGCAAGCTTTGATATTCACCCCCTCTCCGTCCCTCGCCTCCTCTTCCTTTCCTCCCACCGCCTCGCCGCTCTCTTCCACTCCCCTCTCTCCATCGTGTGTCTCATTCTGTTTCTCCATCTAATCCTCTCCTCCATTCCCTCCCAATAACCTGTTTCCTTTTTAACTCCCTGTGACCTTCCTCAGACCACCACTTTCCCTAACCCTTCATCTATATCCTCATGCTTCTCTTCTCCTCTCCTCCTTATTAACCTTCAGATAAGCCTTCAAAGCCAATCCTCAATTTCCTCCAAATGACATTAAAAAAAACTTGATTAGAATGTGAACTATCCGACTCTTTTGGGGGCATTATTTCCTTTTTAAAGCGTATTGAGTTGCACGATGAAACCTGATGACAAGTGTGCAGGGAGGCTGCAGCACGTCTGTATTTGCGGTTGGTTTCGACGGGTTAAACTGCACGGTGTCATTTGACGACACGTCCCTTCAGTGGTGGGATGAGTCAGCCTCGTTACACACCTCGGGGAGCACGCTGTGACTCCTCTTTTCCCGCTAAACAACGTCAATGGCCCCTCGTTACATTAGAGGAGCAGCGGGAGGAGCGGAGACACAAAAGCACTCCCACACAAATAGAGAGAAGGGCTCACTCAAGCAAACACACAAACATTATATTATTGTATCCGTCCTGCTGGTCATTCTAAAGACCTCTCAGTAGGGGAAAAAGGAAAATATGGGGCAGTTTTTGGATGTGTCTGTTTGTATGTATGACGCACATGTCTCTATATGCAGGCAGGGATGCTTCTGCGTGTATGTTTTCCTCATGTCTCTGCCCCGTGTGCATGATTGTGCATCCCTCAGACTCGTCTCCTGCAGATCCGTCCAGCTCCGGCTCCCCAGCCCTGGAGACAGAGTAAAGAGCAAGAGTCAATTGAAATGAATGGGGAACCCATTGCAAGCCGGCTCGAATTAAATGGAAATGTCAAGCTCACCACGGATCCCTTTTGTTTGTCTGTAGAAGGCCGCGTCTCACCGGGGGAGTCTGAAACAGAATAACACCCCGCCGGTGACAGTGAACGCCTCACTGTTTCCATTAAACGTCTCTCCTCTATGTTTAGCGGCTTGTGGACGGAGACAGGCAGAGAGTGAGACAGCTAAAGGGCAGAGGTACAAAAAGAGAGAGTGAGGGGATGGATTAAAGGTGAGGGCCAGCCTGCAGGATTTCTAAAGGAGCTCTATGGGGACATTTTTTAGCAGCTAAGAGCTCAGCAGCAAACATTAAGATCCCATCTGTTGGTAACATAGGTGAGAGTCTGCAGGTCTTTTCTCCTAACTTCTATATTAAACAGCTTCATCAGTCATTTCTTATGCTCTCTGTGTTATGTGTGGAGGCTCGGCTGTTATAACGATAACACTTTATCAATCCTGATGGAAACTTTAGCGCCAGATTTCTGCAAAATTACAGCACAATATAAGATATAATATTGCACATGATAATGAGCATAATGTAGCCTGATATCGAGAAGTGTATGTATCTATATTTCCATAAAGCACAAGGCGATGTTTTACATACTTTAGCCATTTTGTCCTCGTGTGCTCCGTGTTTTGCAGCTTGATGTAGCACTTTTACCCGAGCCAGATTTCACCTCGGGGACATTAAAGTATGTTTTATCTTCTCTTATGTATGTACAGGGTACACTGACAGCAGTGGGAGGAAACCAGACGCATTACTTACTAAGGCAAAACCGGTTTACAGATGTTAAGCAGTAAAGCTCTTATTCATTGATTTAACCCTTATCGTTCTCCCTCTCTACCCTATCTATCGGGGAAGGTGTAAGTGGAAGCGGAGGCAGTCTTATAGGCCAAATTTATTAAGCCCCGCCCACATTCGACCAATCCAGTCAAATCTGAGGGATCCCTTTTGTATATCTTTTTGTAAAACTTCTACACCAAACCCACAATGCAACTAAACTGCCAACAATTTGCGTTCATAGACTGTATAAAAAGATGGACGACCTGACAGCTCCCTAAAAGTGAAGCCAAACCCTCCCCATCGCCCCCTGCTGACTGGCTGCAGTATAGGTCATAAAGCCCGCCTCCTCCATGTTAACAGATGGGACATGAGTCAAACTATAAAATCAAAATACACATCAAATACATTTTTTTCAAACATGGTTTCTGTCATTATAGTTAGTTCTTATCATGCTGATTTACGTCAGAGTGTTCATTTTGTTATTTATAGTTATTTGATGCTGTAAAAATGATGATTGACAGCTCTTTACTGCGCAGACTCCAAATAACGTCACCAGCGCAGGATGGCAGCGCCCGCCTCAGGGATATTTTGGCTTCAAATAAGTACAATGAGAGTAGATGGAGTAGCGTCATCCTTCTTTATATCTTTCTCAAAGTCAACCAACGCTGACTCATATATTATAAAAGTTAGTAACTGTAACAGACATCCATGTGGGAAGTTGTCAGACTTTTCCTAAAACTTTAACTCATATTTTTATTAGTGAACAGTTTTGAGATTTAGCAGTGTTGAGACTAAATCTATGGTGTTATTAAAAGAACGTTTCCTTTGTGTTCATAGCTCAAAGTACAATAAAACTAAGGGCACTCAGAGCGACGACCTCTGTCAAGGCCAGTAGTTTGCTATTGCTGCTTGTTCAAAAGTAGGATCCTGATCGGCTCCAAAACATGATGTGTTTTTCTTTGGCCCGACATGCACACCTGTACCAAATTTTATGAAAATTCAACAGGTACTTTTTCTGTATTCCTGCGACAAACATGCGGCATCTCCTCTGTGACGGGTTAGTTCCACACACCGGGGTATACAGTCAGTTTTAAACAACCTGCTGTTGATACATTGATGAAACGCAGAATCATTGTGAAGATCAACATCACTGAGTCAAGGTTAATCTTATATTTCTTGATTAATGCCTTTGATTGTGGACCGATGTGACGACCAAAGGAGAAGAAACACGCAGAAAGTGGATGACCAGCAGCTGACACCAAAAAAATCAATAACACAGTCAACAAGATTCAACATGAAAGCAATTTAACTTGCCTGTGCAGAGGTCTTTGTGGTGTACAAGGGGGGATGACAGCTACAGAGCAGGTGGGGGGATGCAGTGTAATCCAGCAGCCCTCCGTGTACACATATATTGGCTTGTCGAGCCTTGTAACTGCTTTGACGTCTCATTTATGGTTATTGATAGATTGTATGTTAATGAATTGGCGCATCCCTAATGATCCTTGTGTGTGTTTGCGAGCGTGTAAGGGCGCGTGTGCTCTTGTGCACATCCCGCAGTCTGGCAAGGACATCTTCAGTCATTATGTGGAGCCGGCTTTGTAATTTGTAATCAGCTGATAGTGGCTGAGGCTGTGAAGTGTGATGTACCAGACTTCAAGCTGCCATATTTAATCCAATCCCAGATCTATTACTACTGAGAGGAGGACCACAACACACACACACACATGCTGCGTGGAGAGTGACTGCTGCTAAGTGCATTGATGTCTCAGTGATGGTGCGATGCAAATCACTGTCAGAGGCATCTTTGTCCGGGGAAACAGACTGGACATGGCTTCCTGCTGCAGCAGCATGTTTGGTTAGCAACAGTATACGATGGATACATCATTGTTTGTTTAGGTAATTAAACCTGCACAGCATGAAATAGAAACATTATTGATTTTCTCAAATAATACCTCTTAATGTTACAATCCATGTCACACCGGTATTGAATATTCTTAATGTGCAAGTGCTAACACACCACAGTCTCCTTGAAGAAAAAGATTCCAGGATAACTCTCATGATTTTTTTAAGGATACTGCCAAGTGCTTATTCCAAAAATGTCTGAGTCGGCCTTTAAGGAACTAAAGAAAAACAATCATGTGCATGGTAGTTTAATTTTGACCTTGAAGATCTCAGTTTCATTCTTTTTGACGCCACCTATGGCGATAACCGGTAATTGCGGGAGCATACTTCCCAGATATCCAGACAGTGCTGCATGTGTGACGTCCACGGTTGGCTCCGGTTGTAACTCTTGATTTTCCTGGCTGACGGTCGCTTTCCTTTTCAGACTGTTTGCTTCATCTGAGCGTCGAGTTTGTTTCTTTTTCTTTGGATTTTCACTTCTTGTTGAAGTTGTATTTGTAGTCATCGTTCTTTTCTTTGTTTGTTCAGCCATAGTAGATTACTGTTTAGCTCCGCCTACCCTCTCTGACAGACCAACCACTGCTGGGTGATGGAAAACGTGTCACTAACTGGGCGCCGCTTGTGATTTTTTTTGTCGCCACAGACACCCAGTCTGTAATACTGCAAATGCAAAGGCTTTCATCAGTGGGCCATAGGCTCAATCACCATTGTGTTACCTCATCATAGATTATGAGATGTTCCGCAACCCTATACTTTAGTATTGGCTGGTACAGGTGTGATAAAAAAAAACATATTTATTATTATTTTGTAGTAGATGATCTACAGGTGTGTACTACCAGTTTTATGGCCAGGCTCAGGTTAAATATCTTTGTAATACAACCAGAGATCTGGCCTGACTCTTGCCTTGCTCTTTGGTCCAAGTCTCTCATCCCAGTACATAGTTACTGTGTTATATTGCAGATCAAGTCATAGTGTTGTGCTAGCAAAGTGCGCATCAAGTGCGTTTACTGTCTCCAGGTGTGTTAGCATGCTCACAACCTGTAAGCACATGCTGACAGGGGGGAGAACCGGGGACCAGAATCGGAGGACAAAGAAATAAGACAGGTAATGAGCCTGTTCGATTCAGTTGTTGAACTGCAGCTCCACGTGAGGGGCGGAAAGCTGCGCTCCTCCCGTCTGATGCAGGCGCACAGAGGTCCTGCTTTGGTAAAAGCAGTGGGATAAATTACGTCCGGGCCTGTTTGCTCACGTTTGGTTTTTGCACAAAGCAAGAGGGAAGCGGTCCCCCTCCTGGGCTATTTAACTGTCCTTTGAAAGACAGCTGGATAGTTTGAATAAATAAAGCAACGGATGCAGGGGAATCGTTTGATTTTGCCACATCGAAGAGAAGGTATGAGGGTTTATGTTGGGAAATGGAGTAAAGATTGAAAAAGAGAGGCAGGCAGGGAGAGATGGGATACCCTTGTGCTTTGTTTTAGGAGCTAAATTGCCAGAGGCGGGCAGGAGTGAACTCAGCAGATTGCCAAGGCTATGATGGTGCACATTGCCCTCCTGTTCTTGTTGTGGCTTTACTCTTTATTAGAGATAACAATTTGGCCAAAGGCAGACACAGGTGCTGCTGGAATTACATAGCAGGTGTGGATGAAGAGGCAGGGGGAAGATAACAGGGTAGGAGAGCTGGTTAGACATGGTAACTACTGACTGGGGACCATAACAGATGATATCTTTGCTTAAAAAGGGGAGGAAAACTTTGTAAAGAGTTCCTATTGCACGCATTTACATCTGATTGGTAGCTACTTTTGTCCTATATTTTTGAATGTGTATTGTCTTGAGTGTTGTGCACCTACGTTTGTGTGGTACTAGGACATATAATAAATGTCCTCTGCAGCCCTTTCAATTACTTGCCTACTAACACTCTGTTTTTCTGTTTCCTCCCCTGCCCTCACCTTTACCATTCTCTTTCCAATCTCACTCTTTCTTTTACATCATTTCCTCCACCTATCTTTCAATCACCTTCCTGCATCCTTCCTCCCCCTCCATCCTCCTCCAGCTAACATCCTGACGGTGGTCATCCTGTCCCAGCTGGTGCTGCGTCGTCAGAAATCCTCCTACAACTATCTCCTGGCTCTGGCAGCCGCCGACATCCTCGTCCTGTTCCTCATTGTTTTTGTTGACTTCATATTGGAGGATTTTATTTTGGCTGCGCCACTACCGCCATCGTTAAACAACGCAGTGCAGGTTCTGGAGTTCTCCTCCATCCACACCTCCATCTGGATCACCGTGCCTCTCACCATTGACCGGTACATCGCCGTTTGTCACCCGCTACGCTACCACACAGTCTCCTACCCAGCCCGCACAAGAAGGGTGATATTTGCTGTGTACATTGGGTGCTTGCTCTCTGCAGCTCCTTATTATTGGTGGCCTGAGCTGTGGCACAGCCTGCAGGGGATGGGCAGTGATGGTGGAGGAGGAGGAGGAGGAGAGGGCAACAGGAGAACCGTAGCCCAGCATGTCCTCGTGTGGGCCCACTGCACCACCGTCTACCTCCTCCCCTGCACCGTCTTCTTCTCCCTCAATGCAGTCATCGTTCGTAAGCTGCGCAGGCGACGCAGCTGTTTCCGTCTGCGCGGCTACTCCACCGGCAAGACCACCGCAATCCTCCTCGCCATTACCTCCATTTTCGCCGTTCTGTGGGCTCCTCGTACCCTCATGATCCTCTACCACTTCTACTCCCCTCCACCGGCCTCACACGGTGCCGGCCGACTGCTCCACATGCTCACTGATCTGGCCAACATGTTGGCGTTGCTCAACACCGGTGTCAACTTCTTCCTCTACTGCTTCATCAGCAAGCGCTTCCGGGGCATGGCGGCTAACGTGCTGCGAGCCCTGGTGCACTGCCGGAAGCAGCCGCCGCCTTTCTACGCCAGCCACAACTTCTCCATCACGAGCAGCCCTTGGATCTCACCAGCCAACTCCCACTGCATCAAGATGTTGGTGTACCAGTACGACAAAAACGGGAAGCCCATCTGTATTTCCTCCTGAGCCCTGAGACACCAGCAGCCGCCCCCCTACCCTCAGTGGTTGGGGAATATATTCAGGCTTTGTCTCCTTGGTGACCAGCTAACCCACATGGGACTCTTTGAGGCTTGAAAATGTCAACACGCCCGGAGAGCACAGAGGCAACGGTTTAGCTAGCTTTGAGCTATAACAAAGCAGTAGGCTAGCAAGGTGGAAAAGCAAACAGCAGGTATTCACAAAGCTGCGACCAGCATCAGAGAAAGGTTGATTGTTTCCTCCAGCAAAAAAAAAACTGTAAAGGACTGATAGAGAGATCTCACCACCATCTATGACTGACTTTTAAGAGCCACCGTTTGTATCGATGCTAAACTGCCGACGAGATGAGCATCGAATGCCTGCTGACAGTGATTTCTTTACGGACGCTCTCTGTTGCACAACAGCGACAAGCTTTGAACAGCTGTGTCATTTTTCTGTTGGGAGTCATTTCCTGAAAGCGAGCAGAGATCCAATCAGATCCTGGGCACTAAACGTCTCACCTCAAAGGGGTGATTCACTCAGGCAGAGGCATCGGCGGCATGTCCATTGTCCGCGGTTATGACTGTCTCTCAAGCAATGTAGAACAGCGCTGTCATTTCCTGTTTTAATATGCAGAGGACTCTCAAAGGCGTGTTAATTTGGGCTTTTATAAAATGAACAACCCTCCCTGACTCTCCTCATCCTAGCAGGTCACCTTCAAGTCGGCGCTCGCCACAGACGACCAAGCTTAAAGATCGTCGAGTGGACTCTCTGCTTCTTGTCGGTTGAATATTTATTAAAAGTAGACTTGACTGTTACGTAGCTGCACAAAAATACAAGACAAAAAAATTAATTGGGGTTGGTTTGGCTCCAAGGTGTCATTAACCTATTAATCGCATTTCCAGTATTAGGAAGAGGAAATTTCTGCTGTCAGTAGATAGTCCTCTATTAAGTTTTAATGGACCTTGATGACTTACTGTTAGCCATTATCTGAGTGAATATAATGAATGTATCTCGTTAACCCTTTAGCTTTTATGAGAGAATGAGAGAAAAAGAGAGCGATAGAGAGGACAGAAAATCTGCCATCCTTCCTTTTGGTTTTGTTCCCTCTCGCCAAGGTTTTATTTCCCACAATGCAGCAGTGTATCTGATCTCAGGGCCACAGCGAGGCATCTCAGCTCATTTTGCTGGAGGCTGTTGGTTGTGCCGTCACATTTTACACCCAAAATGCAGTCACGTACATCGACTCCATCTCAATCCTGCCTGGAAACAAACCATAAATTTGAGCACACGCACACACACGCATTGTGCACTGTATTAAGAACACATTGAAATCAATGCACATCCATTCTGCAGACACCTTGGGGCATCGCCAGTGCTCATCTATCCAGCGAGAATGGAGCTTTGCCAAAGGGCAGATTTCGGCTCGTACCTGCCAGCAGAGATCAGACACATCAGGCCTTTTGTTGTAATGGATAAGGCTTTAAATCTGATGGGTGCGAGGTGTGTCTGTCATAGCTGATAATGTCACGCCCTCCAAACTCTTGTTCGACACTCAAACGCTCGAGAGGGCGACTCCAAGTGTGTTGTTGCTCTTCCTCTTACCATGCATACTATTTAAGATAAAGCTTCACTGATGAGATATTGGGACATGGTGATACAGCATGAAACAACTTAAAGGACCACTTCGCCGATTTCCTTCCTCAGTCCTATCATGCTATTATGGGAAGTTGATGCCATTATGGTAGAACAAAAATGCAATTTCTCTCTGTGCCTTTGGAGGACACTATCCGTCTCTCCAAGGGCCCTCCAAGGGCCGCCAGACTACATGAAACGCGTCATCTGGCGGAGGCCAGGGAGCTCCCTAAACTACACTTCGGGTTTGAAATGTAGACTGCAGACCTGAAGATTTTTAGACGATCCACTGGTATATTCTCGTCGTATTTCGGATTCTGTACCGCTCTGAGCCGTTGCCTGCAGCGATCGATGACCTTGAAAACAGTAGTATTTCACTCCAGCGTCTCTCCCTGGGCCGTTGGGGTTGGGTGTTGTAGGAATGTAGAATGGGCGAAACCACAAGCTGTTTGTACAACTTTCTCCACAGCTATGGCGCCAATTTCAGATATTATTGCTTCTATCGATTACAGAGAACACCGGCTTTGACTGACAGTGGCTTTTTTCCAGAGGAGAATTGCTCCTTTAACTTTAGGGGAGTCCTTTAATGTTATAAGATAATAATTAAACAAAGATATCTCAACAAGTTTTAAAAGAGAGCAGATCACTTTTATAGGCAGTTAGCCTAATGTTTATCCCTGTTTTATAATCGAGTTAAATCTTAAAGACTGCGGTGGTTTAATGTACGTATAAATACAACCAGTGTAGCGAGGAGGAAAAAAGTTGAAGATCTTTCACATTTGTAACTTTAAAGCTGCTGTGAGGAACTTTCTGTTTGTGTTGATTTTGGCGCCCCCTGTGGACAAAGCCGTACCTCGTATCTCTTTGCTGAAAGTGTTGGTTTTTAACAAAAAATCTCATCCTGCTTTCTTTTACAGTCATATGTATCACTCACTTTAGATTTTTGCCTTGGAAAATGTAAACAAAGCCAGCGTGCAGTTAATCGCTTCATCTGACACCTACCAGCCCGCAAGCGGTTTCAGGCTTTAAAAATAACTATATAGAAATAATAGCTGTTGTCGCTGATGGTCTGGTTTGTTTTTGTAGGTCATATAGAGTAATCATAATTAATTTTAGTCTGTTTCATAACCAGCAAAAAAGTCCTCACAGGAGCTTTAATATCATAGGATTTGAACGTGGCAATATATATAATGATCTGGTTTTAGACCAATCAAATTACTGAACTCAGACAATACATTTTCCATACAGAGGAGAAGAGGAAAAAATGTGTATGTTTATTTTATTGTGTCTTCCACAGGTAAGGCAAGGCACGTTTACTTATTAAGCAGCATTCATACATAAAGTAAGTCAAAGTGCTTTACACTGCAAAAATGCAGAATACAAAATAAAGTAAGAATCAGTCCGGTCAGAACAACGCAACAGGATATGCTTACTTTATAATTCCCAGAATTCTTTTCTCTCTGGTCCCAAACTCCTTTATAAGTTTCTAAGTTAGTTCCCTGAACGTTCCTCTTTTCCTGCCGTAATGAAAATGCTTTGTAAAATCCAAACGGGAAAGCTCAGATAAAATGTAAACGAGCAGTGAAAAGCTAATTAAAAAACACTATAAAACGTATCGGTTGAGAACCTTGCATTTGCAAGACAAATTAAACTTAATGTTATGTGTGAAGTGATTTAGACCAACAATCAAAAACTACAAAGGAAAGGATTGTAACTGTAACAAACTGTTCTTCATTTTCCGGTCGGAGCTGCGTAAAAAACAAGTGCTCTGTTTGCACACATTCTTGGTTGCTTTGTGTGAAAGTCTATTCAATTTTCCCATCGAGAATGACTTTAACCTAATTCTCTACCTGTCCCTTTTTCAGTTGCGCACAACCACCAGCAACCCTCTTTTCTTTTGTTTGTCACAAATTGGTTTTCTTCAAAACTGCAAAGCAAGCAGGGCGGACTGCCTCCTTCACTCCGTGCTCCTCCCACTCATCCCTCTTTCCTCCCACTTTACGTCAAAAGCACTCGTTTAAAGTTCATTTTCTCAAGTGTCCCTTTCTGCTCTTTAACTGATTACCTTTAAGTCTTTTGTTTGCATCATTTCTCATCACAAAATGTGATTGGAAGTCTTGGGTATTTGATGGAGATTAACAGCCAAAGAGTCGATAACCAGTAATCACTTAGCGAGCTCCTTCGCTCCCAGTCCTTTGAATCGTCAGGCTCAGCAGGAGGTCACATTTCATTTAGCATAAGGCTCCAAAAGATGTGCTTTAATCTTAATCAATACACCCTAATGATCTGACTGATCAATAACAAAGTGAGATCACAAAACAAAATGATTCGAGGAGCTCGTGCTGGATCACTGCCGCCATGACTTTCCTCTCACGTGCTAACCCCCTCACGGTGTTTCGGCCATGTTAATGTGACATTTGTGTGAAAATCTGCGGCTCATTCCCAAGGCCTCCAGGGAACGGTGCATGCTGGGAAATCAAAGCAAAAAGGGATGAGAGGGGGGCTTAAAGAGTGTCACATGCAGGTGTGGCTTCGTCTCCCACGTGAGGCGCTTGGGAGGGAGTGGGAGGGGGTGTGAAGGGAAGGGGGGAGGGCGCGGAGAAATCTTCCAACATTATGAGAAAAAGAAATCCCCGGATCTTTATTTTCTTCGAGCAGATATTAAAAAGATAAAAGAACATAAATCAATCAGAGGGTAAAATTGTATTTTCTCTCTCACACATCCCGCTGTTTCCTCTCCATCTCTCTCTACCTGCTTACAGTGTGTGTGTGTGCGCGCGTGTGTGTGTGTACATAATGTCCGTGTTAGACAGAAAAGAGCTGTAATACGGTGCTTGTGCCATAGGACCTGTAATGTACGAATTAAAATATGTATTTATACTCAGTTATGATGAATATAACTACATACAGCACAGTATTATAAAGATATATCCATGAATGTAAAACTGACGCTTACAGCATCTTTGTTTGTATTTTCTACACTGACCTTTTTTCCAGCAGTCTTTTGCCTCTCTCCATGGCAGTGTTTCAAAACTGTATTTTTGATTGTACTGGAGTGCTTATAGGCTTGCATTATTCTGTTTTCTCCTCCTAATGAATGTATTGATTGTATAAAGAGTATTTATTACCGTGCTGTGGGAAAGTATGCAGAAAAGTATTGGCTGATATGAATATTTTTGATTATTGAAATAAAAAGCAGAATCTCCAAGGATTCACAAATACTTCTGCTGATGACCTGCTTCTGTTTTTTTTCTGCACGTTAAAGCACACGAAGAAACAGATCTAAACACTGTCATCAAACATACCTAAAGGAGATAAGGAACATTTCAGGAGGCGAACCTCACAGCTAGAAGGTTTCTGGTTTGACTCCTGGAGTTTGCATGTTCTCCCCGTGCATGCGTGGGTTCTCTCCGGGTCACCGGCTCCGTTAGGTAGGTTCATTGGTGACTCTAAATTGCCTATAGGTGTGAATGTGAGCGTGAAAGGTTGTCTGTCTCTATAGATGCTTTCCCACTGGTCAAAAACCCCACTAACAACACAAAAAACACCCGCTAACACCCGGCTTTTTTGTTTAATGGGAAAGGTTACAATCGGCATTCAGACCCGGGTCAAATGACTCTGCAGTAGACCTGGGTGATCATCGCCTCGGCGCCGATCGGAAACACAAAACCTGTGACGACATGCTAATCTCCGGCGCGATGCTATGCTCCGTCAGTTCTGCGACTCCTCGTCATCTCAGCTACAAATTCCGCTCGTCTCCGTCCGAGCAGCGCTCGAACAACGTTCCTAATTTGTCAGCGCTGAGTTTGATAAACAGACTGAATGAGTAAATGATACAATAAAGACCTAACCACCGTAACATCTTGTCACTGTTTACTAACCGTGTCTCCGGCACGTTTGTGACGCCAGACAGTGACGCAGCAGAAAAGAGACCGACAGGAGTATACTTCACTGGCAATGGGAAAAGAGACAATCTCACTTATTAGCCTGGGTCTGAAAAATGCGCGTTAACACGCTAATTTAAGTGGGAAAGGGGTATTTTTTTGTGTCAGCCCTGTGATTGGCTGGAGATCAGTCCAGTGTATACCCCGGTGTAGGCTCCCAGCTGTTATTGGGTGATGACTTTGTTCAAATAAGACCTAAAGTCTTCACGTTTGTGCACTGAGGGAAAAAAATGTCTGATTGCCTATTTTAAAGAAACTTCATTTGAAAATTAGAGACCAATAAAAAGTATGTTTCCACTTCTAGATGAAACCCTTCTGACTGGATTGTATTAAACTATTAATTGTTGCTTCTAGCGGAAAAGTCACAGTCACATGAACAATATGAAAAAATTTCTGATCCAAATCCGACTGTTTGTACAGTATTAAGATGATGCTGGCTACGCAGCAGGGTATTTGTCTAAGCCACACACACTCCATCTGTTTGTTTTACACATCCTCAACCCACTGCAGAGCACGTACAGGGTCGGCTACGTCCACCAGTGTGCCGCTGTATACGGTCTCGGTTTGTGTGTAACAGTTTGTTATAATTCAGGGGAACACAAAGTACAATGCAGTGACAAACAGGGATTTGTTGTTCCGCAGCACCAGCTCACATGGAACAATCCAGGTGGTAATCCCAACATCAGAGGAGAGAAAGGAGGGAGCTGGACTCAGGGGCAGGAACAGTCAATAAGGAGGCTTGTTGCTTGTGGTGGGGCACCAGCTTGTAGGAAGTTTGAAAGCATTAATAAGTAGACTTTTACAAATATAATCTAATATAAATCATCACTTATGGGCCTCTATACATGTGTGTTGGTTAGTGTGTGTGCAGACCCTTGTGAGACCCTTCCCTCTGCATCTATTCTGTTGTTTTGCTTTGCACGGGACATTTTCAAGAGGGGCGCTGCTCTCGTGATTCCCTGAGCCAATCACAGCGTACAGGTGAGTGTGGGAGTGGTTCAAATTAGCAACTGGATTCCATTCAGACCGAACATGGCGAAAGAGCGATGCGGAGTTGGCCTTCTGTCTGTTGGACAGGTAGGTGCCTTAAACCGGGTAGGACAAGCTAACCAGCGGTTCTCATGCTAGCGCAACGGTAACCAGCGGTTAGCATGCTAGCACAAAGGTAACCGTGATGCTGTCGGTGTTAGCTCAGCGGGGTGGACATATTCTCGCACGAGAGAGTGAGAAAGTGAGCTTCTGGTGACGAAGAGCAAAATTCCTGTGACAAAATGCAAGGAAAAATCCTACTTATTATACCTTTAAGGCCGCTGGAAGGGAACTCTATGGGCTCTTTTTCATGTTTGTTGCACACTGGGCTGTCCAAGGTGGGACTTCATCCTGTATTACACATTCTAAGCGTACTGTATCCTTTTTCTGCACTGCAAGGCCAACCTGGAGGGCACCTTACCATGTATTTCTCCACAGGTGGGGCACCTTCTCACGTTACCTTCATTAGAAGGCTTCTATTAAGGACACCCATTCATATTTTCTCCACGAGAAGGGAACTCTAAAACATTTCCATATCACATTTTCTCCCCTGGAAGGCTACTATTGAGGGCATGTTTTCTCCACTGTTTGGGCTTCCACGAGGACACTTTAATACATTTTCTCCACTGGAAGGGTGGCTTATAGGGCGCCATATCATGTTTTCTCCACCAGAGGCGCACCTTGGAGGTTATGTTTTCATATTTTCTCTACTGGAAGTTAACTATTGAGGGCACATCAATGTTTTCTCCACTGGAACAGAACCCTTCAGGGCACCTTATCTAATTTTCTCCACTGGAAGGGCACCCGATGTGACTTTAGCACATTTTCACTACTAAAAGGTTACTATAGAGGGAACCCTATCACGTTTTCTCCACTGCAAGGCCACCATGCAAGGCACATTGTTATGATTTGGCCACTGACAGAACACCCTAGAAGGATTCAACACTTTTTTTTTCCACTTTAAAGGCCACTTTGCATGTTTCATGTATCATAGGGCATCCAAAAGAGAACATTTGTGCGTGTAGACGTGCCCTATTGAAGTCTTAACAGCAGCGCTGATTCAGCCGACACCTTGTCCCTGTCATCGTCAGGATAAGTGAGAAATGGAGTGAACATGAGGACAAACACGCGCACACACAATCACACAAGAAGATGCGCCTCAAATCACCTCTCATTGGAGTTAAAGCAACACAAGTGAGTCATCTTATCAAACTTCCCACGGAGCCATCCAGCCAATCACAAACATACTCATGTTCACAGTCTTCCAATCGGCAACAGACAGAGCTCATGACTAGCCAATTAACACCTCTATCACACACACACACACACACACTCACAAAAACCTCCTACCAAATTTGGCTGACTCTTAACTGAAATTTCCCTGCGTAAGTCGCCATGCAACTGAACAAAAGCTCCACTGTGTCTGTGACAACGTGCAACTGGCCTCTTTCAATAAATCAACAAAGCCACATGGTATAGGCTGAGGTCACTGAACGTCTCATCTACACTGTGAGATAAAGTAGGTCTGTCTGATTAATGTCCTGCCAGCCTGTAAACATCTCTCTCAAGCGATGCTCATGCAGGAGACGGGAGAGTCACAAAAAATGAGAGAATGAAGACAGAAAGATTGAAGGACAGGGAGAAAAAGCAGCAAGAATGCGTGTGTGTGTGTGTGTGTGTGTGTGCGTGTGCGTGTGTGTGTGTCCTGCCAAGTCTTACGAGTGTGTTGCTGCAGTGATAAAGATGGATGAGCCTGCCTGCTGCTGCAGTGATTGTGCTGCTGCTGATTGGGAGTGTATGTGTGTGTGTGTGTGTGTGTGTGTGTCTATAAATGCAAAGATTTGTTATGTTTTACCTCAGGCTGGTGTGTGCATTTAGGAATCAGGGAAAAAAAAGTCACTTAGCGGAAAAAAAAGGTGAGAAAAAACACAACATCCCCTGAGCGTCACCGCAAGAACATTTCTAAATCTATGTGAAGGCTGTTCATTATATATGTCTGTCAATATGCAGAGCAGGACTATAAATCATGTAGGGACAACAGTCTGCAGATATTTAAAGTAATAATCTCGAAGATTTTCATTTAAATAAATGTCTCTTAAGTCTCTATCGCCGAATGAGGTGACACAATGGTGACTGAGCCTATGGCCAGCAGTGGTTGGTCTGCCAGAGAGGGTAGGCGGAGCTAAGCGGCTGCTTCTCCGCTCTCTGCAAGTGTTGCGAGTAAACAGTAATCTACTATGGCTGAACAAACAAAGAAAAGATGGATGACTACAGATACAACTTCAACAAGAAGTGAAAATCCAAAAAAAAAAAGAAACAAACTCGACGCTCAGATGAAGCAAACAGTCTGAAAAGGAAAGCGACCGTCAGCCAGGAAAATCAAGAGTTACAACCGGAGCCAACCGTGGACGTCACACATGCAACACTGTCTGGATATCTGGGAAGTGTGCTCCCGCAATTACCGTTTCTCGCCACATGTGGCGCCAAAGAGAATGAAACTGAGATCTTCGAGATTACAACTTTAAAGACTCCTAAAGCTCCTGAAGTAAAGTAAACATTAATTCAGAACAGTCAAAATTGCTTCTTTTTTTAAAAATTGTGAACATTAGCTTGTTGAAAACCTTGATGCTTCAGCGTCAGAGTGCTGTTTTGTATTATATATGAACTAAAATCCTTATAGAATCTGTAGTTTTTGTTATTGATATTTGAAACAAAGCAGTAAATTGCCGATCATTTTACATCTCTTTCGGGTACGTAAATCTCTATGATGCTCATTCTTTGTTGCCACTTTAACAAACAAACCTGCTGAGCGTCTCTTTTGAAAATCACAGAGAGGCTTCACGTAGCACTCATGTTTTTCTGTGATAGAAACGGATGATGAATCCATGCTAATCCCTCCTTTCATCACACCTCGTCCTTCTCCCCAGCTGCCTCTCCTGTGGCTGTGAGTACCTGCCTGTTTAATGTATTACCCGCCGTGCGACCCCCCCCTCTGCTTTCATGCAGCTAACCACACCACCTTGATGTTGGAGGAGTGCTTAATTCAGGTTGGCTGGAGCATCAAAAAATAATCTGCAAGTCCAAACAACTACAGATACAAAAGGTCACCTGTGAAGTTGAAGCGTTTGTGTGACGTATTGTTCCCCTTCCCTCTGACAAATGTTTGCATTATAAAAGATTTGTCCCTGGACATTTATCCAAAACCGGTGAACGCCGCACAATATTTATCTTCAACTTGCACCTTTAAAATTTATGTTTTGTTGTCTGGACGTGAATTGTCCCCAGATAATGAACACTCTTATTCTGCTGGGTAAAATATTTGTATTTAAAGCACATTTAAAGTTATAATAAGGAGGATTTTTCCTTGCATTTTGTCATCAACACATTCAAACTGGCCCCTCCTCCTGGGCTCTTCGTCACCAGAAGTTCACTCTCTCGTGCGCGAACACGCCCACCCCGCCGAGCTAACACCGACAGCATCACTGTTAGCTTTGCGCTAACAGGCTAACCGCCTGTTAGCTTGCCGTAACCGGTTTAAGGCACCTACCCGTCCAACAGAAAGAAGGCCAACTGCGCATCGCTCTTTCACAATGTTCGCTGGTCTGAATGGGGCCCAGTTGCTAATTTGAACCACTCCCACACTCACCTATACGCTGTGATGGGCTCAGGGAACTGCGACAGCAACGCCCCTCCTGAAAACGTCCCGTGCAAATAGATGCAGAGGGAACGGTCTCACAAGGGTCTGCACACACACTCGCCAACACACATGTATAGAGGCCCTCCTTTGAGGCAACATTTCTTTGCAAAATGACGGACATGACAAAAACAGTGATGCTTCTTACCTCGCTAACAGGACTTTTTTACATGTTCACACATATATTTACAGTTACTCGTCCACTATATTGATATATCGTCCCCCTTCCTCAATGCGCAGTTGCAGCCCACCAGGTAGTCTTCCGGCAATAGATTTTTTCAGACTTTTGATTGGCCGCAATTTTCTTTTTCTTCTTTGCATGACCGGGTTATATCGCCGCCTGTTGGTGTGGCATTCTCATGACAGCGTTTCTGTTGTGTTTTTGCATTTTCGTTTGGACAGGGATTTTTTTTATAACCGTGCTTGTATGGACAAGGGTGTTTTTTTGGAAAAAGAAGAAGAGCTATCCGTGAACGTGAGGACATGGCCTTTGTCTTCCCCTGTTTCTTTGCTAGTTCATCGTCAACTTTCGTCTGGATACCCCTTTGAAACCTTTCATCATCCGATCATCACTCTGAGAAACAAGCTGTTTTGCCTTTCAAAGGTCAGACAGTATTTGGAGTGACAGCATAGCCCCTGCTCCCCCACGTGGGATCACCCACGTGGGGGAGCGGCCGCACTGCACTTTCACTCCGAAGTTGTAGAAAAACATGGCTGCTCTAGGATCGGTTATTCGGCCTTATATGTACGAGCCAGAATCGCCAGGAGGTATCGGAATGGTAAGCTGAGATCTTGACAACGACTTGACTACAAGCTAGTGCAAGATGGCAGCCTGACGATTGGTCAATTTCAGCGAAAGCAAGGTTCTACATAGAAACCTGCAGCTGCTCTGAACGGCCCATTTCAGAGGCGACCTTTTTAAAAATTTAATTCTGGAAAAACACGGAATTATGAGGTTTTTCACTGTGAACAATAAACTCCCCAAACATGTGAAACCCATGCACAATATGAGAATATCCATCCAAAAGATATGACCCCTTTAATGACCGAGTCCAGCAGCTCACGCTGAAGCGGTGAAAAATAGACCCTCCCTGACTTCCCCCAGGGACACATTGTGAGGTGATGGGAAATACAAAAGGATGGACACACACAGGTTTAATGAGACACAGGTCCTCCAATGCCTCATGTTGCCCCCCCTCTTTCTCCCCTCCTCTTCCTCTAGGTCTCCTCCAGGTCAAACTCACACAAAGGTGCAGCAAATAATGGATGAGGGAGCATTACACCACCATCACCTTTCTTTAATGATGACCTCTCCAAACACTCCAAGTCCCTCTCCTCCTCCTTTTTATTCTATCCTTTCTCAAAAGCCATCTTGCTCTTTAATCAGACATTAAAACTGTATAAAAATGCAAAAACAGAACGGAACAAAAACAATCCATCAAAAACTGGAGCTTTGAAGGAAACTGCATGTTTGATGAGGAGTAGAAACACAATGCAACAACATTTTGCTGATCGGGTCCATTTTCTCTTTGACGTGCAATTTTTCAAACTGTAAACTCACTGACCCAACTTTTCAACATCACACCGCTTTGTTAATCCACAGCTCCTCATAGATTTTGCGTTTAAATGATGCAAAAGTTTGTTTTCAGATTGACTGCAGCAGCCGTGTTGATTTATTATAATTGAACGAGGGAAACACACTGATTAAATACTGCAAATTCAATCACTGCACATAATGAAGTGGATGACAAACCAAACCTGATGTTTGGGTTTTATCAACAGAGATGCAGAACGTGCTGATAGAAGCAAACAGCAACATCTGACTCACAAAACACAACTTTTTGTTGTAGTGCAGAATGAGTTAACAGCTTATAGAGTTTATAGCTAGCTTTTAAGACCATCATAACAAGGAGGATGATCTCCTAGGTCTTGCGATGGTGGAGTCATTTGGAGCCAGAGCTGCGCATCAGAGATCGGCGGGTGGAGCTGTCGTAGCCACTTCCGCTAACCAAAACACACACACACTTAACTTACTGAAAAAAACAGCAAGGATCCCGCACGTCGTATTTAAAGCAGAACAGCTTCTTGTGTCGATCTGAAGCAGACATTCACGGACTTCAATGACTGTAGTGATTGTTTTAGTTATGCTTCCTCTCGCCGTTCCTCCTCTACTCTGCTAACCCGGAACAGATCGGCTGCAGGAGCTGGATTTGTCAACAGAGCTGTCAATAATTTTTACAGCACCTTGTTAGAAAAATGAACACTTGGACATAAATCAACGTGATAAGAACTAACAATAATGACAGGAACCACGTTTGAGAAAAATGTATTTGACGTGTATTTTGGTTTTATAGTTTGACTCATGTCCCATCTGTTAACATGGAGGAGGCAGCTTTATGACCTATACTGCAGCCAGTCAGCAGGGGGCGATAGAGAGGGTTTGGCTTCACTTCTAAGGAGCTGTCATGTTGTCCATTTTTTTATAAAATCTATGGTTCATATTGGACATGGTTATCACAATCCCACTCCAGCAGAGACTCTAGGAAGCAAATGGTCCTGGCCAGGAAATAGCAGAAATGTGGACTTGAGTCAACTCGAGTCACTGTTTTGATGATCACACCGCTTGACTTGATGTGATGACTTGCGTGTGTTCATAAGTTTGAATGTTCGCTGTTAAATATAAAATGATAAAATTCAATGTTGTCACGTTTCTAACCATCAAGTATGTACGCAGCGCAAACTGGGAATCATGATTGGACGACTCAAAAAGCTCCCCGGTATATGATTGTCATGATTGGATGACTGGCTGTCAGTCAAACTCCTCGCTATAGCAACATGCAACATCAAAGCCCCCAAAGAGAAGCCTCATTAGTCGTACTCGTTTCTCCTTAATACGGTCTCAGAGCAGACCATCATCATGGCTGTGTCTGTGCCAAGATTATACAGATACAATTCATTGTCATACTTTTTGAACAGGTTATATAAATTGGCCAATAATATCATTATTAGACGAGCTGCTAACACCTCGTCTTTTCTCTTTATAAAGACTACTACAGGTGAGAGTGCTGGATCTTTGGAGGAAAAAAAGTGACTTGACTTGCCCGAGAAAAAATTACTCGAGACTTGGACCAAATGACTTACCTTGGTCACAACACTGGGGAATAGCCTGGTACATTAGCCCCCAGTAAAACAGAGAAAAGTTTTTTATATCCAAAAGTTTTAAGTACAACTCTTGAATATTGAGCACTAACAAGTGCTGGTCAGCAGATTTTGTTTCCTCTGGACGGAGCCAGGCTGACTGTTTTCCCCTGTTTCCAGTATTCATGCTAAACTATAGATCTACTATACTGGCTGCAGACTTGAGCTTTAAAGTGTCTCTCTTGTGTTTTTAAACAATGCATATTTATCTGTGAGTGCAGTGATGCTACCTCCGCTGCTGACTCGATCTTCCATGCCGCCTTTTACCACCCTCCAGGGAGCTCCCTGTGAGCCTCTCGCTCTCGAGGACAGGAACGGATAAGGACACCCTTCGTCTGGCAAAAGACGACAGCCTCTGACAATGAGGAGCATCCTATTTGACGCAGGGCAGACACTTAGTTCTCCCGTGGCCGAACACTCCTGTGCAACTTCAAAGTGAGGTGAACAAAGCCGGGACAGGGAGAGTGGGGAGGTAGTGAGAGACTGATAATATGATGGAGAGATGAGGGTATCAAAAGTGACAAGCCAAGTGGAAAGAAAAAAGCACCAGGTTCCTCTCATTTTCTCATTAGACACAGCAGGCTGCGGCTGCAGCCTGTCAGTGAGGGACGCGTGTCAATAATGTAACGCATGATATAATTCAGGAAGCCGCATAGGAGGTGGACATGCATCAGGTAACATGGCACCACAGGAGATTTCAGACTATTTCATGCTCCTCCTCTCGCAGTGATAGTTTTTACAATCAGCGGATGCAAATTGGAATTCACTGACAGCCCATCAATCTCATCCAGGCCGCAGTGTGTGCAGAGAGCGGCTCGGCACGTGCTAGTAGACATATCGTACAGTCAATTTGTTCTAAGGCAGTTGCATTTATCTCACAGCACAACAGGTATATGGGACACATTAGGAACATTCAATTTTCATCTAAGCTGAGGAGGCAGAGCAGGCGGCTTCTCACTGGAGCCATTGGACAACATAGCTGTCTTATTTGTACACAGAAGAACAATGCATGCAGAAGCCTGTGTTTGAAACATTTAAGGATCTGTGTGTGAGTTTATGGTAAAATAAGTTACCACAGTTTAATTCTTTAACACGTTAGTTGCTTTAATGGTCGAACTACAAATCAATAGGCTGTTCTAGATGAAAACAAATTAGTTATTTCTGGTCGTTTTCTCGAGATCTTGACAGTATGTATGGATGCATGTCCGCTAAGGGCTTCCGTAGACATTAGTTGTGACACGCCACATGTAAAGTCAATACTTGTTTAATAAACCATTAACTTAAGTTAGCATTCAGCCCATCTCAGATCCCATCAGCTCTAGTTTGACGACGGTATAGCCTCTGAGGACAATGGTGAACATGCCAGGACACGTAGCCAGAGGTTAGCAATAAACGACTTCCTTTTCTGCGTGCTGCATCGTATACAGAAAAATAACCTGTTTTTCTGGTAATTTACTTTAATTAACGGGTTGTACCTGAAATTTCAACATCATGATGCAGATTGTCAGGTCTGTCAATGTTTGTTTGTTGAACGGAGGCTGGATAGATCGTTTCTGATGCGTTCCATGAAGTTGGGAAATCTGAACGCTGAGCGGCTTTCGTGACACCGTGTGAAGGGAATTTGTCTCAAGTTGAATTTTAGATCGTTAGCTGTTAGCATACAGATGTCTGTTTATAGAGATGAATAAGAAGCTAAGTCACGGTCAGATAGCCTCTGATGCGAACCAGGATGTCATTACGGCGCGTTACGTTCCACCTGCTTTTGCTCTCCACACAGCCTGTTTTTCCTGCATACGCCGCAGCCTGCTGATACGTGATTGGTCAATATTACTCGGACTACAAGTGTAGTACAAACGGAACCTGAACACTTGCCATCCCTAAAATCCCCTGCCCTCGGATTCAACATTTCTATGTAGAATCTGTAAATACAGATTAGCATTCAGCCACTTACTAGACAGGCAGTGTAACACAATAATATGAAGACGCAAATTCCTAGCTAATGCAATGTGAGCTAGATATTTACCACGGTGCTAACGAAATGATAGCAAAGAAATGGTCAAATGCTAGCATAAGCTGTTGTCTAACTGTAGCTAATTGGTTATTCAAAACATCAAATGTCAGATGTTTTACCTTGAAATATGGTCCAACATCTCTCTAGATTTGACTTTCAATGATAAACATCGACAGATACCCTTCATTTATACAACTAAAAACCTGGAACACAGCAGTAGAACATTATAACAGTATTTTAGCTTTATGTCAGAGGAAAATGGCCACTTTTTTGTGTGCACAAACTGCTCTCTCACACAGCTCACTCCTCTGTGACTCCTCGAGCTTCGGTTCACTGAGTTCATTGTGTTCAGCAGTCTGGAGAGGTGGACGCAGTCTCCCTCACCAACTCTTTCCCCCTGTACTCAATATAGCAGAGTGTGATTAATAAGTAAAGCCTGCAGCAATAAAGGGTCCAAATAAGTTGTCATCTCTGGTCCCGAGGGGGGTCGCTCTATTGTGTAGATCAGAGCAGATCACAATGCCATTTCCCTTGCAAAGACCTTGCACTAATGTGCACATATATCCTATTTACTGTTATCCAAACTCAGCGGGATAAACTTAATTTGTGGGTACCTTTGATTGAAGAAGTAATCAGCAGTAGTGGGGAAGTTCAGTCATTTAATCACCTGATCAGTCTGCCGTCTTCACAGAGAAATCTGGCTGTAACCGTCTAATAGCAGCACGGAGCAGAAAGGGAGAGACTGCAGTCATTATTTTTAAGGGGCTGTTTCAGTCTGACAGCTGTGAAGTAAACAGGGAACCCCCTCCTCTGCATCTCTGGGGGAACTACTCTTGTGATTTCCCTCATTACAAAGTAGTCACAGCAGCACTTCAACAATAAGTCACGGTATGAGTCGTGCATGTTTAAAAGGGTTTGCATTCTTTACTGTATGTTACACACAGGCCGGGGTCATGTTGCCTGATGTTTCTACACTAAGCTCGTCTTGTGTTTTTAATCTGTGTGATGGGATGTTTTTTTTTGTTTAACACAGTTTTTAAAGAAAAGTGCTTGTGTTTTATGTGATTCCTCTATCCTTTGTTAAGAAAGAGAAACAAATCATTTAATAATTCATCTCCTGTTCACTAAATACATCTGTGGTTTATGGCACAATTAGATAGACAGACAGACAGTTAGATAGATAGATATGTACATTATGATATTTTAAATTACAATTGTATATACGGCATAACAATTATACTGATGTTAATATTCCTTTTTATTGTGTTGTGTGTGTTTGTGTTTTATGTGTTGTAGTTCCTCCCTGCAACCGCTGGAGGGCGCTGAACACTCATGAATGCATATGGATATACTGATGATACCTTCCAAGAATAAAAAATAATTTAGTAGAAATATTTGTTTTAGTTCCATTGAACTGCTTCCAAATTATGTCCATAGTTTTGTATAATTAAAAAAAAACATGAAATAAATAAATACTAGATATAATTTTCATTATTTATTACTTCCTCTTTAGCTTTCTGTATTTTATTGTGACGCACTTTGAAACCTTGTTCAAAAGTACGGAGCCCCTGAAGTCCAAAAAGGTGATGCATTTTATCTTGTGCGCACAAGGTAGTAACTTGTTTGTGTAGCAGTTGTGTGGGCCTAATCTCTCTTGTATTGTGTGATGAACCAGGCATAAACATCACTTTTGACTCATAAAAACAGAAACATTAAGTAAGTCTCTCAAAGTCATCTTTGTTGTAGTATTAAGCTCCAAAAATGCTAAAACACAGAACGATATATTTAGCTAACTGCCGGTAAGTGAGCCACAACACGGAGATTAATGATGAAGCTACGATTTAGCTAGCAAAGCATAATAACGTGATGAGCCTACTCGGCGAATCAATATCATCACAAAAGCGTTGGATATTGAATTCGGAGATTCTCTCAAACATAACATGTGGATAAATTGCACTTTAAGCTAGACAATGGATTTATTTTCATGAATTTGAGAGCTTATTACATTTTAACCATCCCTCATGTCTGCAGGAGCTCCAGTAGAGGGCGCTCATGTTACACACAAAATGCCAGTCCCAGTGCAACACAATTAAATGAGCAAAATAGAGGCAAAATAATGACAAATGATGGCAAGTGGAAATATTAACACTGCTATGTTTCCACAATATAATAACTTGGGGAAAAAATATTACCCATTGGGACTTAAGGGGCTCTGTTATTAAGTGTTATATAAATAGTGTTATTATTATTAATATTACTATATTTTTTATATTTATCTAATAATTTATTTGGCAAAATGAATTGCTTGCATTTATTTTCAATGTATTTACTTCATTTAAAATCACAAGAAACCCTAATATGTCCTGTTTTTAAACAATTTTAATATGGTCACATTATAAGAAAGGTATTAAAATATTAAAATAAAAGTATTTCAATATTTTAGAAAGAGAGTGCCCTTCAAATTTACTCCATTTGAGTCCAGTAAGTGTTTCATCCTACATTTGTATTTTAACATACATATTTAGTTTAGTTTTAAGCTCCCATTCTTTATCTAAGGATACAGATCTAGTATCAGATCTACAGATCTATTCTAAGATAAAAAAGAGGTGTTTTATGAAATGCAGCTGTAATTTTCCTATTTTACGGGTATACGATTCAAATGCGAGGTTGTTGTTGTTGTAGACTTTTTATGAATGTATAAATCTCAAGCTCCTTCAAACAACTCTCTAAAAATGTACAAAATAAAGATACAATATTGTAAATATACTTACGACTAACTGTAAAACACTGGGGGCGGGTGTGCAGAGATGATAAAAATTGATACACTGAACAAACTTTAATGCAGACAGGTATGAACAGGATATTAGACACTATGATCGGCCTTGAATGACATTGAGCTAATTCTGTCCTGCAGCGTATTTTTGACCAGCAGGTGGCAGCAACAGCACCAGCAGGCCTTTGAGAGTCTCTCATCAGGAAGAGGAAGGAGGAGGAGTGAGGAAAAAGAAGAAGAAGGTGTGTATTTAAAAGGGAGTGTTGTCAATGTTAGAGTGTCTGAGGCAACTTCAGGACACAGTTTCCTGTGCTGTAAGCGGACTTCTGCTGAGGATCAAACCACTCTCACCGTGTTGTTCAGGTTTGTACTTTTGTTTGTTACATGTTTTAAAGTTGTATATTTCACAGCTAAAGTTAGATACAGGTACTGAACTAAAGGCTTGTCTTCAGTTACTGACACCTAACAATCCAGTCTGTATCTTGTTTTTATATTGAAATAAGAGATAGACCAAGTAGCTTTAAGTTAAATACTTGGATAGACCTTTATATGAGTTGTGTGGTTTTACTCAGTTTAACTTGTCCTCATGTGATCAGATGGGTGAGAAGATGCAGCGCAGCAACAGCAGCAGCGGCAGCGGCTGCAGTGTGACTGAGCTTCAGCAGCTGTGGGGGAGTTGGTCCACGCAGTTCAACCAGATCTATGAAGACCCCAGGGTAACAAAAATGTGCTCTACCATCAGGAAATCAGAGTGAACATTTCCTCCCGGCATACTGAAGCTGACTGCCCTCTGTTTTTCTGTCTTCCACAGGTCTCAAAGCTGATGAACACCAGAATCGGGCTCTACCTCAGCAGCCACCCTGTGTTGGCTCTGACAGTGCTGCTCTTCAGCACCATGGCTGCACTGCCTGTTGGACTTTTCCTCACTTTTGCTCTTGTGACCATCATTATGGCGGCTGCAGGTTTTGTTTTCTTTGAAGGTGGGTGCAACAACGTCTTTTTACGACCAAAATCGCTTGAAAATAGTTTTATTTCTAACCAAAAACGTGTTATGTCTGTGCCTGTCAGTGTTCCTGTTGTTTGTAGGGGGGGTGACCCTGCTGAGCGTGCTTGTCGGCATCGCCTTCTTCTCCGTGGTGGCTTCATTCATCACCAATGTGCTTTACTTCACCGTGTCCAGCATCCTCAACCGCTATTACATCAAGGTAATGTTCTGCAGACTCAGAAAGATTGGTTAATTTTGGCAATGAAAGATTTTATGCAAGCACAGAAACTTTAAACCAATATGGCCTTTTTCATGGAAAGTTCAGACGCAGCAATAAGTACATTATTTTTAAGCCTGCGGACAGGTTATGCAAAAACCAAGGAAAATTATCAAGGGACATAAAAGTAAGACTCATTCAGTTTAAAATCCTTAATCGCTTTTACTGGACCCCTTCTAGGTTACACTGTTTAGGCCTTAAAAACTCAGCAGACTGTTGGAAATGTCAGAATTCAGAAGGCATACTACTACATGCCCTCTGGTTATGTCCCAAGATGTAAACATTTTTGGGAACAAATACACACCTGTTTAAAGGAGATTACTAGCGATGATTTGAATTCTGTCCCAGGTTACACGGGCTGAGTGATCCATCCGTAGTAAAAGACTGTGGAAATGCAGAACTGATCCAAACAGCCGCAAGGGTGGGTAGACAGACTTTACTTGGGATGGAAAAAGACAGAAGATCCTTTGTATGGAGAATGGTTCACTGAACTTGGGAAGGTGGCCTCGTATGAGCAATTTTTCTATAGACAGAATGACGAGTGGGAGGACTAGAACGGGAAACATACCAGGTCTTCATTTCAAAGGATTAAAAATACTGATAAAAACTACTTTTAGCTATTCTTTTGTCTGCCTATATGTACATCTTAGAAACCCCGGGTGCCACTGCTGGGTGTGGTGGTTTTTTCTTTTCTAAACTTTTTATTATCTCATTACAAAGGTATCGTAAATATACCTTTTTTCTGTCACGTTAAGGAGGAGGAGAAGAAAACTACTTTTAAAATGCTCGTTTGTTGAACGGTGGTCGGATCGATCATTTCTGATGCATTCGAGGAAGTCGGGAAAACTGAACGCTGAACGGCTTTCAGGACAGGGAATTTATCTCAAGTTGAATTTTAGATCTAGAACGGATTTTTTGCTATTAGCATGCAGATGTCTGTTTTAAAGAGATCAATATAAGGTAAATCATCGTCATCATCTGCCAGACATTACGGCACATTACGTTCCGCCTGTTTTTGCGCTCCACATGGACTGTTTTTCCTGCATACAGCTGTAGCCTCCTGATACGTGATTGGTCAATATTACTCAGACTACAAGCGTACTAAAAAAACGGAAATCAGAACACTTGCCGTCCCGTAAATCCACGTCCCTGTAAATAAAGATTAATATTATGTTAATGTTGAAATCCATCTCTGTTCAGTAAGCTAAGCCTCATAATTATACAATAGTGAAAGTTCTGTTCATGTCTGAGTGTACAAAAAAATGATAAAGGCAATAAAATATAAATCTGTGCCCTTTTCCCCACGTTGTTTTAACTGTCTTCCTCTCTCTTGTCTGATGTTTTTCACCAGCGGGGTAAAGGTCACGAGGAGCAGAGTGAAGGTGAAACATCAGGACTAAAGGAAATGTAATGGCTCACTTTTTTTTGTCAACTTGTGGGCGTGTGGAACAGCTTGAAAGTCTCCGATTGGACACTTAAATCAGCACTACAGAGGCTTGGTGGTTGCATTCCGAGGACACAGTGCCTGGATGTACTGTGTGGTGGCTTGAGTCTTGGATCTGCAGATGCTACTCGCAACAAAGACACCCTGATGGTTACTGTATGTCTAAAGCCTCAATACATTACTAAACATGTTTCTTTAAATGTCATTATCTTTATGTTTCAATAATTGCCAAAGCAAGAAATAACTACTCCTTTAAAAGCCTTGATATATTCTGCTAGTGTAATCTGTGCGTGTTTCTAAATGCACATATCTTGACATGGCGACTAATCCACGTAGCAGAGAGAAAGAAGAAACGCTGACTCATGAGAGAACTGTGTACGTATTCAAAAAGCAATGCACTAGTCCATTATAGGTTATGGTCCTCAGTCTGCCATGCCTGTGTACGTGTGTAGACATGATGCACATGCCCGTTTGGTGAAGGAAATGCACTAAAGAAATGTGTCTGCGATTGCTGTTACTGGAAAAGATCAAAATGCTGTACTTTTTAAATCAGTTTTGGGAAGCTTGATTTTAAAATGTTACAGATTAATGTTTACCCTGTTAAAAATGTATACTCAAGGCCTCACCAAAGAAATGTTATATTTTACATTTGATTACTTTTCTAATATTTTGAACTGGGCGAAAAATGGAGGCCGTAAAAACAAGCTTTACGCTGTAAAAGAACCAAAAGGAAGTATTCCTGCAGAGCGACAGAATGAATGTCAATGGCAGTTGTTTGTTTTCAGAAACATGTTGATGAGTAACTGTCATTTTATTACACTTTTATCTCATTAGCTAATTACATTTGTTTCATACCTCAGTAATGTGACAACGTAACACTGTTTGTACTGCAGCTCTCAATAAATGCTCATCAGAGTGAATAGTTGTGGTGGTCTTTTGTCCAAACGGAGATGGAGAGAAAAAATATCAAAACATATTATGGCTCCAATACAATGTATTTTTGGTGCTGGCTCATTACCCGATTAAAAGAAAAATCTGTCTTGTGCACTGCAGCTTGATTGGTGTTTACTGTAGGTGCAGAAAACAGAACAGGAATAAAAAATAACTAAAAAAAAAGGAAAGAAATCTTGCATCTCAAGAAATTATTCTTACACTAAGAGAACAAAATTTTAACTTCATTGCATGAATGTGGAGAACTCCAAATGATATCCAGTTTGATTGTTCATGTAACGTAAGCCTTCACCATAACTATCATACAGAACAACAATGGGAACTCTCTTGATCTGACATTTTCAGCTATCAGTGCTGTAGGCATGGCTGTCCTGACCTCTGACAGACATAAGTAATAAGAGGATGCACCACGTCGTGATAACAAGATAATGCAATAAAAAATATTACAGACTTAACCAAGGCAACTCTTGGCTTACGTAGGTTGAATACATTCCTGCACAACATTTGTAGAGACAAAAGTATTACTTCAAGTGATAATCTTCAAGATTAAATAACATGTAAATAAATGTCTGTTAAGTCTCTATCTATCGCCGAATGAGGTAACATAATGGTGATTGAGCCTATGGCCCACTGATGAAAGCCTTTGCATTTGCAGTATTACAGACTGGCTGTCTGTGGCGACTTTCAGGGAAAAAATCCCAAGCAGCGCCCAGTTAGTGACGTGTTTTCCATCACCCAGCAGTGGTTGGTCTGCCAGAGAGGGTAGGCGGAGCTAAGCGGCTGCTTTTCCGGTCTCTGCAAGTGTTGTGAGTAAACCGTAATCTACTATGGCTGAACAAACAAAGAAAAGATGAATGACTACAGATACAACTTCAAAAATGAGAGAAAAGATACCTCAATCCTTCAGTGTCAGGATATCTCACGCCTAGAGAGACAGCTCTTTTTGCAAAAATCTGGCAGTTCTATTAGCCTATTCTATAATATCCTTAAGGAGTATAACATCACAAACACCTCCTCTCTGAAGGGCTTATGGGAAAGGGAACTTAATGTTAGGATAACAGATGATGACTGGAATGATGCTTGGAAAAGTGCTAAAATACTGAATGTCTGTAACCGAGTGAGAGCTATGCAACTGAAGCTCCTACACAGGGTTCATATCTCTCCCTCTCAACGTCATAAATACAACCCTAATACATCTCCACTGTGCCCCAAGTGTAAGATAGAAACTGGTAGTCTGACACATTGTTTGTGGGATTGTAGAGAAGTACAGCAGTTTTGGCAGGTCATAGGGCAGGAAATTAATAAGATTCTGTCTATTAACAGTAATAATAACCCTTTATACCTGCTACTTGGTATATCTGACATGTCCATCACTGACAAATTTAAAAGAAGACTTTATCAGACACTTGCTTTTTGTGCTAGAAAGTGTATTCTTTTGAATTGGATCACAGATAAAGCTCCATCTAAGGCTCAGTGGCAAAGGGTTGTATTTGAATATGTTGTGTTGGACCATTTGACATGTAAACTTCACAGCAATGATGATGGCCTTTCGTAAAACATGGGAACCCTTTCTGTCATATGTTGGTCTGAATGTTTCCACCATTCTCACAAGGGTTTGTATCATAGCTCAGAATGCTCTGCCTCAAAAGAGGCACTCTGTTTTACCATTTAATTGATTTACTTTTATTTCTGTATACTTTTATTTTACTTATCTGTTTTTAATTTATTCTTACTTGTATAGGACGTGACCCCTGAATCTTCTGCCTGTATGGATTTGAATATGTATGTGAGCCAAATGTTTGTCTTGTTTTTGTTTTGTTTTGTTTTTTGTTTTGTTTTGTGTTGTATTACCTGTTGGAAAACTAATAAACATATATGTAAAAAAAAAAAAAAAAATGAGAGAAAATCCAAAGAAAATGAAACAAATTGGACACTCAGATGAAGCAAACAGTCTAAGAAGGAAAGCGACTATCAGCGAGGAAAATCAAGAGTTACAACCGGAGCCAACCGTGGACGTCACACATGCAGCACTGTCTGGATATCTGGGAAGTGTGCTCCCACAATTACCGTTTATCACCATAGGTGCCGCCAAAGAGAACCAAACGGAGATCTTCGAGATTAATACTTTAAGTAGTATTTTGAACCGTGCATTGTTTTCATCCATGAGTACATGTGCTAGAAGTCTCAGTAAGTTTCTTTTTTGGCCTTTTATGACTTTATTGAGAGAGAGAGAGAGAGAGAGACGGCAGTGGATAGTGTTGAAGGCCAGGGAGGAGAGAGTGGGGAAGACACACAGCAAGGGGCCGAGGGTGGGAGTTAAACACAGTACCATCTCATAGAGAGGACTGAGCCTCTGTACATGGGACACTTAATTTATCCGCTGAGCTAAACCGGCACCCCAGAGGTCTTCTTCTAATCCGAGTTTGCAATTCAATAAGAAAAAGAGCCACACTGTTAAGTGATTCTCATAAAATCTTTAATGGAGGTGATATCATGCAAAAAATAAAGGAATAAAGAGTTGAAATCATTCTTTAGGAATGACTAATTTGAAAAAGTTGAATTTAAGAAGAGGCCTTTTAGTTTAATAGAAATGCACCCATTGAACACCATCATCACACCTGTTCAACGTCTCATCATTTTCACTGTTCACACGCTAGACATACAGTTAACCATTGAAATGTCACCACCAATCAAAGCGCCGGAGGACTCTCACGCCAAATATGTGCACACTTCTCATCCCGGCGTGAGAGCTGGGATCATTATTCAGTCATTCATTATTGCTTTACTCAAACGTCACTGATTTCATACCTCACAAATCACTGTTGGAAGGTGCTCATGAGTTTGTTACTGCGGTGCAATCAAGCATATACAAAGTTTGTGCATCTGAAATGTGACGTAGCAATATTTGAAGATTGTATGAAATCTATATTAAAGCTGCAGAACAATTGATGCATTTAAGTTTTGTTTTGTTTACAACAGTAAGCGAAGCAAAAAATATCAATAAACACGTGAAAAGTTTAAAGTAAGATGGCCACTATTCAAAAATACTGACATCTATAACTAACAGATTGCTTGCATTAAAGTAATATCTTTCATGGGTTATTTCTTAAAATTTAAATTGAACCTACAAATCCTCTCATGAGTTCTGCTTACAAATAAGTTTAGACTTTGTCTGAGGATAAAATATTCTAAAAAATAAGGTTTTTACAAAATTGATGCCCGTGTTGGTGTTGTTGGGTCTTAAATGCTTCCAAGATAGGGTACATGTCTTACAGTATATGCATACAGTTGTGAAGACTAAACAAAATTAAAAAAAATACTGAGACATAATCCTCATCAGGCACTCAGATACATTACTCTTCATCTCACTCTTTAATAAGACTGTACATTTGTGCATTTCATTACCAAGCCAAACAAGGTACTTCTCAGAGTCGACCCTATTTGTGACATTATAAAAAAAAATAAAAAATAAGCGTGTACACCTCACATGTAGAAAAAAAAAAAGCCTTTTCTCCTATTTGAACAGCAATGAAAAGAAGTTTAAGGCAAGATGCTGAACACAGAAATCCAAAGGTTGACCCGGGATGATCTTTGTTCAGCTCTGGTGTTTGTTGGCGTTTACCAGTTCAATCTGCAATCATCAAGAAGAAGACTATAGTGTTTTTTCCCCCCCGATAGTTGTCTCTCTGTCTCAGGCATCTTTTGCTGTAGGTCACGAGATTCCATGAAGTCATCTCCACACCCCCTGAGTCTGCTGGGAGTCGGCGTCTCCTGTGCGTTTTACGCTGGCAGGCTCAGCTTCTTGCCTTTCAGCACTGTGGGCAGAAATGTACAGTGAGACAGTGAACAAGTGAGAACTGTCACTGGGTCTGTTCACGCTGGCATCGATGATTCACACCAATTTGCTTTAAGAGTCAGAAAGTTTCCTTTTACAATAAATTACTTACAAGATCTTATGAGTCCCAGGAACTAAACACTTTATCTCCCACGTGCATTAACAGAGGATTATCATGCTTCTTAATCCCATGTTATGTTGAAATGGATGCAAGGGAGATGAGCAGAGGCGGTTTCTTAGCGGTTACACCCACAGCACACACGACATGAGGCTGTGTCTGCCGACAGGAAGTAGGAGGCGTGAGTTTTCTTCTCATAAAGTTATTGTTACGGTTCAGATCACGCTGATCAAAATTTGAAAACCATTAAAAAATGGTTGATGAGCCTATATAGCCTACCATATAAATAACACAAAAGTAGAGATAGACCGATATGGTTTTTTCAGGGCCGATACCGATACCGATTATAAGTAGTCAAGGAGGCCGATAACCGATATTTGGAGGCGATATTCATTTGCAGTAAAAGTGAAAATATTGGCGTCAAAATTTTGAATAATACAAACTCCAACACTTAACTTTGTTTAAATGCCTTTAAGCATATGTTTATTAAACAAACAAAGCGAAGGGAGTTCCGAGGGTCAGCAGCATCTCTTATAAAGTTAACTAAATTTAAATACATAAATAAATAACTTCCTGAAGTTTTATTAAGTAAATAAAACAAAGTTAAATAAAATTTGCAAAGAAATGAACTTTTTCTCCTCTCCGCCGTGTGTGTGAGCACTCTGCACTCTTATCGGCTGTTGGATTAAAAAAAGAGGCCGATGCCGATATGCGTCAAAATGCCGAATATCGGCCGATCCCTACACAAAAGCAGCCCACAGGTCTATTTGTATTTATTTTATAAGGAAACCAAGAGTGGTAAAAGTAGAAGGGGCGGTTTGTTATGTTAAAGGAAAATACACTTAAAAGTTCCAAATAATAATAAATAGGATTGTTAATTGTTTATATGGACATGAAAACACACTACATTAATCTGGTATAATTTCCTGTATTTTTAGTATCACAATAAATATCACAGATCTATCACAATCTTAGACTTATAAATACAAATATGGTATTTTCTACTTTCTTAGAAAGGTCCATGGAAAATGAGCTAAAAATAACAACCACCAAATCATTTAATAAGTTCAAAAGATGTATTTCTTCTACTAGATATTGGCACAATAAAAATTACTGTATTAGAGTTCTGCCTGGTTCGAATAGTAAGTGACAAACTGTGACGTTCAAGTTTCTTCTTTCAGAACAATCAGTGCATCTGTGTGAATATCTGTAGCTTTAGAGGCACTTTGATGTGATTGAGGAGTCTATTTGTTGTAATGCAACTGTAAGGATCAGGTGACACGGGCCGCAGTCCTGACTTTATGAGAAAACCTGATTTTAAAAGTTCAGCCGATGCTAATATGATGCTTCAGCTGCCGGATCAAGTGCGTACTTCCAACTTTACAGTCATTTTTGCACAAAATCTCCTTTGTGTGTCTCCTGGGACCCATGTTTCCTCACTGAGCTATTATGGAGGGACATCAATCGTAAAATATAAAGGAAGTTTTGTACTTAAATAACCGTGAGTGTGGAAAATGACCACTTCAGGGACTCCATGAAGTTAAAGACTCATATTAGCTACAGCTGGACTTTAAAATGAGGTTTTACAAGAAAAAGGGACTGTGGGGTTTGTCCACAAACTCTTACATCAAAGTTACACTGAATTCACGGCTTCAGGGCCAAGGTGGATACTAGGAATGATTACACCAGCCAATAACTCCTTTAACACCCATATAGACATGTGAGTGTCTGAAGCCTGAAAAAGACCTTTACACTTTTGACTGGAGTTGTGTAGCTGTCCCAACACACTAGATATGCAATACATTTTCTATTATTAATTAATTTTCTCTAATGTGTTTTTGAATCACGTTGGTAAAGTTTGTTTCGTTTCAACAATTGTATACGTATTTTATTTGTTTATTTTCGGAGCCTCTCCTTCCTCCTGAAACGAACAAGCCATTTTGCCATTCGAAAGTTAGACCATAGCCATGATTGGCTGACAGTATTTGAAGTGACCGCGTAGCCCCTGTCACTCCAAAGTTGTAGAAAACATGGCTGCTCTAGGATCGGTTATTCCGCCTTATATGTACGAGCCAGAATCGGAATGGTAAGTTGAAATCTTGACAACGACTTGACTACAAGCTCGTGCAAGAAGGCAGCCTGAGGGGATGTCGGTGAATGACGATTGGTCGATTTCAGCGAAATTCTACGTAGAAACCTGCAGCTGCTCTGAACGGCTCATTTCAGAGGCGACCTTTTTAAAAATTTCATTCTGGAAAAACACGGAATTATGCAGTTTTCACTTTTTCACTGTGAACAATAAACCCCCCCGAAATGTATCTCCTCTATGTTATCTAATTAAATACATTTAGTAAACACTGAACACTAATCATTCAGTCCTGGCTAGTTGGGTACACAACTTATTTAACGTTTTTCTAACGTAATATTAGGCTGCAAATTACACATAAAGAAATCATATTTTCTTTGACCTACTGCAGAACAGCCTTTGGCACTGACAAATATCGGGATACCATCAAATTGATGTTGACACATTTGAAAGTATAAAGAAGTTTTGTCCTCAAAAGAGGTCAACCCTCATAACTCTTGTTCTTTGCCCAACGTACATTAAAAAGAGGATCTTTTTCTGTTTTTTTTTTCTACAGCTAGAGCATTGAATGACCCCTTATGATCATATATATATAAAGTGTTCTTAAACAGTAAGAAATAAATAAGACCTTCATTAAAACTAATAATTAACAGCATATAAGTCCTTCTGTTGCCCTGGGACTGCCTGATAATTATCTCTTATTTTCCTAGTTATATCTGTACAATTGGGTGTTTGTGAAAATGGATGATACCAGTAAAAACCCACCTTTGGTGACATAAAGGTAGAAGAAGTCACAGTAGAGGACTGTCTGGACCACACCGGCCACAATGGCGATCATGTCAAAGAAGCCCTCAAAGTAGAAGCGCCAGATCCAGTTGAAGAGATAGAGGGCCCGATACAGGCCCAGGCAGAACAGGTAGTGGGTGGTGATCGTCTCTGCCTCGCCGGTCTTGCTGATCATGAAAAGCTGAGGCAGGATTGCCACAGACTCCAGGTAGATGGAGAACGTCCACAGGATCTGATGGCAGAGTAATTTACAGGTAAAACAACATGTTTTGTCAAATGGATATATTTGACCTTTACAACAGTATTACATCTCTTAGTGGTCAGCTCTTTATCAGTCAATAATGTCATGCTTTGACAACAACACAGTAGGTTGAACCAACCTCTAGGAAAGAAAAGTCGTGGTTGACGAGAACAGCGAGACCTCCAACAGGAATAACCAGGAACTCCACCCTGAAGCTGTCATGGTTGCCGTCATAGGTGGCCCTGAACTTCGCATAGATCAGGTAGACTGTGGCATACGCACAACCGATGTAGATCACCTGGTAAACAGCACAAGAACAGCTTGTCATTGAAGATACTGAGGAAACTTTTGGGACCTATATGAAGAGGCTACCGGTAAAAGCAGGGATGCAACTTATGTCTTACCTTCATGCATGTGTTATAGAGGGAGATGAAGGAGCTCAGCAGATCCAAGTAGCGTGTGGTGAAAACTATGGCAAATAGGATTTGGCTCTTTCCAGAGATACCTGTCATAAAAATATCAAAGAGATTTACCATTTAGATTGAGGTCTGCCAAAGCCAGTAGTAACTTCAGAGCTGCTTCATAAGTAGTCCTTATTATGCTTTTCCTTATTGAACAGTGACATCTACTGGAAATACGATGAATATTTATCTGGAAAATCAGCAATCACAGAGGCCAATACACAAAACATCTCCATTCCTTTTGGCCTGTTATTAAAAGGTTTAAACCACACCACATCTTTCACTCACTAGACATTGCCTTTGCATGTTCACACTGCACACGCTTTGTTGATTTGTACAGATCAACACAGTGGTGCAAAGTTAGCACTGATGCCTCATTAAAAAGTTTCCTAGTTTAAATCTGCTGGCCCATCTTTTTCTTTTAAGAAGACATGCAGGCAAACTAGAATCTAAATTGCCCATAAATCTTAGTCTTAATTAGCTGTTGCATTTCTGCATACGTCATAACTTTGTATCTAAAATGCAACCTTGGTTTGACCTTTCTCATGATTGAATAGGCTCCAGCCCCCAATGGGTCTTCAATGAGGGATTTGGCTGCATTGACGACAGCTCCGTCTCCTCTCTTCTACTTTACACTATGTGAACATGAATATTCTGTAGTGTATGTTCAGTACATTTTGAGAGATTTGATGCTAGGGGTTACATGTTGCTCGACGTCCTCTCTAACCCATACTCTTCTGCTCTTACCTTAACTGTAAGGTCACTGCAGTTGCCTTAAACTGTGTTTCTCCTTAGTGCAATTTTATTAGTTATTTCTGTAGATTCTATATAAACATATATACATCTATTGCATGTCCTAAAAATGTGATCCCTGCTCTGTTGCTTTTTGTAAGTTTTGTCCTTTTATCCCATTCCCACCCTGCAAGAAAGAGCGCTACCACATGTCCTTCACACCCACTGCTGTCAGACTTTATAACACCTCATTAGTTTTTTTTACTACTATTATTTTTGTTACTTTTATTACCATCAATATAACTGCCACCATTACTTCCTGCCTACTTCTGTGAATAACTATTGTAATATTGTTTCTTTTTTGCACTGTCAATTAAATTTCCCCCGTGGTGGATCAATAAAACTAAAATAAATGCCCATCAACAATTAATCTATAAATTATACATAAAAATGACCATCTCTGAGCTATTTACAAACATAACCTGTTTCAACGTTGGTACTACATTCAATCGGATAGCATTGCAAGTCAATCACAACACTTCTCCTCATAAACAAAGAAGGATGCACCACAGTGCCCCTATAAATTACTCTTATCTGTGTGATTAAAACTGCAGTTTACTATAAATACATCAAACACTACAGAAGCTACAGAAAACAAATACGGTGGGGAAACGAATCTTTACTATTTTGCAGGTTAGCTGCTTCCGTAGCGCCCTCTAGAACGCCACGTCAGAAGCCAGCCCAAAAAAGTCGAGGACCAAATCTTAGTTAATCGAGTAGGAGATAAACGAGACTACCCGGTGCAACTAAAAAACGCATTATATATCTTCAAAAGAACAATACACGTTGTATAAACGTAATCATTCATACGTTAAACAGCAGGAACCGAATAGTCTTTGTTACTCACTCTGTCAACCTGTAGTTTAGCTAACAGTCAACTGAAACTAGCAAAACTTACAAAGTTAGCTGATGCTATGTCATATTTGGACAGTGTTACAGCTAATTTCAATATTCAACGAAGAAATTATAGTAGTCTTCTACTCAAAGTGTGGTAGTTTCTAGATCTGATCAGCAGTTAGCCCATTCACTGCCAACGCTCTGCTATTAGCCGTTGGCTGAAATGAATGAGTGGCAACCGTTAGCATGTAGCTAGCTAACGTGAGCTAGCTACAGAAGACAATGATAAATTGACAACTTTATTTAACAAAAAATGGCAAAGCTTATCAGCAACGTTAGGAAAACCACAGTGTAGCATGTGATATGTTTTGACTCACCTGCACATGACCTGCTCTTCCATATTTTGAGCAGCAGGATGATGATAGCAGCCAGATGAGAGAGGTCCCCTGTCAGTCTGAAGATGTTCATTGTTGCAGAAAGGATTTACGGACACAGCTAGGAAGCTAACGCAGATGTCACCTTTTTCCTATGGAGTTTCACACTTTATATTTTGTGTGAATGCTTTCTCCTACTAAACTTAGTCGTATACCGGGCTGCGGGATTCACACGGTTGAAAATATGGCGATAGTGCAGGTCGACGTGGAAGGGGGCGTGAGAAAACACACAGAGAGGTTTTGATTGGACCGGAAATCTGACCGTCAGCACGAGATGACCCGCCTACAGAGCCCTGCATGGTGGAGGAGGGACATTAACCTGGGTGGAACCAGAACTTTGTTTAACTAGGCATCTAATTGAAGTAAAAGGACAGTTCTAGCACAGGTATCAGAACTTCAAAACCTGTAATATCATTATATATAATATGATTTTAATTACTGATTAATATGTAAGCAGTTTTTTAATGATGAAGCTGGCCTACATTGGGCTCAGTTTAGCAAATTTTACACTGTTGGGTATTTTACTCGTCATCATCATCTCATCATTTTGTATCTAAAATATTAATTCTGACAGAATAAAACACACTTACTTTCTCAGTTTTTTTCAGCTGAAGCAGGAACTAAGTGTTGAGGAAGTATAATAAACCCACTTCCCATGTTGTCAGCCATTTAGACAGCTAGGAATAATGAGATCATTCACTGGCTGTCAAGCTACCGACATGGACGGGTCGTTTTGGTTTTCTGTCATGCTCTTCAGCTTGTCAGTAAAAGGTAAGATGTCTTTGTTATGCCTTATAACTTAAAGGAATACTGTTCTTCTTTCTGTTCGACAATATCTCAGTGGTTTCTCTGAAACATTTTGGGCTTGGAGAAACATGTCATCTGTTCCGTTTCTCTGTCCCTACATGCCAGGTAGCATTGGGAAGGATGAGAGCTGTTTATCACAGCCAAACGAGTTGGTCTGGCAGAAAACAGGACAAAATGTTGTTCTCCCCTGTAACATAAGCTCACATTGTGCAACCACAGAAATGCATTATGAGTGGTTTACTTTCAAAGAAAATTCACATCTTTGTCTAAACGTGAGTAGTAATCCTCAAAAGTACAGCCTGGAAGGACCATCTTTACGCATAAAGTCACTTCATACGAATGACAGTGGGATCTACCACTGCGCTGCAGTATCGCAAGGAGAACCAGCACAGGGCAAACAGCATGTGGCGCTGGGTACAACTCTGGTAGTGAGGGGTAAGCCTCCTTTGAAAGTATTTTAAAGCTCTAATGTTTGGAAGTGTTGATTAAAATCAGAACTTTACTTTTGTTTTCAGAAAATGTTGAATTGATGACCGGTCTCCTGTGGTCATCATTTGCCCTCTTGGCCATCTACAGCTTGGCAGTAGTGACACTCATTATCAAGAAGGTATATAACTTATTAGTTTTAATCTATCAGTTCATACAAGTAAGACTGACACATTAAATGTATTGATGTAAAATTGGCCTCTTCCACTCTGTTCTAGTATAACTGCAGTGTGGACGGCTGCAGAAGGATGCGCAAAACTTACAAGGTTAGAAGACTTATCTGACCAAAAGGGGGGGGGAAAAAGTCAAAATTGAATAAATCAGTTTATACCCTCAGATTTTATTTTTCTTAATGTATTCTAAGAATGCTGAATTTTATTTTTACTTTATTCTCAGAATTCAGAGTCTCAGAAGAATTTAAAAAATCATTCTAATAGAAAAAGTAAAAAAAAACATTTTGTTATAAAAACTGAACTCTGAGATTCAGGTCAAAAGTCAGACTAAATACTGAAAAGAATTCTGACTTTAAATTGAGTCTTCAAATGCATTTCTTTTTTTAACGTGTGGCCCTAATTGTCTTACAAATATCGGTTTACTAAATGGGGAATGGCCAAAAGAAGTAAAAGAAAAAAAGAGGAACAGGAACCTACCCCAGATATGGCTCTTTCAACACCTCAAATTACATAGACAAAGAAAATAAAAGGAATCTTTGAAATATACATGTTTTACAATGAATCTCTATTTGACCTTTCCAAACAGAATAACTCAACTAAAACGAGACGATTTCGTGACGTGCTGCAGGAAATTAACAGCAGAAATAACTTGGAGAGAAGCAAACAAGCTGTGAATAGAAACCTTTCTCACACGGAGGTAAATGTTGCAGCATGTTACGGACAGATTGAGCAAAGATGGAACTTCTGCACAACTCATGTGACAACACGGATGGCAAGTCTGGTCATTTACTGTCATCCTCATATGAAATGTATTTGTGTTGCAGGCTGCAAGTACTGATTTCAACAGTCCAGCTGATGACATCTATCAAAATGTCTGAGTTCTGATTGATGTTAAAAGCCTTCTGACTAAGAAGAAATACAGAGGTCAGTCAAGCACATGAAGAGACACGATAACCACGGCAGCAGGCCCCGAGCCAACGTTCCCTTTCTCTCTAGTTTTTAAGGTTTCAGCAATGATAGACAGACAGTTGTCTCTAATGTAGTTTTATGTATATTATGTAGATTTTTAGTAATATTGAAGCACCTGCAGCAATTTCTGTCTTTGCAAAAGGTCTATTTGAAAAAGAAAGCCATGTGACTGATGAATAATGTGTAAAATTGTACTTGAGGGAATTGAAAGTAGATGACAGCACTCTTCACTAACATCTGTGGTATAAACAGATCACGTTCTTCCCTAATAAAAGTGGAAAGAAAGTGTGCAAAAGTGTATATAAAGCTCTTAGCAGACCTCACCAACGCTACAGTTTGATATGAAATCAAGATTATCTCATTTTTGACCCATATTTTCAAGACATATTCGAATAAAACAAACTTGTAAAAGTAGATATCACTCTGGGTATAGATGTGTACAAATATAAATTTAATGAAAAAACATTGGAAATCTAAGTGAAAAATTCACATTTTGATGTTATTAGTCTTCATGTTGATAATCATAAACAATGTAATGACTTAAAGGCACATTACAGATGATTTTTACATAGAATACAGCACAATGTACAGCAGACAATGAACAACAAGAGAGGAAAGGAACTATTTTTGGAGTGTCTTTTTCTCTGGAAAAATCCTCAGAAACGTATAAATAAATGTAGATTAAGACGAACTTCATGAAAATCTGTAAAATGACTTCCATACATATTTATTAAAGTTCCCACAGCCAGTCAACATTACAGTTTACTTTTACTTTCAAGTCAAAGTGGATGTTAATATGTGGAAACTTGTGTTTTTTTTTTTTCACCAAACCATCCCCCACTCTGTCCTCAATCACTCTCTAATGTAAACTGTCACATAAGGTAAATCCGATTTTTGAGCTTTCATGGAATAAACAATGCTTTTACAAACCACTGAATCCCTTTTGTTACTTAAGAACTGGTAATAATTCAAGGTGAAACATAAGGCACTATAGATGTACATTTTTGTTCGTGCATCACAGTTGAATTACTGCACGTCTGGAGTTAATATTGCACTTGGTATTTTTTATAGCAAATATGAATGCAGCCACTTATTCAGCATGTCTGACTTAACGTGTTAGTAGTATTTTTTAGTCTTTGGTAAATGTTGTGTTTTGTATGTGAAACATACATTTTGATAGTATAGTGATATGAAATCAAGTCAAATGAATCTTAAAACATTTTTCAACTTGTTTCTTCAAGTATTTTCTCAATTAATGAAATTAGATTTCCGCTCTTCCAATCTGGGGCCCGTCAACCACATTTCCAAGCATGCAGTTCAATGAGATGTTTTTCTCTTATTCATTGTAACATGTATCATTCGCTAAAAGAAACACTATGCCGTATGATTCACCAATTCATCTGCAATTTGCAACATTTGATGCTGCCAGCATTTGCCATCTCTGTGCAAACAGTCCTTGTTAATGAACTTTGTGAAACAGGCCAAAACATAAAGTTCAAGATTACAGTAATTATGTTGTGTGTATATTCAAATTAAATACAACCCTGATCAACCCCAGAATGTGAAGGTCCTTGATTAAATCAATATATCCATACGCCAATACCAATACTAATACTAAACACTGTTTCAGGACGATGCTGTAAAATGTCTGTGACAACATCATATTTCAGATTTATTTTTCATGTTTAGAGTTCCTCGACCGTAAACTAAAGGGCCTCTTTTACATGCCCTCTAAGGAACTGGTCCTGTTATTGAAGAGCACAGCCGTCACACAAAATGTTCCTGCTAATTAGCTGATGAGATCAGTGTGAGGAAAAACACGTCTGAAAAAAAGAATTGTTTTTGTCAAGGGAAGAGGATATGAAGGGAGATAACAGTATATTGATCCCTGCTATGTTTGGTCCAGTAGGAACAGTTGGTTTAGAGCTCTTCATTTGCAGTGTAATCATAAACTGCATCAGTATAAACCTTGATTCTCTTCAACAGTCATTTACACATTCAAACATCATCAGCCCCAAATCCCAGCTAAAGAAATATCACCCACCTTCCTTTGATTGCAAAATATCAAAGTTAGCTGTCAATGTATTTTGTTTCAACTGTGTGACTGTTGCGTATAGAAAACGGTCTCCAAGCCACGGCCTGCAGAGCAGAGATGCACATGGGCACAAGACATACCAAGTAAAACATGACACTTTGAAGGCTCTCCAAGGCGCTGCAAACAAGAGGAATTTTGTTACAGACATTAAGTGTATCCACGTTTAAATTCATTCAAAACTGCAGGTATTTAGGCGTCTCTGTTTGTACTGTTGCATTGTTTGTTGTGACTATTCGAAACTGTAATGTAACTGTATGTAACAACCCATGTGTGTTTTGACTATGTTATTATTACTGACAAGAGTGTCACCAGGAGATTTAGGACCATTTTGAACAGAACTAAGGAGCTGTTTAAGCTGTTTGTTGTTGTTTTTTTAACACATTCCTGTTGTTGTCGATTGTTAGATGAGAGCATTTATGTTGTCTGCCTGTACCACACAAACGCTGCAGGTCAAATGTCAAACCATCAAATAAATAATTAATTGGCTCTTAATTTATGAAATTACATTACAAGTGACCTTTAGAATAAAAGCCAGTGTAAGAGGGGCCATGTTTTAATCATTGACTTTTATTCAGTTAAAGAGAAAAACTAAATGGGAACCTTCTTAAATGTTTGTGTAAGTTAGATGATTCATTTACGATCCACCCTTTATAATGAGTCTTCAGTGCTATCCCAACATCCGTTTTAGTTCTACCTATTCGGTTCAGCTTGACTATTAAATCAATACAAAGCAAGAAACTCTCAATACCTTGGATCTGGATTTCCTCTGTCCTTCAGCTGTTCATATCCAAACTGGTTGAGGATATTCAGCACTATCATAGGAGCCAGGGACTGAGCGGGCTTAGTGAACAGAGCATTCGTCCCGAACACCATGGAGGAAAGCGGGGAACTATAAAAATAAAAAATAAAAAGATTGGCATGATAAAAAATATGACATCACCAGTCATATTACATGCATTTATCTGATAAATTAAAAAAGTAATGCCAAATTGGTCTCATTAGAGGCAAGTGTATTTTAGGGTATTTGAAATTAAAGGTTTTGTTGCTACAGCAACATGAAAACACACAAGTAGTTTGTTTGCATGAGAGGGATGACTGTGTTTCTTGAAATGTGATGATACAGTTTTGTTTTTTTTACCTGCGCTTGTACTTCTGCATATCTGTGTCGATGATATCAGCCAAAGGCAAGCCAAAGAGGCTGAAGGCTGCCTGAATTATGATCCTTTAGAGAAGAGAGTGTAGATATAATACAAGTTAAAAAAAAGACTGATTATATGATGTATTCATTTTTTCTTATTATAGGAATGTTCTTACATGTTAACAGTCAGGAAAGACGCCATGATGTAGTAGTGCTGAGGACCGAGTGCTAGCATGACAGCCGCCATTGCAGCCTCAGCATAGAAGGTGAAGAGGATAATCTTGTAGTAGCCAAGATCATGGAGCAGACTCTGACAGCTTAATACCAGCAGCTTGGGTAAAAGAACACATAAATACATGTTAATGCATATGCAACACTGTACTTCAAGTGTTGTCACGTTAATCTTTGGGTTATTTATCCTGTAATTAAAACAAATAAAGCCTAAGGCATCAGGGGAAAATACCTGTGGACAGATAAATCCGGCTCCGTACATGATGCTCTTGGCCAGCGATGGAAGCACATCTGGAGGAATCAGGTGCTCCGCAAAAATGATGGTAAAATTATTAAAGAAGGCCAGAATGAAAACCTGGAAGAAGTTCATGACTACAAAAATCTGGAAGTCCCTGTTGGTCAGGATTTGCCAGATCAAAGTTCTTAAATTGGAGAAGGAAGGTTCTGATTGGTGGGAGATTTTGTCCACAGACTGATCTGATCCAGATCCTTTGTTATCAAAGCGGCTCTCACTGTGGAAGCCAGTGTAGAGCATGCAGCAACAACTCAGGATGGCGATCAGCACTGTGTAGGCTTGGAATGCTGCAAAGTCCTCCATGTTTCTGGATATCACACCGCAGAAGAGGATGCTCGAGGAGCCAACGAGAGAAGCAACCTGACAAATAAAAGGGAGTGGGTATGATAATAATGCACAGGTGCTCTGTTAGCTTCAGAGCAAACAGAAGAAAGATAATGACAGTGTTCAGGTAACTGCATCCTTACCTGGCTGTACTTAACAAGTCTAAGTCTGCTTTGATGCTGGCTGGAGATCTCTGCAAACAATGCACACTGTGCCAACAGCACAAAAGTCAACAAGCCATCAAAAGCGCACAGTGCCACTGTCAAGTGTAGGCCACTCAACCAGTCACCAGGGGCGTAGGAGCGCCATGGGAACCAGGCCAGGAGGAAAGTGAGCGAGTACAGGGGAGCACCATACAGGATGGACAGACGACGCTGAGACCAGCAGGGCATCCGGGAGTTATCTTGAAGGTATCCAAAGAGTGGGTCATTGACTGCATTCCACACCATGAACACGACCTGAGGAAATAAAATACTTATCAAAAATAATTATGCAAATATGATGTAAAGCATTCATCAATTGAGAGAATGTTAAGGGGAAATTAATTTAACTAATCATGTAACATTCGGTCGTTTTATCTTCTCACATTTAAGGACTTGGGCTTTTCCACGATTAACATAATTGCAAATTTAGTGTCTTTAAGTTTTGGACAGTTGTTTGGATGGAAACAAGCAATATGAAGACAACACCCTGAGCAACCTGAAGCATCTTAAAATATAGAAAGATATTTCCAAAGGAAAGCATCCCCAGGAATGTAATTGCTATTCTGCACCATTGTTTTTCACAGTTTGCATGCGAAGAACATTAAGACAAGATAATATACTCACTTGTGATTTGTGGAATGCTCCCTCTGATACATGGTACTTATTAATAAACAGTTTGACATAGTAGAAGCCGAATATATTGTTTATCATGCAAGATCCCAGTGTTGTCATGGCATAAGCCAGAGCTGCGTGGTTGACCCCAAAGTTCCTCAGGTTCCGGAATATATTCATTCTTCCGGAGCGCACAATTGCGGCAGTTGTCTCCTCCGCGGCCATGGTAGCTCAGATAACTTAACAACCGAGTTACCTGACGGTTTACGCAGCCAGACCGAGGAAATGCGGTGCCTTGCAATGAATGGCGTTATCTTATGCTGCTTTTTAGCATTGCTAAAATTAACAGCTAGCTTAAAAGCAAAAATACTGAAATTTGGTCTTTATTTCAGAGCAAAAAAAGCGTTGAGTACGGAGCATATTACAGATTTCTCATTTCCAAGGCGTCCTCATATCACGACGTTTTTTCCCGTAGAACAGACTTCCTAAATGTTTACTGAAGTTGTATCATACGATTAAACGATTCCCAAACTAGCAAAACTCGTCTGAATATCTGCAAACTCGTTTCTTGTGCCAACCGGCTTGGGTGGGGCTATAAGGTAACAAACAAACATCTGATTGGCAGTAAGAGTCCCCTGTTTCAACTTACTACTTAGTGATTGGACAATAACATTGCCTGTCAACGGAAGCCGGAAGTTATTGGTGGCTGTTTTGTTTTTTTACTTTATTGTAGAAAATTCACATTTACAAACTGTAAGGCATACATTCACTACATTCATAAAATTGCTTTCAAGTAGAATAAAGATACATAACTTAAAAGACAAAAAAGTTATTGGTGGTGATAATGCAACAAAACCTTTTTTTGCCAACCTCCATAAAACATGACGAAGAAGAAGAAGTTTAGTAATAATATATAATAATATATTTTGATAATAATAATATTTATGATATTTAACTGTAGGAATCTTTCCCTGTTTAGGCAGTGGATAATATTTTAACAAAAAATTAATTTAAAATGAAGGGGCAAATGTTTTTGTTTGCTCTTTTCGTAATTAGTTTTAACTGCCATCTACCTGATGTTAGAGTGTATTTAAGTTTTGCCACGTTGCCGCAGGCAACCGATTAAAGCCTCACTCAACAGAAGCAGGATGTAAAGTAGATAACGTCCGTCACACGCACACCTTTATGTCAGGTTTCTGTCAGGTAGAGTCCTACCAAGCCCCGCCGCCGCTAAAAATACTGACTGACATGAATTTGGAGTTATAGTTTGACAAGAATGGAGCGTGTTGATCAAACAGCAGGACATTGAACACGGTAAGAGAGGCCCCGTGTTGCATCCTAAATTCTGCCTGTGTGGGCTGATGCGTTAGTACTCCATAGACAGGCAGCAGAATAATATAAAATATTAATCTGAGAAGAGCTTACATTCATCAATCTAATATATCGAATATACAATGTACAGATAAGGTTCCCTGTTCAATACTGCACATAATATACTGCACGGCAAGGTCCTGGATTTTGTTTGCATAGTGGCTATAAAAATACTTACCCTTATTTACCCTTTTTTTTAAGTGTGAGAGAACAGCAGACAGTATTGTAGAGATTAACAATCAAACCAAATAATTAGATAATTAATCAGTAACTCTATGGACAACAACAACAAAAAACAGCACATTTCCCAGACCTAGCTTCTTTTGTGTGATGATCTGGTGCTTCTGTTTGGCAAATGAAGGTAAATTGAACATAATAGGGTTTTGACTTCTGAGATGTACAGTATATATCACCTCGGATCAAACAATGCTGGCCACTTGTTTTAATTTTTCTTAAAGGCACATTACAGATGATTTTACATTTAATACAGGACAGTGTAAGTTGGACCCAGTCCAATAAGAGAGAAAAAAAAGTATTTTTGGTGTTTTCTCTGGAAAATCCTCAGCAACTTACAATAAATGTAGAGTAAGGCAATACTTCACAACCTGCTATGTTTGTGATGTATCTTGCTGTGTCAAACTCTGTAAATGACTTATGTTTTTGTTAAATTCCCACATGCAAAACCAGTTAACATTACCATTTACTTAATAGACTAGAAGAATGTACAATGTTACAATGTTATAATTTCACTTAGCAGATGCTTTTGTCCAAAGCGACATATATCTGACAGTTAATACAACACAAGCAACAATCAAGTCAGGAGGGACGAAGTCAGTAAGTGCCAACAAACAGCTTCAAGTACGATCGGACACTGGTGCCAACAGGCAGTGTATAGGGTGTTTTTTTGTTTGTTTGTTTCTAAATAATAATAATCATCATCAGCAACATCAACAAGATCAGTATAGTCATCATCATCATCATCATCATGAAAATCCTAGTCAGCATAAACTACATCCTCGATGTCATCATCATCAATAGCATCAATATCATTAAGTGCAGAGGTGTTCATGAAGGAGCTGGGTCTTTAGCTTCTACTTAAAGGTGAAAGGGACTCTGCGGACCGAATGGAGTTTAATAGCTTGTTCCACCACCGGGGGACGACTGAGGAGAAGAGTCTAGTTAGCGACTTATGGCCCTGTTGTGATGGGAGTACCAGCCGCCTTTCATTGGCAGAGCGTAGTGGGCGGGACGGAGTGTAGACCTGGATGAGGGCGTTCAGGTAGGGAGGAGCTGTTTTTGTTGCTGTTTTGAAAGCGAGCAACAGGGTTTTGTACTTCACATGTGTACTTCAAAGCACCATGTTTAATTACTAAATCATGAAGCATGTCTGGAGATAATGCTGCACTTGGTATTTTTGGCCATTTTTACAGCAAAGATGACTGCAGCTACTTCTGTATAATGTCTGATGTAACAAGTTTGGGGCTAATGTTTTGTTTTAAGTTCTGTTTTGTTATGTAAGTGAAAGAGTGTGCGTCTTGGGACTTAAGACCAATTTTAGATAAACATTTTAAAAATAAAGTGGGATGGAATCAACGGAAATATTTAATCACATTAAATATTTGACATTTTTTAAATTATTATTCGTGCATAATGTAGGTCTTAAATAATGAAGTAAGATAGTGCGGCCAGACAGATGCTGCTCAACCAGCTGGGTCCTGTTTCACTTACTTTACAACATGCAAACAAGAACATAAAAAAGATCTTTTCCTATCACTCATTTGAACATTATTTCACTCATCAAAACAAACCTTATATTTGTGATTTAAGATAAGCATACCAGTGTCCTGTAGGACTTGCAGATTTATGTGAAATGTGCAGCATGTGATGCTGCCAGCATTTGCCAGCTCTGTGTAAGCAGTCCTTCTGAATCACTTTTGTGAAATGGGCCAAACAATTGCACGTAACCTGGGTAAATTAAGTGCTCTTACTATCCGCCACAGAGTGGGATATTACAGAATATCATCTTGACTCAAAAACATTTCAGATTTTAGTATAAATGTTCAGAGAACATCAAGAGAGATAAAAGTATCTTGATCGCTGCTATGTTTGATCCAGTCGGATGAAACAGTTGATTTAGAGTTCTTCATTTGCAGTGTAATCAAAAAGTGCATCGAAATAAACCTTGATTCTCTTCAACTGTCATTTACACATTCAAACATTATCAAACCCAAATCCCAGCTAAAGAAATATCACCCAGCTTCCTTTGATTGCAAAATATCAAAGTTAGTTGTCCATGTACTTTGTTTCAACTGTGTGACTGTTGCGTATAGAAAACGGTCTCCAAGCCACGGCCTGCAGAACAGCGATGCACATGGGCACAAGACATACCAAGTAAAACATGACACTGTGAAGGCTCTCCAAGGCGCTGCAAACAAGAGGAATTTTGTTACAAACAAGAATTAACGTGTCACTGCACGTGCATTGTGTTGTTATAATTGTGTGGAACTGTACATTTTAAAACCAATGTGTGTTTTCACTGTGTTTCTGACAATAATGTAAGCATGTAAAAGATTTGTTGTCCATTATTAGATGAGTGCATGTATCTTTTCAGCCTGTAATAAACAAACGCAGCAGCTCAAATATCAGACAAGAAATCAAAATTTTCATTGGCTCTGAATTTATGAAATTATATGACAAGCGACCCTTAAAATAAAAGGAGGTATTGGTGGGCCATTTTTTCATCCGTGACAAAATGGGAAACTACATTTTTTGAAGTGTTCATGTAAGTTATGATTACTGTATGAGCCAGCCATTAGCCAATCAGTGCCATCCCAACATTCAGTTTTCTTTCTGCTAACCTTTTATCTTAAATTTCAAGTCAAGAAAACTTAAGACACTTTCAGTACCTTGGATCAAGATCACTTCCTCTGTCCTTCAGCTGTTCGTATCCAAACTGGTTGAGGATATTAACTACTATCATAGGAGCTAGGGACTGAGCGGGCTTAGTGCACAGAGCATTTGTCCCAAACACCATGGAGGAGATGGGGGAACTGTAGAGGAGAAAAAAAGAAAACAATGAAAAAAAATATTACATCACCATTCGAATAAAATGCTTTTTTCTGATGATTTAAAAGAAAAGACAAACATCTGTATTGTTGGCTGTTGGCACTGTTACACAAGGTTGCTACTGGCTAATTTTCCTTTTTTTTATGCAGTATTGCAAAAGAAAAAAAGTTTTAAACACAATGCTGCAGCAAAACATAAACACACAAGATACAGTTCTTTTTTTTCTATAAGAGGGATGACTTTTTGTTTGTTTGTTTTACCTGCGCTTGTACTTCTGCAGGTCTTTGTCAATGATGTCAGCCAAAGGCAATCCAAAAAGACTAACGGATGCATGAAGTATAATCCTGCATAGAAGATAAGGGAGAGAGTGTGTATAGGTTTCAACTAAAGTGTTGTTATTAAATAGTATATTTCTTTCATGAAAGAATGTTCTTACATGCTAACAGTCAGGTAAAATGCCATGACATAGTAGTGATGATGACCGATTGCTAGCATGACAGCTGACATTGTAGCCTGAGTGTAGAAGGTGAAGAGGAGGATTCTGTAGTAGCCATAATTATGGAGCAGGCCCTGACAGCTTAATACTAACAGCTTGGGTGGAGAAACAGAGACAGGGACAACACATAATTACATATTTATGCATATCATTCAGTAGTTCATGAAGGTGTTTCATATTATTTCTTTGAGGGGGATAATACAGAGAGACTGGGCTACCAAAGAGCACTGTATATATGAGCAATACTGTAAGTAAAAAACTTGGAACTGGGAGTGCTTCACTGAGTTTTAACAGCATTAATCAACAGTGCTACCTTAGATAGTTTACCCTTTAATAAAAAAACAAATAAAGCCTAAGGCATCAGGGAAAAATACCTGTGGACAGATAAATCCAGCTCCGTACATGATGCTCTTGGCCAGTGATGGAAGCACATCTGGAGGAATCAGGTGCTCGGTTAAAATGATGGTAAAATTGTTAAAGAAAGTCGAAATTAAAACCTGGAAGAAGTTCATGACTACAAAAATCTGGAAGTCCCTGTTGGTCAGGATTTGCCTGATCAAAGTTGTTAAATTGGAGAAGGAAGGTTCTGATTGGTGGGAGATCTTGTCCACAGACTGCTGTGCACCTGATCCAGATCCTTTGTTATCAAAGCGGCTCTCACTGTGGAAGCCAGTGTAGAGCATGCAGCAACAACTCAGGATGGCGATCAGCACTGTGTAGGCTTGGAATGCTGCAAAGTCCTCCATGTTTCTGGATATCACACCGCAGAAGAGGATGCTCGAGGAGCCAGCGAGCGAAGCAAACTGACAAATAAAAGGGAGTGGGTATGATAATAATGCACAGGTACTCTGTTAGCTTCAGAGCAAACAGAAGAAAGATAATGACAGTGTTCAGGTAACTGCGTCCTTACCTGGCTGTACTTAATAAGTCTAAGTCTGCATTGATGCTGGCTGGAGATCTCTGCAAACAATGCACACTGTGCCAACAGCACAAAAGTCAACAAGCTATCAAAAGCGCACAGTGTAACTGTCAAGTGTAGGCCACTCAACCAGTCACCTGGGGTGTAGGAGCGCCATGGGAACCAGGCCAGAAGGAAAGTGAGCGAGTACAGGGGAGCACCATACAGGATGGAGAGACGACGCTGAGACCAGCAGGGCATCCGGGAGTTATCTTGAAGGTATCCAAAGAGTGGGTCATTGACTGCATTCCACACCAAGTACACCACCTGAGGAAATAAAATACTTATCAAAAATAATTATGCAAATATGATATGAAGCATTCATCAATTGAGAGAAAGTTAAGGGACAATTAATTTAACTAAATATGTATAAACAAAAAACAGTTGGCTGTTTCATCTTCTGAAACTTAAGAATTTGCCATTTCTCTGCTGACAACACCCTGAGCAACCTGAAGCACTTCAAAAGACAGACATTTCCAAAGGAAAGCATCCTCATGAGTGTAATATTTTGCACCATTGTTTTTCACAGATTGCATACAATGAACAACAAGTTAAGAATAGATAGTATACTCACTTGTGATTTGTGGAATGCTCCCTCTGATACCTGGTACTTATTAATAAACAGTTTGACATAGTAAAATCCGAATATATGGTTTATCATGCAAGCTCCCAGTGTTGTCATGGCATAAGCCAGAGCTGCGTGATTTACCCCAAAGTTCCTCAAGAGTCGGAGTTTCGTTCCCCCGGAGCTCATGCCCAAGGCAGTTTTCTCCTCCATGACTATGGTGGCTCAGGTGACTAATTACCGAGTTACCTGTCGGTCTGATACAGTAGCTTGTAACATTAACAAAAAAGTTATCTCGTGCTGTTTTTTAGCATTGCTAAAAATCACAGCTAGTTTAAAAGCAAAATTAGTGAAATGTGGTATATATTTCAGAACAAAACAAGTGGTTAATTAATGAGCATCTTCATGCTGTCTAATTTACTCGATGTCCAAATGTCAAGGCCTTTCTTCCCTTAAAATAAAATAAAAAAATGTTCGCTGAGGCTGTGTTATAAGAAGGAAACCTTCCTCCAACTAGCAAAGTATAAATAAAATTCTGCACATCTCGATTTTCGTGCCAACTACGTTGGGCGGGGCTACAAGAAAACAAACAAACCTCTGATTGGCCAGAAGAGTTCTGTGGTTCAACCTGCTGCTTCGTAATTCGACAACAAAAATGCCCGTCAACGGAAGCAGGAAGTTACGACAATGAAAACCTTTTTTAAATATACAACTGCAGTCTTTTCTGTAGAGTTGTGGTAGTGAATAATGTTCAAACTAAAGTTTGATTTAAAATTATTTAAGTGTAAACCTTTTATTTGTTTTTTTCGTAGTTACTTTTAACTGCCACCTACCGGATGCTGGGGTGTATTTAAGATTTGCCACGTTGCCGTAGACAAGTGATTTAAGCCTCACTAAACACTAGGAGGATGTAATGTCGTTTACATCCCGCACACACACGGCGGCGAAGGGCAGATTAGTAAGGGCTGCTGAACTAACACACACCTGTTTGTCAGGTTTCTGTCTGGTGGAGTCCTCCCTCGCCCCGCCGCGGCTGAAAATGTTGACTGACATGATTTTGGAGGAAGAGTTTGACAAGAATGGAGAGTGTTGGTACGAACAGCAGGATCTTGAACACGGTAAGAACTGCCCGGCTCGGGAGTCGCACCCAAAACTCTGTCTGTTTGGGATGATATGATGGTCCTAAATAGACATGCAGCAGAACAATGTAAATTTCAGCTACACGCTTGTTGTTATATAAAATCATTAAGTGTTTTTTACAGTTCACTACTCTGAAAACATGACACAACCCCCAACAAGTGTGTTTACCGATGAAATGAGATTGCAGTCTGGAGTCTGTCCTTGTGATACAGTCACAGTAGTCATGCGGTAAAACTTAGTTCCTGTGGCTGTTTGTGTTGATTGTATGTTTTTATGACAAGTTGTGTTTAAGACACAGAGACTGATTTAGAGACGGATATGCACAAGATAAATGAATCATATATCCTGAAAAAAATAAGGGAAATAAGAAAAAATATGGCAATAACCAGGATAAAATATAAACCTGAGTAAAACAAAGTCTATAACCTAACACTCTAATACGACTATTTCTTGTCAAGTCATGGTACCCAGTTTAATACAGCACATAATAACACACTGTTGGCAAGTTCGTGGATTTTGTATGCGTACTGTGTATAACAATAAAAGTATCTTTTACCTTAATATACTACACTCAGGGATATGATACGAGAAATACAGAGAGATCAAAGTCTTCAAAAGTGTGAGAGAACAGCAGAGCATTATAGAGATTAACAATCAAATTAAATAACTTGATAATAATTATTGATAAGTCTAAAGTAATTCCAGCTAAAATATGCAATTTCTAAGTGCTAGCTTTTAGGTGAGGATCTGGAGCTTCAGTTTGGCACATAAATCGATTTGGGTTTTGTCTTCTGGGGAAAATATTACAGCTCAGGATCAAATTGTGCTGGATGTTATTTAGCTTTTTTTCTGACAGCCTTTTTAAACACTAAAAATAAAACATCTGATCAATCAAAGATCTAAATAGTGATTAAATTAAATTGCAAACCTAATAAATTAGTAAAGTAGTAAAGTAAGTAAAGGACCAAAAGAGTGGTGCGTCCCTGTTGTAGGAGAAAAATCTTAGGAGTCCCGACACAGAGATGTCAGCTCTTAACACGGAGTGATGGCAGGAAAGGCTTCCTGTTGCATTCCTCAGTGGAGCAGCTGAATAAGCCTAAGAATGCACTGCTGTTTCTAGAAGGAAAGGAAAGCTTTCAAGGCATTCTGCAGGATGTGTGGCGTGAAGCGTCCTCCTTTCAGACTGCTATATGTCACTTGTGTGTTTAAAATCACAAATACATGGCTGTTTGTGGGAAACATGTATGGTTTTGGTCCCACATTAGATGTGCTTCTCTTCAGTTCAGGGGCTTGTCAACACTGTTTTTGGATGAGACCCAGAATTTGAGATAATATACCGGGAGAAAGGGTCACAAGGAAATCCTAAGGCATGCCCTAGATTCCTCAGTGATTCACCAGTGCCAGATACTTAAAGTGTGAGACAATGAAGTGTGTGTGTTTATACCCGTTACAAACATCTCGTTCTGTTAGTTGCCTTTGTTTGGGTATTGCCACATTCTTGTATCTAGTGTTTACATGTCTTCCTGTGTTCTGACAGATCTCCATTTGGCAGCGGAGCTGGGAAAAACCCTCCTGGACAGGAACCATGAGCTGGAACAGGCCCTGCAGCAGATGTACTCCACCAACCAGGAGCAGCTGCAGGAGATAGAGGTGATAAATGTTAGGAAGAAACTAAATAAGAGTTTTTTAGGCCACAAGTAGCTCTGGACTCTGTCTCTGTCTGTGAGCGAGGCATATACATCTCACAGTACAGAAACACATGTTTATAGAGTGAGCTGTCCACAACTCAGTAAAACAATTGTTATTTCTGCATGAAAGTTGTGATTTTATATGAATGAGGTGATTCATTGAGAAAGGTCCACGTCAAGAGGATGTTTCACTGGAAGGGAAGTGTGGAGTTAATCCTGACTAGTCTGTCCTCGTGAGACTTTGGCATTGTGCATCCTCTTGGCAAGATGTTCATCTACTTAATAAAGGAAAACTTTCCTCAGCTTATTGGATCTCTATCTTCTACCTTGACATTGAGTCACCAAGAAGTTTTCACTACTGATTTACAAAATAGTTCATTCACATATTCCCCAAATCAATACTAGAATATCAAACAATCTGTCTCCAACAATACTTTGACTGTCATGTGAGGGCCTCGGCTTTTCTTTGCTTTTGGTTTTTCAGGTTTAGCCTGTAAATTAACACTATAAATTCTTACATTGAAGTGCAAAGACATTAAATTTTGGCATATGTAGACAGGACTGGCCTATATGAGCTTGAGAAAATTCAGTAGGTCAACAAAGATAAGAGCCTTAATTTATTTACAGCAGTGAGAGGGCCTGTGGCTCGAGGATTTATCAAGGTTGATATAATAATCCTCATGCGTCTCTTTGACCCCCCCCCCCCGGCCCACTGGTCACTGACAGTATAAAAAATGTTTCAGAGCATTTAAAGAAACACAAGAAAAAGTGTTACCTCTATTTCTATAAAAGAAAGTCATTTAGTCAATGCTGTGACCTTTTATCAAAGTCAAATTTAAAGGTGGTTGTTAAAAGTGAGTGGAGACATCTTCATTATGCAATATCACTCACAGACTTGTATTTCCTTTTACAGGCCCTTAATTGGCTTTGCTTTGTCTCCTCGGTAATAAAATGTGTCTGCCTGTAAATAAACCACTCTAATTAAATAAACCAATTACGAGCTGCCTTCTTTGTTTCCTTACTACAAGTGCTTTCAGAGACGATTTTGAATAACCTCATGTCGGTGTATGATAATCAAGAGCCTGATATTAACATTTTGTAGGGACATTAAACTTGTTTATATTTGATTTGCTTCAATAATAAAAAGATAAGAAAAGATTAAAAAGAAATAAAAAATGTTCAAACCAATTTTTCAGGGCCCAATTTGATGTCTTCTTATGTCTTAGTTTGTCTGTTCAATAATTCAGCAGCAAAAATATTCTGCTCACAATCATATTTATCAGGGACAGACACATTTTTTACCTGTAATTTATTCAAGATATCGTAAAACAAATCTGAAACTTTTTGTCATCGTCTGTTCTCGTTGACCAGTACCTGACCAAGCAGGTGGACCTGCTGCGCCAGATGAACGACCAGCATGCCAAAGTGTATGAGCAGCTCGACACAGCGGCCAGGGATCTGGAACAAGACAACCGGAGACTCGTGCAGGACAACCGGCTGGCCCAGCAGAAGATCCACAGGTCGGTCTACATGTTATCAGTAAATTTGCCTTTTAAATGATAGTTTGCATAATTACTCACCGTAGCTGTTAGACTGAAAGAAAGAAGATAATATTCAATAGTACACCTTGTGGAACATATTTGATTAAGTGCAAAACTTTATTGCCACATTCTTCTTTCTCTTGTCCTTCCTCTTCAGTCTCACAGAGGCCGTTGAAGGGCTTCAGACCTACATGGAGGACCTGCAGACTCAGGTGGAGGAGCTAAAGACGGCCCAGGCAGAGCGGAAGAAACGAGAAGCTGCAGAGCAGAGACGCAGCCTCGGAGCACAGAGTGTGTCCTGCCTCAAAGAGCTGTATGACCTACACCAGGACAGGTATTGCTCTATTTATAGGCACATTATAGGCAGTTTAATTCTGCACAAATAATCACAAAGATATTCAAAATACTCCACAGGTCACAACAATGTGCTCTTACATTCGAAACTGAAACTACTGCAGAACAGTGTGGTTAGATGTTTGTCTTTCTTGCACATGCACATGAGCCCAAAGGCTGGTTAAAGCTCCTCTTGCTTCTCGTACTCTCAGTTGCTGCTGTCTCAGCCTGTGTTATGCTGAGTGGACACAAACGGGTCACCTGTAGACAGAACAAATGTAATCCTTTAAAGATAATCCAAAGGAGGAGGAAGTTGATCCTCCCCCCATTGTCGGTAGTGTACTAGTTCAAACAATCTTATTAAGTTGCTGCATCATTAATGCATTAACACTACAATCACATCAAGTGTCCATGATACAACCCTTTTACTCAATGATATAAATTCAAGTCAAGTGTCCTTTAGACAAATATTTACTGTGGATAAAAGCAGTTTTTGTTGTTGTGTGCAGGAAGAAATCGTGTTTTTCAACCCTGAGTAATCTCCCTCTCAGGCAGCAACAGGCCCCAACAACCTCCAGCAATTATATAAGACAAAAAAATATGTTGCCTGAGAGGTGAAACTTCGGGCCCAAAAAAAAAACCTCCTGCTTGCTTGATCAATTTAATTGCTGTGAGCGTGTGTTAATAACTTAAGGCGACTCAGAGCTCCTATCATCTGGGTTTTGTAGACTCTATTTATAGAGCTGTTTAAGTGAGTACAGAACTACACATCTGCCAGCTGTCAATGTCTAAGTTTGTATTTAAATGCAACTATTGATCAATTGTCTAATTTCTTTTTTCACATGCTCAGGCATCTCGCCGATGACAATTGGCGCCAAGGCGGACTCTGGTCACCTAACAGCTCATTCTATGACCGAGACAGGCGCGAAGACCCAGAAGAGGAGAACGCGGCTCTCCAGCGCTCCGTCCAGACCCTACAGAGCCAGATAGCTGCAGAGCGGAGCCGCAGGGAGGCTGCAGAGCGTGAGAGCGAGCTGACGGTCAGGGAGAACAAGGGCCTGGAGCAGCGGCTGACCGTGCTGGCCGGCTGCCGGGCCAGACAGAAGGAGCTGGAGGCCGAAGTGGAGCAGCTGCGGCTGCTGTGGCGGGCTGACTGTGCTAACAGGTAGGCCGACAGGTGGTTTTAGAGAAGATTAGGGTAATTTTCCTTAAATATTACTTTAGAGACAAATGTACAGATTTCAATAGAATAGAATAGAAAGCTTTATTGTCACTGTATTTAATACAAGAGATTGCGAGTGCCACTCCAGGTCGTGATTTGAAACAACAACAATTAAAACATGGCTACTGCAGATAACACCAACAACAAGTAGTGCACACATCTATAAATAAAAGAAAACTCACATACTGAAAGCAAAACGTGGAGGTTCTTGCACTTGATGTATAAAGAGGTATGTCATGAGTATTGCACTGTGGGGATATTGCACAGAATTATTGTTTAGTGTTAAGTGTAGCCCAGGGAAAGAAACAGTTTGTGAGTCTGGAGGTGCAAGCTTTCATCGAGCTGTAGCGCCTACCCGAGGGCAGCAGGGCAAACAAGCTGTCTGAGAGGAGTCAGTAAGAATGAACACTGTTGATGTGAAAAATTGTCAACAACGGCAAGTTAATAAAGAGACAGCTCTTGGTGCATCAGCTTGCTAATTTTGTGAACTGCTTGCGCCACAGTAACATTTTGGCTCCATTTTTATGCCCTGCACTTGCTGATACAACTATACGCTTTGCTGTCCCCTCCACTCGCACTAGTGTCAGAAGAGCGGACCAGCTGCTGCTGCCTGATACAGTATTCTTCGCCTCTGAAGACAGGCCCAAGTCATGGCAGGATGAGATGGAAGAGAACGTGGAAAAGGACGAGGAGCAGAGGAGACATAACAGGCAGAGGTGTAACAGCGATGGCTTTTTAAGAGCGACGAACCCCGAGCAGATTCGGCGCAGCCACGAGCAGTTGTGTATAAGGCGAGCGGAGGCGGTGAAACAGAGGGGCATCTCTCTGCTCAATGAGGTGGATGCACAATACAGCGCACTGCAGGTAATGTATAAGTAGTTCAAGTCCTAGTATCCTTAAAGCTCCTGTGAGGAGTGTAAAGAAGTACACAGTAGTTAAAAAATGTGTGTGTGTGTATTCTAGGTGAAGTACGACGAGCTTCTGCGGCGGTGCCAGCAGGCGACAGACGGGCTCAGCCATAAAGCTGTCCAGACGTCCACCAGTCCCTTAGTGGGCAGCCGGACCCGCGGTCGCCTGTCCAGCTCATCTACCGTGTGTGAACTGACTGTGGTTGTGGAAGACTGCCAGCAGCCTGAGTACAAGGCTCTCTTCAACCAGATCTTCACCTGCATCCAAAAGACCAAAGAGGACCTCAGCGAGAACAGACATCCAATCAGGAACGGTGATATCGTCAGCTCTGCTAAATGATCGATTCATTTCTCATCCTGGGAGAAACTTTTAGGTCGCTTTGCTATGAGACCATCCAGAGGGTGGAGATGTAATAAGCACAGTTAGTCCCTGTACGTGTAAGACATGCTGCAATACTCAATCTGTCATTTTGACAAACCTATGCTTTTTTTAGTCAACACTGTTCCTTTTATTCCGTCCTACTAAAAAATATGTGTAAAAAATATTCAATTAGCGGCTGTATGATTTAAAGTAAGAATGCAGTCCAAGGTTATACAAAAAAATCACAGGTATATGGTAAGAAGTTATTGTCTGCTTAGTTATTTTATCCTAAAGTGTAGAAGCAGATCCTTGGCTGGTAAAAAGTACGTATCAGTGTGTAGCTTGATCCCGAAATCTACAAGTGTTACGTCCAACTCTAACAGTATTCAGTGTTTATGTAATGTTAATCCTCTAGCCACTGGATCGTTCTTTGCTTTGGAGAGAAATGTACATTTTGTTTGTGTCGACTGCAAGTTGTAGCTGTTATGTATGAGTTATGTTGCAAAAGTTGGAATGTTGTAATAGGATGAAAAACAGTGGCTAAAGAGTTTATTAGCTTAGACAGCCACTGTTAGTTGGTTTTTGTAAGTTGGAAATAGTTGAGGGTCATTGGCATGTCAGCAGAGAAATCTCAGTGGGCACTTGAAAACGGTCTTTTGCTTTCTATGTTCATGTTAATGTTAGCGTCTGACAAGTGTCTCTATGCCAGAGGGACACATAACAGCTCAGCACTTTTTTATAGAAGAATCACATTTTCTGTTCTATTTATTTTTTTGAAAGAAGATTAGAGATATAATGATATTTATTTTCTGTGATGCTAAATATTTATAGTCTATTCAGGCTGGCTGAGAGTGACTTTGAATTAAATAAAATGTACACACAGGTGATAAAAAGCAAAAATAAGGAGGTAAAAAAAAAAAAGTACGAAGAAATGGTTCCCCCTTTCTGAACAATGTCCTTTGCCTCCAAATGTTAGAATGTGTATCATCACAGATGTCCTCTGTAAATAATAACCATGTTGTTTTTCAACCAGCTATTAAAATCATTGATGCAGGATCCTGTCTGTGTGTCATCATTGGCTCATGCATGTTAAAGATGAGTTGTAGACGCTGTAGCAGGAGAGATATAATCACTGCATAGTTTGTGTGCAGACTATGTTTCAACCTGTCCTCCCTTTGTGTGCATAACCATGCAATATAATCAGATGGAAAGAATGCCACAGCTAGTTTAATGCAGCAGTGTGTTGTCGAATCAATCTTATCAAAACTCAGGCCAGTCACAACTAAGTCCCCCCCCCCCCCCCCGCCCCATCCCGTGTACTCAGTGGCCGAGCAAACGATTAATGGGGCTTTGTCTTCTTTCATAATTAGGTTTTACATAACTCACATTTCCTCATTCAGCTTTCTGCTTGCTCCAAATCCATTAAATCTCCAAACAAGGGGATTTCATACCACGCTTACCTAATGAGACAGGTTTTGGCAAGACCATAAGATGTCTTAAAAACAGCAAAGCAAACAGGTCTTGTCACGAATTTATAGTTTTACAAATGTAAAAAATAATACAGCAATAAAAAAACAATGAAATGTTAGAAATGAATAAATCAAAAGAAGTAAAATACTACATCATGGGGTTTTGTTATACAAATGTATTAACAACACAGCCTCAAACAGCTAGTAGGCTATAGTCTACTGGCTAGCTTGGTTGCCACCAATCTAAACTGATGCAGTAGAACAAAATTAACCAGTAAAAACCTTTAAATAGCTGTAGCTTATTAAAACGGGGTGTAACGAATGTGCACCAACAAGATGAGTAAGCTTGACAAGAAATAATGTCAATATTTCTTTGGTCATCATCTGACTAAATGCATTTAAGTGCTGTCAGTTAAGCAGAGGTGGTGGAGAAATGTCCCCACTACACAGTATGTCCAATTCACCCGCACTCAGGGCAAATCCTCCACACATTCCTCTCTATGACTGCTCCTGGAGGCCTGCCAGCATCGAGTTCACACCAACACTGATTGTGAACATTCAGTATGAAAATTATAAGAGAAACGTTACAAAATTACTGGCTGGCATCAAATGAAGAAGTTATATCCAAAATTAAATATGATAACTGAGACTTTTCAGCTAAGATTAAGCGCAAGAGACTGGAATTTAACTACTACAGGTTTGGGGTATTATACAGGTTTGCCATGGTATTGAGGGAAAGGGCAAAGGGGGTTTTTTTACAGCATAGCATAGGTCTGCAAGCCAACAATTTCTTTACATTGAAAGAAGATAAGCTGCAGCACAGCTGAGGAAGTTTACTCAAGCTTCTTAGAAATAGTACTTCAAAACTGGTTTGTTACAAAATTGATCATGTTGTCAATGTACCTTTGATTACAACAATATAATACAAAAAAAATCCTATGCCAGCTAAAAAACATGGCAACCTGTTCAGGGGTCATGCACAAATCAAAAAATTAAATACCCCACTTGTTACATGTCCCTCTGCATTGATTGTTCTGTGTGCTCTTTGCTCATTCTATGTCTTCTGCTTCTAGATCTCCCTGATCACTGACAGCTGGGTGAAGCAGTCTCTTTTCCCTCCATGATCCAGGAACCAGCAGTGTCTTGTGTTTTGTGTCATGCTATACTTTTGATTTCTGTAAATAAATGTTACCTTGCATTCAGACCGGTGTTGTGTCGCTCCATATGTTGCGGCCTCCGAGCCAGTCGTAACCTGGGAAAGTGTGCATGAGGATTGTTAGCTTTTGTACACAAGATCTATCATTCAGACCATAATAATAATTCAATAGTTCAATAATGCATGGCATATTTGTACGTATTTTAGGACGTACATTTAGTTTGTTTAAAGTTAATTGAAACTAAACTAACTCTAAACTCTATTAATTAGCCTATGTTAAGTGGTACATAACAACGTGGAGATTATGGCGTCGCTATAAACAGACTACGGGAAGTGACGTTGACCTGCAATGTTATATTTCAGCCAATAATAGAATATCATTATATAAGGAAATACAAACATGAAAATAAAATATACAACTTAAACATTATTAGTTGTAGTAATTTAAATGTATAATACTCACGATGGTGAGAAGGTAGCGTGGCCGAGTGGTCTAAGGCGCTGGATTTAGGCTCCAGTCATTTCGATGGCGTGGGTTCGAATCCCACCGCTGCCATGATTCTTTTGTTTTGATAATCTAACCTGATTTCCGACATAAGCACTCTGAACGAGAACTCGGTGACGTGAAAACACTAAGCACGTAGTCCTTTATGACTGAAATTCTGCTACGGGTTACTACGTACGGTTGGGAAATTATTTTGCAGTGCACGTGCGCCCTCTTGTGGCAGCCTGTACCTGCATAAAAACACCAGTATGACAGGCTTTTCTAGATAACACTACATATTTTTCTAAGATAGAGTGTCAAATAAAAAGAAGGAAGAAAATAATGTGCGTGTTGTAGATATAAAATGGCAATTTGCCTTCATTGTTAATGCTTTTATTTCTAAAAGTGTACAAAATTACCAATCAAATACCAGTGAAGCTCTGATAATATGTAAATCAGTACACATTTTGTAATAGTTCCTGGAAGCACGCTTTACATACAATCAATCAAATACTTAGCGTCTGAAATACAAAGTTGGTTATCTTTTCTTTTTAATAACATCATAGTCAAACTGTAGAGAAATCCACAACATTCACACAACTCAAAATTAATACTTTTCAGCAGCATGGTAATTTCATAGTTTTAAAATCACACAGACACATGTACCAGCATTAAAGACTTAAAAGAGTTTACTGTAAAGCACAAACGACTTATTTTAGGGCATATTTTATTGCGACTTTGTCAAATATGATGAGAAAACACCATGACCCACAGACATAAGCTGTGCCATATTTCTGGATACATCTAAGCCAAAAACTTGATTTCCTAACCTTGCTGTACATCCAGTGAAGTATTTCTTTAGTGAGAACTGTTCAGACCTGACAGAATATGCAGGATAGCATCAGCAGAACCAGGCTAAAAACCAGCAGCAGCAGCAGGACGAGGTGCCGGGGAAGCTGGGAGATCCAGGAGGATTTGAATTGAGGCGAGCTACTGCTGAGCCGTCTGGACTTCAGGTACTGCTCCACAGAGTCCGCCAGGCTGTAGGGCTTCGGGCAGTAACCCAGCTCTCGTCGGGCCTTGTCGATCTTGAAGGTGTGATTCACTGCGATGTTCCTCACCTGCAGTGAAAGATTTGTGTACAGTTGACTTTAAATCATGGCACCAAGCTTTCTTAGGAAATATTTGACCTATTTTGAAAACCTTACAAGACTTATGTCTTCCACTGCCAAACTCTGACATAATGCAGTTTATTTTGCTAGTTATAGAGTATTTGCCACACCATTCTTCTGTTTGGTTGGTTATATTGGCCAGATATTAAAGAGGCCTCATACATCACTACTACAACTAGAGGAGATATGTAGAGTCAGGATAAACGTCAGGTCGAACAGGATGAGCAGGACTTAATAATTGTGGTTGTAAGGTGTCTTAACAATGATGATAAACTGGTACAACAATTTGTCATGAGTCACACAGCGGAGCTCTGGTCATCTTTTATAAAAGGCGTGTGCCGATTAAAGCAGCTTTACGTCATAAGTGAACAACACATGACACACGTGGGAAAATGAAGAGCAGGAAAACTGCTTTAAAGAACTCGTCTTGTGCCTCTTCTGTCACTGTGTGTACCTCACATGCAGACACCTTATACCCCGGTGGTAAGAAGATGCAGTAACCAGAGGCATCCATCAGTCACAGGCTCTCAGAATGCAAAACCAAGTTTGCTAAATTGAGGTTAATCTGAACCATTTGCTCGACAGAATGACCTCTAACTCCTCTGCAGGAGCTTAATGAAACATGTTGTGACTCAAAAACAGCATAGTGCATTTGATTGGGACTATTTTCAGCTGCGGATTTATACTAACTTGGTGCTTAAGTGAATATTTATGGCTGCAGGATGGTGTATGTGGGATCAAATAAAAATATTCTAAATCTAAGGGCTCCATCCCTGTGTTTCTAATTGTTTTAGATTATTAATGGAGCTCTATGGCACAGACAAATTAGCTGTATGAGGTTTCTGCTATTCTGCTTTTTAACAAGAAAAATATATACAGTATATCACCAAACTTAGCTTACAAAATAAAATGCTAAATGCAGCTGATTTGCGCAAACTTGACTTCATGAATGAAAGGAAAAACTCCTCTGCGACATCACGCGATGGTTTAACCTGAGAGTTGGCAGCAGGATCACTTCCCAGGCAAGATGCTGCCTGACCATGCTCACCAAGGCAACAGCGACTGTACTGAGGTCACTTCCTGTAAACCTCATCTTGAACTTCCTGTTCTGACCCACAGCCGTTTATGTTTTATTCACAGGACCATCATCGATCCCCCGACCAGCAGCTGTCTGACAGAATGAGCTGCAGGTGCAGGCCCACGGGCTCAGCTTTGGTTTCCTGCCTCATGACACATTCATGAGGACCTTACCAGCCGCGACGGAGGCTCCTCAAGATACGTGGTGGAGGCCTCCCCAGGCAGGATTACAGCCAACTGCCGCCATCCCGATACGTCAGACTTCCTCTGCCTTGCAAATGCTTCCACTGACTTTTTAATTTTCTAATATATTTTTGAATTTCTTAAGTCTCACTTTCGTTTTTCATAATTAATGCATGAGATAGCATCAGATGAGGGAGGGGGAGCGCAGGGGGGCTGAAAATACCCACCCTAATGACGTCAGTCTTCACTACTGTGGGCGAGACTTAAACAAGAATCCGCTCATCAGAGAGCAGGTAACTTATCCCCAACACACAGGACACATACTTTCAATTAAGTAGGTACACGGCATGCATACATTCACACACAGCTCGACAATATAGACATGTAATCTATAATGCATCGCACACTTAGTTCAGTCAGGTCAAACAGGTGCAGGGGTTTGCTTCTCAAGAACTCATTTGACAAGTAAGAGAAAATGTAAGACTCGAGAGTACAAACTGAAAGAATCATTACTACCTCACTTCTGGTAAAGAGGAGAGGCACTTCTATTACAGGTCTCAGAAATACGTGCAGATATTCCACCAGGATAGCTGATCATAGAGGAAAAACATACAGTGTTAGCACAAATCGACACATTTTTTAAACACATGTGATCTAAGGGATGAGTTAAAGGTGTATAAATTGTAGCGAAAGAAAGATGAGCTACCCGCTGAGTAGACGAGTGATACAGGAAGGTTTATCGACGGTCTGCTGTAGCCCAACTTTTCAAACTGCAAAGAAGACGTGAAACAGAAGAAAGTTAATCAAACTTTAAATATAAACATATTTAAATGAGAAAGGCAAAAGTTATTGAAGACTTTTCTTATGGTCAACAAACCCCAAAGCCATAACCAACAGTCTATTCTTTCCTCCTGAAGAAATTAATCTTTCAAAAGAGGTCACAAATATACAGTTTGGTATTCTATAATAGCAGGGCACTGTACTTTATAGCAAACTAAATTCAAACAGAAGTAAATACTGCATATGTTAGGGACTACTTTGTGCTGCAGATTAATACACATTTGGTGTATTTAGTATTTATGGTAGCATGAGGGTGTTTGATTGAATCAAAATAAATCATGTTTATTATTGTAAATGAACAAGACTGTTTATGTCTTTTTACCAGTTTTTGAACAACAATGATGCTCTAAAGGCCAAATCAGATCAATGATTTGCAACGCGACAAAACGGTTTTAGAATGTTGGAGAGAAAATTGCGGCGGCGTCTGAAGCTGTTGCTGGGACTTGCAAAAGATTTGACTTGTCAAATCTCCAAATGCAGGTTGAGAGCGGAATGATGTCGCTATTTCACTTCAGCCAATCAGGAAACAGCATACACTGGCGTAGGCACCTGTCTCTGGCGCTGCAGTAGCCACTACTCCAGATCCTCTCTTTCCAAACTCTCCGTCTTCACCGTTTATTAATCAGTTACAGCTAACGCTGCGAGTATGTCACTGTCTTTTTATAATGATAACAGAAATCCAGCTAGTTGATTAATGTAACCCAGGCCTAATACAACACGTTAACGTGCATCGTTGCTATGGAGACGGTCAGCTGCGTCTGTTCACATTGCATTGCGTTGCATTACTTTGATGTGAACGGCCCAGTTTTAGAACATTTACGATGAGATGTCGAGGGATTCTGTTGTCAGTTGCATCCAGTCTCGTTGCGAATCACTGATCTGGCCTCGAGGCACAGAGGAATACGACACATACACCTTTGGCTTCACAGACAAAACTCTGTTTGACGATAAGAAAAATATGGAATATCGCAGCGTAATTTTTTAACTCACCAATGGAGTCAACCACTCAAAGAGATTGACTGAAAGGCCATCATTAATGAAATAGGCCTGACCACTCTGCAAAAGAAAACAATGAGACATCTTTGTTTAAACTATAAAAGTCACACAATCATTTTCCCATCTTAGTTTTGGTCATAAAAAAGTTACTGATATTTAAAAATCAACTAGTTCTGGTTATGTGTGTCTTATAGCAGAAAGTGGTCTTATTATATGGCTCTGTGGGTGTTTGTCCTGACTCACAGCGACGCAGCCCTTCTGCAGTGTGAGAGCCTCCGCTGCCTGTGAGTGAGCCAGCACCAGATTATCCACGTGCACCCAGTTCATCCTGGCCCGGGGGTCACCAAACCGGAAAGTGAACAACCGCCGCTCCACGTTCACCTGAGTGACAGAGAGATGAGGGACAAGTAGAAGATGTTTTTAAAAATTCTGAAAGGCAAGTTGAGAACCAGCTGTACAGAGGCATTAATCGTATACTGGGTAAGAGTTTGGCAACAGGTGATCAGTTAGCAGTGACAGGAAACAGGCAGGTATTGGACAATCTGGCAAAAGACTGAAGAAAGAGGGCTGGTATAAATGTGGGGTGGGATGGTATCTGACCTGGCTCCAGAGGAAAACAGTTTTTTATACTGTACTGTAATTAACTGAAAATATTACCTTTAAACTATAGGCCTTGTAAAAAGGATCCTACTCAAACATACTATAGTTTGTACTAATTAACTTCAGGTAAGTGGTTGAGGGAACTACTTCACACACAATATAAAAAGTCAGTAAACCCAGAACATAACCATTCACACCCAGGCCCTCAGCAGGCTGCACTGCTGCCAGGCAAAGGCCAGGCTGGGTGAACAGGTGCCTGAAACCGGACGCCTGGAGAGCTGGAGAGCTTAATCAATAATGTAAACTCTTCAGCCAGATACACATTCCACTTCAGACACTGCGAGATGTATACTTTTTCCAGTGCCGACACAAAAGATATCAGATGTATATAGAGAGAAGGAGAATGGGAGAGAGAGAGAGAGATCAGGTAATATATATCTAAGTTTTGTCTGCGTTAGTCTCTCACCATCACTCTGTGAAGGTGCCTCCTCTCCTCTGGTCCGTAGATCCCACATGGCCGCAGGACGCAGGTTCGAAGCAGGCCTCCACCTTCAAAAGGCAGGAGTTAACCTTCACTGTATTTATGCACATATTGTTTTGTCATATTGTTCACATATTCAGTGTCAGTCTCCTCGTAATGAAAGGCTTGGATGGTCAGGCCAGCTAAGAACATTAAAAAAGCTGTTTAACATGTTTTATGTTCTGCTTACTCATCATTGATCTGGTGGAAGAAGCATCTCCAAAAAGTTGGAAGTTGTGTCAGAACGTGTCAGAAGCAGCAGCTCATGATGCACAAGTTTTCCCACATTCAATTCTTGGGATGGCCAACTGGGATGCTGGCCCAACAGGTCAGATTGCCCAGCGATCCCACTACACTACAGACCTCTCTGTGTTTTGACATATATGCAAAGGTTTATATTAGACGCCACGGGGCGGTCTATGAACGAGCCTGCATGGCTGATCTCTGCAGAAATGCACTCACCAATATCCTGCACACTTCTATTTCTTTTTATTATACGTATTGCTTTTTATATTTTTATATATTTTTATTTTTATTCTCCTTGCCTATTTTTTGTCTTATTCTATTAAGTCTTTTACTGATTATTATTCTAGTTCTGTGTTAATTGTCTGCACAAAAATCACCAAAACAATTGCATTTCCTCTAAGCTTATGCATTTACACCCCATCCTTGTGTATCAGATCCATGACCTTTGACCTGCAGTATATGATGATACAGATCTTCGCTAAGCTTAATGAATGTATCAGGAGATGTCAGTGAGGGAGGGAGTTTGGTTACATTGAGCAGAAAACCTCGCACCAGTTAATGTAAAGATCGTTTGGAATTGTTTGGCTTGTGTGTGTGTGTGTGTGTGTGTGTTCTAGGTGCAGCTCACTAATGAGTGACCTTACAGCACCTGCACGAAGGTGTAGGCGGGCTCTATGTAAGTGGCTCCTTACTCCGCCCACACCCTCTCTCTCACACGAGACTCTAGTTTCTTTACCTTGTTATAATAATTTTTTTCTTAATAAATGTTCTTCTGGTATCGACTCTGGTGTAATGTAGGTGTCATTTTCCTGGTTTGTTGTTTTTCAAGCTCATTGTAAGAATTATCAATGTTTTTGAAAATGTCGAGTATGCGTGTATGTATGTATTTAATCACACGTGACACTACAAACTGGTCTGTCCAGCTCTAAATTTACACCAGCATCACTGTCTCACTGCATTGCCACTCTAGTTTCAATGGCAGCCATCACCCTAGTGTTGTTGTTGTTGTTTTTTCCCTTACACACATTTTTACACAGAAATCAAAATCTCCTCTAATCACACACTCTGATTGTTCAGACCTTTTAGGGCGCAGCCGTTGGCAGAGAGGACCATCTGCTCTGCGATCAATTTAGTCCTTGAGTAGTGGTCGATGTGCTGCGACAGAAAGAAACATGGACGCATTATTTACCTGGTGCAGAATGGAAAATGTCTTACTGTTGGAAAACTTGTGGAATATCTACAATTTTTTTTAGCTTTTTTGGGGGGGGTCTTTATTCAATTTTTTGGATGGGTAGCTCGCACAATAATCATAATTTATGGGTAATATTAACTCACCACGTCGGGGGGAACATACGGCACTGAGGCCTCATCGCCCTCATCGATTGGTTTCCCAGCAAACACAACGTTAATGGTGCTGGTGTAGACCAGTCTGGGGATGCTCCTCTCCTTACACACTGAAAGAGCAGACAGCATTTAATCATTTAACAATATAAAATTTTATGGGGGTGTGCAGATTAAAGTAAACCTTTTTCTGACTTTGAAGTATCAAGTTAAGCTTCAGTATTGCAGACATTTAATGTCATATTACTTCCCCCTCTTTTATTTTGAAAATCTTAAAAGGGAACACTTAATAGATTTACACATCCCCATAAAGAATATCCTTTCTACCATCATTTATATTATGTTGAGTATTACAAAGTCTGTGCCACATGTCCTTACCGTTTATAACATTATTGGTCCCTCCGACATTGACTGACTCCACCTGGTCTTTCCTCAGCTGAGAGATAGAAAGAAAGACGGATAAATGTCACTTTTAGCTACACTCTTTTTGTGTTGAAGCTAAAACATCCTTTATTTTCACCTTGTGTGTCTTTTTTTCTGTACTTAAAGCAGTATCTGTACACCTTAGTCTGGGCTATTTGACCATTACAGAAACCCTAGTCAGTAAAGTCTTGCCATCATGTAGGATGACAGCTCCTGGCAGACATAAAGAGACCTCTGTGAGTATACATGTTCTCTTCTCGCTTTTTCAGACCAGCCACCTTTGGTCTGAACACACCATTAAAGCAGGATTGTGTAGATACGAGACACGAGATAGAGTCTGACAAAGTCATCGAGTGATGTCACTTGAGTCAGTTGCGGCTAGGTTGTAAGTGAAAAACATCCTGGAGTGTGGAGTTGGAAAGAAGTGAGCTTACCAGACCCCTGTAGGCTGCTCATGGTCTCTGCTTGATGCTAGCAGCTCTAGCAGCTACTAGCATAACACACCTGAATCTCAGACCTAGCCATCTGTGATTGAGTTGCATTGTGGGTAATGCAGGAGCTATGTTTTGACAGGGTAGAAGAATGGGTGGGGGGAAAAGTGTTAATGTTATAAGACCACCATGTTTTATCTGTGAAGTGCTCTTCTCTATGTAAGAAAAGAACAAACTGGCCTTTTTTTTTTCTATAAAACCTCTCCTGTTTCCGCTACTTATGAGAGCTTCAGCTGCTGATTCCTGCATTTAAAGACCACCTCCAGTCATGTCTTAAGACATATAAACTCTTTTTCTGCAAAATACGTTTAATAACCTTGTAAAAATCCTCCCAAGGCATCTCCTCCTTCTCCCTCATTAAAAATTCCTGAATCTTCATAGGCCCCGCCCACTATGGACATTTACAACCGCCCCCTCCGTCGTGAAAACAAAACACGTCTCTGCCATCGTTTAGTGGCAACTTGTTGAAACTTATCTAGCTTGAAATGTAGTCATTAGTAGTAGTAACGTTAGCAGTCAGTAGTGAGTTTGCAAAAATTACGGTTACAGCTGGCTCATGCATCACCAAAGTGGTTGCCATAGGTTACACATAATGATATGCATAGCGTCATCCCGTCCATTAACGGGATTGGCTCCTTAGGTTTGTGACGTCTCAATCCTGCCAATCTGAAAACGTGTTGTTCAGCCTGTCCTTGGTACGCTGCAGTTTAAAAGCAGATAGGCCCAGCCATGGAGATGACTGCTGATGTTGTCCCTGATATGTCTCGTAGCACATGAAGAACACCACATGGAGATGTTTACAAGGTTAAACACTGGATTTTTTACTGGAGGGGGTCTTTAAATATTGAGATCAGAAAGTTTGATTTGAAGTGAGCAGCAATAATGCAAACAGGATTTGAGAGGGGTCTGGCTGCAGACCTGCACTCTCAGGTCAGAGTTGCAGCCTCCACTGTAAGGCCCGGAAATGGACGCAAGAAATTACTAAATAAAATTGAGTAGATACTCCCAGTTTTCGCGTTTTAGTTATTTATATATTTCAATTGCTCTACTCTTACGCTATCTTATTTTCAGTCACTATTGATGTACACACAGAGCTGAGTTCGAACACAGACCTGAGTTGTTGTATTTTACAATAAAACTGTAGGTGGTCCCACAGCACAAGGTAAAAAAAATAGCACAGACAATAAGAGCCAAATACTACGGAAGAGGATTAGGGCCACTGAAAAAAAAATTTCAGAAAAAAAGTCAGAATTCTGATGACTTTTTTCTCAGAATTCTGACTTTTTTTCTCCGAATAAAAATAAACATTTTTTTTTTATTGGACCTTAATTTTTTTTTTTTTCCAGTGGCCCTAATCCTCTTCTGTAAAATACTAAATGAATCATGGTTAAGAGTAAGAATATAAAATGAACATGCACAAGGTAAGCTAAAGTAATAAAATATTAAAGGTATCATTCTCTCCCGTTTATCTCCCGTTTTTGAGTGTAAATAAGAAGCATAATAGTAGAACAATTAAAATATATGAATGTCGCAAAACGCTAAAACCTAAACTGAAACTGACCTGAGAGTGCAGGTCTGCAGCCAGACTGTCTTGCAGGATATTGAGGCCTCTGAGCCCTCAGTTACTATAAAATCTATCCTTTAATTTTGAGGCTTTCACTGACACAGTTCCACTCAGTTGGAAACAATGTGACTTTCTGAATGAAAATAAGGGTTTTAAGTATTGACAATTGAATCTGGGTGCCACTTAAGAGAATAAAGTAGACTTTCTACAGTGAAACTGGAAGCTCTTCATCAGTCTACCAGCATCATTACTACATACAGTGTCTGTTTCTCTGATTCTCTAAATTATTAAGATGCTAAACAAGACGTGAAGAGTGGTCACCTGTTCTGGTCCGGACATGCCGTAAGACGCTGTGTGGAATATACAGTCGACGCCTTCACACACCTTATGGAGGGAGGAATAATCCCGGATGTCACTCTGTTAGAAAACACAAAGAATGTATGAAATGAACGCCAACTGTGATGACATCGTTCTCAATTAGATAATGGTGTTCTATTTGTTATTTTCACTACTACTACTACACTACATTAGTGTATTATCTACCCAGCACGAGCAGTTTGAAAAGCCAGGAACTGGTTTAGGGACAGAGTCCATGTGGCAGAGTGACTCGATTCCATTAAAGGACTCTTATAATTAAGGTAAGTGTGCCATGAGGCCTGCAGGTGAAACCTGAATCGTGTCTCCACCCTCTGTGACCCAGTCAGCAGCTGGTGCTCAGACGCGGATCACTCACCTGAGTCTGTTTCCAGCCAGCGCGCAGACTAACCAGAGAGACACACACTGAGGCGACTGAAACACGGTCGATTTAAATGTGTGCATGCAGCCGTGCAAGAAGAACGCAGACTGTGTGTTTAATGTAAGTTACACCCCAATTGAAAGATAGCAGTCAAACATATCGCTCCTTTTTACTGCAAAAGGGGCACATTAAACTCTAAGACATTATGTTTTTTTCTCAGTGAATATGAGATACTAAATATAAAGGTCTGTGTAACTGTCAGCTGTGACAAAGCTGTGATCCTAAGTGAGAGAAAAGGGCCCAAAAGGACCTTGAATAACCTCCATCTAGTTGATGGAGGTCATCAGATATGACAAGAAAACATTATTAACTTTGTGTCTTGTGATTAAATTGAAAGACTGAAATAAAGTTTTGATTTTAATAAATGAGAACACATTTTCCAACATTTAGACTTTTCTTATCGATAAATAAAGACCAAACAGAATTTGAAAGATAATTTTTTTTTTGCCATTGTTGTCAAATTTGGCTCCTTTTTACAAACTATGTGAAGACAACTGTAAAGTTTTACACAAAATTCAAAGGGTTTTTAAAGTTATAATCTCAAAGATCTCAGTTTTGTTCTCTTTGACGGCACCTATGGCGATAAACGGTAACTGCGGGAGCACACTTCCCAGATATCCAGACAGTGTTGCATGTGTGACGTCCACCGTTGGTTCTGGTTGTAACTCTTGGTTTTCATCGCTGACGGTCTCTGTTTACTCGCAACACTTGCAGAGACTGGAAAAGCAGCCGCTTAGCTCCGCCTACCCTCTCTGGCAGATGGAAAACGCGTCACTAACTGGGCGCCGCTTGGGATTTTTTCTGTGAAAGTTGTCTCAGACTTTCACTGTAATACTGCAAATGCAAAGGCTTTCATCAGCGGGCCATAGGCTCAATCACCATTGTGTTACCCCATTCGGCGATAGATAGTGACTTAACAGACATTTATTTCAATTAAAATCTTCGAGATTATTACCTTAAAAAATTAAAACCTTTACCAGTCCCATATCGAGTGACAGAACTGTGGCAGGCCTTTAATGTGAGGTTTCATAATCTGCTCTTCATCACAGTGCAGCAGAAGGCCCACTGTGCCATGAACATCTCTGGTAGTGATGATTTAGTGTAATTGTGCAAAATTAAAATAATAAATAGCCAGGTAGTGTTTTTGTTGTCAAAGCTCTTGGGTAAAATTCAGTGGAAATACTTGATTCAAAGAAATAAAGCCCTCTCCTCCTCTGTCCCATACCTGGTGGAAGATGGCTCCATCAGGGATTTCACATGGAGGCTTTCTCATGTCCAGCAGGATCACTGTCATCCCCTGACTGGCCAGTTCTCTCCCCAGCCTGAAGCCAAAGTATCCCCCTCCTCCCGTCACCACCACCTTCCCCTCTGTGACGCCCCGTGCCACTGCAGCCTCCTCCCCCAGTCTGGAGGCCGCACACTCGGGGCTGCAGCAGCTGGAGGCCATGGCGCCGTTCACCCTGTGACGGACCGCCGCTGGCGGGCTGGAGGCAATGGCCGGGGCGGGGTGGTTGACCCACGGCTGGTGGGTGAGGTGGGGGAGGTTGTGCATGTGGTGTCCACCGGCCTGCAGGCGACAAAGGGGAACAGTGTGGCGGGGAAGCTGCTTCACCTGGCAGAGAGAGCCTCCACCCTCACTCATGTTGGGACCGCACAGCTCCATATATGTCCTGATGGATTGAAAGAGTATTGATTTTGAGCTGTTGACCTTTGACCTTAAAATTTGTATTTTTGACTTTCTGAGACCACTTTTAAATCTATATTCGGTATCAGCTTAAAATCTTTTTTACACTGGGTGAAGATGGCTGTACCGCTCCATCGGGTGTTAGCCAACATTCAGCCGGGCAGATGTGGAACATTTACTTTGGGATCTTGTGTAACATTTAAAACAAAACTTCTGTGGATTTGAACAATACTTGGCTGCATGGCATGAGTGTGAGCTGACTGAACATTGAAATTATAAATAAATAAAAAGGAAAACAATTAAATTGTATTAAATCATACATTTCAAGGGGTTTTGGCCATTTGTGGTCATGTAAACCCACTAAAACCTTCAGTTTTACTTCTTAAGAGTTAAAATTAGACTTAATGAAATCAACCTGATGGTCATGGACATCAAAGCATATGACTAAAGAAAAGATAACTGTAGAATAAATGTACAAGACAGTAAGCTTAAAGTGTAATGTCACTTATAAATGAAATGTTTTCCAGCTTACCAAACGAGTTCCACAGGTTGTCATCAGTCATAACTCAGTAGTGTGACCGTAATTTACCTTCAGACCTACATAAATGTCACATTAATCAAAATCCTGCTGTTTCTTATCCAAAACGAATCAGCTAATGTGACGTTTAGCGTTCAGAGTAAAGTAAATAAACAATACGCGGATTAGATTATCATTACTGCGCTCACTTTATGGGCTTTCCTAATAATAACGAAATTAATACTCATAATTATCTTACCTTAATATTCCTTTCGACCCCTCACATCCATCCCCGTGCCGGCCGGCTCATGAAATAATCCAATCTATACTTTCCCTTCGCGCTCGCGGTCCCTCACTCACGATGCCTCACGTCTCTCAGCTGTCAGTCACCTGCATCTTTACCTGAGGGCTCTGCTACCGTAATGGCTGTAAGCAGCGCGCACAGAAAGTGATCACGTTTCCAGGAGCATCAGGTGGACAACAAGCAATGGCACTGGGACCCCCTCAAATTCAGCAAGAATGAAAGCTTTCCGGCTGTTTGCAACAAATTATAAGACTTTGTTGTACTTTGTTTCTGAATGTCCTGCCTGTCTTAAATGCAAAGAATGATATGATATTAGGCGAAGGTCTACCTTGTATTGGCATTGTTGACTCATCCTTGTCTGCTTTATTAAGCCACTTTGCGGCTTTTCATCCATGTCTGTTAGTAGCATCTAACTTAATCTTCTACATATTGAATGTCCTGTCTATCTATACCAGGGGTCAGGAACCTTTTCTATTAAAGGAGCCATTTTTACCCGCCCCTCCCCCCAAAACATCTGTCTGGAGCTGCAAAACATATTTGAACTTTACAATAAAGGTTACGCAGTTAGGTCTAAGCTTGTTAACATTACTTACGGATCTCAATGATCATTCATTGATACGTTTAACCACTTTACACTTAACTACTCTCCAGTGGGCGATTTTATGATTGTTACTTTAACATGCATTTCCATTAGAAAAATGCCAAACCATATTTTGTTGCATTTATGGAATTAGAACTACAATAAAGAAAACCTCAGATTAAGCATACCGGTAAGCCAGCAGCGTTGGTGCTAAAAGGAAACAAATCTGTCCATGTACTGTTAAATTCTCAGTTTTCGTATGAGACTTTTCTTTTTATGGATTTGACATCCATGACTACTCAATAACTAGCCACCAGTAAGACTGGAAAGGTGCCGTAGACGCAGGATTTGACACACATTTAAGTTGACAAAATAATTTGGAGTATAGGCTGCACATTTCTTACAGTTGGAGAATCTAACACTTTGCTATAATAATGATAAATGAAAATTAAAATGTAAAAAAAGTTGTTCTTTCTGGCAAAGCCTCAGGGAGCCACAGGAGAGGGGCATCTATACCTTTTGTAATGCTGCAGGCTTCTTTTATTATATCTGAAATAAGATTAAATTAAATTTAAAGGAATGACAAAGATAAAAAACATCAGAATATAAACGCTTCCTACGAGAAGTCTAAAAGATGAAGCCATCGCGGAAGTGCCAAAAACTGCAGTTCCTCGAGTGGCCACTTGAGGCTGGCTCCAAAAGCGAGTCAATCCCCATCAGTCTCCATATTAAAACGCTCAACTTCACAGCAGAAATCAAACATGTATTGTATTTGTGTCGATGGTAACGTTTCGTGAGCTGGGCAGTTTGTGTCCTGACAAAATGTGAGTATATTAGTAAAAATTGTGCTTTTTTTGGTGAGGGAGTTCTAGTACGGATATGACAGCACTAATTAGCAAGGATGGGTGTTAGTGTTTCCCATACCATGCTTGTTAGCTCCCCCTAGTTTGGTATCCCAAAGAACTTAGTATGGTTGGCTGTGTAAAGAAATAATATAACTGCTTTATTAAATTGTTATTTAAAGGGAGGATGTTTGAGTGTTTTGCCTCACTTTGTGGTCGCTGTGAACTTGAGGAAATGAAAGGCTTCTGTATCACACTAGAAGAAAGGCCATCAGGTCATTTAAGGTCTTGAAAATCCAAATGTTTTGATGTAAGAATGTCTGGAGCTTTAATGTGTGTCCAACCATCACAGGCTGATTTGCTTATTTAACTAATACAATTCAGCAATTACTTAAAAACTCCACCATCCTCGAGATATTATTTCATGAAGAATTTCCCTTCATAATTAAACGCATAGATTTTTCCTTCCATATTTTATACGGAAGAAAACATGAGGTCATTAATCAAAGCTGAGGCGTCAAATGATTATGTATTGTATTTTTTGACATGACCAGGTAACCAGCAGCAGCAGCACTCTCTTCCTGAGGACAGCGCTTCTGCAGAGGACAGAAATAGACGCTTCATGTTTTATTGAGCAGGCGGCAGACAGACTGCCAAACCTGAGCTGACAGTTAAATTCACCGAACGTAATTAAAGAGGGAGAAAAAGTCTTCAGCAGCTGCCAAAGGCCTCCAGTACAGAAGTAATTTGTAGATCAGCTGCAGAGAAAAGGCTGATTTGTTCTGCCTTTCTTTGATGCACCTTCCTTTTTTTACCAGCGAGGACATGATGTGTTGATTTGATTCTCAAAATCTCCGGCACTGCTTTTGTGTGATGGCAGAGATCGTTTTGTAAAAGCCTGTCTTCTTTTTTTAGACGACACATTTCCTCCTCTGCAGTGCATGTTTAGTTAGAAATGTATTATCACAGGGGAAATCGATTCAGAGAGAAGGCAGCTAAATTAAAGTGCAGATAAAAGAATAAGACAATACTGAACGACCATGTCTTCTCTTGAACTGGGATCATGTCCAAAATACTCATGTGAACGGTGAATCTCTTCTGTAAAGTGCTGCATGCTGGAGATAGTACGCAGACATGAGGGAGCAGCTCCAGTGTTTGTGCAGTAAAGTGAATAATCATTCATGACATGAGAACAGAGTATTTATCTGATGAAGAAGTCAGGTGTGCAGTTTGTAAATAAAATAGTAGAAGAAATCACGCTTTTATTATGCCATGCTTTCTTATTCACTGTCAAAACCTTGTGCCTGCATTACCCACAATGCAATTCCTGTTCCCACTGTTGGTAAGTTGATTAAAGAGTTTTATTGGCCTTATAGGTCAGTCTGACTTCTGTAATCAGTTAATTTCTTATTTCCAAGAAGGTGTGGTCACAGGCATAGACCATAATGCCTCTGGCTGCTGCAACCAATTAGAGCAGAGGTCTCCAACCGGTAGCTCGCAGCCTGGATATTAGTAGCACACCAAGAGGTTCAGAGACTCTGTACAAAAAAAATCAGACGACAATAAATGCACCCTGAAAGCCTCTTTCCACTTCAGTTCAATCAAATACACAGACGTCCCGCTCCCTTCACTACAAAACAATAGGATAGGCCTATCAGCTGTCAATAAAAACAGTGATGCTCCTGGCAAGTTTGTCGACGTCTGAACCAAACCAATCACAGCAATGTTGCAGCAACCTCCATCAATTATTCTGTACGCTAGTTGAGCTAAAGTGTGTGTGCCTCATCTGTGGTACCAACGTTTCAGTTGAAACCAGCAATTACAGCGATGTAATGCAAGTAGCTCTTGGCCACTTTCATGTTTTTCAAAGTAGCTCTCAGATGAAAAACGGTTGGAGACCCCTGAATGAGAGCAACGACACAAGAGACTTAGCTGCAGGCTGTTAGCCTAGGTTGCTAATTCCAACATCTAAGCCATATGGGTTTTAGTAAAATAAATTATATACAGACTTTGACATGAGTAAAAACCTTACATTTGTACTTCATGTGAACTCCATTGTGGATCTAGAACGTTCCATCAGCGGCAGCCATCTTGGTTGTTTACAAAATTGGTACTAGACATACTTTATCGATCCACCCGGGGAAATTCAATGTTTTCACTCTGTTATTATTACAAACATGCTGCACACACACACATAGGTCCGAAATACACACATGCACAAATGGAGAGATGTCAGAGTGAGGGAGCTGCACATGAGCATGCGCCCCGAGTAGAGGGGGTTTCAGTGCCTTGCTCAAGCACACCGCTCCAGCTGCCAGTCCCAATTTCCATGCTTGGTCTGTCCTGGGACTTGAGCCGACCACTCTCTGCAAGCCAAGTCTCTACAGACTGAACTACTGTATACCCCTATAACCCAACCCATGTTAGATAAACGGTTTTGATTGGCTAGACTTCAACGGGGCAGATGGAAATTGGTTTTAACAGAAGGGGGGCCATCTGCCAGTGCAAATAAAGCAAGAGCTTGCAGATTCATCGGGTTCCTAGTTTGCCAGTTTGTTATGCTAGTAGCGGTTAATGTAGAAAGTCACATCACCTGGCGTAATAGGTTACACTTACTTTTGCAGCTCTCACAATTTACAGACATACTGTCATTAATCTGTGATGAGTGGCTGCAAGTAGACGTTTAATCCCATTAAAGAGAGGCTATTATGCTGTTTAACATTTTAAGACATATATATAATTTTACAATGTTTGATGTCCAGACTAAACGTGGGTGAAGTTTCAAATCGGTAGGTAAAAGTATATTGGATATCGATGTGTCATCTCAGTCTGCAGGCTGCGGTGAACGCCAGGTTTCACACAGTTTTTTCTACACCTGAGGCTGCACTTTGTGACGGGACAAAGTGCAGCCTCAGCAGTCTTCGGAGAGCTGGCCAATCAGAAGAAAGCAGGATTGTAGGGGCGGGGTCTCTTAAAGGGACAGAGCTGACTGAGTCGTTTCAGGCAGAGGCTGCATGAGGGCCTGCACAGAGCACTGGTGTGAGAAACATGAGGACTGTAAAGTATGCTAAGCTACTCCACAGGCATCACAGAGCGAAATATGAAGCTTGAAAGTAGCATAATATCCACCCCACCTTTGAGGTTTGGAGGCACTGTTTCATGTGACGCATGACGGTGGAGCGAAACTCTCAGTCTCTGTCTTCATACCACAGCTACGCCTAAACTAGAACAAAGCCAAGTGTGAGAAGAGACACATTAAAACAAAGACCCACATGAATCAGTAAATTGTTCATGTCACCTTTAATTGCTTCCACTAAATCTGCTGAACCTCAGCTCCTCTTACAAACCCATTTGGACATCTCCAACACCCATAAGAGGTGGAGAAGGAGCCCCTCATTTGGTCTTTAAAGTCAATGAAGTGTTCAGATGCTTTTACTCACATGAAAGACAAACAATACCACACTGTAGAAATACTTTCTTACAAGTAAAGTCAGCATGTAAAATAGTACTTAGGCAAAGGTAGGTAAGAAAAAATAAGAAAATTAAAGTCAGTGCAAAGAAATCCCTTGTTAACGTCGTATTATCAAACCTGTGAAATCATCATCATCATATTTGGCCCCGGATGATCCACTCACACCTTGTCAGGAACCCATTAACAGACACTCTGTAAGGTGGCATCTGCTCATACACAAACATCACGCTTGGCTTAAACACAAAGCTGATTTAACCGACGTTACAAAGTGAACCGTGAAACACAAACCAGATCAGTCCTCACGCTGCCTCCTTCCTCTGCTGCTCATTTGTTATTTCAGCCCTCGCTGCGATAAAAGGCTTGAGTTACTCTCTCATTAAAAGCTGCCGAGCACACCCATGAATCACAGTCAGCAGGGAGCTGTCACCTTGTCTGACCTGCTGCATTGCTGAGGCGAGGGAGCGCTTTGGCAAATGCAGACCTCCCTTGTCTACAACCTTGCCAAGCCCTCCCCCGCGGTGAACTTGACCGTGTGTGAGAACTGGACGTAGGATGGGCAGCTCGCTGTGATTAGCTGGCAACTCCCTGAAGTCCCAGTGCAGCACGGAGGGCGACCTGAGCTACTGCAATGATCAGGAATACAAAAGGATATATGAAAATGTGCAGGGCAGACTGTGAGCTAATGAAACATAGCACGGCCCAATGTGATGCCTTCAAATGTCTTGTCTTTTGTCCGACCCAAAGGCATTAAATTCACTGTTATGTCAGATAAAGAAAAGCAGAACACTTCCTCATTTAAACATTTGAACCCATTTGTGGCATCTTTGCTTAAAGTATAATTTGAACATTGATGGATTACCAAAACATTAACTGTTAATTTGTTCTGTCATCTGACCAAGTAAATCAGCTTTACAATGTAAAGTATTTAATCATCCAACAAGCTCCGACCAATCATATGCAGCAATGTTTCCTAATTCAGGTTCTCTTATAAAAGAATACTCTTACCAGCATGTGTCAGCTTTGTGAGCACATTCATAACTTTGTACATCAACATCTCTTACTCCCTAGTATGTTTATATTTTACATTTTTATTACACTATTTTATTATAGTTTAGTATACTATTTTGATGTACATATTTAGTGCCTATCTATCCATATATCCATCTATCTAATAAGCACTACAATAGTCTGCACAATTGCTTTTCTGGACAGTGGACAGTTTTTGACAGTGGACTCATTTTTTATTTGTTTTAACATAAAACATCTCGGAAATTTAGATTCATGTTGCAAATCCATCTCTTAAAGACCCCCCCAAGTGCAAATCAAGTGTTTAACCTTGTAAACATCTCCAGCATCAGCAGTCATCTCCATGGCTGGGCCTGTCTGCTTTTGAACTGCAGTGTACCAAGGACAGGCTGAACAACACGTTTTCAGATTGGCAGGTTTGAGACGTCACAAACCTAAGGAGCCAATCCCGTTAATGGACGGGGTGACGCTATGCATATCATTACGTGTAACCTATGGCAACCACTTTGGTGATGCATGAGCCAGCTGTAACCGTCAACGTTAGTACTAATAATGGCTGCATTTCAAACTAGCTAAGTTTCAACAAGTTGCCACTAAACGATGGCAGAGATGTGTTTTGTTTTTGCGACGGAGGGGGCTGTTGGAAATTTGCATAGTGGGCGGGGCCTATGCAGATTGGTGAATTTTTAATGAGGGAGAAGGAGGAGATGCCTTGGGAGGATTTTTACAAGGTAATTAAACGTATATTGCAGAAAAAAACATATCAAACACAAGTTTTTATTTCAAGCAGAGCATTTTATATGTCTTAAAACATGACTGGAGCTGCTCTTCAAAAAAGAAACTATTGTACTGTATAAAAAAGGCACAAATTACAGTCTGGAAATTCAGATCTTACACTTAAGAACCATATCACAGTCTTATCTATGAACTATTATATGAAATGTATCTGGCATTACAGCTTAAAGGCAAACTAGAATGATAGTATGACACTCCAGATCAAGTGAACCAACAACTGCAATCCAACAAGACTAACATATGGGCACCAGGGGGAGCCAGCCTACAGCATTTGAACACATCATGAACCTGAAAACACTGCAGATTACCTTAAAGGTCAAAGATGATGATGTTGTCTCTCAATTCAGGTCAAACTGTCAACGTGATTATAATCAGAATCACACAGATCAGTTGCTCTGGTGCAGGAGGAGAGGCTTTCAATGCCTCAGATTCTGGATGAAGCTTTTACTCCTGCAGGCCTCTTTTTGCTGACATGAATCAAAGAATCAACGGCTGATGTTGACATATTGACTGATATGACAAACTCCAAAATCTACTGAAACTTGTTTGCAGCTCGCAGTGGGGATTCATGAGTTACAAACAGTGGGAGTGATGAATTTACCGTGCAATGGAGGACGATGACGGCTGACAACGATCGAAGGAGCTGTTGAGGGGAGAGACTGCAATGAAGAGCGGAAAAAAGCAGACAAACACCCCCCAGAAAAAAGCACTCTGCACGCAGCAAACCTTCATGCACTCTGGATGACAGGGCCGGGGCAGCTGGCACAGTGTCATGCTGAAACCAAACCTGTCAGAAAGAGCAACATAATATACACAACAGCGAGAGATACCAGAGATAAACTAAAAATGCTTGGAAGGAGGGAAGCTACCAGGAAATGTGGAAATATACCTTTAAACATTACATTTAAATGGTCTACCATTCAATGCACGCAAAATAGTTCCATTATCATATAATAATATACTTGCTATGTGTGTTGTGCAAAATAAAGCAGTTACCCAACATCCCTGCTGTTAACACCCTTCAGTTAAAGCAAAAAACATATCACAGTTTTTGGTTGAGATGAGTAATTGAAGTGGATTAGTCATCTCATTTCATGCTCATTTTAGGAAGCGGGAGCTCTGAGGTCACACTCAGCCTGACTAGCTAATGCACTGAGAGGGCTTTAAGCTAAATCAATTAGCTTGACTTCATGTATAACCTCCACGAAATCACTTGTGTGATAAAGTGAGACACTGAGAGAAAGGAAGCTGCAGAGAGAGGAGACGGCAGGCGAGGCGGTGGATTCATTTAATTTATCAACACAAAAGATGGAGTTTTAACTGCTTTATGGACACTTGAGCTATGATTAGACTCTAAGTAATGTGTGCGTCTGTGCTGCAGTGTGTCAGCAAGTGTCAGAACCCAAAGCATACAGAAGTTAGTGGTGATTTGAGGAACCAACATCCTTACTTTTTTCCAAATGCCTTTGCATTTCCAGCATCACCTTTTCCCCACATCGGCACGTCTTTCGGCGTCTTGCAGGTGTCTACAACTTAAAGTGGTAATCTTGAAGATCTTAGTTTCGTTCTTTTCGGCGGAACCTATGGCGGTAAATGGTAAATGTGGGAGCACACTTCCCAGATATCCAGACAGTGTTGCATGTGTGACGTCCACGACTTACTCCGGTTGTAACTCTTGATTTTCCTGGCTGACGGTCGCTTTCCTTTTCAGACTGTTTGCTTCATCTGAGCGTCGAGTTTGTTTCTTTTTCTTTGGATTTTCACTTCTTGTTGAAGTTGTATCTGTAGTCATCCATCTTTTCTTTGTTTGTTCAGCCATAGTAGATTACTGTTTACTCACAACACTTGCAGAGACTGGAAAAGCAGCCGCTTAGCTCCGCCTACCCCCTCTGACAGACCAACCACTGCTGGGTGATGGAAAACGCGTCACTAACTGGGCGCCGCTTGTGATTTTCTCCATGAAGGTCGCCCCTGACACCCAGTCTGTAATACTGCAAATGCAAAGGCTTTCATCAGTGGGCAATAGGCTCAATCACCATTGTGTTACCTCATTTGGCAGCAGTCCCCAATCCAAAAGCCTCTTACCTCTGGAGGTCAGCCATGGACTCTTAAGCACTGTTCCAAGACCAGGTGCGCCTCGTTTAGCGATCAACATCACCTGCAGAACCACAGACAACAGGAGGGGAAAGGGACAAACAGAACAGGGAAACAATACAACTGTTACACAGCTAAAATTAAAAGGCAAAGAGTCTACAGCTACATCAGAGACCTTGAGGCAGATCTTAGACAAAGCTAGCACTAGCATGACAGCACATGCACAACGACTAAGCTAACATACTGATGTTAAAAGATGTTTGCCATGTAATCCATTTTGGTTTAGCATGTTAGTAAGGAAAACGTTGCTGGGGAGAGGAACGCCTGCGTCACCTTGCTTAGCCTACTGCCACCGCGACCTGGCACCGGATAAGCGGAAGATAATGGATGGATGGATGTTGGAAAGCTGGGCTGCACGGTGGTCTACGCCTCACAGCTAGAGGGGTCCTAGTTCAAATCATGGTTCGGATGTAGGCATGGGCTCCGCTTCCTCCCACGGTCCAATGACATGCTTGTTAGGTTAATTGGTGGCTCTAAATTGCCCGTAGGTGTGAGTGTGAAAGGTTGTCTGTCTCTATGTGTCAGCCCTGTGATTGACTGGCGATCACAGGCCCCCGCCACCCTGAACAGGAAGTGGTATGTAAAATGGATGGATGGATGTTAGCTATTAGCATCCAATCCATCAATTCGGAACAATGCGATGGACAAAACAGATAGATGGACAGACTCACATTGCTGTCCACATAGCAATGCCAAAGGTATGGCTAAAAAAATATCAACAAGGCAGCATTAAGGCAGTGTTACTCTACAATTAGCATTCCAACTCCAGAGGCAGATGTGGTAGAAACTGTGGGAGTCTGTGAGTTATCTACATTTGCTCATTAACTGCTTTAACTGCTCTGCCACAGCTTACTCCACAAACACACACACACACACACATGCACGCAGCTAAAGACACATAAAAGATAGGTGTGAAAAGAAAGTACTAGAAGCAGACAAAACAAGTTTAAAACTTGCAGGAGATAAAAATATCTGAGGTGACTGTTGGAGTTAATCTGGCATATTGATACAGGAGCATTGATTCACTGATTAAAAGTTAATTAAATTTAAAAAAGGTGCTCTGCTTTCTTAACTGACCTGCACATTTATTAAATCAAGAGCAGAAAAAGTGCAGCATAAGGGCTGTCTGCACTTCACAAATGAGACAGTGAGAGGAGAGAGGACAGACAGAAAAGGAAGTGTTCCTCAGCGACCTTCATTTAACCTTAAACACAGGGAGGGAAGGAAATTACAATCAGCCACCAGCCAAACGCTTGACCGCGGGCAGCCGGCCAGAAAACACCCTGAAAGCACACTCCGTACTTAACAAGTGCATCTTTTCAGAAGGTACACTACAGCTGCATTACACGGAAACACTTCAGTTGTACTTGCTGTATTAAGAGCTTATTTTAAAGGGAACGCCACTAATTTTACACATCAAATTCTGTTTCCAGGTCCTGGGGAGCACTGCTGCGTGTGTGTGAAAAATGTGGTACAAAGCCTCTTGTGGCTCCGGAGGGAGCTGTGCAAAGTCTGTTAAATTGCCTCAAGTGATGTCACTTAAGTCCGTGTCATTTGGGGCTAAAGACTACAAGCTTGAAAAGTGAATGCAGATTATTTGGGTGTGAAGTTAGAAAGAACTGAGCTTGCAAGACCTATAGGTAGCCCGCTCCTCCTGTCTGCTTGACGCTCGCACATTAGCCACTACTGGCGTTCACTTAAATATCTGAGCAATGTGTAAGTGGTTGAGTTATATTTTGAGTGATCAAAGGGGACAGATGTCATCAATTTTCTATTATTCTAATGTGTTTTTGAATCACGTTGGTAAAGTTTGTTTCGTTTTAAAAATTGTATACATATTGAAATTTATTTTTCGGAGCCTCTCCTTCCTCCTGAAACAAGCAAGCCGTTTAGCCATTCAAAGGTTAGACCTTAGCCACGATTGGCTGACAGTATTTGGAGTGACCGTGTAGCCCCTCCCCCATATGTGCGATCCCATGTCGGGGAGCGGCCGCACTGCACTGTCACTCCAAAGTTGTAGAAAACATGGCTGCTCTAGAATCAGTTTTTCGGCCTTATATGTACGAGCCAAAATCGCCAGGAGGCATCAGAATGGTAAGTTGAAATCTTGACAACGACTTGACTACAAGCTAGTGCGAGAAGGCAGCCTGAGGTGAATGACGTTGAATGACGATTGGTCGATTTCAGCCAAAGCAGGGTTCTACGTAGAAACCTGCAGCTGCTCTGAACGGCCCATTTCAGAGGCGACCTTTTTAAAAATAACATTCTGGAAAAACACAGAATTATGCAGTTTTTCACTGTGAACAATTAACACTCAAAAATGACCCCATTAAGGCGGCAAGGTTTGACACTGTCCATCACAAGCCTGATAATGTTCAATAAGAATGCTCTTTTAAAAAGGTATAATAAGTTACATTTATGCATTAAAATGTCTAAATCAACAAGTTTTATATTTTTAAATTGTGCACTCACATTATCCCAAATTTTTTCGACAGTTTTCAAACCGATAGAAATGATGATGATGTGGTTGTGGTATTTGAAAGTTCTGTTCTGGTTCTGGTTAAAGTGGAGATTAAATGCTGCCCTTCCATAGAGTTGTGGGACTCATAAGAGACAGAATGAAAGGGGAAAAGGTCAAAGTTTACGCATTAGAAGCAGAGACATTCTGTTATTTAGGGTCTATGAGTCGAGCACCAAAAACACTGGAACCCACATTTCCCACAATGCACCTCAGCTGTGTCTATCTTTAGGATCTTTCATACGTGCAACTATAAATGCCATCTCACAGTTCCACTTTGTCATGCAGTTTGTCTGCAGCTGAAATACCCCTGATGACATCACTGTGACATCATCACAATTGCAAAAACTCCTTCCAGCACCACAGAAGACATTTATTAATTGCTTTTACAGGCTGAGTAGTACTCTCTAGTCATTTTTCTTGTCTAAACGTAGCTCTGACGACACAGACGGTTGAAATAATGTCAGTATAGCCGATGACTTTGAAGCTATCAGCTGATTTGACCAGTGAGTAAGGCTTGGTGGCTTCCTGTCTCGCTCGAAGAGATAAAGGAGAAAGTGACTGAGGAAGTGACAGACAAGGCCATAATTCCTTAGAGGACGAAATTGGAAGCTTGGGACAAAGATGATGGCGTTGCTGCTGCTTCAAGGACAGATAAAAAACAGAGCGGAGGGAGGGGGAAGGCTCCGTCGATGGACTGTTTCGTCAGGAACAGGTTCGGACTGGATCAAAAGGGGAACAAAACCTGCTCTCTATAGCTCTGATAACAAGAGAATGACTTAACTAATGTAACTTTTTCTCCTAAAGCAACAAGGGTCTCCTAATTTTATCTCCAATTTATTATTTCAACTCCCTTCTGGCATGCAGCGAGATATTTCGACAGGATACTTTCCACTCCGATTCAGCCTGAGTCAATATTCTGTAAAACCCAGCAGAAGGCTCAACAGCAGCACAGATAATAGTGTTACATGAATTTGACAAACAGCTTTTACTCCAAGCCCACTCCTGTAAAGGTCAGAGGCTTGTTGGAAATCAATATTTAGCAGTTACCTCTCAAGCCTAGCGCTCCGGAGCCCAATCAGCCGAGCAGCTGTCCCGATGCACCTGATGGCTCGGGACGGAGAGAGGATGTAAGGTGAAAAGCTTTCATGTGCACTCTGCATTCATCTGCAGCTAAAAAACAGGATTAGAAATGATTAACAGACACAAAGATGCATGTGCACAAGTTTTATATTGCAGGACAGAAAGACAAGAGAGGACAAAAAGGATAACTGTCACCTCTTTTATTCTCACAATGAGTGCAATGCCCTCCAGTCGTCCCTGACAGAGGCCATCAGTCTAAACTCTCTCCATAATGCACCGGTGACTGTTCTGTTATCTACCACACACAATTAAACACAACAAGATGAGAAGCTGCACTTTTAAGTGTTTCTATTGAAAGCAGGGACACGTTAATCATTGATTTCCCCTGTTAAAAACAACAATATTTCATCAGTTTATATTTGTGACACAGAGGTCTATTTGTGATAGCTGCTACTGCAGTCCCAGCATGCAATAGTCCACGGTGAGAGAGTGTAAAGAGCTTCGGAGGGGGATAGAGAAAATAATATTTAGACTATGGAGAGAAAAGAAGGGTAAAAAGAGAATAAAAGAGAGGATGTAACTGTTCTATGGTGTAACAAGTAGGTAGACAAGTCTTTATCTATGATATAGCCAAGAAAGAAAAGGGGAAACGATTAGCTTAGCTTAGCATAAAAACTGGAGGCAGGGGGGAAGCAGCTAGCCTTTTCCTGTCCAAAGTTTAGAAATACATCGTCCAGCTCCTCTGAAGCTCACTTAGTAACATGTTTAATAGTGTCTGTATACAATCAGAAAATGTAAAGATAACAAGTTATGGTTTCCTTTTTTTTGGTACTTCCATGCCTTAACTATAGTTGGGTACAGTAACATTTAAGACTGCCCAGATTGGAACCCAGCCTTGTAAGAAACTCGTATAAAAATGTCCCCTTTTTTGTTTTTAAAAAAATTGAGATTAAATATCTCTTGGGGTGCCAGTTTAGCTCGGGAGTTAAAACGCGCATCCAATACACCTTAGCCTTTCTTACGTAATGAAGCTCCTTCCTCATGCTACCTTTGTCATTCTACATTGGACCATACAACGCCGGCGTAGAGCCGCCCCCAGTGTGTGTTTTTAAATAGCGTGAACGAGGTGTAAACAAACAGCGCATGCTGGCTCTGCAGTGTACACTCTCCCAGTTACTACCTCTGAGGCAGAATGACTCCGCCCCACTATTCTTCTTCCATGCGTTCTACATAGAAGACGGAAGGTAACAGTGGAGTAATAATCCCGCCTTGAACTGGCAGTGTAAAAAGCCCTCTTGATGCGGTGGCCCTGGGTTGGACAACCACCCTCAGCCCTTTGCCGGGTATCATCCACACTCTCTCTTCCGCTGTTCCCGACACTATCCACTGTCCTCTCTCCGAATAAAGGCATAAAAGGCCCAAAGAAGGGGGACCTGGCCCAGACAGTCAGCAGCAAGAATTAAAATGAGTTACAAACAGAAAAATTTTGTAAACAAGCTTAGGAAACTCACAATTTAAAAAGAGACATTTCTAGGAGTCAGCTGCTTAACCAGGTAACATTACACAAAACATATGCTTGGTCTTCTCTACATTTACAAGCTAACGAGTTTCAGGTGAAATAGGGTGCTTTGTAGAAAAATAAACGCTTTATTTATGGTCTAAAATGGCCTGTACAAGAGTTGCCAAGCAGCAGTATAAAACAGGGTCATCAGCATATGTGTGTTTTGACCCAAACCATTTATATAAATAGGGAATAATAGTTGACCTAATACAGAGCCCTGTGGTACACCCTGGCAGAAGATAGACCATCATAACTTATAGTTTCTTCAGAGTAAAGATAATTGTTCAAATATTTTGCAGCATAAAGAAAATTGTAGGTGGCAATATAATATAAAAAATTCTGCCAGACATTCTCATCACTTGGAGTTAAAAGGGCCTTTCAGGACGGTGAAAGAGCATGCTCTTCCCTTCTGCCATTCGCCCCATATAACCAACAACAAGACGAATCTATGTTAATCCATGTTTTTTCTCTAAAACCAGACAAAATGTAGAAAAAAATAGACACTGACAAGGAGCTTATTTTTTTGCAGCCATATGATTTGAGCAGAATTATTATGTAATGTTTACAAAGCTCAATATTTTGAAATTTATTACACAAGCGTCTTTCCCCTTCGCATCTATTCTCATCTCTTGGTAGCGTTGTTGACTAAAGATAAAGACACAAGCTTTTCTTCCAACAGGATACAGAAGCCTACATTATGAGTGTGTGTTGTCTGCCAAAATAATACACACGCATACACAAAACACTCTGTCGTGCACACATCTCTTTACCCTCGCACAGGCACAGACTGTTCTCACATGTACCCACACACTCCCCAATGACTCATCTAAAATAACACAAAAGGCACATCAAAATAGACACTAATACGCTCGTGAAAATAAACGTTGGGGCCCCGCAGAAATAAACACTGGTCAGAGGGCTCGGTCTGTGGGCCGTGAGACTGCAGCGCCTGCAGCCTCTCCTCCAGCTCCTACTGTTACAACAACACACCAAGCACATGGACGACCACGGGGAGCTCAGTATGAAGTGACTCCTCAGGATACCTCAAGGGTTGTTGAACAACGGGCGCTTTCACCACTTGAAGGGGTATGTGTCAGGAGTGATATCCGCGGCAGGATGACTGACAGAGGTGTAATGAGCAGTTTTGTCTGTCTGGAATTATATGGGTCAAAGGTTAAGTGCTTTACAGGGAATCAGAAGGAGGAGAGTAATCGTTGGATATCTGAAAGTGTTAAGTCTATCTACATTATCTTTCACTAACAATATCTGATTCAAGGCTTGAGTAACAGGTGTGTATGTTGCCCGATGAGTCAGCAGGATCCCTTTAATTCTTTGCTTTATTATTACCTTCAAGCGGGAACTTTCATGACGGAAAAATGCAGCACACCTGCAGTTCTTCAATTTGCCACATGAGGCTGGTACACCCTGGAGTGAACGCCAGTCAATCACAGGGCTGACACATATAGACAAACAACCTCACAAACTAACCTGGCGAGCATGTCTTTGGACTCTGGGAGGAAGCCAGCGTACCCGGAGGGAACCCACATGCAAACAAACTCAACACAGAAAGGCCCACTCCATCTGAAATGGGATACAAACTAGTGACCTTGTAGCTGCGAGGCGACAGCGCTAACCACTGCACAACCGTGCAGGCCAGGCTGACTCCACAAGCGAGTAAATCCCCATTGGGCTCTAAGGCTTATTAGCTCCTTCAGTGTTTCTTATGCCTTTATTTCATTGTGGTGTGTGCATGTGAGTCTTATTTAAGTTATTTTCTCTGTAGAATAATTTTCAACTAAATGTAGCTCCACCTAGTGCTCCCCCTAAAGGCCAGCCGCCTTGTGGGACTCGACATGCAGCTTTTTCCTGTTGCACGTGTTGCATCACTTATGTATTTGCTGCCTGTTTGCTGTTAATATATTTGTTCAGTTTTTTTGCAGCTTGTCATTTGCAGCACATTTCGATTGTTGTAAGCGTTTTGGAATTGGCTTCGTTCCTGAAATTGCAGCCCTCCTCTTCTAATGAATATCTTTCGAGATATGTAGCTTGTTTGCCCCCGTCAGCCACCGGGCTTAACCCCCACCCTCAGTCTCTTTTCACGTGTCGCCCCCCCACTCTCTCTTCCCCCGTTTCCAACACTATCCACCGTCCCCTCTCTAACAATAAGGGCATAAAAGGACAAAGAAATAAAAAATGACAGTATTAAATTACCAATAAACACAGTGAACTGAAATGTAAAATATGACTCAGAGTTTTTTGGCTCTGTTGAAGCTACAATCACTCCAGTTATGATATAACATCATGAGTTGTTTGTGATTCATTTCTGTGTGTTTCTCTGGCACCGGCACAAACGCAGAACACTACATAACAGCTTGGCAGATCAGTATGTTAATGATGGAGAGAGAAAACTCTGGTAGCTTACAATTAGTGAACTATGTTGACAGGCTGGCCTTTGACCTTTGACCTGCTGATATTCAGTGATGGATTGCAAGTAAATAGTGTGAGGTACTTGTACTTTACTTTTAACGTACATTTCTACTCAACTACTCTTCAGAGGGATATTATAGTTTTGTTGCATAGTTGCACACACATATTCAGAATACAAGTTCTGAGGACGAAGTTAAAGCACTCAAAACAAAATGGCCGATAATTATTGATGGTACTGCTCACTTAAGAATTAATGAGGCGACATTTATTTCTCCTGTAGTGCTGTCATTGTCAGTGATGCAGAAACACAGACAGCTCTTTCTAGTCTGGTTCATGCCCTTTTCTTGCCTCAGCAGCAGCAGCTCTGCTGTGTTGGATGCTGACGAGCAGCAGACCGACATCCGTCTGGGAGGAAACATCTCGGCAGCCTCTGCTGGGCCTCCATCTCCCACCCACTGACCGATCGATACTGAAGGCAGCTAAAGTTAGCAGGCCTCAGAGCAGTATGTCTCACACCACAGTGGATACAGTGTGTATGCTGCACTTTTACTGCTGTGCTGACTCAGGCTTTTATCACAGCAGACAGTGTGAGTTGCCTTTGCAGAAATGCACAGCTGTTAATAATCACACTAGAGAAGCAACTAAAGAATTAAATCATCCTTAATGATGACTGATTTTCTTACTGTAGCTGGTTATTGAGCTCCTGATAAGGTGCATAGGTTGCAAAGGTGTACAGTAAGGTCTTGATGCCTATCAAAAACAACTGTCCAGAATGAAAATAGCTCTTGGTGATGGACTTACGGACCGATTTCAAACTTGGAGTAGCCTCTCGTGAACAGATGGCGGCCATATTTCCATCTAAGTGAGCTTGGCAGGGTGCTGGCAAAATAATCTATCTGACTGGGCAGCCGTACTGTAACTCATGAACACAACAATCATGGAGGGAAAGGAGCACTGTACATTTGTAAATGGGGATATAAAATAAAGGAATATTTACTGCTGCAGCATCTCCGATGAGAATCCTCTCACCGCTTCATTCGCCCACACAGCTTATGTCATGGTATCAGTGTGCAGCAAAGAATACTGCACACTGTATCACATTATTTATGAGATAGACGGTAAATGATTCATATCAGGGTACTGATTTAAAGATTCTGTTGTCTGTGTTTTACTCAGGGCACAAATTTGAAACATAAAATGACAAAATATCCGTTACTTAATGATTTATTTGGATAAATCTGCTTTAAATAATCCACTTCAGGAAATCCCAGATGATGCACAAAACCCACAGCTCCGGAGCAGCAAGTCATTCCCAAGTGGTGTGAGTGAAATCAGTCGCCCGTTGAAGCTCTTTTTTTCTCCCCCTTAGTGAGAAAACAAAATGATACAAACTCTCTCTCACTACGCCACAACTCTGTGTAACAAACGCAAATTAAATGTGAAAATGATCAGCTGTAATCTGCTCTGAAACTGCAGCTCAGCAGATGGCACACTCCTGTTAAATGACACAAGATTAGAAAGGGATCATTGCTTTGTGATGTCCCATTAAACATACTGAGCTGCCAGTGAGTGTGACATTTTCACAGGGGGAAAAAAAAACAGCTTATAGAAGTCGTATAATGCAGAAATTCATCATTAGCTGCTGCAGAGCCAACAGCCACTTCTGAGGAGTTACAACCCTCAGAAAACTGATAATTAAAAGACCCTTAAAATCCAGCCTTAACGACTTCTTTTCCCTGTGTATTACTGGCCATAAATCGGTCTTGAAATGCTCATTTTTATCATAATAATGCAAAATGGAAACTGTGTTTCTACTTCATTTTTAAAAGCACAGCAGAAGACATGACTTCTTCAGCAAACTGTCACTTTTTGGCCAGGGAAAGGTCTCACCTCCATCTGGACTGCGAGGACTGATCTGGGACCTGTCACTGTTCATCTGCCCTCCAATAACTCACTATTAAGCATCTGCTGCCGATCAGGAGGGTCTGACTAAATCAAGTCTAGCACTCTCATCTGTGAGTCCTGCTGGCCTGACTCGATACAGTAACACGTCCCCTCACTGCAGGGTGACATACACACAAACACAGAAATCACTGCAGGAGAGAAAATCTACTCTGTTTGTAAATGGTGTGCTGTTCGCTGTTCTGTCTCTCTTTGGGGACTCGGGAGTGACTTCATGTGCAAAATGATCAATAGGATAATAATAGAGTAACATTTGGAACAGATTTATAATTAGATATACCACCAAATCATCTTCTTCTTAATATTATTATGTTTATTGGCGGTTAGGAAAACTGCATAAAGGTGCATTACCTCCACCAACTGGCATGGAGTGAAACAAGAGGAGCAAATTTAGGGCAGACAATGAAATTTGGGCACAAAGTATTACAGACTGTGGCGACTTTCACATAAAAAATCACAAGTGGCGCCCAGTTAGTGACACGCTTTCCATCAGCCAGCAGTGGTCGGTCTGCCAGAGAGGGTAGGCGGAGCTAAGCGATTGTTTTTCCGCTCTCTGCAAGTGTTGCGGGTAAACAGTAATCTACTTTTGCTGAACAAACAAAGAAAAGATGGATGACTACAGATACAACTTCAAAAATAAGTGAAAATCCAAATTTGACACTCAGATGAAGCAAACAGTCTAAAAAGGAAAGCGACCGTCAACGAGGAAAATCAAGAGTTACAACCGGAGCCAACCGTGGACGTCACACATGCAACACTGTCTGGATATCTGGGAAGTGTTCTCCTGCAATTAACGTTTAACGCATAGGTGCCGCCAAAGAGAACAAAACTGAGATCTTCAAGATTATAACTTTTAAGGTTTCAATTAAAGGTTGAATTTATATACGCTGAGATTTAGAAATTTTCTTTAGAGACATCAACAGTTTTAATTTCAAGTATTTCAAGAACAAAAACGTAAGAAAGGTACGCAGAAAAACATATTTAAAAATGTAGAATAGCAATGTAGGCCTGGCAGTTGGTCCACCACTTAGACTATATTATTTCAAAAGTTAAATATTTCACTGTGTTGCCATTACATTTGGTACAACCATTATGTCGTGGCAGAAGCATGAATCCCTACTTTTATCTAGTTCTCTTAGTGAGATGTCTTAACCACTGTCGGCTAAGTTGCCATAAAATTTGGTACACACATCTTTGTCCCTCAAATGGTACTATAACATGTAAGGCTGTCGTTATTGGCATGTTAGCAGGCTGGTGTAAGCATTCAGCTCAAATCACAGCTGTGTTGGGAACCACCAGCAGTAATAAATAGCAACAGCTGCATTGAAACACAAATGGTGACTGTTGTAGGTTGACATAAAGGAACTTCATGCATGACTGTGATTGTGAGAGAACAACACAATACAGGTCAAAGTAAAAAGGCTCTCACCTGTGTAAGGAGCCTTTGAGTGACAGGTCTTTAGTTGTCCTTTAGTTTCACAGTAGTCTTCGGAGAGCAGAGCGCTGGTTGGACTGATGGGATCCTCAGGGCTGAAATAAGGTGACCTTCTGAAATCGCTACACAGAAACAGCGCTCATGCTCAGATCCTCGCTGCAGGTCACTGTGAGGCTAATAGAGGTACAGTCCTGAGAGGAGCAGTGCTGTCCAATCTTCAGCTGCACACGACAGCCAGAAAATGGCAAAAAAAACAATAACTTATCCAACTGTATGCGTGACAAACATGAATATAAAGATCTATTTATTTAAAGCTTGTGCTGAGTAGTGGAAACTCACCCAGGGTTCTCTTACCTGTTTAAAGAGAGAGGAATCTGTTTTACTGAGGAATCCTGACTTTAACCGTCCTTGGTCTTGCCATCTTTAGCTCGTTATTAGAGAAGGAATGAAGGGTATTAAACCTGTCTGTAAATGGTAATTAAGAGAACTCATAAACTTAAATGCTAATGCTGCAGAAAAACAACCAAGAACACCAACTGCAAAGATTTACATGTTCCTTTTAGAAGTAGTCTTGGAGCAGGTTAGCTTAACAGAAACTGGAAATAGAGGCTAACAGCTAGCTTTGCTCCATCTGAAGGGGACAAAATTCACCTTCTGTTGTGAGTGTGATGTTGAGGAGACTCAGCAAAGAAACAGTGAACAGCCACGTCACAATAACCCACAATTAAACCAATTTGTTTTCACAAACGAGAGCATCTAAAAAAGGTGGTGATACACGTATCAACCTTTACAACATAAAAATCAACAAGCAACATGATGAGACACAGGGCAACAGACCTATGGGCAACAAGGCTCTCTGTACTCCTCCGTTCCAGTCACAACTATGGCGTTACCATAGCAACTCCTAGTACGACCGCAACGATCTAATACAGATCTGCTCACTGACAAATTTCACGGCAATAAACCATCTCAAATGTGTTTTTAGTTTATATATATATATAAATATATATGTATATTTTTTTACCTGACACATGTTTTCCACACATTCACTTAACAGAGTAATGTTTTATCAGTAGAAGTTCCGTCTCCTCGGTCTACTGCGCTTGGACGGCCGCCATTGTTAAAAAATAAAATAAAAATCAGGCGCAGAGAGATCACATGACCCACAATCTGGGCTGTGATTGGGGAATTCTGTATGTTGACCACAAGAGGCCGCTGCTGATCTGACATTTCAGATCAGAGAAGGTTGACCCTTTTCAACATAAAAGTGTACAGTCAACATTGATGTCTGTTGATGTAAAAGTTGATACGTGTATCACCACCAAATAAGTTATTCATTTGGTTAAGTTGCAACCAAAAGCAATGCTAGAATCTCCCACAACTTTTAGCGAAAACATTTTTTTTCCCAATGATCATTTCGGTAATCTAGCGAGGTCAACATAAAGCGTGCAACCACTGCATGTCCAGAAAAGGCTTTAATCCAATGTGTCTTATCCAGGAGGGACTGAGAAACTTTTAGGAGGAAAATATTCACTGTGCAAATAAAAAAAACCCTTCAAAAAGACCAAGTTAAATTATCAGCTTCGCCCTAACAATACTACACAAAGATAAAACTATAAATAGGGTTCTGTCCTTATTGCTGATCAACCCTGAAGTAGAGAGCGTTTGCTCTCAAAGAGGAGCTGTTAACAGATGTACTCGGGGAACAGAAATAGCCCGTTCACTGATGCATCCTGGGTGGCTGCTCTTGAATTAATTTTTTCAGATTTAATGAAGGACATTCTAAAGTGAATTTTGCATAATATGGGACCTTTAAAACATCCTGGAGTAAAAGCATGTTGATTCTAGGATCTGCTCTGTTTTATCTATCATCACCGCTGCTGATAAAGGTCCTTTCTTCATATCCTTTTAAATAAGCACAATAAATCATACAGAATGTCTCACACCCATTTTTCTGGTTTTATTCAGTGATAAATAATTTCCTATGATCATAGGCTTTATGTGAAGACATACGATCAAGGCAAGAGACAAATTAGAGGGCACACATTGCCACCATTAGAAAATAATAGCAGAAACAAAAACAATGAGGTAAGAAGTTCTCTTTTTTATACATTTGTGGTGCTTCTATTTCTGTTACCTATACTGTTGAATGCACAGTGCTTTCTAATACAGAAATCCTGCCTTTTGTGTCTGTACATTATTAAACAAAAACAGGTCATGGCACAATACTCAACCAACCAAGACAGGGCACTGCAGAGTGTATAGATAGCAGTTTACATCATCGGGCCGAGAGTGAGAAAAGCCGAGCAGGAAACAGAAATACAAAACAATAACTCTCAGACTTAACTGCTGGGCTCCGTGATTGATTTAACACACACACACTTTTTTCAGGAGAGATCGAAGTATCAGTAGGTAGGTTATTTTTCTGTTCTGCCTTTTCTCTAATGTGATACTTAACGGTTTATCCCTGGGGATATGAACTGCCCTTGTGACACTTAAAGGATGGCGACAAATCTGTGGACTTAAATGGGTTAATTCTGCTAACCAGTATACTGAATTTGCCTAATAATCTATAAAAGTCTATCCTTTCCACATTGAACTTGTCAGTTACATTGAAAACAAGAGCTACTAATAGCTATTTCTGCATATTTTTAATGGTGCAGATTTGGTAAGAGTTATAAGCCAAAGCTAATCATAGAATTAATATAAGAAGTGGACGTACAGTTGCAATCAAGATGTCATCTATTGGTCTGGATTCATGTTTTGAAGTCTCGAATTTGCCATTTTTGGCTGCCGCCATCTTGGTTTTTTTGGAGCCAGAAGTGAGCATTTATGGACGAGATTGTAGATACCATTCCTTACGCCTCTGTGGAAGACACAACTTAAAGCGAACTCTGCTTTACCATCTATTGAACTCTAAATGGGACCATAAAATAGAAACATTAATACCATGCTTTATTGAAGAAGATTTGAAACTAGAAATTTAGACCACAAACTCATTAGAAATCGTTTAATCAAGTGAGAAGTTGGGTTTATTTCTGGTAGACTGCTTGGACTTCGATTTGCAAACAGTGGACTCGCCCCCTGCAGGTCATTACAAAGAATGCAGGTTTAAGGCACTACTGCATTGGCTTCGCTTTTTAGACCAGGGGGCTCCATCCACTTCTAATACAGTCCATGCAGCTTACACAACTAACTGACTTACTGGCATCAGTATAGTTCCTATTTACATCCCCAGAATCATGGGAGCTGTAGTTCTGAGACTAAAAGCACAATCATGCCCTGAACCTGAAATAACTTTGGACTACACTAAAACGTGTGCTCAGCTGAATTAAGTCTGATGTATTTAAGAAAAGTTGTTTGGCATAAAGCAAAATTTTCCCTATTTTCTTGGGTTATAGAGAGAGATGAATTGCTAAGATAAAAGAATTATAATGAATGGTTTGTGAAGCCCTAATACATTTATACAGTACAGTGTGTGTGACGGCTACGTATGTCCGTGCACGTGTGTGTGTGTGTGTTTTACAATCACAGGCCTCAGGGGCAGCACACTGAGGCACAGCCCCATGCTTGGACCTGACCTGCAGTCCAGGTGCCTTCGCTGCTTCTATAAAACAAAACAAAAATTGCTCCTGGCTTTTCTTTTCTGTCCAACATTAAAGGAGAATACCACCAATTTTCAGCATTCCTGTATGTTATTTTCACACCTTAGGTCATATAAAATTTAATACTGTCTGCTATAATTAGAGATATTGAGTGAAATGCAACACCACAGTGACTTATAACTTCGGAAAAATACCATGAAAGGCCACTCTGCTTGTGGCTCTACCTAGAGATTATTACTACAAATACAGGAGGTGTGTTTACGCTCAGGTGATTATTCTCTAAATTCACAGTCTTCTAGTTATTGGCAAAAGATGTGTATCAGTTACATGGCTTTAGCTTAGCGAAATAGCTGTCTACATTCACTAATTTCTGTTATAAATAACATAATGCAAGGTCTTACATTGAGTGGCATTCTCCTTTATGGTTCCCCCTGTTCGGCTGCCCGGGGAGTTCCCCCCTCGCTGCTACCTGCTCCCTAGCTGCAGCTGGTTGGAGGTAAAGAGGCGGTACACCTGCTGCACCTTCCTCTGGTCCACAGCAGCCCGTGAGCTCAAACAGCTGGGCTCACAGCTGCTCTCCACAGACCCACACATGGAGCCAGGTGAAGGAGAGGATAAACCCTGCTCTAAAGCCAGGCTGGCAGAAAGCCCCTCCCCTGAATACCCCTTAAGGATCCAGTTCAGTGAACCTCAATTACAGTCAAGCTACTTCAGTGGAAAGGCGGTGGGGGGGGCAGAAGAAAGGAAAACAATAAAGAACACAAAATGTACAACAACAGAAAAACACACAACTGAAATAGCCGAGGAGCCAAAAATAGCAACAGGAGCGGATGTGACGGCGCAGATGTGTGCTGAGGGCGGCGAGCGGGCGGGCGGGGGTCAGGTTGAGGAGTGGCTGTAGTGGTCCTCAAGAAATGTGTGCCAGCATTGTGGCCGCAGTTGCCATGACAGCGGCACATAAAGCACCCTTTTCCAACGGATCAACAACAGAGAGACGGCCATATTTTAAATCAACAGTGGCAGGGTGCTGTGACGGCCTCAGCTCCCCCTCTCACACTCCTCCACCCCTCCGTGCCCACGTCCCCCGTTAGCGTTATGTTAATTCTTTATCTTTTATAGTCGTTAGGTCCTCCGTGGTGCTGCGGTCCCTTGACACATAATCCAAAACATCCCTGTTTCGGGCTTCTGGGCAGAGTTTGTTGTTTTTGATTTTTCAGTCGTTGTGTGTTTTTGTAAATCCCATAAAACTTTCAGAGCCTCCTGTGTCAGTCCAGAGGCGGGCACGGTCGTGTCCTCAGCCTGGGAGGCAAACTTTGCCTGCAAACAGAAGTCCCACTATGGTGAAGAAGATGGAGAGGACAAACAGCACATATGAGGAGCCGACCACAGTGTTGTTGGGCAGCTTGTAAGGCTGGCCTCCCACCTCGTTGATATAGAAGCCTATGGGGAAGATGAGCGCCGCCATGCAGAACAGGATCACTACAAGGAAGGAGAGAGGGAGAAACTTTAGTTTACTTCACTCTTAAATATCCTATGATTCTGTGCAGACCCCCGTTTATACTCACTTGTGATTCTTGATCATCCAATTCATGAAGAACAAACACTTTTCATGGCCACCCACATATAACATAAAATAAACTTAGCAACATACAACTGTGTCTTTAAAGGCTTTTAAAGAGGAATTACACAGAGCAGACTCAATGTAAACACCATGATCAGTGTCACTTTAAGGTTTCCATGTTTCAGTTAAAAATAGTTTCAATGTCAGAAATTATACATTATTGTGACAAATGTAAATGTCAGAGTCAAAGCTGAAATATTTGAGCGTCTGGGCCGAACAAATCTGGCAGTTCATCATTTTGTTCTCGCAGACTGCAGAAATGACAGACTCGTTAATTTCACAGAAAAGTCTTCAACAGTCTTATCTAATCATTAGCGATACCCTCATACTGTGAAACAATAAGGCAGCATGTATTTGTCCCTTATAAAGGTTTACATGAAACCTTAGCTTTCAGGAAGGAACACATTCAAAATCCAACTACAAAATATATCAAAATATTCCTGGTTTTAAGCAGCCTTTAACTGTCACCATTTCTGATCAGCAGAAATAATGACAAATAGCAATAGTACACAGAGTTAAATTGAGTACCCACGGCTCTACCAGACAACTTAGCAGCAGTATACCAATACCAATTTGCAATCCACAGTTTTCCTGCAGCCACACAAATACAAACCCAAATCAACACAAACACACACACATGCACACTGCAGAAGTTTAGTTCTACAGCTCAGCAATACAAACTCAAAAACAGTCTGTACACTCTGGCAGGCCTAACTGGGAATCTACACCGACACTGTAGCGTCAGACGAACGTGCAGCATCTATTTTTTCTCAAAGTTAACCGATGGTAGTTACGATTCCTGGCCATAAATAGGGGCGGCAGTGACGGCAAAAAGTGTGCAGTCTGCCAGAAACAGTAAGTACGACAACTTTGCAACAGACTTGTAGACTTATTTCCTAATTGTGCATAAATTCTGTATTTATGTAGGATGTAGAAGTCAAATGAGAATGAATTAAAGTTATTGTTGTAACCAGATGTTTAGGAAATGTACATATTCATTCTTTCAAATGAATCTTGCCTGCTCATCTGGGCGATCAATAACTTGAACTAAAATCGAAGTTGGCCAAAATGAAGAGATCGCATCATTTAACGTGGATTCCTTGGTTGTGGGCATGTATTTACATCGCAGTCACTGGCTTTCTACGCTTCACTGACGCGCAGCAGCATAAAGAAGAATGATGCATAAAGCGAACAGAGCAGCAGAACATTACTCACATATTACGCCCGCGCAGCATACACGGCTGGTGGAGATTGCAGCATTGAATAACATTGGAGCGGTTCTGTCCCGGCACACGGGTGTCAAAAATAAGCCTCATATACATTGCCTGTGTAGATTCCCTGTAATATATAAAAACTGATTTCTCTCCAAATCAAGTCAAAGCAACAGGTGGTGAAGTCAGCGCAGAAGACCACCAGCAGCAATCTGCCCACCATCAGTGACATCTACACCAGCAGGTGCAGGAGGCTGCGCAGCATCAGGACCAGAACCGCAGGGCTAAAAACAGATTCTTCCTAGAAGCTGCGAGACTGATGAACACAGAGTTTATAGTGTTTTGTATAATGGCATTGTTGTAGTTTATTTTATTGTCTTCTTTTGAACCTAATTTTGTTACTTTTTATGCACCAACATGCTCTGAAATGACAATAAACCTCCTTGAAATGAAATATCAGAATCAGAAATATTTCCTGAATTTCCCCCATGGGGATAAATAAAGCACGACAGAAACAAAACTTTACCTGAGTTTCTGAAACAACACTTCTCAAAAGTAAAATGTTTATGAAGATTAAATAGCTTCCCTCAGTTTTATGATTAAATTCAAGCTTTTGTACAGTTTTTAAAGTCATTTGTGAGTAAAACCGTGTCAGTACAAACTACTTGAACTCACCACAGATTTACATTGTTTCCGAAAGTACTTGAACGCAGCTTTTGTTTCAATAAATGTTTTTCCACAAACCATAAATAAGCTCTTTAAACCACCTCGGGCTGATTAACACGGTTTAAAATTTCTCTACGAGCTTAAAGGAGCACATCAGTAATCAGATTTCACACTTCCGCAGGAAGCTGCAAGTTAGTCAAATCTTGAAAGAGAGTTTCGACAGTAAGGAGGAGACAAACATTACGGGCTGTTGAGGAAGACACACGTATGCTGGTGTTGTTGTAGTTCCCTTTGGCAGCCACTAGATGTTACTTAAGAGACTAAATTCACTGACAGAGCTTTTACATCATGAGACAGACACATTATTGAGCATCTAAGTCGTGTTTGTTTGAATGAAGATTTTTTTAAATCAATATATTCATTATTGATTTATAGACATACAGATTTGTATACATACTTTAATAACAAAAACGTAAAGAACATAATATATAGGTGCCGTTTAACAAAATCACTGACATTAAAACAAACTACTTCTCAGACATTTTGTGCAAAGATACAAAACGCATTAAGTAAAACAGATTTAGTTTAGTTAGAGAAATAGAGAAGAAAATGTCACAACCAACTTTTATCTTAAACCACGAAACCTCCATCTTGTATTTTCTTTCCGCCCATATCGAAGTTTAGACGACAAAAACATCAGATGCTTATTGTCAGCAGGGAATGAACACCAACGATGGAACACTAACTGTAGCTCACCTGTCTCATTCAGAGCGTTAACTTGCACCTTAACAACTGGGATACCCTTTACTTTGAGAAAAATGTAAACGCATGCTAAATACACATTACCATCTGGATATTTTTGACAATTACCAATCAAAATGTACACCAAATGATTAATCCAGAAATGATCTGTATATTGATTGATGATGAAAGTAATCTTTAGTTGCAGCCCTAACGTAAAACAAAAAAACAACATCCATATAGCAGAGCCAAGTCCGTCTTATTTATCCGTTTTTATTTCATGCATTTTACTTCCTTGTCAAAACTTGGCCTCATATAACCCACAATGCAATCTCGGATCCCATCGGCTACAGATTGACTATGATATAGCCTGTTGGGACACCTGTGAACATACAGCCAGCGGTGAGCAATTAACGAGTCCCAGTCAAGATTTCCTTTCCCGCGTGCTGCATTGTTTACAGATGATGCAGATTTGTAAAAAGTAAAAATGAAGCTTTGTCAGGTCCGTCCTCAAGAGGAGAAGAAAACTACTTTTAAAATGCTCGTTTGTTGAACGGAGGTCGGATCGATCATTTCTGATGCATTCGAGGAAGTCGGGAAATCTGAACTAGGCGGCTTTCGTGACACAGCGTCAGGGAATTTATTTCAAGTTGGATTTTAGATCAAAAGCAGATTGTTAGCTGTTAGCATGCAGTTTCCTGTTTACAGAAATGACCCACAATTAAACTTGACCTTTAACCTCAAGCAAAGTTGAGGAGGGGGCAGCAGAGGTCTACAAGCTCATTTCTTTCTAAATCCAAAACATGTCTCTTTACTTTTAGTCTTCAGACCCAGCTGATGCCAACTCTTGTGCCAACACTTGAGGCCAGTTACAGAAATTCCCCACAATTCTATCTGGCGCCACAAAAAGGGTTTATTCAACTTTTCTCACACACGCAGTTATACCCCTCAGGTCCTGAAAACAATCAGTTCCCCTTTATCCACAAATTTTATTAGGCCCTTTAAAAAACGAGCGAGCTTGTTGTGATGCTCTCCTCTGCCTGTGTCCAATTTGCAGAGGTCAGGGGTGACGTCATTACCAAGTCTTATTGTACTGAGCAGGAAGTAGCTGTCACTAATTAGAGAGGCTTCTTTTTGTCCTTTTTGTTTAAAGATATGGAAACTGAAGCTTTTAGTCCAGCTTATGTAACACAGAGTGATTTTAAACAGCAAAGCAAACTGTGCAGCTTTATGGAGCACAGATCAATGACTGTATAGAAATGGTGGAAATAGCTTCATGTACTTAAAAATAGCTCCTGTTGTTGCATTTAAAGAGCACAGAGACGTGTTTTCGACCAGCATGTCCTCCTGGACTGATTGTCTGAAGTAGCATGGTGAATGTGGGGAAAACGTGGCCCGTTATGTACCGTTTATTTTCAACAAATTATTCAAACACAAGCTATCACAGCTCTTTAAAATAATTAAACACAGTCTCAGTTAATGTTAGTCACCTCACCAGTGCGTAATACCCTTGGCGACGGCACGTGAAGCCATTTTTAGCTTCAACCTTTTTACTCTAACCTGCCAATTTTTCAGAGCCATTCAGTGCCTGAGGGACGCCTTTGCCTGGTTTCAAAATCCTCACTGAAGTTTCCTTAAATAGTTTGTCATGTTATGCAGCTAGAGGAGTCTTTAGGAGCCTTATGGGATTTAAAGACATTTTGTGGCTTAAATATTTAATAAAGGGGTGGGCGATGTGGGTGAAGTCCTCTGTGAGAAACTATTACTTGACATAATAAACAGACAAGAATTTTTGTTTTGCAACATTTCCATTACCTTATAAATATATATATATATTCAAAGGATTGCCGCATCCTATAAACACTTAAATATGAACCACTTCTATATTGAATTTGTTGTGTGGTCTCTACTCTGTAGTGGCAGACGCTTGGCAATGTGTAATACACCTGCATCACGAAGCACACACAAGCAAATATTTATGTTTGTCATTTCGTCTGCTCATTACTCTGTTTACCTCTATGGGGGGGGGGGGGGGGGGGGGGTTCATGCAAAAGGATGCAGTGAAAGGTAAGCTAAAGCAGAGCCAGAAATACGTTACTCAGCATTATTACGGCAAGCTTCACCAGTGTGGTAACTGAAGTGCAGCTCATGGTCCGCTGCCTCTCTTAAGTGCCTAAACTGATGACACACACACACACACGCTGCCTTGCTCACCTGCTGCTGGTGAATCTAATAACTTAAAGGTACTGCTGTGTCGTTCAGCAATTACCTTTGTGTTTACATAACACACATGCAACGACAAGTCCATCAATCTATTACTTATAAGTCTGCAAATAAATCTGCAACTATTTTAGTAATCAAAATCAAAGTCAAGTGCAGTAGCTGATTCAATAAGACAGGAAATACGAGTGAGAATGAACAACTATTTGTATGCAGTAGTAAGTAGTTTAAAAGGGTTTGTACAGAGCTAGGGAAAAAAAGCTTTCTCCTCTTTCGCTGCCTGGACTTGGAACAATCTGCAGAGCAAACTACATCTTGAAAATCAAGTCCCCTTGGAACAATTTAAAGCCATGTTCAAAGCCCATGCTTCTGAAAAATGCTTAATTTGAGCTGGCCTTAGTCCTTTCCTCATGTATTTAATGATTGTATTTCTTGTTTGTTATCGTTTTATCTTTATTGGAACTATAACTGGTATGCTGTCTTGGCCAGGTCTGTGTCTTGGCCAGGCCTCCCTCGGAAAACAGATTTTATCTCAAGGGACTTCCTGGTTAAATTAAAGGTGAAATAAAAATAAATAAAACTAAAGTAAGATGGAGTAGGTCATCTAGTCAGGTAGGTATTAGCTATTCCTTTGTTCATTCTGTGTTTGAAATGTCTACCAAAATATATCATCAGAATGGACTACAACCTCCATAAATCCAAATAATATTCGCTGTAGTTAATGCACTGAGTATATCACATAGAACTTCAGAGAATCAGGGCTGGACATTGTGTGGAGTAGTTGCGTTTAGGGCTGCACGATGTTGGAAAAAATATTTTGTTCTGCGATATTTGTTTGCGATTAAAATAAAATACAGGAAATTATTTCAGATTTTTAATGTTCAAATAACTCTCAATCTCTAATTCTCAATCATACTTTTTATCATTTGGGACTTTTACGTCTATTTGTTTCTAACAAAGCAAAACTTCTCTCCTACTTTTATCACTCTTGCTTCAGAGTCTGACACCCCCATGATAATGTTGAGAGACTTCAGGTGGAGCAACATTTTTCTTGCGGGCTGCAGTTGCGTTATCTATACGGTATGTCATCTACCATTTCTAACGGTGTTCACGTCTGCTCTGTGAACGGTCCGTGTATGTAAGCTCAGCATTAACGACCACCGGGATGAGGTGCAGTTGCACTTAGAAGCCACCTCGCGTAACGGAGCTGCTGCTGTCACAGACAATGTCGGCGGGATGATCGAGGCACTTGCTCCTTTCAAGCTTTCGTGCTTGTTTACAGTTTACAGGCAGGTGACACAGCCTCCGCAGCTCACTGGCAAGTTATCTGTGTGCTCTGGTGAAGAGCTGCACTGATTTGATGTCAGACGGACTTTACATATGGACTAGTCCTTAAAAACGAGAAACGAAGTTTTCCTATTATATTAGATATATAATATTAGATATTAGACCAACCGTACAGCTATAGGGGGCTGTAAATTAATACCTGGCGGGAGGGGAAATAATACACATTTGCTAATTTCATCATAATTTCCACATGTTGTTTATCATTACTCCCACTGCAGCTCCACAGCCTCAGATGACCGTCACACCTTGGGGAAACACTGCTGGTGTGTGTGTGTGTGTGTGTGTGTGTGTGTGTGTGTGTGTGTGTGTGTGTTGTGTAGACACAGAGGCGGGTCTGTGCTGGTCATACAAAGCTGCCTATTCAGGTACCAGTGGCCCGAAGAAAATCATGCCTCAGACTGCAAACCTCCTCTCAACCTGCATCACCTGTTTGCCCTGAATGAACCTCCCCTTCCATTTGTGTCTTTACGTGGGAACCCACCTCTTTTCTCATGACCTCCACAAACATGATTATTCACTCAGCTCGTCTTGTTTACTTGTCTCTTCTTAAGCCCCCCGCCCGTTTCCTCACTTAACCTCTCACCCTCTCCCCCGCTCAGCCGAAAGCAGAGAGGTGTTCGCAATCCGAGCGAAAAGGTTCAGCTACATCACACGGAATTAAAAGCTCCTGGCTTGGCACCTTTTTGCCCTTTCATCCCTCTCCTACACTTTAAACAGATTCTTGAGATACTCAAGGACCCGAGGATGACTAAACTGTCAGGTAATGGGGTTCCTAAAGCTAAATCGAGTGATAATTTACCATCTTCTTCTGCCTCCTACCTAAAATATATCACAAGTCTTCCCTCCGTCTAGCCTTACTTCCTTATTTAAAGTGATACTCATCATCGGGCTTAAAATCCATTTTTAAAAGCGAAAACAAAATCTGTGCTAATAATATACCTCTTGTCTAATATGGCCAACAGAAGCTTAGCTGGGGGGACAAGGGTGACAATTTCCCACTGTTGCCACGGCAACCACCTCACTTTCCTTTGAGCGAGCTCGTTAAACAATGACTCAATGCCTTCCAATTTATCATGTGACACAGATTTGTGCTTATCGGACGGACAGTTTGTGAAAGGGGCTTGTGGCTTCTGTAAAGTGGTGATTCAACGGGTATTTGCAAGTGATTAGGACGAGATACAAAAGCCTCATTATGAATCTGCAACTGTTAGAAATCTGCAGGAGTGTTCGGTAAAATGCAGCTAAATATACAGCTAATCATACAGCGCACTGTGGTTTGACATGCTACTCTACTGCTCCATCTGCAGAAGTGAGCTCGAGGCCGTCTGATTCCTGATCAACCTCCCACGCAGCCTAACGAAACACCAACCCATCCACAGTGCACGAGATGGATGCTGAGTTACTGTTGAGTGCTGGAAGTGCATCTTTACAGAAATCATAGTTGGAAAAAATACAAGAGTGGCGATGTTGGAGGTAAACGGCGAGCGAAAACATAAGCCACCCACTCAGGTACCGAAGGAGCTGCATTACTCAACAAATCGGCTTCAGGGAGGAAGAGTCGTCGTCATCTAGCATGCAAAAACAACACTCACATTTGAGCAAATTTATGCAACCGAAAGCAGACACACACACTTACAGGCTTACTCACAGAACACAAACACACAAGAGGTCCTGTATATACAGACAATTTTGATGTCACACTTTATCTTCTCGTCTAAATTAGCAGCACTAAAATGGACTAAGACCAATTTTTCACACCGTTTAAAGCTCCTCCCTTCTCCTTCTATTATTTCCTTTTCTTAAAGGAGCAATTCGCCCCTGGAAAAAGCCACTGTCAGTCTGGTGTTCCCTGTAATCCATAGAAGCAATAATATTTGAAATTGGCGCCATAGCTGTGGAGAAAGTTGTACAAACAGCTTGTGGTTTCGCCCATTCTAGATTCCTACAACACCCAGCGTGCATAGCGAGCACGAAATACGACCAGAATATAACCCTAACCCTATGCGCATGAAAATACCTATGTGGAAAGGGTGGTGTGCTAAAGCCAATTTCAGAACAGACACAGTGAAACAAAGAAGAAGCTGCTGAAGGCAGGTGTAGTAAACCAAAACTAATCCATCTAGTTTTTGTACATCATCATTTCTTTCACTTACTGCCGGTAAAGGCGATCCAGCGGGCGTATTTGGTGGCTTCTCGGCGCCAGTGCGACGCCACCAGCAGTCCGCAGGTGACTGTGAGGGAGATGATGCCCATGATGATGAAGAAAAGTGTGGTGACCCACTCTGGGGGCAGCCGTGGAGGAATACAGGTCCGGTCTCGCCCGTGGATGGTCTGGCATTGCCGGACTAGACCGACTGTAAGGGCACCTGCAGAGAGAGGATATGGGTAATTGATCTGTTGAATTCATCATTCACCAAGCACACATAAAAACTGTAATATTAGGGTTATCAGCTGATGTGTGTCCCAACCAGCATTGGATATATCCTATAGACACTGTATACAATTTCTGTGCTACGTAGGGCAAAATTGGAGCCAATATTTGAGCTATTCCCTAATTCATCGACTACATCTTTGAGGGTGACAGTATGCTTAAAGGAAGAATAAAAAAAGTCTTGTTCTGAAGAAAAAGTAGTTAAGTGTTAACATGTCACAAAAAAAGGTCCATGCAAGGGGAATACTAAAAGATAGCTGCTCACTAAGAGTAAAAGAGTGACAAGCCACGGGGAGGAAGAGAAATAGATGGAGAGAAGCTTCTTTAATTTGTTACCAGTTCACTGCTGGCTAGGACTCCGGGAGATGCTCGCGCCACACTGGTGGGCCCAATTATGCCAGAGAACATTTTTTCTTGCACTTTCACACTCTAGGAGAGAGGCTGAGGACTAAATCAATCCTGCCAATTACTGAATCTATCCCACGCAGGTATGGCACACAAGCCAGAAACTCAAGTCTGTAAGAAGTTGCAATATCAGACAAAATGTGCAGCAGCTTTTCAGGCTCAATATCTGTATGAACACATGTCCAAGCCTTCTAACTCTCCTTTCCCTATCTTCAGGATCTTCGAAGAGTATGCCCAAGAAAAACAGCCTGACTTGACATTGTACTGTACAAACCCATCACTGAGCAGACAGGGAGACTAATGGATTAATGCCTCGCTCTGAGTCATGATCAGAGCTCTGCTAGGTCCCGAGTGTGAAGGCCAGTACTCAGAGCAGGAACATGCTCCAGTGGTGCAGCAGCTCTGGAGGGACTCCATTCAATTAGAGCACGTCCTCAAGGGGAATTTCTACCTGAGTAAGCAGAACAGCATCGGATCACTCGGGCCTCTGCTGATCAGAGGTCTGGGACAAAAGAAAGGCACACTTCTTCTGGGGATGAAAGCGTAAATTTGAAAAATTAGAGGGCGTGAGCTTGAGGGGTTTTGGTACTACGCACTTGGCTGATGTGTAGTTTTTGGATGGAAGATGAGCTCCTTAAGCCCATGCTTTTGCACCTTCTATATGTAAAAAAAAAAACCTTTTATTCCCTTCAATAAGACCACTAAGCTGGTACAAAGGCTCCACAAAAGAAATCAGATTCAAATTGCAGAAAGTGTAACCTGGTACAATTTGCAATACAATAAAACATCACCCAAAAAAACTGCAACAGTTAATGACATAGCTATATACATGATGTTCTCTCTTTTCAGGAGTTGTATGCACTATGTCTCCTGTGCTGTTTCTTTGCAAAGGACACAAACTGTCGCATAGTGTTCAGGTGTTTTGGGAAGCCTTAAAAAAAATAGCACTTTTGTTGTCACATGGGCACCAAAAGCAACACAGCCCAAAGAAACACAGTCGTTATTGTTCATTGTGTAGTCAGCTTAAACATTCAGTTGATGCAGAAAGCCAACAACAGGTGTAGTTATAATTTAAATGATGTGTACTCGCAAAACAGGCTCATAAGTAAAAAAGCAAATGGGCTGAATGCATTACTTTTTACCATAAAACATTTGCAAAGATTTATTTTGATCAGTATTCCAAATCTTTACTTGCGAGCTGTCCACATCGTTGCTCCTTTGCTCATATCCTCCACCTGTTGATCTGCAAAATAATGTGAAACAGCTTGAGGGACTGTGTAAAGCACTACCCAGGTGTGCATCCAGGTGCATTTGCACAACATGAACCAAATGTGGGATCCACAAAGAGAAGACGTGCCTAAATGCTCCCAGATGTCAAAAACAGACAGGAAATCCTGAAATAAGCTTTTCATATTATGTCAAACAGCTAAAAATAAACAGTATGCGGCTAAGCTAATTCAATTAACTATTTAAAGGCACAGAATGTTCTCACGATAAAACAAGGACATGATTTCCTCTAAATGTTTGAAGCATAAACTGGAAAAGAAAAATTAATGGGTGGTAAACACTCCACTCCACTGACCACAAAACCACCCGTTCTCTGAGAAGTCAAGCCTGCGTGGGCGACATCATAAAAGCCCAACAGTGGCTCAGCAGGTGGGCGAATGTGTGCATGAGACAAGTATGCAAGCTGCGATTTCAGAAGGTCAAGCATGTTACTTGCTCTGTCTGGCACCTGAATCCAGACATTTCATAACCTGCCAACTATAACCTTTGTATATTTACAGAATGGATGAAGTATGATGCTGCAAACATACCTATTGAGTCAGAAGCGTTTAAATCAAACAAGAAAGCAAGGCCTGTGAGAGAACAGTGCTGTTCGGCTGGGGCGTGGTGGGTTGTACAGGCTGTGCAGAGGAAATCCTGTCCCCCTTTATAACACACAGTGAAAGCACTGCTTTTACGGGAACAAAGCACACAAACAATGCCAGTGGTTCAAAAAGAACGCCTTGGGAGTCTGGACATGTAGATGAACAGCAAAACTGAGGGCTTTATATTTACTGAAACGTATTGAAAGCCATCCCTTTCAGACCGCACACACTGCGACGCTGTCACTGAGCATGTTTCATTACAGACATGGAACGACTAGAAAAGGATGTACTCTACTTTCTTATCTTATCTTTTAGCCTTATTGCGATGAAAATTCTATTCTCGCTGTGCAGAACGCTTACGCAATAACTTTGAAAAGAAAAATATTGAGGTCATGGCTCGTGACAATAATAGTCCCTGAATGGCTCACAGGCTCACTCAGAGCCTTCTCCTGAAGTCAGCCCAGTTTTAAAGAGTAACCTTGAGCTGGTTAAAGAACAGCCAGGATCGGGGCTGGAAACAAGAGAACATGAGGCAAAAGTTTGAAAGCTGTATTTAATGGCACCTCTTTATGACCACTTCCCCTGTATTCTCCGGCCTCCCGCTGTTTCACGAGCTCTCTGTGGAATTCCTGCCCGACAGCAGGCAGGCACGCCATGGACCGGATGCAGGTAAACAACCCAACAAACAGGCAAAAACAAAACAACAACTGTTCTGGTTAAAGTGTTTAACTGTCGTAACTTGCAACAGTTGTGTTTATCCGTTTTTCTGCTGAGAGTAAGATGATGACATCTATACCCCTCTTACTGCTTCCTGTTATATACAAGGCTTTTAACCAGCAGCCTTATGGTAAGCTTAGCTTAGCTTAAGACTGGACAAGGGGGGCAACAGCTAGCCAAGCTCTGTCCAAAAGTAAGAACATCCACAAGCATCATTAGAGCTTTTTTTTGTGAAAGTTTGTGTTCTTGGCATTTGCCGTGATTGGACAGGACAATGGATAGAATCGGAAACATGGGAAGAGAGAGCGGGGATGACATGCAGCAAGGGGCTGAGGGTCGGAGTCGAACACGGGCCGCAATGTGACTGCTGAGGTTACCTGGTGACCCATCTGTAAAGCTTCATTATCGAAAAATATATTGTGTGACAACCTCAGAAATTAAAAGGCGGGTTGTCTGTTAGACTCGTTTTGGACTGGAACAAGTTACTTCCTGGAGTCTCTGCTTGTCTTCTGGCAAACTGATTCCAAAGACTTTTCAGTGTTTGTACAGATTAAACAAACAGCATACAATATGTAAGCGAGTTTCAGAGTTGCGGATAGGTACATCTGTTACTTCCGAACATGGCCAGGCTAGCTGCTTCCCTCCGTTGTCTTTGTGCTAAGCCAAGCTAAGCCAACCAGCTGCAGCTAAAGCTCCATATTTGACGGACAGACATAAGAGCGGATAAATCTTTTCATGCACACTGCAGGAGAGCGATTACACCTTCTACCTGCAAAATGTCAAACTATGTCTTTAACAAAGGAGAGAAACTGAAAAGTACAACCAAACAAGCAACGCCTCGAGCACCAAGAAAAGACTTGTAGGTTCTGTATAAAAGTAAGGTCACATTAGCCCTCAGTTCAACAAATGTGCCCCTTAGCAGTGAAAAAGGACATGATGTGACAGTTCAGCTTTGGGTAATGAATAAATATTGAGCAGAGGTCAGACTGTCTGTGAGAGTGATGCAGCAGTTTGGAAGAGTGATACTGTACTAAAGGTGATGGCACATGACTAGAATAATGACTCTTCAATTTCACAAATTCGCAGGGTCAAGGTTAAACAAAGGTCTTGAGATCGAAACATTGATTTAACTCATCTGTTGCAAGTGCGATCATACCTTGCTCTGTCTCTCTCTCACACACAAAAATGGGCTAATTCTTCCACACCCCCATCGTTCCCTGTTACCCTGCAGTCTGTTCTGCACTCTCTGTGATCAAAATACTCCTCTCTCCATGTCTCAGCCCAAATGAGAGGAAATGAGGTCTGTGTCTGCTCATCTTCGGCATGATAATGTTGTCATTAGTGAAGCATAGGGGGTGCTGCGGTTTGAAAGCTCTGGAGGGATGAGTCAAACGGGCCTCTGAACTGTGGTGGGCGGCAAGTAGGCAAGCTAAAGCAGCCAACAACAAATGCTTATTCTGCCGCTGATGCTAGAGGTATTTACAGCGCCCACTGACATTGTAGAGGCACTGGGATACAGCTGCTGTGTATGGCACAATCTTGCATACAAAACATGTTAGACGAACACAAGGGGAATGAATAACATGCACCAACATCCATTTCCCGTTACTTTCATTAGAATTATTGGTTTATTACAATCCAATCTCAGATCCCATCGGCTATAGTCTGATGAGCATATAGCAGGGGCGTTTTTAGGACATCTGGGGCTGAGCCAAATACATCTGGGGCTAACCTCACACCTTGTAGGGGGGTCAGAGGGCAGCCGGGGGTTGTTGATTTCATGGCCATAAATAAAGTGTTCATCTCGTCAGAAATAACAAAACTCTCACTCTCAATCTCATACTCATATGAACACAATACAGCAGTCTCTCTCTCTCTCTTTCACACACACACCTTTAAATAAACTACAACATCAAGACAACAGACCCTGCCTTATGAAAACATGTAGATTTTTGACATCACTTCCCTTTAAATTGATATAATGTTCTTCATTTGATTAAACTATTGACACGTATTTACTTAAAGCTTGACAAGATTTATTGCAAATGCAACAGGCCTCTCGTGACATAATCTCAAGGCTGTATTACTACTGTATTCATAGTATTTGATTGCAGACATCTTGCAGAAATCAAATGAATATCGTTAAATGACAACTATGAGCACAGCCCAAAGAGCTGTAGTGTTGTGCCAGATTGTAGGGCAAACACATAATGACAATGCCACAAACGAGAGCCAAAACGGACAGAAACAACATCAGGGTTCAGATTTCCCGACTCCCTCGAATGCATCAGAAATGAACAATCCGATCTCCGTTCAACAAACGAGCATTTTAAAAGTAGTTTTCTTCTCCTGTTGAGGACAGACCTGACAAAGCTTCATTTGGACTTTGCTGAAATAACAACATCATGATGCAGATTTGTACAAAGGTAAGACACGTTCATTAAAGTCAATCACAATCAGCATACGCTGCAGCCTGTGGATACGTGATTGGTCAATATTACTCAGACTACAAGCGTGCTACAAACGGAAACCTGAACACTCGCCGTTCTAAAATCCACGTCCCTGCCGAGAGATTCACCGTTTCTATGTAGAATGTAGAATCTGTAAATACAGATTAGTTATCATTAAACAATTTCTACACATCACAGCTGGCCTCCACCTACAGGCAATGAAAGACATAGCAGCTGCATTTTTAACAATAAAGCCACCTGTCGGCAGTGGGTGTTACAGCTGCAGTTTTTGACGTTCCTGTCTTTTGTGAGCATTTTCACTCTTGATTTTCAAACATATTCACGTCCATGTCTGCAGTTCTGAAGCTGTGCTGTTTTCTTTGCCTGTCGATGGCAACTGAGCTGCAGGTCGAACCGCTGGCTCTGCAGCCCTGCAACTGGATGATAGTGGCTGGGCCTGGTTTCAGTTGCTTAGAATCAATGACAATAGGTGTCCTTGTGCATGAGAAAGGGATACTATAAATAACTCTATCTTGTGTTCATTATCACACAAGTGGTACTGAATGGCATGTACTTCGAGGTAATAAATGTACTCGGCCGTGAGGGAAAATATCTGGGGAGAAGAGATTATTATAACAAATGATGATCAGATGATGAAATAAAGATGCTAAAAATGCAAAAACGTATTTTGTCGTGTCTCAAATAACGGCTTGTTTTAAAAGAGAAAACAGTGTGGCATCTTCCCGTCATGATGACTGTCACCTCTGCATCAATAACAGTCTTTGATTTTGGTTCTTTCAGTCACTTGTTGCATACGATAAAACTATAGTACTTCATTTTGTTGGGAAGTTATAATTAAAAAGCGAATGATTTGCACCTCAAAACCTACATGAACATAAGGTTTGAGAGTTACGTGTCTTGGATTCAGCGGCTTGATCAAAAGCCAGTCTGTACCTGGATGTGATTTAGCATTTTTTTAAGTGTGTGTGAATACTGAGCGTAATTTTCAGGCCATCCACTGTGTGACAAGTCTCAGTGGGAGGGAGGAATCACAGTTTGTGTCTGACACTGCAGCAACGATGGCTTTGTCTTGAAGCCTAGCACAGGAAATCAGCTTCAGCTGTTACTGCCTGAGGATATCACACTGAAGTGAGGACAGTGTCATAGATCCATGCCTTTTGTGAGTAACAGCAGTGATGCTACTCTTTACTTGAATGTGCAGCATCTTTTTGTGGGTCAAAGCTCGACTTTAAGGTTCGTTTCCATTATCAGTGTGGAAGAGTAAGACAAACAGCAATAATGAGGCCTTACAGTTTTGATTACTTCACAAATAAAGCTTTGTTCTAATCACTTGACCGAACAGGAGGCAAACGTCACACACGCCACGAGCAAGGTGAGCTTTTTTCCATGCTGATTGCCGAGGGGGAACATGCCTGTTTCTCCACGCTCTGAGTACAAAGACGGCACGCTGAGCTCCTACAAGGGCAGGCTGTCAAGCACTGAGCCCCTATGATAAGACAACAACAAAGCTGGGAACCAGAGATCAGCTGATTGGAGGTAATTTAATGAGGGGAGCTTTCAGGGGCTCTTACTTCATTATAACTTCAAACAATACACTGATCTGTAGAGCACGGTAAAACCATTTGTAATGGAGCTCGAACAGTCAGCAATTTGAAATTAATGAGTTTGAATTGTCAGAAGACAAATAGAGACTGCATAAGTTTTCGAGAAGCGCACTGTGTTGGCGAGTGAATATGTAGCGTTAAGATCTCTACATTAAGTTTTTTGACTGCCAATTATACATCTATACATCTAAGGTCAGACAAGAGTAATGTTCTGTGCTTACAATGTATTTCAGGGCTTAGTGTGCAAGAAAATCACATTCCAACCATTGTTAAAACTTTAGTTGAATCCCTACTTCTGTTATTTATTGTCACTTTATAATATTTAATAGACGGTTAACACACAATAATGGAGTTGGACATGTTTAGCAATAGTCAACAAATATAACATATTTCTGTATCGTTACATCTAGAGGTGGGAAACGCAGGGTAACTCACGATACGATACGTGGCCAACGATAACGATAATATCACGATACAGCGATAATTGATATATTGCAAGACAATAATCTAATATGATACATCACGATATCTGATTAACTGAAGAATACATTATGACCCTACAAAGGTGAAGTGCAGAAATAATGTAAACACAATTGGGTGTCAGTTTCACAGGTTTTGACACAAATTGAAATAAACAATGATGCAGTGACTCAAATTGGCAGGGAGGTCTGTTTAGAGCACTGAATTTTATTTAAATTAAAATATCGATATTTGGCGCCAGCGATACGATAGTTTTTTCACACCGGTCGGGACGACAATATATTTTGTGACGATATTTTATCCAACCCCTAATTACATCTGTGTCTTACTATATTTTCACTGACTATCCATTTCTAAACCAAGCTCACCTTATGGGAGGCCACAGAAGATTGTTATTGACAAATACGTTAGTGAAAACTTAAAGCTGTTAGATTCTAGTGTTTTATGAAGCATTTGTTAGGTGCTAAATTGCATTAAAAATATGATAAAGAATCTTAAATTAACGCTCCATCAAAGCTCTGTCCCAAATAACTTCTTGTATATTTGGTATTTAACCTACAATGCTAAATTTCGGTTCATTTACAGCTGTATTTAAAACAAAACACATGCATGTATTTTCGATGCTGACTAGGGCTACACCAAAATTAATACTTTCCAGTTTTAAAGGTATATCTTTTGCTTATTTACTTCTTTGGTGTTTTAGAGCCCTTTAAACAGAGACAATCAGAAATGCAGCTGACCCCTTTCTGGTTTGTTGACTCAGAGATTGTGCTTTAAGTATGTACAGGCAGAAAATGTACTTTTGGATGATGTCATAGACAAACACAACACTTCCTGATCGGGTCTTATCAGTCACAAAGTGACCTTCCCCGATTCATCACGCCCAAATCAAATGAGCCTTTTCCGGTACAAAACGAAGTAGATTAGCCACGACTTGAAGCGATTAACTCAACATGAATAACAAACAGAAGGAAATACTGACCTTGTTGTCTACGCTAGCTACTGTTGTGATATAAAATTCTACATTTTTAATGCTAAATCCACTTAGCAAGCTTTTATTCACACGTTTTCTGTTTCAAGGAGAAGGACTGCTGTTTGGGGGAGAGAACCTGTCTGTTTTGTGTGCATTTTTTAACTGCCACTCACATGCCCAGCCTATGTTTTACCCCTTTACCACCAAAATTAGCGCACTGGGTTTTTCAGACCTGGGGAGACCTGCTTAAAGATGCTGATTGTCTCTTTTCCCATTGCCAGTGAAGTATACTGCTTTCGGCCTCTTTTCTGCTGCGTCACCGTCTGAAACGCGCCGGAAACAGGGTTAATAAACAGTGAAGATGTTACTGTCTTTGTTGTATCTATTACTCATTCGGTCTATTTATCAAAACTTGGCGCCGACAAATTAGGAACGATGTTCAAGTGCTGCTCGGACGGACATGGGTGGAATTTGTAGCTGAGGTGACAAGGAGTCGCAGAAGTTACCAACGGAGCACAGCGTCGCGCCGGAAAGGGGGATTAGCGTGTCGACACAGGATCTGTGTTCCCATCAATGCCGTTTGGAGCCGAGGCGATAATTACCCGGGTCTACTGCAGAGTCATTTGACCCGGGTCTGAATGCCGATTGTAGCCTTTCCAGCTAAGCAAAAAAGCCAGGTGTTAGAGGGTTTTTTGACCAGTGGGAAAAGGGCTTGAATGGTCCTGTCATCTATTGTTTTAAGGCAGTTAGTATGGACATAGATTAGTTCTGAAACTGTGCTAAAACACCAGTCTGGAGGGAGATGGTTTTTGTTTTAAAATAACACTTAAAAGCGTGGACGTGGCCTAAATGAATCAAAGGGGTCGTTATAACACTACCTTGCCACTGATGCCAACACCAAGACAAACAGAAACTGTAACCAAGTGCACAAGGTGGCAATCTACTTTGTAAGCTAACTGCCTTTCTAGGGCAAAGAACATTCATTATATTGTCTAGATTCATACTCATGTTGTTTCACTGTAATATATTCCAAAACAGAGGCTGTTATGTTCCTGGAAGCATGAGGGGGAAACAGTGCGAGATAGGGGGGGATGTATGTCAGTGGTCTTGTAAAACAATCAAAGACAAGTCACATCACAATCATCAAAGAGAGCAGTGGAAGCAGTGAGGGGAAGTGAGAACAGAGGTGGAAGTTGGTGGCTGATCGGCACCCACGGTATAACAACACCCACGCTCACCACAACACTGCAGTATAAATATAGCAGGCTTCAACTTTCTGTACATGCAGGTACAGAGGAGCTGTGCCGTTTTGGGCTGTAGCGTGCTAATTTTAGATGTGAACTCAGGCAAATACAAAGGTCCATCATTTTCTCTTCAGAATAAATTAGAACGTATTGTACATGGTGCCCTCGTTTCATTTGCATCCTATCATTTCTTCTGTACAGACTGCTTATTCTGCTAATACAGCTTGAATGTGTATCCATGGATGATGGACCCTCCCTGACCCAGTTACTAAGCTGTCATCCTGCGGAGGGAACAAAGAGGAGCAGCTGTCTATCAATAGCCTGAGTGTGTTTTCAGGGCTGACACAAATAAATCAGAGGACTCACAGCACGTGTTTCTGTTCAGAATCAGCAGGGACTCGACAAATAAGCCCTGCTTTGGTTCCTCAAGTGATTGTTGATTAGATCGATCACATGGAGGTCACTTAAAATGTCAAGTCACCAGTGAAATACAGGAGCACAATTGCTTTTAGTGCAAAACTCTAAACTGCTTAATCAATCAGTTGGTTGGCAAAAAAATGGCAGCAACTAAGAGCTGTTTTCATGATAAATTAATCTCTGGATGTAGTTTACAAAATGTCTGAAAATAATAAATAAAAGGCCCATCGACATCAAAATAATAAAACTAATATAAGAGCTGTAACAATTAATCTATAAGTTTTCAATTATTTAATTAATCACCCAATATTTTGACAATAAATCAATCAGTTTGAGTAATTTCCTAAAGAATAGGTCATAATTGTCTGTTTCCTTCTAAATTTACTTTACTCCTCGATAACACTAAACTGAATTTCTTTGTGTTTTGGAATAAACAAGACATTTGAGCACGTCCCCTTTGGGAAACACTGATCTGACAATTTATAGATGAAGCACCTGATCAATTAATTTAAGAATTGGTTGGAAAGTAATCGACAAAATAAAAAATAATCTCGAGTTAATTGTTATTGAATATATAGTGAAATAAAACAAAGCAGCAAATCCTCATGTCTAGGCAACTGGTGCACAACAATGTTTGGTACTTTTGACATGACAAATGAATGAACCGATTAAATGTAAATGTAAATCTATTGATTTAAAGTCATGAAAATAATTATTAGCTGCAGCCTTATAAGCAGCACAGGTCCACGGTGCTGATCAATCAATTGTTTTTGTAAAGTGTAATTATTGGTCTTGCTATTTTTGTCTGGTAGTCGATAAGAAGCTACATGATTATGCACAAACACTCTGTGGAGGACAAAAGATGTTACTGCAGATGAAACCCTTCACACAATAGGACATATCTTTGTTGTGGAGATTATCTGATGGCAAATGCTCCTGCGATGTGGGGACACGGGCAAGACGTCCTACACACAAACATTACACAAAACATATTAGTAGTTTTGAGTGGTCTGCTTCATTTACCTGCTGATTCACCAGTGTTGATCCAGTCTGGGTTTGCAATGCTTGCTATTGCAAAGATATCTGCTGCCAGAAACAGACACCCTGAAATGATCGTTAGTTTATCCATATCGCCAGCTGATGGAGGGGGGAATGACGCGGAGAAAAGGTTGTCCAAATGTGACCCCCCAAGTGTAGAGACACACAACAAGGTGGGCTGATATCAGTCTAACCTCGCCCCCTTCAACAGGAACCTGCTGTTGTGGTTCTGCTGTGCATTTTGCAGCAACGTTAGCTTCTCCTTCGCGTCAAGTAAGCGAGAGCCTCCAGCTACAAAAGGCTCAAATACGACGCACAAAAGCATCACATCTCAAACGCACGTTGTAGTCCAGCACCGTTAAACAATAGCTCACACAGCGCCAGGGCCCTTGTGTTGTCTCCTCGATCCGTTTAGCAGCAGCAACAGCAGCCGCAGCAGCAGCATCGGGTACAGCTGCGGCTAGCAGGTAGCTAGCTAGCTACTTCCCAGATTCGGGCTCGGTGTGCCGAGCTGCGGCCCAAAGGCTGCTCGACGGCCGAGACCGCGACTGTGCTAGCATTTCAAACACAATGTCACACAGTTAAGGTGGAGAAAGAGGAACAAGCAAGCTCTCCTCACTTCTCAGCACAGATTCCGTGTTTCTAAACAATGGTCTAACGTTAGCTAACCGTCAGGAAAACGAGAACCCATCACCGTCTCATGCTTATTCGAGCCCGATCTGCTTCTCTGCTGGAATAGCATCTGGTACTTTTAGTCCGTTAGCCAGCCAGCTTCTCCCCCTCCTCTTCTTCTGTTTCTTCTCTTTGCTCTTCGGTGAGTAGACTGGACTTGTTTTCTAACGGCTCGTATTTAAATCCAAAAGAGACATAGCAGGTCCCGAGGTGGACGGTAAAACGGCAACGTTATTGTTATGCTTTTCACCCGTGTGCCCACCGTTAGCTCAGCCTCCCCTTCTGCCAAATGACATCAGGCGAACACCCCCACGCAGCGTCGCGCACACACTCACACAAATCGGTTCGTGCGTTCACGTGCTCCTCGGATGCTCGGAGTTCCCACGTTAAGAAGTCGTTCGAGAGATTTCGGTTTGTTCTTGAACTTTTACGTCGTAATGTGTGAATAGTTTTGACGTCACTAAGACGAAGTGTTGTATTTTATTGCTCAGAAATAATGTAAGGGTTAAAAACCTAAGACCTTGTTAAATGTTATAAATTAGCCACAAAATTGGTACGAAATGTGTGAAAGAGTAAAACGTCCTCTACCGTCAAGCTAACATTTACTTTAGTCAACAATATTTGTGCATATGACGAGTATTCTGTAAAATTATCTCCGACTTTTCCTGTTGTTGCTCCGGCTTGAGGGAGCCTTCAGGCGAATTTTCTCAGTGAGGTTGAAATTTTTCCGATTATTCCGACAGTCCATGAATGCGAATATTGTCTTCACGTTAAGAAGTGGGGGTTCGTTCTCTTCTCGCGATACTACACGAAAACGGGGGTCGTGCTGTCCTGAGTCGCCCTGTCGATTACAGTAAGACAGACAAATATGTTTGTCTTTCTTGTTTCTTATTGCAGTTCATTCCTCATGTCTTGTCTTTGTATCATCCGTTTCGGATTTTTGCTTAAAGGAAGCTTTGGGGAAACCAGGCCGAATATGATGCCGAAAATAATATTACATCTTTGGTAGTTCCATACCGCATGATGATGTAGAAAATTAAGTAATCATGTTGCAGATTTACTTAAACCATTAAGATAATCCAATTATTTTTAGTAGTATTTTATCTAAGAACAATACAAACTAATGTATGTCCTGTGTCAAAATATTAATTTCAATATAATATATATATACTGATTTAAGAATGCTCACAAAACTAATCCAAAAGTCTTGACAGAAAAACAATAGCCAATATTTTCAAAATTATTTGAACAATCAATAAATCGTTCAAACAAATACATATCTGACTGCTTATGGTGAAAAAACAGGTCTTGTACTGTTGAGTGTGTGTTGAAAGCATCTTGAATAAGCTACTTCTGAATACTGATGTTTATATCTCACACTTACGTGACAACTCAATGTTGAACAATTAATAAAAAATAACTGTATAGTCAATAGCCTTATCAGAAACAATATAAAAACATTAGTTGCAGCTCTGAATCAATTTACCACAAAGACAGACAATAGTTTTATTCGATCATAGGAGTACTCGGTCTGTGCGCAAGACAGGTTTGAGAGGTTTGTGGGGTACCTGAAGGTATCAGGGTAAATAAACAATGTTTATGGCTTTAGGGTGCTTTGCTAGCCCAACAGCACGTTTCGAGATGTATTTGGGGAGCAACTTTAACCCTAACCATGTCCAACCCTGAGGTTCTACTCAACTACCCTTAGTGTGAAATATGATGTTTTATAACCCCATTCTCTTTATCCAACAGCTATTATTACAAGCCTTCCTTCAGCTAAACATTAAAAACATAATATATGATCATATCATTTTTATGACCGTTTCAATGCTTCCAAATGAATCGCTAATAATAATCCTATTCTTTAGCCAAACATATATCACACTGACAGAAGCTAATGCATAAAGGAGTGTATTGCTGCTTTTACTTGAGTAAATTACCTCAACATTTATACGACAAGCAAAAACAAGCCTAAATTTAGCATCAACATTGATTGAGGAAACTTGCAGTGTGCTTTTAGGTCCCCCTATTGGTTGATGAATGGAACCATATCTGTCATGTTCTAAAAATACCTGCAGCCTGAGCAGCCTTTTTTTAAACCAGCTTTTAACCCTCACACTCCCGATACAGCTCTTAAACGCTACAGTCAGATACAGATTAACGCCATAACCAGCTGTTATTACTGTCATTTCTTTAATTTACATAGATATACAGTTAAATGGACAAAAACATTGCATTATGATTTTCCAGCTCCCTGTTGGTGCTTACAAGTATGGCAGGACAAACTATGCTTGGTGACATCAAATGAATTGTTGCAGGAGGCTGAGGCTTTGAGGTCCTGTTTCCTTTTTTTTTTTTTTAAAGCAGCCAGACACAGCAGCATGCCCAAGTTAAAATCACTTTTTCCTTAATTTTCCTCTCATACTTCATCCACAAACGGTGTATTAATGAGGTGTCCACTAGCTGCCATTGTCTTCTTGCTGTCCACAAATTTTTTCGCAGCCTGTAAAGAGAAGGATGGAGAGTTGTTCAAACAGTCGATAATAAACCAACACATTACATTTTAAACACTACATAGCTCATTTTCTTGCATTACAGAATCTGCATGTGTAGATTAATCATCTTCATGTCACTGTGACTACATATTTCTGAACAACAATTTGAACGAGTTAATACTATGACCACAGAGGTTTGTAAATCACTGTAAAACTAAGACATTAGTCAAAATGTTAAAGTGATAATCTGGAAGATTTTCATTTAAATAAACGTCTGTTAAGTCTCTATCTATCGCCAAATGAGGTAACACAATGGTGACTGAGCCTTTGGCCCACTGATGAAAGCCTTTGCATTTGCAGTATTACAGACTGGCTGTCTGCGTTGACATTCACTGAGAAAAAACACAAGCGGCGCCCAGTTAGTGACGCGTTTTCCATCAGCCAGCACTGATTGGTCTGCCAGAGAGGGTAGGCGGAGCTAAGCGGCTGCTTTTCCGCTCTCTGCAAGTGTTGCGAGTAAACAGTAATCTACTATGGCTGAACAAACAAAGAAAAGATGGATGACTACAGATACAACTTCAACAATAAGTGAAAATCCAAAGAAAAAGAAACAAACTCGACGCTCAGATGAAGCAAACAGTCTAAAAAGGAAAGCGACCGTCAGCGAGGAAAATCAAGAGTTACAACCGGAGCCAACCGTGGACGTCACACATGCAACACTGTCTGGATATCTGGGAAGTGTGCTCCCGCAATTACCGTTTATCGCCATATGTGCCGCCAAAGAGAACAAAACTGAAATGTTCGAGATCGCCACTTTAAATCTCGTTTGCAAACTGCTTAAAGTAAAAATTTAAAAAAGATCAGTTTCATTCTCTTTGGCAGCACCTATTGCCAACACTATTATGCTACCTCATTCAGTAGAAAGTAGTTACTTATAGACGTTTCTTTGAATGGAAATCTTATTATTTTAAAGCTGTATAAATGTATGATTTTTGGCTAATTGGGGGCAGCAGAACAAGCTGTAACCATAAAGGTGCTATGATGAAAAGGTTAGGATCAGTGGCCTCATATCTCTGACAATATGATCATTATGTACACAATATTCAGTCTCTACTAAAGCTTTTTTTTTATGAAAACAGCTGCCTGCTGCTAAATGAGACTTATGAAATCTTTACAAGTTTATCAAAACAGTAAAGTAGAGTCAAAAATATATATTCTGAAGCATAAAAAAAACTCTACATGGAAGACACTGACCATGACCACATCCTCGTGGGTGACGGCATCTACAGCCTGGAGAACAGAGTCCGGGAGCTGGTACGCTGCAGTGGTCAGAACCTGAGCGCCGATCTCCTCCAGCAGGCTCTCGGAGCTCTCTATAGACATCAGGTACTCTGCTTTCACCTGGTTCCTACACAAAGAAACCCAGACAGAAGGTCAACAACATATCAAAAGCTGTCTGCATCTCTACACACAAGTGCTTCACCTCTATAATAACTCACTTTGCTCTGGTGATATCAGCCTCTGATACATTTCCCTCAGCCACACCTTGCACTTGAGCAATGGCGGCTTTGATCACCTACAGAGGACAGCAACAAGCACGACATTTAGTGAAATGAAGATTCTGGCATCACTGCACGTTTTAGATGCTGGTAAATTTGTCTTGGATGGAGTGAAATTTGCAGTCACCTCTCCTGCAGAGTCAGCTTGTGCAATGGTGTAGACGCCAAACAGGCCGGAGTCAGAGTACGAGGCATTGAAAGCTGTGGCCTGAAAGACAGCCAGAGGTCATGTGACATTAGGACACCAATCTTCTGCATTTATAACTCGCGCAATACACGGTTTTATTTCCATTCTTTTTTTAAACTTACATCAAAGGGCTGTGTGGTAGCTTTGGCAATACCCTGGCTGAGTTTGCTGGTGATGTTGGAGCCCCTCTTCACATGTGGCCCGGCTCCCAGGATCCTTTGCAGCACGCTGAAGGCATTAGCTTCCGCACTACCTGAAACACCACCCTCGCTGGCAATCAGGGCATGGACCAGGTCGTCATTGTTCTGCACCCGCAGTTCACCTACACAAAAGCACACTCATTAGTATCATGACAACAAGGCTGTGAAAATTGAAAAGAGCGTAATGTTGCTCTAGAACACGGGTTTTACCTCCACGGTACACAGCCTTAGCTGCAGGCGCTCCAGCCCCACTGCGGACACTCAGGAGCCCCTCACCGAACTGCCTCAGGACAGAGTGCTTTACACCTGGATGCATAAATCAGACAATGCTTATAATACAGGGAGCACTTCATGAGCTGAAAAATTCCACTCATTCCCAGGATAGAAAGTTTTCATGAAAGCGCAATTTTTTGTCATTCAGGCATGCCAACACTTGTAGTGTTTGGTTGCAGGCAAAGTACACCTTTATTACATGTTGAACAAAAGGCCTAATTGCACCGGGGAGTAAAAGCACACAACTGAAAGCACATACGCAGTCTATTAACGTCAAAGAGGGTGTCATTAGTAAAAATGGAGCCTTGAGAAGATAAGCCCCATGATAAAAGGAGGGCAGATGTGACACAGCCATGTGGTCAGACTAAAAAGCACTAGTAAACACTCACCTAGTCCTACAAGAGCCATTCTGCCAGTGGTGAAATTTTCTTCAACAAATGACTGCAGCTACAAGGGGGGGGGACAGGGAGAGGGAGATCTGTCAGAAGACATAATTTACTACTTTCACACAGAACGTAGGGAAACAGAACTAAACAAACATCATACCTGGTTAGAGGAGACACTACCGACCATGTAGTCAGGGCAGTACAGAGAGTTGGACAGGGCGTTTTTGTACGCTGCTTCATGCAGCTTCTCAATGACACCTGCGAGAAGACAAATACATCTCTCTTCAAGTCACAAAAGTTATCAAAGTAATGTAACAGACTTTGGAGCGGAAGAGAATATGTGGGCACCATTTAATTTCGAGAGATTTTAATTGAATCAAAGGTGTGATTTGACTGCACAGAAGAAGGCTTAAATTAGTAAGGATGAATGTTTTAGAGATATGTAACAAGAGAAACATGAACAATTAACACAGTGACATGAGCTTAAAAATTAAATTGATCATCTCGAAGATTTTCATTTAAATAAATGTCTGTTAAGTCTCTATCTATCGCCGAATGAGGTAACACAATGGTGATTGAGCCTATGGCCCACTGATGAAAGCCTTTGCACTTGCAGTATTACAGACTGGGTGTCTGTGGCGACTCTCAAGGAAAAAATCACAAGCGGCGCCCAGTTAGTGACGCGTTTTCCATCACCCAGCAGTGGTTGGTCTGCCTGAGAGGGTAGGCGGAGCTAAGCGGCTGCTTTTCCGGTCTCTGCAAGTGTTGCGAGTAAACAGTAATCTACTATGGCTGAACAAACAAAGAAAAGATGGATGACTACAGATACAACTTCAACAAGAAGTGAAAAGCCAAAGAAAAATGAACAAAAGTCTAAAAAGGAAAGTGACTGTCAGCGAGGAAAATCAAGAGTTACCGGAGCCAACCGTGGACGTCACACACGCAACAATGTCTGGATATCTGGGAAGTGTGCTCCCGCAATTACAGTTTAACTTAAATGTATAAAGTAAACTAAACAGTGAGAGAAGATGAAGACGAAGAGGGAGAAGTGCCGTTTGTTGTGTTGGAGTACAGAAAGCGTTGCTCAGTGCTATCTAAAAGATTGTCATGGCTGAAGATTTATCTGATTTCTACGATGTGGATGAAGACTTTTTCGATGGACGCCCATATCTATTTGAGCTGGAGTATACAGACGCGGAGCTCCTGGAAAACGAGATTTCAGCGCGAGACTTCTCCGAGAGCGAGACTTGGTTACAGACAACAACAGAGAGCATAAGGTAAAGTAGCATGGCTGCCACAGAGTTGTCAGACACTTATTATAACGATACGAGCCTGTCAGTAGCAAAAACAAGCTCTTTTAGTGGCTGTATATTGGCGTATGCGCGGTGCCCCGTTTAGTTACATTGTATCTCATTTGGCGGCTGCCGGCCGGTGCTCCCTCCCTGAATACTGGATCGATTTCAATAATTGTTGTCTCCACTAGTCACTTACACACAAACACATGGGAAAATAGGGTCTAGGTTGAAAAATCCCGAAGTTATCCTTTAAACAAGTTCCTGTACTATGCTAATTCCACTGAGAATCAACGGCCCTTTGTTCATTCACTCACAGATTTGAGCTCACTGTTTGCTCCAAAGTTAAAAGACCGAACTAAAACATGACAGTAAATTATAGAGGTTAATTAAGTGACAGATTAGAGCAGTAATGGACCTGTCTTATATCTAATCTTCTAAACAGTGATCTGAGAACCCCTGTATGCCAATGACAAAGTACAAAATATCTGTCGCAGGTTGCTTTGAAATGCAGATAGTACAAAGCTGAAGTGCTGTTCTTGGTACAAACCTATCTGAGGACACTGCTGAGCCAGAGCCTTGTCAATCTTCACCCTGGGCGTCAGGTCGCTCACCTCCCACGGCCGGAACTCCTGAGCTGCCGTCACGTTGACTACAGACTCCATTAATGCATCTCTGGACACACACACACACACAGTAAGTAATTAAGATCATTTGTTGACAGAAGCATACAGATTAATACATATAACACTCAGCATAAAGATGGCAGCACTTACAGGTGATCTCTCAAACACTCTGCGGTGTAGACCATGGTCTCTCTTGATGATGTTACACTGCAGATAGAAAAGAACACAGATGGTTCAACAGGGTCAGCTAATGTTACTCTGGTATTCTCCTACTTATTTACTTCTGAGAGTGTCTGCGTGTGAATGAGCAGAGAGAACCCTCACTGACCTCAGGCTGCCTCCCAGTGATTCCACACTGCGACAGATCTTGAAGCCAGACGCACCCTTGTTAGTCTACAAAAAGATACATGTACAAATTTAAAGAGCTTGTTGCTGATGGAAGAATATAGAAGACGAGTCAAGTCAAACTAAAAGTCAGCTGTCCATAATTATATAATGTGACTTATGTCACAGTAAACAGCTATGAGAAGGAGCCTGTGTACATCTCAAAATATGATATTAAAGAAATGGTTTAGTTTTCCTGAAGGCACAATTACGCCTTCACAAATTATTCACTAGTTACCAGGTTGGCTGCCAGTCGTAGCACATGAGAGACACCCTGGTTTTCCGTAGTCTCATAGCGACTCCCAGCTTTCACAAACACACCGATACTGGACAACGGGGAGTAGTTCTCCAGCGATGCGATCACCAGACCGTTTGGAAGCTTGGACACCTGAAGCAGAAAAATTACTTCAATTAAACTGTAAACAAATAACTTTCTGTTTAAATCATTTATAGAAAAAGCAAGTGAAGCAGCAGAATGATTTTAGAGTATGAGACGAGTGCAGGCAAGGGCAGCACCTACCTGGACATTTTGGGGAGGGAGAGGCGCACCTAAGGACTTTGCGCGGCCTGACAGGGGTTCAGTCAGAGCCTCGTTCCTCCTGGCAGCCGCATAGCAACGTTTCTGTGAGAGGTGATGACAACAAATATCAGACAAGAGAGTACTCACACTGAACTTGTTTTCAGGTGATTCAGCCTAAAAGTAGTTCAAACATTAGGGTCCAATGAAAAGTTCAGTTGAAGGATATATGCTAGGTACAGCTTTCCACAAGCTGAGGGCTGACAGTAGATTAGACAAATATTAAACCCCATGAAGATTAACATAACCTCTAATGTTTCATAACACATGCTGTCTTCTACCAAGCTCTGTTACACATAAACACCAACAACGAGAAAAATATCAGGGGTTAAATATTGGGGGTTAAAGCGCCAACAATTATGTTTGTTTTGGTACATAAAATCTAGTCTAACTGATCTTTTATCGTTGGTTTCTATTTAAAAATTACTCGATTATTAAACATCTTCTAGTCTGTGAAAGTTTAACACAGTCTTCAACTATTTCAACAACTACAGGACTATAATCTAACGGTACAACTGCCTTTATCTGTTTTATCAATGTATTCCTCAAGTTTGTTTTCATTATCAGCTAAGAGTACTTCGTAAGTAACATGTAAAAATATTATCCTATGTTTCAGTGGATTTTCTTGTTAATAATATCAACAAATAAGCATGTCCTTGAATGTTAGTGAATGTGTATACGCCATATGATCATGTCCATGTATGGCATGTCAAACAACAGACACCGACAGTGTCATAAAGTAGAGTGGGGTAGGGCTGGAGTGTCCTAAAATGACCCATGCAAATTTAGGACATTGAAACCACAAACACACTACATATATCCTGTCAACAAAGCCTGAGGACACTGTGTCAGCGTATAAGTAAAATATATGAATGTCAACTAATTATAAATGTCAACAAAATAGGAGATCTTGTCCTCTGAGAAACATCTTGAACAACTAAATTCAGATACACGAGTCCAGAGATGACCTTCAGGTTGCATCCAGCTGCGCAAAGAACAACATAAAGCCACAACATACGGCAAAGCTACGCAGAATAAACAAGCCATTTTCCACACGTAGTTCGTATAATCAGTCGATGCAGTGATAATTAACTCGGTTGTAAAACCAGGCAAGCAAGCCTCGACAGTTACGTTTCTTAACCTGCCATAGCTAGCCACCTAGCGTGCTAACTAGCCGGCAGGCTAACAGCAGCCAATTGCGGCTTCACTTTTCGAGCAGTTTGAGATCCATAACAAACAGAGTTTAGCTCCTGTCGGCTACTCAGCTCAGAACAAACTAACAATACACGGGACTCACGGGGAGATTGTTTAGAGACCGGATTCCTCTCATGACTCCTCCAGACTCTCTCCTTCAGACAGATATGGCGGCGGGCTGACGTCTTACCCACAATCCACTGCACCGGGCAGAAATACCAAAGATGATAAAGGAGGACAAGATAAACATTTGCAGTAGGTTCATACACTAGTAAATACCGCTAAGTGTTAAATTTGCTACTCTGAAAATGTGTCGGTGAAACACTGTAAAAAGACTGCACAGTTATTAAATTAAAACAAACTTTTATATTGAAAGTTTTTCAACCTATTAAAACATGACCACTGAATGTATATTTCTACCTCTGCCTTAAATTTAAAAATGTCAATATTTTTAAATGTGTATATTTTGCCTACGTTGTATATTTTTAGAAAAATTAACATATTTCTAAAATATCCTTATTTTTGTATTTTTATGTTGTCTTATTACTGCATCCTTTTTTGCATATATATTTTATTTTATATCTAATATTAACTCTGTAATTGGAGCCTCCTAGCATAAGAATTTCACACAGTTGTACCTGTACAACCAGAGTGACAATAAATGTCTTGAATCATAATGCAAGTTTCTGAATTTAGCTTGAATTTTGCATTAGAAAAATAGATATCAAGCTTAAAAAAAACACTCAGTTTTTTACCTTTCAAAGTTGTTCTTTAAAAGCAGCCACTAAATATAGAAATATATTCATGAAGGTGGTTCGTAAACTATCATAAACCCTTTTGTTATGTGGTTGGAATATCGTTCCCCACCTTTACCTAGTCCGTTAATAAGGCATGCAAATATGTGAATGAAAACTGAGAACATTGTCAAAATTATAAAACATGTTGAATACACTTTTTTTTTTAAAAAAGCATTTTGTTACACCCTTTTATTGAAAAAAAGAGTGCCATAGTGCTACTAGTGGTTTAAATTGCAAATGGGGACTTTCAGTCAAAACATTTTTAGCAAAAAAACAAAACAAAAAAAACACCAGCATTCACGGTAAATTATTAAACATCTTTATGAGAACCTACTCCATTTAAAAATCACTTAAATGCATGACGCACACTACATTACAAAAATATACTCAACATATTACAGGCAATGAAGACAATCATTCAGAACTTATAAAGTTTAAATACAAAGACACTGCACACGTAAGACATCTCTTTTTCACAGGTAACCTTTGAAAATGATCACAATGAGATTCTTTGGCCCGTGGAGCATCTTTTGATTGAGTGAAATGTTTACTTATTAAGAAAAAAGCCCTCACAGGTCGTCACACCCTAATAAATACGTCACATAACAAATGATACAAAAATACATTATGTTGGCTGGGAGGATCTTCACAGATTTGAGGTGCTCGGACATTAAAACAGAACCATCAACATGTTCACATCTTACAGAGAGTGAGTTAAGACCGCTGACTGAGTTCTCCATCAGTCTATCAATGAATCCATCACTTGAGCTTCATGTGCGACTCTTCATTTGTCACCACGAGAAAGAGGGACCTCAAGTGAGTGAGACTCCTAAAGCAGTCTTCGATTAAAACACTTTACTGTTTGCCACCAGTAACAGCTCAAACACTGTTGTGCCAGATTAAGGCTGCCCCCTGCGGTAAGCCGTTTCCACAGCTCTGAGCGTTGTAGTGCGGGGTGCGCTGTCCCCCAATGAGGGTGCAAATAACCACAAAACATTTCCTACAAGACACACTCGTTCAGTTGTCATTTGGCGTATCGGGGCAGCTGCTCATGCAGATGTCCTTCCTCAGCTGGAGGGACACACAGCTGAGCCAGCTGCGACTGGTGGGCATCTCCCCGACGATCTCCCACGTGTCCGTCTCGTCACAGTACCTCTCAATGGTGTCATGATACCTGCAGGATCGTCAGAATTAAACCAGTTGTGTAGTCACACGTGGCAGAAAAAACTGCAGAAGAAGAAAGGTTGTAAATGTGTCTGTCCCTCACCTGTCCCAGCCTTCTTCTCCCCCCAGGACGTAGATCTTTCCGTCCACCACAGCAGCACCGGGCCGGTAGCGTCGTTCTTTCATGGGGGCACACATGGTCCATTGGTTTGTCTTGGGATTGTAACACTCGACTTTATCTGTGTTCTCTGTGGAGGCATGCCATCCACCTGGGGAAGCAAAAGAACAAGAGAGTTAGCAGTGTGAGTGGCTGCTGAGTTTGTCGATAAGCGTGTACTGTGTTGTGTTACGCACCGATGACATAAAGCTTTCCTTTCAGCGTACAAGCAGCCGAACCAGAGCGGGCGATCTGCATGGGGGCAACCTCCGTCCACACAGATGTTTTAGGGTTATACACCTGAGCGAGGTCCGTGCCATCGCCATCCTCCAGAACTGCACCACCTATGCAAGAAAAAAAGGGGTTTTTTTCCCAGTACAAAAGCACAACCTGAATGTGTGTAAGCTGCGTTTCCTACCAGTAACATAGAGCAGTCCGTCCAAAGCGACCACAGCCGGGCTCGTGACGGCCATCTTGACAGATTCAGTGAACTGCCAGGAGTTGGTGTGAGGGTTGTAGCACTCCACCGAGTCCAGACGGGAACGTCCCTCCCACCCTCCAACTGCATATACGAAGCCATCCAGCATCACCAGGCCTGAGCAGAGGGAGATAATCAATTTACTGATGACAACAACTGCTTAATGCCCTTGTCAACTTAACAAAACATGCCAAAACAGAGGCCACTGAGAGTAAGAGATCTTGCTTAGTTTTCACAGTTTTTTGGGAGAAGTTACTTGAAGTAAATTTAGTTTTTTGTGGATGCCAAGTGGATAATTAGAAAGACACACAGTAGCCAAACACAAACAGTAGCCACAAATTTACGACTGCATCTGTGTCGGCCAGGACAACACCTTTGTCTTTTCGGACATACAAAAGGTGTTAAGAAGAGTCTGCTAGTAGACAGAAAAACAATTCTCCGCCTCTGGAGAAATGGGAATACAAAGTAGATAATAAAAAAATTACTAAAAAATAGCAAACTAAAGTGTTGCGATGCTTTCTGTTGAGCAAGCGATGTCACCTGAGTCAGCTGGGGTTGAAGACTACAAGATATAAACTCAAATTAAAATCTTTGAGCTTACATGACCTCAAACACCTGAGTCGCTTACCCATCTGTCAGGTTGCACTGTAAATTGCATTATGGGAAATGTAGGCACAAGTTTTTTTTACGGCGAATTAAAAGAATTTAAGAATTACCATATCCTACTGGGCACAATGGTGCAGTCTTTAGCACTGTTGCCTCACAGATAATTGGTTCATGGTTCGAATCCCGGTGCGGACGTAGTGTGTGGAGTTGTGTGTTGCATGCGTGGGTTCTCTCCGGGTACTCCGGGTACTTATAGGTTAGACTCATAGGTTCATTGGTGGCTCTAACATTGGCCGTAGGTGTGAATGAGTGAGTGTGAAAGGTTGTCTGTGTCTGTGTGTCAGCCCTGTGATTGACTGGCGATCAGTCCAGGGTGTACCCCGCCTCTTGCCCAATGACAGCCCCCTGAACAGGAGAAGCGGTAAAGGATGGATGGATATCCTTTTGGGTCAAACCTGATTATTTTGTACTTTTTATTAGAAGTTACATTAAAACAAAAAAAACACCTCACAATAATCTCACTTTAGAAAGGTTTCATGTTAACAGGTGAATTACTTCCTCCTGCTCATTATTTACAACTTGCTGTGGACACATATCTACCTCCTTCTACACCTCTATATCACCGTATTATAAATAATTATTAGGCTAATGTAGTACTTTGTGGAAAAGTGTGCAACACATGACAGGGTCTTCATACGGAGACTGCCTCACCTAACTCAGAGCGAGCTACATTCATGGGAGCCATCTCAAACCAGGAGTCGAAGCAGGGGTCGTATCGCCACATCTCCCTGCTGGCCGAGCCGTCAGGAAACTCTCCTCCAGCCAGATACAGAGTGGAGTCTACAGAGAGAGAGGAAGGTTGTTTCTCATTTCAGGAGGGACACAATAAGGAGAGCCATTATCCTGTCAGTTTTAATCCGAGTGTCGGTGCTTCCCTCACCCGACACGACCAGCCCGTGTTTGCTCACAGCGAAGGGAAGGCACGCCAGATTCTTCCACTGATTCGTCACGGGATCGAAGCTCTCGACGCTGCGCAGCACCACCTTGTCATCCTCCCCTCCGACTGTCACTATCACCTCAGCTGTCCCTGTTGCCATGGTAACAAGGGAGGAAAAAACAGGAGTAGTGAGCCAAGACACGCTACACTTGACGGATACGGATGCAGTTATAAAGGGCTGCAATTTCAGCTTATTTACATTCATTCATATGTTAACTAGTTTCTTTTTTAAATAAAATTTTGTCTGGGAAAAATGGTATAAATAAAGCTAAAAAAGACTCACACTAGGTTGACAGAGCGAAGAAAAAGATGAAGATGAAAACATCATGTGATTGGCTCTCAGTCGATATGAATGTGCAGGTTGTGTGTTCACCTGTGGACCTGCGCGGCCTCGCTCTCGGGCAGTAGAGCTCCCCGCGGCGGTCCTTTAGCAGCAGGTAGTCTTTGGCCTCAGAGATGAGCCTCTGGCAGGCCTGGTTCTCCTTCACCACATCCAGAGACTCGATCACATCGTGCAGGTAGTAGGGGCTGATCAGAGGCAGCCGGATGTGCTCGAGGACCTTCAAGAAACAAATGGATGAAAGTAAATGTGATGAACTTTACCTCGAGGGATTGTTGGTCATAGATGGACATTCTTGGGGGAAAAACAGCAGCATGAAAGACGAAAAGTTAAGATAAGATAAGCCTGAAAAATACCATACAAACAGAAAAAGAGGGGTCTGTTTACATTGGGGCCCATCTCATTACTGCCAGTAGTGTTGGCTGACAGTGGTGGCATGTAAACCTGATTTATGGAAGTCGTAAACACTAACAGCTGCTGAGTTGAGGGCTCTTTCACGCTTCACCATCAGCCCTAAACACACACGTCTGTGGGATTACAGTAGTACGAGTGCAGACTTGAGCTGTACCTGAGCCGGTGTTTAATAAACAGAATCTGACCTTTTCAAAGCTCTGTTTGCGAGACGAACATTTGTTCAACCACAACATGGCCGCCTCAAACACCACCTCCTCTTTAAGCACATTGAGATGGTCACTGGCCAGGATTTCTGTCAGCTTGTCCACACACAGAGACAGGAACTCCTCCTGGTGGAGAAACAAACAAACAAGAGACGAAAGAAAGAAGTGTAAATAACAACCTGCTCGACCTGCTCTCTAAACAGACACAGACCTGCATTCATTAGGTGTCGAAACAATTAAACAACAACAAATCCAAGTTTTAATTAACTTACTGAACATGATTTATTTACTTACTTTTCAATATGTATTTTACTATTTCCTTTTAAATCAATGAATCAATTTCATATCACTTTTGGGTCATTTTGATAATCAAGTGTTTAACCTTGTGAACATCTCCATGTGGTGTTCTTCATGTGCTACAAGACATATCAGGGACAACATCAGCATCATCTCCATGGCTAGGCCTGTCTGCTTTTAAACTGCAGTGTACCAAGGACAGGCTGAACAACATGTTTTCAGATTGGCAGGTTTGAGACGTCACAAACCTAAGGAGCCAATCCCGTTAATGGACGGGGTGACGCGATATCATTATGTGTAACCTATGGCAACCACTTCGGCGATGCGCAAGCCAGCTGTAACCGTCATCGTAATATTTGCAAACTCACTACTGACTACTAACGTTAATGTTACTACTACTAATTACTATGTTCAACAAGTTGCCACTAAACGATGGCAGAGACGTGTTTTGTTTGCAGCTGTCATTTGACGAAAGGAGAAATGTAGTGCATAGTAGGCGGGGCCTATGCAGATTCAGGGATTTTTAATGAGGGAGAAGGAGGAGATGCCTTGGGAGGATTTTTTACGAGCTAATTAAACATATTTTGCAGACAAAACATATCAGACACAATTTATTATTTTCAAGCAGAGCATTTTATATGTCTTAAAACATCCCTGGAGCTGCTCTTTCAGTTGTTTTAGACAATGAACTGGTTTAACAACCCCATACCAGCAGCAGAAACACTGTGAAAATGTGTTGTTTAAATGCTCTGAGCAATAAAATCCATCTTCTTTGTGGTCTTAATGTAGTTTTTACATTAAAATATAGAGCTAATGAACTAACTAAAGAAGGGAGAACAACTACCATCTGAGGGGTTTGTGAATGCAGCAAGTCTCCATGGGAGTAAATCACTTGTATGAATGCTGACAGGCAGGTGGATTATCTTTGTTAATCCCCTTTCACACATGAAACACACCACACTGCCAGCTCCAGCTATCCTGTGGAGGTGCTTGCTGGTGGCACGTGCAAAGGCAATGTAGTATTAACTTAACAACAGTGTTAATGATGATTTCTTTCTCTTATTGAATGGACACAATGTTCCTGTGACTTCCAAACACAGGTTATTACATTTGACAACAGCTGCTTTTGGAATAATGGAGTGTAATTTTAAGTGGTTCGATGCTGATTGATACTTATACAAAATAGTGGCAATTGCAGGATTTTGTTGTTGCTGATACGCTGATATATACCATGACCGATATTTGTCAACCCTTTATACTTTGGAATCTTCTCCTGTACAGTTCCATAACTTTGTGAATTTATTCAAGGGCTGCAATTGACAATTGTGTTATTGTTGTGTCTATTTATTATTAGAATATTTAGAATATTTATATATTAAAATCATATATTTTAAAAAACAATTGGGACAAACAACAATAACAGCATATCATCAGTATCCACCACTGAATTCTATAAAATAAAATACTGGAAAAGGCCTAAAATAAACATTTCTGCAGTTGATACAATGCGTGACGCGAGCCGTTGACTTCTCAGACGATCTTATATTATTGTCTCAAAGTCTCATACAACAGGTGGCGAAAGCCCCTTTAAAAGATGTCACGTAAAAACAGCATATTTTACATGAATCCTAAAGATGAAGAAGTTTTCTTTTTTTATTCCTCTACAGGAGAGACTTGATGGCAATCACGTGGAGAAGGAAAAGTGCATATATCCGCACCAGAAATGAAAATGATATCATCAGAAATCCAACATTATCCATCCCCCTAAAGCAGGAAATCCCTCATATTTGAGAAGCTGGTTTTGCTTGATGAAGAACTTAATAATTAACTTTCTGTTGATTAACCAATTAATTAATAGACGACCAAAAACACAACATTTTCCATCTGCTTGTGTAATCTATTAACTGTTAACTGTTTCCCTAATGGATAAAGTTACTTGTACTGTGACAGAGGATTTTATCAATCTTGACCAAATATGTTGGCATTTGATTTCAGCTGCAATCATAACAAAGATGACATAATAATTCATGGCTCCATCAGCCTCTCACCTGCTGATAAACACTGCTGAAGTGCTCCAGAATGTAACCCATGCTGCTGTTCTCCAGCCTCCTACAAGAGTGGGCCTCAGCGAAGCAGTGAATCCCCACACAGTTCATCTCATCCATCTGACGCTCCATAAAACGACAACAGGCCTCTCGCACGGCCATCACGTCCAGGAGATTGGCTGCTGCCAGCAGAGCCTGCACCACGAAAGAGTTAGTTTCAGCACGGATGATCTGTCTTGAGTGGAGATAGCAGCTGAGGAGAAAAGGAAAGAGGTGATACTTTACCTGCACGTTTGCTTTTGAGATGTAGACCTCTGATGTGTAGGCGTAGCTCACCAGCATGCCAATCATCTGAGGCTCAACTCCATTAATGGCAACTCGCTCCTGTTTGGACTCTATCAGGTCAGTGGAAAACATGGCCTGAGGAGACAGACAATTCAGAAATGCTTATGTGATTTTCTAGCTTATGAGCATGAACATGGCCTCGTTGTGTGATGTTCACCTGAAAGTAAGAGCTGAAGGAGGCCAGCACAATGCGATGGCAGGGGAACTCCTGTCCTCCACAGCACAGGGTCACATCACAGAAGGCGTTGTTGAGCCGCAGGCTGTTGAGGCCCTGCAGGACGGTGTTGGGGTGCCTGGCCTCCACAAACAGGTAGTCGTCGCTGCTCAGAGAGGCTGCAGGAGGAGCTGCAGCGGCGATGCTGGCCTCCTCAGGGATCGGGAAGGTGACGTTGATAGTGGACGGCGAGGGCAAACCGGCGTTGACGGCAATTATTTCAGCCATGTCTCACTTAGTGAGGCAAGCCCGGGAGGAGGAGGGTTAATGGAGACAAAACAGAAAACATAGTGAAGACACTTGCACGTCGAATATTAACTTCTGGCAACATCAATGACTTTAATACTATTCCGGAAAGGCTGTTATGCTAAGTTAGCGCCTACAAGCTCTATTTCAAGAGTGACATTTGTAAACAGTCACGAGAGAAGCACCAAGGCGGAGAGACGATCTGAGATTGTCTATTAGCTCACTAATGAGGCTTACCTCCGGTGTAACGGCTCGTCTGCTTTCTGTGGACTTACACTGGTCAGTCGTTTCAGGTTTACACCTACAGACAGGTGAGATGAAACACTCAGAAGTTGTTACAGTAAAACATAATTACCTGATTGACATAATCGTGACCACAACGGTGCAAAACACGCTCTCCCACATACAGTTTAGCGTCAAACGGTAACGAGAAGCAGTTAATGACGCCCCTCACCGGAAGTCCCTCCCACCCACACAGCGTATGACAAGAGACGTCATGTGGAGTACTTCCGGCTTCGTGTCCGTTCCTTTTTAATTGAATTACAGTTATTAGTTATCTCACGTTAAGGTGAGACAGTAAAATAATAATATAAATAATAATAGTAATATACTTTTTTATATAGTACTCTCCTTAACAAGGTCACAAAGGGCTTTAGGGGCAAGTAGTTGATAAGAACAAAATAAATACAATTATAAACAATAATAATAAACAATGAAATTATTTACTCAATTGCTATAATTATTCCATAATTCAAATTAAATCACTGAATTAATGTTGGATTAGTTTATATGTTCCATCTTATGAAGTTTTTATGCATCACAGCATGGACAAAAATGCTTGTTTTAGCTGTGAGTCTGTGTATATTAATATTTAATGTTTAATATTTAATGTCTAAGTTAGGCATGTAGTTTTTAGTTTAATATTTAATATTAAATGCTTACATACATTACGTACATAGAGAGCAAAGTTAAACCGGAGTCAAATTCCTTGTATGTGTACATGCCTGACTGATAAAGCTGATTCTGATATTAATGCATACATGTGGATTTATCTAAATTCAATGAATGTGAACTTCATGTTTTAATCAAATGTGACTTTATTTATCTCCTCACACCCATTACCTCTAATACTGTGCTGTGAAATTTATTGATTTATTTGCTTACGTTTTCTTCACTGCAGTGCAGTGAGTTGGCTCCTTGTGTTAGCATACCTGTCTTTAAAACGTAATGATATACCTAGGTGCCATGTCTTTGTCCCCACATGGAAGTTGAGTCTACCTAATGTAACTGTGTGACCAGACTTGTGTCCCCACAATGTTACTAATACAAGTCGGTTCATATAGTCAAACTCATACATATGCAGCAGAGATTATGAAAATGGAGACATTATTTTAGTAACTCAATTTATTTTTTTTATAATTATGTTGTCCACATTCAGAATGATTATAAATAAACATACAACAGCGCAACATAATCCATTAATGTCCCTATTTACTGATTTATGGAGACAAACAAAAGCTGTTGCTAATATTTTAGCACCTGAAATTTGTTATAACATGGATTATAATGTATAAACAAAGCAAAACACAATTATTCCAGGGATAGGTGGAGGAGAAAGAGTTTTCTGAATCATCTTTGTTTTTAACAGAAATTCAATCTATTTGCTTTCTTTACAAAATATACACACTCATTATTAGGTTTCAAGCAGATCATAATTCACTGTTCATGTTGTTTAGTTCACAAGCAGCTGTCCTTCATGATGCCAGGAGCCTCCAGAGCGTTCTTTCTGCGAGCAGCCGCCTCCAAGATCTTCTTCCTGGGTCCCAGCTGGATGCGGATGCCTTTCAGGTCTTCATCAGAGCAGAGCATTAAAGCCTCCAGGTCCAGGTGCTCTCTGCTGAATGCAAGGGCAAACTCTGGCAACGAGATGGTGGACAAGAATGCATCTAAAGGAGAGGTCTCCTCATCTTCATCGTCATCCAGTCCCAGATCTTCCTGATCCCAGGGCAATTCAGCATCATCATTCCCCTCTAAGCCGGTGGCGTCTTCGTCTGCCTCAAACAAATCATTCTGAACGAGGTAGCCAAGACTTTCGTTGGTCCCGCCGGGGATGTCCTCTGAATCCAGCCCCATCTTCTTCATGAAAATTAGACCTCCAAGGCCAGGCCTGTTGAAGATGGACTGTTTGACTTGGCCTGGTTCTTCGTTGTCATCGTAATCTCCGAAGCCCATCATTCCTTCTTCATCTAACATGTCCTCGTCCTGCTCATTGAAGACATCCAGAAACTCCAGGTTTTCAGAGGCTCCTTCCTGTTTGAGGAAAATAACGTTCCCGTCTCCTCCTGGTCTCTGCAGTGTGCCTTTATCTTTCTTCCCCATCTTCCTCTGCAGTGTGCCTTTTACCCTGGACGTAAGAGAGCCGGATTTTTCCATAGCAATAAGCTTGGAGAACTGCTCATTCATGCTGTTTATTGAGCCACCGTTTGAGAACGATGAGGACATGCTGGCCTCTGAAACAGACCCAGTATTGCCTGCACCACGTTGCATTTTATCCATCTTGCTCTGGTGCCTCTTCTTCACCTTCTCGCAGAGTTTCACACGCTTCTCTGCTTCTTTGATGGCCTCCTTCTTCACATTAGCGACCTTCTTTGGGTTATGGTTGGTCTGCTGTGAGGCAGCGCTGTCCAGAAAGCGCACGCAGTCCATGCGGTCGCGAGAGGCAGCCACGTCCATAGCTGTGTGGAATTCATTGTCCAACGCAAAAAGATTGGCACCGAAGTTGACCAGAAAGCTGAGGATGTGCATGTGGCCGTTAGCTGCAGCAAGGTGCAATGGTGTGTTTCCCCAGATGTCACTCCTATTGGGGTCTCCTCTGTGTGACACAAAAGAAAGATTTGATTAATGTTATAATCTAATTAACTACTTTTGCTCAAATTATAATAATTCCTATTTTGTTCACTTCACTTCATCAAACTTCTTATCTAAGGTTAGATAAGAGGTTTGATACCACTGTCATGTCTGTACAGTACATATGACAGCCTATTAGCTTAGCCTATCTTAACGACTGGGAACAAGGTAAGACAGTTAGTCCGGTTTTGCCTAAGAGTTAACAAAATAAACCTGATAGCACCTCTTAAACTCATGTACATGCATTTTCAAATTAAGATATAACATGTAATTTAGTGAAATTTAGAGGTGCTGTCAGGTGGGATTTGTTGCCTCTGGAAACAGACAGGTTAGCTGTTACCCTGTTTGAAGCCTTTAAGCTAAGCTAAGCTAACTGGCTGTTGCCTCCAGCTTCATGCTCACCATACAGAAATGATCATTATTCTTATCTGAATCTGTGTGAGAGAATTAAAAATGACATTTCTAGTAATGTCCAAGTGTTCATATGAATGTAAGAATCAAGAAAGTTCTTGAGAGTAAGAAAAATTAAGAAGATTTGGCCGAGGATAATTAGTAAACTATTAAGATGTAAAGTCCTCCAGGGCTGCGCCTCAGTGTCACGGCCATAAAAGTCTTGATAGCTGTATTCCTGCAACAACTTGTCATAAATCCTGGCTCCTGCTGGCAATGAGCAAAGCGGAAATGCTTCCGATAATCCTGGCCACGTAGGTGAAATACGCCCTAGCGAATATTCTTTTACCATCATTCCTAAAGCTCATTGTCCAGTAAGAATGTCGTGCTACATTTTAGCCTGGATGGAGGTGGAGGTGGGGGTGGTGGGGACAGATAAAGGGCTCTTTTGTTTCACAGGATGGCTGCTGCTGATTAAACACTGGCCCAGCTAACAAGAGAGAGCAGTCTAAGGAGTGGAATAAAGTGTTAGCTCACAGTATTACAGGAAAGGATATGTAAACAAACATGTTGTCAAAACCACATCAAATCCTAAATAACTGATGCTACGAACTATATATATTTCTGTCTTAGTACAGCGACTGATCTGTAGGGCTTGGCAAATTCTCTCTGGTTATAAAACCATTCCAATAAACCTGAGAGCGCAGAGGTTCAATGGAGACTATTGAGAGTGTCTCAATAGGCTATATGAGAGATGAAGCAGAAGTGACAGAAAGGATCGTAAGAGGCTTACTCTCGGCTGCAAATGAGCTGAAGAGCATCGACATGTCCATGGAAAGCAGCCAGTAAGGTGGGAGTCATGCCATCCTCATCCGCAGTGTTCAGGTCCTTCCTTGTGGCCTCCTTCAAGAGGTCCAAGTATCCATCAATCGCTGCTTTGTGGTACCGAGACATCTCTTAAAATAAAATAAAAAAACAGAGGAAGTCAAAACAAATCTGTCACTTTCTTTCAGTTTTTCCCTCTTCCTGCCTCAGAAACACAGACCGCGCAGACCCGAGCAGACAAAGTGATCACTGGGCGGCAACATTTCAGCAGCTCCCGGTCATAAAACAAAAGCAAAGTCCAGGTCACTGCTGTGAGCTGCACATTTTCCTCCAACACCATTACTGCCAGATCATTGCTTAGTGCTTTAGTCACGGTGTGTTCACAGCAGTGTTGAAATAACAAATTAGATTTCCATTATGTGTATGATATTAATAAAAGCATAATATTTTTGGATGATTAGCTTATTACTTTAAAAAAAACAGCATTATGCATTATGATGTTATACTTATGTTGAGGCACATTTTACATTTGGTTTACTCTTGGGGTAGTGTGTATGATATATGTCAAATTACAGTCAGCAAAGTTACTATAGCTGTCAAATAAATGTGGAGACATAGTACAATATTTTCCTGTTCATAACTCTGATTTTTGACTATTGGCTGTTGTTGCATGATTTCAAATAATAAAATAGCTATTAGTTGACATATCTACGTGTTAAGTTATAATGATGTTGGCATAAAATAGTGTGGCCCCTTTGAAGTCTCATTTGAACAAATATGGCTCACTATTTAATATGAATCTAACACCCCTACGCTAGACAAACTGAATGTGTTTACAGTTAAGTGTTCGCTTGGCTGAAAATAAAAAAGGACTCTTCTTGCAAATGTTCACCTTTTTAGCCACAGTAAAGTACCTGCTCACTTGTATTTGATTGTGTAAACCCGCTGTCGTTTTATTGTTTAGCCACCAGAGGGCGCTTTATCACATTCATTTGATGCACTTGACGCGTGTTCAAAATGTAATGATGGTCATGTAGTGATTCAACAGTGTGTCGGTCAATGCTTGTAACACAATTGTCTTAAATAACTACTAAATAGAAATCACTAAATTTATCATTGTACCTCTGCAACAGAGGGACCTACAATGTAATTATCACTCAGAATGAACCGAAAAGAAGCTTGATTTCACGTTGCTATAAACCAGCTATGAGAACATGTTTTTGATCAAATTAGATCATTAGATGTCATGGAAACCGAACGTAGACCCAGCCTATTTAAAGGCCGCGCACCGTTCTGAGTTCTCTCTTTGCAATTGAACTTTGACACAAGGTGACCTTTTGCGAAACCCAGCTGTGGAAAGCTAACTTTTGGAAAGCGTTGGAAGACAATCTACTTGGAACAAATCTACTTGGAACAAATCTACTTGGAAAAGGATCTTGGACAACAAAACATCTACTCAGCTTTTCTGGAAAAACGAAGAGCTTGAGGATGGCCGTCCGTGGACCTCTGGACGACGAGGGACGCCTGCTGATGGGAGACGCTGATGCAGGTAAGACACATTTTCCATTTTTGTTTAATATGTACCTATGGCTGATTCATTAATGAATCTCTTGAAAAACGTTTTAAAGTTGTATCAGTCAAACGTGTCTAATGTAAAGCACCGTGTTAATAAGTGTGTTTGAAAAACACATTTGTAGAAAGCGGCATTTTACTAGCTACATAATATTTCCTTGTTAAATATTTTATGGACATTATGTCTAAAATATCGCGGATCAGGTGTGGAATATATTAACAATGAACGTACTGATTTAAAATACTTTGTTTTTTTTTAATTTGCAGAGATAGTGAGTGTAAAGATGTAGTGAATGTACTATGTATAGTTTAGGTATGATGATAGTAAAAGATGGCGACTAGGCCCAATTTTATAAAATGCTAAAATGTGATTTTCTTGCACCATGGAGACGATGGAACTCTTAGCTAGCTCCGGACGTTAACAGTGTCACCAAACCAGGGCACGTTCTTCGGTGTGGATCCAAATGTGTCTCTTTAAATGAATATAATTTAATTGAATTGACCAGCATTACGTTTTTAATTAGCTCTCATTTTAATGTGTTTAGGCTATATGCGCTTATACTTAATGTGGCGCTTTTCATTCAGAAATACTCGGAACCAAATTAGCTTTCATAGAGTTGTGTGTTGTTTTTTATACGCTGATATTTGTCACCACAAACAAGCTAGTCATCATAAAACTTTGATACACCAGCTGCCTAATATGGACTCAACAGTGTGAGCTGGCAGGTGATTTCTTCTTTGCAAACTCTATTAAGCTTTCCTTCTCACGTCCTGTATATGGTTGTAAAGGTTCTCAGCGCTGAGAAAGGTTTGTGTGAATCAGTTACGTGTGTTAATTAACTAGTAAAACAGGCCTATGTTATATTGTAGGCTTTTTTCATTCATGTATGAAAGTTATAACTACAAGTCATGTGCTCTAAATGTTGTTCTATGTAAATATCTGTGAAAGTTCTCAGTCAATCCAGGTCATGCTAGTTCTAAATTAAATCCAAAAGCCTGCAACTGGTAATTTTAAAACATTTTAAACACATTTGCCTCTCATCTGAGAGGCTTTTTAGTTCATAGGAAGTCCAGTTGCATGTTTTAACTAAACTAAGTACCTTGTAAGTAAAGTTTTTCAGAAGCAAAAGTTAAAATAAATGGTAACCATCAAGTGTCTCATGAATGCAGCATCAAATTGTTGTCATTCTATTCAAAACAAGCGGAGCAGCACAGTATTTTATATTGCTGTTAAAAGCGTCTTGCTGGATCTTTATTGTTTGTATTATAGTGTTAGTTATTATATAGGTAGACTTTATGCTCTCTACTTTTCACATGGATTGTGTGATAAATGTTGTTATTTAATCCAAAATGATATAATGCTGACATTCAATATCCCCCTTAGGACTTGTCAACTGGATTGTTGACTGTCCTGCAGACGGCCTCCCAGAAGTCATCTGGATCTTGGACGACAACGAGTTGGAGGAAGCTGTGGTGGAGGTAGGTGGTCCTGAGGGCATTCCCCCAGTGTCCTCTGACGATGAGGATGAGGATGAGGATGAGGAAGGGGAAGCTGTGGTGGGAGGACCTGAGGGCATTCCCCCAGTGTCCTCTGACGATGAGGATGAGGAAGAGGAAGCTGTGGTGGGAGGACCTGAGGGCATTCCCCCAGTGTCCTCTGACGATGAGGATGAGGAAGAGGAAGCTGTGGTGGGAGGACCCGAGGGCATTCCCCCAGTGTCCTCTGAAGATGAGGATGTGGAAGAGGAAGCTGTGGCGGGAGGACCTGACGGCTTTCCCCCAGCGTTCTTTGAAGATGAGGATGAGGAAGAGGAAGCTGTGGTGGGAGGACTTGAGGGCATTCCCCCAGCCTTCTTTGAATATGAAGATACGGACTCTTCTGACTGGCTCAGCGAGGATTCTGGGTATGTGTCTACGTACGACTCTGAAGAGGACCATGAGGAGGACTATGAGGAGGACCGTGAGGAGGACCGTGAGGAGGACCATGAAGTAGACGTGGCTGCAGACATCGACCAGGATCGACCTGCTCTTCAGCCAATGGCAGCCTGGCACGAAGGTCCACCCTCATCTTTACCGTCTGAAGAGTGTGCTCCCTCAACCTCAGGCCTCGGCTCCTCCGCAAAGAGGAGCAGGGAGGAGACCCTCACAGAGCAGGTAAGTGTGAAGAGGCCCAGGTGGGACTGTGAGGAGAGCGACGAGGAGAGTGCTCCTTCTACTTCAGGACTTAACTTCTTTACGAGCAGGAGCACAGAGGACAGCTACAGGGACTCCACTCCATCAACATCCGGCCTCCAGTCCTCCACCCCCATGACCTTGGAAGACAACATCACGTTCTTTGTATCCGGTCAATCCACTTCAGGAAGAAGAGGACGATTCTGGATTGGTGCCTTTGGCGAGCCAATGGTTAGTGACAGCGACTCGGATTAGGACCCCTCGGATTAGGAGAGTGAAGAGGATGAGGATGAAGATACGGACACAGATAATAATCAGATCAGAAATAGGACTCTTCTGACTGGCACAGCGAGGATTCTGGGTATTTGTCCATGTAAGACTTTGAAGAGGAACATGAAGGCGAAGATAAAAACGAGGATGTTTACCCCCTCAACCAGGACTTAGCGGACCATTTCTGGCAGAGATGGCTCTAGGTGTCTCCTCCTGTCCTGTCGGGTATTGACATCTAGAAGATCTTCCCTCATCCTTACTGTCTGAAGACTGTGCACCCTCAACCTCAGGCCTCAGGGAGGAAACACTCACAGAGCTGGTAAGTATGAAGTGTGAGTAGAGCCTCAAGGGGAGTGCTCCTTCTACTTCAGGCTTTCACTCCTCTATGAGCAAGTGCACAGAAGACAGCTACTTGGACTCCACTCCATCAACATCCGGCCTCCAGTCCTCCACCATCAGGACCAAAAAAGACAGCTACAGGGACTCTGCTCCATCCACTTCAGGCTCCTACAGAAGAAGAGGATCCTGGATGCGTTCCTTTGGCAAGTCAATAGTTGATGACTGCGACTCGGTTTCCTCCTGGATGTGAAAACAAAAAACCTTTGTGTTTGCTGCTCCTCCTTAGAGCTGACTGTCAGGTATTCACATCCAGAAAGTTCATCCTCACTGTCTGAAGAGTGTGCTCCCTCAACCTTAGTGAGGAGACCCTCACAGAGCAGGTAAGAATGAAGAGGACCATGTGGGACTGTGAGGACAGCCTGGAGGGGAGTGCTCCTTCTACTTCAGGCTGTCACTCCCCCACGAGCAAGTGCACAGAAAACAGCTAAAGTGACTCCGCTCCCTCAACATCCATCCTCCAGTCCTCCACCCTCATGACCAAAAAAGACAGCTACAGGGACTCCTCTCCATCCACTTCAGGCTCCTACAAAAGAAGAGGATTCTGGACGCGTTCCTTTGGCAAGCAAATAATTGATGACAGCGACTCGGATTTGGACGACAGCCCTGTTTCCTCTAGGATGTGAAAGCAAAAAACCTTTGTGTTTGCTGCTCCTCCTTAGAGCTGACTGTCGTGCATCCACATCCAGAAGGTCCATCATCATCCTCACTGTCTGAAGCGAGTGCTCCCTTAACGTGAGGGAGGAGACCCTCACAGAGCAGGTAAGTATGAAGAGGCCCATGTGGGACTGTGAGGACAGCCTGGAGGGGAGTGCTCCTTCTACTTCAGGCTGTCACTCCCCCACGAGCAAGTGCACAGAAAACAGCTACAGTGACTCTGCTCCCTCAACATCCATCCTCCAGTCCTCCACCCTCATGACCAAAAAAGACAGCTACAGGGACTTGTCTCCCTCAACATCCATCCTCCAGTCCTCCACCATCAGGACCAAAAAGACAGCTACAGGGACTCCGCTCCATCCACTTCAGGCTCCTACAGAAGAAGAGGATTCTGGACGCGTTCCTTCAGCAAGTCAATAGTTGATGTCAGCGACTCGGATTAGGACGACAGCCCTGTTTCCTCCTGGATGTGAAAACCAAAAACCTTTGTGTTTGCTGCTCCTCCTTAGAGCTGACTGTCAGGTATTCACATCCAGAAAGTTCATCCTCACTGTCTGAAGAGTGTGCTCCCTCAACCTCGGTGAGGAGACCCTCACAGAGCAGGTAAGAATGAAGAGGACCATGTGGGACTGTGAGGACGGCCTGGAGGGGAGTGCTCCTTCTACTTCAGGCTGTCACTCCCCCACGAGCAAGTGCACAGAAGACAGCTACAGTGACTCTGCTCCCTCAACATCCATCCTCCAGTCCTCCACCCTCATGACCAAAAAAGACAGCTACAGGGACTTGTCTCCCTCAACATCCATCCTCCAGTCCTCCACCATCAGGACCAAAAAAGACAGCTACAGGGACTCCGCTCCATCCACTTCAGGCTCCTACAGAAGAAGAGGATTCTGGACGCGTTCCTTTGGCAAGCAAATAGTTGATGACAGCGACTCGGATTTGGACGACAGCCCTGTTTCCTCTAGGATGTGAAAGCAAAAAACCTTTGTGTTTGCTGCTCCTCCTTAGAGCTGACTGTCGTGCATCCACATCCAGAAGGTCCATCATCATCCTCACTGTCTGAAGCGAGTGCTCCCTCAACGTGAGGGAGGGGACCTTCACAGAGCAGGTAAGAATGAAGAGGCCCATGTGGGACTGTGAGGACAGCCTGGAGGGGAGTGCTCCTTCTACTTCAGGCTGTCACTCCCCCACGAGCAAGTGCACAGAAAACAGCTACAGTGACTCTGCTCCCTCAACATCCGTCCTCCAGTCCTCCACCCTCATGACCAAAAAAGACAGCTACAGGGACTTGTCTCCCTCAACATCCATCCTCCAGTCCTCCACCATCAGGACCAAAAAGACAGCTACAGGGACTCCGCTCCATCCACTTCAGGCTCCTACAGAAGAAGAGGATTCTGGACGCGTTCCTGTGGCAAGCAAATAGTTGATGACAGCGACTCGGATTAGGACGACAGCCCTGTTTCCTCTAGGATGTGAAAGCAAAAAACCTTTGTGTTTGCTGCTCCTCCTTAGAGCTGACTGTCGTGCATCCACATCCAGAAGCTCCATCGTCATCCTCACTGTCTGAAGCGAGTGCTCCCTCAATGTGAGGGAGGAGACCTTCACAGAGCAGGTAAGTATGAAGAGGCCCAAGTCGAACTGTGAGAAGAGCCTCAAGGGGAGTGCTCCTTCTACTTCAGGCTTTCACTCCTGCACGAGCAAGTGCACAGAAAACAGCTACAGGGACTCTGCTCCATCCACTTCAGGCTCCTACAGAAGAAGAGGATTCTGGATGGGTTCCTTTGGCGAGTCAATAGTTGATGTCAGCGACTTGGAGTTGGACAACAGCCCTGTTTCCTCCTGGATGTGAAAAGAAAAAACCTTTGTGTCTGGCAGGACTTTTAAAGCCCCAGGAACCTCCCCACACTGCTGGTGGGATTGGTGATCACTTAGGTCACATATTGAACTTGGGCCTCTTTTTATCTGTCTTCTTTATATTGATTAACCTGCATTTTTGTTGTGCTCTAATAGAAACATTAATTTCAGACATGATTCATTTTACTATGTTATATTGTTAAGTGATAGAAGTATAGGTGGCTAACCAGACAAAGGTAAGTTGATAGCAAGTCTTAATCTCACTCACATGTCATTCAAAGATTGTTTATTGTACTCTCTCTGTTGCACTTTTTGGTCATGTGTCAGTGGCTGTAACAATAGTTACTAATATTAATATATTAAAAAACTAACCATAGTTTTTTTTCTCACATTGCATGAACTCCCCCATACGAGACAACGAGGAAGACAGACTCTACATCCAGGATTTCCATGGCGAGAGAAGATGTGTTTACTCCAGACCAGATGAGAAGGATGGACGACGACAGGACCAGCTGTAGGGTGGAGAGGAGAGGAGAGGAGGTGGGAGGGCAATAGGTGTGCGCTATCTATTAAAAAAAGGTAAATATATAAATATATTTTAAATATCACAATTTATGTAGTGATACACAAATAATCAGTTTACTTTGTTCCTGTTTTTTCTTTAACTAAAATCTTCCCTGTCTTCCATTTGTCTTGCAGAGAGAGAAAAGGAGAGGAGGAGAGGAGAGGAGAGGAGAGGAGAGGAGAGGAGAGGAGAGGAGAGGAGGTGGGGACGGCAATAGGTGTGCACTATCTAATAAAAAAAGGTAAATATTATTTTTTTTGTTTAAATATCACAATTTACATAGTGATACAGTTCAGTTCACAAAGTGAATCAGTTCACTTTGTTCCTGTTTTTTCTTTAACTAAAATCTTCCCTGTCTTCCATTTGTCTTGCAGAGAGAAGAGAGGAGGTAGGAGGAGAGGAGAGGAGAGGAGAGGAGAGGAGGTGGGAGGGCAATAGGTGTGCACTATCTAATAAAAAAAGGTAAATATAAATTGTTTTTTTAAATATTACAATTTATATAGTGATACACAAATAATCAGTTTACTTTGTTCCTGTTTTTTCTTTAACTAAAATCTTCCCTGTCTTCCATTTGTCTTGCAGAGAGAGGAGAGGAGAGGAGGTAGGAGGAGAGGAAACGAGAGGAGGCGCGATGAGAGGAGGGGAGGTGGTGGACCAAATTAAGCCACAACTCTCACACAAATAGGTAAATATCAATTTATCTAATGTCATTACCAGATTTCAGTTCAGTTCAGACAGGAGAGGAGGTGGCAGATTTTTGTGTGAACTCTCATGTAAAAAGGTATTTACACGTATTTTTATTTGTAGTGGATCAGTTGGATAATTCATCTGTTAATATTTGTTCTTTACAGAAAGTAAATTAAAAGTAAACATTTCCTTTAAAACACTTATTTCCTGTTGTTTGTTTTTTAGAGAGGATAAACAATTACATAAGAGATGTGAAGAGACGAGAACAACAGAGAAAATCCAAGAACGGAGGAGAAAAGGAAAGAGCGATCGTTGGAACAGAGGAGAGAAGAGGAGGCAGAGCAACATGAAGCAGGAACATTTAATGCAAAAGGTAAATATAAACTATGAACTTAATATTCAGCATATGTACCTGCCTGTTATCAGACTGAGATGAAAAGATTCAGAAATAAAGAAAACATTTGTCTTAGTTAATGAGTTATAATGTGAGAAAGAAGCTTCTAAAATGTTTGTTTCTTTACAGCTGATCAAAGTCACGAGACGCTGAACTGAAACTTCAACAACCAGCAGAAGTGAGCCACATCTCTGTGCAGAGACGTTTAGCCTCATCAAACTCTGAAAAAAGTCTTTAAAATAAAAAATCAGAACTACAGGAAATGTTTGTTCATGTTTGACGTCATGGTTTACCAGGCACTGAGTTTTCATTTAGTTACAAGCGATGCAAACCATTTCCTGTGACACCCCTTTTCTAAGCTCTGCTCCTGGTAAATGATTTTATTAAACAGGGTGAAATTTTGTAACACTAAAAACATCCATTCAAGAATTATTCCTGTGGATAAACTTTGGTTTCTTCTCTCCAAGCGGACATGTTTTGGTACAAGGGGCATTAGAGTCTTTATTCTATACACAACTAAACTCTACACAGCATGGGTCCCATGAAAGGCCCCTGTGTTAGTGTCCTTTACTGAATACTTCACATGAGTTAGGACAGAAGAGTGCAGCAAATATAATGGCTTTAATATGCTGCCTATTTCTCAAGTAAAGAAGTCACAATAATACAGACTCATAGAAAGTACACAACTCACAACTTTAAGATGCTTCCAATTAAACTTTGTAAAGCTTGAAGTCAGAGGAAGGTCCTCATTGTCACTAAATTAAAAAGGTTTATCCGCTGAACGGTGAGAATTTTAGTACTTGGATGTATTTACAGTCCTCCACCAGCTGAGGGCAGAGCAGGACTAGACAACTTGTGATTAATGGGACGTGGAAATAAGAATGGAGTGAGTAAAGCAGAGTAAAACAGGTCTTACACTGTAGTCAATGTGCTCATTTGAACCAACACGTGTGTGTGTCTGTGGAGGGTAACGTGATGCTTCCTATTCCCCAGTGGACTCAATCCTACACGCTCAGAGTAGAAATACACTCCTGCACTGATAACACACTAAATGGATGCACCATAATATAAAGGGTCCTAATGAGAGCAGATGGTGATTCTCTGATTTCAGAGCCTTAACGTCCCCCGGACTCCATTTAAAGATTTAGAGTGAAAACAAACCACAATATTCATTTTAAAGACATCATCCCAGTGCCTTCACATCACACTGCAAATAGAAATAAAACTTTTATTTGGTGCATTTTTGTCTTCTTTAACTAGGCAAATATTTTTGAGGGAAAAAAAGCACAAATTATTAATTTACCTGCAAAATATCACCCTGAATAACAATGATGGATCAGACCCTGTGACATCCGCATGGAGGAAGTGACATCAGATAAGTCTACATGATACAGATAAGATAAACACTCTGCAGAGAAAGCAATGTTTTAGCATATGTTCTTACTTATATTTAATGGTTGATTTAATGTTTGATTGACATTGTCAGGCTCAACCTTTCAACCCTGTTATATGAATTAATGATAGTAAACCATTTTTAGGAAACATACAAACCCAGTGTTGCTTAATATAACACTTTCATGAAGTCCTAACTGGCAGGTGGTGCTGTAACCTTAGCTGGAACTTGAATTTTGGCTAATATTATACCTGTGTTGCATGTTTTATTCTAACAGGGTTAAATTGCTGTGACTTTGCTGTGCCGAAATTGAAAGTAGCATAAACTTAAATTGCCCAAGTAAAGAACAATCTGTATTTCATAATAACAGCTGAGTAATTGTAAATGGTTACGCTCTTTTTGATTACTACTTTTACTTTAGTAGAAGATCAAAATACTTTCCCCCTACCAGCCATGAACAATATTGAATTATTTAATATAACAAATTATTCATTATATTTGTCATAAGGTTAATTTAGCTTTCCCTCCAGGCTCCATTTACCAGATTATAAGTGATTTCTAAGAAGATGGATGGTTTATTTTCTTATTTCATTGAAGGGAAGAACCTTAAAGAGAAACTTAACATACATATTTATTTAATATAAATATGGCATTACATTTTTTAACCATGTTAAGAAAATAAAATAATTATTTAAGCATTTTCTCTTTAATTCTAATGTTTTCGGGGTTTTTTTTAAATTTACAAATAGTCCGTCTGTATCCCTGCTGTGATTGGAAACATTTGTAGATATAGAAAATGAGGTATGTATTTTCTTGTTATGAAATACTTTATTTAAATAAATTGTTTAATCTGTTATCCAAACAGTCACTGATCATTTTATTCGATTTTTTAAAAATCAACACATTGGTTAAGCTCCAGTTTGTTTGTGGTTAAATTTCTTGTTTATTTCCTACACAAAATGTACATTTTAAACTTTATATGTTGACATTTTACAAATTAAGATCTTTGATTTATTGGCTGTAAAATGAATGTAGTGGCTTAAAAAAATAACAAAATATAATAATAATAATAATAATAATAACAACATAACTTTGTGAAATGAAAGTATGGAGTAGCTTGTAATTGAAATACTACAGTAAAGTATATATAGTCCAAACAATTGTACTCATGTACAGAGATTGATTGAATTTACTTAGTTACTTCTCTTCATTAACTAATTAACTATTTAAATGTATTTCCCCTTTTCAGAAAGGCTATAGTTTACATGTATACTCTGTCTTTATTCCAGCCATTATTAGTTTCCTGTGTGTGAGTAAGTCACTCTATAGGTGTTTTTGTTATGAATACTTTTTTTTTTTTATCAGAAAGCTAAAAGATCACATTAGCAAACGTGTATAGCTCTAAATGCTTTCACTGTGTATTTACGTGTAAGAAATCATTTCTGCTTTTTTAAATCCGGGGCTTTACCTTCCTGTCCAGTAGGTGGCTGTATTGCATCTGTATGGCACCAGCACAGAAAGAACAAGAAGAAGAAGAACGGTAACAAGAATTTGGAAGAAGAAGAAGAACCTGTCAACCCGGCTCAACCAATGAATCGAGACTGGGAGGAAACATTGCTCGACAGTTTTCTCTCTACATTGCTCTTTCTTTATTGGCTGCCTTTAGGCTTGTTTAAACCATGGAGTCGAAGCTGTTAATGTTTATGTAAATCCCCCACAGTTCCGCAGCTAGAAAAACCAGACCGACCACCAGCTACCCCCCACCCCCCTCCATCGGGTCTCTCCGCGGTTACTTTCGGGCGATCGGTCTTGTGTTCGCTCTCACCGGGAGAAGACGCTGCAGAGATGTCCGACAATGGTGGCTCGGCTGTCGGCCTTCTGTCTTACGAGACGTTGGTTCATGCTGTGGCAGGTGCAATGGTGAGCAGAGATTAAGTTCAATAGTAGATGTCATAACTTATTGTGAAGTGTAAGGGCCTGGTGTTGTCTTACCAGGATAATGCTAGCAAAGAAACTGAAAACGGGGAGTGATAGAGCCTTTGACATTCGAAAGTGTGCTCATCAGTAACAATCAGTAATATTAATGTATTGTCTTTCAGGGGAGTGTGACAGCTATGAGCGTCTTTTTCCCTTTGGATACAGCCAAAAGCAGACTGCAGGGTGAGTTTGAGGTTTTATCATGTTGGGCAGAGGTTACCTGATAGCAGCAGCAGCTCTAAACACAGTTGATTAACTTCCCACAGATGTGTGAAGGTTTACTACATCATATAGTAACTATAATTTAATCTCAGAGATGTGAAGGAGGACTCCAGTCCTCATGAGTCAAGCTACTTACACCCTAGACATTACAAACACTTTAAGTTTAATGTTGTTTTGCATGTTTGTTACCTTATTTTGTACTGTGAAGCACCATTCTCAGGTAATAAAACTTAACTCAGGTTCCATGTTTTGCTGCTTTATACATTTTCTCAACTACTAAGAAGCAAAGATAAATATAAAAAATGTTGAGAAAGGGGCTCTATGGTGAATTAAATATGAATGTCATAATTAAATATAATTGCCAGAAGAAGAGTGATACAGTTAAGTACAGCAACACAATATTATTAAATCAACAATATACATGCAGTATGTCAAATTTCCAATACCTTCGAACGATGTCTTGAACATTCATCTTTTTCGGGGACGTCTTCACTGACTTTTACCACTTGTTGTATTACTGTTTTTGTATTACAGTGGATGAGAAGAGAAAGTCTAACTCCACCCCGGTCATTCTGGCTGAGATAGCAAAGGAAGAAGGCCTGTAAGTATACTTTTGTGCTGTCCAATTACAGAGCAGATTACCATTTTATGAAGTTCTGTTGTTAAATACTACCTTCCTAGTTTGATTTAAACAGTTGACTAGAGAGCAAGTGCAGTTTCATTCAAATAATCAGTCAAATCTATCTGAATTAGAGCCAGTAAAGTAATTTGCAACTATTTTGTTACTGACTTTGCTACTTTTTCTGTGTTTTAGAAACTTTAAAACAGAAAATAAGCATTTTCTCTTTTTGTTTGACATTTTATAGATCAAGTGATTAAATCAGAAATTAACCAGCGGATTAATAGATTACGAAATTAATTGCTAGCTGCAGCCCGAAACTAACCTTTTAGCCCTTTCTAGGCTGATGATGAGGCCACATGACTTAACACTCACATTCAAATGACTCTCCACCTCCTCTCCCAGTCTGTCTCTGTACAGAGGCTGGTTACCAGTCATCTCCAGTCTCTGCTGCTCCAACTTTGTCTACTTCTACACCTTTAACACGCTGAAGAGGCTAAATGCATCCGGTGCAGGCAAGCCCAGACCCAGCAGAGACCTGCTCATGGGCGTCGCAGCAGGTAAATAAATGTATAGTAAATCTCATAATTATTAATGAGTTGTCTTAGTTGTTAAAGAAATAAAATAAAGACGAGTATCAGTGATTAATTGATGTTTTGTTTCAGCCCCAGTTTACATCCATGTGTTCTTGCGAACAGTGTTCCATCCTGCTTTTGTTGATCTGTAGATACGTGAAACAATGGCAGGAATGTATATTGGGTCATAAAAACAGCTGCTTCATTGAGCTACAAGAGGGCAAAAACTCTACATTGTGCAGCTAACGGTCTGTCGTTTTTGCAGGCGTGGTGAATGTGATCCTGACCACTCCCATGTGGGTGGTCAACACTCGACTGAAGCTGCAGGGGGCCAAGTTCAGAAACGAAGACATCCAGCAGACCCACTACAGGGGCATATTTGGTGTGTGATGTATTATATCTGTATTAAAGTTTAACAGTACAAAGACAGGCTTTTTTCATTACTGACCCTGCTGTCCCTTCCCTTTCAGATGCTTTCTCACAGATCATTGCCAAGGAGGGTCCAGCAACTCTGTGGAACGGCACTCTGCCCTCCCTCATCCTCGTCCTCAACCCGGCTGTACAGTTCATGATTTATGAGGCAATGAAGAGGAGGGCTGGGAAAGGAGGGAAGAAGGTAAGAGGACATAAGAGACATCAAGTCCATATCAAATATGTATCCCATGCTGTAATCCAGGAGAAATCCCCCTCAATAATTTTGTTAAACTATTGGTATGAGGGGGTTGAATCGTTGTTTCCTTCTACAGATTTCCTCAGCAGAGATCTTTCTCATTGGAGCCATTGCCAAGGCCATCGCTACCACTGTGACATATCCTCTTCAGACAGTTCAGGCCATCCTGAGGGTAAAAACTTTTATAAAAAGTTATAATCTTTTAATCTTTTTTAGGTTGTACCTGTTCTGTGATGTTTCACACATTAGTCACCTTTTAAAGATGAGCCATGTATCATTTTTACTGCTAATCTTATCTAATGGGTTGTTGTTGACAGTAACAAAAGTACTTGTGTATGTATTGTGTATTTAGAACCTTAGTATTTTCCCAACTGTAGTTTTAACATTGAAATTCTAGTTTTAATATCAGTTGAAAAAAAAAAAAGATTGCAAAAGAATAATAGAGCATTTTTATCATAATTTTATCTTCACGTTTTGGCTTTTCCATTTAAAAAATAATAGAAGAAGAAAAAATGTTGATCTATTTTAATGGCCTAATAGGAAATCAGTCAGCAGATGATCGTGCTGCAGAATATTTTCACTCTTATTTCAGTTCTTTAAAAGCATCGAATAAACAATCATCAAATCTCAGTTAATAAATATGAACCTGCTTTATTCTTTCTCATCAGTTCGGCCAGTACAAAGGTGATGGCAAGGGCGGCGTGATCGGAAGCTTATCAAATATTGTCTCTCTGCTCATGGACAGAATCAGGTGAGTGCACTTATGAACATAAACACAAACATCTTGACTTACACAGAGAGCACACTGTTGAAGTTGTTCACATCTTCCCTTTATTACAGGAGGTTTGGTGTTCTCGGTTTGTACAAAGGCCTGGAGGCCAAGCTGCTACAGACGGTGCTGACGGCTGCCCTCATGTTTGTTGTGTATGAGAAGATCACGGCTGCTACCTTCAAAGTCATGGGCCTGAACAAGAAGCTGAAGCACTGAATGTGCGCACCAACATGAATACAGTACTGTGATTGTACGCCTGTCTTCAGTAGGTTTTTATCAACGCCTACAGATTATATGAGAATGCAACAATTGTTTCTGTCACAAAAACGTCGCAATAACCGATGGGATTGGTGCCTTTAAATAGCCACAGATTCCCACACTTGCCCGAAACATGCAGCAAAACCAGGGCAGGGTGTAATACCTCTAATACCCTCTTTTTCTTAACCTTTAACTGGTTCTATTTGTGCAGACTGACCTGGATGTTTTCCCACTCGTTTCTCTCATTAAAAATGGTCCAGAGTTATCGAGAGGAGAAAGGGAAGCAAATTTGTGTCACGTAACCCAGATAAGTTATAAAAAAAATTCTTCTGATGTAAGAAGGTGGTTGAATGCAGCGCTGAGGTGGCTCTGCTTTTACTGAAATGGACCATTTTGGAGGGAAATTAATCTTTCTATTGAACGAATATTAAACCATCACATTGTAAAGAGAATGATCTGCTTAAGATTTAAATTATATCTCATCATGAAATTTCAAAAATGATGAGAATTTGAAAGTAGTTGGTTCAGAAAAACAACATATAACTTATTTGTAATGGAAGCGTTAAGTCTTAGCTCTGCTACCATTAGCAGTAAGCTAACTTACAGCAGCTTTACACAAAGACTAGAAATAAGGTAAAAGGCTTGCTTGTCTGGTCCTAAGGTAACAACCTACTAGCAACTCAATAAGTAGTTTACATGTTATGTTTCGTTTGATATATTGCGTTAAAAGCTGACTATGCTAAGTTAGCCTGCTGTGTTAGCTTCATAAATACTGAACTGCTGCAGACTCGAGAGTGGTGTCAATCTTCTCATCGAAATCTCACCAAGAAAGCGAATAGGTGTATTTCCCCAAATGTTGAGCGTTTGCTTTCGAGTAAGGAGTTTTCTGCAAATGATGAGACCAACTGCCTTCTTACAGGGTCATTGCCTTGATCGAAGCTACAGGACCATTCTTCACACTCTTATGTGTTTACTCTTAATTTAAAGGAGGTTGATAGAAACCATATGAAATTCCTGCCAGATCAATGTTTTTTTTTTGTATGTGCAGACTTGAGATTTCATTATTACACACAAAGTAGCAGTAATAACAATAATGAAGGAAGGGCTAAAAGTGCAGAGCTCCCATTTACTTATGTTTATAAATGTGTGTGTAAAATCTGCAGAAACTTTTCAAGCCTTATAACAGTTTTGATTTTAACAATTATAATATCTTGTGTAAAAATGAATTTATGATGAATGGGAATAAGTAAGTTGTAACCTCGAAGATCTCAGTTTCGTTCTCTTTGGCGTCACCTGTGGTGATAAACGGTAAATGTGGGAGCACACTTCCCAGATATCCAGACAGTGTTGCATGTGAGACGTCCACGGTTGGCTCCGGTTGTAACTCTTGATTTTCCTCGCTGACGGTCGCTTTCCTTTTCAGACTGTTTGCTTCATCTGAGCGTCGAGTTTGTTTCTTCTTCTTTGGATTTTCACTTCTTGTTGAAGTTGTATCTGTAGTCATCCATCTTTTCTTTGTTTGTTCAGCCATAGTAGATTACTGTTTACTCGCAACACTTGCAGAGAGCGGAAAAGCAGCCGCTTAGCTCTGCCTACCCTCTCTGGCAGACCAACCACTGCTGGCTGATGGAAAACGTGTCACTAACCGGGCGCCAATTTTTTTCCTCTAATGCCAGACATCCAAGCTGTGTTCGAAATCGGATACTACATACTATGTACTATGTAGTATGGAGGAGCTTTTCAAATGTATGTTGCAGTATGCTACCATGCGCCAGTTTCCGGGTTTGAGCCAAAACTACAGCGCCCCCTTTCTGCTGGAATGCTGCTGCTGTCTGCTATTTTAACTGCCTTTGTGACGTTCCAGCACTTTGCATTGTGGGATACAGCAGGCAAGGTAGACTGATCCGATGCATACTGGAGATTTTTTCCGAATCAGTACGACATCCTGGTATTTTTGGCACACTGCACATGTTGCTTTTGTTTGCATACTGCATACTACATTTTGGCCACATCAGTACGTACTGCTTGTATAGTATGGCATTTCGAACACAGCACCAGTGCAAAGGCTTTCATCAGTGGGCCATAGGCTCAATCACCATTGTGTTACCTCACTCGGCGATAGTGACTTAACATTTATTTAAGTGAATATCTTCGAGATTATCATTTTAACCAGACACACTTTGAGCGTACAAATACTGCAGTAGGTACTAAGTGCCTCTAAACTATATCATGAACAACTGAACTATGATCTGCTGTTAGTGCTTTAATGACTGTTGATGATTTACAAACCCATGTTGCACTTAACTGTCCTCATGATTGTCTTGGTCTGTATCGACACACTGAGACACAAATGTTCGACGGTAGTAAGGGCTTTTATTAATTTACAGTATTTTTTTTATCACATATTTTGTCTGATGTGTTAAATGGAAGTTTGACAGCTGATTTATTCTTTGTTGTTGAACTATTTGTACAATTAATGTGTTAAAATCATTACAAGCAGAGATGTTATTAACATTACTTGAAAACATCGCATTTAAACGATCACAGACTTCTGACCGTTGTGTTGATAGCGTAGCTCCAGGTTGTGAGGTAAATGTCACTTTACCACAAAACAGACATGGCATTACTTCTGTGTTTGATCTAAGTAAGTTCACGTCGCCAGTAAAAACGTTTTTTGATTTTACATGTGACAAGTGCACTTTGTAACTCTAGGAAGTTAAAAGAAAACTGCTCATTAAGACTAAAAATTGTGACTACCATGAAACAAAATCTGAAGATGGCAGCCGTGTAAAAAGAATCAGACATCTTTAAACAAAGAAAGCGACCAAATGATCTTAATTTAACAACTTTATTGATGGAACTCAACGCTGGTAGATTTTTAATAATTAAGCAACAACAAAGGCAGCAAGATATTTGAACAACGGCTGCTTGTCACATCTTGAAATGAAATGTTGGTTTACCTGAAATTGTTTGTAACTGCTGATCAAATACTTACTTGAACTCATCATCATTCATTGACTTCAATTTTTTTAATGTTCTTGTCTTAAAATTGATACCGCGGTGTTTTGGGGTTTGAATTATTGTTATAACAAAGGAATAATAAAGTGTGACAAAAATTACTGAACTCAGTATTCAGTGTTTTATTTAAAACCGCCAAATGCTAGTAAATAAAAAGGTTGAATTCTTACTGCTGAACAAATAAAAGACAAAAATGCCACCAGAGGAACATGAAGTAAGAATCAGCGACACCTCAAACTCTTCTGTAATCCTCCACTGGAGGTCTGCATTAACAGTCCTGGTTGAACACCAACAAATCAGGACTGATGGTGTGAGTCTTGACTTCTGCTCATCTCCTCCACATACCAGTGTGGCAGGAAGGAGTACTGGGAGTCTCTGTGGATGGAGCAGGTCACATCTCTGTGGGGCTCATAGGAGAACAGATACACCACGCTGGAAGAGGAACAATGATGATTCGTCAGCATCACAGAGTTTTAAATGCGCGAATGTTAACTGAAAAGCTGTTAGAGCTCACCTTGGATTGTCCTCAGTGGCTATTTGCTTCACAAAAGACAAGAAGTCACAGCAAAAGTTCATGCAGACGGTCGGCTTCCAGCAGTTGTGTTCATTCTGTCCAGGAGAAAATGTGAACAGACAAAACAAGTACAAACATTTAAGTTAAAAAATGTGAGCGTTTATTTATACATTCATTTTATTATAGAAATAGAATTATCAGTGCTCAGATACATTTATTGATAACCAGGGCCCAGTTGTTCAAAAAGTTTAATCTGGATTAGATTGATCCAGATTCAGAATTTTTGATCCAGTTTACTTTTGTCCTGGTTTCTTTAAGTAAAACTGGAGTGGATCAATCTAGATACAGACTTCAATATTTCTAAATTTGGATGAGCAGTGCTCCAAATGGGACTTCATCCTACTTTGTCCACAGGGAAGTTACTCACAGTTGTGAAAGTGTCAACATCACTGTAAAATATACACAATGTTTTACCATTTTACAATGTTTATTACATTTTCTTCCTGAAATGCAGCCTGAGTCCACCTTTCTGCTGGGATCAAGATAATCCTGATTTTTTTTGCAATAAAGTTATGCCATGATTAAATTACCTGATTTGTCTGATTTAAAGTGGTCATCTTGAAGATTTTTATGTAAATAAATGTTAAGTCTCTATCTATCGCAGAATGAGGAAACACAACGGTGATTGAGCCTATGGCCCACTGATGAAAGCCTTTGCAGTTGCAGTATTACAGACTGGGTGTCTGTGGCGACATTAGAAGAAAAAAATCCCAAGCGGCGCCCAGTTAGTGACGCGTTTTCCATCACCCAGCAGTGGTCGGTCTGCCAGAGAGGGTAGGCGGAGCTAAGCGGCTACTTTTCCGCTCTCTGCAAGTGTTGCGAGTAAACAGTAATCTACTATGGCTGAACAAACAAAGAAAAGATGGATGACTACAGATACAACTTCAACAAGAAGTGAAAATCCAAAGAAAAAGAAACAAACTCGACGCTCAGATGAAGGCAAACAGTCTAAAAAGGAAAGCGACCGTCAGCGAGGAAAATCAAGAGTTACAACCGGAGCCAACCGTGGACGTCACACATGCAACACTGTCTGGATATCTGGGAAGTGTGCTCCTGCATTTACCGTTTATCGCCATAGGTGCCGACAAAGACAACGAAACTGAAATCTTCGTCACTATAACTTTTAGTCCTTTTTTTCTTCTGAACCCTTTCTCAAGATTTGATCCAATCTGATTTAGGAACAATGGGACCCGGTAGTTTATAACTCCAAACTATACTGCACCTTGATGAGATGTGAAATCTTAGAGATGGGAAAAGTCTCCACACCAACAACCACTCCGTCATGATCCCGGAAACCTGCCACAACCCGAGGAACCCCCGGGAGAAACGACTGGGCCCACCACTTGAGTAGTTTGAACCTGAGGGCCGAAAGCAAACATCACTTAGAAACAGTAAAGGGCGGATGTTTCAAATATCCAACAAACAGCACCACATGAAAAACAGAATTCTGTGATGTTGGACTGTTTCAGCAGGTACCTGTGGAAGTTGCTGCGCTGTTTAGGGGTGCAGATCTCCGCAGAGGTCTTCAGCTCGATGTAGCATGCGGGAGGTCCTGGAGCGTTGGGATCTTTATCCCTGCAGTCCACCTCGCCGGAGAACAGAAGTCTGTGATCTGCCAGGCGGGTTTGCACCACAGTGCAGAAGGCCTCGTTAGTGTTCACCACTCCGCCCGGGTCAGGTGAACTGTGGACGGTATCTACGGGGACGGAGAAGGTGAAGAGTTATCACTTTAACTTCTGATTATCACTATATGTGCTTTAAATGATAATAGATTAAATGATACAATTCCATTAAATGTTTTGAATGTTTTTACTAGTTTATTAAGTAGTTTTGGCCATGCACAACGCAACCGCAAGAGCTAGCTTTATAGCTAATTTACATCTTCAGTCCCTGGATAGGAAGATCCTAAAAAGCTTTACGGTAGAAACAGTTGAGTAAATTCTTATTATTACCAAGTCGAAATTTCATCATTGGTCAAAATCAAGTAAAAGTTTAGTTTTCTGTAAGTTAATAGCTATGATATATCAGTCAGAATTTAGTCTAAGTTTTGTTCTCTTTGGCGTCACCTATGGTGATAAACGGTGATATATCCAGACAGTGTCGCATGTGTGACGTCCACGGTTGGCTCCGGTTGTAACTCATGATTTTCCTGGCTGACGGTCGCTTTCCTTTTCAGACTGTTTGCTTCATCTGAGTGTCGAGTTTGTTTCTTTTTCTTTGGATTTTCACTTATTGTTGAAGTTGTATCTGTAGTCATCCATCTTTTCTTTGTTTGTTCAGCCATAGTAGATTACTGTTTACTCGCAACACTTGCAGAGAGCGGAAAAGCAGGCGCTTAGCTCCGCCTACCCTCTCTGGCAGACCAACCACTGCTGGCTGATGGGAAACGTGTCACTAACTGGGCGCCAATTGTGATTTGACACCCAGTCCATAATACTGCAAATGCAAAGGCTTTCATCAGTGGGCCATAGGCTCAATCACCATTGTGTTATCTCAATTGGCGATTATTACTTTAAATAAACATTATGAAGTCAATATAGATTGAGTCCATATAGATGAAATACCACAGCCTAACTGATGTGAGGCAGTTCATGAAAAAGTAGTCGAGGTTAAACAGAAAACAGAGATACACATGTGGTTTGGTTTGATTAGTTTAGTTAACAAGGTTTTATTTCCATTTTTGATTCGTTTTAAGAAAGAAAAGTGTTTTTAACTCCGTTTTTAAGTCACTTTTATGGCCGTTTGCCGAGGTGAACTTTGCTTTCCCCAAGAACAACTGTTTTTTTTGTTGCTTCCCTTTCCCCTCACGAGCTTGGTCATAACATTAATATAATAATGGATTGTATAAACCTACCAACCTGCACATGTGTACTGCTCAAACTTGTATCCCCAGTACATCATCTCTTCATGCCTCTCTGTGCGGTTTTCTCTTTCCCTTCGAGCAGCTTCTGTTTCCACTTCACTGATGTAAAGCGTCCCCCTGAACCTGCTGACCGCCAGCAACCAGCCCTCCCGCGCCTCATAAGGGGTGGTCAGAAGCTTGGTCAGGTGACCACGCCAAGTCACAAAGTCGACTTCCAAAGCACTGGGAAGAGAGGAGGTTGATTCAAGAATATGTGACAGGAAATGCATTTATGGTTAAAAGGTAGTTGAATTACCTGACCAGGAAATGAATACATAAACAGCATGAAAAGGATAAACAGCAAAAAAACAACTCACCATGATGAGGCCGTGGTCGACCTAGATGTGAGCTTTGATCTATTGGCCAAAATCCACCGCAGGATGTGGTCCAATCTCTCCTTCACGCTATCGTCTCTCTTTTCAAAGCGATCCTTGTATCCATCCTTGAGGTCAAAATTAGGCGTTCTGTCCGGTTCCACATAATATCTCAACTGCCGGGCATCATTAAAGAATCTACGCTCCGAGTTAAGAGAGAAACATCCAACCTCAACAGGCTGTTTGTACACAGGAAAGTCTCTTTCATATAATTCCCTTCTGGTGCTCAAACCCTGAGAACTGAGCGGGTTTGGCCTAGGAGTGGGTCCAGACTGGTACTGGTGGTGATGGTTTGGTCTGAATTGTTTACTCTCACGGTGGTTTCTTCCACTGGCGTCTTCTTCTCTTTGGTATGCTGACTGCCGTTTTTGGTATCCGCCGGAGTTGGGATTTCGATATTTTTGGTGGTCCATTGCTACCTAGTAGGAAAAAAGCAATTAAACACAGATGACTTTCATTCATTTCTTCTTGGTAATGCTTTAAAATCAAATAATGCTGTCTTTGGTTGACACTATAAATTACAGTCCAAACATCTTTCTCTATGCATTGTATTAAGCACATATGTTTAATTATAATCCCTGTAGATTTTTCTTATTTATACAATTCGTACTGGGAATTTTGGCACATTTTGCCCATCACTACTCTTTAATTCTAAACACAGGTACATTGTACAGACTATTAGTGATTTAACATATTTTTATAGGTAATTTCTCTTATTAATTTATATTAGGTTGACCATTTAGTTCTTGTTCTTTTTTTCTAATAAAAACTTTACACTGTTTATAGTTATGAACCAAATAATGAAGTAGACACCTTGCATGTGAATACATACTTGGCACAAACTCCATGTTGATAATAAAGAGACCTTTTTAAACTGCTTACACTACTATCTGCAAGCACATGACATTTACACACCACATTAATTCATTACTTCAGCACATTTATTGTATTCTAGGATTTTAGGATTTTAAACTCTTCATTGCATTTGAAATTATGCATATCAATGCACCTTATAGTCACTATATATGTGAAGTCAAAACAATACCTTTTATATATCTTAATTATGACTCAAAGTGATGATCATAGTGTAACGTTACAAAGGTAGCTATTTTTAAGGTTAGCAATTCCATTATCAGTTAATCAATCAATTTTATTTTAAGTGCAAAATCACCATGCAACATGGTCCCAATACAATTTATTTTTTCCCAACAATTTATATATGATTTTGTTTTTGCATTTACTACAGCAAGTGTATCTTTTCATTTGAAATGCACCACACTGAACTCATAATCTCGTTATCTTGCAAACAACCGTCTATAGTGTGTTATCTTAATGCAAAGATATACATAATGTGAAAATATTTGTCTGTATTTATTGTTGCGTAGAAGTTGTGTGTGCATGTGTCGAACGACGTGTGCATGCTTGTTGTTTGCTAATAATGTTTGCCAAATATTATGTCTTTTGCTTTGCCAGTGAGCGTTTTCTTGCAATTTTTTTAAGTGCCTATTAAATAAATAAAACCTACCACAATGAGCATACACAACAAAAATGACTAACGTTAGCCTTCTGTCACTGCAAACGTCCCGATAGTAAACACGATTTTGGTAAAAACAAAATGATGCTACATACAGCCAGCTAGCGCCATAGGCTAACACCAAAATAAATGCTACTTCCGCATGCAGTTGCACATCTAACCCGCGTAGTGGCAGCCGAGGCACTCCATACTGAGAGGCGTATGAAAAATAAAAAGTTTATGAATGTATGTATGTATGTATGTATATATGCATATATGTGTGTATGTGAAGGTTCTCTCACTTTGTTTTATAAATATTTAGTATTGAATACAGTAGTTAAAATTCTGATCCACACTCCATACCAGTTGGTGGCGGTAATGCACCATAACGTTGTTTGCTAACTGCTATTAAACTCAAAGAAGAACCCTTGGAAAGTTGTTCGTTGGATAAGTAGTGTAAACACTGTTGTCGGAAGGGACTTAAGCAATGTGAAGACTAGTATCACTGAGATTACTATCTAACAGGTGAGAGTAAAATATGTTTACCAAATTTAACTAGTCAAATATTAGATTTAGTGTACATTTAAAGTAGCGTTAGCTTGCTAGCTGTTTTAGCTTTACCAAATGAGTGAAACAACTCAATCAATGGACCCGTTAGAGTGCTCGTGCCAAACTGTGTCATCAAAATGTGTTAATTAGTTTCAGGGAGCTGTAACATTGGTCTGAAAACTAAACTAGAAATGGAAGTTTAAGTTTATACCTTACAGCTCAATGTTATCGTGACAGTCGGAGTAACGTTAGAAAACGCCTTTGTCACACAAAAGAAGAAATAGCCATTGTTTTTAACGTTTGCTGTTTTATTCAGCAAATTATGACAGGGTACGGGATGTAGTTTATTGTACAAATAAATTACTGATGGCCAAATTTAAATGTCACACGGTAATGACATTTCAGTTGAGTCACCATGAGAAAAGCAGCTGCCTGGGTGAACGGTTTTCTTGTGCTTGTCATGATTTCTCTGCAACAGTTTCTCCTCCAGGCATGAATCGGAAACGGGCCCTGATATCAGACCCTTTCAAGGTAAAGAAAAGCAGAAATGTCACAGAGAAATTTGGAGCTGCCAGTGAAGGAGATGGTAGGTGTGACTTCTAAAAATCAAATAACATTTTTTAATTTCACGAAAGGACATAAAATTTACTTTACATCCATTTCCTCACCATAAAGGTCCGACCGATGTCAGATCCACCCTTGAGTACCTCATGACACTGTTCCCCAGGAAGCTCTTCAATGACACCTTGCCTCAAATTGTTCTTAAGCACCAGCTATACAGCATTCACAGTGACAAGACTTTGGTGGACAAGGAGCTGGTAAGATGGCTCGTTGGTATCGGATGGGAAATACTGTGTGTGTATCTATTCAAATGTGAAAATAAAACCCACTGCCCTCGTTGTGGTCCACAGAACAAACTGCGGGAACAAGGAGAGCTGCTGATGTTCCAGCTGGGGTTCGATGCAGAAGCTTTCGGGCTGATTTTTGCCTCAGATTACAAGGCCAAAGTGCTGGCTGGAGAGGAAGGCAGAGGGACGAGAGCAGCAGTGGAGAAGTTCTTGGGAAAAGTGGTGTCTTCTTGCACCGATCTGAGCTTCAGTAAAGACAAGATGATCAGAGAGTTCCTCTTCACAGACCCCGAAATAACGTATGAACAACAATCTTTCTTTGTAAAACATTGTGGTGTCCAAATAATTCTTGTTGAAAAACTTCTACCCTGAACAAGATTAGTTGCATTAAACAAAAATATGACTCAAAAAATCAGTTATAACAAAGTCATAGAACTTATGCATGAGATTAACATGACTTTGTGTAAAACAGGGGAAAATATCTTTTTTATATATAACTTTATGTGTTTTCTTAGTGCTTGTGTAATGTGTACTTTTTTAAAAATAATTGCTCTAATACGTGTCTCATATGTCCCAAGAGTTTTGTCTTGGTTTTACAGACCTTGAGAACTAAACATACTTTATATTCTCTCCATCCAGGCAGCTTGTTAAGTCAGGGGTCCTGACTGTGAGGGACGCAGGCAGCTGGTGGCTTTCCATTCCCAACTCTGGCAAATTCACCAAGTACTTTCTACAAGGTGGGGGTTAAGAAAAACAGATACCATATTGTTGATAGAGTGTCAGCAGTACTGACAATTACTCCTTTCTACACTAATATTTCACAGTGATTTGCTAATGGGAGAACTATTTGTTTCTAACTATCTTTTTCCTGTTAGGTCGTAAAGCAGTGCTCGGCATGGTGAAGAAGTCCAAATATAGCGAAGTCTTAAAGGCAGAGCTGGAGGAGCGGCGAACACCCTCACAAGTGAAATTCCACATGAAATACCACATCCACGACATTCTCGGTGCAGAGCTCGTGGAGAGGTAATATTTGGTTGTAAACCTGTTTGATTCTGAACAGTTTTGAAGTAGGGAAGAGTTTATCCGTCTGTCAAATGAAAAGGACAGCCGCTCTTTTATCTATGATATTCTCTATAGTCTTTTTTTACTTGCTGGGAAAACCCACAGGCTGAATGTTGGCAGGTGTTAAAATATGCACTTGTGGTCAAAAACCAGGCGGCTTGATCCCCCTTCACAACAAAATGTCCAGTAAATTATAGCCATTATTGCTTAAAATCTTAACCCGCATCTACCAATTAATCTGACATATAACTTATCTTGGACTACTGGGTAATACTATTCAATTTGTTTCATCTTCTGTTTGTTTTCTTTACAGCATACCGACAACGTCAGGGACATTGTTGCGATTTGTTGACTCCTGAACAGGACCGGCTGGTCGGTGCTTGATTAAAGCCAGAGAACGACTGAAGATAAGAAATGCATTAAAAGTGTTTTTGTGTTAGAGCTTCTGCTAAATTAATTTAAGTTTTCAGATTTTGATTCTGTGCCAAGAGTATTATATGAAACCTTGTGGGTTTATGAATAGTCAATTTATGTTGACATGACCTTGTCAGGTTTGGATTTGTCTTGTAATAAAGATGATTTATGACTGCAAACTTTTTTGTTTGTCAAATTGTTTATCTCAGCAACACCTAGAGACCTTTATTACCTTTTTTTCTTTATCCTTCCTTAAGAGAAATGTACAACCAAGGAGCCATTCAGAGCTTTAGACCTGTCCAAGTGTCATAACAAGAAGCCTAATTCTGCTAGTTCAGATATCAGATGGAGTATGATCAATATGTAGAAATCACCTTGCCTCTCTCTCAGGGAAACCTTCACAGTAATGCAAACCAGCACATCAGATCACTCACTGATTCTACATTCAGGAAGATTAATGTTCACAGAATGTGGCGCTATTCAAATAAAATTTGACTGATTGAATGTGACAGAATCAGACGTATTAATTCAAATGTTTATTACTGAGGCTGTAGGTAGTTTGTTACTGCAATGAAATGTATCTAATATTCTTTGCCTTTCATTTTTCTCAACTGATTTAGAATTAGAAACGCCTTAATATAATGCAATACAGAACACTTCAAACTGCACCAATGACAAATGTGAATTGAACAGAGTAGATTAAAAAAAAAGGCACTGTTGGATCGGATGACACAGCAATCACTCCCCACGCGCATCAGTGAGCCCGTCACCGGACCACTTTTGGTAGGTACTGACCACTGCGGACTGGGAACACCCCACAAGATCTGCAGTTTTAGAGATGCTTTGACCCAGTCTTCCAGCCATCATAGTTAGGCTCTTGTGGAAGTCGCTCTCATCCTTACGCTTGTCCATTTTTCCCGCTTCCAACATATCCGACCCACTGACCGGTGCCATTGTAACAGGATAATGTTATTCACTTCACCCGTCAGTGGTCATAATGTTATGGCTGATCGGTATATAGTGGGTGGCATCTACAGTTTCCAGTACAATCTGAGTGAAGTGAAGCACTATCTGCTTTTCATAGGCGGCACACAATAGAACCTTCTCAGTCTTTGCTATAAAGTATTTAAACAAGTGAAAACTGATGTCCAACAAACAGGCAGAAAATAGTCAGTTTTACTTGAATTTATTGGCTTTTTCAAAAAGTGACAACAGCTTTTATCCATAAAACTAAAGAGTCACAACATTGGCTTGAATTAAAGCACAGCTTGATGTCTGAATACATTACAGATGAGCAACATGTACTTAACCCCCTGATCTAGTAGTTCAAATACATTTTGTAAATAGGCAAAAAATATAACTGTAGCATTCTAATCTTAGTTTTCAGTATATGTTGCACATACATGCTATCAGCATTAATTACAAAAAGCTAGGCTTGTATGGAGATTAAGGTAGCGTTAACTGTAGAGGTAATAAACAAAAGGATATTCATAGTGTTAGTTAAACAATACAGTGAGAGAAGTGAAACTTCTGTGGAGAAAAATACAAAATAGTAAAATCACATGATTAAAACAAAAAGATGAATACACTGTATACTACACCATAACCGACAGTAGCTCTGTTATTAGCAGGCAGAAATGCTCTTCTTAGGAGCATTGCTTAGCCAGTAGTGATGCTATTTAAAAATTAAAGTGTGCTGCACAAACGGTTTTGATAAATGCCCACAGAGCATAAAAAGGTGCTCTTGTTCCCCACCACCTAAACAGTTCTTATCTGATGTCTAATAAAGTTTTTAGCTTTACACTCCTGGGCAGCTACACAGGTGAGACACTTCTAGGGAAAGAAAAAACCATAGACGGGTTGAAGCCAAACACAAAATACTGGATTATTGTAATTTGATGGGGATTCATTAATAGCACTGTTGGTGTCTGAAAATCTGTCCATTCTGCATTTTCAGTACATTTCAGGTGTCATTTAATCCATGAGAAAGGATAACCATGAATCATGTGCTGGGACTGAAAAGAACCAATTTGAAGCATGAACAAAAGAACTTCACAGATGGTTACTTCGAGTTCCTTGTTGACAGTGCGATGACACATGACAGCCCTCGCAAAGTGAAACTGAAAATTAATAAAAAATGCTGTGATCATAAAGCAGCACACGACAGCAAATTGTCAGCTGTATTTTGAAGGTTTAAAGGTTCAAGACAACAGAGACAGAAGTTTTCTTTTCTGCTTAATTGCAGCACGTCTGCAGAACGTATTTGGCAATATTTCTTCCATTAAAAAACACAAACAAGACTGTAAACAAACAAAACAAAAAAAAAAAGTGGACAACCAGTGGAAGAACAAATTGAAAACATTCCACAGTCCTTTTTACAAAACATCCAATCTGTTTTAGAAGGCCTCAAGATTTGCATTTTACTTTTCTATACAGTATATGTTGTAGGGTAAGGACTGGGGTCTGTAATCTTCCAACCCTTTCTCCTAAATCTGACCTCAAGCAAAATTTCTGATGAAAACAACTGGTATAACTGCTGTAGCTACACTAATGGAAGGAAAGAATCTGAAGTACATTGTTTTCTTGTGTATACTGGTGCGTTTCTCCTGTTTCTTTAGCCACCCTCACCACCAATGGTCATGCTCCCCGGGTCACTGTTCCAGTGAAGTCTTAGAGAAGAGTGCACTTCTTGCGCTTCCTCTTGACAGGCTGAGGGCAGAGGACGGCCCGGATGGCCTCGTCGAACACAGTTTTAAGGCCACGCTGAGTCAGGGCTGAGCACTCCAGGTATTTGACAGAAGCTGATGAAACCAAGCAAAAAAAAGGGTCCACCGTTAAGTTTTGTTTTAAAAAATATTTGAGCAAAAAAGAAATAAGAGAAACCTCAAAAGGCTTAAAAGTGTTCTTACCAATCTCTTTAGCCATCGCCAGTCCTTGTGGATATGTAATTGGAGAGAGTTTCTTCTCCCTCAGCTTTTCTGTGGTGTCCTTGTCATCTCTCAAGTCCAGCTTGGTGCCCACCAAGATGATGGGAGTGTTGGGACAATGGTGTCTCACCTCAGGGTACCACTGCAGAGACAACAACACGGAGTTAGCTGGTACCTATTTTCAAACCTGTCCATGTAGTGTTTTGTATTCTGGCCACTTAGGGACCGCATGACAGGCTGTAAAACAGACTGTAAAACAGATTGTATAAAAGCCTGCTGCTCTGTCAAATTAAGCTATTGCACAAGCTTCTTAAACCTGCATTCTTTCTACAGGCCAGCAGGGGGCGACTGCAAGGGTTGCAAAAAGGAGTGATTGAGTTAAAGTCTGAGAAAACAATAAAACACTTCCAACTTGATATATTACCCCACTCAACATGTTCCTTATGAGTTTATAGTCTTAATTGCTAGGTTCAAGTCAATGCGAGATGATGTTCATTTTGATACTCACTGTCCCATTTAGAGTAAGACAAAAAAGGGTAATAGGTTTGCTTGAAGGCATTGCTACTACTGCTTGTGTTCAGCATTGTGTACTAAGGCCCTCATCACACCTGGTATGAACATGTGGTTTTCATGATCAGATCACACGTGGACAGCCTTAACTACAGGTGCGAGCACACCCAGGTCAGATCCAATCAATCGGGCCACATGCGGAGGCGGTCTGGGATGCATTTATCCACATATGTCTGGCGGTGTGTACGCACGTGGCCCAGACTACATGAAGGACTACCCACTCTCCCCATGATCGGTGCAGTCACTCGCCTTTCATTCCTGCCTGATTTAACATTTCTCTGCTGGGTCTCGCTAAACTCTTATTTTTATTTGTCTCATGTCCCTCCAGCATGTGGAGATTAAGGTAGCAAGTTGAACTTTATTTCTGTTAGGACCCCCATGAAAACGAAATGGTGCATCTCAAGGGGTTTATCCTAGTAAATAAAATTCAATGTGTAATCGTAGTTTATGCATTAGAGCGGACAGAAATATAGACGGGTCGTGTCTATAGCTATTTATTCAGTACGGAGCTCAACTTTTTAATTCAGGACGATCCTGAAAGGACGAGAAGGAGATACGGCGTGGGTCAGAGATATGATCCACTAGCAACACAGAGCTGTAGAGGAGCATCACGCTTCATGATCAAACAAAGTTTCATATCACGGCATCGCTTCAGTTATGATTCAACCACCCACCTTCCCGCTCACTCCCTCCCTCCATGCGCAGCAGCTCTCCCCCTCTCTGTGCTGCGAGTCTGCATCAGTGTTTTAGTATTACACAGTGTTTTATAAAGTCTTATTAAGGTGAATGAGGCTCTGTGTTCATTTGCACACAGCGCAGGAAAGTGACATCCGATCACAAGTGGTCACTGAAGACGCATTGGAGTGGCTCATTAATGCTATGTGTGAACTGCTTCGCTTATAGCTGACCACTTGTGATCCAATCACGAAAAACACATGTTAATACCAGGTGTGATGAGGGCCTCAGACAGTCCACTCTTTTCCTAGTTAAAAGAAGCATCCCAATCAAAATCACAGTTGCCAGGGATGAAGAATCAGGAATGCTTCAGCATCTCAGCAGATAGCAACCAGTGTATTAATCTCATTCAAGAGTGTGTGCATCTTACAGGAATAATTCAGTTAGATGGTATTATTAAGAAGACTCACATGGCCCACAAATTATGTCCGACCAGCAGAGTCTCCAAAATCAGTAAATGTGAAATTTTGTTTTCCAACTATTAAATCAGCCAGATCACAAATGCCAAAAAAAAAAACAGACTTCTGCTTTGACTTGGAAAAAAATAAATACGTGGCTTCCTTCTAAGTATTTATTTCCACGTCCAAATCTCAATCATCCTATGAAAAACAGAAACTGCATAAACTCACCTTGGCACGGACGTTTTCAAATGAGGCAGGACTCACAAGCGAAAAGCAGATGAGAAACACATCCTGGGAAAATAAATAAAAACAGTACAATCAGAACTCATGACTATCACGTCCTGCTGAGGACATTAAACTCCTGTGTCTGTCGTATAAAGGTGTGGTGTTCTACTTTCCATGTAGTTTCCTTCTTTATTCGAAGCACCAAAACTTCCCAAACACATTATGTAAGAGCACCAACATCATCAAAAGAATAACAGGTGAAGTAAAATGCAACATTGTCTGAGTGGGTTTTTTAGTATACCGTCTGTGGGTAGGAAAGTGGGCGGAGTCTGTCATAGTCTTCTTGTCCTGCTGTATCCCAAAGGCCCAGGTTCACAGGCTTCCCATCCACCATAACATTGGCAGAGTAGTTGTCGAATCTGACAGAGGAGATGCGCGCGTTAACACATGAGGGTTGAGATAAAGTGATAAGCTATAAATCCTGACTTCATGCATCTGTTGAGGCCTTTAATCTGTTGAAATTAACATCTTGTAAATCTGGTTGTACTCAAGAAAAATCAGATTTATCAACTGCCTGCCGAATGATACAGATCAACATAGTTTAAATAGCTGGTCAGGAAGCAGGTAGGGTGCAGGTTTCCTCATTCTCACTTTAATTATGCAGGGATTGTAAAAGAAGCGTAAGTGCAGACAAGTGATGGCTGCTACTGTTGACAGATTAGTCTTACATAAATAAATAAGTTACACTGGACTGCAAACTGAGATACTCACACTGTGGGGATGTACTCTCCAGGAAAGGCATTAGTGGTGTAGCTGATGAGCAGGCAGGTCTTACCCACAGCACTGGAAGGGAGGAGGAAATGAAAGGTTACTAAATCATTTTAGTGTTCACGGTCGATTTGCTTGCTCCTTTGAAGCACTGGGCCTTGGCGAAAGATTAGTCGACAAAATATCCGATATCTTATAATCAGTTTACTTCCATAGAAACAGAAATATTAACATTCAAGAAACTGAGATTTCTGCTTTTACATGAATCCATCAACCAATAGTTTCAGCTTTAATAGGCCTACAAGTAAAAGAGATACTGTTACATGAATCCAGGTCTCCCCTAACTTTATAAGAAAAGCTGTTTATTAACATGGGCATTACCATGCAGAAAAGGACTCATGACTCTAATGGTACTTTTTATTTGTCAGGTATTTAATTCACACAGGATTATCAATAAATAGGCTTTACCCTGTGTTTATTTCATATAGACTAATTATTTGTATCTATTACCAGAAAACACACACACACTTATTTATTGATTTATTATCCAGAAATGAAAAATTCTATATCGTGATATTGGCCAAATTGCACAGTCCTGCCTATAAATCTGAACTCTATGTACTGTGAGTGCATTAAGTCCCTTTCCACTGCAAGAGCATTAGTAAAACTGAATTAATAATAAATCAAGCACAGCCAGAGACACATCAATGACTGTGCTGCTGTGGTATCCACCACACCCTGCACTGGGAGTTATGCGTGTGTTTACCTCCCACATGGTGTTACACATCTTAAAGCCGGGTCTTTGCTAAATGTTGTCATAATTTACCAGCCTTCAGCTTTGGAAGGTAAAGTCTTAAAAATGACTTTAAAAACACCGCATGTATAGCATAACATTGCATTACACAGCAACCAACACTAACAAAATGACCAAAACAAACATGCCGCATTTAAATTAATTAAATATCTTTGCTGATTAGTAACTGTTGACAAACTCGAATTGAAACTGTGGTTTTAAGAGCCAGTGATGTCTGACTCACCCAAGAGGGAGGAAAACAATGTTAGCATTAAGTCAAGATTAGCCAACCACTTGTATACTAGCTATGGTGATATTTAATCATTCGTCGTATCAATATACAATAGCCCCAATTAAATATCATTTAGGACAAATGAATGACAAATTCCAATTAGAAAAATAAAGAAGTTTACCGAATAAGAGTCACTTTACATAAACAGGTAGTTAAAGTTATGGCTTGCTAGCCAAGTTTTCCTCGTTAGGAAAAATCTGGAGCAAATAGCTCCATCGTTAGCTGGTCTGGTGAGTGTGTTTTCAGCTAACGTCCACATTTGAGTTAAAAACAGGGTGGGAAGCACAAACCAACAATCAGTTCTGTTAACTTACCCGTCTCCGACAACGACACACTTTATGGCCTGCATTGCGCCGCAGCTAGAGGAATGCTAAGTTAGCCCGGGAGCCAGCTAACGTTAGCTCACAAGTCTCTTTTCCTTTGTCCGGGAGTGCTCGCCGTTGAAACGTCCCAACAGCGACTCGTTAAAGGCCTTTTAGTGGACCGGTGGAGCTCCTGAGCTTTGGGGGAAGCTTGTGGGAGACTTACAGTAACTTATCTAGCACTTAAACACAAGTTTAGTCAGAAATTCCCTCGCAACATTCCCATGCTGATCTGGAAGCTATGGAGCAAAACAGCGGCCACCACCCCTAATGAAAAAAAATGATGTTGGCCTCCACCAGCAGATGGTGCATCCGGTGCACTCTGGGTATTTATAGTCTATGGTTGATACGCTCACAGAATCTTTGACGAGATGAGACGTCCTCAAAACAAGCAGCTGGCCAGATGTTGTTGTCTTAATTCAGAGAATTTAATTAGACAAAATATTTCGTAAGGTTTGTCTTTTAAATGAAAATCGAGACAAGGCAATAAAAAAAAGACGGACTGTTCAGATTGTGACACAGATTGAGGAAATGACGTCATTTCCGTAATTTATTTCAACCTGAACTTTTCCATCCAGGCGGCGTGACTCGTCCAAACAATCTCAGGGTAAAATAGTCTCAGATAAATTTAAAGGCCCAGAAATAAAGCCTATCGGCCCTTTTAAGAGAAGACTTTTTAGAATATCACAGTATGAAAAGCGCAGGTGTTTATAGTAGCAATAATGCTGGCTGTAATCCATTAAACTGCTAAAAAATATATTTCTTCATGTATCAGTGGGGAAATGTATATCTTAATTTTTACAAAAAAGACTGACTCAAGACGTATGGATACATTTACCTATTATTAACTATTGTGGATTTAAAAATCTACGGAAGCCCTTAGCTGACAGGCATCCATACATTTTATTTACTTATTATATTATTTTTTCCTGTGATAACAAGTTATTTCTGGTAACGATGCAGCACCACCGTAATGTCAGAAGATCATCAACTTGTATCCCCCGAGTTGTAAAAGCACAAAACAAACATAGAAACAGGCTTAACAGGCCTGTTGTTATGATTTCTAGATCTAGATTTTTCTAGAAAATTATCCCGTTATCACGAGAAAACAAGCTTCGTTATCTCAAGATAATGGGCAAAATTAATCCAGCAAAATGAAAACCACTGTTGTTTGCCCGTGAAAACAAGAAAAATCAGTCCAAATTTCGAGAAAAAGACCAAAATTACCAGAAATAACTCGTTATCACGGGGAAGCGGCGTAAATAACATTTATGGATGCATGTCTGCTTAGGGCTTCCGTAAAAATCAACCAGACTTTTTGAAATACAAATATGTTAAATCCTCTATCAACATAATATTATTTTAGTTTCATTTTTCCTCTTATTTATTTTTTTTGCTTCTTTGTATATATGTTGAATTTATGTACTAGTTTGTTATTTTGTAAAATGTACCTGAGAGTTTGAAGTCAGGGCAAAAAGTCCATTGGTAGCCTGTGAACTTCCGTGTGTGTCACACCCTAATGAGTCCTCCCGCTGACCATAACAGGAGTCGGTAAAGAAGAAGCTGTCGGGGTGGAGCAGCTCTGCCAACACAATCAGCAGAAGTAAAAATGGAGCTCGGTGTCAGTCGGCAATAGAAATATGTATTGTCACGTATCATTCGCCACTTTAGTTGTCGGTTCTCCTCTCTACCTTACGAAGTAACTGTAGAAACCAGCAGGACAGCCTTTGCCTGTATGGCGGGTCTGTCTTATTTAGTGCTCCGATTTTCGGGCTCGGCTGGTCGGACTTACGGAGTGTTTTCAAAAGGCTTGACGAGGACTTTGTTGATATTTTTTGATCTAGCATGGCGACTGCGAATCAGATTCCCCTACATCTACCTTGTCGCTTCGATGATGTTTAACGTCAGATTACAGGTGACTATTAATTCATTATTAAGTAAAAAACAAAGCCATCCTTTAGGTTGCCCGGGTTACTATCTTCATTGAGCGACCAGCTGATGAGTTAGTTATATGTTGAGTTAGTTATAAACACTAGGCTACCTGAAAGCATGGCAGTTCATTTGGCACACCTAGCTAAAACTGAAGCAATCAATCCTTTGTCTATAATATATATATGTTCAGTTTTGGTTAAAACTGTTATAGAGAAGTGTTGATTAAATAGTTTGGTCATGCTGCAGTGGGTCTTCTTGGTAATTTTGAGTTTAAACTACAGGCGTTTCCAATATTTCCGTTAGCTAACTATACATTACACCAAATTCTCTTATCTTTGTTCTTATTATTATGTATTGATCGGCCAGACAGTTAAGTGGTAGTCTTCTGATTCTGATTAAAATATTAGAAAATGGTAACTGACCGCCTAGTGGACTTTTGATGCAGATATTGAGTTTGAAAGTCCGTTCACAGTGTACATTTATCAGATAACAGTGTTTTTTAAGACTTACGTATTGCTTTGATTAGGGATGCGCAATATTATCGGCACCTTGTCGGTATCTGCAGATTATGGCTTGAAAATTACATATCGGCCGATATGTAATTTTTCTGCTGATTAAACTGTTAATTATGCCTAAATGCTCGAGGATTGACTAAAAAAGCCTGGCGAATATTACCCTTTGATTTGAAAGAAACTGTTACATATAATTAAATATGGCATTTTGTACATAAGTTTAAGTATTTTTGTTATATTGCCCAATGAATGTGTACATTTTTAAAAGCACTGTATTATGTTATTTCTGCCTCTCCCAGTGGGCCACTGCAGTAAGAGAAGGCATGGTATCAATTCCACTACAGGGCAATTAGGTGGAAAAAAACATGTGCCTAGTATATCGGTATTGAAATTGGCAATCAGAAAAAAAAGGGTTGGAAAATATCGGCATATCGGCAAAAAATCCAATATCATGCATCCCTAGCTTTGATTTTGATATTCTGTATACTTTGTAAAAATCGTGACAGCTCGAGATATATACTTGGGGAGAAACAACAAATGAAATAGCTGTTTTCAGTGGCTACTCATCTAGTTACATTTCCAGTGCTTTCAACTCTTACTTTTTAGAGCTAATTTTAGTTTACATCCAGTTAAATTATTTTCAACACTGCAGTCAATCTAGTAAATGTATGTGCATCCACTAATTCAGGAAACTTGAGAAATCCCAAACTGCAGTATCCAAAATTAACCTGATACCTAATAAACTGCTGTTTTCTTAAGGCATGCTTTTTTATTATTATTATTTCGTCTGACAGCCTCCTCATCTGTTCACAGGTCCACATAGAAATCCACTGAATCTTCCATGTATTTGGACTTTCAATCAATAAACTGTGAGCACTGCCATGTTTCAGACCTCTGTCTGACACTGCACAGCGATGTGGAGGAAAGGGACTCTTATTTCTGCAAACTGGTGTGACGATGCAATGAAGTGACAGGGCCGGCTGTCGCGGTCTGTCCTCGTCACTTGAGCCCAGTGCCTTTGCAGAAGAAAAGACGGCAGTGACGTCTGCAAAAATGAGCCACGCTGAGCGGTGATGGGTGAGGACGGAGGGTGAGAAAATGCTTCACATTCACCCGTTTGGATTGCCACCTGAGATTAAAGAGCCGCTTGTTCTGACCGAGGAGATTGTGTCGGATGAAGGATGGATTTTGACACTGCCTCGTCTCTCTGGATGTGGAGGACTTTGGCACTGTTTTGATCATGGAAACAGATGATTGTCACTGTGTAGCTTTGTAGCTTTTCTTCATTGTGACATGTATGTTTATTAAGTGCTTAGTGTAAACATCTCACTTTGATTTAACAGGTAAATATCTGAACCGCATGACACAAACAAGCATGATTTTTGTCCTCTGTGGCATGGACACTTTATTTGAAGCTGGGGTTAGCTGTGTAAGCGGTACGCGGTCTTTCAACAGGGGTTTCTTGTTGTAGCGTAACAGTTTCTGCTACCGCAACTGTAACTGAAATTTAGTGTGTTTGTGCAGTCTAACAGGGAATCACTGCATGTCCTCTTCATGTCGGCACACACAGCTCGTCATACTCGTTGTGTTTCTGCGTATCAGTGGCACTGGGAAATGTTACATGCTAATAATTTTTTTTAGCTGCATCTTTTATTTCTGTGAAAAATGCCTGTGAGGGGCTTTGAAGTTACAGAATTGATGGTACGGATGATTGAATTTGGAGAGCATTAAATTAATTATATCACCATTCTCAGCCTTTTCTGTTCTTCTGATATGCGTACCTTGATTTTCTCTGTTTTCTAAACTACTTTTTAAAAGAGGCGGCTACGGGGCACTGGTTTAGCTTATTTGGTAGAGCAGGCGCCCCATGTCCAGAGGCTACAATCCTCAACACACTGATCGCAGGCTCAACACCTGGTCTGCTCATCATTAGGTGCATGTCATCCCCCACCCTCTCCTCCCCATGTTTCCTGTCTCTCTTCAGCTGTCCTATAAATAAAGGCCAAACCCCCCAAAAAGGAATCTTTAAAAAAACAAAAAGAGAGCGAGTTTTCCTCTAAATTATACATGTATTTTTGGCAGCTTTTAAAAGAACATGTTTTGGAAACTTTAGGAAGAACTATGAAAGTATAGAGTGACATGCTCCTCTCAGTGGTGAACCCTGGCTGTCTAAAACAAGCAGGAAGTCATGATGCATTTAGGGTGAAACAATTTACCTAGATTTAAAGTATAACTGCTACATCTCTGTACTGAAGTTCAGTAGTGTACTAATGAGGGGCAGCCTGTCCTGCACCTTGTCACATTTTCTCCCCTGAAGGATCCTACATGCTCTTAATCACTTTTAACAAGTGGAAGGGCACTGCTTCACGTTTTCTCCTCTATAGGGCATCTTGGAGGAACTGCATCAAATTCAAGCACCATAGAGGGCGTGGCATCATGTTTTCTCTGCTGAAGGGGCATCCTAGATGGCACCTTTTCTTCACTGAAGGGGAGGTAAGATTTTTCCCAGTGGATGGGTGCCTGAGAGGGCAATGCAACACAGCTCCTTCATGTTGGACCACCATAGTGAACTTCTTTTAGGGGCATCCATCAGAAACATTCTTTTCCATATGTACCTTCTTCTATTACATGTCTCTGAACAACATTCAGACAACTTAATGTGACCCCCCTACACTACCTAATTTTCCCCCTTTACTTTTATACCTGTCACATTTACAATGGAGTTTAAATCAATCAGTCATCAATTCCCACACTTATATTAATTATTATTAAATATTATATATCCATCCATCCATTATCTATACCGCTAATCCTATTAAGGGTCGAGGAATACATTATATCATAATTTTTTATATACATATATATTTCACTTGTAGCATACACAACATGACCATATCTCAAAGGATAGTCAAATGGTTTGGATTGCAATATTTTCTAATATTTTCACTGAGTTGCTTGTGTAGTAAAATACATAACAAACTCAAATACATATTGTGCACCTGAGAGATAAAACACCTTGTGCTTTACAAAGCTTAAGGTCAGTAATTTTGTTTTTTACACTCTGTCTCTTATCAATAAGAGTGGCTTTAAACTTATTATATATAAAACAAACAATATAATGGTGTTATATTTAATGTAAGTCATCTTATATTCAGTCATGTATATTCATGGTGTGTACCTGCTTTCATTTAATTTAACAAATACAACCCTTTGACCTTTGGGCATTCTTGACACATAAACAGACCACTTTGGACAAACTCAGTTAACATTTTATTTTGGTAACTTCTACAGCTAAAAATAAAAATAAAAGTTGGTGTGTAATTCACAGACGCATCTGGATATGTTTGATGAAATATTTAGACAGTTAAATCCAGTGAGAAGCTTTATATTATCCTCAGATACACCGTATTTCCTGCTGGTTAAACCTCATTGTGGTGTAGTACCAGGTCCGTCCACACGGGGGCAGCAGCCTATCACAGTACTGAACCCACCTCCCCTCATACATTGAAAGAAGACATTCTGAGCTGTCTTTGAGGAAGATGCTGGCTCGCTCAAACAGGTGAGAATTTCACAGGTAATGAAGCTGTAATTTGACAAGAACTTTATATTCCACCACCAGTAATTTCTACGTCTGTACGGCTGCTTTTCATTTGATTTATAGCGTCACTTTTAGCCTTACACAGACATTTAATGTAAAACTTTCACTCGTACGTCTTCTTCTGTAGTTGAAATATAAAACCAGCTTATTCTATAAAGTTTATTTGCTTTGTTTTTCTTTTAATCTGCATTTAAAAAATCCTCTATAATGCATATCTGTAATAAACGAGAGAACGACAGCGAGCCAGAAGACCCATTTGGCCCTTCCCTCGGATGTGCACCTTTTTTTAAATTGATTTTTCAAACTGCTGACACCCTCACTCAGCGCAAAATGTCCCCAGAAAACTTATCCTCACCAGTCACTCTGATGCCAGGCTGCAGTGTGAAACCATCAGGGGTTTCCAAGGCAACTGTATTTCACCATGTGACAGACAAACCTTCCTGCTCGCCCCCCCTCCTCTTTTTTTCTGGAAAAAGAGGATTTATTTCTCAAGGATTTGCCAGAGGAAAATATTTTAATAGGGTTATCATAGAGGCCTGGCAGAAAGAGAGAGAGAGATGTATAGATGAAGGATAAGTCGGGTTATCTTTACTCAGTTTCTGCCACACCGCCATTTGTTCAGTCAGAAAAAAAAAAGGTTGTGGAGTGAAGATTATAGAGTTTTAGCCTTTGGCATTTTTATTTGACTGAGTGTGAAAGAGTGATAATGCTGCAAACGGAAATGGCAGGGATTCAATTAAAGCCGCAGTGCAGTTTATTTAATGTACAACCCATTTCCACACACATTACTCATTAGCTTTAATCTATTTATTTGGGCTGAGTGAGCTCTTTAGAGTTCTTTTAATTTTGTATTTGATCACAGACCGGGCACAGATGAATTAATGTCAGTTCAAGGGGGATGTTTATACTGTATGTAAGCTTAGGAACACTGTCTGCTATTTTATTATAGATGATGAATTGACTCGCAGTTGAGTTCACTTCCAAAGGCCTATAAACTTTATCAACTTCCTGGCTTCAATAGTTAAAGATAAAATCTTGAAGATTTTTATTTAAATAAATGTCTGTTGAGTCACTATCTGTCGCCGAATGAGTCAGATTATGTTACCTTTTTTTTTAACCAATCACAATGCATTTATCTACACGACATGTTTGATCATGGCTTCCATCAACTTGATGCTTTGCAACAGGAGGCCTCATTGGGGCAACTAGATGTCACATGACTTTTTCTTTATAAGCTCCAAAGAAGGAGTTTAAAAAAATACTGGCGTCCACATATTTGCAAATTGAATTAATTAGAATTCATTTTTAAATGTCTGTATTGACATCAAAGTTTCACAATCTGTCGCCAAAGCATCAAATGGTCGCACAGTACACAAAAAAAGTAATATTACGATAGGGCAAAACTGTTGTCATGTGATGTGCATCAGCATGACTGACAGCCAGTCATGTGCATTTGAAAATAAATATATTAATACATCACATCCATGAGTACAGAATGGATTACTTATGCTAAATGTAATCAAACATTAATCCACATGATTTTAGCTTTGACGCATTAGTCTTTAAATTTTGATCTAAGCTGATCCCTCTCAAAGCTCGGTGTGAGGTTCTGGTGGACGAGAGCTCTCGTTCTGCGTCCAACATCCTCTCTGTTGTTCTTTAAAAAGACCTTCAGTTTGCATACTGTTAACAGGGGACGAGAGGCGTATGCAAAGCGTTAAAAAAACGACAGGATCAGGTGCGGAGATGAGCTGACCTCAAAACTGATGCGAAGGAGTGTGAGTGAGTGAGTGAGTGAGTGAGTGGGGGAGGAGAAGAGGAGGAAGCAAGAGAGAGGGAGGGAGGGAGAATTGTAGTGTTATATTTGCTGTAGTCTTATTGTGGTGCTGAATTAGGTCATACACGCAAAAGAGCGTTCAAATGTGCACCCGTTTAAAGGAGGTGTTAGTGTGATATTTTTATGTTTGCATAATATCAACTGTAATTGAAACCCCGGCATTAATTTGTTTAAGATCTAAGTCGTGTACAGTGTTAGAAAATAGCAAAGAATATTGTTTCATTTGACCTACTTGCATGATGAAATTATAAAAGCTTACAATCTTTGGGCCTGGCTGTCACAAAACCGCAGGTATGTCTCTAAGTATCAATAAACTAAATATAATATAGGTTCAATTTTTCTGTGTATTCTGCTGGCTGCAGCTGACTAAACAGCTTATTTCTATACAGTACTGAGCAGTATTAAGGGGTCAAAGTTCAGCTTTTGATGCTTCATGATTTTATCTCATGTTACTGTTTGATCCAGCGTGTTGCACCCCCATATTAGGCTCCTCTAAGTGCTCTTATTCTATCCTGATCACACATCTTTCTTTTAAAATGACTTCTCTGTGACCTGAACGGATGAACTTCAGTGTTTGGGATGTAAATCCGTTTCTAAGGATCAAAATTCTTAAGAGGAATAACCTTTAGAGCTTATTATGTAACCCCAGCAGGTCTAGGAGGATTGTACTTTAAATGTTGGGACACACACACACACGCACAGCCTCACACACAAGTTCTCGGATATACACTGCTGCCTTTGTGCTCAGCAGACAGAGTCCAAATAAAGACTCTACTCATATGTGTCCTTGCATCCACTAAATTAACTCAACCTTGCCCTTCGATCCGATGGCAGGAAAGAAGTGGTGAAAATGCAGAGCTGCATATTAAATAAACGTAAAGGAAGAAGGAAATCCTGCTGCCCCCTGCTTCCTGTGACCTCCTGTCACCGAACACGCCATCACACAAAGATTAACCCTGTCACCTTCCACAACAGGAAGGACATGTAAAACCCTGTCACATGCCCCGGTAAGGGGGGACAGTCTACGCCGCGATTTGTGGTATAAATCCATAGAAGAAGATGGACGGGGAACTCCCAACATCAGTGGAAAAAAACATCGCTCACAAATGGAGCTAACATGCTAAAAAGTGTTACCATGCTGCAGTGATTTGAGCTAAATGCTAAGATAACCATGCTAACACTCTCACAATAAGATGTTGATGTTTAACAGGGATAAAGTTGACCATGTTCTCCATCTCAGTGTAACATGTTAGCATGCTAATATCTGCTAATTAGCGCGACACACAAAGTACAGCTGAGGTTGACGAGACATTGTCGGGTATTTGGTAATAAACTGGACAAATTGAAATAGTCAGAAAGGTCAGCAGATAACCACAGTCACAGGATGCATCATCTGCTGACTATGAATATTTGTACTAAATTTGGTGCCTTTCCGTTTGGTAGATGTTGAAATATCTACTGAATGAGGGAAAACTTGGAGCTGCTGGTGTCGCTACACAAAACCAACATGAATAGCTGTATGAAATTTCATGGCAATCCTTATACGCATGACTCGCATGCACGATTAATCCCACAATTGGTGTAACAGTTTCATTCATCATTTAACAACTCATGTTAACAAACTGTAAATAAAGCTAATATCCGGCATTATTCCTGTGTCTTTCCTAGACAGGTGACGTTCTTAGGCTAGCTAGCTGGCCACGTTATACTAGCTTGGTCCAAAAGCAACCTTAACAAACATTATACAGCCTGTAATATTTGACTTAAAGTTGTAATCATGAAGATCTTTCATTCTCTTTGGCGGCACCTATGGCGCTAAACGATAATTGCAGGAGCACACTTCCCAGATATCCAGACAGTGTTGCACGTGTGACGTCCACGGTTGGCTCCGGTTGTAACTCTTGATTCTCGCTTTCCTTTTCAGACTGTTTGCTTCATCTGAGCGTCGAGTTTGTTTCTTCTTCTTTGGATTTTCACTTCTTGTTGAAGTTGTATCTGTAGTCATCCATCTTTTCTTTGTTTGTTCAGCCATAGTAGATTACTGTTTACTCGCAACACTTGTAGAGACCGGAAAAGCAGCTGCTTAGCTCCGCCTACCCTCTCTGGCAGACCAACCACTGCTGGGTGATGGAAAACGCGTCACTAACTGGGCGCCGCTTGTGATTTTTTTCCGCGAAAGTCGCCGCAGACACCCAGTCTGTAATACTGCAACTGCAAAGGCTTTCATCAGTGGGCCATAGGCTCAATCACCATTGTGTTACCTCATTCAGCAATAGATAGTGACTTGAGAGACATTTATTTAAATGAAAATCTTTAAGATGATCACCAGCCTTTTCTTTTGCTTAATTTTCTCCTTGAAGTCACAGGGAGGGCGCTAACACGGTTGACCCTGGCGGGGTAGATACTTGAATTTGGACTGGAGGTGATTTTGTCTGTGAGGTTTGAACAAACACTGAGGCTGACCCAACCGCTTGGTTACACTGAAACGACCCAGGAAAATGACCCAACAGGCTCAACCCAGCGGTGTTAGAAAAAATAACCCAAAATCATTGTGAATAGTTTAATTGTCGTAGAGGAGACACCCTGAGAGGTTTCTCTTATGACTCATAAACACATTAGCATGACATTTAAGTGGAGTAGAGCGCACTGAGTGTGCTTCTGTGCCAAGGAGACGGACTCAGGAATCTAATTGCTTTTAATGTAAGATACTCAGACTTTCCACGAGGTTGCTCTGCTTGACCAGGTCCACGTAAACAGAACGTAGCACTTTATTTGCAAAACCATATTCTAAACGCCATCCCCGACATTATGCATATGACCTATTTTTATACTTGTAGTACAGGGAAAATTCAAAGCAGGGCTCGCCTTCGTCTGTTAAATACTTTGCATCAATCCGCCTGCTATGTAAAGCATCACAACTGGTGGGACTGAAGTGAGAAAGAGCCTGCGTGGGCCCTAATTTGGAGGGGCTTTACGCAGGTGTCCCCTCAGTAGGTCCCAGTTTTCTGCTCCCAAGTCTCCACTAGAATAAAACTGACCAAAAACTATAACATTCACACCTCTTTGCTGACTTTCCCCCTTATTTTACCTTATTAAAACACATGGTTAGGTCTTCACAACCCATGCTTTGTGCCAGAGTGCAAAGAAAACAAACACTGTCTGCATGCATGGACCCAAATATTCAGTCATTCCAGGATAGCTGATACACCCCCCGTCATCTTCAGGCTAGTTTATCCAGGTGTCACATCAGGATCTCGCTGTAGGGCTCCAGTTTCTCTCGCTCTTGTCATCCGGCATCAAACCGGATCGTGCCGGTTCGTGGTGGTTCAGTGGATTGTGTAATAATTCTTTGGTCCTGCTGATGTGAACTTGCAGAAAATGAGTCATTTAAGTTTCTCAGTGTCTGCTCATCCGTTTTAGCGTTACATTTTTTAGGATTGTGAAGCCAACATTTTATTTCGGTTTAATCAAATCAAAGAACTAACGCACATTTCAGGTGATAGTTATGTGGTTTTATGAATGTTTTGCTGGAAGAGTTAACGGTTAAATTGGATAACTATTTGATTTTTCTACTTCTTAAGCAAAATAAATACGCTGCATGGTTTCATCCTTACCTCACAACCCTGAGAAATAGTTGAGCTGTTGGTGTTATGTCTGGAGAATGTCACATTGTTTAGGACAGATGTCTAAGAATTAAACATTTATGTGAAAAGAGACACCTATGAATAAACACATGACTGAATACATTAAAACATCTGTTCATGCTTGACCATTGGAGTAATGCACACAGGAAGTGAGACCCCCTCCTTCTCTGCGGAGGCAGGAATGCTTTAATTGAGACCATGTGTGTTGTAGAAACAAGCTCTGCAAAGCTCTCGCTCTCATTCTGTGTGTGTAACCTGATGTCTCTCCCTGCTTATGTAAGAGCCAAAAGTCCGATCTGGAATCAGCCTCATATTTAAGATTTGTAGCTTCTTTTAGCATATTGATGCAATGTGCTTTGAAAGCATTGTGAGCAGCTGTGCTTGTGTTAGATTTATTTGCTGACTCATTTTTTGGGCATATGTTAGAGGAAGGCCGCTCCTGCAAACAACCACAAACACTTCTGTCTCTCCTTGAAAATGTGTTGCCTGTTGATACTATCCCTGTTGTACAAAGTCCTGCTGAATACAACATGAAACACTGACAGATGTGAGAGAAAGGCTGTGGAGGCAGCCGCAGTGTCTGCTAATGTGTCATTATAAAAACAGGTGTTAGTTGGTGGAGTTATTTTGGACTTTAATTAATGATTATGTTCATTCTATTATCTATGAATGACTAATTTCCACCTGTCAGTATAACCCCACACAAAGTTACAACTACATAGTTACTCAATTCAGTAAGTTTAGTTACAACAATTTCAGCAAAACCCTACCTATACGTTAAACCTATAAATTTTACTGACACACAATGTCCCATGTAATAAAAGAAAACCACCCAAACTCATCCATACATCATACAGGATGAAGTTATGAGAAGTATGGTATAATAATCCTTGTCTAACACAAGTAACACAATCTAATCAAAAAAAGTTAAATAGTTGAATTCTTGAGGGATACAGCATAGCATAATGAAAACATGTCGCATAATCAATAACACGATTGGTTGGGTATAATATCACTATTGCCTCGAGTCACGTGAGCACTGATCAGTGATGTATGCTGACGCGCAGCACGGGCAATGTAGTGGAGCTGGGATGGGATTAACAACAGTCAAAATACATAAAATATCACAAACACTTCCTGTTCTTACTTTCAAAATAAAACAATACTTCCGCGACATACATTTAAGTCATTTGTTTTGAAGATATAATTACCTACACTTCCGGTTAAGTTCCGGGTGTTTTAACAGCCGTGTCAACTACTCTCCCGATACTAGTGGAGTGAAGGCGTATTTGGAGGGATAACGATAACACGCTCGGCCACTGTGGGAGAAAAGACACCACCGCTGCTGCTGCTGCTGCTGCTGCCGCCGCTGCCACAGAGACACACAAACACACACCGCTCACCGTCTGACTGAACCGGAGGGACTGTCCTCGCGACTGTGAGGCGTAAATGGCCACAACATTTCCTAACAGAAGACGCTTGCCCGCGAGACAACCTGTGCACCAGATGCGTCCTGGAAATTAGGACGCGTTTTTGCTGTAAATTAGACCTTTTTCGCACAACGGAAGTTTCTGTGACCGTTGTATTTTGGAGGGGATCTTGATTTATAGCCTGCGATCATGGACGAGGATAACCAAGGTATGATTCGTTTCATTGCAATCAGAGAGGAGACATGTGCCTCTACAGCCTAATATTATTAATCAATGTAGAAATATAACACTAATAGTAATAATGGTATGGATCCTGAATTTGGCCTTTTATCAGTGATGTAATTCTTGACATGTAGTGAGTTTAATGCCAGGCACATGCAGCAGCATTGATCTCATCTGTCCACGATCAAACATTTTCTACATCAGCATTTTTGGTGAAGATTACTGACATGAAGTTACCTCGCTGTCTTGTGTTCTGTAGGTGTCATGGTAGAAACATTGACCTACATTCAAAGGTTATCAGGCTTGAAAAGAGCAGCACTGTGATAAACTGTGGCCAGTAGACTTTCTGTTTGTTTATCTTAGCCTTTGTCAGCAGTGGGCTGGTGTCACTCTGGGCCAACAGGTCCTCTCTCTGTCTCTCTCTATCTGTCAGCTGTGAAACATGGCTTCATTATTGACTCATTCACTTCATCAAAGCTGAGTTTGTTTTAAGAATGTGTTGGCAGCGATGCGTCACTGCAACACCAGCCTGAGGACCACAGTCACTCCACATGCAGATGTTCAGCACAGTTTTGGATGGGGGGGTTGGCACAGTTTTACAGGAGTGCTGACCTGGTTCTTGGCAATTATAGGATGTAAATTATTTACAGTTGCATTTTTTATTCATTGTAATAACTGAATACTAAATAAGCAACTTCTAATATTCTACACACACGTAAAAGGCACCTGTCCTCACCGACATCCAGACTGAATTTGCGTCTCTTTAATTGGACATTTGGCGTGTCTTTGAGGCAGTTTTGGATCCTCATTATGCCTCCCGTTACGCTCTTTGTAAAGTGTCATGAGAAATCTCAAGAAATTGATTGATTAATTGATTGATATTGCTGCTTTGTGTCTCTTTAATGTACTCTTATAATGGTCTTGTGTCTCTATGTGGTGGTTTTTAATCACAGTGGTGGTTTTTTGTGTCTTTATTTTACTTCCTTTGTCGCTGCTCGTGACTTTGTGTCTTTTTTTATTTCTTTGTGGTCATTTTGTGTCTCTGTGGTTGTTCTTCGCCTTCTTTGTAGTTGTGGGTCTCTTTGGGGGTTTGCTCACATTCATTTCAACTCAGAGAGATGTTCTGGTTGAGGCGCTCTGAGCCTGCACTTGGTGTGCCTGTTTAATAATCATTCTTACGAGACTGTGCAAGGCAGCATCAGGAAAGGCCAGATCAGACTCCAGGAGGTACCTGTGTCTCCTCTCACCAAGAGTTTGACCTAGAGTTTGTCAGGATTTAAACTTGCAGGTGAGAAAGCATCACTCATGTTATCTCACATCACTAAGTCAGCAGTCCCTCCTGCTCTCTGCCAGCCAAGCTGCAGGATGTGACTATTTACTGGAGAACTGCGATGCATGGCATGTGAGCATAAAGCTGTCATTGTGCTGTGTGCGGCCGGCCCGGCCTCCAGCGGCGGCACATGTCAGCACAGCCCCACAGACAGACATATGGCGCTGTGATGCCAACCAGGGATAGCTGATAACAGCCGGGCGCAAATTAACTTACACACATTCACATATATTCACGGCTGCAAAATGTCTTAATTTTACCTTATGGCAAAGATTGCAGTTCAGATGCATGGATGGATCATGACCCAGAATGATATGTGTGTGTGCATGTGAGCAGGTGTGTGTGTCTGCCCTCATATCTGGAATAAACATAGTCCTTGTGTTTAGTGTTGTGTTAATCCACAAATTTCAACAACACCAAAAGAAGTAGACGATGAGCAATTGTTCTGTTGTTGATCTGTTCAAGGTATAAGAAGTTTGCTCCCTCAGAAATGGACACACACACATTTTGTCGGGCTACAAGTCAAAGGAGAAGGAGGACAGAGTGAGATTTGAGAAAAGAGCGATAGTGAGACGCAGACGTAGTAGCAGCGATGGTGAGATGTCTGAGACGGAATGAGAGTGAGACAGGAGGTGTGTGTGTGTATGTATGGACAGAATAAGGGGGGCGGGATGAAGTGCCAGAGCAAAGTTGGAATATGTCCAAAGAAGTATGGAGTGCCAGCAGTGAAAAACCGCGAGGAAGAGTGGCAGCAGACTAGATATTCCGACTGGATCGATCCTCTAGAGTATAACAGGAGCGACTCCTTCTGTTCTGTCATAATTAACTCAGTGAACAGCGAGCGGCCATCCATAACCATCGACCGAACCAGGTCACACTTTTGATGGAGATTCTTTTCCCCCCTCGTTTCACTTTCCCAAAATGTTCTCTGTGTTAAGTAACCTAACGCACGCCAGGGCTCTGTGGAGGAGAAGGTATGTTGGTTGGTCCACAGCTTTTAACCAGATTGAAGTCTCACAACAAATACTGGGTGGATTGTCATGGTCTTTTTTTTGCAAAGATTCATAATCCCTTTAGGATAAATCCCCCGGCTTTTTCTCTAATGCCGCCACAACATTCACATTTGTGCTTTTGAATGAAATGTCCCAAATCTCCTGCATGGCTTGTTAAGAAATTTGGTACAGATGTCAGTGTTTTCAGAATGAACTCTAGAAAACTTGGGTGATGGGGCAGCGTGTTAGCTTAGCGGTTAAATCGCACGGGAGGCTCAGTCCTCGACGCAGCGGCCCTGGGTTCGACTCCGACCCTCGACCCCTTGCTGCATGTCATCCCCTCACTCGGTTTCTCATTTGCAAAAACATAACCTTTAAAAACTTTGGTCATCCTTAGATTTGTCAAGATCTAGTCAAATTTGACTTGTTTACAAATTTCTCCTTTGGTTTATGACCTGGAGAAAACATCCCTGTTGACCTCAGCTCTGCTTTCTAGTGTTTAGTGCAACTTATTGAATGTTGACATGATCACAAACTTAACTAAGATTGTTATTTTGGTGTTATACCAGCTCGCATTTAGCTAAAAGTACTGCTGCTGCTGTCTTTAAATGGAACATGTCAACTCCTGGTAAAGACATCAGAAGCATCGGTGGGCATTTACCATAAAATCCTCAATATAAGACTGGGGTATCCCAGAGGGAAAAAGGTTTTCTATAGCTATTTATTAATTAAAAAAAACGTGTATACAAGTTATTTCAACACTATTTTAATTTATTTTCATTTAAATCACACCTAAAACAGCTAGCGGTAGCTGGCAGCCTACAGTAACGTTGATTGCTGTGAGGTTGACGGCTGCAATGGCGATCATGACGGTGCACGTCCGTGACGAGAGCAGCGAGGAAAACAGCACTGCGGCATATTGTAAATGGGAGACGCTGTAGCGGCTTGGACCCTGAAACAGTTTAATGCGGAGATGTGATGTCACCACTTAACAACAGGAGAGCGCCATCGTCGTAAAATACCATGACACAATAACAAACCTCTCTCTGCATTTTATACTGGTGTATTGGTCGCGCCGGTAAATAGCACACCGAATTTTACGGTAACTAAGATCGTTATTATCGTGTTATACCATTTAGCCAAAAGCGCTGCTGCTGCTGTCTTTACATGGAACACGTTAGCTCCTTCAGAAGCATCAGTTGGCACTTTGACATTTTTCAAGTAACAAAGGTGAAAGAACTACGCTGTTAGACGACTTAGGACTTGCTAGCATGCTGCTATCGTAGTGCAGGAAGTGTAAAGGAATAACGACAAAGTAAAGAGATGAGGCTGTTGGAAATATCAACATTTTCCTCTGAAAAATTAGAAAATAAGACTTAAATGATTATATGTTAACTGACTATCCACCAAAAAAAGAACTTCCATGAGGTCCATGAATTCTGTAAACATCAGCAAAAGCATCAAAACTCCTGAAGTTGGAGGTTTAGGGGAATTTTTTACTTATAACATTGTAAGTAACACGAGAAGGATTTAGATATGGACTCGTCTCCTGAACGCATTAAACACAGCCTCAAAGAGCTGCTAGCATTGCTGCTCGTTTCTCTCTCTCTCTCTTGTTGCTTTCTTAATCCTGTTGGATTCGTTGTTTTTCAGTATCTATAGTTTTGTTTTTCTCCTGCCAGTTACATTTCCGCAACAGCTGACCTTACTGTACCAGGCTTAGAGAATACGGGTCCATAGCAATCCAGCTGACACGCATGACAGTCAACAATACAATGCCTTCTGCCACAATAGTCACTCAATGGACAATGGGCCACCAAGAGCCCACATAGCCCTGCTACAGTGATGCCTGTCTAACTTGCTGTAACACATTCTGGTTTAGCATGACTGACTGTGACAGTCTATCAAATGTACGGTGTCTCTGTGTGAGTGTAGTCTTTGTTAGTGTGTGAGCTGTATGCACAGTGTTCAATGGAGAGTTCGCGAGTGATGGGCATATGGTATGAATCAGAGCATTTATGCTAAACACTGGCCGCACAGCACGCCTAGTGACGGCCTGCGAGTTTGGCTCTATTTACACACTGTGAAAACCGGCCTTTTAAACTTGGCAGTTCAGTGTGTGTGTGTGTGTGTGTGTGTGTGTGTGTGTGTGTGTGTGTGTGTGTGTGTGTGTGACAGTGTGTGGTCTGCAGGGTTATGGCACACTGCAGCACAACTTGGGCGAGGAGCGACGCACATGAGCATTGAGATTTTGGAGCCATTCATCTGCCCGCTGCAGGACGGAGCCAGCAGCTTCCTGCTTCTTTCAGGATTTGTGTTTTTGTCTTTGGAGGAGATTTGCAGCTGCTGTCTTTCCCCCACAATCCACACGCTGTCAGGTGGATAAGAGTATTCATGTAGGAACAAATTGTGCCTTGAAAGTAAACACTTCTTAGACTGAATATCTTACCTGTCCATATTTTACCTTTTGAGAAGGGTCACCCAGTTCATCTGTCCTGCAGATATCTACAGAGAGTTGTTGCTTTTTCTGGTAAATAGTAGGCCGTGGATGTTTACTTGAAGCCTGAGGAGGCTCTGGCAGGCAGCGAGAGTCTGCATGGAGCGTGTGTGACAGTGAAAGACCTGCGGCCCTGCAGGATGTTAGAGAGCAGCAGAGGGACGATACAGTAGAGGCTCAAAACTCTAAAAAGTTCTGCACAAGTTACCTCCCCACAAAAACTCACGCAGTTTATAGCCTGCAAGCAAAATTTGGCCTCAGTAAATAATTTGAAACCGACCCACCTTATGCAACCTCTGAGTTCAATTTTAGCAGGGAAGAGCAGCCAAACAGCAGTTATAGCAGTGCATCATTTATCAATTGTGTCTTTCCTATTTTTTCCTCTTGATGCAAATGGATCTTGGCAAAAACAGTCTTCAAAAGTCTTGTTGTATTACAGAGTAGTCATTTGTAATCGTCCATCACCCGTGTGATGTAACATCCTATGAGACAGGGAGTGGACTTCTGGCCAGGCCCAAAACTAAGCCTGGATCATACCCACATTTCTAAGACGTGACCCGTCTGATCCCATCTGCGATTGCCAAACTTGATGAAATCATCTTTAGTTGCAGCCCTCTTTAGTCCACCAGTGAGTGTTATCTTGCCAGGTAAATGAAACACATCTGCCGTTGTTCTCCTGACCTTTCACGGGCGTCTTGCATCCATTGCTGATAACAGCAACCCCTACCGTCACACTCTTCCTATCCACCTTATTCTTCGGGGCGCTGTTGTAGATACAATTACTGATACAACTTCCTGTGCGATAGCGGAAGTAGTAGTTACTGCCGGCTCATTAATAACGGCGGTTCTTTCGACATAAGTGATTACAACTCTGTTTTTTCTTTTAACAAATGAACTGGCTTTACTTAAGTGTCCTTATGGAGCTCTGGCACCTGTTGGTACAATACAATACATGCGCATTTCATAAAATGTAAAAATATCTTGTAGTTTTTTTGTTGTGTGCTGTAGCATCTGAAGCTAGCAGGTGCTGGTGTTTTTCCTGCATAGTGACGGAAGCTTGACAGCCGTGCACTCTCTCTGCTCTCACGCACGCGTCGGCTATGCACCAGCAGTCCGGCTCAGCATGGCTCAGTGACTGCTTTGAGAAGTTGATGGGGAGATAGAGAAGACTTCTGGCTTCTGTATGTTGCTTGAGGTTTTCCTGTATAGACTGAAGTGTGTGTTTCATCTTTGACAAAAAGGTCAGTGAGCACAGAGGGCCCTTGTTGAGTTTGGCCTCTCAGAGTATCAGATAGCATACATGACATCCCCTTAGTGGTTTAAGTCGGACTCGACAGACATTAAGACGGACTAACCCCATATGGAAGTCCGCTTTCTGGATTTGGCTTCAGAGCATGAGCTACTTGCATCAATAAAAGTGAACATGAGGAGTGTGTGCAAATCCTCCAGGACCTCCGCTCCGTTTTCTCTTCCTTAAAAACGGGTTTGAAGTTTTTTTCTTTTAATTTCTGTCTGGAGCAGAGGAGGAAAAGCACACGGGGGTTTTTAAGAAAGTATCCAGTTTCGTCTTCATCCAACAGACAGGGTTGTGTTGTGAAGGTCTGCTGCTCAACAGAGTCCCAGATCGGAGTCTGTATTTGCTGCATTAGGACCATGAAGAGGAAAGAAATTGGCCCTTTAAATGTCCTCTTTGGAAAGAAAAAAATCACAGTGTGCTAAAGATCCCGGGAGTCTGAAGCCATGTGCTGAAGTGAATATCAGGCAAAGAACGTCCTGCTCCACTTGGGCCTTTGTGGGAGTCTGGGGTCATGGCTTCCATTAAAGTTTGTGTGTGTGCGTATGTGTGTGTGTGTGTGTGGTTCAGGTCTGTCGGAAAAGAAACGAGAAGGCCGTGCAGAGTGGACAGGAAAAGGGAGGGCTGGAACAATTATGTAAGCGCGCAAAGTTTGTTTGACCTGCTGAAAATGCAGGAAAAAGGTGTATCCCCCTCTGACCGCCGGTACATCCAGTGCTTCACACTCTGAAAAACACAACGCGCTCTCCAAAGGGGCTGTAGTTTACGCTACCAGAACCATGTTGGCACACAGCCGCATTACACAACTCTGATTTTAAACTCAGACAAAGAGAATACTGTTTATTTCTTCAGATTCATATCCAGCTTCTTTTACAGCCGCTGGCTCAGCTTCTTTCTGAGGTTGAACATAATATGTGACAGCAGTACACTTAATCCAACAAGTGGTTAAAAAATCTTTTGGTTCTGAAATGATTTGTCTGTTAAGTTTCCTTAAAAACAACAATCCATGACTTTTTCCACAGGTGATCAGCTTTACAGCTTTTTAAAAAAAGTATCAAGCAGATCTGTGGCCCTGGAAATCCTCTGCCGAGCTACGTAAAACGCGTCATCTGGCGGAGGCCGAGGAGCTCGCTAAACTACACTTCCTCAATCTAGGACGCCCGCCTCCGATGTCATGTCTCGTTCAAAATCGTCAGGTTTGAAATGGAGACTGCAGACCTGAAGATTTTGTACCGCTTCTGTTCCGCTCTGAGCCGTTGCCTGCAGTGAAAACGGTAGTATTTCGCTCCAGTGTCTCTCGCTGGGCCGCTCCTTTCAGAGGGAGGGGCGCAATGCACGCTGGGTGTTGTAGGAATGCAGAATGGGCGAAACCACGAGCTGTTTGTACAACTTTCTCCACAGCTTTGGCGCCAATTTCAGATATTATTGCTTCTTTCGATTACAGAGAACACCAGCTTTGACTGACAGTGGCTTATTCCAGGTGTGAATTGTTCCTTCAAAGAATCAAAACCCTGGTCTCCAGCCAAGAAGCCTCCATTTTAAAACTCAGTTAAACCTCCAAATAAAACACAAATAAGAATGCTGAAAATTCTTAAAAAAACAGAGATTAATAATTACTCTGATTCAGGTCTGTTGAGACTTACAAAACACTTGTAGTGCACCTTTTTGGTCAGCTCTGTAGTCCACTCTTTTCTTGGACATCTCTACTCTGTCCCAGGCCAAACTGTGTGTCTGTGTCTGTGTCTGTGTCTGTGTGTGTGTGTGTGTGTGTGTGTGTGTGTGTGTGTGTGTGTGTGTGTGTGTGTGTGTGTGTGTGTGTGTTTGTGTGTGTGTGTGTGTGTGTGTGTGTGTGTGTGTGCGTGTGTGTGTGTGTGTGTGTGTTAAGAGCATCTGGCCGGCCTCCAGCCTCTTACAGCCCTCTTGTCTCCCCCTCTGGGGCTCGTGGCACTGCCACTCTAACGCCAGCCCTGCTTTTAAGAAGGGATTTGTAACACTTACTCAGGGGGTCAATGTGTCAGAAAACTACGACTGCACACTCTCAGTCTTTTGCCAGAATTCTTTTTTTTTTTGCAAAGTGGGCATGTTTTCACCCTCTACCCCCACTCTGTGTTTTTTGCAGTAAGATGCTGCTGCATCATGCAAAATTCATTCTTCTTTCATCAGGAGAGAGGACGAGCTTAGACCGGCTGATGCTGGTGCCATGATGAAAGCGGAGGTGTTTGCCGTCGTAGCCTGTCCCTCCGCGCCCCCCATCATCGGCTCGCTGCGTTTCAGAATGACAGCGGTGCTCTGTTCGTCACCGAGAGAGGCTGCAAGGAGCACAGCGGGATGACCGTGTGACACAGCCGCTCTCCAGCAACCTGTCATTGTGTTTATACACGTGTGTGTGCTTGTGTTTGTACAGTGAGTCGGTTTGTGTATGTTTAGCCGAGAGAGATGGAGGTGGAGACGAGCAGCGGTGGCTCAGATTCAAAGACGGACTCATAGGAAAACGGATGCTGCATTCAGATTCTCAAAGTAGGTTAGTGGTGCAGCGCTCAGCCCAGCTGTGTGTATCTCATCGTCTCTACTTCCACTTTATCACTTGTGGAGGCTTGTGTGTGTGTATATAAATGTGCGCGCATGACTGTGAGCGTTTGCATCTCTTTATATGGTGTGCACGCAGTGGATTAGTGTGGCCTGCGAGCCCTCTCCATGCGTAGACAAATGGAGGAGATCAAGTGGGGAGGGATATGGATGACAGTTAGTGGATTATAGGTCAGGGGCTCGGGCTGCTCACTGTTACAAACACACCCACATACACACTCTTACACACACAGTGCATATAAACAGGATTCAATCATGACAAAAAGGCAGCCCTGAAAGAAAAAGAGAGATAACCTCCCGTGTATTTTCTATTTCTGACACTGGAATGTGATTTATACTTCAGTGTGTCACCAGGATTTTCTTCCCCTCGCTCCGCATTATTATTTTTAGGCTCCTTTGCTTCTGGCCTGACCCTTGAAATTGTTTTCAGAGATATGGCTGCTATTTTTGTTGTCGTGAAGGCTGTGAAATATAAAATGAATGGCTTTGAGTGGCTCCAGAATAGTCCACAAGGGCATCGGTAACCAGGTCTTTGTTCGGGGGGACAATAGCTGCTCTACTCATGGCCGTACTTGAGAGGCTTTCTACTGCTGTAAACACACACGCACACACACACTTTCTTTCCTTGACCACATTCTCACTTCCACAACTCATAACTCAGGATGCATCAACGTCAGCGCTCCTGCAAATGATGATTGTGTGGCTTTGAGTGGGTCGTGACCGCACTCCCACACGCGCGCGCACGCACACACATATAGCGTAGCCTGAGGGTATCTCACAGGGTGAGTGATTTACAGTGGCTCCCGGGCACAGGTTCCTTCACACATGTATTTAATCTCTTTGTTGACCTCTGTCATGCTGGATTTATGTCACACAGTGAGCATGTGCAACAACGCTAACCTTGCAACAAAGACTGTTTTTTTGTTGCATTGCTGGCCAGGAGAACGCGGTGTAAATGCCCATCCATCAATCTCTTCATAAACGGACGAAACCAAAGCAATAATTAGTAATTATTGTTTTTCCCTCGGGGTGAATGTCAGTCAGTCATATTGAAAAACATCAGCAGCTTTCCATCGCTGAAGCTCCCAGGAGATCTGTGGTTGTCAAACATGCCCGCAAGCTGTCAGGAGGCATCGCATGTGCTCGGTCTCATGGTAATTCCAACACTAGCCACCCCCATCGGAGTCCCAAAGCAAGAGGAAACCAACCTGCTAGTGTTTGGCTCGATGAGAACAGCTGATATTCAAAGGTGTGACACGGAAACACTATAAAAGTATGTAAATGTATGTGAAAAGGAAGTACAGGATACAGTCATGTCGTCCTGGTCCTTTCATATCTCTTTCTCATCAGATCGTCCTCCTTGTATTCCCTTTGTAATACTCCCATCAGCTGAAGGCTGTAGGGGATTATATGAAGAATGTAATGTTGTAATGAAATAATGATAAGGGCTACTCCCATCTGAAAACCTCCTGGCAGGAGAGCACGCAGTAACAAGAGAGTTTTAATATGTTTGCCAATCTTTCAAACACTGTTAACAGGTGATTGGTTAGAAACGTATTGATTAAGCAGCATTTCCATCAGCTTTTATCCATCCATGTGTTTCCTTAGGCAGTGTGTTCTTTGTAGCTTTGGCTGGTTACCTTAAAGTGATAATCTCGAAGATTTTCATTTAAATAAATGTCTGTTAAGGTAACACAATGCTGATTGAGCCGATGGTCCACTGATGAAAGCCTTTGCATTTGCAGTATTACAGACTGGTGCGACTTTAGTGGAAAAAATCCCAGGCAGCGCCCAGTTAGTGACGCGTTTTCCATCAGCCAGCAGTGGTTGGTCTGCCAGAGAGGGTAGGCGGAGCTAAGCGGCTGCTTTTCTGGTCTCTGCAAGTGTTGCGAGTAAACAGTAATCTACTATGGCTGAACAAACAAAGAAAAGATGGATGACTACAGATACAACTTCAACAAGAAGTGAAAATCCAAAGAAAAAGAAACAAACTCGACGCTCAGATGAAGCAAACAGTCTGAAAAGGAAAGCGACCGTCAGCCAGGAAAATCAAGAGTTACAACCGGAGCCGACCGTGGACGTCACACATGCAGCACTGTCAAAGAAAACGAAACTGAAACTTGAGATTATACGTTTAAATACAAGAGCAAAGATGTAAAGAGTGGATTAATAACTACAACTGGTAGCATGTGTAGCTAACTAGCTAACCTGCTTTGATCAGTGAAAACTGCATGGGCCATGGGAGAACCTACATTTCACCTGGGGGCAGCGACCATCAGCGAGGAAAATCAAGAGTTACAACCAGAGCCAACCGGGACATCACACATGCAACACTGTCTGGATATCTGGGAAGTGTGCTCCTGCAATAACCGTTTAACACCAGAGGTGCCGCCAAAGAGAACGAAACTGAGATCTTCGCGATTGGAACTTTAAGTAATTGTGCAATTCATTATTCTCTTAGTCTTTTAATCTTTTCGTCGTTCTTTGCAGCCCTACTGTAGACTCTGGTGATATTTCTCTGTCGCTTCATCACTGTGAGCGACCTTTTTCACATGGTTCAACATACATATATTGATCAGAGCTTCTTTGGGGGGAGATGACGGTATTTGTGTGATTTTTGACCCATGTCAAATTGATCTAAAGTAAGTGAAAGCAAATTCTCAAATAATTGCGTATTGACTGAGTATTGATGCAGTGCCATTCATATGTCAATGGAGAAGGATCATACAATCTAGATAACAAAATAGATAACAAATCTATCTCTTTAGAGTTATGCATGCATAGGTCTACTATATTAATATACTACTGATTGAATTGAAACATATTTGCAGAGGTTGTTGGGGTTAATCAAAGGGCCTGCTTGAAATTCGTCTTGGTTAAGTAGTACATGATCACATTGTCCTTCCCTCACCGTAGCCAGAGTGTTTGGGATGTACAGAGTTCAACTTGTCGTCTTGTTTGGGAGGCCTGTGCTTTTCATCCTCACCATCCAACCATGAAAACTGCACTAGAGGGACAATTTTCAGGAGACATGGTTGACGAATATGACTTTTTAAACACAAGAGCTCCACTTTAACACAAAATCTCTCGTGTGTTTAGCAGACTTTCACCTGCTTCTTTAGAGGGGGGAAAGCCTCTGCTCCGCTGTGGAGAAGATTCAAAAATCCAAATTGATGTTTACTCCTAATCAGCGCTCAACTTCAAATGTTTAAGAAAGGGCTCCTGTGTGCAGAGGCTCTTAATCTGGAAAACCCCTTTAAACTGAACCATGGAAAGATTCATGGTCTGACCTGAACCACCCACATATTTAGTGTAATAAAGAAATCCTGGCTGAGGTTTAAACTCTGTTATGAACTCTTTCCCTCTCTCTCCTCCTCCTCACACGCCTCCTCTTCTTCCGGCTGTCTTTGAATCACTTAAGCAGGAGTGGAGTCCTACCAAGCAGCTGGATCCTCTCTGCATCTTTCTTCCTCCCTCTCTCTCTCTCTCTCTCTCTCTCTCTCTTCTCGGCTAACTCTGCCGTACTGCTGAATCCTCTATAGTCCCTCTGTATCTTGCAAGTTCTGGCTTTCAAACCAGACTGTGGACCGGTGAGACACTACAGTAACATCCTGAAGAGCGCGGGGGTCCTTACAGACGCCCTGCTGAGAGTTTCTGGAGGACTTGTATGTTGTGACACCTCACAGCTGAGTACACTGTTGTACTCATTGAATTCATTTTTTCAGATTGTAGGCTAAAACGTCACAGTTTGGTCATAAATGTGTTGTTAAAATATCATAGTTTGGGCAAAAGAGAGGCCAAAAAATAATCTAAAAAAGTAAATAACAAGATGACCCAATGCAAGCTGATGAAAACAGGATGTAAGGCGCTGCCCCCAGGTGATATGTAGGTTCTCTCATGGCCCATGCAGTTTTCACTGATCAAAGCAGGTTAGATGGTTAGCTACACATGCTACCAGTTGTAGTTATTAATCCACTCTTTACATTTTTGCTCTTTTATTTAAACTTATAATCTCAAAGGTTTCTGTTTCGTTTTCTTTGACAGTGTTGCATGTGTGACGTCCACGGTTGGCTCCGGTTGTAACTCTTGATTTTCCTGGCTGACGGTCGCTTTCCTTTTCAGACTGTTTGCTTCATCTGAGCGTCGAGTTTGTTTCTTTTTCTTTGGATTTTCACTTATTGTTGAAGTTGTATCTGTAGTCATCCATCTTTTCTTTGTTTGTTCAGCCATTGTAGATTACTGTTTACTCGCAACACTTGCAGAGAGCGGAAAAGCAGCCGCTTAGCTCCGCCTACCCTCTCTGGCAGACCAACCACTGCTGGCTGATGGAAAACGCGACCAGACACCCAGTCTGTAATACTGCAAATGTAAAGCTTTCATCAATGGGCCATAGGCTCAATCACCATTGTGTTACCTCATTCGGCGATAGATAGAGACTTAACAGACAATTATTTAAATGAAAATCTTCGAGATTATCACTTTAAGGTTTTGGGGAAGGTATCTAACTTCTCTTTATGCAGTATTGTTCTTCCAATGGCTCAGTGCACTTAACATGTAAAGAAACCTGAAGCTTGCCAGGCCTGTAGTGCTGAGTTACAGCTGTGATTTGGGCAATTGAACCAACCTTTGCCTACTTGTGAGCGCTCACAGTTTTAGATTTAAAAGTGAGGAGTTTAACAACCATAAGTTTACATCCATTTTACAAGAAACTGTACTGTACTTAAAGCATGAGCTGGTCCTGTCTCGGTGCTTTGAATAATAGCTGTGAGTTAATTGTGGTGTTCTCAGGCTCATCATCTTCTACCAGCTTTGTAAGAGGAGTTTTATAGTGTTGTAAACTGCATTGCGTGATCAGGCTGTCCTGTGATCAGTGGTGCATGCTGGTAGGGAAAGGTGACATTGTTGAGAGGGTTGAGATTATTAAAGCAATGCTGTCGTCCCATCAGATCTGACTGTGCACCCAGTGCACAAAATATACCTCAGGGCTTGGTTTGGCTGCACACATGCAGGCTTTCTTAGTCTTATTGTGTACGGCTGAATATTTGATCCATTTGGAAACCTTTTGTCTAGACAGTGTGAGATAATAAAGAACATTACGTGAACAAGATTGAGAGACAAAAGCAGCCACGCGGTCTATCTCAAACATACCTTTAATACTTTCATGTCAAGCTGCAGATCGTGTTGATTGGTTCGAATGCAGGTTGACGTGATGCTTACTCACTTTGTGAAAAAAGCAAAAGTCTGAGTGATAAGATAAGAAAATGTCGCAGTTTCTACAGTCGACAGATGGTAGGCAGACAGATGGGCTGATTGTTCATCAGTTGTAAAACATGCCACGCTATGTAGTAATCAGTTGCAGTACAAATATGCATTAGTAAGAGTGATCCAGTATGAGGAAATGACTCGTGAGGTAAGATCAACTATCAGCTATCAGACTATCTGTGCTCGTAATTGAGAGAAAGATTAAAACAAGAGATCCTGCTGCGTAAACCGCTCGACTGATTTGTCTGAGGATCGTGACCCAAGATGCCCCAAAAATAAACCAACCAGAGGCTGTTTCTCGAATCCAAAGGGAAGAGGAAGTGTTTCTTTAAGAGTGAGATTTGGCGAACACAGAACTTGGTCATGAATAAGTGACTGTGACTAGTGGGTTCTGTGAAGAGGCTGTCTTGCTTCAAGGGATTGTGTTAGAGGGTCTTTGAGGCTTTGAAGAATCAAACGGCTGTGTTGTCTTTGATGTAACCTCTGATTTTTGGTGGTAATCTAATTTTCATAAAGGGGATGTTGTGGATGTCTCTTCGGAGATGAGAGCCGACAACAAGTGACTGCGGCAGACTTCGAAAAGAATAATTTCTTTAAAGCCAACAAACAGTTGAAAGAGATTCTCCTGACAGACCAGCTCATCACTTAAATACGAGCACGACTTTTTCTAATCTTATTTTTTTTACACGTTCATCAAGAATGTCATGAGTGAAGAGTGTCACTGTAGGCTGTCCAACACTGTGCTACACAGTAGAGGTCTTCACGGGTCCAAAATGTCGTGCCCGAACCCAAAGAGACCTGGAAATGTACGACCCAGAACCGGACAGGATCCGTCTATTATTTGAGAGCTGGGTCCAAGACTTATGCAGAAACCGGGCGAAACAGACCCGATCAGCACCGACTCCACAGCTGATTGCTATTAACAAGTTACCATTAGTCAGCTGTCAAACCTTTTTGTCCTGCCGACTGTGACGCAGCATGCTCCCCCGTGCCTGGCCGTGCATGTAATCCATCCTCCTTGCCAAGAAAGTTCATAAAACTCATCCAGCCATGTCGTCTCTCTGCTAACGTTAGCATTTCAAGTTTGCTATCATCCGTGGTGTCCGAGTCTGACCTGCGATCTGACCCTTCACCTCCTGAGCAAAAGCAGCTGGAGCAGTTGCTCAGCCAGGTCACTGGTGCCAACTTGTGCGCTTTGCTTGCACTTTCTCTTTCATACTGACCAGCGCTTTCCAATCATGGCCGGGTATTCCCGGATAACACATAATGTTAAACAGACCTGGAACCGGGGGTTAAATAAGTCCCGACCCGGCTGCCCACATAAAACGTGGACCCGAATGCGTCTGGGTCCCGGGTCCTAGGGTTCCGATGGACCCTTGAAGACCTCTAGTACACAGTAGATCAGATTATGGACATACCTACTTAGCATCGTCATTGTGAGCATGTTTGCATGCTTACATTAGCATCGAGCTCAAAGCACCACTGCCGCAAAGTCCATCCTCAAAGAGCCGCCAGCATGACTGTCTTTCACTGATCTATGTCATGACTTTTAATGAACACTGTAAAAGTGGGAAAAAAAACATTTGTCTTAAAAAGTAAAAGATTAAAGGGGCGATCTTTAAAAAGACAACACAAAATGTTCGTTTTGAGTGATTTGTTAGTCTGTTGCTTGATTTAACTGCTGAAAAAAATCCATCCTTGACATTTGTTTTGCTGACAAAATAAATTCATAAATCAGATTTTTATGTGTGTGTGTGTGAAACGAATATGATTAAAGCCAGCATCATGAGGCACATGGGGGAAGTAGCCAATTTTGACAATCTTGATTGATGTGCTGGAAAAACTTCTTGGAAGTTAGAGAGCATAATGGATGACAATATTTTGGCAGATCTCTGTTCCTCTGGAAAACTCAGCAAATACAATACGTCTTCTTAATCTCTAAGTCGTACTGCAGCATGCGCAGTTTGATGAACTCTATTAGTGCACATACGTTCTTGAGTCACTACTTTTAAAGAAAGCACAAGGAAGCAGTTCATTGTTCATTAGCCAGTGAATGAGCTTGTTTACACTTTGGTTTCCCAAAGACTGAGATTCTATTTGTGGCGGTAGCTGACAGAGTGGTTCATTTATTAGACTTTAGGGGCTATGAGAGAGTGTGGAACGTATCAGACTCACTGCTTGCTCGTAGCACCAACATTACATAAAGATATGGTCTCCTCGTCACTGCAGCCGCCTGTCTTTTCTGCAGCCAACAACAGCCCTGTCTCCTGTGCACTGAAAGCAGGAGCACAGACTTGTCTGTTAGTAAAATAAACCACTCAGCAAGCCATATTATTAGTCTAATATTTGCATAAATGAATCCCCAAAAGGCACCAACACAGGTGAGAGGTTAAGTTCAGTGACTGTATTAGCTACAGCTGTCACTCATAGCAACAGAGGCCCGAATTATGCCTAAACATAAAGTGGTAATCTTGAAGATCTCAGTTTCGTTCTCTTTGGCGGCACGTATGGCGAGATTGCAGGAGCACAATTCCCAGATATCCAGACAGTGCTGCATGTGTGACGTCCACGGTTGGCTCCGCTTGTAACTCTTGATTTTCTTGGCTGACGGTCGCTTTCCTTTTCAGACTGTTTGCCTTCATCTGAGTGTCGAGTTTGTTTCTTTTTCTTTGGATTTTCACTTATTTTTCAAGTTGTATCTGTAGTCGACCATCTTTTCTTTGTTCTAGTCTGTAATACTGCAAATGCAAAGGCTTTCATCAGTGGGCCATAGGCTCAATCACCATTGTGTTACCTCATTCGGCGATAGACAGTGACCTAACAGACATTTATTTAAATTATTACTTTAAGCCTTAATATAATTTATATGGCTGAGGTATAAAAACGTACATCCCTACTGTTGTCATGAATTAGAGAAATTATTCTGCTGTACAGTTGGGGATTTAAATATGGGGCCTAATGGGGATTGACTCGCTTTTGGAGCCAGCCTCAAGTGGCCACTCGAGGAACTGCAGTTTTTGGCACCTCATTCCTCAACCCCATGGGTTGCTGCCTAAAAGTTTACCACTTTTAACAGGAGTTACTGCGACTCTAGCTTCATAAAAGTTCAAGCTGATGATCTTAAGGAGATTTTTAAAACAAGCACATTCTGCTTTTATTGTTCCCTCATGCAGGAGGGAACCACGCCATCATTGTTTTGACTACCCAGAAGACTTTATGAAGCAAGGAAGAGCCTTTTGTCAGTTTGATTCCTTCATCAGGACGTCTGGAGCTAGAGCTGTGTGTTCTCCAGTTTAAATTGTACAAATGAGCAGATGGAGCTCTGCATGGAATGAGACTACAGGTGTTCACAGAGCTGGTTAGACCAGACTGGGCGGTTGCAGTAGGAGGAATGCGAGCTATTTCCAGAGCACTACTGTCATCTGACAAGTGGAAGGAGCTGTCAGAGAGGCTGTCAGTGTGTGTGTTTTTCCTTTGTGTGTGCATACTTGAGGGCTGTGAGTAGGAGTAAAGCGGAGGGGGAAACAATTACTAGCTGCACACCTACCTGCCACAACTGCAGCGGGAAAAGAGGTGCTAAAAGCAGCTGGCTACAGAACTGACCAACTTAAGGACGGAGACACCTCGGCTGATGGCATGTCTGTCATCATGGGAACTGGAGAGAGGAAAAGGCGATGCGGTATGTTTTATTCAGGAAATAACAAAACACAAGGATTTGTCTTATGTTGAATCAGGTGTCTTATTTTCACCTGTAGCACAGTGTGACATGAGACAGTCAGGTTTTTGTTTCCGCGGTCAGACTCTGACACGCTTACCCGGCTTTCTTACATCACCCTCAGCTTTGTTGCACATACTTGCACACCACAGTCTTGTGTTGGCGTGAGCGAACTTGTGTAAGAGCTCCCCGATTAGCCATGTGGTGGGAAAGGCCTCTGCCCTCCTTGTTGTGTTTACCGGGTTGCTATTGTTACGGGAAGACCAGCCCAACTGTCCTAATCGCGGCACACATCCCATCCTTTGTTTCACTGGAAGCCTGGTGGAAATCAGGAAGTGTTTCACTGGCTCTGTTTGCTGATTTTCTGCCATCATTTCCCCCAGTAGTGTCTCTCTGCAATGGAAAACACAAATAAGTGAAGGTTTTAGTGAGGAGTTACAGCCTGCTATAAACTATGTACAGGCTAAAAATGTTCTGTAACCACAATAAAGGAGGCTACATGTAAGGGAATCAGAGGGTAAAAACTTATTTAAGTAGACATACCTAAGTACCTTATTTCTAGAACGTTCTTTTATCCCCTTTTCACTGTTATCATTTAACGTTGTCTCACTTGTTTGGCTCCTTTTCATGACACAGCTGTTGTGAAAGGACAAGCTAAGCGTTTTTATATACCCTTTGTGTACATTGTAATCACTGATGAGACTGTATTTGTCCCCGCTTGTTTCCTGTACTACTTTATTTACAGGTTGTTAATAGGACGTACTTCCTTGGTACCCTGTACATACTAAATATTTGCACTGTAACCTGGTGGGTGTAATCTGAAAGTTACCACGGACTAAACTTTTAAATCATGTTAACTTAAGATGCTCCACGTTTAACATTAAAGGCAACCGTTTTTTAAAAGGTGCTTTAAGTTTTTCTTAACTATTTATTTGTTTAATAATGTTGATTTTACTACATTTCTGCAGAAAAAGACTTCGAGTTGGATATTTGTGTTTTATCAGCAGACAGGGTCCATGTTACTGTTTGTCGTCTGGATTTGGTTTCAGGAGTACAGTTCATAATCTTGTTAGACAGTTTATACATGAAGCCTGATTATAGTTTTACTTTCAGTTTGATGGAGGGGTGTGACGGCTGAATTAATGTTTCTGGCCTTGGTCGGACAACGACATGGCTTTCCCAAGAACTCGCCTGTCTCGAGCTGTTCCCCAACTGCATTTCCCAGGTTGCTGCTGTGATTCATTTTAAAGCATTGTGAGCTTATTTTGTTTTCATTGGAGCTGTACTTTACATGTTTTGGCTACTGTAGCCTTGCCTGAGATATAATGACACCAAACTCAAGACATTCTTCTTCTTTCTGGCAGCCTTTTTTGCATTACATTTTATTTAAGTGTCATTGGACATCAGAGCGAGGGTCAGCGCCGGTGTCATGTGTAGCGTTCTTGCACATTTTGGCGGTGTGAAATGGTGATTGGTGCAAGTTAACACAACATGAAAGGTGATTCTTAAAACTCACATCAGAGAAATCATCATTTGGGAGAGCTTTCAAATCCCTCCTCACAGTTGGATTCAAATGGCACATTCAGAATGAATTCATTAAAAATAATTTAGTCTTATTGATTACAGGATTCACAGGCCGAGTGAATAAAATGATGTCGTTACAATGACACCTGTCAGTGGTCGGGATATGTCAGGCAGCAAGTGAACCCTTTGTCCTCGAAGTTGATGTGTTGGAAGCAGGAAAAATGGGCCAGCGTAAGCCAAGAATACCCCATCATGGAAACAGTGTTCCCTAATGGCAGTGGCCTCTTTAGGCAGGATGGTGCGCCCTGCCACACTGCAAACATGGTTCAGGGATGGTTTGAGGAACACGACGAGTTCAAGGTGTTTACTCGGCCTCCAAATTCCCCAGATCTCAGTCCAATCGAGCATCTTAGGGATGTGCTGGACAAACAAGTCCGATCCATGGAGGCCCCACCTCGCCACTTACAGAATAGGATCTGCTGCTAACGTCTTGGTGCCATGAGCCTAGTGGAGTCCGTGCCTCAATGGGTCAGGGCTGTTTGGTGGTAAAAGGGGGACCTACACAACACTGAGCACGTGGTCATAATGTTATGGCTGATCGGTTTACATGTAGTTTCTCACGGTGGTTTCAGTTGCAGCAAACATCAACCAATACAACAGGGGTATCAGTATGCAGAACCATCCTCTCCTCTGCCCTTGATGCCAAGGAGATTGGAAAGGCGCGACTGTCAAAGGCGCTTAGTCATTTGACTTTGTGATCTGCCAATAAAGGCACGTCAGCCACATGAATCAGATCAGAATCGCTCCGATATCTCCAGAACTGTCTCAGGACTGAGGTCTGCCTGTCTGGACTTGGATTCATTGAGCAAAGAGACATGATGTATTATTCAAGACCCTGAGTGGCTCTGTTTCAGCTGGTTAAGGGTCTAAAGGTTCACTACAGATCAGACGGCAGCTGAAAACAAAACGTTGTGATCACTTACAGTAAAAGAGATGGTGATCACTCACTCCATGAACGTCACTGAGATGATATCTTTCAGCAGCACAAGTCGACCTGAAACGCAGCCTCTGTTATCAGATAAATTAGCATGTGATCTCCCCTCTGACTGTCTGCAGCGGGGCAAGTCATAAGTGAAATGCAGTCATGAGATTTTACCACTAATTATAGCTATTTACAGTATGTACCAGCCAGAACTGTCAATGATCTGCATACTGAGAGAGGTTTTATGTTAAAAAAAACGTACTGCATTTTGACGTTCCAGTACTTAAGATTTCAGTCCTGTTCGATCAGCAGCTACTTTTAAATCCCAGTTTATAGCTCGGTCAAACGAACTGGGAGTTATTGAGCCCATTGTTCTACTTAAAATATAGTCATTAATTAGTTTGCTGAGATAACCAGTGGAAGTTTCGCTGGTTTAAAGTAACCTGTCATCTGCAGCTCTGCATCCGGCACTTTACTGTGGATGCTGCAGTAGTCCTTGCAGTATTTAAAATTGATCCCCTGCCCAAAGTTTGGAAAGCAATCTTGTTTTATAGACCCATCAGCTCTAACCTCAGCGACAAATCCCATATTGATCCGATTATAAGACAGGGTTTTTTATCTTTGACGTACATCTGAAAAAGTGGGGTCGTCTTATATTTATATTTAAAGGCCAATATACGTTCACCGCAGTATATGGCGCCACTTATATGTAAAGCAAGTGTACCCCTCATGGCTGAGGCCAGCCGTCCCTCACAGCTACACTGCCAGGGGGATGAAAGATGGAGAGATACACGGTGATCAAACGGCTCAAAAGTTAACCGACAACTGAGGTGTCAATTTTAAGATAATGGTTATCAATTCAGCAGAGTCATTAAACAACTGTCAAGCAGGTGCCACCGAGTGTACGGTCCGAAGTTGGCGGGCTCAAAAAGATGGTCTTAAATATGCTAACAGTCTAAGCTAACAGATGCTAACAGAGAAAATCGTACCGTGGTCCAAAGCAGCCGCTTCCAAGAGTCTTTCCTTTGTTGGTCCAAGGTCTAACTGTCACCACTGTGCATGAGTAAGGCTGGCCCACACTGACAGATTTTTACAACCTGAACAGGTGTTGAAAATGTGAGAGTCCCCACACATGACAACAAATAATGATAGATTGAACAGTTTTGTTCTTATAATTTGTGGAGAGCGTCAACTCTCACAACAGGAAATCTGGCAAAACCTCTCGTGGTCAAAGAGACGTCAGAGTAAACAAACATGGCGGACGACGTGCAGGAAGAATTGGCAATGATAGTTTTGGGAATTTTGCTGAAAATTCACAAAGAACATGGGCTGTACATGTTACTTTATGCTTTTGCTTTTGCTGTTGTGGCTACAGTTGTTGTGTTTCCTTCATCAGTCAGCTCGCTTTCCAAACTGTCGTTTGGTTCCACATGACAATCCACAGAGTGCGTGCTCGGCTGTCTTCAGGGTTCCTCCCACACAACAGGATATTGATTCGAAATCGGTGCTGGGACGACGTTCTTCCAATGAGAGGAGGGGAAGCCAAATCAACCTCGACATACCTCACAGCACAGGAACATCAGGCAACGTAATCTTTAGAACCATCGCAAATTGGGACTCTGCTTTCTTTTGTCAGAAGGGGGAAATCAGGCCCAAGATCGGCCTGATTATCTTGTAGTGTGTACCCGGCCTTTAAAGTCAGTGTCCCACTCAACTCGGCTGACAAACTCTCAGTATACACTCAGTAAATGTAACAATGTCCGTGCTGCCAAAGCTGCACATTGATCTTACCTGGACTTGCCTTGTGGTATGACTGACCTTTTGCCCTGACCCCTGGAGGTGGTGTTGATTACGGCTGATTACGGCAGATTCTGAGAATAAGTTAGAGTCAGATTTGAAAGGGGAAGCAACCAACTCAGTGACCTCTCCTTTGAAAGAAGCGTGGCCCACGAGTGTGTCTGAGAGAACTTACGCACAATGGCAGTCATTCATCCATTCATGCTTGAAGACTGCTGGAGAGAAACAGCCTAAGCATGCAAGTTTGAACTATTATGATGATGTATTGATTGTTTCTGAAACAGCGGCCCCCATGATATGAAAAGGCGGAGTGGTGTTGCATTGGGAATCTATGTGTGCCTCGGGTTAAGCATGGAGTCTTTGCATCTAACCTAATATGGATTATTTTTTTCAGGAGTGCTGCTGTCTATAAACACACACTTTCAGATTCCTCATGTATTATGCATCAGAAGTCCGGCCTCGGCTGTACATTAGTAGTTGTCCTCACAATGATATCAGATTTCCACTTGCAGCAAAACACACACAGCGGGGGAATTGTTACCCAAAACAGATTCTGTCTGCGCAGACAATCTGTCCCATTCTCCAGCCCAGGCGAGCTCTGTCAGCCAGAGTAGGAGGGATGGAGGACTTTTTTTTGCGCATTACAGACGTAGGTTGCCTGCAGGGTCCCTTTGCTCCACAATTACTGCTTTATGAGGCTGCTCGATTGGAGCCAAGGAGAGGGAGCAAACGGAGGCAGAGAGTGTGAAGATCTCTGGTGGGCTGGTATCTGTTCCTACATCACTCCTGAGTCTCTTCTGTCCGGCTCAGAGAGCATCCTTTTGTGTCTTTTCTTCTGTCACAAGCAGACGTTTTCAACTCTTTCCAACTTGCTTCTCGTTTAATTCACTTTAACCTCACAAAGCCTCCACTGTGGGTCCATTATTACAAACTCATGTTGCATGGAAAAGGGAAAAAAGAAGTGAAAAACATTTCCCAACAGTCACAAAAACATGAGCAACGACTAGATGTTTTAGAATTTGATGGCAAATCTCTTTAGTACCAGTTTGTTTGTAGGGTCCTTATAAGTACTTTGAAAGATGATACCATTTAAAAGGAGCTGCTTTTTTTGTTTGGAATCCATTCAAAGACCTCAAAAGATAGTGAATCCGAAAAGCTCATTAAAAAACAGACAAGAAGTCCCCAAACATGTCATCCACCAGCACGTCTCTCGGAGGCCTAAAGCAGGGCCTTAAGTCAACTATCAAGTTATCAAAATATGATCCTAAAACCAGCCCTTACATGATCAGACAGCAATAGTAGCTGGAGGCAACCAGCCAACACCAAATACTACAAAAAAGGAGCTCATATCTTCAAACTGTTTCATCCAAACAGACACCAACACTTTTATTAACTTCCCCAAATCCATAACCTCAAACCAAGACTGTCACCATTATCCCTCTTTCCACCAAAAGTACCGTAGACTTTTAGTCCCAGGAACTCCACTGTCCAAAAAAAGATTTGGCAAATTAGGCTGCTGATAAAAAGCCAGACCTGTAGTCCAACAAAAGCAGGGACCTTCTGGAGTTCTTTTAAGACTCTGGCCCTTGTGGTGGAAATGTCCCTCCAAAAGTTCCTGCAGTGGACACACAGCTCATTAATTTTCCTCCTGACAGACCCAGAGCTTCCAACAGTGAGTCAAACAACATATCACAATAGAAAGAGCATCACCTGGTCCCCTCTCCACCAGCTATCCCATTTGCTAATGGCTAACCATTTGTTTAAATAACGATTTTAATTTATATTTCTCCAGTTTGCCTCCTTTTTTTTGTCTTGTCTCTAGACATTTATGAAATAGATTCATAAAGCTTAAAGTGATAATCTTGAAGATTTAAATTTAAATAAATGAGGTAACACAATGGTGATTGAGCCTATGGCCCACTGATGAAAGCCTTTGCCTTTGCAGAATTACAGACTGGCTGTCTGTGGCAACTTTCGCGAAAAAAAATCACAAGCGGCGCCCAGTTAGTGACCCGTTTTCCATCAGCCAGCAGTGGTTGGTCTGCCAGAGAGGGTAGGCGGAGCTAAGCGGCTGCTTTTCCGCTCTCTGCAAGTGTTGCGAGTAAACAGTAATCTACTATGGCTGAACAAACAAAGAAAAGATGGATGACTACAGATACAACTTCAACAATAAGTGAAAATCCAAAGAAAAACAAACAAACTCGACGCTCAGATGAAGCAAACAGTCTGAAAAGGAAAGCGACCGAGGAAAATCAAGAGTTACAACCGGAGCCAACCGTGGACGTCACACATGCAGCACTGTCTGGATATCTGTGAAGTGTGCTCCCGCAATTACCGTTTATCGCCATAGGTGTCGCCAAAGAGAGCGAAACTAAGATCTTATAACTTGCATGCAATATCCTAAACATTTCATCTTCTGCTGCCAAGTGTGAAAATGTAAGAAATATTTTTAAAGAAAAAAATATTTGCACCGTCTAATTCTTCCACCCACAGAGTCTCAACCGCTTCTCTCTCACCTCTGTTTCCACCTGGCCAAAAGTACACAGACTGAACCTGGCAGTCTCTTTTTAGAATTTCACTTCTTACATTTTACAATCATTTAAATACCAATAGGAGCATTTACAGTCTACAATTTTATTTCCTCTTCACAGGTTTTTCTTCACTGCAGCACAAAGGCCTTTTAAAAAGTATCCTGACAAATTAAGTGCAACTGCACAACACTGGTGGACGTGATATTAGCATTTAACCAACTTTTCACCTTCCTCCACCGACTTTCTTCTTCTGTCGTCTTTGTTTTGTCTCGTTTTGTGGAGGTCGGTAGAGACTGTGTGCGTCAGTGTGTGCGTGTGTGAGAAGATCACACAGTTAAAAAAGCCATCTACACCCATCTGGATCCTGCTCTCTTGACTGGCTGCTCGCCTGTGATAACATGAGCTCCAAGCCCTCAGAACGTAATAACCTAATGGTCCATGCTGCTTCTGTCACTTTGTCTCACAGGGCGAGACAGAGGAGAGGGAAGGATTGAGAGAGAGAGTGTGCGTGAGAGAGAGATGCAGAAGATGGATAAAGAGGAGAGGAAATAACTTTACTTTTCTTTTTCCATTATTTACAGTCAGAGGGGGAAACAACGGAGAGGGAAAAAACGTCTGAATTGCAAAGCTGCTTAGCGCTATGATTCAGTTGGGGGATTTGACTCCGCTCTCACCCCCACTTGAAGCACTGTGGTGGAGGCGGACAAAGAGAGAGATAGAGGGGGAGTGTGTGCGTGTGTGTGTGTGTGCGTGAGAGAGAGAGAAACAGCGTAGGAGAAGCACAATCTGGTATAGCTCCATGTGAAAATGACCTACTTCCTGTCAGCCCACTCTCTATTGGATTGCTGTTTTCTGATGTGAGGAGGAGAGAGGGGGAGGTCCTCCGAGGGGTCTGTGGGGGGAGAGGTTGACGTGGCACGGTTAAATGAAGGATAAGTAGTTGGCTCTGGGGGACCTGCAGTGTAGAATAAAATACATGTCATATGTGTGAAGTGTAAATCCTGCATGCATGGAGTATATAGCGTGTATTCACCTGTGTAAGCAGTGTTTGTGTGCCTAAAACATGCATGCTGCGTGATGTGCCGCGCTCGCTCTCTGCAGCATTAATTACACCAAATGAGGGTCTTATGAGGGTTGACTATCAGAGAGCCAATATTTGAGGGGGCAGGCTTCAGCAGATGCTCGGCAGTCAGTGTGTGTGTGTGTGTGTCAAACACACAGGATGTTATTTGTGGCAGTGATCTGCTTCTTAACAGGGAAGTTTCTGTGGCTTTTATTTGGTTTGAAGGAAAATTCACGTGGGAAACTTCTTCCTCATCTGTGGCTTTTGACTCATCCATCACCTCCTCTAGTACAAGTGTAGTGAAGAGGTGCTGTATAAGAAAGGGGGGAAATAGCACTTTTTGAATTGATTTATCAACACACTACACAAGAACTGGTGCATGTTTATCTATACTGCTTAATCCTGTTCAGAGTCGCGAGGGGCTGGAGCCTATCCCAGCTGTCATTGGATGAGAGGCGGGGTTACACCCTGGACTGATCGCCAGTCACTCACAGGGCTGACACAAAGAGACAGACTACCTTTCACGCTCACACCTGCAGGCTATTTTAGAGTCACCAATGAACCTAACGAGCATGTCTGTGGCCTGTGGGTGGCGTACACGGATGCACTGGGAGAGCATGCAAACTCCACACAGAAAGGCCCACTTCGTCTAAACCGGTTTTTGAACTCAGAATCTTCCAGCTGTGAGGTAACGGCGCTAACCACAGCCATTTTGCTCGCATATTTAAAGAGCCAGTTCACCACTTTTCAACCTCAGTCCTATCAGGCTATTATGGGGAGCTAATGCCATTATGGTAGGAAAAAAATGCAATTTCACTCTGAGCCTTTGGAGGACGCTATCCGCTTCTCCAACGGGCCCTGGAAAACCTCCGCCAGACTACGTAAAACGCGTCATCTGGCGGCGGCCAGGGAGTTTGCTAGGACACCCGCCTCTGCTGGCATGTCTTGTTCAAAATCGTCAGGTTTGAAATGTAGACTGAAGACCTGAAGATGTTTTACACAATCCACCAGTATATTCTCGTAATATTCTTTTTGGAGCCATTGCGATCAATTTCCTTGACTGGAAAACGGTAGTATTTCACTCCAGCGTCTCTCGCTGGGCCGTTCCTTTCAGAGGGAGGGGCGCAATGCATGCTGGGTGTTGTAGGAATTTAAAATGGGCGAAACCACAAGCTGTTTGTACAACTTTCTCCACAGCTATGGCGCCAATTTCAAATATTATTGCTTCTATCGATTACAGAGACCACCAGCTTTGACTGACAGTGGCTTTTTCCAGGGGCGAACTGCTCCTTTAATTTTTTTCTAAGAAAACAGGAAGCGAGGGAGGGACTCGCGGATATTGATTGCCGTTTATGGAAGCCAATAGCGCTGCATTTACTGGTACAATTGCAGATTGAGTGTGTTGCAGTATACTTTATGTATTGACAAATTATTCTAGGAAAACATTGTAGGGTAAGAAGTAGAACAAAGTGGATCAAAATGATGTTGCCTTCATCACCACATCTCAGAGTGTATGAACTCCTGTCTGTTAGTGTATTAATGTAGGTCATGAGTGATGTCTTCGGGCTGGATTCATTGAAGAGGTATGCACTGTCAGACTTAATCCCTGTGACTCTGACTGGCTGGTTGGAAGGTGAATTAATTTAATCCATCCTCATAACTCGGCCCCTCCCTCTCTTTCTCTCTCTCTCTCACACAGACATGCTCTTTCATTTTCCCCTCTCTCTCTCTCTCTGTGTTTTTCAGTACCTGAGGACCTGTCTTTGGAGGAAAGAGATGAGCTGTCGAACATACGGCGCAGGAAAAAAGAGCTTCTGGATGATATTGAAGTGAGTGACGGTCCGAGGAGGATGTTTTTATGTGTTTCAGTTGTAGAAACTTATCGTATGGGTCTTACATGTCTGGAGGCTTAAGTGATGTAATGCTGGACGATGTAACATATTTGCATTTTAAATTAATTGTAATATCCCCGTATATTTAGATCTTCCATCTCATAACCACAGAAATGTGCTCAATTGATTTTAACTACATCACGTAGCCCTTACTGTTAAGAAACCTTTCATTATGAGGTTCTTTGTCATTAAATAGTAATTAAATATATTAATATGCAGAATAAGTGACATTTGGATTTCTCTTCTCTGCAGCGGCTGAAGTTTGAGATTGCAGAGGTCATGACTGAGATCGAGCAGCTAACCTGTGTGGGGGAGAGGTGAGTTCTTCCTTCAGACTAATCAATTATTTTTCAGCTTTTATTATCGATTAATCTTCTGTTTTCATTATTGATCCACAGGGTTGGGTGCGTTACTTTATAAATGTATATACAGTCACTAATTACCTGTTAAAAAATGTAATCTAATCCAAGTATCACCATTTTAAAGTAACTTAACTGATAACTTTCTACAACTACTTCAATACTTAACCTGCAAATAAAGACGAGAAAATAAATTTCAATACTTTTATAATGCGTGAATGGCTGCTTAAATTAATCGCGGTAATTATGCTCATTTAAGTGTTCTTTGTTAAGTCTGCTGTTCACACCACTTCACACTCAAGCTTCAAGTAAACTGCCATTAACTGATTCCAGTCTGGGGCTTGTGTTTTAACCCACAACCATCCCGGCCGCGGCCGTCACCACAGTCACAAAATATTTTTCAGTAGAAGAAGACGACGACAGGTCAGCTAACATTTTTGGCTGACCGCCGGGGTCAGCCCTGCACACGGGTCTGTATGTGACTGCGTGAGTGAGTGAGTGAGTGAGTGAGTGACGGTACTTTCAGAGCCGTAGAGAGAGAGAGAGTTGCGACATCGCCATGGTGGATCATGGAGCATATTGGACCTCCACTGACACGACTCTCTGTCTACACGGCTCTGAATACTTTGTTCGGGCAGTAGGCTGCTCCTCTGCTGTCCTCACCTATGTCCACAGCGCGCACCTGCTTTCAAACATGTTGTCATCGACCGCATAAGGACGGTCCTCTTGTAACACATTGCCCACAAAAGCGCACATTGACCTGATGCGGTCGGCCACATGCTAGGTTTTGACTTGTTAACTGGAATTCTGCAGGCAGAACCTGCACTGTACTGTGATGTTGCTCCCGTTTTCACCTTTGAAGACAAAATGCTGGCGAAATTTCCACCCAGTGAAAGCATTTTTTTCACCACCAACCAGAGACTGTTGATGGTGACTTTGAGGAGCGGTGCCGTAACGTGTGCGCGCAGGTGCAGGGTATTATAAGAGGCGGAGGGTTTAGAAATGAGACGGCAGCTGTTAGAGAGCTTTGGTGTTGTATCGTCTTCATTTTAAAATGTGTTTTAAAATTGTAATCCTGCTAGAAATCTGTAAATCTGTAATCTAATGACCTCTTTTTTTTCTGTAACTGTTACAGGATACAGTTGGCTTTTTTTTGTATCCTAATCGTGTAACGCCGTTACTTGTATTCCATCACTCCCCAAGCCTGTTGATCCATTAGTCTTATTGTCTTCAAAAATGCATAAAAAATGTAGAAAACTCTTCAATAAAAGCCTCAGTTTCCCAGAACATCTGAATATATATAGTGTACAAAGATTAAACAGAGTAAATTGGAAATAAACTTTAAGTCTAAATTGCATCGCCTGTCAAATGTCACAGAATAGTGAAAAACACCCTTCACCATTCCCTATAGACACGCTGAGTCTTTCCATTGCGTGTTTTGTCGAGCAACAGTTTACAACCCAAAGAAAATTCATGAATACACACTTCAAATAAAATCAAATTATCTTGAACCTGGTAACGTTTGGTGCGTTCCCTCGACTTACAGGATTAATCACGTTATCGTACGACGTAAAAATTGTTGTGCATTATTTTTTTAACTATAACTGACTTGTTGACTAATCATTCGACGAGACGGTATTTATTTCTGTTGCCTCCTTTGCTCTTCAAAGCCACTCATCATGTAGTTACCTCCGCCGTGAGCCTCACACCTGTCCTTCTGTGTGTGTGTGTGTGTGTGTGTTAATCCCCCTTTGTTTGAGGCAAAGCAGGACAGTCCCTCGACTAATCATTAGCCAAACAGTCTGTATTCAGAGGCTTTCACTCGATTGGTTGATGAGGTGGAGGGAGGCCGTGGGTTAGGCTGTCTGGTGTGTGTATGTCTCAGGTGCAGCTGGCAAAGGGGCTGGAGCTATTTTGGGCACACAGGAAGCGTAGGGAGCGTGAGCAGACACAAAGGTGGAGATGTCCCTGTGGGGTGCATGCAAAATTTGTTGTGAAGAAGAGTGACATTAAAATGAGAAATATTCCTCCTTATGGCTGCAGGGTGTGTTAAACTGAAGGGACTAGATGGACTCGTACACACTACAGGTGATGCTATGCGACACACAGCCAGTGTTTTTTCAGTTTAACCCCAATGTATGCTCAGTCTTCAGTCGTCAGAGCAGTAAATAAACAAAGTCAGGCCACGTCCTGGACGAAACCATCACAAGCTGTCTCACTGAACAAACAGGAGTGCAGGGTGTTTCCAGTGCGCTCTAACTGTCACGTGACTGATGTTTTTTTGTTTCATTGTTGCAGCAAAACCACGCAAAGAAACAAACAGATCGCCATGGGGAGGAAGAAGTTCAACATGGACCCTAAAAAGGTCAGGCCTCGCCCCAAACTGATCCTTGTCGGCCTCAATGACACTCCCTTTGATTGCGCTCTTGACTGCAAGCATCCATCAGGTTGATTAAAACAGACCACAGTAGGTAACAGGAGTGTAAGTGTGCCTTTTTTGTTCAAACAGGGGATCCAGTTTCTTTTGGAGAACGATCTTCTCCAGAACACCCCAGAGGACATCGCTCAGTTCCTCTACAAAGGCGAGGGGCTCAACAAAACAGTCATCGGGGACTACTTAGGGGAACGGTGAGCTCTCCAGTTCTCCTTCTGTTTTTCTTCCACCTCTCCCAATCTCTCCGTCAGATCTGCACCACACACGCTCACAAGAGGGCATAAAGCCCCAGGAAATTGGTGGTCTGGATTTATGGAGCAAAGCAGCGACAGGAGACCGTGCCAGTGAAATAACTGAGCGGACATGTGGTTCTTATCGAAGGGAAATCAAGGGGATATGACTGTCAAAACAACAGGGGCTTTTTATTCTGGCTGGCTCAGCCGACACACAGACTCTCGCTCTGAATCTGGTGCTGTAACAAGGCTGCACTTCCACCTTGACCCCCAAAACGTATGAGTTTGTCAAAAGCATACCTTACAAGAGTGCAGTGCGAGTCTTTTTTCTGTTTCACTTTCAATAAAAAGAGTGTAAATACTTGGTCATGTGTGACAATAAGACCCTCTCTTCCTCCAGGGATGACTTCAATATCAAGGTCCTTCAGGCGTTTGTGGAGCTTCATGAGTTTGCAGACCTCAACCTCGTACAAGCCTTAAGGTGAGCTAACTACCAAAGATTTTGTCGATGTGAGTGTATTCCTACAGGAAGTGAAATAGATCCAGAATGTCCAGTTTTAGTCTTAAATTAATTTTTGTAGTTAAAGACCCCCTCCAGTGAAAATCCAGTGTTTAACCTTGTAAACATCTCCATGTGGAGTCACAAACCTCAGGAGCCAATCCCGTTAATGGATAGGGGACGCTATGCATATCATTATGCGCAACCTATGGCAACCACTTGGGCGATGCGCGAGCCAGCTGTAACGGTCATCGTAATTTTTGCAAACTCACGTTAACGTTACTACTGCTAATTACTATATTTCAAGCTCGCTAAGTTTCAACAAGTTTCACGACATGTTTTGTTTTCACGACGGAGGGGGCAGTTGGAAATGTGCATAGTGGGCGGGGCCTATGCAGATTGGTGAATTTTTAATGAGGCAGAAGGAGGAGATGCATTGGGAGGATTTCTACAAGGTTATTTTACTTCAAGCAGAGCATTTTATATATTTTTTATTTTGGGGGCGGCTGTGGCTCAGCTGTGGCTCAGTGGTAGAGTCGGTTGGCTTTCAATCGGAAGGTTGGTGGTTCGATCCCCAGCTCCCTCTGTCTACATGTCGAAGTATCCTTGGGCAAGACACTGAACCACAAATAGCTCCCGGTGGCATAGCCAAAGGTGTGTGAATGTGAAGACAGTGTGACAGTTGGGCACTTTACATAGCAGCCTCTGCCATCAGTGTGTGAATGGGTGAATGTGACATGTAGTCTAAAAGCCGCTTTGAGTGGTCACAAAGAGCAGACAAGCTCTAGATAAGTGCAGTCCATTTACCATTTTTGTGTCTTAAAACATGACCGGAGCTGCTCTTTAAACGGCTTCACAGACATCAACAACCTGAGTAGCGGTTTCTAAAACCATAACAGATAATTTTGGGACACATCTTATGAGATTAAAGTTAAAATTACCTCACACGTTACAGAACAATATACCAGAATTGTGCGCTTGAATGTGTTTAATTCAACTGTCTGAGAGACGAGGCTGTGCTGCAGCATAAGCTGAGCCAAGTTAAACTTCTTTGCAGATGACACCGTCATAGAAATCTAACTTCAATTATATAGGATGTTGGCAATTCTTAGCAGTGTTAACATGCTCAACATGCAGCTGCATCCATGTCATAGAGATTGAATGTGGGGGAACGGGGGGAAGGTTTTTCATGACTTTAAATGCTGCATCAATTAAAAGTTGGAGCACTTTCAGGCACTTCTGATTATAAAGTGGCAAGGATATATATAGAAGAGTTTTCAGGAAAATGCAAGTTTACTAGTTGTAGGTTTAACGTATTTACCCGTATGACATTATTAATACATAAGTGATATACTGAGCTGAGTTTCCTTGTCGTAATTGTGACTTGATGTTGATGTTAAAGCTAGTTACAAGTCATAAGTGGGTCATCACGATAACTCTGACATGAATGACATGTCACATGAATATGAATGTAACTCATCATCAATTAATTAAAGAATAAAGATCGTGTTGATGTTATTTACTGATTCTAAGTTCGGCAGCCTTTCGTCCTTTGATTCTCTCCGTCCTTATTGTAAATATAAAAACTAGCTAGAGTTATGGGGATTTTCATTTCCAGTAAGTATCCACATAATTTAATATACATTTGCATCAATATTTCACAAGCTGTCATCACAACTTCTCTCTGTGTTTGTGCTGTTGTAGGCAGTTTCTGTGGAGCTTCAGACTTCCTGGCGAAGCCCAGAAGATTGATCGTATGATGGAGGCCTTTGCCTCCAGGTACTGCCAATGCAATCCCGGCGTCTTCCAGTCCACAGGTACCACAACCACACACACACACACACACACACACACACACACACACACACACTGCAATATATTTATGAGTCAGACTCAGCGAGACAGTCCAGGACGGAGACTATGGGCCGGCCAGACCACCTCCGCCTCCGATCAATGCTTCTCGCTGTCTGTCTTTCCAAAGTAGACAGCAGAACCTGTTTGGGGCGTATAAATCTGAAGCATGTCGCCACAATTCTGGAGACTTTCCTTTAAACACTGGACAACATGATCACTTTCTGACAACATAGATATCGTCTTCCATTGAATTGATGAAGGTTTATTCTCTCATTCTTTGCTGAACTTGATCGGACCCCACAGTCTGTGTTCTTCTCAGTTTCCCACCGTGGTTAGCAGCCTGCTCACTAATCGCAGTGTAATCACTATACGTGTCTCCAGCAGTGATAATGAAATTGATCACCGGTCAATAGTGGTCATTAGTGCAGTCTTGGCCCGTCGCTCACCATGTGCTGCTCCCGTGTTAACCGAGCGAGTGTCGCGGAGGACACAGGTGACAGCTCAGGTCATGAATATTGATGTGCCGCAGTGGTGACACACCCAGACTTGGTTATTGGTCATCTCCCAAGACCGGTGCGCTCAGGGTCATAAATTACAGCGCAGGCGATGCTGACTGGGGCTGTGGATGGATGAGGTGGAGGATGGTTAGCAGGAGTTATGACGGTGAGTCGTAGGAGCAGTGGATTATGGATTTGTATGTATGTGTGTGTTCATGACTGCAGGGACAATCACTGCAACAAGGCCTCAGAGGGGCCGCAAGTGTGTCCCAGAATATCTGGCTTTTTGTTGATTAAACAGAGTCCCAAATTTGATGGTGAGGAAATCAGTTGATGGATTGCTGTCTAATTAAACGCAAATTATTTTGGCTGTACTCAATACCAATGTGATAGATTAGGGAAATACCTTTACAGCCCATCGCTTTTTGAGAAACACACACCTCTAGTGAGATCTGAAAAAGACAGAGGTTCATTTATTTAATCTAAACTTTGAGTTTTTCATGTAAATAAATGTCTGTTAAGTCTCTTTCTATCGCCAAATGAGGTAACACAATGGTGATTGAGCATGTGGACCACTGATGAAAGCCTTTGCATTTGCAGTATTACAGACTGGGTGTCTGTGGCGACATTCGCTGAAAAAATCACAAGCAGCGCCCAGTTAGTGACGCGTTTTCCATCAGCCAGCAGTGGTTGGTCTGTCAGAGAGGGTAGGCGGAGCTAAGCGGCTGCTTTTCCGCTCTCTGCAAGTGTTGTGAGTAAACAGTAATCTACTATGGCTGAACAAACAAAGAAAAGATGGATGACTACAGATACAACTTCAACAAGAAGTGAAAATCTAAAGCAAAAGAAACATATTGGACGCTCAGATGAAGGCAAACAGTCTAAAAAGGAAAGCGACCGCAGCCAGGAAAAATTACATCCGTAACAAAGGGAGCCAACAGCAGATGTTTGGATATCTGGGAAGTGTGCTCCCGCAATTACTGTCTATTACCATAGGTGCCGCCAAAGAGAACGAAATTGAGATCTTCGAGATTAACACATTAACATTTTTTATTTTTATAAATCTAAAAAACTGAATGATTTCAATGAATCCTTTTATTACACAATCAAAGATTTAACCAAAAAAATTAGACAAATATTTAATAGTTTTAATCATTTAAACTCTAATCCCTGAACGTGTTCAAAAACACTCACAAAGACTGTGATTGTGCTGTATTTTATGTTTCCTACTGACGCTCTGTGTAACTGCCTCCACAGATACCTGCTATGTCCTATCATTTGCCATCATTATGCTGAACACGAGCCTGCACAATCCCAACGTCAGAGACAAGCCCCCCGTGGAGCGCTTCATCTCCATGAACAGAGGGATCAATGAGGGGGGAGACCTCCCAGAGGAGCTACTCAGGGTGAGAGTTATGACTTCATTAGTTCGTTAGGTGAGACAAATGTTTCCAGAAACATTGTGTTCACAAAGAGTTAGATAAATACTGCATTATTTAAATTAAAAGTGTGAAGGTGCTTCTTTAAATAGATGTTTTTTTATGGTTTAGACTCCAAAAAAATGAACCTGTAGGATTTTTTCCAGCATGCAAAGCAGAGAGTCATGCTTCACTAATTGAGACATCTGCAGCTCAGCAGAATTAAGTCCCCAGATACTGACGCTAATGATCTCTCATGATCTCCATTTTCCATGAAAAACAGATAAAAACAGGTTCATGCACAGGCATACTGTTGGCTGACGCCTGCACCAAAGTGCCCTTGGCTAAGTATCAAAAGACACTTTGTTACAGAGCTCGCAGAGTCACTGAAGTATGAATCATTGTCACTCTCAGACACTGACACAGAATCTGTTAATGTCTTATTTAACACACTGATAATCTGAAGGTTTGGAGAAAAAGTGTCTGCATGTTGAACTGCAGGTTCCATAACGTTCTCCCTTTTTTTCTGTGCAGAATCTATACGACAGCATCAAGAGCGAACCTTTTAAGATCCCAGAGGATGATGGGAACGACCTGACGCACACGTTCTTCAACCCAGACAGAGAAGGCTGGCTGCTGAAATTAGGTTAGTGTGTGTGTCTCTGTGCATCCCCCCGCTGAGGGAATGCAAGACATCCTGGATGATGACTTGATTTTGCTACTCTCCAACTTTACTAGAACTGTGGCTTTATTCTCACGGCCGAGTGAGAACATGAGGGTGGAGGGTGGATAAGTAGTAAATAGGGGAACATTTTGAAAATGCAGAGTGAAAATCAGGTTCGCGGTGAGTACCAGATAAAGGTGAGATTTATATTTTATATATTTTATTTATTTACTCGAGGAACATTTGTTTTTGCTTTTGCTATTACACTTTTATCTTAAAGTCCAGGGGCAAGATGCAAAATAAGTTCAAGTTATGAGTGTCAATAACTCACTCTTTAAAAGACAAGCAATGTCTAATGACTATCAGATGTTTGTCAACAAACTCAGAGCACTCTTAATAAAGCATGGCAACTCTAAAGCTCTTTATAGCACACATGCTGTAATCTATTGCATCTGTGAAACCGTCATCAAATGTCAAAGAGGTTCAGAATTAAGATTAAAATAAATAAACATAGTTTTTAAAGCGTATAAATGTTCACCACTGTCATGATGGTGAGACACGAGACATGACAACAACAGGAGATACACATTTTTGAGATTATGTGTGTCAATCAGTGTCATCAAGATTGTCGGCTGATAGGGGAGTGGATGATGTTTGGAGCGTGTTGTCCTGTGAAACAAAAACCAGAACGAGATGGCTGAAGCCAGCCTAAGCAAAAAAAAATGGTCCCGGGTGCATTGAGAGATTTCCCGAATTTCTGGTATTAATAAAGTATTTCTGATTCTGATTCTGAGAGCAAGAGGGCTTCAAGCGGGAAAAGCCGGGTCTTAAATACACCTTGAGAGGCTGGCCAGGTTCCTCCAGGTGCGCCAAAATACCGCCTACCCATGACCTGCAAGTAAAGCTGCTTTCCCACTGGTCAAAAAACCCACTAATACCCGGCTTTTTTACCTACAATCGGGCTACAATCGGCATTCAGATCTGGGTCAAATTACTCTGCAGTAGACCCTTGTAATTATCGCCTCGGCTCCGATCAGCATTGATGGGAACACAAAACCTGTGTCGACACGCTAATCTCCACCCCCTTTCCAGCAGCGCTCGAACATCGTTCCAGATTTGTTGGCGCCGAGCTTGATAAACAGACTGTATGAGTAATAGGTACAATAAAGACCTAACCACCGGAACATCTTCACTAACTCTGTGTCGGGCACGTTTGTGACGTCAGTCGGTGTCGCAGCAAAAAAGTGACTGAAAGCAGTACACTCCACCGGCAGTGGGAAAGAGACCATCTGCATTTATTAGCGGGTCTTCCCGGGTCTGAAAAACCTGCGTTAACGCGCTAATTTTGGTAGGAAATTGTTATAAGACAACTCAGAGACAGAAAGGGGGAAATACACAGCAGGCCGTCACAACATCCCAACAAGAAAACACACGCTCCATTCTAGGCCAAAGAAAATGAAACGTGTAAATTCTTGGTCTGATTTATGCATGAGGTCTGCACACACACATTCTCAGGGCGCAATCTGTTTTTATAACAAAAAAACATTAAACGTGTGAAAAATGGTGCGGACATTCCGTGTGTGCATTGTTTGCACATCTGGACTCAGACTTGTGAGAATCATCTTAATGTAGTTTGGAAAGGAACACACAGTGTAATTATTTGTTCCGTTTGAGTCTGTGTGTGTGCGCGCTCCAGGGATCGGATTGTTTTGTATGCTTTCCCAGTGAGGTAAATCAGTTTTAGGTTTTATTTCTGCTGTTTTACCATTTGTTCCTGTTTATTTACACGTGTTTCTGATTTGGCCCTCGCTCCCTCGCTCTGTTATTCACACCACATTAAAAACATCTCCTTCTGCTGCTCGGGCAAGTCTTCACATACCTTTGTTTAATGCTGTTTCCCCAACACTTTTAATTGTTGTTAGATTTTGATTTATTATTGACCCTTAACTTGTTTAGTAGCCTGTATACAGCTTGTCAAAAGGTCAAAGAGCAAACTCCCTGCAGGTGATTAGGTTTATTACTATGTTCACACACACTGGCCCTGACCTGCACATTCCTCTAACTCTGGGCGACGTCTCTGTTGTCTCATCAAACTAGTGAGTTTGAATGCAAATAGCCCCATTGTGGCTCACAGTCCTAACATGATTACATTCCAGTGCGCTTCCTCCCCGGAGCCGTTCCCCGCACCAGTTCTCACTGTAATATTTCTAATTTAACTCTCTAAAAATAAACCCTGGAGGATGTGAAGGAATAAATGCCTGTTTTAGCAAATCTCTCTGTTCGCTGAGCGGAAATTTGGCCACGCTAATTCAATAGCCAGAGTCTATTGAAATGTAAGGAAACCCGGAGCTTTTGTAATTATGTGTGGCCCATATGGGCTCATGGTAGGCGCCATGAAACAGGGAGTGTTGGACTATAAGTGTTTTGACCGTAAGGGATGGTTAGTGTTGAGAGGAACTAATCAGGAATGCTAGGTCAAAGCACTCACACAGGAAGTCGGCATAAAAAATGCTGTTGTTCATGTGCATGTCTTCGTGTTTTGTGCTTTTGAACATGCTTTTTCTCATAGCCTGCATGCGCGCCCCACAAGGAGAGCTTCATCAGCGTCTCTGAGGCTAGTTCTGCTTTCCTCCACATGCAGTCACTGCCACAGGCCGAGTTCTGCTTTAAAACAATCGTGTCCGACATTTGTGCTAGCTCTTTGTCTTTGCTTTTTTTTGTTCACACGTAAGGAGATGAACTTGCTTTGGGGTTATGTGTGTGTGTGTGTGTGTGTGTGTGCTTCAATGTCTCTGCCTACATGTGCGTTCCTTTAGGGGTGCTTTACGTGCCACGTTCGCTTCGTATCAACCGCTGTTCGCTCCTCTCTTCTGAGAGTCAATGAGGGTTTATTCTGTTGCCTTTTAAAAATGAATAGGCAAGGGCAGTAATAATTTATCAGTTGCGTGAGTCATCACTTAATGAAGTTTGCAGTTAGGAGAGATAGTGGTTGATTGTAATCACATCCCCCGTTTTCTTTTAACCCGAATGACGGCATATTTGAGAAACTTTCCATCACAAATCTACATCTAAACTTCCAACCACAGAGGACAAAGTCAGCTGCTTTCATTTGGAAGAGCTGCAGCTTTTTCCTTTCAAATAACTTTTTCCCTGTGTGATGCATCCTTTTTTTTTTTTATCAGACCAGCAAGACAGGGATTGCAAAACAAAACTCATATTGGTTTTTAAAAAGCAGTCATAGAGAGAAAAGGCCTGAAAACAAAAGACACATTAACTCAGTCCAAAGATGATAATAAGACCATTCTCAGCTGCAGCATTTGCTTGTAAATCCGCTTTTAACACAAAAAACAAACCAGCTTGTCCCAGACTGTACGGCTATGACTCATACAGTGGTTCAAATACTACAACATACAGTATACTGCAACTTTATCTGCAACTTTACTTTAACTACAAAAACTTTCATGAACCTTAGATCCCACATTCCCAATACTAATTGACTTTTCCATGGCTTGTACCGCACATATAAGTTTTAGCGTGTGTGACTAATTGTCACATGACATGATGATGCGGTTGATGAAGGGCAGCATGTCTTTCCAAGGAAATTGAATTACAGCAGTAAACAGATGAACAAACATGTTGAATGTGAAGTTAAATGTTTTTTTTTGTTGTTTTTTTTTGAGTTTGTACGAAACATTCACACAAAACTACTTTATAATGTCAGTGTATGTTTTTTAAGAATAGGAAAATGGAGTGGATGTGGGTGGGCTTTATTAGCGAGTGTCACATCCCGGCTCTTCTTCCTGATGGGAGACAGCGAGTCTGTCACTGTGACCTTTTGTGACACTTCCTGTCTCCTCTCTCTCTCTTCCTGTCAGGGGGCCGAGTGAAAACCTGGAAGAGGAGGTGGTTCATCCTGACGGACAACTGCCTCTACTACTTTGAATACACGACAGTGAGTGTCATATCAAGACAATGTTTTCATTAGTAAAGTGCCGCTTTGCTAGCATGTGTGTGCTTTTGTGTCTATAGCTCTGACCTGATGTTGAATTTAATTCATAAGCAATAAAATGCTCTTTTACTTCAATACACTCAGCAGTTTTGATGCTATGATGTAACTTGGTCTGGTACCAGTATGTAGTGACTACTGTCGGATAAAGTTAGCAAGTCCTAGATAAATATTGCTACAGTATGTCTCTGACATCATTGAGTCAGTTTGCTGACATTGCATTGCTCTTATGTTAGCACAATGTTTTTTTCTTAGGGATGCACGATATTATCCGCTCGTTATCGGCAGATTATGGCTTAAAAATAACGTATCGGATCGGCCGATAATAAAACAACGCTTTAATTACGCCTTAATGCTCGGTGATTCCCTTAAAAAGCTTGACGTAATGCTGCCTCATGAACTCGGCACAAGTGTGCGTGCTCGCTGCCTGCACCACGCCTTCTCCGCCAAGTGTAAAGAAGCGTGCAAGATGTCTGCGGTACGGCAGTTTTTCAAAGTTTATAAAGCGGACAGCAAGGTTGATTTCATTTTATGTATTTGTTCTGTGCAAAAGGTAAAATTTGCCTTAGTTGTGGCTGTTGTCAGGATCGTCTCCAAGCTAAGTTTGAATATTATAGTTTTATTTGAAAGAAAATGTTACATACAAATAAATATGGCATTTTGTACATAACCTAGAAGTAGTTTTCTTACATTGCCCAGTGAATGTGTACATTTTAAAAAGCACTGTATTATGTTATTTCTGCATCTGCCAGTGGGCCACGACAATAAGAGTAGGCATGATATCAATTCCACTACAGGGGAGACTTTATGTTCTCTGCAATTAGGTGGGAAAAAAAGTGCTTAATATATAGATATCGAAATCGGCAAAAAGGGTTGGAAAATATCGGCATATCGGATATCGGCAAAAAATCCGATATCGTGCATCCCTTCTTTTTCCTCTACATTTGCTCAATTTCACTGTGCTAGTGTTAGCAAATGTTTGCTAACATTAGCACAGCTGGATAATTTAACTAACTCTACTCGGCTACAGTTACACTATGCTAATGTAAGCTAACGTTAGCACTGTTTGATGACACTTTCTGCTGCTTTATAAATGCGCTTATCTTAGCAAAGCTTAATGATTTTGCGGTCTCTCCACTCTTACGGCGTGCTAATGGTGGCTCATGCTAGCACAGAGGCTGTTTTTATCTACTGGAGCTGCTTCTGCTACTTACAGAAAAAAGCCTTTATGGCAATGAAGAGTGCTTATTCTTCTGTGTTTTTACCTTTTATATTGTTAGTGTACAAATGTGTGTTTGTGGCACTTTCAGTAGTATATTTGTTATTGAGGATTTTTATCAGTGCCTCGGTGTCCCTGCTATCTGCTACATCAGCATGTCCTCTCTCAGCCCTGGTATTATCCTCCAGGACACTATCATTATGTCCTGTCCTCTGGTCTGACTGCTCCACACACACATTATCCGCTCTGTTTAAGAGCAGCGAGGACGAGAGAAGGCGGAGGGGGGGGGGGGGACAATTTCCCTTTGCTAGTTTCCTGATCTATATTCCGTCTTGCTTGCCTGGCTCTATTAATCCCCCTCTCTATCTCGCTCTATTTAGGCGACTTGGTTGTTTTTCTTCCTCCTCTCATGTTTCTCCCTCTCACCCCTCTCTCCTTTAGGACAAGGAGCCTCGTGGGATCATCCCTCTGGAGAATCTCAGCATCAGGGAGGTGGAGGAGCCCAGGAAACCTGTGAGTGTTGCCTCATTAGAGACCTCGCCCTTAGATCACACGTCAAGTATCTTTTCTCCTCTGTGAACGTGTTCCTTTCACGTTTAAATCTAATTATCTCACAGTAGCAGATTACTGATGCTCTGCCCTTTGTCTGTTCTCCAGAACTGTTTTGAGCTCTATAACCCCAATCACAAAGGCCAGGTGATCAAAGCCTGCAAGACGGAGGCAGACGGTCGTGTTGTTGAGGGAAATCACGTAGTGTACAGGATATCGGCGCCAACGCCGGAGGAGAAAGAGGAGTGGATCAAATCCATCAAGTAAGACTCCTCGCAAGTACACTCAAAATGTTGGGAAACACATTTATTAACTTTTTTTGGATGCTTTTTCATCTGTGTCAACAACAACAACTGAGTCTGAGTACACAGGTGACTCATGTAAGAATGAATAGTGATAGATGCGAGGAGGGTATGCCTTTCTATAGGGCCCAGAATATTATTCAAGCTTGCCTTTTTCTGTTAAACAAAATGACATTACAAGACAATGTAGAAAGAAGTGAGCTTCAAAACTCAATTTTGTTACCCGTGGACAGAGGCTACCTGTTAACTCTGTTTCCTAAGCTGCTGGTGGCCGATTCTTGATGATAAACTATTTCATAGTTAATGAACCAGCTCCCAAAATTTCCCTTGTTTGCAATTATTCACTTCCTGAATCTTTCCTGTGTCTGCTAATATCGCTTTTTGCGCTGGCAGGGCCCACGACCTCAATCTCAGAGGGCTTCTCGTTAGCACTTACTGTTGCTAGGTTATGAAAGTTGTCTGGCGGCACCTCCGCTTCACTTGGTAGTGATCGTTAAGTCTGTTTTAAATCGCTCTGTGGGCTTAATATTTGCTTTGATTCAATGAAAGGAAAGGAATCGTGTCCTGGCTTTAGCAGCAGCTCTAGACCTAGAAATTGTGCCCTCGAAAAAACGAAACAATCCGCTTCTCATCCGCCATTGTTGTTGACAAAGTTGATATCTGAAGTCCCGCCCCTTCTTCATTTTGATTGGCCGGTGAGGGAAAAGTGACATTGACGAGTGTGGCGGTGTTCCAAAAGTTCCAAGAGGCCCTGTTTCATTTAATCTGTACAAAAACTAAACTGTTTAAAACTGACAGCTGCTGGTAGGCTGATTTTGCCATCCATTAACCTAGGATAACCTTTTGCCTTTGTTTCAAGTCTTTGTGCCAAACTAACTTGCTGTTGGCTATACATATAGCAACTTTTTTTTTTACAGATATTTGGGTCTAAATCTTTTCATCTAACTCTTGATAAGAAAGAGAAAGCTGTTCCTTCAATAAAGGTCCTTAAACGCAGCCTAAATGAGGACGCATACAGCATTAAAAGCCTGTTTCTTCCACTCATAGGCCTGCTAAAATATTAACTCATTTCATTTTTCAACCTTCATTTGATATAGAAAATAAAGATTTTACGACCTTTAATAGTAACAGAATCTTCTCTGGAATAACAAGGTAGAAGAGACACAGGAGCATTCATACTTTTTGCCATAACAACATGTAATTCAAATTGTACAACAAATGTGTTGTTTAATTCTGTTAGATACCATACATACTGTAGCTCTCTGTAAGAATAACCTTTCTGTCAGTGACCTAAATGTTGCTCTGTAATCGCCTGCATAGAAGATGGTGCAATGTCAAAGAGAGTTTGCTCAGCAGAACAGAACACTTAGTATACTGTAATATAGTGCAACCCCCCCTCTCCGTCCTCCCCCTCCCTCCATACTCACAGAGTATTCACTGGGGAAATGATGGAGGATTAGTCACCGCTTATAGCACCCCGGGGTGAGCCAGCAAACCCAGCAAACCTATCCAGGAGAGGAAGCTCCAAGCTGGGCTGATGCATTCGCAGGCAGGGAGGCTAACGAGCCACAGCTTGCGCTTTACCAGAGGGGTCCAAGAGGACTCGGGGTCCGGGGAGATAAAAGGCTTTTTATGGAAATCTTGATTTTCCCCTTCTTCTAAAGTAGAGATGATCACAGAGGCAGCGCTCTATCTTCTTATCTTGAGTCACAAACACACAGACCCAGATGATGGTGGACCAACTGGGCCAATGGAGGAAGTAGACTGTCTCCCTCATAAATATGTGTTGGTAAAAGAGAAAAGTATGTGTCTTAATATTTGTTCTTTCTGATTCTATTAAAAATATATTTGATTTTGCATATTTTCAATGACAGAAATGTAGGAAGTGTTATTTTGTATGTCACTGCAGCCTTGCTTGGATTTGATCCCTCCACAATAGAGTTTTTTTGTTTCATGAAATTGGGTTGAGCGAAAAGACAATGAGCAGCATGAAAGAGCGGGATAGTCATCATACACAGCTTCATTCTTCAGTGCGTGGCGTTGTAAAGGGAATCAGAGATATCCGCAGTGGGGGGTTGAGCCTCTTTTTGCTTTGTGCTGGTGCTAACAGGATTTAGCAGCCGTGAAACTGGGCTCCTCAGTAGAGCCCGAATGGCTTCCTGACTCACACGCTCTCATTGTGCGCTGCCTTTGCATCGCTCTAAAAAGGGGGAGCGGGAGAACGCAGTAATCTTCAGCAACATTGTTCACCCTGCTTCAGAGATATGAACGTGCAGAGGAGCGGGAGGGAGAGTTAGTATGTTTGTGTGTTTTACTACGTGCTTGACAGAGTTCTGGAGGAGGTTCCAGCAAACTGGAGTACCAAGGAAAAACTTGGGAGTGGGAGGGGGTTCCTCTTCAGAAACCATGGAAACCAAACTAGGTCACTGCACAAACTTTGTTCTTTTTTTTGATCTAGTTAGGCAGGGGTTTGTGTAAATGTGCCTACATTTCCATATCAAAGATGCTCGAGACCCTCCTCTCATGTGGCCTTATTATTTATTTCATCGCTGTCCTTTGATTGGCTTCTTCTCCAGGGCGAGCATCAGCAGAGACCCCTTCTACGACATGCTGGCCACCAGGAAGAGACGCATCGCCAACAAGAAGTGAGGAGGGACAATCTTCTCAACCTCCAGCCCCTCCATCCTTCTCTCCTACAGCTCATGAACACATAAACCAAACACTGCAAAGCCAGTTCGCCACAGAAATGACTGTCAACCCCAGAAAAGACTTGGCCCCTGAAGACCGACCTCAGTTTCTCTCTGGGACTCTTCACAAGTTATGTGCACTTTCTAGGGGAGACTTGATACTACAGAGGGGACAGCTTAGCTTCAGGAAGCTCAGATATGTGGACTTGCATGAGCAAAACATGAACGACCAACCAGCTGGTTTGTTTTTCTGCCATCTCATACACACCCCCTACCTCCCCCTCTCATGCTCGTAACATGTTTTAGGTCTTTTTTAAGCACAACTGCCATGTTTCAGGTGCACATGCATGCATGTGGGTTATTATAGACCAATATGTTTGTGTTTGTATGTGTGTGTATGCAGCAGTGTGCATGCTATCAGTGCACACAGCATCTACAGGATGGGTGCATAAGTCATAGCGTTCCCTCCACTGTGCTTTATGAAAAAAAAACAATTCAAATCAGAGTTCAGATGTTTGGTCAGCTACACAGGGAATGAGTGTGTGAAACGTTTGGAGGGAGAAGTCTGGAAAGGGGAGACTGACTGAAGGATATGGGAAGTGTTGGTTTGACACCTCACCTGGACCACATCGTCATCTCACTCTGGTGCTGAATTCTTCTCTACAGGTGCCATGGCTGAAGCCCTGCTCAGAGTAACCTCAGAAAACAGCGCTGGCTTACATTTAGGTTCCTAACAAAGCATCACAGTCTGGAGTCAGCTGGGCTGATTTCATTAATTTGTGTGGAGCAGAGAATTTTTGAGACGTGCATACTTTTTTTTATTTTAGTTGAGTAGAAAAGGAGCTTTTGCCGAGGCTTGAGATGAAACTTGCTTTTTGGACTTAAAGTTGTAATCCTTAAGATTTAACATCCTGTAATACACCCGTATTAACTGGTGCTGAAGGCAAATACAACAGCAAACACTGCTTGAGTAGCCACTCTGCTTATGTGCCCCTGGCGTATCCGTTTACAGTGCAGGCAAACAAGCTCACACGATTTTGATAAAGAAATCAGTCAAAAGTAATCATTACCATGTTCTGATGTAGTGCAGCAAGTAGCACAAGTTCACAAAACAGCCAGTAAAGTTACAAACACATTACATTTAAAGATACAATCTTGATGATTTCATTTTCGTGCTCTGGAGCGCCAACCACTGGTGAAAATCGGTAATTGTAGGAGCTCACTTCCCAATTTAAACCGATGTCTACGGCTGGCTCCCTTTGTTATGGTTGTAACTCAGACTGTTTGCCTTCATCTGAGCGTCGAGTTTGTTTCTTTTTCTTTGGATTTTCACTTCTTGTTGAAGTTGTATCTGTAGTCATCCATCTTTTCTTTGTTTGTTCAGCCATAGTAGATTACTGTTTACTCGCAACGCTTACAGAGAGCGGAAAAGCAGCCGCTTAGCTCCGCCTACCCTCTCTGGCAGACCAACCACTGCTGGCTGATGGAAAACGCGTCACTAACTGGGCGCCGCTTGTGATTTTTTTCCGCAAATGGCACCACAGACACCCAGTCTGTAATAATACTATATACTGCAAATGCAAAGGCTTTCATCCGTGGGCCATAGATAGTGACTTAACAGACTTTTATTTCCATGAAAATCTTTGAGATCATCCCTTTAAATGCGTAACTAATGACACCCATCACGATAAAAGCTGCACCATGTTTTGCAGTGTAACACTTCTAACAGTAACTTAATACTGCTCTCATATGGCTGTAAGAGAGCAAGCGTAAACAATGAGGCTGACGTCTGTCATACATAAAATGTTTGATTACATGCAGGCATCATTTACATGTTCATTTATATTCAGCAGAGGAATTGCAGGCTCCACCACGACACTATGAAACTATTATACACTATAAAGAGGTATTTACATCATACATTCGCAGTTGCAGATTAGATGTTGATCATTAATCTTGAGGATTATAACTTTTCAGTCTCCTTAGGAGGTTTTATTTATGGCTGTGCAACGCCCCAATAGGGTACCAGTCCAATTAAGCTTTTAGTTTCTTGTCCATGACCTATATCAGTGAAGGTCCATGTGTTGTTGTGATCCTGTTTGCATTTGGTTTGTAATCCTAAAGATCCTTGCTTGCTTTTGTGTTCCTCCTTTTTAAAAGTATATGAATATAACCAACTATCATTTTGTATTTATTTTCATTTGTGAAATGGTTTAATACTACCTGTAAATGTTCAACAATGTATGCTTAAGTTATGTATGTATATATAATGTATAGGTTTCTGGTCTCTTTGTTGTTGTAACACACTCTGTGTAACATGTTTGAGCCTACAGGCAGAGATTTGCATCAGCTGACGTTTGGGGTCTTCTTTGCAAAAGCCTTAAACATAATCATAAAAAAACAGACGACGAGGATGATGATGGTAGCGGTCAGTAACTGTGACGATGCTGTTTTAAAAGCCATGACTAGTGAGAGAGAAAGATTGTTGTATTTACAATGATGATGAAGATTATAAAGATGATGATGTTTGATGTTAATGATGATTATAGTGAAGTAATATCAGTGATAATGATGATGCTATCATTGACGATGATGTCAAAAAATATAAACACCAGTAGTTTTCTATGTGATTTTAAAATAAGATTAAAAAGCCTTGCGTTCAGGGCAGAATATTATCTTCTACGGCCCTGCAGGGCTCATATTAACTTTTATATTCTCTGTAAAAGCTATTGGTCACGTTGTACATTACGTGTATCTATATAAAGAATACATAAAGCTAACAGCCGTTGCGTGGTGTATTTATTATTGATGCTGGTCTTGACCTACATATTTGCATAAGTAATGAGATTTCATTAATGAATCATACAGATACTTCTCGCCGAGGTGCTGTTACAAGCTCTGTGAGTGTTAAATCCGCAAGCAGAGAAAAGGTGTTTCATGTTCAATACAAGGTGAGTTAACAGGAAGTGATAAAGAACAGGAAAGGTAAAGGAAACACGTTGAGTCCCGGAGAGATAACAGAGTAGGAGAGAAGATGTGGAGAGAGCGCGCCCTCTACTGGTCACTTGTTGAAGTAAAAAAATATATATAGGAAGAACTAAATGCCCCACAGCGAGAAGGTTCCGGTTCGAATCCTGGTTCGGACGTAGTTGGCCTTTCTGTGTGGAGTTTGCATGTTCTCCCTGTATATGCGTGGGTTCCCTCCAGGTACTCCGGCTTCCTCCCACATTCGAAAGACATGCTCGTTAGGTTCATTGGTGACTCTAAAATTGCCTGTAGGTGTGAAGGTGAGCGTGAAAGGTTGTCTGTCTCTATGTGTCAGCCCTGTGATTGACTGGGTGCAGCCGGCCTCTCGCCCAATGACAGCTGGGATAGGCTCCAGCCCCTCCGTGAAACTGAACAGGATAAAGGGTATCTATAATAGATGGATGGATGGATAGATGGGTTGCTATCTCTGATATTTGCTTGAATTGCAGGAGAGGACTATCATTGGGCAATTGTTGTAAACAGCTGTAAACTTTACTCAAACTGGAGTAAATCGTGCATGTGTTGGGGACTATTTTTAGCAGCGTATAAATACAAACTTGGTTTGTTTGAGTAGTAGCAACAGGACGATACATGTGGGATTGACTCAAAATAAACCACGTTTGTGCATCATGGTGATGAATACACATGTGCACAGTGCAACAGTGTGGTTATTGTGCAATCACGTAGCTCTGCTGCAGGAATATAACAACACCTGTCCTTTAAACGGCACATGTAGCACTGCAACAATGAGCCAATGAATCGATTGAAGTGTCAGCCCTCTGATTGACTGGCGATCAGTCCAGGGTGCACTTGAAAAATGTCAAAATGTGTTCATTCAAAAGTCACAGAGGACGTCTTTAATAAAATATTAAACAGACAGGCAGTAAATGAAGAGTCTTTGTGTGTTGGACTGTAAGTAGGACAAAGGAGACATCACTTTGGTGTGTGTAATAATGTAATTTAGAGTGCCATGATATTGCCAGTTTAGAAAAACCGTAATGCAAAGTGTGACCTTTGAAGATTAAACTCCACTCATACACAAAACAAGTCAAACGCTGCCTCCTAGTGGATGCATGTAGAACTACTGAGTGTGGAAAAAACAGGCTGTTTGGTTTTATTTATTTATTTATTTTTCTTTGTGTGTTGGACTGTAAGTAGGACAAAGGAGACATCACTTTGGTGTGTGTAATAATGTAATTTAGAGTGCCATGATATTGCCAGTTTAGAAAAACCGTAATGCAAAGTGTGACCTTTGAAGATTAAACTCCACTCATACACAAAACAAGTCAAACGCTGCCTCCTAGTGGATGCATGTAGAACTACTGAGTGTGGAAAAAACAGGCTGTTTGGTTTTATTTATTTATTTATTTTTCAAATGATTTCTCCTCAGTGTAGCTACATCAGAAACCGCTACTCAGTATAACAGCACTAATATACATTCACTTTTACCATGAATTAATGTAATATCTATTAGCTGTGCATGTTGTATAAAAATCTCTACAAAACATTTATGTGTGATCTCAGCCGGTCCAGGATGTATGTCCCTGTGTCTCTCAGGACAGACTTCTCTTCTTACCTACAGAGTCAACCTGTTTGAGACACAACTGCGTCTTTAGATAGAGACACCGACAACAGCAGGCTGGAGAAAAGGTAAGACTGTGTGGCAGGTTAGATTCTATAGCATGAAGTGAAACTGCAACAGTTAATTCAAACAAAATGTTCTTCAGTGAGGGATGCACTCAAACAGCTGGATCTGGAATGTGCGTTCAATGTCACACATCGTCAGAGCATTAAGTGTCAACTGTTTGGAGCTATTTGACGCTTGTTACTCCATCAATTTCTATACCTACTTGTAATATCTGCAAAGTTGTTACATTTGTTTTACAAGTTAGGTTAGGACAGCACTGTCTAAATCAAGCTGGATTATTATAAAGAATGATCTCTGCCTCTCTCTCACAGTGAGGTATAAAGTTCATCAAAGCTGGAGTGGGCAATTTAAGAGAAACCAGCAAGAGTAAAATAGATTTTTTTAAATATTTAAACTAACATGCTAAAGCCACGACTTCTTAACATTTAAATGTGCTCTGCATGATTTATGGTGCAGGACCAGTCCATAAGTGAAAGCATTAAAGAGGAGCACATTGCTAAAAACTACTACTACTACTATTTGTAGCTGTGCCCCAATCCAGGGGCTGCAGCCTTTGAAGGCCGATTGCGTCACAGATGAGTTCTCCTTTTCCTGGGTCGTGAAGGATCCATCGGTTGCATCCTTCGAGGCCCTGTGTATCCCGAAATGCATTGTGCACTAATTCAAACGAGATGACTCTTACGATGCAGAGGAAAACACTTTTAAATGTAAAAGTTTTTGGTTACAACTCAAAATCGAATAGCTAGCATTAGACGTGTTTGAAAAAACGAACGGGCCCTTGAAACAAATTATGTTAGGTTACTCTATGTTAGTTATGCTAGTTAGTTAGCCCGCTAGCTACCTGTTACTAGGCGACGGGAGCGAAGGGTAAGGGCGGGAACAGCTGGTGATGCAAACAGGAAAATCCTCCGCGGACCAAACCACCTCATTTCAGTTCGGCTATGGATGACCCATCCTGCGTGGCCCGCCTCCTTCGAAGGCTGCAGACCCTGGACTGAGACACAGCTTGTGTGTGTGTGGCTAGCTTGCTAGCTTTAGCTTGTGGGAGACTCCACTAATAAATTGCTTAACGCAGCTTTAATTCAACACTTGTATCTGTTACTACACTTTAAAGTCACCCAAAGCCCAGCTATTGTTTCTGTATCTAATATGAAAAGGTCAGATCAGCGCATCCCTACCCTAAGAAGCATTTATTTTTGTTTCAAAATGAGGACGATATATCAAGATGTTAACAAAAACAAACAACCATGAGGCACTGACGGATAAAATGCAGAGATACAATTCAAACAAAAATACTGCTTAAGTTCAAGGTAATCTACTTTCCTCTAGATTTGATCTTTTTGAGTCACACACGATAACCCTGTATTGTTCTAAAACCAGCCCCGACCTAGAAAAATGCTGGTTCTGCAATGACAACAAATTCCCAAAAAGCATCTCTGACCCTCTAAAACAGCTAAAAGCAGCTCAGCATGACTTATTTTCAGAGTCATTAGGCCACAGTCAAGCCACAGCTGCACATACTTTTCTCCCTGGAAAACAAACCCACAGTTAAATATCTAAGTTGTGTATTTTTCTCAGTCCTCAGCAGGCCTCTGTGACCCTCCAGTGACCTCTTCAGATGACCTCTGTCGTGGCCCCTCAGCAGGGCGAAGAGGAGACCTGATCGTAGTCGGGGCATTTGAGGAGAGCGGGGTAGCTGGTGCTCATCTGGAGCGAGGCGTCGCTGGAGATGTCGGAGGGACTTCGCCCGCGGGACCAGGCCTCTGGGTGGAGGAACTGGCCCGAGTGGTCGGAGCAGTTGCTCAGGCGGGGGCGGTAGAAGCTGGGGTGCCGAGGCTGGTAGATCTCCTCTGCTGTGTAGCGCTTCATGAACAGGTAGACGGACATGACGCCAGCACTCTGCAGGGAATAGGGAAATGTGAGATTAAAGTCATTAGAATGAAATATATCAGATAATGTGTTTGTAAGTTCTTTCACGCGATAGAAACAATGCCTGCATACAGCTCCTTTTTACCTGCTACAAAAGCTCTTAATTAATCACAAACACTGATGGTACTGTTGTAATTTGTAACCATATTAATGAGTAACAATTACACTGATATAAACATGTGGTATTGCAGTTTCTCTCTGACCACCAGAGGGCGCTGCACACACAGACTATATTAACACTTTCAGTTAAACATGTAAAATGACATGATAAATCAGGAGATCTGTGTTTGTAGTATACACTAAATAGATAATATATTTGTCATGAAGGGTTAACAGAAATATTAATAACAATAGTGTCCACCTTATTTAGTAAAATTGAATACAACTCTCCTGCTCTAATGTCTGTTCTCTTAAGGTTTAGTTATAGTGTAAATCAATTAAATGTGTTTGGAGTCACAGTTTAAGATATTTAACTGAACTGAATAACATTGAAGTGTTTTTATCCCGTCCAAATTTAAACATGATGTATGCAGAATATTGGAAACACCTCTCAGTCTGATGCAGTCCAGTACTCTGTGCTACGAAACCCACAGATTGACAGTGACAGTGACTGACAGTTAAACAAAACAACAACAAAAAACATTTAAGGCACAATTAAAGTAGGCTCTGCAGGAGACTGTACAAATGCACCACGTAAACTGGGTGTAAAGAAATGCTTTTGATGGGGATAAAAGGCCCATTCACAACTTAGGGGAAGTTTGAGACACGATAAGTCACTATCTGTCGCCAAATGATTGAGCCTGTGGCCCACTGATGAAAGCCTCTGCATTTGCAGTATTACAGACTGGGTGACATTCGCAGAAGAAATCACAAGCGGCGCCCAGTTATACCCCTTTCCCACCAAAATAAGCGCATTGACGCAGGTTTTTCAGACCTGGGAAGACCCGCTAATAAACGCAGATTGTCTCTGTTCCCATTGCCAGTGGAGTATGTTCCTTTTGTTCTCTTTTCTGCTGCGTCACCGTCTGACGTCACAAACGCACCACCAAAACAGGGTTAGTAAACAGTAGTGCGCACAAAGAACTTACATTCTACTCTTTGGTAAGCAGCATGGAGGCCAGTGGAGACGTTACGGTGCTCATTAATGTATCTTTTACTCTTTCAGTCTATGTCAAAGTCGGCCGCGACAAATTTGGAACGATGTTCGAGAGACGGGCGGAAGAATCATGGCATCGCAGTGGAGATTAATGTGTCAGAGCCGAGGCAATAATTACCCGGAGATGGAGATTAAATTTAGTTGAAGCATCTCTAGTAGTACATTATTGCTGTTTCATTTATTTTTTCAAGGATTATTTTTATGGCCATTTTGCCTCCATTAGATAGGACAGGAAAGATCAAACCTCCGGACGATGCACGTCTTGGTGCAGTCACGTGAGTATTCCTGTGTGATTTTTAAGATCATACTGTTTGGTGTTATGCTACATATTCCACATGTTGACCTTAATCAGAGCAGTAATAAACCACTGTAGTAGCTGTGTGCTGACCTCAGTGAGAAGGAAGGAGATGGCGGCGAAGGCAAAGGACCAGCCGTACTTGTAGGTGACAAAGGCCTCGCTGCTCTTCGTCCTGTTCAACATTTCATCATTTATACTGGAGATGTACAGCACCAGACCCACCACCAGAGCCAGACCTGACACACAGAGAAGTCAGTATTAAATCAAGAACATGTACAACAGAGGAGAGAAACCTGAAAACAGATAGAGGAGGAAAAGAGAAGTGGTGTACCCGAGAGGATGAAGAAGATTCCAGAGACAAACGCCAGGATGGTGCAGTGAGGCCGAACGTGCCCGATGTTGCTGAGGATGAAGCCGATGAACATGAAGAAGAGGCTGAGGAGAGGGAATGGAGTGGCAGAGCGGATCATCTCTGAGGAGAGGAGGAAGGAAACAGATGCGTGTTTGAAAAAGAGTTTAATCCCAAAGTGATCTCAACTTTCCCATGACGGGAGGACGGGGAACAATCAACCTTGGTATAAGATTAAATGGAGACACTTGTACGTCATCTATGTTGTGAATGGAGTAAAATATGCGAGCGTATTACACTGACTCATCCCGTAGTAAAGCTTTGACACTGAGCGGCTCTGAAGGACTCGAGAGGTGAATTGTTAAAAAGGTAATAAGTATTCTGAAGAGGAGCAGGGCAACAACAGTATGGCTCAGATGACTCATCCGTCTGGATACATTCAGTACATTTTTTTTGCCATAAAAATACCACAGCTGCTTATGTGGACAACCTTTAAGAAGGCACCTTGAGTTAATAAGCCTGAAGCTGCTGTCGGAGGTGTTACTCACTGAGCATGTTCACTGTGGACTCTGACGTCAGCTGGACGTTCATCGGCATAATGTACGCGATGGTGAAGCAGCGGCCAGACTCCTCACCTGAAGAAGAAGAACTCAGAGTCAAGGGGAAGAAGAGAGATGCAGCTGAAGGGCAGGTATATGAGGGAGGTGACGGGGGAAATGGAAACATGTGTGCAGGTTGTTGTGGAGGTCAGGTAAACACACTGAGTATGACAGCAGGGGATTATTAAGAGGCCGATATTACAGACCGGCAGAGTAGAGACTTGGCTAAGAAGCTGATAAGAAAGCTAGAATCCAGTGAGCCATAATTATCACAACAAACAACAGATAACAGTTTTATTTAAAGTTAAATAATCTCAAACATTTCAGTTTTTTTCTCTTTGGCGGCACCTATGGTGATAAACGGTAATTGCGGGAGCACACTTCCCAGATATCCAGACAGTGCTGCATGTGTGACGTCCACGGTTGGCCCCGGTTGTAACTCTTGATTTTCCTGGCTGACGGTCGCTTTCCTTTTCAGACTGTTTGCTTCATCTGAGCGTCGAGTTTGTTTCTTGTTCTTTGGATTTTCACTTCTTGTTGAAGTTGTATCTGTAGTCATCCATCTTTTCTTTGTTTGTTCAGCCATAGTAGATTACTGTTTACTCACAACACTTGCAGAGATCAGAAAATAGTGTTGTGACGTTCGCCAACAATCCGATTCTTTTGAACAGCTTTTTGGTGCAAACGTCGGGAACCAAGTCGTAGGTGAGAGCCGTTCTTTTTATAGTAGTGCCCAAGTTTAACTGCCCGCCCTAGATCCACTCCCCTTTATGTCGAATTACCACAGGCAGCTTTTTGCTATCTGCAACTGCAGCTATACTCGGTCACGTGTAGCGGAATCATGTCAACACAACGTATTGCCGATGGTGAGCAACATTATAACCCTCTGCCAAGTTTGTTGCTTTTGTGTTGACATCTCTGTAGTCAGTACAGAGCTGTATCATAATTTATTGGCAAATAAATGATGTTGATTAATTGTGTTGACATGTCAGAATATAGTGCAGGCACCATTTCGCAAGTCTGACCACTCTCTGCCTCATAGTGTTGCCATGTTCTCGAGCGTTTGAAATGGCATTGATAGGCTCTCGGAAAAGGAACAGAGACATGAGATCGCTTCAAAGAGACGTAATTCCCAGCACTACCGGAAGAGCAGCAGCTTTACACACAAGTGTGTTTGTTGCGTTAGCTCCACCTACCCTCTCTGGCAGAACAACCACTGCTGGCTGATGGAAACACGTCACTAACTGGGCGTCGCTTTTGATGTTTTCTGCGAAAGTCGCCACAGACACCCAGTCTGTAATACTGCAAATGCAAAGGCTTTCATCAGTGGGCCATAGGCTCAATCACCATTGTGTTACCTCATTCAGCGATAGATAGAGACTTAACAGACATTTATTTAAATGAAAATCTTCGAGATTATCACTTTAAATAAAACTTTGCAGTGACGTGCAACGGTCTAAACTTGTCAATTCAACCAAAATCATAATGAATGCATACTGCAGCTTTAAATTTGTCTTTAACTTTTTTAAACAGTGTGAGTTACATCACATCCTGCAAACACGGTTACACACTGGCGTCACACACACACGCACACACATTCACATACAGACACCTGCTGGCATTACCCACCAGAGAATTCCGCAGCACGATGAGATGACATCTGTTTCTGTAGGTGCAAGTCAGGTGTGTGTGTGTGTATGTGTGGTTGTGTGTGTGTGTGTGTGATCATATTTCAGGACTGACTATAATAAATCCACCTTGTTTAACAGGTTGTGATTAAAACCAGGAAGAAATACAAACACACTTTGCATCCATCTGTTGCTCTCTCACTCTGCATCTTGTAATCCACACTTACTCACAACTGCTCTCACACACACACCAACACACACACACACACACACATGCTCACACACACACACAGATGAAGCACTTGTGAATGAAATTCTGTGACGATATATATCACATTTTCCATTCCACTCTAACATTTAACCCCACCACATCTGAGCCACAGCAGTGCCACTGCAGCAGAATATAGATCCCACATCCACGGACTCGTTACTGACCGGCCAGGAAGCAGACCCTCCAGAGGCCCGAGTGCAGCGAGGTCTTGATGTCGATGCTCTGGTTCAGAGGCATGATGACGCCCTCCTCCAGGTACAGCCAGTAATCGGTGCTGACCGCCACTCCCAGCAGCCCCAGACCGCTGATTGCAAAGACGCTGCTCAGCAGAGTCAGAGCCTTCCTGCTGCACGCGCTCATGCTGACAGCAGGGGGAACCTCCAGCAGGCGTTAAATCAAGAAGAAATCTGGAGGAGGAAGTGGAGGTAGAAGGAAAAGGTAAAGGCAGTTTGATGTTTTAATGTGATGACTCAAAGCTTTCTAGTTGAATAAATAAATACAGATATGTGAAATAAATGACCAAATGATCGAATACAGACAGAGATAGGGATGAAATTGAAAACAAAAATGGCTCATTATTATGAAGTGTTATTTCATCTTGCATTGTCTTTCTGTCTTTATATGTCAGTGGAAAGTAACCGCTGTGTCAGACCTGTGACAGCCAACAAAAAACTGTTTCTGTTCAGACCAAGATTGTAACGAAAACTGGTATCATTAAAACTGGGGAACAACCTGCAGTAACATTTGATAAAAAACGAAATAAGATTAAAGATAAGATTAAAGTAATAATCTCGAAGATCATTTAAATAAATGTTAAGTCTCTATCTATCGCCAATGAGGTAACACAATGATGATTGAGCCTATGGCCCACTGATGAAAGCCTTTGCATTTGCAGTATTACAGACTGAGTGTCTGTGCAGACTTTCGCAGGAAAAAATCACAAGCGGCGCCCAGTTAGTGACGAAAAGAAAGAAAGAAAAGATGGATGACTACAGATACAACTTCCAAAATAAGTGAAAATCCAAAGAAAAAGAAACAAACTCGACGCTCAGATGAAGCAAACAGTCTGAAAAGGAAAGCGACCGTCAGCCAGGAAAATCAAGAGTTACAACCGGAGCCAACCGTGGACGTCACACATACAGCACTGTCTGGATATCTGGGAAGTGTGCTCCCGCAGTTACCGTTTATCGCCATAGGTGCCGCCAAAGAGAACAAAACTGAGATGTTCGAGATTATCACTTTAAGAGGATTTGGTTCATTTGGAACCTGTGAACAGGCCCAGGCTAGCTGTTTTCCCCTGTTTCCAGTCTCTGTGCTAAGCTATGCTAACCATTTGCTGGCTTTAGCTTCTTGCTACTTTATATCACTCTCTTAAAAAGTGAGATACTATGTGTTATCATGAAACATATGTGATTATTTTATGCTTACACCTTAATTTGCAATATTTTGTCTTTATTTTCTCAAACAATTATCTATTATAGAACAGTTTAGGCCACCGTACTGTACGTATGGCCTGCTTGTGTGTTTACAAACCTTCAGGCGACTGTTCACTGGCTCATACAAACGAAGCTCCACATTTCTATAAATGGCTGGTTTTGCCTTCATAATCAGCCTGCTGTATTTATCTCTTGCATAAAACCCACACATGTTTTATGATCGGGGTAATATACAGTTTTAATTTTATACAATATACCACACTGTCACCCTGTCCAGCCTCTATGTGACTGTGTAGATTTAGACTACAATGAGACACTCACAGGTTCCGGCACGATCCATGAAACAATTTCAGTGTTTTACACAACACCTCAGTGTACAAGAACACTTATGGAGGCGAGTGTGGCCAGGTGCTTTGTGAGCCGGACTGAGAATAAAGGAAAGGAGGGAAAGACAGGGGAGAGAGAAGGATAGACAGATCTCTACAGGATAGGATGAGGAAGAAGCTCAGACTGTTAGCTTCATCCCTTTTGATGATGATGAAGTGTAAATCAGTGTGACCCTCCACACTGAGTGACATTACGTGTTGCAGCTTCCTGTTACGAATACAAATGTTCACATTATGTCCAAGACTGTCGTGGTTTTCACACTTCGCCGATCACTTCGTACATCACATCTGCAGTGACAGGATGACGGTGTAGATCTCATGTGAATGATGTATGCACGGTGCTGAGGGAGGAATCAGCTGGAGGACACACGGCCACAGAGAGGCTGTGGTTGATTACAAATTCTACTCTTAGAATGATGCATTCATGTACTTCAAATCTTTTTCTGTTGGCCTCTGAACAACCATGATTTAAGCTGCTGCTTTATTATTTTCAATCTCTATGCTTGACCACCAGCAAGGTCGCCTCTCTCACCCTGCAGAGGCCTGGTATTTTCCCCATTACATTTTCTTCTTCTTCAGTTTTTACCTTTTATTGTACTGTAAGAGTAAAGACAACTGTGATAACATGGTCAGAGTCTTAAACCTCCAGATAGCCAAGACGCTACATACAAATATTGGACATTTAAATCATCTTAAATGTTTTAAATCATTTGATGCCTTCATATAAAAACAAACAAATGCTTTTAAAATCCTCTTGTGCCTTTAAACTAGTTGTTGAGGTGCAGACACAGAGTAATTTACAGGTGACAAGACAGCTTGAGCTTCTACATGACTATAAATGTAACAGAGATGACTATACAGCCTCCTCTAGTGCACATCACATCAGACGTCTGTACACCACCATACTGTTGAAAATTCAAGGCCAACTTTTAATTAAAAGTAAATACAAATACACTTAACCTATATGGGACAGTCATCTTTTCTAAGTGTCCTTGGTGCTGTAACATCAGTCATATATTTGTACCACGGCTATCAGCAGACTTCTACCAAAGGGTTTAATGTAGCTCACAGCTATTTGTAACTGTCATGAAAATAAAATGTATATATATATTAGCTGTTGCACCGCATGCAGAAGCCGATGGCACGATTAATCCAGTTGATCATAAACAGGGGATTACAAAAAATAAAAGAAACCTGCGAATACAACAATTAAAATAAAAGTTCTATTATAACATACGGTTTGTTGTTGTCTGTCCGGTCTCAGCGCCCCGCACTCCCCGCGAAGACAGTAGTCAAAGTTGTGGATAAAAACCTCCGGGAGAAAAGGATTGTCAAATTTTTTTTGTTTGTCAGTGTCGACTTGGAAGAGAAAAAAAAGCGACTCTCCGTTGATTTGGTGTCAAAATTCCTTGAGTAAACTATTAAGTGCAGCCGCGAGAAGCTTATAGCACCAAGAAGAATCAGCAGCGCGCGCGAGGGCAACACTGTGAAAGAACGAGCCGAATTAGACGCCTCGTGCTGATCAGAGAGAGCGAGAGAGGGGGAGAGAGATGGAGTGCTGGTGAGAGAGCGATCGAGAGAGAGGGAGAGAGCGTTTCAGGACCAAGGACAGCTCCGCACATATACTTTGTGCTGTGAATAAAGTGAGTTTTTTCCCCCCCACATGCGTCTGTTTGAGATACATCTGGACACCTTCAGTTGGTTTGTGTTCAATAAGACCATTTGTCCTGGCTTTACGAAAAGTTTAAAAATCTGTAAATGATATATCAGAAAGTAACTTGTTGAATTGGGTGGCCCAATTTAAACCTCATTAATTAGTTAGACCAATAATATAGCCGATAACGCACACATTGACCACTTGATAACCACTGCTATTTAAAGAGGGGGTATTTTGCTGTTTCACATTTTATGACATATATAATGTTTAAATGTTGGATGTCCACACTAAATGTGTGTGAAGTTTCAGATCTTTAAGTGAAAGTATGTTGGAGTAATCCCCAGCAAAAAAGTCTGCAGGCTGCTGTGAACGCTTGCTTTAAGGCAGACTTTTCCCGACCCTTCATTTTGTGATGTCACAAAGTGGAGGAACTCCATATTTGGGCATCTGCCCGAGACACAGCAGAACTTCCTGCCCCTGGCACAGTTCAAGGACACGCCCACCCAGCAGCTCAGTCTGCCTAAGAAATAGTTTTTCACTCCACCACACAGCTCAACGGCTCTGCTGGCCAAGTACATTAAAACTGTCTTGGAGAAAGTGTTGACTCTTTGGCTGTGCAGGAAAGACATCAGTGTTTACTTTTCCAAAGGACAAGAGCATTTAAAATTGAAAAAGTTTACTCTTTGCCGACAACTCTGTAACACGGCCACAGTGTAGGAGGCGTGCCTCAAACACCAAGTTCTGCTCCTTGGCAGGCTTCGGAGAGCCGGCCAATCAGAAAGAAGCAGGCTTGTAGGGGCGGGGTTTCTTAAAGAGACAGAGCTGACTGAGTCGTTTCAGGCAGAGGCTGTATGAGGGCCCGCACAGAGCACCAGCGTGAGAAACATGAGTGTTTTTAACTGTAAATTATGCTAAGCTACTACACAGGTAATGAAACTAGCATAATACCCCACTTTTAAACATTTTGTTTCCTCATTTTTAACAAGTTTGTAATAAGTGGTTATTACAGCTACTGTGTGACCTGTGTACAGGTGACGGCTCTGAGGTTCCTGAGTGATCTGCAATATTTGACCAAACTCTAAATGTGTAATTGTGAAATTAAATATTGATAAAAGCAGGTTATATTTTCACTTATGCATAAAGTCAGTTGCACTGTCTGACTGTGATATAATCAACTAAATTTAGTCCCATAACCTCCATATAGTGTGATTTCTGTACCTCATGAAAGGTCAAAATAACGTCCCATTTAATAACCCCCTTTTTTCAGACCCCCCCATAAATAGTTTTCATACAGTCCCTAAATACACGATTTATTCTACGTGGACCGAACACTTCCAAATAAAAGAGCAGATGAATGTTTTTCATACTTTATTTATACACAGGATCCATCATACCACAATGAACAGAGGAACAAGAAGAATCAGGAAAACAAAAGCAGGGGCACGGAAAAGAAACACATACAAACATCCCTGTGGCTTTAACTGTAGCCTGTTAGTGGTTCTGTACCCTGACTGGCCTGACATTTCATTACATCTGTCATTGGTCTGAAGGTTTGTTTGTTAGTTAGTTTCCTCTCCTCTGATAAAGTTTCTCAATGTGAGACATGTAAACATTCAGTATTCTCTTAACCTAAAACACCTCATTTTGGTCCAGATGTGACAGCTGCATCGTCAGTCTACACGTTAAAGTAACTAATTAAAGAGCAGCAGGCTTCGTAAATTTGGCAGTTTTATGAAATCTTGCTGTTGTAGCTTTGTGTGCCTCAGAAAGAAAACACTGCAGGACACACCTGACTGGAAACAAACAGTTTGGCACCAGTTAAAAAAAAAACAGCAGAAGCTTTTTACACATATTTGTCTGTTTATAATTCAGCTGTTTAGCCAAACAGGTCGGGCTACATGACAGCAAACGGGAGGAGACGATGAGCGGAAAAGCGCACGATGCTCGTGGGTTTGTCTCATTCTGCGCGTCTATAGATAGTGAACTCCATGCTCCACACCAGGAGGGGAGGGGGTCTCTGTATCATGCAAGGGGTCTTTCTCATGCTTAGATCAGGCCTTGCCTCACGCATGCACAAAATATACGCGAGAAGGGAAAGACGGCTCTAAAATCCTCGTACTTAGTTTTGAAATTTGTTACAGAAGGAGTCGGTCCGGAGACGACCAAGGCAAGAGGGCATTCAAACGCTTCACACACAGTAGTTGCTGCATATTTGCCATGACACTGAGTAGTAGAAAACAATGGATAAATAGTGGAAATACATGTTACAAGGTTTTGCTGATACCAAAGCTACCAAAGATTCAGCCCAAACGTTTCACTTCTGAGGGGTCATCTACACATAGAAATGTTCAAACTGTCTACGGTAGTAAAAGCACATTCAGTTCGTAGTATAAAATCTGCAAGTAACTTCTCTTTTTGAAACATATGTACAAAATAAAAGGTCGACATAGAATAGCAGGTTAGACGTCTCTCTTTCAGTTAAGCAGAACATAAAACGGGAACAAAACCTTTAAACAAATTTTCTTCAGAATAAGACTCTTCAAAACGTACAACAATTATATATTAACATAGTTTATATCATTAATACTAAACTTTACAATGATACCAGACGTGTACTGCATCCTAGAGTCTACTGCTCGTACAGAGTCAGAAAATAAGCATGCAACAGAGATCTGCTTTGTGCATACGGAAAAAAAGCATCTTCATACTTTCAAACACACTCGTCTCTTTGATCCACAGTTTTCTGACCCTATAAATTAAACTCATCCTGCATTCGCCCACTGCACTGACGAGGCCTTGACAGCTTGTAACCGTTAGCATTATGTGCTTCTGTTTGTATGTTGAGTTAGATACACTGTTAGTCCACGTCCTACAAAACAACAGATATATAAACGGTCTCTGTTCAGGGGGTTGTAAGTGTGCGGACAGTTTTTGGAAAGCCAGAGGGGGAAAACATTACAAGAACTGCAATAGAAATGTGTGTTTTTTCCACTTCTACGGTACTTTGGCACTCATGTAACAGTATACTACCTCTTTTTTGTTGTTGTATATAAATATAAAATACACGTGTAGCGGTTCAGAAGTAGATAAAGCCGAGACAGAGCAGAAAAATATGTTCCGTTCTTGTCGTGCATTGCAGCTTGTTGCGTAGTAAGATGGGGAACATGAGTCGTTGGGATGAGAAGAAAAAAACATCTTGTATATTCAATACCTAATAAACTGATAGAAACATTCGTACGCAAGAAAAAAGGCTGCAGTTATGGAGAAAACAGAATCAAGAACATATTAAGAGATGCCCAGGACGATGCAAAATATGTACTTTTTCCGGCCATCGTTTGAACACTTTGCTACCCTCTCCTCAGTCATTTCTGCACACAGATATCGATAACGAGTAGACAGAATACTGTAGAGGATGATACAAGTCATTTGACAGCGGGACGTTGGTTGGAGTTTGGAAGGATCCTGTAGTCCATGCTTTTGTGTTTTCCGCTCGCTCTCCTCATACCACGCTGTGCAGGGACGGATGGATGAACTGAGGGTTCATGTAGGAGAAGCCGGCGAACTCGCTCTGGTCGATGTTGGCGATGACGAGCTGGTCGGGAGGAGTCAGCACGGGCTGCGTGCGCGTGAAGAACTTGTCGAAGTTTTCGGCTCCTTTGCCACACTGAAAAAGATTTTAAAAATGTGTGAATAAACAACCGTTATTTTTAACTTTGCACTGTAAAACACAACAAAGAAATTACAGGATTGTGAATTTAAAGGGCCAGTTTGCTAATTTTCACCCTCAGGACGCTATCCGCTTCTCCAATGGGCCCTGGGAAACCTGGCCAGAGAGCTCGCTAAACTACACTTCCTCAATCTAGGACGCCCGCCTCCGATGTCATGTCTCCATTGTAATCGTCAGGTTTGAAATGTAGACTGCAGACCTGAAGATTTTTTAGACGGGAATATCCTCGTCGTATTTCGGATTCTGTCCCGCTCTGAGCCATCGCCTGCAGCGAAACGGTGGTATGTCACTCCAGCTACTCTCGCTGGGCCGTTCCTTTCAGAGGGAGGGGCGCAATGCACACTGGGTGTTGTAGGAATGTAGAATGGGCGAAACCACGAGCTGTTTGTACAACTTTCTCCACAGCTATGGCGCCAATTTCAAATATTATTGCTTCTATTGCTTACAGAGAACACCAGCTTTGATTGAAGGTGGCTTTTTACGGGGGAGAATTGCTCTTATAACAAACGCTAGATGCTTGGTGTTAAAATAACTACAATTGTTCCGAGACAATCATGCATTTACAATACTTTCATACGCTTACTATTCTATACATTAGGCCCTAAATTACATATTTCAAAGGCCATTGTGGATTTGAGTTTCCAGTGATTTTCTTCTCACAAGTCTTTTATTAGAAAGGTTCCTACGCTCCCAGAGGGAAGGTGGTGCAGGGAAAATGTCGAAGCCTGATGTGTAGCCAGGCAGAAGTTTTAATTAGATCATAAGCTAACCCTAAGCATCCACAGTGGAGGTCATCAGTGTCAGTGTGCAGCTCTGCTCGAGGCTGTCATGTGTCTCCAGCTGCTGAATATGTATGGATATAACTGCGTGTCATCGCACAGCATCAGCCCGGTCACGACACTTCGACATGAAAATCAGACAAATTTCCTCCAGAATGAATAATGCAAAACAAAAACAAACTGGTGTTTAGAGCGGATTAAAGCGCCTGCTGTTTGCGACACATTTTCTCAGGAGACCTATCAGCCTGTCGAGCATTTTCAGCTGCTCTGAAATATTGCAGAAAACAAGCAGCTCAGCCTCAGATGGATCTTTTGTTTGCCAGTCCCTTCAGACCATTTAATGACGCAGTGTATGATACGCCACACAAAGCCCCCCTGAATGGATGGATCCAGTTTTAGCAACTGTTCCTCCCCCCTCTGTGAGTGGATACATCCGCTGTTTAACGCTGCTTTTATTGTGGATCATGTGTGGAAGTAAAGGGAACTCTGCTCTTAGAGAGCTATTTTTACTCCTCGGTGGTGGTGTGTGTGTGTGTGTGTGTGGCTCCGGGCGCTGTGAGCGGAGAGGGGATGGAGGATGCGGGCTGAACGTACAGAGGAGGAGTGTTTGCGGTGACAGGAGGAGGTTGAGGTGTCGGGAGAAAGGGTGAGGTGGGGGCAGGTGTCAGTGGCAGAGGGGCTGGTGGCTGCAGCTGGGATCCAGCCTGGGTTCGTACACCATCACACTGGTTGATGATGAATGGGAATGCAGATATACAGTACGCACCCGTTCATGCAGACATGCTTTAAGGCTCACTGAGGAAGATTCTTTGTAGCGTTCAAGAAGGACACATTTGATTTGCTGTTTTTAGCATCGTACTCTGAACATAGGAACACCAGAAAAATCAAACTGTGAGAGAAATAAAACTATTTGATGTTTTGTGTTCATTGAATCTATTTTTGCGTTTGAAAAAAATCCACCTGTTGTACGCAGACTTTGAACGGTAAGCCATTTATACCTCTCGGGCTGCTGTAGGAATTTAATTAAATAAATCAGAATATTATGGGACCTGTATTCTACTCTTATTCTTGTTTGTAGAATGAATGCATTTCCACCCAGTCACTGTTTTATGGCTCAATTGTGTAGGATAAAAGGACCTCACAGTGTGTGTAGCTGGATTTAACACATGAAAAGAATGCCATACACAGTGGAAATCAACAAAGACCCAATATAAATGATGATGAGGGGGAGTCGGACACAACTGCGGAGTTATCCCAGACGGATAAACACAATAATTGCAAGTGATTGGATGGGAGGGGAGAGAGGAACATAAAAATAATAACGAGCTAAAAAACTAACAGCTCCCTTCACTAAATAACGTTCAAATAAGGGGAAAAAGCTGACAAAAAACATGAAGAGGGAGACCAAGGACACACTTTTAAACCAAAACACAACACAAGCCACCAGGGATGCCTTAAAGAGCCCCTCCAGTGAAAATCAAGTGTTTAACCTTGTAAACATCTCCATGTGGTGTTCTTCATGTGCTACAAGACATATCAGGGACAGCAGTCATCTCCATGGCTGGGCCTGTCTGCTTTTAAACTGCAGTGTACCAAGGACAGGCTGAACAACACGTTTTCAGATTGGCAGGTTTGAGACGTCACAAACCTAAGGAGCCAATCCCGTTAATGGACGGGGCGACGCTATGCATATCATTATGTGTTACCTATGGCAACCACTTGGGCGATGCGCGAGCCAGCTGTAACAGTCAATTTTTGCAAACTCACGTTAACGTTACTACTACTAATTACTACACTACAAGCTAGCTAAGTTTCAATAAGTTGCCACTAAATGATGGCAGAGACGTGTTTTGTTTTTGCGATGGAGGGGGCGGTTGGAAATGTGCATAGTGGGCGGGGCCTATGCAGGTTCTGGAATTTTAATGAGGGAGAAGGAGGAGATGCCTTGGGAGGATTTTTACAACATAATTAAACATATTTTGCAGAAAAACCACATCAGTCGATTGGCTTTCAATCGGAAGGTTGGTGGTTCGATCCCCAGCTCCCTCTGTCTACATGTCGAAGTGTCCTTGGGCAAGACACTGAACCACAAATTGCTCCCGGTGTCATAGCCAACGATGTGTGAATGTGAAGACAGTTCAACAGTGGGGCACTTTACGAAGCAGCCTCTACCATCAGTGTGTTAATGGTTGAATGTGACATGTAGTGTAAAAGCAGCTTTGACTGGTCTTAAGACGAGAAAAGCGCTAGATAAGTGCAGTCCATTTAGCATTTTTGTGTCTTAAAACATGACCGGAGCTGCTCTTTAAACGGCTTCACAAAATCAACAACCGGAGTAGCGGTTTCTGAAACCATAAGAGAGAATTTTAGGACAAATCTTATGAGATAAAAGGTAGAATTACCTCACAAAACAATATACCAGGACTGTGCGCTTGAATGTGTTTAATTCAACTGTCTGAGAGAGGAGGCTGTGCTGCAGCATAAGCTGAGCCAAGTTAAACTTCTTTGTAGGATGACACTGACATATTTTCTTGTTAAAGGACGGGGTGACGCTATGCATATCATTATGTGTAACCTATGGCGACCACTTTGGCTATGAGCGAGCCAGCTGTAACTGTCATCGTAATTTTTGCAAGCTCACTACTGACTACTACTACTAATTACTACATTTCTAGCTAGCTAAGTTTTGACAAGTTGCCGCTAAACGATGGAAGAGACGTGTTTAGTTTTTTAGGTTGGAAATGTGCAGAGTGGGCGGGGCCTGTGCAGATTCAGGAGTTTTTAATGAGGGAGAAGGAGGAGATGCCTTGGGAGGATTTTTAAGGTAATTAAACGTATTTTGCAGAAAAAACATATCAGACACAATTTATTATTTCAAGCAGAGGATTTTATATGTCTGAAATCATGACTGGAGCTGCTCTTTAAACGAGAAACACAAAGGGCTGGGGTAGAAAAGACCAACAGCACCAACAAACTACTTTGAGAAAAAACACAAGAAATGGTGAGCAAATCATGCAGAAAGGTTCTTGTGGTGCTTCTGTGGACTCACACTGCTACACAACAAGCAAAAACATTAAGAGAACCTCTCACTACCTCTGATGGTGAGGTAATGAGTCAGCACAGAGCACTGAAACCTCAGGGTATATACAGGCTTCCCACACCTGGTTTTAATCAGGGGCAATCAGACACACACCTGACACTGCTCTGAGATGATTCCCTCACCAAACTCACTGAGCGGCCAGGAAGTGCCCCCCTCACACTTTCCCATAAATTACACAATATAACAATATATTATTCAATAGGTTACTACTATTTAATTTTAGAAGCTCAGGTGTACAAATAAAGACCAGCACAAACAGTACATAATCTCTACACGCGCCATCACTCACCACTTTGGGTTTAAACGGCGGCTGGATCTCTCTGTTAGCCAGACGGTCCCAGTCGATGCGTCTGAAGAAGGCCTGCTCCCTGACGTCCCTCTCACCCTCGGGGCCACAGCCGAGACGCTTCGACGGGTGTTTGGTCATCAGCTGGTGACAAACAGAAAATGAGGAATTATGACAGAGGCAGATAGCTGCTGGAGGAAAGAAAAGGTGAATCTCTAAAGCTTTTACGTTACATTAAACTATCATATCAGCACCATTAAGCAGAGCCAATGAAACTCATCCTGCTTTAAAATAGTGGCAGGAAATTACTCCTGCCTTTTCATGCCTCAATTTCAGATTCAGCAGCCACTATTAATTTCAACCATGAATCATTTCTGCTAAAGAGATGTGAAGCAAACAAAAAGAGGGATCAGGATTATCGCTCTTGTCACTGCCTCTCAGATGATGAATGATTTTTTTTAATGTTATTAAAAGACCTGATCAGACTGCACCTGAATCTTAATTGAATCTTCTCTGGCGTGTAAATTGAGTCTGAAAACTCATTTCCTTGCAGGTAAATAATCATGATCACGACAACCCTGACTCCTCTGTGTGGTGATGATGTCACAAAGTGATGCCCAGGAATGAGAGGAAAGAGGGTGTGTACTACGAAGCGAGATTAGAGCGTGTTGAGCCTAAACCCAGAGTTTTCTGTGTCAGGAAGCTGGCTCTCTTTTAACCTGGCTAAATCACCATGGTAACCTACTCTGCAAAGCTAACCTTTCATTAATAATGTCCTGACGACGTTCTGGTGATATAGATCCTCAGCTGAGGTTATGTGTGTAAGGAAACTTCTGGAACGTAACGTTACGCATGTAAAGACACAGAACGAATCCGTGCAGGTTGAGTAGCACGTACTGTATGCATTACATGACGGCGCCTGTGCATTCAGTAGGTGAAGAATTGTAATGTCTGCCAGTTTGCTTTTATTTTTTCCTCATGTGTCTTGTCTGGTATTTCCTGTTTTATTTTGAAATCACTCACCCCTGTCTCTGTTTCAGGTCTGTGTCCTGCCCCTCCCCCGTCGTGTGCTCACCTGCTCCTGATTGTGCTCTCCCCAGCTGTGTCTCATCACCCTCATTACCTCATATATTTTACTCCCTGTCTCGTTGTTAGTTCGTTTTGTACCCTTGTGTCACGTTCCAGCATTTTGTCCCAAGCTCTCGTTTTTTGACCTCTGATTCGGACCCTGTTTTGCCTTATCGCCTCACGTTTTTTTGGATACCTCTGCTTGATTCTGACTGCTTTTTGTGTACCGAACCTTGCCTGGCATTAAACCATTCTGAAATCTGTCCACTTGTTTTGAGTTTGCTGTTGAGTCCTTCCTTTTGGTCCCCGGTTCATGACAAGAATATAATATGACCCCAGTCCAGTCTTCCTCTTCTCGTTTTTGCTTTGGGTAAAATTCCAGCAGACCAGCAGACGCAGTAAAAAAGCGATGAGGATGCAGCATCTAAGGACATTATGTTTTTATGTTTGGTCCTAATTTCCTGCCAAGTCCGCTTTACACGGCTGGTTTTGCAGCTAAAACGCAGATAATAAAATTAATTAGTCTGAAGGTATTTATCACAGATTATATCAAATTAATTTGAATTCTATTTGAACAAATACTAAAGTTACTTCCTTGCTTTTTTCATGAAGTGAAAGTATCTGACCTAACTGTAGTTCCTGACTACTGGAGGCACTGAGAGCTTCGTGTGCTAAAATAAATACATTAATTTACATATTAAAAGAACACATTTCTGCAGCGTTCCTCTCTCGCCTTATTGCAGCAGCAGTTTTTTTTATATATTCATCATCGCCTCTCATTTAGCAGACAGACCACGATCGCTTCTTTTTGTGCGGAAGAGGCGTCAAATTTTTATGAGCGCGCCCAGCCTGAAGCAGAAAGTCTGGGTTAACGGAGAAAGTTCCTTCATGTTATCTCTAACTCGTGCTTGAGGCTTTGTTGAGCAAGCTTACTCAAAGAAAGCCTGGGTATGTTGAGCTTGCTTCGTAGTGTACCCCTCAGGTGTGAGTGTTATGGCTTCAGCCGTGCCACCTGTTGGCCTGGCCCTGTGTCTGTGTGTGTGTGTGCATGTGTGTGTGCGTGGCTTCCCCCAGTTACACTCAACAGCTCCCTCTGATTGCTGCTCATGCAATACACCTGCTCAAACCTGCACACCTGCTCCCCATCTGCTCATCAAACCAACAGTGGATGTGTTTGAGCTATTGCGGATCACCCCTCTAGACATCTGCCTGGCTGTCTGCACTAACCTGCCCGCTGGATCCTCAACTCCTCACCTCGCCCCACTCCACCAGCTATACTCACACCCTCGCCTCGCCCCGGTCTGCCATACTCTGTCCCTCTGCAACCTTCTGGACAACATCCACCCATCTCCGTCTCCCTACAATAAATGCCAATACCTCTGAGTGTGTGTTCTGCTTCTGGGTCCTCATTCACTGGTCGTAACAGTCAGCTAGATAAAGGAGCATTAATGAAATCCATGGAAATGTGTGACTCAACTGCGTGCTGGAGCACATCATGAAATGATTCACTTCTGTGATAAAAAACATCTTCTGTGTCATTCTACCCGAAATAGCTTCAAAAAGTGTTGAAAAAAGGAAAAACAAAAATGTAAAGTAGAACTTAACAACTTTAACAGTCGTGTTTACACATTTCTTTACTCAACATGGCGAGTAAAAGGTCCCAATATTAGAGCTTTAATTATCAGACTATTTTTATAACTGATAAATCTATAATTATTCTTCTGATTAAACATTAAGTTGACAGTCAGAAGCCTTTCCATTTAATAACAGAGTTCTATAATCAAAAACAAAGCAGCAAATCCTCCAGTTTGTGAAGCTAGAAATAAAAAACAATTATAGTTGCAATTAATTTCCTGTTGATTGACTCATCAATTAGTTGATCCATTTTTGCAGCTGCACTGCTCCGTCAGTGCGAAATGTCGGATCCTGTGTTTTTAGAGATTAAAGAGAGTCTTAAGCTGCGTCTCAATTTGAGGGCTGCATCCTTCAAAGGATGCGGCCTGTGGAGGATGAGTCATTCGTGGCCTGTGTAGACGCTAAGTCCGAACTGACTTGAGACATTTTGGTCTACGGAGGATTTCCTGTTTGCGTCACCAGCTGTTCCCGCTCTTAACCTTGCATCACCAAACGCGGCTCCTGTCGCTTAGCAACAGGTAGCTAGCAGGCTAACTAGCTAGCATACCTAACGTTGCGTAACTTAACCTATTATTTTAAAGCTATTGTTTGTTTCAAGGCCCCTTTGGTTTTTGAATATTTGTTTTGATAGCTATTCGATTAAGTTGAAAATCTCGTTGGAATTTGTGTGCAATGAATCTTGCGTTTTTCTGCTTGGTGCACCTCGCGTTTTTAGCGACTCAACTCAAAGTTTCAACTCAAAGCGGAAAGGCGCTCTCATGGTCCAGTCGGATGAATGGAGAGGCGGGCCTTCTGTGGGGGCGACAGCTGTCATTGGGTTAATTACAGCTAATGATTCTGGGTCTGCCTTAACAACAGCAAAAAAAAGGCGCAGCAAGCTGAACTCTCAGCTAATCGGGAAAAAGTATTTGTGGTTGAAAAGCTGTCCTTCCCTTGTATAATTAAAGTTAAACTACAAGTTGTTTTTTCTTTCCTTTTTTTGACTAGGTTACTGTTACCCAGCAACTACAGAGGTGTCTGTGCGTGTGTGTGTGTGTGTGTGTGTGTGTGTGTGTTCGTCCTGACTTTTGCCTATGTTCTTGTCAGTATGATAAAAAAAATTCACAGTATGAAGTTTTCTTGCCTTAAAAACCTTCTTTATGTTTCCCTGCATTAATAACAACAACACAGCATGCGAACACCTACATCTTGCATGTTAAAGCTTTTCAAAACCTGCTTCCTTAAATTGAACAGGCAACAAAATCTTAAAATCACTGTTACTGATACAGCACTCACTCCCTTGCAGATGGACACGGCCTCTTTCGACATGGACTTGGGGTAGGACACGTTGTGCTCCATGATGGACTGGAAGAGCTCGTCTTCGTCCTCTCCGTCAAACGGCGGCTGAGGAGAAACACAGTCACACGAGCTCATGTAAAGGTTTGACGGCTAAGATACTGAGGCGAGAGAGTCGTCACTGGGTGTCACAGCTTCATGTCACATCTGTCCTGTACTTATAGATAATGTAGTTTGTGGTCCTGTGTTGCTAACAGGTAATTCATGTATAGTGGGTCACAGATAAGTGCTACAAAAGTCTGCTCCTGTTCACATTGTGTGTTTATGTGTGTGAGTGTCTGCTCAGCTGTTGCCTGGAAACTAGAAACCTTATAACAAACCTTCTCTTTCTGTAAGTGTCTCAGTATTTCAGAAGTTCACATGAGGAACAATTTTGATGTTTTTTCCTCTCAAGGACGCATGTTGTCCACAGTTTATCCACTGACGCTCTTTATAAGCAAGGCTCAGCCTTACTTGTCTTGTCTGCACTTTTGCTTTGAATTTTAGTGAATTATTTGAATTTAATTGATCCTTTATTTTAATGACTTAATATTTAATCAATATTTAATTATGTCTGCACCAGATAAGACCTTAAAATATCTTTTTTTTGTCTGAACAACCGCCTAAAAAAAGATACTCAATTCATAGTGATACAAAACAGAAAAATGCAGCAGGTCTTCCAAGCAGGAACGAGGAATGTTCTGTGTTTTTGCTTCATACATGACTCAATTTAGTTATTTAAAAACAACACATTACCTGTCCTGCCAGCATCTCATACAGAAGAACTCCGTAAGCCCACCAGTCCACTGATTTTCCATACGGCTGGTACGCTATAATCTGTGAACAGATTAAAAGCTTCATGAAGACATGGCGCCACATTTCTGCAGGCAGAGAAGTGTTGTTATTAACTGGCTTAGTGACAAAGCTGGCTCTATTTCTGCAGCTGTCTCTACTTTATCAATACTGTTAACAGCAGTGTTAAACACAGCCCCAGAGAGCGACAGTAAAGCTATCAGAGAGAATGTGAACAGCAGCACTGAAAGTCACATTTCTATCATCTAAACTCGATACCAAATCAGCCTCCATTAAAAACAGTCGGCTATTTTCAGCTCCCACAACAAAGGCGCCTTCTCCTACCATCCAATTTGCCCTCCTACACCTCCCTCCCACACACAGTCTACACACTGATACACACAATAATACTCATGCACAAGGAAAGAGCTAAATCACAGCTGCACCCGCCTTTAACAGAGACTGAAATGCAGCAATTTATACAGTGCACTAAGTTACAATTTGTTGCTCAGCTGTCTTTAAAAACTACTCCCACACGATATGAAACTCTCAGTGTGGATAAACTTAAGCTGAACATGCTGCAATTTCTCAGGATACTTTAGTGGCAGCACATATTTTGTGCAATAAACTGAAGTCAGAGGAGCTGTAAGAAAGAAAAGAGAGAGAGGGAGAAGTATCTCGGGGTTTTGTTCACGAGTGAGGGTGGATTGTGAGATTGATCAGTGCAGCATTAGTAGTAATGTGGGCGCTGTACTGGACCAGCGTGGTGAAGAAGGAGCTGATTTATCAGTCGATCTACGTTCCAAACCTCACTTGTGGTCACAAGCTTTGGGGAGCGACCAAAAGAATGAGATCGCGGATACAAGCGGCTGAAATGAGTTTCCTCCGGAGGGTGTCTGGGCTCAGCCTTAGAGATAGGGTAAGGAGCTCGGAGTAGAGCCGCTACTCCTTCGCATCGAAAGGAGCCAGTTGAGGTGGTTCGGGCATCTGATAAGGATGCCTCCCGAGCGCCTCCCTTTGGAGGTTTTCCGGGCACGTCCAACTGGGAGGAGACCCCGGGGCAGACCCAGAGCTCGCTGGAGGGATTATATATCTCATCTGGCCTGGGAACGCATCAGAAGCCCCCAGGAGGAACTGGAAAACGTTGCAGGGGAGAGGGACGCCTGGGTCACCCTGCTTAGCCTGCTGCCACCGCGACCCGGCCCCGGATAAGTGGAAGATAATGGATGGATGGGCAAAGAGAGGGCTCACTTAATTATGAGAAATCCATTCATATCTGCTGAGATATCAGGTTGTCTCTGATTTCTTTTCCCCTTCAGGGATGGAAAGCTAACAAAGTCAGGAAAAAAACGATTTATCTAGAGGTAAATAAAATCAACCTTTTCTTTCATTAGGTGGTTTTGTTGTTAGTAAAATTAGGAATATAGCATCACTAAGAATGAATTGCAGCTGCTGATAGCACCATATCATTTGCACCTGCTATCTGCTCTGCCCCAAGGTCCGATTCACAAAGCAAATTGCGCTGATGAGGATATTCAAGCGCAAACACGTCATAAAGTTTTGCAGATCCGTGTGCGACTAAACTCAACCCACAGCTCGATGATTAACTGGGAGAGGAGGGGGCAGACTCAACAGGTGTCAAACTAGTTTCACTGTCAGTAAAACTAGCACCGGAGCACAGAGGCGCTGTGTGCTCTGCTGCACAGTTTGGGATGCATTTAACCCTTTGCGTGTGCTTCAAGAATTTGAGTTTCGTTGCCTCATTTGCACACGTTTAGCCACATATGGGCGGTAAAACATTACCTGTCCTGCTAGCATGTCACAGTTGCTATGCTATGATTGGACAATATCTGGTTGGGGGCGGGGTTTAGGGAACAAACAATTAACTACAGGTCAAATGCATTATATGGTGGAAAAATGTTCAAATGAAAGAGTGTAATCTGTACATCTCTTTCTCACCTCTGGTGCGATGTAGTCCGGGGTGCCGCAGAAGGTGCGTGTGTTCATGCCTTCATACATGTTCTCCTTACACATACCAAAGTCAGCGATCTTGATGTGGCCCTCAGAGTCCAGCATCACGTTGTCCAGCTTCAGATCCCTGCAGCAGAGAACATTTGTGTTGTTTTTTGTGACCATGTTGTGTATTGCTGTCTTTGTCTAGAGAGGAAGACGTGTTGCTGTGCACTGCTGCCACCTCTCCCAGCACTGTAATCTCTCTGCAGCACACATCACAATCATTTCCTGGCGTCAAATCCTTTTCTCTGTCATCTCGCTTCCTTTTTTCTCTTTGCCCTTCCAATTCAGTGTGTGTGTCCCTGTTTGTTTCATGTCTCACTTCCTCCTTTTCTTCCTCTTATTCGCAGCATCAGGATGCCAAACACAAGAAGGGGAGGGGGATGTTAGGAGAACGGATGTTAGTCGTTAGCTGAAGTACTGAAGAGGAACAGGGTGACCTTAGTGTCTGTCAAGCATTTCTGCCTGTCTGTCTGTCTATCTATCTATCTGTCTGTCTGTCTGACTATCTATCGTTCTAGTCTGTCTGACTGTCTATCTAACTATCTCTCTATCTTTTCTTGACTGTCTGTCAGTCTGATTGTCTGTCTGTCTGTCTATCTAATCTGTCTGCCTGCCTGCCTGTCTGTCTGTCTGCTGTCTGGTGAATGTGTTGCTTCGTTACATTAAACTGGTTTCTCTCTGACTCACCCACCTGTAGATGATTCCTTTTCGGTGCAAGAAAAACAAACCGACAGCGATCTCTGCAGCATAAAACCTGCAAGAAAATAAAAACACATCATCACAAAAAAAGTCCGGAAGACAAAGAAAGCTACTCACAAACATCCCTTTCTTTCAAGAATAGATATCAAAGTGATAAATAATGGGGTTTAACAACTGAGCAGGAAGTGCAACATTCAGGGTTCACATTCACTATCTGAAAAATCATCTAAAAAACTTCAATATGAATAAATATGATGATAAACTCTCTATGAGTCATCTTAATATACACATCTGACACTGTGCTCTAACCCGTAATAACATCAGATCCTGTGCTGCATAAAGGGACTACTCATACACTTACACGGCCTGTGGCTCCTTGAATTTGCCCATGCGTTGGATGTGATACATTAGGTCTCCCCCGTTGATGTACTCCATCACAAAGTACAGCCGATCCTAGAAAAAAGGGACGTCATTGTCCACGAGGAGCAGCAGGAAATAGATTCTACACAAAGGACGTATGTGCACTCCGCTAGAGGAGCAGTGCATTACATGGAACAAACAATATAATGTATATATTACTCAACGATGATCTAATACAGCCATACATCTACGGCTATGGGCTGAGTTTATCTATGCTTTCAGTACATTGGCTCAAATACCTGTATTATAGGCTTTGATCAGAAAATGTAGTTTTTTATTAAAGACTCCTTGAGTCACCCTTTCCACGCACGGAGTTGACATCATATTGGAGACTTCGTATTCAGCGGTGGTCCCAGCTCAGTATCAATTTTCTCCACAGGGGCACCGGCAAAAGAGCGGCAATAAATGTACGGCAAATATAGACATAATGGAAGACAGAACAACACACACCGGCTTTAAAACGTCCGGGATTACAGAGACGTCTGTAATGATGGTAAAGTAAGTGAACAGAGGTGGGACGTAACAAGGTACAAATACTGTGTTACTACAAACCAAATATCTGCACTTACTACTCCTTCCATTTTAAAAACAGGCTCATTACTTTAACAGCTTTGAGGGGATATATTGGCTAACATTACTTTACAAAATTGTGCAACGACTTCCAAACATTAGGACCGATTTCAGCCTAAATGAATGGAACATTAACACATATAAAAAATGACTTCTAGGCGGATCCGTCATTGCATATCACCCATGACAGACGTGAATGCGACAGGATTAGTAGTAGTGACACCAAGGACGAACTAGCCCACATGGCCAGCAACATCCGAAATCGACTGAGTCTGGCTGCAGTGTTTACTCACCACAGTCTGGAAGCAGGAGTGGAGCAGTGTGAGGAAGGGCGGTTTGTCTCTCTGGGCCAGGACCCTCTTCTCCACCATCGTACATTCGACATCGTCATCCTGGATCACCACGTCCTTCTTCAGGATCTTGATGGCGTATAGCTCCTCTGTGGACTTCATCTCTGCTAGCATGACCTGCAGTTTATGAAGACACCACAGGTCAAAGGTCACAAACAAATGCTGACAATCGGGCGTTCTTCGGCTGAAATGAACCCCTTAGACTCCCTCCAGAAGATCAAGTGTTTAACCTTGTAAACATCTCCATGTGGTGTTTCTCATGTGCTACAAGACATATCAGGGACCACATGAGCAGTCATCTCCACGGCTGGGCCTGTCTGCTTTTAAACTGCAGTGTACCAAGGACAGGCTGAACAACACGTTTTCAGATTGGCAGGGTTAAGACCTATGTTTTGTAACCTATGGCAACCACTTCGGCGATGTGCGAGCCAGCTGTAACCGTCGTCGTAATTTTTGCAAACTCACTACTGACTGCTAATTACTACATTTCAAGCAAGCTAAGTTTCAACAAGTTGCCACTAAACGATGGTAGAGACGTGTTTTATTTTCAGCTGTGATTTTACAAAAGGTGACACGTAGCACTTAGTGGGCGGGGCCTATGCAGATTCAGGAATTTTTAATGAAGGAGTAGGAGGAGATGCCCTGGGAGGATTTAGGTAATTAAACGTATTTTGCAGAAAAAACATATCAGACACAATTTATTATTTCAAGCAGAGCATTTTATACATCTTAAAACATGACTGGAGCTGCTCTTTAACATCATGTCTGTGTTTTAGCTCTCACCTTGCCAAAGCTGCCCTTCCCCAGCAGGGCCAGGAAGTTGAAGTCGCTCAGTCGGACCCGGTCCATGTTACCCGACGGCAGGCTGAACCGCCGGTGGTCTGACGGCGTTATAACCTTCTTACCGTGGCCCAGCTTAGCTTTCTGTGGGATTAAAGTAAAACAATGTATTAAACACTTTAGTTTGTGTAGTGCTGTGAGTGTCTCACATGAGATTTTATGTGCACACTGGGAGAGTTTAGGATTCACGATGAAAGCAAACACGTTAAAATGAGGCACATTTCACATTTGAATGTGTTTATACTGTTTATATTGCTTATGTTTGTACATATTATGTGTGATGATTGAGTAAAAAATTACTTCTGTGTTTACACTTTGATGTAATCCTTTGCTAGACACATAATTCTACGTATGAGGCCCCCTTTTCAATGGCTTGAAGAGAGGACATGTTGGTGTCTCACAGCTGGCCTGGAGTCACATATTCATATTTCATCTGATCACACGCTGCTACAGAGGCATACAGTGGTCCTGAGAGCTCAGCGCGCAGCAGCTTAAGAAAACACATGCAAACACATGCATGTATTTGCTGCACGTTTTCTAAATGCTGCAGGTGTGTTGTCAAATTGATGTTTGCTTATTTGCATGTGTTTTCTTAAGTTGCTGTGCGTTGAGCTGTCAGGGCCACTGTAGACGCAGGACCAGGAAGCTGGATGCTTCTTTTAATAGGTTAAAAAGCAGGAACCTGTCAATGACTTAAAGCCCCAATCAAGAGTAACATCTAATATACTTATTAGATCATTAATTGGATTCAATCATATAAAATGTAGTGCAAAGGAATGTATCATAATTAGACCATATTAATTATTTATCTTTACCCAACAACCCATTTGAAACAATGAATGACTTGTTTTTACAGTTTGCATGCTGGTCCTTACATTATCGTGTTACAATTTGCTACAAGGTGCAACAAAGGACACAATAACATCCCTTACCATCATAAAAAACTGTTATGTGCATATCACGCCTCTCTATTCTTGTTCTACACCTATTTATAGACTCTTTCTCCTCTGACATGATTTTCACACGGATATTCAGCATCATCTCTCTAGTGGTGCTTTTTGGGAAATCGTGAGGTGGCCGGTCGGCGGGTGGGTGCCAGCGCTGCGAGGATCCCTGTTGTCATAATGACTGGCCTGCCAAGGGCGTGAACAAAAAGAGCAATTAGGACCCTGCCAGCTCCCGTCATGGCTGCAGCGGTGGTGTCAGATAGAGAGAAAACAGGCGACAGGTGGGGCACGAGGAGGCTGTTTCCAGGACAACCATTTCTCTATTCTTAACTCAATGTGGTAAATTACTCATAACATTATAATTGCCGTGTGTGTGCGTCAGGTTAAGTGGCTCTATATTTACACCTTATTAAGAGCACAGTAATGGTAATGCAAACATTAGGGGAAGGTGTGTCAGTTTGAGATAATACTCGAGGGTAGAGTGGCTTTTTTTTCCCCCTTTTATTAACAAATAATTAATTGCAGGTAATTTATTTCACCTGCAGCCCAGGTGTCAACGAGTCCAAGAGGAGGAGCAGGACTTCAGGGTCTAACATAAAGGTGTGAAGTAAACAACAACAAGAAAAACATCAAAGGGGGAAAATAAAGCGTAAAAAAAGTGTGCCAATCACTTTAGTGTGTTTAAACTCATGAACGACATCTCTTGTCTTGCAGTATATACTACACTGCTCCTGCACAGCAGCTGTCCTCCTCTCTGTGCTGCGAGTCTGCATCACAGAACGAAGCTCCGTGTTCATTTGCATACAGAGCGGGAAAGAGAGGCCCGATCACAAGTTGTCACTGAAGACGCATTTGAGATGCTAGGTGTGAACAGCTGTGCTTAGAGCTGACCACATGTGATCGGATCACCCACATTTGGCACATTTGTAAGTATTGAAGTCTCAACAAGCTGAGAGCTGCAGCTGTGCAAAAGGAGAACTATTTGCCTCTGTGAGAGTTAGCATGCAGGACTTGTGTTACATGACTTTTGGGTTTGAAGTCCTGCTAATTCAACAGTTTTTATGCTTTTCTTTAATCAACAAACAAATGTGGAATTCATGCCACAGTTTAAACACGGTCAATAAATCAGTCCCTTGCTGTTGACTTTGGCATGTTTATTTAAATATAAAGTCCTCTGGTCGTCCACAAGAGGGCGACGGACGTCTCTTTATAGAATTATAAAATAGATTTATGCATCATGGGCTGCACAGTGCTGCAGTGGTTAGCGCTGTGTCCTCACAGCTAGAAGGTTCCTAGTTCGAATCCGGGTTCGAGCGGAGCGGGCCTTTCTGTGTGGAGTTTGCATGTTCTCCCCGTGCATGCGTGGGTTCCCTCCGGCTTCCTCCCACAGTCCAAAGACATGCTCATTACATGGGTAGGTGGGGGTGTGAGCGTGAAAGGTCGTCTGTCTCTACGTGTCAGCCCTGTGATTGACTGGCGTGTGTAACCCTGCTGATCACCCAATGACAGCTGGGATAGGCTCCAGCCCCCCGCGACCCTGAACAGGATAAGCGGTGTAGATAATGGATGGATGGATTTATGCATCATCGCTAAAATCTTACAGTAATACGGATATAAATATAAAATCAGAATAGTTTTTGTGATGGTTTTGTTTATGATATAAACTAGAGGTTCATAACAAAGCAAAGGAGGTGAAATATGAGAAGACCCAAAATCTCTTATAGCCTTTAATCTGTGTTTCTTAGGAGTCACAATAAACCCTTTAGCACTGCTGAAGAAAACAGAACTAATCTGTTTTGTATCTGTTGTGTCTAATTTAGGAGTGGATAGTGCATGTCAACACAACACACAAAGAGCTAAATCTAAACATCACATGTAATCACATCACTGTTGCTTTTATTTTGCAGTAAAATCAGCAGGAAACATTTCAATAATGCTGTAATCCTGTGTTTACTGCAGCTTGTAAAAGTTGTTCTGTAAACACCCTGATTGAAATTGACATGTCTCACCTGTTTCAACACAGGTGCAAGCTGAACAATTCAATTTTAAACACAATGCATACAGACTTTGAATTAATAACACAACACTGCCCCCGTGTGGACAGATGTGACATGCACGGCAAGAACCTGCCCGTGTGTGCGTTCATTCATACTGTCACTGTGCATACTGTGAGTGAGTGCCATCCATGCTTCATGTCCTAACAGCCTTCTATAGTCCAGACCCAAGGCAAAGACTATAGAGGGCGGGCTGTGGGCCGCACTGTCAGCCAATCAGGAGCAGGCGTGAAGCTCTCTTGGCCAGTGACTGAGAGTGCGCTGAGAGTGGTGAGGAACACATTTACTAACAACAATGCTGTGTGGTGTTTGTGTGCAACATAGGGAGTACATACAGCGTGTTAAAGCTAAATGCAGCACTTTAACTCAAATTATATTTTCATGTTTCAAAGAGGATGTTGCGTTTTGCTTTTGTTTGTGCTGCTTTCCAGTGATATGTAGTCCCTTTAATCGTACGTGTGAGGCAGAAAAAAGGAGGAGGTAAACGTAAAAGTGTGTGAGAGGAGTTGGGGGAAAAAATAATTTAGTAACAGTGTAACAGTGAGAGCTTTTTGTTAGTAAATCAGATTAATTTGTGGAAGCCCAGCAGAGATCCACAAACAATCCTGACACAGTGAGTAAAGTGAGTGTGATGCAAAAGAGACGGCAGGCAGAAGAGCTACCTTCAGATAGTGGATATTTAACTGGCAGGCCTAGAAAAGAGAAGAAACTCACTTAATATTGCAGTAAAAGGTCAGCTGGTGCGTGTACGTGTGTCTTATTAGGAGAAAGAAATGGACTTGTGTTTCAATCATCCACCTACAGGCTGTAAAATGGACAAAAGCACGGCTGTAAGACTGAATAAATCCTTTTCTGTCACATCTGGTTGCATCTCTGCATCTCACACAGTTTCCACGGCAACCGCACACTTGTGCAAAAGACTGCCGCCTCGGAGGAAAGTCAAGGTCAGCGTGGTACAGCGCGGAGAGAAATTAAAAACAAGACTCGGTGCGCGGAGGACAGTGAGGAGATGACATTTACACTCAGTATTCAAACACCTGAAGGCTCAAAAGGAGACGGACTTCAATAAAAAGCTGCCCTCGCTCTCTTTCTTCTCGCGTCTTCGCAGTGTTTAATATAGCAGCCACCTTCCACCTGCAAGTTAATAATATGTGCGTGAAGAAGTTATATTTAAAGGTGATTTAATGTAACATAAACCCTGCTGCGACACACAGAGCGGCCTCTAGGGGGCGAGAGTTAGCTGCAGTGAGTACTTTCCCTGCACTGGACCAAGTCAGTGTTTTCACAAGATTCATTCTATAAACAGCTGTCCTTAGTGCCAATCTTCATTTAGACTTCCAGATAGCAGCTTGTCTCTGAAAAGTCATCCGCTCTTTATTGCCTCGGCTCCACTGGACACTATTCATAATTGTTTCTACGCCAGGAGAAGGGAGGTTATAATAAAGACAGGGAGAAAGGAACACATTTTTGTTGAAGTATGTGTTAAAAATAATCCATAACCCGTCGATCCTCACCTCAAACTTCTGCCGGAGCTCCAGGTTGACGTCGTCCACCTCGGGGATGGGAACGTTATAATACTCGCCTTCCTCCTGGTTCAGCAACTTGTACCTGAAAGAGAAGAAAAATGGAGGATACATCCATAAGTACACATCCTCTGGCCTCGAATTACCTGGAATATACACATGCACAAACACACACACGGACGCGCTGTAGGAGTTTTATTTACGTGCAGGTAATTCCTGGAGCGTCAAAGTGCACTTACAGCGGCGGTCTGTCAGGCTGGTTTAGGCTACGTTAGGGCAGGTATGCTAACATGGCAGGGTGACTTCAACATGTCTGAGTGTGTGTGTATGAGTAGAGATGAAGCAGACACACAGACAGAGTGAACAATTTGGCAGACTGCTGTGAGAAATGTAATAAAACAGGCTCTTTGCTTATATCTTGAAAACCATCATCGTCTTACTGTAGAGGCCTGTGAAAAGGTTACTCTGAAAGTTTAAAGGTCTGCTTGTGGCTTAGGGAAAATAATCTGACCTTAAAACTTCTAAGGACTTTTAAATAAATGTAAAAGAAACATTTACTTAATACTTTTTTATTATCCCGTATTATATTTGCAAAGGGATGTCCTGCTCCGATGTCAAAGATTGGAATCAGGGCCATTTATGACTGTTCAAGGCATTTACAACAGAAAGGTATCAGATAAACGAGCTATACTAGAGCAGATTCTTTGTTTTACACCAGCATCACACAGGTGTTTTTAACTCGCTAGTTTAGCTGCAGCTGCTGTCACCTCTCCATCTCTCGTCAACCCTGCTGACATCCATGTGAGTAAGGGCAGGGAGTGAACCACGCCTTCAGTGAAAAACCAGACACCATAAACAACATCAAAATGTTGTATAAGATTGTTAAATTGTTAAGTAATATATTAATGTAATCCCTCAAAAACAGTTCAACACAGTGCATTGAGGTAACTCAGGCAATAAAGACTGGAAGGTGCTAATAAAGGGGACATCAACAAGACTGAAAAGAGCACATTTTATTATTATAAGTAACTTTAATGTATGTAGTCTGTATAAAAAGATGGAACGACCTCTCTATCGCCCCCTGCTGACTGGCTGCAGTATGGCTCATAAAGCCCGCCTCCTCCATGTTAACAGATGGGACATGAGTCAAACTATAAAATCAAAATACACGTCAAATACATTTTTCTCAAACATGGTTTCTGTCATTATAGTTAGTTCTTATCATGCTGATTTATGTCCAAGTGTTCATTTATCTGAAAAGTTTGGTTTTAATTAGTTATTTGGTGCTATAAATAGGGGGTGTAATGACATGATTGACAGCTCTATTCAGTTCTGCATTAACAGAGAAGAGGAGGAACGGCGAGAGGACACGTAACTAACACTACAGTCACTGAACTTTCCACACAAGAAGCTGTTCTGCTGTTTTAATACGCCGATGTGCCGGATCTTTGGCATTTTTCTGGGAAGTTAAATGTGTGTTTTGGTTATCGGGAGGGGCGAGAATGTTGATGCCACAGCTCCACCAGCCAATCTCTAATGCTCAGACTCTGACTCCAAATGAGCAAGATGGCAGCGCCCGCCCCACTCCAGGGGTATTTGGGCTTCATCTTTATACAATGAGAGGAGGTGTAGAAGCCTCGTCCATCTATATATACAGTCAATGGTGTTAACTAGGAGTTTTGGATTGATCGTGGCAGACGATCAATATGAAATAATCAGAGACATTCTCGCACAGAGACACACATACTCAGTCCTACCTTGAAAATTAGCTCTCCGTCTCAGTGGGCCCAGATTAAATAAAGGTTACATAACCACAAGATCAGGGCCGAGATCAACTCACTTTATTGTGGCAGAATATAAAAAGAAAATTCTGCTCTTTAATACCTTGAGTCTCCTTTTATCTAAAAAATATGGCTTCACTTTTGATCACCGGGGATTTTAATCAAGATATATTCTAACACTGACATTATTTTGCATGCAGTTACTCTGCTTTAAAGGAGCAGTTTGCCCCCGGAAAAAGCCACTGTCAGTCAAAGCTGGTGTTCTCTGTAATCAATAGAAGCAATAATATTTTAAATTGGCGCCTTAGCTGTTGAGAAAGTTGTACAAACAGCTCGTGGTCTTCTACATTCCTACAACACCCAGCGTGCACTGCGCCCCTCCCTCTAAAAGGAACGGCCCAGCGAGAGACGCTGGAGTGAAATACGACCGTTTAACTGCAGGCAATGACTCAGAGCAGTACAGGATCAGAAATACAACGAGAATAAACCGGTGGATCGTTTAAAATCTTGGGCTTTGCAGTCTATATTTCTAACCTGATGTTTTTGAACGAGACGTGACATCGTGAAAGGGAAAAGAAATGAGGACTGACCATCCACAGTTGGGAGCTTTGATCAGCTCCGACACTCCGAACGACATGGAGCCCATGAAGTCGTTCCGGGTGGTTCTGTCCCAATCCCAGATCTCGATGGACAGACGACGGTCCTTATCTGATGCTTTCAGCTTACTGAATACACACAGGTACACAGGAGGAGAGGTAACAATATGTAAAGACAGAGAATCAAGATATACTTTCATTGGTTACCTTTAAATCAGTTTTCTTTTTTTTTTTTCTTTATTGTTAAAAGCTGAATAAACATGAACTATACCAAGAAAACACACTAAAATGATGAATCATGTTGACTCACAAGGTGAAGGACTCGTTCCAGCAGGGGTTGAGAGAGGAGCGGATGGTCCTGGTCTTCTGTTTGGTCTCGTTCTTTGGGTCGGGGGTGAGCTTGAGTTTTACATAAGGGTCTGATAAACCGTTTGGATCCATTGGAATCAGGTTCCTGGCTTCACCCACTACAAGAAGGAAGGGAGAGAAGAGAGAAAGTGTTTGAGCCGCTGACCAGATAAGGATAAAAAATAGGAAGGATCAAAGGAAGTAAGGAGAGAAGGATCCAAAAAAACTAGAAGGTAAGATAGAGGGTAAGGAGGGGAGGAAGGAAGGGTAGAAGGTAGGATAGAAAGAGAAAAGAAGGGTAAAATAAAGCAAGGAATAAATTATAGAAGGAAGGATGGAGAGAAGGTATAGAAGGAAGGACAGAGGGACTGAGGGAAGAAGGAAGGAGGAGGAAGAAAGGATAGACAGATAAAAGGGAAAAACAGTAGAAGGATAGGAAAGATGGAAGGAAGGAAAGATTGTAGGAAGTATGGAAAGACAGAAGGAAAGATTGTAGGAAGTAAGGAAAGACAGAAGGAAAGACTGAAGGAAGGAAGGAAGGAAGGAAAGATAGAATGAATGAATGAAGGAAGGAAAGATAGATGGAAGGAAAGAAAGATTGAAGGAAGGAGAGAAAGAAAAATAGAATGAATGAATGAATGAAGGAAGGAAAGATAGATGGAAGGAAGGAGGGATTGAAGGAAAGAAGTAAGGAAGGAAAGATGGAAGGAAGAAAAGGTTGAAGGAAGGAAGGAAAGATAGATGGAAGGAAGGAAAGATTGAAGGAAGGAAGGAAAGATAGATGGAAGGAAGGAAAGATTGAAGGAAGGAAGGAAAGAAAGATAGAAGGAAGGAAGGAAGGAAAGATAGATGGAAGGAAGGAAAGATAGAAGGAAGGAAGGAAGGAAAGATAGATGGAAGGAAGGAAAGATAGATGGAAGGAAAGAAGTCCTGTGTGCTCGCTCATTCGGGTAATGGCTCATCACATCAGACAGCACATACGCTGCTAACAGGTGCTGCACAGATAAACATACTGTAAAACTCAGCTGACTAAATCATAACAGCGGTGGGTGTCAAATCGCACGCAGAACATGAAATCAACCAAAACAAGAAACACTCCTCGTCTGAAGCCTCACACATCCTGAAAAAAAGTTAAAGCAGAGCACATTTTTTACAGTGTGCCGTCTCTGTCACGGTGCACATGGTCAGGAGGAAGGTGAGCAGATAATGTGGGGGGAGGAGAGACGACTTCCTGTCTGATAACTGACAAGAGAGGGAAAAGGAGTGCTGTTACATAGCAACAAGGAGGAGGGGTTGGGGGGTGACTGAGCATGCCACCTTCACCATGGCGACAACATCTACTGTAAGTGGCCAATGGGCCGACTCCTCCACTGCCCCACTTAGCAACATCATGTGAACACGCAAACACATGTCGGCAGTAAAACGTACAGAAAGGAAGGAAGGAAGAGAGAGAAGGAGAAAGAAAGAAAGAAAGAAAGAGAGAGAGAAAAAAAAAGAAAGAGAGAGAGAAAGACAGAAAGAAAAAAGAAAGAGAGAGAGAAAGACGGAAAGAAAAAAGAAAGGGAGGGAAAGAAAGACAGAAAGAAAAAAGAAAGGAAGAGAGAGAAAGAAAGAGAGAGAAAGACAGAAAGAAAAAAGAAAGGAAGAGAGAGAAAGACGGAAAGAAAAAAGAAAGAGAGAGAGAAAGACAGAAAGAAAAAAGAAAGGTAGAGAGAGAGAAAGACAGAAAGAAAAAACAAGGAAAGAGAGAGAGAAAGAAAAAAAGAAGGAAAAATAAAGAATAAAGAAAGAGAGAGAGAAAGACAGAAAGAAAAAAGAAAGGAAAAGAGAGAAAGAAAGAGAGAGAGAAAGACAGAAAGAAAAAAGAAAGGAAGAGAGAGAAAGAAAGACAGAAAGAAAAAAGAAAGGTAGAGAGAGAGAAAGACAGAAAGAAAAAAGAAAGGTAGAGAGAGAGAAAGACAGAAAGAAAAAACAAGGAAAGAGAGAGAGAAAGAAAAAAAGAAGGAAAAATAAAGAATAAAGAAAGAGAAAAAAGAATGAAAGAAAGAATGAAAGGAGAGAAAAATATAGGAATAAAGACAGGAAAAAAGAAACGAAAAAGAGAATGAATGACAGAATGAAAGAGAGTAGAAAAAGAATGAAAGAACAGAAAGAGAAAGAAATAAAGTAAAAAGTGTGAAACAAGTGAAAGTGAAAGAAAGATAGAAAGAATGGAAGAGAAAGAAAAAAGAAAAAGAAGAAACAGAAAGAGAAAGAGAAAGCAATGCTAGAGAAATAAAAGTAAAAGAAAGAAAGAAAAAAGGAAAGAAGAAAGGAAAAAATAAAAAGTGATAGCATTAAAGATAGAAAGAAAGAAAAAGTGAAAGACCAGGAGAACAACAAAAAGAGAGAGACTGACGCACGCACACACACACACACACACACACACACACACTCTGCATAATTAAATGTAATCAGAGAATAAGGACGCTGAATCTGGCTGTTTCAGGGAGTCCGTGTGAACCTTCACACGCACACACACACACACACACACACACACACACACACACACACACGCGCGCTGACACTCTTCATTAAAACAGTGGTAATGTATGTTCAGCAGCATTTATGTTCCAGCAGCTGAATACAAAACACTGACATGAAAACAGGCACTCGTGTCATATAGAATCACTGCAGCTCACTTAAGTCCGACTTTAAGTTACTTTTCCTCGCTGGTTGTGACAGTAAGCGATGTTTATAAGGCAAAATAGTTTAAATAAGCGATGCAGAGGGAAAAACAGGAGGTTTAAAATGAGGGCGAAACAGAAATAAAATAAAACCATTGCAATGTGTTTATTGCCCGAGAGCTCCGACGACAAGTCAGTTGAGTAATAAGAGCAAAGGGAAGCAATAAGAAGAGAAAATACACTAAATAAAAACATGGATTTATGGCAGAAATATGAATGAAAACAAGAAGGGAAACGATGTGATAATCTCATAACATTAGACATTAACTTCACATCGTTTATGCACTTCCAGTTTTGTCCAGTAGGGGGCGGTGCAGGCGAGGGTCAGAGCCTTTTACCCTGTTCATCAATGTGCCGCTTAAACTTCATAGTTCACATCCATAGTAATCCCCCTCCCTCTATTTTCAGCTCTCTCTATCTGGTTTCTCGCTCACCAAGAAACCTACACACAACCACAAACAAATACACACACACACACTGATACTATAACACACACACACAGACACACGCACACACAAACACACAGACACACACACACGACGAAGAACAAGGAGCAGAAGGAAAAATCTCAACATCCCACGTTATAATATATAAATCCTCCCCTCTGCTGGCTCTGGTTACAGCATCACTCACTACCATAGCCAAACAACGCTGCAGCAACTTTAACAAGCATGTAAACACAATAATTAGGCAAACACACACACACACACACACACACACACACACACACACACACACACGCACACACATACACATGCAAAAGCACGTGGACAAAAACAGATGGCGATGGATACTTGCACACACACCTCTTTGTGCAGGTTAATGTATTTGTGCACATGTGCAGTCTCTCTCTCTATCTCTGCCTCACACACCACACACACCACACACACACACACACACACACACACACACACACACACACACACACACACAATGAACCATCATCATCAGCGGTGATCAAGGACCATCTCTGCTGTCTGTTGTTGCTTAGATACAACAAGCACAGCTTGCCTTATGTATCCTCCCCTCCGCTCGCTCCTTATGTGGTAGTTACTAATAAAACTAGAGATAATGTGTGTGTTTGTTTGTCTTTATCACGTAATAAACTACAGGAGATGTATAGTATAATATGTGTCTGTTTACCCTGTGATGCTTTTTATGCATCAGAGGAGCATGCATCCACCCTGCTGCTCGCCTCGCGTCCTGAACTGTCTGAGGCACCAAGAGAACAAAAGAAGGTCCCATCATACTTTAGTGTAAGAATCATTTGTAGTGTAGAGATAATTAACGACAAAGTTCAAAGTCTTTCTGCTACAGAAAGGTTATTCATTGTCCTATATTTAGATAATGTAGTTAAAGGTTATTCATTGTCCTATATTTAGATAATGTCGATAAAGGTTATCCATCGTCCTATATTTAGATAATGTCGATAAAGGTTATTCATTGTCCAATATTTAGATAATGTCGATAAAGGTTATCCATTGTCCTATATTTAGATAATGTTGATAAAGGTTATTTATTGTCCTATATTTAGATAATGTTGATAAAGGTTATTTATTGTCCTATATTTAGATAATGTCGATAAAGGTTATTCATTGTCCTATATTTAGATAATGTAGATAAAGGTTACATATCTTCTTATATCTTAGATAATGTAGTTAAATGTTATTTATTGTCCTATATTTAGATAATGTAGATAAAGGTTAAGTACCTTCTTATTTCTTAGATAATGTAGTTAAATGTTATTTATTGTCCTATATTTAGATAATGTAGATAAAGGTTAAGTACCTTCTTATTTCTTAGATAATGTAGTTAAATGTTATTTATTGTCCTATATTTAGATAATGTAGATAAAGGTTAAGTACCTTCTTATTTCTTAGATAATGTAGTTAAATGTTATTTATTGTCCTATATTTAGATAATGTAGATAAAGGTTAAGTACCTTCTTATTTCTTAGATAATGTAGATTAAGGTTATTTACTGTCTTATATCTTAGATAATGTAGACAAAAGGTATTTATTGACCTAAATCTTAGATAATGTAGGTAGCCTATAGGTTCTTTATTGTCTTATATCTTAGATAAGGTAGATAAAGGTTATTATTGTCTAATGTCTTACATAATGTAGATAAATGTTATTATTGTCTTATATCTTAGATAATGTATATAAAGGTTATTTATTGTCGTATATCTTAGATAATGTAGATATAGGTTATTACTGACTTATATCTTAGATAATGTATATAAAGGTTATTTATTGTCGTATATCTTAGATAATGTAGATATAGGTTATTACTGACTTATATCTTCGATAATGAAGTTATGGGTGTTGTATTATCTTATATCTTAGATAATGTAGATAAAGGTTATAAATCGTCTTATATCGTAGATCAGTGGTTCTCAACTGGTGGGTTGGGACCCAAAAGTGGGCTGCGAAGCTGTTTTCAGTGGGTCGCGGTGTGTGCTTGAACAAAAAAAAGTTTGAAAGACATGGGTTTCCTGTGATGTGTGTGCAGTAGTGTAGTTTTACATTCTTGAAACACGATGAGCCGGACAGCTGTTGCATTTATTATGCACTTATATTGAGTTAATTTCTGTTGAAAAAAGGCTGTTAATTGAATGATTTGTAGAGGGAATATTTTCCTCTTACGCACTGCCGGTCATTTTGCTTCACTATTATACTGTTTATACTACTGTAGTGTTAATTGTACTGTATTAAACTGCACTATTTTTCATTAAATACATTGATTGGTTGACATTTTTCAGAAAGTTGGGTCGAAACCAGTTGAGAACCACTGTCTTAGATAATGTTGAAAAAGGTTATTTATTGACCTAAATCTTAGGTAATGTAGGTATAGGTTATTTATTGTCTTATTTCTTAGATAAGGCAGATAAAGGTTATTGTTGTCTAACGTCTTAGATAATGTAGGTATAGGTTATTTATTGTCTTATATCTCACAGCACTGAAGACAAGATGAAAATAATTTCTCTCTACCAGAAGTCTGAACTGTTTTGAGTTTTCCAAGGACTATTTTAATGACATTCTTTTAAAGATAACATTACTTCCTGTATCTGAGCTGAAATTCTGCTTGATAAAATATATGTGACAGCTAAAAACCCCCAAACATGTCATTTGGATCCCCGGGTGGGTGTGTGCGTGCACGGCTGCGGTCGGCCAGCAGTGTAATCTCCCGAAAAAGGCTTTGAAATTCAAATGTGTTGTTGCATAACAATGCCATGTGCAACCAATGAACGCCTGATAATCTGGGGGGAAAGCTGCACGGCCAAATGGGAGCTGGATGGATCCCTGCTGTGCACTGCCAGGGATCTGAGCGCAGACATCACACACACACACACACTGGATGGCGAAGGAAAAATGTAAAACTGACCTTAAGACTTCTATTTCTGGTTTTAAAGAATGAATTCAACAAACTTTAACGCTTTAGAAGGCAGTGATACATCTCTTTGAGACATGACTGGTGCTCTTTGTGAAATCCCACCCACACTCATATAAAACACATTTCATTGAGCACACAAAGTCCTGCTTTTGTCTCAGTAAGAAAACGGTTTAAGTGAATTATTGAGAGGCTTGGAGGATAATGAGGTCTGCTCTGCACAATACACAGTAAATCTAGAGCTGCAATAAGTCCGATTATCTAATTAATAACCTATTGTTACATTTCGTGTCATCTTTTAATTTTTATCTTATTTATTTTAGCGTTTTTTGGAGATTTTTGAAACAGATACCAAAATTGATTTTAGAGGGGAAACTGTGCCAATCATCAATATGAAAACAGATGAAAAAAAAAAAAAGTTTTTTCACGTGAATAATTCACAGATTTGACTTTTCAAAGTGTCACAGAAGCCTGCTTTATAAGACAAATATATTTAACATTATTATACATTGTCAACCAAATTTAAGTGCATATCTGCTTTGCTGTCTGCAGACAGTGTAGAAAGTATTCATACACTATGGAGTAGCACTGCCCTCTGCTGGACAGAATATGTAATGACCCCATTTCTAAATCACCCCGAGATTTTGTTTTACTGCGTTATATATTCATTTAAAACCTGACAATATAATGTCTGATATAATACATCAGTGATAAGCCAATATTAGCAGCTAATATTGGCCAACAAATATATCGTTTTTTACTCTTCCATTACAGTATTTATCTTAGAGTTGGGTACATAGCAATTTTACATTTAAAGAGCTACTTGCTGGTAAAATTTTTACAACATTAATACTCAATCTTTTACAAAGGTTAATCCTTGATTACAAGGTACAAGGGCACAAATTTAGAGGGAAAAGTGGGTGAAAATGTTTCACGTGTATTGTTAGTAATGTACACATTTTTACTGACATGAGTTTTTTGACATTAGCTAACTTTCGACTGGCTATATTGGCCAAGAATGTTTTTTTCTTTCTATTTTGAGTAATGTTCATTGTGTGTCGTGTAACTTAAAATGCCCTGTTTATAATGTGACAATCCTGCCTGGATAAACTCAGTCCACACTGCATAAGCTTTAAAGGAGTATTTACTCATCACTTTAATACACAGTTAAAAAGAGAAAAGAAGATAACTGGATAAAATTAAACTGTAGAATTAGTAATGTCACAATTATGGTTAAGGCGGCCTGTGACAATGTCCTTTGGGAGATGTACATTTTACGTGTGGGGGGTTCTCCCATTGGACCATCACCCGTGTTAGAAATAGAGATACACTGATATGGTTTTTTCAGGGCCGATACCGATACAGATTATTTGTAGTCAAGGAGGCTGATAACCGATATTTGAAGCCGATTTTTCATTTGCAGTAAAAGTGAAAATATTGGCGTCAAAATTTTGAATTATACAAACTCCAACACTTAACTTTGTTTAAATGCCTTTAAGCATATGCATCAGAGCCAAAATAACCCAGTTTTAAATTGATCTCCTATCGGCCGTCGGATTAAAAAAATAAATACATAAATTAAAATTAAAAAAAAAAAAAAAAAAAAAAAAAAAAGGCAAATACCAATATGCGTCAAAATGCCGAATATCGGCGCCAATAATCGGCCCGGCCGATAATCGGTCTATCCCTAGTTAGAAATGAACCAATCACCCACTCACCTACTGGGAAACACTAATCAACATTTGTCACCATTTTCTGAGTTAAAATCTAAAGAATATTTGTGAAAACTATCTAAAAAAATAACCTATGATAAAAAAAAAATTTGTGGCAGCCTTAGTAAATAAAAACATCCCCCTCTAACAGTAAATGTGATCCTCGTATCTTTCAAAGGTACTTGCTTTTACCTACACCACAGGCCTGATGGTGCCATGAGTTGTGTCAGCGGAGGGAAAAAATGTATTCTTGTTGAACCGCGGGCAAACATGTCAGCAGTAGGAAATCTCACCCTGACTTAACCGCTGTGTGTGTGCGCTCACTTTGTTCCCATCCTCAGATGCCCTATGAGAGTGTGCGTGTGTGTGCAGCCAGGCAGGTCATGAAGGGACGTTTGCATGTTTACCTTTCCTCAAATCTGCAGATTAAATATCTGCTCACACCCACAGGTTATTTATGTCATATTAGCATGAAGAGACGTCAACCAGGGGGAGGAGTGAGAGAAGGAAGAAGGAGGTAATCAGTGGAGAAGAAGGGAAGGACAGGAGAAGAAGACAGGAGAACAGAAGAGGAAGAGGGAGATAAAGGGAAAGGTCAAGTCACTTTACTGAGCAATGGTTTCAGCTGGGTGAAAAAGAGAGGATGATAGAGAAAAAGGGCAGCAGTTGATGTCTTATTGAGGAAGAAGAACACAGATTGGACAGGCGCTCAGCGGGTATGGACGGAGAATGGTGCTGAGGCCTCGAAGGAACAGGTGAGAGATGATAACAAGAGATGTCAATAGAGGAGGACGGTATGGAGAAACAGAGGAGGGGAAAGATGAGGGGAGGGGGGTTACAGAGAGAGAGAGAGACAGAGAGCCGGGAGATGTGTGTCTTTTCTTCGCTGGAAAGATTTAATCAGGTTTACATCGGTGCGGTGAACCACAAAGGCCCGCCACTTGTCTGCAGGAGCCGGAGAACAAGCGGAGGCTTCACTGCTCAGACCGCTGCTGTTAGAGAGAGAGGGAGGGGGGAACAGGAGATATAACTCCTCTGCTGTCTCTCCCTGCTGTATTGTTCTCATCTTGCTTTCTCTTTCCTCCTCACACATACGGCCAATAACAGCCCATGTTTTTGCCTCAACCGGTGCATCACTTTTATTATTCTTCTTCCGCCTATTCATCCCAGTTTTATCCTCTGAGTTGTGTACTGACATTATCCCAAATGTATCCAACAATATTCAAACCCGGAGAAGTCTTTCTATTAATTCAAGGTAGCAGTGCTTTTTATTTAGTCGTCTAAGCATTTTAGTGTTCTGGTTTACTGGGCCTCAACTTTACTGTTTGAGTCGCAGCTCTCATCAGCATCGTTTCGAGCAGCAGGCAAACTCTGTACGATACCATACAAATAATAGATGGACAAATTAGCAAGTGAACATTGCGGAGCACTTGGCAGGTAAAGAGCCAGTCTCAGAAGTTGGGGGAGACCAAAATCAGAGCTAACCGGGATAGGGGTGCAGCGATTAGTCAACATTATCGGGAAAAGATTGCTGACAAAGTTAGTTGCAGACGATTTTAATTGTCTAAAAGAGTCGATTACGTCACGACTGTTTTTTATGCTGTGCACAGACATAACATCGTTTTCCGGAGCTGAGTTTGCTGAGGGGTGAGACATCTCACATCCTTACTATCTCTGGGTACTATCTCACCCCCTTTAATTACATTAAAGGTGACATATATTAGATCTGCAATCAATTTTCTCTAATGTGTTTTTGAATCACGTTAGTAAAGATTGTTTCGTTTTAAAACATTTTCACATATTTTAATCTAATTATTTTTCGGAACCTTTCCTTCTTCCTGAAACGAACAAGACGTCCTGCCATTCAAAGGTGAGACCTCAGCCACGATTGGCTGACAGTATTTGGAGTGACCGCGTAGCCCCTCCTCCACGTGGGATCGCACACTGCACTGTCACTCCGAAGCTGTACATAGAACATGGCTGCTCTAGGATCGGTTATTCGGCCTTATATGTACAAGCCAGTACTGGCTTGTGCAAGAAGGCAGCCTGAGGTGAATGACGGTGAAAGGCGATTGGTCGATTTCAAGCTCCACGTAGAAACCTGCAGCTGTTCTGAACGGCCCGTTTCAGAGGCGACCTTTTTAAAAATGTCATTCTGGAAAAACATGGAATTATGCAGTTTTTCACTGTGAACAATAAACACCCAAAAATGTAAGTTGCATAATTAAAGGCGTTGTTGTTTTGTTTTAGGTGCCACTAGCTGAATGCTCGTTGCACCTCAGGCATCACTGAATTTAACCTCTTGTGTATCCACCTAAACTCTGTGGATCAAAACAGCAGCCTACAGTCTTGTTAAATGCTCCCTTATAGTCAGCTTATGTATGCAATGAGTGAATCAGCCCTGCATTAAAATGTGTGCTAAAAATGTTAGCACACATTTTAATGCAATATGAGGATCTCCTGCTTTTCTGTTTGTTGTTTTGTCACACAGCAAACAAGCTATTTGTAGATGTCATCATGTAATCTGGAAAATTGTGATGGGCATGTTTCACAAATTCAACAGATGAATCAATAATGAACATAATCACTTTTTGCAGCTCTGACGGTGACAGACGGAGCAGCTGTGTGCTGAAGGGAAAACAAACAGAAGTCCAGTTTGTGTTTAACTGAATATCAGACTCTACATGTGCCGGCAGCAGGTGCAGCGCAGCGTATTTCTGACGGCGCCCTTGATCTGCGAAAAAACGCTTTCATAAACACGGGAACATTTCGGTCATGTACGCGTAAAGTCAACCGATTAGAAAGAGCACACCGGGTTAACCGGGTAACAGCCGTCTCTTGGCATGGATGTGTGCCAGTTCAGATTGTCCGTTTGGTCTGATCTGAAAAGACCGGGGTAACCAAGTCAACGAGACCACCGCTGTCATCACTGCTAATATTCTGCCTCGTCTCCTCATCCTCGCTGACGGCGGTCGTCACATCCGACAGATTCAAATTCACAGACAAGGACATAAAAGGATGTGAAAGTGTTTTGCAGCAGATTCGACCTCCATCAGTGAAACAGACTGAAGAGCTGGATTTTGTGTACAGCGAGGGAAATAAAACGACTGAAACATAATTATGTGAAGAGCAAGCAAAGCCAACGAGAATGTAAGACGACTGTGAAGATAAAGATTCCTTTGTTTCTTTCCATCTGGTCGACTGTAAACAAACATAAATACAGTTATGAAAGCAATATATTTCCAGTCAATCACATCCGTCACTCTGTTCCTGCTGCGGCTGGAGGTTATTCCTGTCTGATCCCCACTGAGTTAGAAAGACTTTATTGGCCTCAGCACTTATATTCCCCGACCACCACCGTCTCGCCCCGTGTGTGTGTGTGTGTGACGGAGAGAGAGAATGGATGTGACGCAGCAGTCATTTCTCTCCCTGCCAAAGGCGTTTTAACACCGGCGTGTTGTCCACTCCAGGTGCCGCGCTTGACTGACAGGATAATTTGGAGGTGTTGAACACGCGCACACACGGGCACACACGGGTTATGAAGGCAGTTAATTTTTAATGCTGACACAGTTTTTAAACCTCTCTTGAGGATTTATTTTATATGAGGTTTTAATAGATTCAAATTAAGTTTGTGTTCTTCTGTTAGGTACAACATCACAATTTTATCATTTCAAAATGAACATCTAGCAGCCGCTGTTTTGGCTTTTTAGACGCTGAAGCCGGGACATTTCCAGGTGGGGGGCATGAGGTGGCACTAGCATCTGATTGGCCACCCCCAGGAAGATGAAAGATTTACATGTTGCCACACTGTTCTGTTAAGTAACACTTAGTTGTGCATGACACTTTGAGGTTATTATTAAAATTAAATATAATTACTGGAGACAGAAATGTTGAATAAATGCTGTTGGGACGCGTACAGTGTTTGGTGTGACGCGTTACAAAGTAATTAAGCTTTAGCTGTGATCACATTGCTTTTGTCTGTAACGAGTAATGTGACGTCTTAAATTCAGTAATCACATCACTGTTACTAATCAAACAATTAGTTTGTTACTCGTTACTTGTGCCACAGAAGTTCTTCTGACTTTCATGCACACGTCTCCCACAGTGCATCGCTTGACCTCACGACTTTTGAGGGACGGAGACATCGACATTACTTTGAATTTGTTGCGTGAAAGGACAATAATTTAACGGTGAAGTGCAAACTGTGTCCAGGCCAGGTAAGCACCTGTCCACTGCTGTGAACACAAAGCTGGTATCGAAAGACCCCCTGAACCAGAGTGATGCTCAAGCTGAGTGCATGCCGACCCCGACCAAGCGGCCCAAGCTTGCTTTTCTACAACAGGTAACAAACGCAGAGTTTAACAGGCTCGTAGCGTCGTTGAGTAGAGGTAATGTGCACATTTCTACAGTAGGATCGTCGTCTTTCAGAAACATACTCGGCAAAACACAGAGAGCTCCTCATTAGGATGGGGATTTATGCTGATATGTGGGCATATGTAAGATTTAACGTTATATTGTTAACTGGAAATTTTGCGTCAATGCATCTTATGTAAGTTTCCATTCGTCAATCATTCGGGCACAATCACAGTGATGACTCTAGGATGCAAAAGAGTAACGCAAAAGTAATGCAACGAGTGACTGTCCACAGGGAGTCATTAACACTGGACGTGTATGTGTGTGTGGGCACATTGCTTTACGCCACCCCTGCATGAGTCCTCAGTAGGGCCACACCTGTCCAAACAGTCTAGACACGCCCCTGCCCTGAAAGTGACCAATGAGACCAACCTGTGACGTGTAGTCTGTCCAAGCTGACCTCGATCTTGAGGAAGAGGCGACCCCGGCGCTCCGTGTGGTCGGTCCCACACAGGCTTGGCACGTTGACCACACACTGCTTGTGCACGTTCATGTCGCAGGCTGGAAAGAGACAGAGGAGAATGAAAAGAGGACGAATAAATAAATGAAGACTATTTTACACCTAAATATGCTATAAAACAGCTGTGTGCAGGAGCATGACTAATCACGTGCAGAAATAGCCAATCATATACAAGGATAAAGAGGAAGAGGATGATTCGGCCATTTTTACTATTAAAAGAATAATGTATATCTTTCTATCTTCAGACTTTATTCGTCTTAAAAATATATATATTTTTTTGTGATGTCTTTTAAGAGCCACTGTGTTACCTCATTCGGCGACAGACTGAGACTTAACAGACCAAGTTTGAGGGTTAAAATCTTCAACGTCACTTTTAGTCGTTTCATAAAAACCTGCCCTGGTTCCTAAACTTGGGGACATTTTCCATTGGACCGCTCACAGTGTACCCGCGTGAAGGCAAAGCTTTCAGGTGTGTCCTCTTACGAAAGCAGGACTGACCCAGTAACAGCTGCACGCGAAGCTGCAGACCCAACGTGGCAAAAGATTAGTGTGGAAGTGGATTCAGTACAAAACTGCTTTTCTCAGAGGTGTAGTTCAGCACTTAACATCAATAAGTCATCGCCACATTAATTAAGGATAATGAACGTAAGCAGATGAGGGCTCCATCCAGGAGCGGAGAGGCTGGGCTGGATATTTTATGAGACAAAGGGAGAAGAGTTCTGTTCTTTCTGTGTAAATATAGACTTACTAGGAAAAGACGACGCCAGGTTCCCTTAAATGAAGTGAAGTTTTCATAAAAATGACCCTGTAGTAATGCTAGAACACACACTTGCACAAAGTCAAACACCTGAGAGACCAAAGGGGAGATAATATATTCCTCCACGGTCCATTACTGCCCTCTTAACTTTCTCTCTAACCTCCTCCTCCTACTCTGAATCTTCTCTCCTCCTCCTCCTGACTTTCTGTCCTCCTCTACACAACCATCCATCTTTTCCTGCTCTCTCCCTCTCCCGCCCTCCTCCCTCCACTCGGGCGAGCTTGTCCGGCTAACACGCTGGGAGGAGAGAGAGGAGAGACACAAGAAATAGGGAAGCAGCTCGTGATGACGATTGGGCCCCCGCCCCGCATCAATTTGTTCTGGTACGCTCCCATTACCATCTGCGATGAGCCCGCCACCAGAGACCCGCAGATGGATGGACAGAGTAAGAGGAGGAGAGAGGGAGAGTGGGTGATGGATGGAGGAGACATGAAAAGGGGAAAGGGGACAGAGGAAGGAGACGAAGATGGAGGGACAAGTTTCGTCCAGGAAAATCAAGGGGAGGAATGTGTGGGAGTAAAGAGCGAGAAGTTGGGACGCAAAGAGGGAAGAAAGAGAAGATGAGGAGTTAAAAAAAAGGAAAATACAGTGAAGATGGGGTCAAACACTTAAAGCAAAAAGGGAAGAGCGGTTAGAGGAGTGTGGGTGGAAAGAATGGGAGCGCAGGGAGGACAGGCTGGGACAGGGGATTCTGCCTGGGCTGCAGATGTGGTTGTACAGTACCGGTCTATTCCCATCTGTTCTCATTAGGGCCGGCTCTACTAGCACAGCATATCTGACACAGGTGCACACACACACACATACAGGGCGACAGGGTGTGTGTACTCACTGTCACATTTCATCCCTTGGTGGATGAGGCCGTACAGCAGCGAGCCGCAGTGGTCGCAGAAGGTGGGACTGCCATATGAGTGGATCTTGAACTTGTGCTTGCTTCTGGGGTCCTGCCATTCAAAGAGAGAGAGAGAGAGAGAGAGAGATGTTAAAATGTGTTAAAACAAAGTATTGGACATTTTAAAAACTGGACTTGATGATGGTATCAGAGGAAAAGTTAAGGGTTCAAAGTTATTACAATTCACTGCAAGCTAAGAATGCAACACCTCAGATTAACACGGCAGAAAAGGTTGATTGTCGTACACTCAAAACAACTATCTATAACTATTGGAGAGCTCCAGCAACAGGTGAACCAGACAGAATCCTCAAACATGTTGTTAATGTTGTAAAACAGTCGCAGTTTGGATCAGATTTTGAAATGTTCTGTAGTTACACTGGTAAGAATGGATTGCGGCCATAAATTGCACATCATTTGCCCCCGCTATCTGGTCCGATTCACAAATCGCACTGATGATATTCAACCCCAAAGTTTTGTGCAGTTTTCTCTTGTTGTGTGTCTGACTGTGTAGAGGAGCTGTCTTCACCTCCACTCTCTCCTGCGCCCTCATGCTTCAACTGAGCTCCACACTGAAGAAACTCATCTCCATGCACAGATCGATGGTGAGCAGAGAGAGGAGAGAGCAACTCTTTTAACAGTTTATTTTAAAGTCCAGACTTGACAGGTGTTTTACTAGTTTCACTGTAACGCAGCTTCATTTCTCAAGCGAGCCTGCAACAGCAGCCTTTACAGATGTAATAATCACCCTTCATGCGTAACAGCTTCAGACCGAGTGTGCCCCGAACCGATTGACCTCCCGATTATAATAATAATGACGATATATTATTAACAGATTGTTTTTACAGACATTTTTCGTCATACAAAAGGTGGAATTGTTGTCATGATCACTGAGCTCTGAGCGTGGCAGCCCTCCCCCTACACTACGCTGCAGTTACCACCAGCCCTCTGCTTCTTTTTTGGGGAGTTTAATTTGCGTAGAAAGGAGCCAAATTTACCCCGAATATCTGCTTATTTAAACACGCGCAAACAGCACAGGAGCACAGAGACGCTGTTTGCTCCGCAGCCAATTTGGGGTGCATTTAACCATCTGCCTGTGCTTGAGGAACGAGGCGGAGTCTTTTGAACTCACTTGCACAGGTTTAGCAAGGCAAGGCACGGCAAGTTTATTTACGTAGCACATTTCAGCAACAAGTGCTTTGCACAGAACAACAAAAGCAAAGACACACATCATAAAACAAGACATTAAAAAGCAAAGTGAAGATAAAATAAGCTACAACAGAAGCCAAAATATAAAAAAATAAGACAGTGTAGATATACATATTTTGAATAGGGCGTATGCGCGTTTAGTTATTGTATCTCATTTGGCGGCTGCCGGCCGGTCCTCCCTCCCTGAATACTGGATCGATTTCAATAATTGTTGTCTCCACTAGTCACTTACACACAAACACATGGGAAAATAGGGTCTAGGTTGAAAAATCCCGAAGTTATCCTTTAAATTCTTGTAACGTTAAAACTTAAACTAAGACAAAACGTTTTAACTGCAACATCCTGAGGATCTTTATATTCTCACTGCAACTTTCAAGGTTCAAGGTCCCTTTATTATCCCCGAGGGGCAATTTACTGCACAGCCAGCAGTGACCACACAACAATCAACACAGCAATACCGCACAAACAACAATAAATAAGTAGTATAAACATACCATAACAACCACAGTAAGTACAAATCTATGTTGTTTGACCATTTAAAAAGCCGATGGCAGCAGGGACAAAGGAGTGTGTGTGTCTGTTGGTCCTGCATCTTGGCATAATGTGCCTGCGGCCTGACGGACGCAGCAAGAACTCACCGGCCAAGGCGTGGCTCGGATCAGCTGAAACCGAACGGGCCTTTCTTAGAGTTCTGATGCACACTTTTACAATACCCTGTATGTTTTTGTTTTAGAGGGAAAGTGAGCCGCACCAGCAGGGAAAAGAAAAGGTAAGAACAGATTCAATAAAACATCTACGTAAAAGTGCTGTCAACATTAAAACTTCGAAGTTTCCTATAAAAATACATACGCTGATGTGCTTTCTCACACACAGCATCAACATGGAAATCAAAGGACAGCTTGTCATCAAGGTTGGTCCCGAGGTTCTCCCTAAAATCTTTTGTTTTGGACACATTAATGTCCAAAAAGGACGACCTGCACCAGTCAGTGAATCCCCCCCCTACAGGACCATGACCAGGGTCAACACTGCTGGACACAATAACCGAATCATCCACAGATTTAATAACATGAGGCCCCGCATGTTGGCTTCGGCACTCATTTGTGTACAGGACAAACGTTTTCGGAGAACGTTCTCCTACTATTAAAAACATTGCACGTAACATTCTCAGAACAAAACATTTATCGCTGGGTACCCCCATCCCCTCAAGAGGCTTTGCCTTACGCCAGGCTGCCATTGTAAATAAGACTTTGTTCTTAATGCCCGGTTTAATAAAGGTTAAATAAAAAAATAATAAAAAATTCCCAAACTTCTAAAGGTCCTATTTTATAATATTTTGTAACGCAGGCAAGAAACTTTCCTGGACACACTTCACATTTCGTTGCGTCTAACAGGCAAAAACTAAAATAAATCCCTTCTTAAGGTCACAAAGCCCTCAGATGAATAGTCAGGAGGCAGTTTACGTTTAAGAGGACCCTCTTCAGGCTTTACTGTAATATGTCATGGTTGTAGTTTTTGTTACTTTTATTTTGGTGTTTTTTGTGTGTTGGTTTTTTCTGCTTTGTTTTCCTCTTCCTCAGTTTGCGGTGGTGTGGCAGGGGGCGTGGCTGACCTACTTTCTGCACACACCTGATTCTCATCACCAGCAATCAACTCCTCTATAAAAGCTCGGTCCTCACTCCACTTCCTTGCCAGATAATTCCGTCCTGTTCGGTAGAGCTTCTGCTTCTAGTGTTGTTTCACATTCGTAAGTTTTTTTCAGTGTGGTTTTTTATAAGTATTTTCCTAATATCAATTCTCTCGTGTTTTTTCCGAGTGTGTGCCTCACTGCCGCTGAAGAGTGTTTTTGTGTTGCTGCATGCTCCTGCTTTTCCTGGTCAGCACGTCTCCTGCCACACCACCTGGAGTTTTTGTTTGCTACATGTGCTCAGTGATATTTTTGTATATTTTTGTCTCACATTAATTAAAAGACTGTTCCTAAACCTGCTACTGTGTCTGTGTCCAACTTTGGGTCCAACTAGTTAAAAACGTGTCAAATATTTGAATAAAAGTAAAGGCGAGACTTTTTATTCAGGGAATATAAAATGACTTCATCTGTTGATCACTGTGTTTAATGTCTCCCTTTGAGATTAACGGAATAAATCATTTCTAAAAAGCATCCAAACAGATTTTTCTTCGTAAACATCGCTTTGGTTCTACATATACACCTGCTGGTGCGACTTGGACACATCCTCAGTGATGAGTCCAGGGGTCATTGGGTGTTTCGGGTCCCCCAGCCGGGGGTGATCAGTCCTCGACTTATGTCCAAGTGCTGCACTTATCCTCCGGATCCACAGCCACCGTGAGGCCTTTCCTGCGTCCTCCAGGATGGTTTTTGCGGCTCTACAGTCCTTTCACTCTCAGGAGTTTCAGTGTCTTTGGAGTGAGCGACCAGCCAAGCCCCGGCACCCAACCTCAACAGGCTCACAGCGGGCTCTCCCTTTGCTCCAGCATCCTGATACAAGCTCTGCATATTTGGCCCTTTTGCGCTCGTCAGCGTCTTTAATCCTGTCCTCCCAGGGGACATTCAGCTCATGACCGCTTGCTTTGTGTGCGCTGATGTTAACACCATATCTGGGTGAATTTTGTACGTATGGGATGGCTATGAGTAATCTGCATCGTAACCATCATATTATTAGTGGATGAGACTGACTCAAAGAGAGAAGGAAAAAGCATCCAGATGGAAATGTCAGGCCGTTATCGCTACGTGGGCATGTGTAAGGTTGGAGTGTTTTCATGCTTGGTGTCAGTTCGCTCCATCTTGTCATCCTGGAAGCTTTCCCGGCATCCTCCCCGTTTCAGTCTTCAGATGTAATTAAAGCAGAATAACACGCCGTACAGTCATCGTGTGGTGCCAGCAGCAGCGTAACTGAGCAACTGTTGTTCTTGGACAGAACATCTGGCACTGAGGCTGGGCGAAGACGGAGCTGGTGAACGACCGGGGATTGTTACTCTGATAAAATGCAAAGGAGTCTTATCAGAGAGAAAACAGATGACACGACAAAACAAATAATGTGTCCATGATGGAGGTAACTTTTCTGCAAATCTGTATGCACTTCCATTGAGAAAAAGTTTGACAGAGCAATAAAGAAATGTAGTGACATGTATTTATGCCCTGCATGGTGATGCGGTGGTGGCCCATCAGCGGTTAAATCAGCGGCCCATGTGCAGAGGCTACAGTCTTTGATGCAGCAGCCCCGGGTTTGACTCCCAACCTCAGCCCTTTGGATCGTGTTGGAAAGGGGGGATGACATGCGGCACTGTCCTTTACCCTATAAATAAAAGGCATAAAAGGCCCAAAAATAATCTTTAAAAAATCCCCAAAACTACGTCTTCTTAGAGCAAGAATGTTCCTGTTTGTATCCGGGTTCTGCCGGTGATGGCCTTTTTGTTTGTGGAGTCTGCATGCGTGGGTTCCCTGCGGGTACTCCGGCTTCCTCTGACAGTCCAAACACATGCTCGTTAGGTTCACTGGTGACTCTAAAATTGCCCGTAGGTGTGAATGTGAGTGTGAAAGGTTGTCTCTATGTGTCAGCCCTGTGATTGACGGGCGATCAGTCCAGGATGTACCCCGCCTCTCGGCCAATGACAGCTGGGATAGACTCCAGCCCCCCAGGGACCCTGAACAGTTTAAGCGGTGTAGATAACGGAGGGATGAATGTATTAAGACAATTTAAAAAAACTTTGCAGACACAGGTTTGGTGTTGAATGTAAAAGTTCATTTTTTTGTGTTGAATTCCAAAAGTTTTTCTTGTCAGGCTGAATCTGGTGGGCGGGACCTACGCTCAGAGATGTAAGACAGCTCGGCCTTGATCCGAGTGACACCATGGCAACAGTGGAAACAAAAGTTGCAAACAAGCTTTTTAAGTGCATAAATTACATTTCTTTATCATGGGGGCTGCACGGTGGCTGTCGCCTCACAGCTAGAAGCTTCCTGGTTCGGATGTAGGGGGCCTTTCTCTGTGGAGTTCTATGTTCTCCACGTGGGTACTCCGGCTTCCTCTCAGTTCAATGACATGCTCGTTAGGTTCACTGGTGACTCTAAATTGCCCGTCGGCGTGAATGTGAGTGTGAAAGGTTGTCTATGTGTCAGCCCTGTGATTGACTAGCGACCTGTCCAGGGTGCGCTCCGCCTCTCGCCCACTGGGGGATAGGCTCCAGTCCCACCTCCCGCGACCCTGAACAAGATAAATGGTAAATGGACTGTACTTATGTAGCACTTTTCTAGTCTTGCGACCAATCTAAGCTGCTTTTACACTACATGTCTCATTCACCCATTCACACACTGACACACAAGTGCCATTCTCCAATCAGATATACGCCCATTCATACCCGATGGCTCTGCCACCAGGAGCAGTTTGGGGGTCAGTGTTTGCTCAAGGACACTTCGACATGTGACTGTAGCCGTCCGGGAGACGACCGACACCTGAGCCACAGCCGCCCCTAAGCAGTGTAGATGATGGATGGATGAATTTCCTGATCATTTATGTATTTTACATGCAATAGGAGTGTTGCTGGTGTTGTTCGGTAATGTATTTTATGATTGCAGTGTGCTAAATTTTGCTCTTTAACCTGTTTGTTTGCATAACACCCATGTACAAAAATCACCTTATATCCATTTTACAATTTACAGCGGGGTTTGTCAGGTCTCATTAGTTGGATTGATTCATATTTTCCAGTCGGTGTTGTGATAGCTGAGGTTTGCTCATTTCCACTTCCGCTACACAAAACAAACATGGCTGTAATTAAAGCCCTGCAAACGAGGGTGGATAAACCCCCATCAGAGCTGCATCCATCATGCTGAAATGTGTCAGAATGGCTGCATGTGTAATTATACAGGCCACTGACTGAGTAAGTGGGCCCACGTCGCTGAAAGGTGTGCGTTTTTTTCCCCCCACAAACACGTTAAATCAAGCAAACAACGTGAAGGAGAGTGACATGCAGGGAGACGTAGAGGGAGAGTCTGTGTGTGAAGGAGGAGGGAGTCTTTGTGTGTGATTGACAGGGGAGTGAGTCAGTGGCGCGAGGGTCCTGGAAAAGTCTAATTAGCATGTTCTCGTTTTGGTAAGCTCGCCTATTTTTAGCTCCTGTCCTCCGGCCTTTCCTGGAGGCTTTTCTTGAGAAAAAAATCAGATGGTGTCACGGTCATGCCCCTCGTGTCCCGAGTCTGCTCTCCTGGGTCTCCCTGCTTCTGCAAACCATTTTCGCCTCCTTCCTGCATGATAACTCATTCTTTTCAGCTTTTTAAAGTCAGGAACATTTGGTTTATCTTAAAAGGAACTTGCTGAGTGGATTACAGACACCAGGGACTCGGGCAGAATCAGAGGGGATATTATCTCCATGCTCTCTATTACTTTCTTTTTCTTTGACTTTATCAGACGTCTTCCTCAATCCCTTCAGCTCTAAATATCTGGACAGTGAGCCGTGGATGCTTCTCCTTGTTAACCCAAGCCCTCTCTGTCTCCCTTTATATGTTTTCACTCTTTAACTCTGTCATTGTCTCCTCGTCTGCGCTCTCCGCCTCCAGGGAGTCATGGGTAAAATTAAGATGGCAGGGTTTCCTCACAGTCATCCTAAGCGACTCAGTGCAGCCCGTTGCACGAAGAGGCTGGGTGTGAAGACAAAATCTGCTCAGCGCTGTGGGCTTCTGCATGTCTGTGAGAGTGTGTGGATGTGTGCATGCCTGCATGAATGCGTGCATTTATTCCGCCCTCAAGGCCATCTCACAGCCTTGTGTTGGTGCAGAAAGCCGGAAAAGTGCAGACGCATGAAACAACCAAAGCAGAGACACAAACACAAAGCTCTCCCCTCTCTCTGTCTCACCTCCTCTGACTCCGTCTCCCTGCTCTCATAGCATCAAAACAATTTGACGTACAAACAGTGCAGAAGTGGAAGATACAACCTCCAAAACAACATGCAGCTGAACTAAAAGCTCTCCTACTGCAGGTTTCTTAAAGGTAAAGCTAACTACAGGGACATTGTATTGGACTGCAATGACCTGCAGTTATTGCAGTGCAATACCCCAAAATCTAATAAAGTACCTTTTTATGAGAAATAAAGTGCTGCCAGAATAAGTCCTAAAACCTGGATGTATTTCCTCTTTTCTGTCTCTCTTTTCTGTGTTGCAGGTCCCTGGTAGGCGGAGCTTCTGTGCACCTGGGAGTACCTGGCCAGTCTCCCTAGGTGGCCTTCATCTCGCTCTCCATGCTCCGGGCATCATGTTATTGTTTGGTTAGCTTCGGCCGTCTTTGTAGTTTAGTTTCCGACCATGCAACACTTTACACGCACCCTGTTACCACTGTCTAACACACCCCATAACCTCTGTACAATCTTAAACCAACGTGTAATTCAAATTTACGTAATTGAGTTAAAACAAAGCGTGTATCTCAGGAGCCAGGTCATGATTAACTGGGGGCTCGTGCGTGAAAAGGTATTTACTAGCAAATGGGACATAAAACATCATCACACAAAACACGGACAAGATTACTGTGTTACTATGTCATTTAAATAAATGTTAGGTCTCTATCCATCGCCAAATGAGGTAACACAATGGTAATTGAGCCTGTGGCCCACTGATGAAAGACTTTGCATTTGCAGTATTACAGACTAGCTGTCTGGTGACAAAAAAATCACAAGTGGCGCCCAATTAGTGACACGTTTTCCATCACCCAGCAGTGGTTGGTCTGCCAGAGAGGGTAGGCGGAGCTAAGCGGCTGCTTTTCCGGTCTCTGCAAGTGTTGCGAGTAAACAGTAATCTACTATGGCTGAACAAACAAAGAAAAGATGGATGACTACAGATACAACTTCAACAATAAGTGAAAATCCAAAGAAAAAGTTACAACTGGAGCCAACCGTGGACGTCACACATGCAACACTGTCTGGATATCTGGGAAGTGTGCTCCCACAATTATTTATCACCAGAGGGTGGCGCCAAAGACACGAAACTGAGATCTTCAAGATTATAACTTTAACTTTTGCTTCTGGCATCTGCAAATCTTAAATTTGAGGTTCAGTTGTGAAAATGATCTTGTCGAACAAAACATTTAAATATCATAAAGGCTTGTTTGCGTCCAGGATAATTCTATGCAATAATTTAAAGGCCAATAAAAGCGTCTTTTTGTCAACAGAACCAGGGTGATACTAACGTCTGGGTTGGCATCCCTGCAGCACCCATGCTCAGAATTAAGCACTGCACAGAGCACACTTCATAACCCAGCGTAGGTTACGAATCATGAAATACATACTGTAATGTTTCTCGCTAACGGCATTAGCAACAGTCTACTTGCAGATTGCAGCCTAAAAAAGAACATCGCTCCGTTTTACTTGTTTTCTGTGTGAGTTCAGTGGCCTTTTGTTCCCGGCTGGCAGAACCCTAAGCACTTTCAAAAAGCTCACAATAAAAGGCAGCGAGTTGAGCTTGTTTCTTCCTTTGTTGTGATTAGGCATCAGAGGGAATAATATGCAGAATATTTCAATGTGCAAACACTTGAAGAGGCAGAACTCTTGGCTGCTTTCATGAAGGCCCACGCTGCCACATTGAAATCAAGCAAATGAACTGTTGTAGATGCGTTTGATTTCTTCCAGCAGAGCAGTGGGGGAGGGGGCGCAAGGTGTCAGTAAGGAGCACAAGGCTAAGATGTCCTACAGGAACACGCTGAAGGGAAGACAAACAACGAACATGTAAGGTCCAAAACAGACATGTCGTGGAGCTGTTAAAATTACAGATACATCAAACATCTAAACGTGGATTGGGGTTTAGAAACAGCGCTGTCCTCTCAGCCATTTAAAACCTGGACATCCTGCTGTTCTGGGGAAAGATGCTGGCAGACACAAACAGGCAGAGCTGCTGAGGCAAAACCAGGAGGGAAGTTGGTTCCAGTGAGGCGAGATGATGCCGCTGCCGAACTCCTCGGAGCGTAACGAGGGCCACATCAAGCAGAAGAGGAGGAAGGAGTCGAAGATGAGAGCGGAGCAGCAGTGAGTCAAACAGGCTTGTTAATTATAGTCAGGCAGTGACGGGCAGCCCGCCACAAGAGGTTAACATTTACTAATTACTGATTAGATAGATCCGTAAAAAGTGAAGGGGGGAGTAAAGAGGCTGATGAGATTCATGTCGGGGGTTAATTAGTCAACAGGCGACCCTTCAGAGCTGCCTTCACACCTACATACAAATTTTAGTTGAGGGCTACAAAGTGAGAGAGTTCAGAGGAGCTTGATGTGGAGCGTCCTGCCTCCGAAAATGTCTCTATAGCCGCTTTCCCACTGGTCAAAAAACCTGCTAACACACGGCTGTTTTGCATCACTACAAAACTACTAATCTCCGCCCCCTTTTGGTAACTTCAGTCAGGACGAGGATATATGCTGTATCGATATTTTGTCACACCCCTACGACACAATGTCCCACGAACTTTATCGCAAGCTCTGACCAAATATCACAAATGAAGCTTTACTGTGTTCATGCAGGACACGGAAGTCATCCGCCCCAGCTGTAATCAGCTGTCAGCCTGCTGATTGGATCATTGTTTCTAATCAGTAACACACACCGCTTCTCCCAACAAGACGGCCCCTTTAAATGCAACTTCCTTCTCACTCATTCCTGCTCCACCGCTGCTGCACACACACTGCTGCTGCTGCTGCTGCTGCTGGCAATGCTTTGCCTCCACCACCCCAGCCTCCTCCTTTCTAGTCTGAAGCCTGTTTTGATCGTTGCTTGTGTTGTATAAACTCTCAGATGTACGTCGCTTTGGATAAAAGCATCATTGTAACATTGTAAGCCTTTTGCCCACTCTGGTTTTTGCATTGCGCTCCCTGGAAGGCCGTAGCATGCTGCTCGGCTAACCCAGGGAGCAAGTTTCAACTTTCAACCTCAGTCCTATCATGCTATTACGGGGAGCTAATGCCATTATGGTAGGAAAAAAAAGCAATTTGGCTCTGTGCCTTTGGAGGACACTATCCGCTTCTCCAATGGGCCTGGGAAAACCTCCGCCAGACTATGTAAAACGTGTCATCTGGCGGTGAGGTGGCTTGTAACGCTGCCTGCTCTCCTGTTTTCCCTTCCAGACCTTCCACATTTATAACTGAGTCACGTCTCGTTCAAAATCGTCAGGTTTGAAATGTAGACTGCAGACTTGAAGATTTTTTAGACGAACCACCGGTATATTCCCGTCGTATTTCAGATTCTGTACCGCTTTGAGCCGTTGCCTGCAGCGAAGCGTAGTATTTCACTCCAGCGTCCCTCGCTGGGCCGTTCCTTTCAGAGGGAGGGGCGCAATGCACGCTGGGTGTTGTAGGAATGTAGAATGGGCGAAACCACGAGCTGTTTGTACGACTTTCTCCACAGCTATGGCGCCAATTTCAAGTATTATTGCTTCTATCAATTACAGAGAACACCAGCTTTGACTGACAGTGGCTTTGGAGCACTGACAGGAGCACCGAGTTCTGCTTCAGGCACACCTGTTGCTGGTCAGTTTCTGCTCCTTCTCAGCTGTGATTGGTCGGGCTCTGACACAACTTCCTGGAGCCACAAGTCCTTATTTGTTTGTTTTATTCGACCAGAAGTCTAAAAACTAAAAATTAATTAATTTACTGTCAGATTTGAAAAAAACACAAGCAGAAAAAACAAAGATGTAACATTTTTGCATTTATCAACCTGCAAGTCGTTTGAGCATCCAAGCAGGTTCAAAATGTTCAGGAGAGAAAAACTCCATCACTTCATCCTCTTCTTCTACTTAAAATCTAGCATGAAACAAACCCCCAGAGTGGAGCGCTGATGTGGTATTAAGATTGATTTCAGTATAGCGCTAACAGTTAATGTTTTCCCCTCTTTGCTGTTTGACCAAACAAACACACGCAAACACATAACAGCAAAGTGTCCCCAGACATCACGGCGAGGAATCCAATCAGCAAACACTGAAACAACAATTACATTTAAAGACTGAAATCACATTGTGGGCTTTTGCCTCCGTGTGTGTGTGTGTGTGTGTGTGTGTGTGTGTTGGGCTGAGGGGCTTGGGGGTGCAAAGTGAACAACTGTACAGTTGCTATGGTGATAATGGGTTAGAGCAAACTCATTGAAAGTCAGCAGGGAGAAACAAACAGTCAAGAGAAGGAGGAAAACAAGTAGAGAGTCATTTACCCTGTGATTTTAACACCTAATGATATCAAGTGTGTGCACGGCCTTTATGCATGACCATGAAATCACTGCAACGGCTAAAGAAAACACAATGAAGACATGAAGTCCACGGAGCGATCTCGGCTCATATGATGATGAAATGTTCCCTCTCCTCAAGGCTGAAGCTCAGCTGCTCTGCTGAAAGAAAAAAAAAGCATGCATGGTCGTTTTTAGCCGAGGGGATTCTCAGTTTTTCTCTCCTGGTTTTGTGACCGCACAACAACAACAACAACAACACACACACACACACCGCCCCCGGCCTTGACTGAACAGTCTGACCTGCAGGGTGAAGGCCGAACATTGTGTATCGCACTCGATGACCGGTTGAAAAAAGAGTGCGTCTGCATGTGTGAATCTGCCTGTCAGTATCAGGGAGAGGACTGTGCGCCGTTTGTGGGCAGAAAGGTTGCTAGCGTTGTGGCGGACGCAGAGAGAAGGTGAAAAACAAATGGAGGCATCGATGGAGGACAAAAGATGTGGAGACAAAAAAATGACACACGGACAGAACGGGAGATGCGTGTCAGTGAAAAGGCTCGGCAGTGTGTGTGTGTGTGTGTGTGTGTGTTTGTGGGTGTGCAGGTGGGTGGCATCAAAGCTGTCAGCCAGCCACCGTGGGCCTCTCTGAACACGCTCCTGTCCACAATGTTCAGACGAACTCTGTCAATTATACAGAGGGAGGACTGACAGCTTCACCTGCTAAACCTGCTGCCATCACCGGGCCTGTGTGTGTGTGTGTGTGTGTGTGTGTGTGTGAGAGAGAGATGCTCTGCTGGTAGAAATACAGCAACTTTAGGGATGTATTTTAATCTTAAAAGACTCCATTAGAAGCAGTGAAAAGATGAAAAGTCATGACGGCTATTATTTTTCTTTCGATGCAAGCAGAAACTTCACAGATACTTCACACACAATGGCCTGAAACTGTATGACTAACACTGATGTCTTGTAAGAAGTGCACTCAAAGATGGCGCCCAGTCAGCAACAAAAAAATCGTCTTGCTTCCAGGTTTGCTGGTCGTCAACATACATGGTTTCTTCTCCGTGGTCCAGAACATGACACTGGATTTACGTAACAAAATCTAGTTTATCTTGTTTAAAGTTGGAGCTGAGTGGTCGACAGTTTTAAAATGCTTCGTGTGCTGCAAGCATTTTTATTTTTGCTGCAGTTCCCTGAGCAGCCACTGGGACGAATTCAAAATCAGAGGAGGCACCTAACCTGCTTTCTTGACACATCAGTGGACGAACCCCCACAGGAAGTGGCTCGACACATTCAAGTGGCTTCAGAAGTGAAGAGTCTTTTGGGGCGCTGGTTTAGCTCAGTGAGTAGAGCAGGCGCCCCACATACAGACTACAGTCGGCTGAAGGCTTGACTCCCGCACTCGGCCCTATCTCCTCCCCATATTTCCTCTCTCTCTTCAGCTGTCCAATAAATAAAGGTGAAAATGGCCCAAGAAATAATCTTTAAAAGAAAAGAAGAAGCGATTTAGCTCAGCGGTTAAACCATGTGTCCCATGTACAGTCCTCAATGCGGCGGCCCCAGGGCTCAACTCCCACCCGCATGTCGTCCCTACTCTCTCGTCCCCTGTTTCCGTCACTATCCACTGTCCTCTCTTTCTAATAAAAGGTAAGGTTAAAAAAAAAAAAGTTTTACTAGAAGTTCGTAAAGACAGTCAGCATTAAAATGTTAATCCCAAAGAGAAGAAAGAAGATTTCGTTCTCGTTGGCGGCACCTTTGGTGATAATCGGTGATCGCGGGAGCACACTTCCCAGATATCCAGACAGTGTTGCATGTGTGACGTCCACGGTTGGCTCCGGTTGTAACTCTTGATTTTCCTGGTTGACGGTCGCTTTCCTTTTCAGACTGTTTGCTTCATCTGAGCGTCGAGTTTGTTTCTTTTTCTTTGGATTTTCACTTCTTGTTGAAGTTGTATCTGTAGTCATCCATCTTTTCTTTGTTTGTTCAGCCATAGTAGATTACTGTTTACTCGCAACACTTGCAGAGACCAGAAAAGCAGCCGCTTAGCTCCGCCTACCCTCTCTGGCAGACCAACCACTGCTGGCTGATGGAAAACGCGTCACTAACTGGGCGCCGCTTGTGATTTTTTCCATGAATGACGCCACAGACACCCAGTCTGTAATACTGCAAATGCAAAGGCTTTCATCAGTGGGCCATAGGCTCAATCACCATTGTGTTACCCTATTTAGTGACTTAACAGACATTTATTTACATGAAAATCTTCAAGATTATCACTTTAAATTATTACAAAAACAATTATTTAGTTTATGTCCTTTTAAAATAAATAAAGTGGAGCATATTTTCTCAAATCCCAGAGACGTGTAGCTGAAAGTGCACTGTGCACTGTGTGGACACTCAAACCTATCTGAATGATGGCGCATTTGCATTCATTGAGTGTTTAGAACTGAGACAAATGTTTTCCTAACCTGTGCCTGGCTAACGTCACAGGTTTTCTGGAGGTTCACCGTGTGTGCTAAATTTCACCACATCTAAAAGGCTCTAGTTTAAAGAACATCACGCACCAGCTCAAGTCCTCTTATACCAAATAGAAAAACGATCAACAAACCATCAAGAACACACTGAGCCATTCAAACACCGACCCTGACAGCCATCCAAAGCTGGAGGTGAAAAGCGGCTTCGAATGATCCATCGTGTCCCTGGTGGGAACTCCTCTATCTTGTGACACTGATACAAACAATAATGAAGCCGTGACTCAGAAGAAAAGAAAAGAAGACAGAGGATGGAGGGCGGAAGGACTGACAGGAGATGCATCAACAGAAGGGCAAGAAAAAGGAGCAAAAAAAAAAGCTTGTTAGCAGGTGCCACTACTGTTTTAAAAACAGCACGATGACCTGCTTATTATCACGTCATCTCTTTTATTATCGCTCAGCTAACGTTTCACACACGGGAGAAGACTTGTAATGACATCTACGACTGTGTTTGGTTGTCTTTAGATTCATCAGCGTCTTCACAATAGGGCTGTCAAGGGAGAAACTGGCACCTGTATTGACAATCCATCACTGATTTAATTAGTGGGAAGACATCTCACTCTGTGTGTCTCTCTGTCTCTCCACCTGCAGACGCCTGTCAGTGTTTAATGGGCCATTGCCTTCAAATGAGCCCACTGCAGCCTCGTTATGTGCAAGACAGATTTGTAGCCCGTAAAGAAGGCAGCAAACGCAACATGAGAACTAAACGCATGCTGTGAGGTTGTTTTTAAGCACTTTCTTCAGTAATATTGTGATGTTTTAACGCTCGCTTATGTTGCATAAAGAGAAGGTGTGTGTGTAGTATGTGCGTCTACGGCCTGCCCGCTGTCTTGTATCATGCTATGTGTTGTGTGCCTCCTCTGATTGTACGCCGTACTCGCCTCGTCAGTGAATTAAACATCAAAAGGCATCAAGATATCAAACACGCCGCTCTCATACATGCAAATATGTGCCGCAACACACACACACACACATATGGAGACTCGCAGGATATGATCGAGCTCATTAGCGAGAAACGGCACAGAGGCAGAGTCAGCATTCTCCATGCGCGCTCTCTGGATTAAGGGATCCAGAGATTTTCGATAATGAGATATGAAGTCGATTATGGAGATGATGCCGTGCGCACCAGTTAGAAGAGAAGAAGTAACTCTCGTGGGTATTTGAGGGAGTGATGTGGCTTCAAATACACTGTTACGCAACAGTTAGTGATCATACTTTACTGTCAAAGAGAGACGACAAACACGAGACACGACAAGAAAAAGATTTCCATTACGAGTAAAAGACCTCCGATCAAAATGCAACAGGAGCGTTATCAGAGAAATGAACACGTAGAAGTACTACTTTGGAAGAATTGCATCGTGCGTGTTTATAATAGATTATTAGATTGATTATAAATCACAAAGATGGATGATCAATGGGAGAAAAAGAAGGAAAACAGTTCTGCTACACAAATTTACAAAGTTCTTTTGGATGCTTTTTTAATATTAGCTTCTATTTTAATAGAAATGATTTCACCTCTTTGGGCCTAAAACAGTTTTTTAAATAAGAAGGCAGAGAAGCAGAGAAATACTTCGCACATCTATTTCATAAGATAGATCATAGACTGTATAAAAAGATGGGACGACATGACAGCTACCTCTCTATCGCCCCCCTGCTGGACGGCTGCAGTATAGGTCATAAAGCCCGCCTCCTCCATGTTAAAGGAGCAGTTCACCCCACTGTCAGTCAAAGCTGGTGTTCTCTGTAATCGATACAAGCAATAATATTTGAAATTGGCGCCATAGCTGTGGAGAAAGTTGTACAAACAGCTCGTGGTTTCGCCCATTCTATATTCCTACAACACCCAGCGTGCATTGCTCCCCTCCCTCTGAAAGGAACGGCTCAGCGAGAGACGCCGGAGTTGAATACTACTGTTTTCCAGTTAAGGACATTGATCGCTCCAGGCAACGGCTCAGAGCGGTACAGAATCCGAAATACAATGAGAATATACCGGTGATCACAAGCGCATGATGGCAGCGCCTGTCATGCGGGTATTATGGCTTCAGTTTTGTACAATGAGAGCAGATGGAATCATCTATACAGTCATTGAGATAGAGTAAGAAGTGCACGGAGTGAGTGCATAGAGAGAACTCCTGCACACTGACAAAAATGCATTTATTCACTTGCACAGTTTCGGTACTCGACCTTCATTAGGTTTTGCCTGATGAAGGTCTGAAAGTTACTCACAGGTGCTTTAACAACAGTATAAGCTTTGTCAGCGCTATGGGCAATTTTGGGCAGTGAAATTTATTCCTAGATGTATTAATTTCTGTTCCTTCAGAGTTACGACTGGGGTTCATTTTCTGTAAGCAAAAATGTCCTGAAAAGTGTTTAAGCTGAGCAAGGTCTTACAAAAATGAAAGCCATTATTTTACATCAATACTCGTGTTAAAGCTGCAAGTTCGGCTACTCAGTCTAGTTGTAAAATAAGAGTGGTGGTGCGAGATTTTCCTGGGAAATAAAGATGAGAAGAAGCAGAAACTTGGCCCAAAACAGAAATACTCACTGACACAAACACACACGGAGTACAGAGTAAAAATTAAACGGAGCTGACACAGGTGTCGGCCCCTCTCTCCCTCTCTGATGCGCCACGATGAACAGCAGAGGTGAGATCCTGTGCTCAGATGCATTAACACTGCACCTCTGAACACCGCACACGCTTTCATCACAACCCAACTTTCATCATCAAACGCAGCGTTTAATTAGACCGACTAGAATGTGAGCTTTTATGTGTGCGGAGCTCTCTCCGACATGTGCTGCAGCTCAGGCTTTTGTTGCCTTACTCACAAAGGCCAAACGGGGGGCTTTCAACCTGCAAAAGTATCTCCACTTCCTGGGTGCACCGCCATCTGACTGGAGGTCTCTGTGGCTGCAGTTGTCGGGCTCCATTAGGAGACAGCAGTGGTGATGGCTCCATGTCTACTCAGCTGTAATTGAGCTAAATGGTTGTGAGAGAGGCTGAGCTGTTCAGAGGACAGTTGACTTTGTTGAGAGGTGTTGGAGGATCCCACTTATGGTAACATGAATCCAGGCCTGCTGCTGTGCTCATGCAGGGTCAGCACAAATAGATGCATACTATGAAAACACTGGTTCCATCTTTTACACACAGAAGTAAACAGAAAGCGTTCAATTGAAGCTTCACAAAAGCTGAGCTGAAGGCAGTTGTGACACTTTTAACTTTGTGTTCTGCTTTTTATTTGTTAATTAGACAGGCAGTAGGTTAAAGCTGAATTATTGAGCATGTTTACGTCTCTGAGCTGCTCAGGCTGTCTCTTTTCCCATAAATAGTTGATGGCTGTTAAACTATACTGAGCAGTGAATTTACTTTATATAGAAAATGTGCATGAAGGAAAACAATGTCCTGAACGGCACTTTGTCGATTCCATAATATTCTTCAGCTTGTTGTCTCTTCTACAAACCGCAGACACAAACATCTGATACGACACCTGCACGCTGCAGGCGCAAGCTGTGTCCCAATCCACATGCTGCAGCCTTCGAAGGAGGCAGTCCACGGAGGATGCTCCAATCATAGCCTGCGTAGACGTTAAAGCCGAACTGAAATGAGACGGTCTGGTCTACCCTTGCGTCACCAAACGCCGCTCCTGTCACCTAGCAACAGGTAGCTAGCGGGCTAACTAGCTAGCATAACTAACGTCGCGCAACGTAACCTATTATTTTAAAGATAATTTGCAAGAACACTTGCTATTCGACTGAGTTGAAAACTTTTACATTTTAAAGTGTATTCCTCCGTTTAAAAGTCCACCATTTTGTTTGAATTACCCGCAACGCATCCCGGGTTACGATGGGCCGTGAGGGATGCACCCGATGGATTCTTCGCAGCCGGGGAAACGGAGGACGCATTTGTCGGACGCATCTGAAGGAGCCTTCGAACTGGGACAGCCTTCGACGTGCTTCTGTGACGCAATCAGCCTTCAAATACGGCCTTCGATTAAAAGCGAGCCTCGTTAAAAGAGACTAGCACTGACTGTCGGTAAAAGCAGGAAACAGTTCATCAGATCGCTTCCTCCTTTGCTCATGATGGACATAAGTCATAACTCATATGACCACAAGCCACGTATCATTTTCAAACATCTCCCTTTTTCTGGGAGGACAGCCCTGACGAAATATTCTACACAACATTTATAACTCTATAAGGCTGGAGAAGTGGACTTGGGAACCAGATGGTTGTCACATCCCTGGACGGGCAGAATACATCTGATTGGGGAAAGAGCAGCCTCATATGTTGGCACTGAGCCATCTGCTGGAGCTGCTTGTGGCCGTCAGATTAGACTGTGGTTGCACAGGGAAGAAGAGAACATTTCTTAAGAACAATCTTAAATACTGAATCAATTACAGAACAAATAAGTATATAAAAGGTGGCTTGAGGATCAGTGCCACTTCATAATTTTCTCTCTTATCAGAAGCTATAAACATGTCCAATTAGTAAAACATCATAGTGAGGAATTAAGTGAATATAAAAACACCACATTATGCACAAAAGGGACAACAACAACACGACCTTTAGCGAGCAGGCAGAGCTAAAAATAATGAGGCAGACATGCAGAGAATAAATGTTGGCTAAGAATAACCGGAAAGTGTTCATTCTCACTTTTCATGTTTGCTGCCGACACTTCCATGTGAGCTAAACCCTCGCTGTGAATAAATACACATGTTGTTTAACTGGAAAGTCTGATTCTCACACGGGGGAGGCAAGCGAGCAACCAGCAAAACCTCCCAGGTCACCTGCTTTCCCACAGTGCTTTGCAGCAACCCTAATTTACCCCCGCTGTGTTAAAGCTTTGACTCACACGAGAACCGGACAAGTGGCTGTTAACATACCTGCACGTTAATCACTGCGACGCGGAAACCAAGGAGGACAGGCCCCCAGTGGCCCCTCTCGCTTACACAGAAACTATATTTAACCGATGCTTAATACAAACACTGAAAACAAGAAGGTGCTCGCACAAAACTACAAGTGCACACGCAGGACTTTCTTAAAAATAAGCAACAAGAAAGTTACATATTAAGGCCACCATATTATTCCTGACTCTCATAGTCATGTGACCTGATTAAGACCAGAGCTGGGAGCAATATTATACACATAGGTTTAATCCTCTTGGAAGGAAATGGTCAACGTGAACATATGTGAGCCTGAAAACGTCACTGAGCTCCTGATGCACATCTTTCAAATTACAATCGGCACCCACAGGATTCCATTATAATCACCTCTCATCTTCTGCGTTGATGAGCGCAGCTTTACACAAGTGCTTAAAGGCCCGCGTGACGTCAACAAGCAAACAAACCCAGGAAATTGCAGCCAGCCTGTGGGGTACATAAGAGAGATGGATGGCTAAAGCCCATATCAGCATGAGGCGTAATTACACACGTGGTAATCCTCAGAGGCCATCTGTGACAATAATGTATTTGGATGGTATAGAGACGTTGTTGGATTCATTACATTTTGTGTGATCATTATCAGCTTCTGCACAGCAGGGAGAATGTATGTTTATTTGAAATGCCAACTTATATCGTATTATATACGTCACGGTTTGGATTTTAAACAAGAAGGTTGAGAGGACCAAGATGCAGGCTTAGATATGATTTAATTAACAAAAGGCTAAAAGCTAACAACAAAACCAGGGAACAGGTAATCCAAGGGAACACGAGGAGTCAGGGAAACCACGAAGAACATCCAGGGTAGGGCTGTCAACGAATATTCTAAATTCGAATATATAATCGAAATGTATTAAAAAACGGATATTCAGATATTAAAATTAATATTCTTTGTGACAAAAAAAATCAGCACGGCTGTTTGCACTCTTGGTTAAGAAACATCCTTGAATGCATCACATAGTACATTAATAATTAACTTTAGTCTCGCTGAAACGAGCTAAAACAACAACCGTGTGGCGTGCGGTAATGATGTCCGAGAATTTAAATCCTGGCCCGGTCAGACAGAGAGATTCTCACCCCCAGCATAACAGACAGGCGTATGTATGTTGATTATGGTATGTTTGAATAAATATACCTGTCACAGCACCCTAACCCAGCTCGCTTGGAACACTGAATGTCCGTTTTACCGTAATCTAATTACTTGATTAGTTTATTTTCCAAGGTGTAGGATCTTTTAAAAGGCACGTTTCTGTTTAAATCAATATATCTTTGCAAGTAAGTTTGTCTCTCGTTGTGTTGGTATGTCCTCTTGTGGACATATTGTGCAAAAATAGATATTCGAATAGTAGACTAAAATGAACTGGCACAGAAGGGTAGGGTAGGGTACCAAGCTAAACCAAGACAGGAACACAATATACTAAATACAAAACTAAACAAGAACTCAAGACAAGAAGAGACAAAGTGACAATAAGGAAAACAGGAAATAAAAATAACTAAACTAGAATGACTCATGACAGTATACGAGTAAAATGTCATTATCCCTCTGTAATGTTTACGTTGGAGTTTCAATAAAGTCGAGCTCAAATTTATCCTTAATGTTTGTTTTAGTTTAACAATTTGCTCGGTCAGACTTACCAGATAGAAACATATATTTCTTCAACAATAGTGCTCTCCATGTTATTTTGTTACTGGTAAGTTGGAATATTTTTGTAGGTGGGTGTAGCCTAGGATGAACATATTTTCAAACCTCCAAATAGGGACACTTTAATTTTACCGCAAACCCACGTGTATGAGCTCATGGTACAACTGGATTTTTCATCAGTACACCTTTCAACACCATGGAAAGTGCCCCAGCAGATAAAAAATCATGTCTCCCGAGACACCGCGGACACTCGCAGTGAGTGCAAAAAGCAGCATATTCATTGCCCGGTACTGTTTGAAGGAAGCTGGAGCTCCTTGGAAATGCTGACTTCCTTGTCGCCATGACAGCCACCCCTCCTGACGTCACGCAGCAGGTCCTGTCAGTATGACGAGCTGGGCTAGCTAAGCAGCAGACGCACGCCGAGATTGTTTGACGCATGCACAAACAAATCCGTATTGAACTTTGACACGTGGTGCGTTAGTGATGTTTTTCTATTGGTTAAAACAGCAACAGCCTTGTCAACAACATTGATTGACAAATATACAGACAAATCAGTGTTGCAAGCATGGTGCATTGTTTTGGCACCCTAGTGTAGCCCAGGGCCTAAGTCGTTAGCTAATGCTAATGCTACTTACCGTCCATGATCAAAGCACTCCCTCCCTACATTACAGTGACTCCTAATGTTATCCTTCAACTCTCTCTTCAGACTACAGAGTCTATGAGTCTCTTAACAATCTGGCTAATCGCCACAACAAGAGCAATAAGAGGTGCTAGCTTGACATGCTCTTTTCTAAAGGGAGCCGGACGTCACTCAGCAGCTAGCTCGTGCTCCGCTAGCTTCTGTATCACGAAGCTGTCTCTCAATCCTCCTTGCTATTTGTGTTTTATAAGAAAAGCAAGTGTGTTCCTTGGGTTTAACTAGCTGTATTAATTTAAGCTGAGACCTCTGTTGCTTAAAAAAACATCTACACAGTTCTCGTACTAGCTAACCATGTCATCTGTGAAGTTTTACCCAAGATTGTCTAGGGCTTATGGGAAATATTCCCTCTTACAGCAATCATCAGATCCTTCTTTTTTAAATTTACACTTAAGATCAAATAAGTCTAATAATATGCAGTACACACATACTGTTGAGTAGGCTATGTTCCAGGATTTAGCATCATTACAATCCGGTTAATAGGCCTTTTTTTCGCAAGAGCTTTTCTCACTTTTATGTCATTTCAAATCTATATTGTGAAAAGAACACAACACTGAGTGTGTGGCAACTACCAGTCACTATGTGCTAATATTAAAGGAATCTTTGGGGGGTAAAAGTTGCTAGCCGAGCTTGCTAGCTTGGACTTTCCCAGGGGAACACAAACGTGCCAGCTCACTGTCGGCATCAGCAGGCCGTATGCCACAACATATCCTTGCAACACTAGTACTTGTCATTCAACTGCTGCCATGGGAAACCCCCAGAGGTTTTAGATTTTAGAGTCTGTTTCCCAAAAAACACTTTTTTTGAACACTGGAAAAATCTTCACAATCGCTGTAGCATCAATAAATTGAATATGTCCTTACACAAAAGGTGAGGGGAATCCAACCTTCAGTTCCTCTTGAAGGTGTGTGTGCGTCATACAGATATTCTGGTGTCCTCTACCCTTCTGCTAAATGCCTGTGTGTGTGTTTGTTTGTGTGGTGTGATGTGTCCTAAACCCTCTGACATTTAGGCTGTGTGTGAGTGTGTGTTCTTGCGTGCCCTGACGTGTGTGTGTTTGGGTTATGTCAGATGCTCTGTCTCTGGCAGAGAGACCACTTTGGCCTCTGATGTTTCTGTCCAGCTTCCAAAACAGCAGACGATTACCGCCGTGCCACTTGATCGTGTGTGTGCGTGATGATGCGAAACCTGTGTCCCTAACTATTTACGTCTCCGCCGTTACATAAGCAACACAGCTGCTCTCCGTCTCTTTGTCTTATTTCAGCTCAAGTGCTGAATATGCAGCTTCTGTCCTCCTGCCACTGGCCCGAGCTACACCCAGTTATACAAATCCACCTCCTCTATCTAACTAAAGGCCGCTGCTGTACTTGTTTACATAAAGCTTTCAGATCATCTGAGAGTTACGCAGCATTAGGATCGAGCCAAAAGATCAACAGCTGGCCCGTCAGAGGGCTGCTAATCCCTGAGGTGTTAGTGATATGGGAACATCCTCGTATGGCTTATCCATACATCCTACACTCTCATGATTAGACAGAGGCACATTTCACTGATGATAGGAGATGTGTGGTCAAAGATAAGGTGAACCTTTGACCCATGGCTGTATACACTTTACTATAGATAAACACATATTGCTTTAGTGAGGCGACGCTGAAGCTTTAATTGCACTTTTAATCGTCCTGCATCATCACCGCGTCTGTTAATGTACACGTGACTGTTAATGTACTGAAAGTGCACACACGTGAGGAGAAGCAAAGGAACGACGGAAAAGCAGGGATATCAGGAATCACAACTTATTTTTGGGTGAAAGTAGTGAAGTAGCCAAGCGGCAACCTCCACAGCCAATGTGGAAGTGCGAAAAACTGCAGTTCCTCGAGTGGCCACTTGAGGCTCCAGAAAACATGAAATAACATTACAACAGAAATAAACATGTTTCAAGCCTGGTACAAAAAACGTTTTTGGTATAAATAGCTAATTTTACTGTTCAAGATAACTGTACGGGGGGTGACTGTTTTTTATATAAAGCCTTAAATGAAAGGGGCCGGCTCACTTGATTGACAGGAGGATCCTGCTGGCTGTCAGCTAGACGTCAACACAGACACACAGTTCACTGAACTTAACTTCACCTGTTTGTGTTGTTGGAGCCTTTTGGGATTTTTTTCATTCAAACTTTGGACAAATAATCTGTCTCTCTCTCTCTGTGTGATTTCTGAAACTTTTTGGCCGTGCAAGAATTCTGAGCTCCAGCTTTTCTGCAAGTTAAATGAGATTGTATTGATATATTTTTAGCACTAAGTAGCAGGTAAACTGTGCTCGCTTTAGCTGCTTGTTAGCCTGTTCAGTGTGTATCAAACATTTATTTAATCGTCAGCCGGTAAATAGGAGTCAGGAGTTGTTGGCTTTTCCCCCTGCAGAGATTACAGCGGACCGTAGTGATGAGAAGTTCACCCACCGCTCTCTCACCAGCAAGTCCGCTACTTCTTTAGTCTGATACATGAACACCTGCAGTCAGTCACCGTCACAAACAGAATCTCCTCTGTGGTAAACACAAAGTTAAACTAGCTCATTCATTATTTATACAGTGTGTGGCTTATAACCGCTAGCTACGCTGAGAAGCATATAGCCTAGCTTCTTAGCCGTAGCTGGCCTGGTAGCTTTGAGCTAAATGGGCGAGTTTCAGCAACAAAGATTCATGCAGCCCGTCCATAGGCCTCAGCTCGTTCACGCCCAGCCTCTTTGCCCGCCTCTGGATTAGCCGGCTCTGGCATTTCCAATATGGCGACCACCAGCGCCAGCGTCCATTATATATTATAAAGCCTTTAGTGACATTATAGCCTGCAGTATCGTAATGTAAGCTATCTTCCCTCATAATGCAGCCCCTGACCCTTTGTCTCCGGCAGCTTGATGTATATTTTAATAAACTAAAAGACAATATATCTCTTTTTCTGCCCCTGTCAAACTCCCGTTAACGATATGCACTCACAACCTGTACGAGGCATGAGGTTAAAACCTGTTGTAACATTTAGATAATGAAAAATAATGAGGACATAAAGCTGAATTACTTTTCCTTCCATACATGACACACAATCAACCCACTTATCACATCTAATTACACAGCCCTCGTGTGAATACATGAATATTTCACACATCACATTTAATATTTCCGAGCTGGACTGATTGATCGTTTGATAAGGCAGCGGACAGCAGCTGACTGGATTGCCTTCATTTAGAGAATATTAGAGGTTTGGGGGTTCTGGATGATCTATTCTCGTCAGGATGGGCGTCTCAGACGGGGCTGACTAACGATCCGACGGGCTCTTGGCCACGGCAGGAGGGATCAGTGACAGCTTAATGAGGCCACAGGGCTTCTGTGCTTACAGGGGGAGGAGGGCGGAGCGGTGGGAGACACAGCGAGGAGAAAGGATGGTAAAATGAACAGGGGAAAGATGTGCTGTAAAACCAGACGAGAGGAAAGAGGGGAAGGAATAAAGGGAAGTAAGGGAAGAGATAAACGACTGGAGAGCCTGCAGTTAAAATTAATGGTGTAAGGTGTCCCACTGATTTCTTCACACCCACTCCTGACTCGCTTGGGATTCACTCTTTCGGAGCCTCCCTTACTGCTCGGTGCGTTTAATTATCGAAAAGTGACACCTCTTTTTTTTTGTTTTGCCTCCTGTTTATCCTCCTCCTCCTACTCCTCCTCTTCCTGCGTCGCTGTGAGATGAGTCACTCCCAGTAACGTTTAGGAAGGATTGTCCCTTCTGTCGACGCTGCTGGAGACGGGAACGCTACAGGGTGCGAGAGGTGGTTAGGCCTTCATCAGCACGTTCACACCAAGAGACAGTCAGAGGAGGCAAGAGGGAACATGGTCAGGAAATGACAGTGTGAGGCAGTGATGGAAACATGATGGATCGTATATTTTGCTTTAAAATCACATTTATTTTACTGCTGAGCATTTTTTGAAACAAAGGTTCCCAACCCATGGGTCGGGACCCTATGGGGTCACAATGTGATGGGATTGCAAGGTAATTAAAAGTTCCCCAAGTCCCAAAAGATAACCCTTTGGTTGAACTGCTATAGTCACCATCGTGATGTTTGCTCAGGGTTAGTTATTGTCTGATTCGGGGGTCACACGCCATCACTGGTCCTGATTTCTGTATTTTAGGTGACCATTTCTTTCCATTAATATCGACTTCAAAAATTGCTGTTTCAAATTTTTGTGTGTGTTTTTGTTTTCTTTGGAAGTTTTCCGGTTGTCCTAGCATTGTCCTAGCATAGGATAATTTAATGGATGGCAATGTTGGTCCACCACTTTGGTCCGGACAACAGTTGGATTGATTGATATAACATTTGGTACAGACAATCAAGGTGCCCAAAGCACGAAGCATACTGACTTATGCTAATACTAATTCTCTGACCTCTAGCGACATCTGGAGGTTAACATTTGTACTTTTGAGTAACATCTCAAGTGTTCAGGCGCCTTCACACCTAAAGTTTGTTTGATCCGAATCAAAGACCAAAATGTTACAATGTTTCATTTTGCACTCGAGTTTGGTTTGTGTTCACACGGCAGCTTTTACCAGCAGACCAAAAGTCTTGATGCGGTAGGAAACTGCTCTCTGATGTCACAATTTCATTTAGCAGACGCTTTTGTCCAAAGCGACGTGAATCTGAGAGTTAATACAACACAAGCAACGATCAAGAAAGAAGGGAACAAAGTCAGTAAGTGCCAACAAACAGCTTCAAGTGCGATCGGACAGGAACATAAGGATGATACATCCAGGATGTGATACATGATTAGTCAGAATTTCCGCGTGGGACACTCAGCAGTCAACACGATCAAGGACTTTTTTGAGGTTTTTCACTTTTACCCAACATTGTTCAACTGATTTTCACTTTGAACACCTCCGTGTTTTTGTAAGTTTCCACAAGTATTTGTGAAATTGTTTGGTCAGCCCTTATTTCTATTTCCTCAATGCTCCCCCGCATCTGTTCTCTACTCATCTTGCTGTCTGTCTCTGCAAGTGTCAGAACCCGTTAACAACCCACAATGCACTGTTTTATGGTTTGCTTCCTGTATTTGATCCTACTTTAAGTCCGTTTATGTTCTCACCTGAATCGAACTGGACCGTGGTCCGTTTGGAAACGGACCGAGACCCGTCTTTTCTAGCGGACCACGGTCACACCAACCTAAACGAACCGCACCGAGGGGGCAAAGGCTCCAGGGTTCGGTTCAATCGGACAAGGCTGGTGTGAACCCACCCTTAGCTTGCTCTGAAAGTAATTGTGACAACTTTGGTGAGCCCTTTCGAACTTTCATCTTCAAATCATCATCAAAACGTGTTCACTACTTTGGTTTATGTCCAATTTTCTGCAAAACTAATGACCTACCTATCAGCCGCAACTATAGGTTTTGTTTAAGTTCATTATGGATGGTGATAATGGTAAATGTTACATGCCTTACTTGCCTTTAAGCAACATGTAAAAGTTGTGATAAAATTAGCTTGCTGATGCTAGCATGCTATCATGATGCTAGCATGTATGTAGACTCTTAGTCCTTTTAATTATCAAGCTTCCATTTATCTTTTCACTTCTTTAATGGCATCTCATGTCTCTTCTAGTCCACAAATACTCTGTTATAATTGCTAAGAAAGATAAACAGGCCAAGCTTAATTTATAAGAGCATAAAAATAAAAGCATGATGAATTTGGATGCATTAATAGCACATCTCAAATCTCTATGATCCTACTACTGTTGTTACATTCATGCTAATTGCTAACCACTGGCTGTATGGACTTACTCTCGCTTGATTTCAAAGTAAGAACGAGAAATGTATCAGGAGATTAGAGGGATAAAGAGATGTGCCAGCGTCCTTTCATCTTCCTGAAGTATTTTCCTCTGCTGTCACATTTTGTAACCCAGCAGATGCCAAAGAGTTCGTAATTCCTGTGGAGGAAACAGAAGAGCACGGGAGAAAAGTACGGGTCATGTAAATGTGGTTGTCTCAGTGATTTATTTCTTTAACGTGGTTGTTAATTCTGCGTGAGGCAAATGTGTTACTGTGCTCTGCCTAAGACTATAAAGTAGGACGCTGAATATGGCTGTTCTCAGGGGAGACAATCTTGAGTCATACAGCACCAAATATCCACCAGCAAAATACTGAAGGTGCACACACAACTGCGAACACTAACGCACACACGCATATTCACATCCCCCTAAATGCCTAAACACACCCTAGGGACTCAGACGTGGGCCTTGAGATATTTTCCTCTTAAATAGAGCATTACGTAACCTCCCGGCGCTTGATGAGCCGGGGAGTGAGGACGGGAGGGGAGGAAAGATCAGTGAGGTGACATCCCCAGCGGAGCAGCACAAAGCGAGGTGGCTTTGTTAGAGAGCCGGAGGCAGACAGAGGCCTCACACTGCGTCTCACACCTGACGCCTCGTGAAGAAAATCAATTGCCCTGTTTGGGTTTTAGATTCAATGAGAAGCTCTGCTTTTTTTTTTTCTCTTGTTGGTGATACAGTGAGACTGTCGTCATTTGTTCAAAAGCTTTAAACTACCGATGTTTGCATGAATGATGTCTTTTGTCCCTCATAAGCACATGTAGCAGTGCTGTGAGGTGGTTGAAGCATAGACTGTACAGTATAAAAAAGATGGACGACACGACAGCTCCCTAAAAGTGAAGCCCAAACATTTAGAGCGCCCCCTGCTGACTGGCTGCAGTATAGCTCATAAAGCCCGCCTCCTCCATGTTAACAGATGGTACATGAGTCAAACTATGAAATCAAAATACACGTCAAATACATTTTTCTCAAACACGGTTTCTGTCATTATAGTTAGTTCTTATCATGCTGATTTACGTCCAAGGGTTAATTTTTCTGACAAGTTTATTTTTAATTAGTTATTTGATGCTGTAAAAATGATGATTGACAGCTCTGTTGACCAATCCCGCTCCTGCAGCCGATCTGTGCCAGATTAGCAGAGTAGAGGAGAAGTAACTAAAACGTCATCTTCAGACCGACACAAGAAGCCGCTCTGCTGTTAAACACGCCGACATGATCTCGGGACCTTTGCCATTTTTTTACCGAATTCTGCTTCACAACTCAGCTTCAAAAAACATCTCCCGTGCATGCATGGGTTCTCTCCTCCCACAGTCCGAAGACATGCTCGTCAGGCTCATCGGTGGAGTGAAAGGTTTTCTGTGTCTCTGTGTCAGCCCTGTGACTGACTTTGATTGTACCCCGCCTGTCGCCCAACGCCAGCTGGGACAACAGCCCTGAATAGGTAACGCAGTATAGATAATGGATGGAGCGAGAGTGTGAGTGTGGGAACGCTGTGAGGAGTTGGAGCATCAAGGAGAAAAAGCCTTTTTACAGTAAACAAGTCAACAGGTTGTGACTCACTTTCACAGCAGCAGAAGCTGGTGCGTGACTCCTCGAAGCCAATTCTGAATGTCACAATTCACAGGAGGAAGTTGTGTGTGCTTTTGGACTGAAACGAAGCAAAAACCTGCATCATCCTCCTCCCCCCCCCCCTCCCTCCCTCCCTCCTTCCCCGTCTCTCCTGCGGTCCCTCCCTGGTGGCGACATTAATCAGAAGCTGCCTCCGCCTCCAGTCTGAGGAATAGGTCAGCTCCCTGGCTGCCGTCTGCATGCAAACACACACTGTTTACCAGCGTGTCTGGGGTCACACGCACACACACACACACACACAAACGCTGTGGTAGGGATAAGTAGATGCAGGGTTACACACATTTAAACGCACACACTGATCCCTGAATTGTAGGCTCATAAATTATTCATAAAACTCGAAATAAATTCAATTGACTTGATTATCTTGAAGTGCCAAATAACGCTCAATTTATGATTCAGCTCCGGTCAAGTATGTTTCCATGCCTCAGATGGTTTTTCATATTGAATTAATGTTTTTATTCTAGATGTAATGCTTTAATACTCATTATGAGTTCATCAGCTAGCAGCATGGCTGTCTTTCTTTCTCACCTTTACCTTTTGTAACTGACAATACTGATGATATGACTGTATTTGTAACATTCTGCTGCACAGCGTGTGTCAGTTTGGCGCGTATTTGTAATCAAAGGTAGAGATGACGCAAGGCAGGAGGTTTTGAACATAGATGATGGCTAACTTCAGGGCTTCAACTAACAATGTATAATAACTTTACATCACTGCTCAGGGTCACAGGAAGGCTGGAGCCAATCCCAGCTGTCATTGCTCTGAGAGGCGGGGTTACACCCTGGACTGATCGTCAGTCAATCACAGGGCTGAGACAGACAACCTTTCACGCTCACATTCGCATCTACAGGCAATTAAGTGACCACCAGTGAACCTAAAGGGCATGTCTTTGGACTGCGGCAGGAAGCTAGAGAACCCGGAGCGAACCCACGCATGCACAGGGGAGAACAAGCACAGGTAGGCCCCCCGTCAGCCGTGACGGGATCCAAACCTGGAACCTCCGAGCTGTGAGGCGACAGCGCTCACCGCCGTGCAGCCAAGCTGAAGCCAGAGATGACACACTCCTTAAACAATTTTTACCGTTTAAATAATACATGATGTAATTGTTTCAGCTGAAGGAAAATTACACTTTAACCTGCAATGTTTTTTATATCTTCTAAGAAAAGTATCAGGCCCTCACCTGCTAGTCACTGACTGTGCCTGCTGTTTCTGTAACGAGCAGGGAGTGTAAAGTGGGAAGTAGTTCTCTCAGCAGTGAGAGTGAGGCAAAGCAGTAAGACACAGAAACTAAACGGCTGGTCATTATTCTCTGTGAGATCACACATGACAAAGTCTTTCAATCATACAATACTCCAAGTATGGTAGAAAATATTCATACAGGCTGCTTGACGGACAGAGAAGCACTTGGTGTGGACTGTCAGAGAATGCAAACACTTCAATTTCCAGACATTTGTTTGCTCCTGCTGACCAAATACTTTTTTACACACACACACACACCAGCACCGAGGCAGAGATTAAGACAGCTCACACCCGCATTGTTTGTGTGTGTGTGTGTATGTTATTATACAGAGTGTTGAGGACTGTATTTTTGACAGCAAAGCAAGTCTACGGTCCCTGGTCAGTCTTTGCTTTTACATTTGTGATGACGCAACGACAACGAACGCAATCTGCAGAAGTTGCAGGACAGAACTGATGAACGTGAAGAAAATATGAAGAATGAGGGCAAAGGGAAGGAAAAGAGGGAGGGAGAGATGATCACCTTCTCACATATGCAGTAAATTTGTATTTAATCTGAAGAAGGATTTTTTTTAAAGATACTTGACCTATTTTTAGGGCTCTGGTATAGTGCGCAGTTTGTCGAAATTAGAAGCCAATCAAACCTTCATCCAGACTCAATCTTCTCATTTAGTAGTGAGTTACACATTAATTAATCTCTTACAGATTCTAAATAGAAAAGTAGAATCTCTACGCAGGGACGTGGATTTTAGTGTTCTGGTTTCCATTTGTAGTACGCTTGTGGTCCGAGTAATATTGACCAATCACGCATCGGCAGGAAAAACAGTCCGTGAGGAGAGCGAAAGCAGGCGGAACGTAATTCGCCGTAAAGACACCCCCGGCTCCCATCAGTGTGATCTGACGATGATTTAGCTTCTTAATAATCTCTATAAACAGACATCTGCATGCGGACAGCAAACAATCTGCTCTAGATCTGAAATTCAACCTGAGATAAATTCCCTGACTCTGCATCACGAAAGCCGTTCAGTTTTCCCGACTTCCTTGAATGCATCAGAAATGATCCGACCTCCTTTGAAAAAAAGAGCATTTTAAAAGTAGTTTTCTTCTCCTCTTGAGGACAAACCTGACAAAGCTGCATTTTGACTTTTTACAAATCTGCATCATAAAATTTCGGGAGAAAGGTAAGACCTGTTTATTAGTCAATCACAAGAAAAACTGTTTCTTTTTCTGTAAACAAAGCAGCACGCGGAAAAGGAAAGCTATATCGCCGTCAGGCTATCGCCGATGGGATCCGAGATAGCACCAAAATGAACCTCCTTGTTAAATGCCAAGGAGGTAAAGACGCAGTCATTGCATTGGCATTTAAGGCAGAAGTGAATGCATGATCAGACTTAATCCAACTCTGTTAGCCATAATCTCCAAGCACCCAAAGGCATTGTTATGCACATTAATCATCCACGACAAAACCCAATTTAAGTTCTATGAAATTATGCTCGGCAGAGAGGTGCTGTTCACGCGTAGCCATTAAGTTCTTAAATCAGGTTAGACTCTGCGGTGCGCTTCCTCATTTTAAACACTTCCCAACAGGCCACTCCGAGTTTCTCACCTGCTGAGAGTGCAGCTTTTATGACTGTTCGTCTTCTACACTTCACCTCAGCAGGAAGCAGCATCGAGCACCATCATTAGTCTGTCTGCACTAAATGAGCCCACGTTTATTCAGCAATCACATCCAGCGCTGACTGCTTGTGTGTCTGGAATGATTAAAGATAAAATAAGAATCTGAGACGTGGAGCAAAGACACAAAAGATTCTGTTATGTTGTCCAAGTGGAGACCCGGATAAGGATCGTGCAATTCAACACCTTTCATTGACGATGGAGGACTCATTAATGTGGCGGAAGGAGCGCAGACTGGGGTTCCTGTTATCGGGGACATGTGGCGTCGTGGTACATAAAGCAATCAATCATACATTATTCATGAGCCACTTACAAAGTTCCCAGAAAGAGAGATCCAAAGACACGGCCGAGTATTTGAGCTAAATACAGGAAGTTGGATTTAAGAGATCAAATTGAGGAGTACAGCGGGTCATAATAACATGCCGTGTTGGCCCTGCAAGAGGTAAACCTGTCAGGGAGGCTAAACTCCTCAAGAGTCCACCTTTCTGAGCAGCTCCTCTCTTCAGTAACACTTCAGACACATTCAGCGGCTCAGACTGACGTTTCTGGGGCAGATATGTTTGTGTGTTAGTGTGTGTGTGTGTGACAGTGAATGTACCTGAGTGAAGGATGTACCTCAGAACACAAAAACATTGCAAGATTGTGGCTGAAACCAACTGACTTGAATAGTATTATCATAATGTGTTACCATAATGTAGTCTGTAGCTTCTTTTCCGCTCTTTCTCTATTGGGAATATTATATTGAAGCTACAGAATCAACCATATATGCATCCATCCATCCATTTGCACATTTGCAGTCATAATGCAAATAGTATCCAGAGGCATATCCTGGTTAGATGGGGTATAAAATGCGGGTTTACATGTCCAGAATACCTGGGAGGGGTCATCAGAGGCCACCTCAACTTTGTCCTTTCATCAACTGAATTTCTGATACTCTCCTTATGGGTGCTCCTCGATGTCATTCTTTCAGCCGCTATCCACAGCCCATTGTTTCAGTTTGGAACATATATACTTGAGCCCTACAGTCTGATTGCGGTAAAGTTCAGTCCACCCAGATTACTGCAAATTAGCGAAGGGCATTTCACGAAAAAAAAATTCGATATCCACTGGGAACTATTCGACTATACGACCACCCCCCACACCCGTGCACGCAAACACATGCTGATGTAAAGAGAGAGAGACTGATTTACTTTTTCCGTGTGTACCCCAAAAACCCCTGTCAAACACGGGGTATAATAAACTGTGCATCTTCCCTACACAGACATAAATCATGCTGTACATAGCTGTTGTAGACTTATGATCTGATATTTTACACTTGACCTCATTTCCTTTTTTTTTCCTAACAGAAGTCTTTGACAGCTGCAGAAGTCTCTGCCTTATTCTCCGGTTCCAAATCACACAGCGCCACACAATTGCTGTGTTTTAAACACCATACTATACTAGCAGTATGTACTGATTTGGCCAAAATGTAGTGTGTCGTATGCAAACAAAAGCAAAATGTGCAGTGTGCCAAAAATGCCCGGATGTCGTACTGATTCGCAGCAAATCTCCAGTATGCATTGGACCAGTCTACCTCGCCTGCTGCATCCCACAATGCAAAGCGCTGGAACGTCACAACGGCAGATGAAATGACGGACAGCAGCAGCATTCCAGCAGAAAGGGGGCACTTTAGCTAAAGAAGCGGTGATTATTGTTTACTTCTGCCTGGCGTAGCATACTGCTAAATGAATTTGAAAAGCTCCTCCATACTACAGACTACCGCCGAACGCAGTATGTAGTGTAAAGCATGTAGTATGTAGTATATAGTACGGCATTGCGAACACAGCCTAGCTTTACCAGCACCTGGCGCTAATGCTTTCTTCCTCTTTTGTTATTTAATGGCGATTAGCAAACAACTTTCAGATGTGCTACAGCCTCCGTCCGGCAGTAGTACCACTTTACAACCAAGCTGCAGTAAAATAAATGGAAAAAAAATGATTCTAGGAAGAGATAATAATCGATTTTTTATAAATGAATGACTAGTCGAAATTCATCACCCATCCGTACTGCAAATGCCCTCCAATCCGGCTTTCAATTCAACGCTCCATGCTCCATCTTACCCTTTTGACCCAGCGTGATGAGAGCAGACTAAAAATCTACACGCCCAAGTTAGCTTCCACCTAGTCTCATCTTCATTCTACATCTTTATACTGAGTCAAAATGCAAACATTATAACAAGTTAAAACTCTTAAAAAACTTTTTTTTGGACCCAACCAACAGTTGTGAAGACATCGGCATATCACCTTTTAAGTTAATATCAGTGGTAGAGTCGGTCGTCTTTCAATCGGAAAGTTGGCGGTTCGATCCCCAGCTTCCTCACTCCACATGTCGAAGTGTTCTTGGGCAAGATACTGAAAGCCAAATTGCTCCCGGTGGCATAGCCAAGGGGTATTACTTAGCAGCCTCTTCCCTCAGTGTGTGAATGGGTGAATGTGACATGTAGTGTAAAAGCAGCTTTGAGTGGTCACAAGACTAGAAAAGTGCTGTATAAGTACAGTCCATTCACCATTAACCATACAGACATGCATCCATACATTTCATTTACTCTTTACTTTACTTTCCCGTGATAACGAGTTAATTTCCGGTTGTTTTCTCGAGATCTCGACTTATTTTTGTTGATATCTCAAGATAACAAAGCTGGTTTTCTTGAGATAACAGGATCATTTTCTGCCAATCAAAAAAATAAAGCAACACATTGGTCACCATGACATGCCAATCATACATTTCCTACACAAATAACAACGCAACAATGTTATCTTGAGATAACGAGATGAACAAGTAGAGATCTCGAGAAAACAACTGGAAATTACTCGTTACCACAGGAATAGGAGTAAATAAAATGTATGGATGCATGTCCGCTTAGGGCTTCTGTAGTTATGGTGAACAATTTCACATCCAGTTTTTACAGAGCAATTTTATGATGTGAAGTTATGTTTCCATCCACCTGGAGAATGTAACTCCAATTTTCACTCTCTTTTAGCTCTGGTTTTGGTCTCCACCAGCTCGTTTCAGCTGCGTAAGTCCACACTACGTTCACCAGCTATGAACTCGCTGATTCTCGATGGTTTTTATGGGCTGAGCAGGAACTCTCCAGTGGATTTTAAATCAACACCATGAAAGACTGAACGACTTAATTGTAAAATGTTTTGTTTCCAGTATCAGTTACAAACAGTCCCACACAGTTACGTTGTGACATTTTAAATTCTGGAGAAAGAAAGCTCTGCTATCAGATCAGTACTTGTCATTAGCAGCATTCAAGGAGTCCAAAAAAGTAGGACTGGAAGATTGTTAAACGATTTGTATTGACTTTTTGTTACACTGCCCACACTGTTGTGATCAATTCCTTGTTACAAAACAAAACAAATCTAATTATCTAATGACGCTTCAGTTTTAGTGTCAAAACATGATCAACACAAACGAGCGCCGCAAGCTAGGCAGCTATGAATAGATGTCCAACAATGATGACGTCTCTTCACCGTCTGATTCGGCACAACAGACGAGGAAGACCAAATAATGTTCCAGAGGACCAAATGCTCCTAAAAAATGCGAGGAGAGGGAGCAGGTGCAAGTGGCAAAGAGAAGGGAAGGTTGCTCACACACACACACACACACACACACACACACACACACACACACACACACAACAACAAGACGCACACACCATATGGCCCAGCAGGAGGAGAACACACATGCAGAATTTGGAGAACAGACCAACACTGGAAACCGACACAAGTAAATTGATACAACGGTGATTAAGGATTGTAGTGATACACTCTTTACATAAGCAGCATCTTTGTGGGGACTCTGCTTTTAACTATTCACTATGTGAATGGGGACATTTCGGAAAGTAAGGTTAAAAGGTTCAGGTCAGAAGGCTTAGCTAATTCTGCTGCGATACATCTTGGCCTGATTACCGCTCCTCCTCCTCTTCATCGCGGCCCGGCAGGGATCAGTCTTTTGACACACAACATGCTACAAAGAAAACTCTCCTCCTCCTCTCTCCTCTGATGCCCTCCCCACCCTCCTCTCCTCCATCTTCCCTGCAGGCAGAAAGCCCTCCAGCTCCCAGCCTCCCCTCTATGCTCTACTTTTCCCGTCTCCTGGTTCATGCTAGGAGAAGTGACAGTGTTGCTGATTTTCAGCTTTTACACTTCAGCTGTGCTTGACCCCCGTGTACTGCTACTTTAAATTACCTCCTGCCCCTCTTAAAACGCTTCTCCTCTGATTAGTCTCTCTTTCTCATTATCCACTCCTCCCCACCTTTTAGTGCTTCTTTTAAAGAGCAGGACCTCAGGTGCAGCGGCTCTAAGTTCTTTTCCCTGAAAGAAGATTCACTAAATTCCACTTAATTTAATAAAACTTTGATGGGAGCTAAATGCTCACACTCGTATTCCCAACCAGCCATTTGCTTAACATCTTCATTTCTTTTTCTTTCTTTCCTCTCAGTCTTTATCCAGCTTTTGCATTTCTCTGATCGCTGAACTTCTTTTCCCCTTTGAAAATGTCAGAAACACACGTCGATTTCCCTTTAAAGAAGACATATTTAGAAGATTATACTTTATTGATCCCCAGACGGGAACTTTGGGATTTTAGCTATGCAATCAATTTTCTAATTGATAATGTGTTTTTGAATCACGTTGGTAAAGTTTGTTTCGTTTTGAAAATTGTATACATATTTTCATTTAATTATTTTTCGGAGCCTCTCCTTCCTCCTGAAATCAACAAGCCGTTTTGCCATTCAAAGGTCAGACCTAAGCCACGATTGGCTGACAGCTTGTGCGATCCCACGTGGGGGAGCAGCCGCACTGCACGGTCACTCCAAACTTGTAGAAAACATGGCTGCTCTACGATCGGTTATTTGGCCTTATATGTACGAGCCAGAATCGCCAGGAGGTATCAGAATAGTAAGTTGAAATCTTGACTACAAGCTCGTGCTTGGAGGCAGCCTGAGGTGAATGAGGGTGAATGACGATTGGTCGATTTCAGCGAAAACAAGGTTCTACATAGAAACCATGGACTGTATAAAAAGATGGACGACGTGACAGCTCCCTAAAAGTGAAGCCCAAACATTTTGAGCGCCCCCTGCTGACTGGCTGCAGTATAGCTCATAAAGCCCGCCTCCTCCATGTTAACAGATGGGACATGAGTCAAACTATAAAATCTGAATACACGTCAAATACATTTTTCTCAAACATGGTTTCTGTCATTATAGTTAGTTCTTATCATGCTGATTTATGTCTGAGTGTTTATTTTTAATTAGCTTTTTGATGCTGCAGCCAATCAGTTCCGGATTAGCAGAGTGGAGGAGGAACGGCGAGAGGAGGCGTAACTAAAACAATCACTACAGTCACTGAAGTTTCCATATCTGTGAACGTCTGACTCAGACCAACACAAGAAGCTGTTCTGCTGTTAAACACGCCAGCGAGCGAGATCCTTGCAGTTTTTTCGGTAAGTTAAGTGTGTGTTTTGGTTAGCGGAAGTGGCTACAGCGGCGCCACCCACCGATCCCGCAAGATGGCAGCGTTTATCACAGGGACTATTTTGGCATCACTTTTGCACGATGGGAGCAGATGAAGACACCTCTTCCATCTTTATATACAGTCATCGGTAGAAACCTGCAGGTCCCATTTCAGAGGCGACCTCTTTAAAAATGTGATTCTGGAAAAACACGGAATTATGCAGTTTTCACTTTTTCACTGTGAACAATAAACACCCAAAAATGTGAAACACATGCACAATATGAGAATTTCCATTTAAAAGAAATGACCCTTTTAATAAAAAGGAGGAAATTAATTCTCATCAATGCATGACCGACTCCCATTAATTCATATTTCATGAGGAAGTTGGACATAATCGGCATGCAGGGCATGTTGATAAGCAAGATGAATGATTCTATCTGCGCTGACTTATGTTTATCTCTGAGATGATCGAGCCTTAATTACTCCCTGTATCAAATGCATTCGTTAAACTAGGTTGAAAAACTGCGAGATAAGAGAGCTAACTGTGCTGACGAAGTGTTCCACCATTAGCTCTTTGACTCTTTAACCTACACAAGATTTGAAACCGAGTGTCCCGTGTGTAACGCGTCGGCTGTGTGGGCTGAAATGAGCCTGCAGCTTTAATCATCGAAACGTCCTCTCATATTATGTCCCTTTTTGCTGCGCTCATAATTTGTCCAACTTCATTAACACTGGACCAGCCTGACCCGACTGTTACACTGAAGCTCCAGTAGATCTTCTCTATCTTTGTAATTGCTCAGCGTTTGTTTCCTCCTGCTGCGCTCCCCCTCTCCTGTCCAGGTCTTTGGGGTTTATCTAAGCAGCAGCCTTCTGTCATGGTCAGCCGGCGAGGGGATTTTAATGAGCAACACCGTTATTAAGCAAAAGGAAGGTCCACTCATCACGCAGGCTGGGATGCATGCACAAATACACTGTTGATGTGAGCACACACACACACACACACACACACACAATGGTATTACATAACCACACTATTAAACATGTTTTTCTTCAGGAAGGCACACAGAGGAGCGCGGAGGAGACAGTTGGTGTTGTTTTATGCAGCTATCAAGTCTAAATCATCTCAAAGCACATGGAGAAACAAAATATGCGATTTAAAAGAGAGCAGACAATCTTCCTAACAAGTGCAGTCTGAAACTTGCATTCCTGTCTGCTAGCAGTCTTCTTCTTCTCTGCCCTTTTCCTCACACTTTTCTTTGTGCATTACTGTCACCTGCAAATCAGAGGAAGAGTCTCACACCAATAGTCAGGCTATATCACAGATACATTTATTAAAAATGGGGATAACTAGCAGGAATACAATTTTAAAACACATTTTAAAATGAAGACGAAATAATACAAAAGATGCTCTATAATGTCTGGCGTCTCATTTCTAAACCGTCCGTCTCACTGTCTCTGATAATACCCTGCACCTGCGCGCACACGTTACGACACTTCACGACACACACCGCTCCTCAAACTCACCATCAACAGTCTCTGGTTGCCATGGCAACTGTGTTGAAAAAAAATGCTTTCACTGGGTGGAAATGGGAGCAACATCGCAGCAACGCGCAAGTTAAGCCTTCCAGCTGTGAAAATGCTGTCATTATCCAAGGACTCGACGTCTAATGTAAAGAAAGATTCACAGGTAATACCAACCGCTAAAGCTGCAAAGTAACCCTCCAAACTGTGACAATAGTTAGAATGCATTCTGTGTCAGCCACATGCTGGTGCATTTACATCTGTTTTCCTGCCATCAATGATGATGCTGGATTCAGAGACTTAACCCCAATGAGTTTCTTGCCTCCAGGTTTACTTCCACTTTGTACATCCAACTGTATATGTACAACATGTTTTGTCCGACTGGCACCACACATGCCTTCCTGCTTCTCTCGCTGAGCCGTTCCTTTCAGAGGGAGGGGCGCAATGCACGCTGGGTGTTGTAGGAATGTAGAATGGGCGAAACCACAAGCTGTTTGTTCAACTTTCTCCACAGCTATGGCGCCAATTTCAAATATTATTGCTTCGATTGATTACAGAGAACACCAGCTTTGACTGACAGTTGCTTTTTCCAGGGACTAGCTGCTCCTTGAATACAGACTGAAGACAATTTACGATGACTATTGTTCATTTCATTGTTATCGACAGACAGAAACATCTGCAGGTGTGAAGGTCAAATCACTGTTTTTTGGTCCACTTGTTGTGACCTTTTAAACGTGCTACATCCACTGTTGTTCACAAGCAGGCATTTATGGAGGTCAGCTGGTGGACTACAGATTCCCCACAGTGTGAGTGTTTACCCTGGTAGAGCTGAATGACGGATAATAACCAGAAGACAGGGACGACCTGAGGCGTGGAGAGCCGACAGTGTTTTACTTTTCCCTGCAGCTCAGCCCGGGAACGTTCATGTCAGCAGCGTTCTTCACACTCCAGCAATTTTAGGTGCTGCATTTAGGCAACGTGTGATATGTTCATTTGCACACCCTATCAGCAACGCTACAAAGAGACGGTCTGGCACCGAGTGTATTATGCCTCCTTACACTCAGACTCGAGCGCAGGAGGAGGTGTAAACATGGCAGAGATACTGACAATAACAAGGTGTATTTACTGTGCAAGATTAACTCCACGTTTCTTGTGTAATAAGGCGTGAGCATAGTGCACTGTTTACATCTCAAAGCAAAGAGCTGCAAAAATACGACACCATTCATGTTCTGTTGTTTATATCACCAGTGGGGGAACATTTTTTTTTTTTTTACTAAAACAATTTAAAATAAATAATCTAATGCAAAATTAAATTAATACATTTTATGAAAAGTCACATTTATTTGGCAGCTTCCGTCCTCCATAAAATTCATCAGCTAACTAACTTACGTAACCCGACATGAGCCCAGTGACTGCAGACTGAGATATCATATCTGTGATTAAACCAGCAGCTTACGTAAGCGCTCATATTTTTCCAGCTGTTCAGACATCTGAGACCTTCAGGCTGATTGATTTATGTGTTTTCAGGCGCTTAATATCTTATGAACGCTGCATGTTTTCAATAAGTGAGATTTCACAAAACTGCCTGAATAAATACTTCATTATTAAACCATGTTGGGGGAAGCAGTCTGCAGAAACTTTAGATGAAGTGCTGCAAAATGTAAAAGTTTGATAAACCTTTTGGACTGGGTTTGTTTCTTTAAAGGCTGTAATTTTTCTAAATTACAGCCCAATAACCTTCTGTTTTTCTTTTTGTTTTCATTTATTTTTTGAGCTTTTTGAGGCAATTTACCTGATGAGCATGCCTTTGGACTGTGGGAGGAAGCTAGAGGGAACCCACGCATGCACTGGGAGAACATGCAAACATGCAAACAAACTTGTGAGGCAACAGCGCTAACCACCGCACCTCCATGCAGCCCAACACTGGACCTCTTTCAATCAATGCCTTGTTCAATACTTAGATAACATATTTATGGTTAATAACGTTATTTAAAAAGATGGTTAATGACCTTGAACTTCTGTAAGTTTTACTCTACGGCAAATTCTTGATCATGATTCTTTGGATCACTTTCACGTGAATGGATGTAAAAAAGAAAAATGGAAAATGCTCATCACCAATTCCCAGAGCCCTAAAGCCGGAGATATACTTGCTTTTAACTACGCATTTGCGTGCACATGATGGCTTCCACTTGTCCCTGCATCTTTTTTTGACCGTTAGCCGTGCATGTTCCTCCAAAATGAACGGAGTGAGGACGGTGCCGACGGTGTTTTCTGTCCAATGAACACACAAAAGCTGTCACTACTTCTGCTGTGATCTCAGAATTAACATCATAGTAGCCTCCTCGAGCATCGCCATGTCTGTTGTTTACATCAAGGCACATACAGTAGCTGCACACAGCCTGAACTCTCTGGGGTGCCCTCTAGAGGTATCCTCCAGTAACATTCGTAGTGCAAAGACAAGTATGTGAACAGTTACGTTCATGCCGCAGACGGTTGTGTGCGCAAACGCAAGGTTACAAAGCAAATATATCTCCGGCCTGACTTTTTGAGCCGAACCAACAGTCCAGAACCAGAGACAGTAAATAAAGAAACTCTTCATTTACTGCCATAAAAGATAAAGAAAGTTTATAATGCTGAACCCGACAAATGTTTGCCTTTTTTACTTTTACTTGAGACTTAAATGTTTAATCGATTTCTTACAATCGACGAATTATTTCAGCTCTACCTTTCATGCCTCTACTTTATGTTGTAACAGTAAAACACTGCTCAGAAATTAAACCGCCACAGTGTCTGAGCCCTCTCCTGACTTTTGAGCAGCCGTGAAACCAACAGTAGTAAGAAAAGGACAAAAAAAAAAAAAGATTTGCACGCCATTCCAACCATTGAGAGCAATCTGTGTGAAAAGGCCCGGGGCTGTGTCAGTCTGGGACATCTGCTCAGCCTAAAGTGAAGTCGCTTACAGATTGTGATTCTGACTGAGGAGCAGCCTCTCGGTGTCTTACATAATCGTCACGTCTGCAATCTAAAGACCGCTCTGCTCCTCTGGGTTAATGACACACAGGCAGGCGTTCGTCTTTTAAGCTGACCCCTCTCCGCCTTACACTTTACATGGAGCGATCGTCGAGTCATCACCCCTGCCCGCTCTCGCTGCTGCGCTCTGTCGCATGTGTTGACGCGCCGAGCGAGGCTCCCCTCTAAGCTGTAATCTGCCCTCTGTGCACTTCAGCATTAACATGTGGAGGGATTTGACATTGTGTAAGCTGCTGTAGCAGACGAGTTAGCTCGCTGTTGCCCAGATGTTGTTGCAGGTCAGAGCTGAGCTGCGAGGAGTGTAATGGCTTGAGACCGGCGATCTAATGGTGCGAGACGGAGCCGGAGTAAATGCTACTGTACTAATGCTGCTGAGGCACTTTGCTAAGTCCCTGATGTCTGTGGAGCAAAGAGTTGATACTTGACACCTGTTTCAATACCACGGCAACAAAAATAAAAGTCCTAGAAACGGAGGGAATCTTGTTTTTATTTTCCCTCCTTCACAGAGCGCTGCTACAGAAAAAGTCACCAAACATAGCAGCTCATTTGACATCCTGTTAACAGTAATAAAAGGCTTAATGAGCAGGATTTTCCAACTTAAAATAATCCCTCTTAATCATCACTCATCATCCTGTATCTGCAGAGGATCTGCCCTTCATCTGTGTTTTTATTGCTCTTATTATTCTGCTGTGTTGGGGTCATTTCTGGACGTCCATCGTTAGGCAGTGGTCTGGAGTAGAGGTCTTCACGGGTCCACCGGAACCCTAGGACCCAGGACCCGAAGCAGGACCCGGATGGCTTCGGATCCTGGTTAGAAAGCTTTCAAGAGAAAGTGCAAGCAAAGTGCAGCTTTCACTCGGGCCGAGCGAATGCACCAGCTGCTTTGCTCAGCAGGTGAAAGGTCAGATCACAGGTCAGACTCGGACAACATGCATGATAGCAAACTAGAAATGCTAACGTTAGCAGCCGTGGCAAAGAGTAATCGTCATCATTGTTCAAAAGAAGTCGAAGTTATTTTTATTATGCTCGATGCAACAAAACGGCAATGCTGCTTCTAAACGAGCCGCGGATTTCCGGTTCTCTTTGGGTTCGGGCACGACCTTTTGGACCCGTGAAGACCTCTAGTCTGGAGCTCAGTCATCAGACTGCAGGTCGGGACTAAATGAAAACCTAGCGCCAAGGTGACATGTCTGTCTCTCTGCTCTGCTCGCTGTCTGTCTGCAACAGACACTAGCATCGTAACTTTTGCATCTTTACAAGATGTGAGAATGACTTCGCTAAAAGTAATTCATTCACCGCTCTGTGAATGAGAACAGTCTGCTGTGACGTTGCTGTGATGGGCTCCAGGTGTGACGGAGGGCGGAGCAGACAGACACACACATGCGGCAGGAGGCTGAAGCGTGACGTCGGCCTAGAAAAACAAACTCTGTACCTTCCCGCGGGGTTGCACTGAGGTTTAGGCGTTTTGTTTTGAGCATAATCGTCTCTGTTTCACTGTAAACTTTATTTACATTAAAGGCGCTCGCTCTCTTCACTTCCTGTCTATGATGCTCGACCACAGCTGCTTTCTCTCTTTCTTGATGGGTCAGCTTTGGGTTGAAAATCTGACCGTAGATGTGTTGTTTTTTAAAGCTTCGGTACCTTTCAGGACTATCGAAGGTAAAAATAACAGGAATTGTGGTGTAATTTTTTTTGGCAACCCTAGTGTAGCATGAGAGAGACCTGGAATCAATGCAAAATACAGAAAGAAATTCAACCATTGGTGACCAAAGTTACTCTGGTGAGCACAGTTACTGCAAAAATGGCTGCAACATCATAAAGAAGCTTTCAGCTGTCAGAGCTGCCAACAGCAGCACCAGGAGACAAAGGGAACAAGGGACTTTCAGCGTTCCAACCGGCCACTCGTCAACATGTCGAGTGAATTCCGAACTCAAGAGTAGCCTTTGGAATAAAGATGAAAAATCCCCGGAGGCGGGACACTTTCAGGCGACAGGACTTGATGTCCCTAAAATTTGAATACCTGCTTTGAAACATTTCTACTGCACTCATCATACACTGTGAGCTCTAAGAGTTTGAATGAAGAACAACTGTTGGGTTGCTTCTTACAATCAATCGCATCATCAATGTTGGTCTGCGTTTTACTGGGTTTCTATTTTTAGATTGATTTGATGTATCCTGTCTTTATTCACACTTGACTTTTGTGAGATTTATGCCCCATATATCCACTTAGGTTCTTTGTATATGTACATATGTATGCACTGTAGTAGTGGTAGTAGTTTGAGTCTGTATTTACTGTATGTTTGATGGCTTTAAACACAGATTTCCTCCAGTGAATCATCGGGTCGTACAGGAACATGCAGCAGACTCATTGACATGCTCAGACTCTCCCTCTTTCTCGCCGGCTCTTCACACAGGCTGACAGCAGAAGGGCGACAGTTGACAGGTACTGTGCACCAGCGCAATAAAACAGCCAGCCATCTTGTTTTTCTGCACAAAGAAGTGGAACATCAACAATACGAGCCCCTCGGGGATTCCCGACATGCAGCAACTGATATGGGCACCCATATTCATGTCATGACGTAGTCAAAATTAAGTCCAGTACATTTAGACATTAAACCGATGCTCTACTTTGCAAAACTATGGAACTATGTTTCTGTGCGGTGGTCTTCCTGTCATCATTATCAGCATCTTATCTGAAGAATATTTAACTTGTCTTACCTGTTTTTTTCCCTCTCTAATTATCTCAAGTCTCCTGTTTGCTGGATGAAATTTCACCAGAGACTGAATAAGAAGGTGGCTGACATGACAGCTCCCTAAAAGTGAAGCCAAACCCTCTCCATCGCCCCCTGCTGACTGGCTGCTGTATAGGTCATAAAGCCCGCCTCCTCCATGTTAACAGATGGGACATGAGTCAAACTATAAAATCAAAATACACGTCAAATACATTTTTCTCAAACATGCTTTCTGTCATTATAGTTAGTTCTTATCATGCTGATTTATGTCCAAGTGTTCAAGTTTAGTTTTAATTAGTTATTTGATGCTGTAAAAATGATTGACAGCTCTGTTGACAAATCCGGCTCCTGCAGCCGATCTGTTCCGGGTTAGCAGAGTAGAGGAGGATCGGTGAGAGGAGACGTAACTAAAACAATCACAACAGTCATTGGAGTTTCCATATCTGTGATCGTCTGCTTCAGATCAACACAAGAAGCTGACATGCGGGTCCTTGCTGTTTTTTCCCCTTAAGTTAAGTGTGTTTTGGTTAGCAGAAGTGGCTAGGGCGGCTCCACCCGCTGATCTCTACTGCGCCAGTCGGGCTCCAAATGACGTCACCATCGCAACATGGCAGCGAGTATCACGGGGGCTATTTTGGCATCAATTTCGTACAATGGGAGCAGACGGAGACGCGTCGTCCATCTATATATACAGTCTTTGTCGACAGCTCTGTTGACGAAAACGGCTCCTGCAGCCGATCTGTTCCGGATTAGCAGAGTAGAGGAGGAACGGCGAGAGGAGACGTAACTAAAACAATCACTACAGTCAGTGAAGTTTCCATAAGCGTGAATATACTTCAGACCAACACAAAGAAGCTGCTCTGCTGCAGACTGAGCCCACCTGAGGTTCTCCAACATGTTCTGTCCACAGTGTTTTTTGGTTAGCAGAAGGGGTGGAACATCAATACCGCGGCCGCCAACTGCACAGACTCTGGCTCCAAATGTGCAAGATGGCAACACCCGCTTCCAGGGACTGTTTTGGCTTCACTTTTGTACAATGAGAGTCATTGGATTTGATAGACTGCTATTCATGGGCTCTAAACATCGAGGGAATTAAGGGATCTTTATTAAATCCAGCTTCTCCATTCATGTCTTTCTTGACTGCAGCGGATTAAACAATAAAAGCTACTCTTTCACTCAGCACGGCACACCGCAGATTTCTGTTTGATCACCACTTTTGTTTCATGATGATTTCTTTTTGTTTTTTTTCTGCCAATGAAAACGGATCCTGTCGGTCCAGGTGATCCGTCAGACTGAGATTAGATGAGCCTTCTTAAAAGTGACGTTTCCTGCTGAACGGGGTGTTTCTGATCCAGTGTCCGCCCGCTGCCTGTGTGTGTCACTGTCCTTATTTTTAACTACCAGTGTGTCCTCTTCCTTTCTCAGTTTCTCAGACCTGAACTGGGCCTCCGGTGATCTCCCTGACAAACTGCGGCTGAATTACATTTGACCTCAATTGGACACAGCTGATAGTAACCTACTGAACCGAAAAGAGCATGAATAAAATGACCGAATTATGCCGTCTGTGTGGACGGAAATGTCCCTCTGGTGAGTGTCACAGTAACGTGTCAGTAATTTCTTCCGTTTTCATAAGGTTATGTAGGTTTGTGTAAGATGTCTGTTTTTACGAGTACTATGTAGCCACTTATTTATCCTATTCTTGCAAGTCACTGCTTCTCTCACTGCAGCTCTACTTTTCTTGGAGGATGGCGCTCAATCCGCTCGTCGTACAGATAAAGCTGATGGTTTCAGGCATTTTTTTGCTGGTTTCAGCCTCAGTTTTTTTTCTCTTTGAGTTATCTCTTTGTTTTGGCTTCAAAGAAACTCTGTCAGGACATCAAGGCCACACTTCTTCCAACAGAAAAATAAACACTGGCTTAGACTGTTGGCTAGAGCCGCAGTAATATGTTCCTGAGAGTTTAGGATGCCTGTTGAGATGGGACAGTGTGAGACTGAAAAACTGGTGATGTCCCGTGGCTCAGTTTGGTCGTCGGCAGATCACAGGAGCATAGGATACATATAATAAAGTCAAACTCCTTCTGCACGTAATTGGCCGATAAAGCGGATTTTGATGTTCATAATATGCTCTAAATATTAGATTATTTCTATTTTGGGGGAAGAAACAGCAGAAACAGGAAGAGAGTGGGGATGACACGTGGCAAAGAGTCGAACGAGGGGCCGCCTCATCGAGGACTGTAGCCTCTGCGAAATGTTACAATTTAATTTACGCTTTTGTCCGAAGCGACGTACACGTAGGCGTCTGAGCAATGGAGCAAGTAGAGAAAATGCATCCACATTATTCAGTTAGGGGAGCAACATTCTGGTTCGGCTACCCCACTTTTTGTGTTTTAAAAAATATCTGCAATCAGGTGATTATATTTAAGCATCCTATATCAATGATCATTTTCAGCAACTGACAAAAACGACCCCCCTTTAAATGGTCTCGTCGAACCCGTACCTGATCGTTTGCCTCAGCGTGCTTTAGCCGTCGATCCACACGGGAGTCTGACTGACACAGGTGAGAAACATTTAGCTTCACTGCGATCATGGACTGAACAGAACATAGCAAAAGATCGGCTAGCGTATGTTGAATGAACCTGCTTGGCCCACTGACTCCAGCCAAACTTTAAATGAGCTAAAAGTAGGATTTCACTGTCGCTGAAAATGCAGAATGATTTGCTGATAAACGTTAGCTCACTTTGCCAGCCCGGCTGCCTCACGTTAGCTTGCTGGTCCAATCTAATAGACCTGCAGAGAGCCGGAGAGCTCCACGCAGATCCATCGCAGAAACTACGTGTGAAGCAAAAGAAAAGAAAGTAACATGGCTATTAATATTTGTCATTATAGCCCTGGTGATTGTATAATGTGGGATGTAGCGGAGGAGAGTAGACACACATAAACGCACATAATCTAACTTATTTAGAATAGTTCAAGTGGCTGTTACTTGACTTAATCCAAGAGGTTAGGTTGGGTAGAAATGCAGGATAAAAAAAACACCACCACCTATGCATCTTTCCAAGTTTGCTCCCCCATTCTGAAAGATAACCAGTCTCATGGGCAACACATGCCTCCTTCTACCTGTCTTAATCCTATCAAGACAGGAGGAACAAAGTCAGTAAGTGCCAACAAACAGCTTCAATATCATTAAGGTCAGAGGTGTTCATAAAGAGCTGCGTCTTTAGCTTCTTCTTAAAGGTGAAAGGGACTCTGCGGACCGACTAAGTTTGGTAACTCACTCCACCATCGGGGGACTACTGAGGAGAAGAGTCTAGTTAGAGACTTAGGGCCCTGTTGTGATGGGAGCACCAGGTGCCTTTCATTGGCAGAGCGTAGTGGGCGGGAGGGAGTGTAGACCTGGATGAGGGCGTTCAGGTAGGCAGGAGCCGTTTTTGTTGCTGTTTTGTAAGCGAGCAACAGGGTTTGAATTTGATGTGAGCGGCGACTGGGAGCCAGTGGAGGGATATGAACAGTGGAGCGACATGTGCGGTTGTGGGTTGATTGAAGAGCAGTCGCGCTGCCGCGTTCTGGATCATCTGCAGAGGTTTGAATGTGCGTGCAGGAAGGCCTGCCAGTAGGGAGTTGCACGCCTCTGTATTTAACCGCTGAGCTAAACCGGCGCCTCAACAGATATATTTCTTCACATTAGAGACGGTGATTATTTACAGCAGACTGATTTCCAAATCCTACAAATGAAATACAGAAAAAAGGTACAGTAAGGGAGATACACGTGATACATCAAACACATGGAGCTGGGATGAAAAGAAAAAGCCATCTAATTCTAAATGAAACACATGCGGACTCTCCGCAGCAGCGATGTTAATGAACAGGGTGAAAGACAGATGGTTGGAAAGAGGATTTGCCAAAGAGACTAACTGCAACAGACCCATGTGAAGCATAATCTCCTCGGTCACAAGCACCAAATCTGTCACTGAAATGAAGCAGAAAAAGTGGATCTTCAAAGTGCTTCGTTGGTCAAAGATGCGGGCCTATTATGCACACGTAACCTGGTTGTGAAACCCATATTTTGTTTCTCTATGGATGATTCACCTCCATTCACTGCTTCCCGAGTGATCCTTGACTGATAATACAGCACTTTTTTACCACCTACGCCTCACAATGTGCTGAATGAGAAAAGAGAGAAACAGAGAGAGAAAGAAGAGAGAGAGAGCGAGCGAGCACTTTTCACTCAGATGCTAATTCGAACATCTCCTTCTCTCTTCTCCGCGGCGCACTGAGAGCGGATCAAAGCATCTGCCGCACAGATGACGCCCGTTCCCGCACAGAGGTTGGCTCAAGGGTCACTCTCTACCAACAGTGCAGAGGTGTGTGTGTGTGTGTGTGTGTGTGTGTGTGAGTAAGACGGAGTGAGAGTGATTGATAGAGTCATGACACTGGACTGATTCAGAAGCTGACGGGCAGGGACGGAGGATTGGAGATGGATGGATAGAGTCATCGTCGTCCACCCTGAGGCCGATCAATCGATTCATTGGCTCATTGTTGCAGCGCTACATGTGCCGTTTAAAGGACAGGTGTTGTGATATTCCTGCACCAGAGCCACGTGGTTGCACCATAACCACACTGTTGCACTGTGCACATGTGCATTCATCACCATGATGCAGCAACGTGGTTTATTTTGAGTCAATCCCACATGTATCGTCCTGATGCTACTACTCAAACAAACCAAGTTTGTATTTATACGCTGCTAAAAATAGTCCCCAACACACTCACTATTTACTCCAGTTTGAGTAAAGTTTACAGCTGTTTCAGGGAAATATTAGGCTCTGTTAAAGATGTAAACATATTACTGAGCTGAAAGTTAAAGATCTGAATTGTTTGTGCTACTCTGAAATTCTTTTTAATATAAATAAAGATAACCAGTTATTTTATATATATAAATATATGTCATCACAATGGACCCCTCCCCCAAACAACAATTGCCCATATATAGCAATATAATAGCAACCCATCCATCCATCTATTATAGATACCCTTCATCCTGTTCAGCTGGGCGAGAGGCCGGCTGCACCCTGGACTGATCGCCAGTCAATCACAGGGCTGACACATAGAGACAGACAACCTTTCACGCTCATATTCACACCTACGGGCAATTTTAGAGTCACCAATGAACCTAATGAGCATGTCTTTGGACTGTGGGAGGAAGCCGGAGTACCCGGAGGGAACCCACGCATATACAGGGAGAACATGCAAACTCCACACAGAAAGGCCCACTACGTCCGAACCGGGATTCGAACTAGGAACCTTCTCGCTGTGAGGCGAGAGATAGTGCCTAATTTTAAAAATACTTCTGACTTAACTGCAGATCTAAATTTGAGCAACGCAAACTGTGATGAAGATGTCAGAATGTATAAAGTTTGCTTTGGAAGGAAAAATAAAGAGGAACAGCCTTTAAGCTTTCTTTCATTTTAGCTTTAAGACTCATTTTTTGGGGCGTCGGTTTAGCTCAGCGGTTAGGTCGCACGTCCCACGTGAAGAGGCTGCGGTCCTCGATGCGGCGGCCCCAGGTTCGCCTCCTTCCTCGTGTCTTCCCCACTCTCTCTTCCCCTGTTTCTGAAACCATCCACTGTCTCTATCTCTGTCAATAAATGTAACAACAACATACTCTTACAATCGATCTGCATGACTGTAATGCTGTATGCCACACACGCTATACATTAGCAGTGAGCAACAGCACACAGCATCTCAGGCAGACTGACTTTCTTCAAACTTATCTTTGTTGAAAACTGTTCTAATTGAGAAAAGTGTCAAAAACTGACGAGAGTGAAGGAAAATAAGTGCTTTTCTCTTGTTAAAAAAAGAGCTGTTTGTGTGTGAGCTGGTCCAGGATCATTATTTGGAATTGAAAGAGGTACATCCCCGAGGGACCCTCTATGCACTCTGTTCCAGGCGGTAGATAATTGGCACAAAAACAGGCAGATCAAAATTCACAATGGGCACTCAAAGCCAGGAATTCAGGTAAGCGCGCGTGTGCGTATGTGCGAGAGAGAGAGAGAGTGTGAGATAACATAGAGAGATAGAGAGAAAGAGTTGAATAGTTAGGCAGGAAGTTGGACAGATAGAGCTGATGAGATGCGTGGTTGAATAATAAGAAGGTAGCTCAGGAGCGATACAGACAATGAACAATGGCTTTTGGACGGTTTGAGACGAGACTAATGACTCTTAAAGGAACAAAGCAGGATGAAGAGACGCCGATACAGAGCGACCGCTTTGATGAAAGTTCATAAGACACAGCTTCAGTGAAACTGTAATGACTCTGAAAAGATTGTGATGTTCTTGAAGCAGCAAACATGTGTGTGTGTCTAACTGGCTTAGCAAGGGAACATTTTAAACAGGTCTAATTGGTGTATAATTGGCTACTTGTGTTTGTAGTGGAACATTAGAGATGACCAATAATGACAGTGTGGTGTCTTATCCTCTGATATGTGCACAAACTCTCTGCTCACATGATGGCCTCAGTAAAGCTTGTTGCATGTTAAATACACAGACATCAGCGCATGCTGCGGCTCTACCTGACCTCCATCTCTAATCTAACCAAGGACGCATCCCGAGCCTGGCCCGAGGGGAGAGGAGACTGAGGTTCAACTGTTTCACAGGGTCACACATGCACAGATAAATTGCACCCTGGGGGAGCACAGAGGTCAGACTCCAAAACTGATAACGCACCAGCACCTCCAGCGTGCCCCGTAAGCATCACGCAGGCTGAGGGTACAGCAGGGAGGCTAATGAGGGACAGCGTTATCACACCTGATGTGTGGAAGCAAACAGCTGGTGAACAGAGAAGAGCTCCACACAAGAGATAGAGCAGATAGAGGGTTGACTTTTACAGGCAGACACAAAAGAATCAATAGAACATAATGCAATACGCCCTCTCTTAATATATTATTGATACACCGGTCTGTGAGTGTAATTAAATGGTCACTCTGGATGGATTAAGTCTGTGAGAGATGGTGGAGAAGCACAAGAGAGAGGCTCCGTCATGTTCCAAGTGAATATTATTGTCATCTGTTTAAACGGATATCTGCAAATGAATGCAGGTGAGGGACAAGATGTTCGGCGTCTGAAGCATTCTGGTTTTTTAGTCCGAATAATATCCCTGCATTCATGGGGAAAGTTCACTTGAACGCCCCCTCAAGTCAGAACAACAACTCGGAAAGGCTGAGAAAACATTGGTCTCTGATTAGCTGAGTTGCAGAACATGTTGGGCCAAAGAGATTTTTTTTTCTGATGGAAAGACACTTTTTATGAATTCATGTATTGCAATTATTTATTCTTAATGCTCAATTATAATGTGTAATATGCAGTTAGGATGTAAACGTTAGCTCCTGTTCAAAGTGCTTTCACACCCAGAGTCAGTTTGTTTGATTCGAAGCAAAGAACAAATTGTTGCAGTGTTGCATTTTGCCTAAAGTTATAATGGGGAAACGTGTAAGGGTGCTTTCACACCTGACAGCTTTGTTCATTTCTGACTTTACTCGGAAAGTCCCGTGCGTTTGGACAGGTGAGAACACGCATTTGAACTCGTTGTGCAGACCAAACTACCGGACCACAGTCCGCTAGAAAAGTCAGGACTCAGTCTGTTTCCAAACTAACCCTGGTCCGGTTCGATTCAGGTGAGAACATAATCGGACTTCGGAACCTAATGTATGAAGCAAACCAAAACACAGTGCATTGTGGGTTGTTAACAGGTGCTGATACTTGCAGAGACAGCCAAGCAGCCAGAGAGCAAACTCCCTGAAATAAAGAAAGAGGGAGAGCACACTCCTCAATCAGACTCAGCACGATCGCGGACTTTAATGTTTTGTTGTCAGACATTGTTCCACAGATCGATCACTTCCATTCTCCTTTAGTTTCTCCCCCACGTCTGTCCTCTACTCATCTTGCTGCCTGGCTGCGTGGCTGTCTCTGCAAGTGTCAGCCACCGTTAACCCACTAAGCACAGTGTTTTGGTTTGCTTCCTGTATTGGGTCCTACTTTAAGTCTGTTTATGTTCCCACCTGAATCAAACCGGACCGGGGTGGGTTTGGAAACAGACTCCTGACAAAGGCAGCGGCCTTTCCGAGTAAAGTCAGAAAGTCCGGACCAAAGCTATCAGGTGTGAAAGCAACCTCAGATGTTTCCCCATTATAACCTAAAGCTTGTGAACACAACGGGGTTGGAAGAGCGACATCCCTTGGTAACTCTGAGCTTCCGAGAAGCGTGTTAATGTGGGGTATTAACCAAACGCTATCAGTATGCTAATTCATGTTGGTCTCTCAGTATTGATCCTTGTCTCTTCTCAGCATTAGGTACTAAACAGTCTGGAGTCTCATAGTTTCCTTTTCTGTAGTTGCTCTCATGGCAAAAACCTGTCCAACAGAGTATCCAGTAAAAAAACAACTTTTACTGGAAGTGTGTTTAGCTCGCTGTGCTTTGCACCTAAGAGTTTTATTTTCCTGCTGAACTCCATTTGCCATCAGGCTGAGAAGACTTGACTTCCTTTGACTCAGCGGTGTATCCGTCTTTCACCAGACATTTAAACTCTGCTTTTAGCTCAGCCCTTTGGCTTCGCTGTCTGTTTGACATTTGATATGACGTGTTTGAGGAAGCACACACTCTGCACTTTCTCCACTTTTTTTTTTTAAACAGCTGTCAAAAAAAATCTGAGAAACTGAAACTACTTTAAAATAAATGTATAAACGCTGTAGTAAAACTCTGATTTGTACTTTTTGGAAACCTTTTAGGGATCTTCTGCTGTCTTATAATATATCAAAAAAAATATTCTTAGAGTTTTTGTGTGCAGGTAGATCCACTCAGGTATCTGGGTGCATAAAGTATTAACAACTTACGTCTGTGTCAGGGCCCTTATCAGCTCCAGGACAGGAGAAGGTGACGAACTCATGGCAGCGCTTGTGAACCACGAAACAGCAAACTGAGAGAAGAGAGAGAAAGAGAGAAGACGGCTTTACAGGAACAGTTGTGACCTTGTTCTCATTCACCTGCTTCTCAAAGAGAAAAACACACATGCACATAAAGTTTAGTATTTTTATGCAAACATTTCTGACAAATGTTGAAGAGAGTGGGGGAGAAACAGGAGCAGAGAGAGGCCGTAAGAGAGACCATGTGCATGTTAATTATCATCAATCAACAGAGTGATTTTGACAAGCCTCTCTTCTATGGACACACAAACAAATGCTGACAGACAAACAGACCCCCATGCATGTGCCTCCCACGCTCACACCCACACAGAAAAATCGTCACTGCATGATCTTGTCTGTTCTGTTTCTTTACAGTCTGTTTGGTTCATGCCGATCGCATCACTCTCTCCGTAATCCGCCCCTATCAAAGTGTCACTCAGCGTGACACGGCTGACATGACACCTGACGCCGCTCCCGGCACGGCGACATTTACATTTGGACACTGGTGCAGATCAGCAGGGACAAAGCAAAAGCGTGGACATCTGTGACAGCCAGATCACAAGCTGACTCTCGCTGTGACTCTCACTCTGTGTACCAGACTGGAATTTTTTCCCGGCCGTTATTTCACATTTCTCATTCTTTCTTCTCTTTTATTCTCACACAATCTGTCTGCCTCGCTTATTGTCAAACTGCCCGCGTGTTCATGTGCACTTTTGTGCTCTATCACAATTTTATTTGTGTGTTTTTCGTGTCCAACTCCGCCAGCCAAGTCACTGCTGCCAGACAATCTGACGGCCGTTGGTTAAAAAACAGAAATGAGTTTGCTGAAGAGTCCAAGAAACAGCAGGGGTTTCAACTGCCCATGAAAAGGATTGTACTGTATAACAATACTCAGTTAATGGGATACATGTCTGTTGGATGGATGGATGGTATATATAAATGAATGGATGAAGGGTGTGTATATGGCTATGATGGATGGACGGTACACCTGAAAAATCTAATGTAATCCAAAGCACCAGCTCAGCCATAAGATGAGCTTTTATGTTATGTGTACAGGCTTTGTTCTAAGCTGTCAGAGACGTGTTAATTCAATGGTATTTCAGCGTGAAGCTCATAATTGGTGGTGGGGCTGTACTGAGCAGCATTATATTCAGTACTCCTCATGTATGTAAACAGGGAGGACAACAAATTAGAGACACATCTCAATATCATGTTGTTGAGTACAACCTTTAACTACGGCCTCAGTAACAAACATCATTGAATTGACACACTTCCGACTCTCAACAAAACCGAAGTCAACAAAAACTAAACTTCATTAAAGCAGAATCCATGGCACTGCTGTTGTGTTGAACTGCATTAGATTATACAGGTGTACCTAATGAAGTGGCCGGTGAGTGTAGATGGGGGGGTAGACAGTAAATGGATGGATGGATAATGGTATATGGATGGATAGATGGATGGATGGATGGTAGATAGATGGATGGATGGATAATGGTATATGGATGGATAGATGGATGGATGGATGGTAGATAGATGGATGGATTGTATATGGATGATGGATGGATGTATATAGATGATGGATGGAAGGATTAATGGTATATAGATGGAGGACGAATGACTGGTATATAGATGGATGGATGGTACATACACGGATTGATGGTATATGGATGGATGGATAGATATATGGATGGATGGATGGTATATAGATGGATGGATGGATAGATGGATGGTAAATGGATGGATGGATGGTATATGGATGGATGGATGGATGGTATATGGATGATGGATGGATGAACGGTATATGGATGATGGACGGATGAATGGTATATAGATGGAGGACGAAAGACTGGTATATAGATGGATGGATGGTACATACACGGATTGATGGTATATGGATGGATGGATAGATATATGGCTGGATGGATGGATGGTATATGGATGATGGATGGATGAATGGTATATAGATGGATGGATGGTATATAGATGGATGGATGGTATATGGATGGATTGATGGATGGATGGATGGTAAATGGACAGATTGATGGATGGATGGATGGTATATGGATGGATGGATGGATGGATGGTATATGGATGATGGATGGATGAATGGTATATAGATGGATGGATGGATGGTATATGGATGATGGATGGATGAATGGTATATGGATGATGGATGGATGAATGATATATAGATGGATGGATGAAGAGATACATGGTATATCGATGGAGGATGAAAGCCTGGTATATAGATGGGTGGATGCATGGATGGATAGATGGATGGTATATAGATGGATAGATGAAGGGATAAATGGCATATAGATGGAGGATGAAATAAGATAGATAGATAGATAGATAGATAGATAATCATGAGTATGACCATCGGTATCATCAGTTTCAGTTTTATTTCCTGTCACCATAATCCTAATCCCTGAAACCCTGATACTCACTACAGCGTTTCTCTCCGTGTATGTGTGTCAGGGACGGATATTCTCCTGCCACCGGAGCAGTGCTGAGCCGGTGGCAGCGTGCAGTATGAATTCATCTCTCTCAGTAATAAAGAGAAAAAGAAGCAGTGGAGGAGGATAAAAAGCTCAGCAAAAGAGTGTCCCAAAGTGATTCATCCGCGCTCCAAAGTTTTCATCTGTGCCGTTTGTCATTTTTGTAACGCACAGAAGCGGACGATGCGCAGGTGGTAATGCAGACGGAGAGGACATTTGAGGGCACAGTGGGGGATTTTCGGCGATGCTAGCAGCTCTATAGCGACAAAGGTTTAGTAAGTCTCTCCTCTCCACCCGACGCCGCTCCGATCAAAGGTGTGCTCATGGCCTACAAAAACTTTAATCATGGCACTAACATGAATGCAATTATGCACGGTGATAAATGTATTATATTGCAACTACTACGAGTGAAATTATTGCACTGGGATAAGAGTTATTACACAGGGTCCTGTAGGTTGCCCTAGAAGGCAAATTGCATATTGTCATATTGCTCATGGGGGTCATTGACTGATATTAGAGTTCAGTGACCTGATTGAAACATAAATTATACTGCACACTAACACGCAGACACTTAACCTCTTACAAAAAGTAAATCTTTTATTCATAGTGTGTTACTTTTATAGGCTGAAAGCCAAACTTCAGTAGATCCACTAAAGGATTTGAAAGGATTCAGATGTCGACACTATTGAACCACAACCAGCGCTATTAGATAACACATCCGGGCCTTTTTATACAAATACAAACAGAAATCAAAAGTCAGGGACAAACAGAGACAGAGGGAACTAAATCATGGTGATTTTGATAGAGTGTTTTAAAATCAGATTTTTGCTTCGTCCCTACTGAGAATATTAGCAAGTGTTGAAACATTGACCTCGTAGCATTTGTTCCCACTTCATATCCACCTCCAACTTGCCCCAGGGTCAAACTTTCACACCTCGCATCCCACATCCTGCCCACTCTGCTGTGAATGAAATTAAAAAAACATGCAAAAGAGGAGGACAAAACAGCCAGGATCTGATTTTCTGTAACTTTTACTCAGCAGGATTCATTCTGAGTGCAACCATCAGGTTTCTGTTCCTCCCCGCACTCTACTTACGACATGTGAATCACGGGCGTGATGACGTCCGTAGCTTTTTCTCTACCCCCCATCCAGCAGCGCTCCTCACACCCTCAGCCACACTCCCACTCCCCCGTCCCCCGGCTCAGTTTAGGGCCGATCTCAGACCAGCTTGAGCGTCTGCTGGTGCTGCAGTGTGGAGCCGAGCAGACTGACGTGACACTGATCTCAGTTCAGAGGTGAAGAAGGGCGGCTAAGCTGCGCATAGTGGAAGGGATAAATCTAGCTTTGGACTTTTCGTGTGTGTGTGTGTGTGTGTGTGTGTGTGTGTGTGTGTCAGGCAGGCTTACTGAGTCTTACACAAAAAAGAGACAGTGTTTCTCTGCGACTTTAATCCCTGCCGTTGACTTTCATGCACACACACACACACACACACTGGTATACACATTAATCTAAAAGCTGTCTCAAGAAAGCAGAGGCCAATATGCTGCAGTGGCTAAAACACAGAGGCATCATGGGAAATCATGCAATGACACATACACCCAACCAATCAGGTGGAAAGCTGTGAAGACCTCTCACACAATACTGTATTGAAGCAGTGGCTGACATTTCATTTTGGCAAGTGCCATTTTTGTTTTTCTTTTGGAGTCAGATCTGACCATATTTGGACGTCAGGGTTAATATGCGTTGTGACGTACTGTAAATGGGACCAAATGTACAAAACGCGGGTTGCCAGGTTGAGGACACTGAACCTACTCGAGCGCAAGTTGTGCGCTTTGACAATGACAAGCCACGAGTCCTGTGCGGCAATTTGTTTCATATCTGGCAACCCGGGGTAACAAATGGGCAGTGGGCGGGGTCGCGCAAGCCAAAGCACACACAGACGTTCCGCACCGGAATAAGAATAGGAGCAGATGGAGACGCGTCGTCCATCTTTATATACAGTCATTGGTGTATACCTGCTCGCTGTGGGCCAAACAACAACAAAATGTTTCTTCAGATTCTTCATATAATGGAGGAAAGAAAGAGGAACAAGTGCACACTAACAGACCTGGAGAGGCACTTAATTAACAGTGCTTCCTGGTGATTTTAAAGCCACTATAATAAATCTTTCCTGTGACTCAGACTCCGGGGTCTGACGGGGGAACTCAGTAGAAAAAAAGTGTAGATGTCTCCAGATGGTTTAGTCTTCTCCGTGAGCGCTGCGTGAAGCAGCAGGAGCAGAGGTGACACAGTGACATACTGTATCGTCAGGGATATTATGATTAATTACTGTGGGCTTTGTTTCACCAGCCTAATTGCATAAGCAGAGAGATAAGGGGCTTTGGCATTACAGAGCAGCTTACACAACACAAACGCTTCCTTGTGATTGTGTGCGGAAGGTGCAAAGCCCATTATACGCTGTGTTTGTGTTCATCATTTCAGTGTTTGTCTCTAAATTTGTGGCATTTTGTGGCATGTTTTCACACCGCTACACACTGTGGTGGCATTTCTTCACCTCTTCCCGAGCATTCCCATCCCTATCCATTACTGATCCCTTAAAGTGTGGGTTTAGCCCTGGCTAATCTGGTGAAATTGGGAATCTACCGAGCCAGAGTTAATAGAATTATGTGGCGTTGTTGCTCAGATGAAAAGCCTGCGGTGGAAGATAAGGGAGCAGGACAGGACACCTGCAGCGCCGGACCAAACTCGATACCTTCCAGACACATTCAATTGATCCGGGGGCCCCCCTGGAGTGCACCCGACCACAAAGAGAACGCCGGCTTTGATCTGAGGTCCACAGGAGGGAGAGAGTGAAGTGCGCAAAAGGCGGATGAATAGGTGGAGTGGGAGGGAACAAGTCCACAGGGGTTCAGGGTTTCTGTAAGTGTAAGGATATCAAAGGGAGTCAGAAATGTTCATGTACTCTTGCATTTACATAATTTTAGTGCTAAATATTGTGAAAAGCTTTGTCACCATCACAACTTTCTGGGAATTAGCACAAATTATTCATCCTTCACTCAGACAGACGAGCCAACCAGGCTGCCGATTAAACTGCTCTGCTCCTCTTTTGTTATGGCTCCGCGGTCTTTCTGCAGAGTGTTTGTCATTTCGTGCGAGAAAAAAATGGCAGAGGGGAGGCGAGGAGAGGGTAAGGGAGGGAGGTGTATTTTCCTCTATTTTTAGGCTCCATTCTGGCCAGGGCTGGAACAGTGTGTACTGAACCCCACTGAACTGGAGAAGTGAGGGAAGACATTTCCTCTACACCTCTACACCTGGCCAACGGACACTATAAATAAACAGGCGATGATAACACGTGTGCAAACACACGGACATATCTGAGGGAAAACGTGCATGTGAGAGAGAGCAGTGAATGACGAGTGAAGAGCTATTCCTGCGTGAGTGCTGAATGAGAGACGTGGAAAAGGCTGACAGAGGATTGAATGGGTCTATAGAAGTGCAGCATCCTACACACAGCAGAGAGCAGGACTCCTGCCTGGGTCAAGTTCTCATCAAAGTTTGATAGAGTTCAAAGAGAAACTATATCCGTGCGTTGTTTACCGTCCAGGCCAGCAGCTTTCTGCTCTCACTCTGTCACATGCAGGGTTTAATCTGAGCTTAAAGAAACAAAGACATTTACTTGTGTGTATAAAAGTGTCTATGTCAGTGTCGCCAAAGAAGCATAAAATTGACATCACACGTTTTTTATTTCTTCCTGAAGTGTCTGACTTTGATGGTGTGACCTTTGACCTCCTGCCATCGCAGTGACTGACAGATCCCAGATTCCCAGAGCTCCGGGGTCACATGACCCACTACCTCCAGCTCTCTCTAGAGACCGGTGGAGATCGATGGACAGGGACCACAGGGGGAGTGACTCAATGACAGTTGAGACAGCCAGACAGGCTGGAGTAGAAGCTTTTCTTTCTTAAGATTTTTTGCAGGATGACACTTTTATTTTTTAGAGAGTTTTATATTATGAATGTCCAGTATTTTAAATGGCCCCCGAACACGCCAAAGTTTTCTTGTAGAGCTTACATTCGGTCAAAATGAATTCAAAGTTTCCATATTCTCTATAACTTTACAAAACAAAACATTCTGGGAGTATGAGACGTATGTTGTTCTTAGCTGACAGGAGTGTGGTCATCTGCTGTTGTAGCCCACCTGCGTTTGTGCGTTCAGAGATGCTCTTCTGCATACCTTCAGTCTGGCCATTCTCCTCTGACCTCTGCCACCAACAAGGCTTTTTCGCCGAGAGCACTGCCGCTCACCGGATATTTTCTCTTTTTCAGACCGTTCTCTGTAAACCCTTGAGATGGTTGTGGGTGAAAATCCCGGTAGATCAGCAGGTTCTGAAACACTCAGATCAGCCCGTCTGGTACCAACATCCATAAATCACTCCATCAATGATTGGCTGATATTTGCTTTAACGAGCAGTTGCACAGGTGTACCTAATGAAGTGGCCTTTGAGTGCATATCTTCATTTAAACCTCTTCAACTGATAAACTGCGTCCTGGTTCTGCGGCCTAATTTTGCAGGTGTTCAACAAGCAGCAAACCCTTCTTCTTACAGTATAACAGTTATACTCCTAAGCAGTCTGTGGTGGGAGCTTCATTAAATGAGGCAGCTCAAGTGAGTTGTCGTTATTTATGAACTCTTCTCACAGCATCTGTTTTTCACAGCTGATTTGGACTGAACAAATTCTGCTTCGGTTCATTAAATCTCCAAATTCTCTCTGTTGTCCAAATAACGTCAGATTGTCCTACAGGTACAAAGTGTGGCAACACTCTAATAGACTATATTGCTTTGGTGCTTTGGTGTACCACATTATATAAGTCTCTATCCTTTACCCACCACCCTTGGGGGGTTCGAAGTTAGTGTGATATATACCGTCAAGCAGTGTTTACCTGTGGATGTAGGAAATGAACCGAGCTGCAGCTACAACAAAGGCCCTGGAAACTCAATTTCAGCACCTACCTTCAATTATGCATTCCATAGGCACATGGAGGACAAAGACGTACAGTACGAACGCGCACGCACACGCAGAGTTAAAAGTGAAGACGTGACCTTGAACGCAACAATAAAGCGGTTCACAAAGACCACTGATGGACTGGATTAAAGAGGAAAGGAGAAGAGAAGGGGGGTGGGAGAAAGAATAGAGCAGCAATGAATAGGAAGAGATAAGATGCGGTGAAGAGAACAGAAAAAAGAAGCACATTATATTCTTCCTGCTTTTGTCTCCTGAAGGGCGCACAAATTAGGAAAACTATCCCTGGAATTCCGTTTGTGCAATTATCTTCATCAGCACATTATCCCGCTGCATGCATGTGCGAGTATTTGATTGCTTGTATGTGTGCAGATGTCAGGAATTTCATGAGCGGGGAGTACAATAAAGCAGAAACAACCTCAGGGAAAATCTAGCACACAAAACATGTTTTTAAAAAGCAAAATAAACAAAAAAATCCACTCAGCAGCTGTGTTCATGTTCAGTAACAGAGGAGATAACACCTGGTTGGTTGAGAGAAGGTGGGAGGGCCTTAGCTTAAACCCCTTCTGTCTCCTCTTAGACAGGTTCACGGATGATGGCAGTTCTCATCTTGGTACTCTGAGATCTGTGTTTGATTATGCATGTCTGGATAGCTTGTTATAGCAAACACAGACAGTGGAGACATGTTTTTTTTTATATATATATATATATATATATGGTGTGATTTGTTTTCTCGCTCTCACATCATAGAGACACTAAAGACACTAAGACTCTGTGAATTCCAATATTGATCGGATGAGACAGAAATATCTCAACAAATAGTGGATGGATTGTCATGAAATTATGCAGCGAGATTCACAGTCCACAGAAAACTGCCTAGGATAACACTGTGACTTTTACTCAAGCACCACGATGAGTAAAACATTTCAACAACTTTTGGATGGAGTTCCATTGTATTCAGTACAGATATTCATGGTGCCCTGAGGATGAATTCTAATGACTCTGACGACACTCTGACTTTCCCTCTGATGCCACCAACAGGTCACAGCTGCAACTTAATCATATTGGATGAATCCTGGCTTTGAGCGCCACCATGAAGTTCAAGTTTGGGGGTTTGATTGTTATTCATTTAACCTGCTGACCCTTCAAAGCAGACGTGTGTGTATCTTTTTAAGGGCTACACCTGCAGTAGCCTACACTGTTTCTTAAAGTCACAGGCAAAACATCAAACGGTGAGCTTCCGTTTTTGGAATTATGCTTCCAGTTTTTGTCGCAGCAGCGCGCTGTGACACTGAGCTCCTGAAACATGAGTACCAGTAAATTAATATCTACACATTACAGTTGGCTGCAGAGCGAGTCACTTATGGGAATATCCAACTTTTCCAACTGTAAACTAACTTCCTAAGTCAGTCGTGCAGAAGCTGCTACATGAACATTTTTTTCATGGTTTTCCCCCCAAACTTCTAAGGTTGCACCATGCCATCTACGTAGTATCATTCACGTCCACATGACAACTCTAAGCATTACTATTAAGAGTCAAACACAATACGCTGTTTAGTGTCTTTTCACTGCAATTCTCGTTTGGGATTTAGCAGCAATAAAATTGCATTTTACATTATGATGACTTTGCATCGATCCGTGGATCACACGCGTTCTGAACCATGGGGAGTGGTTTGTACGGATCACGGATCAACTCTGATCTGTTTCACCACTAGGGCAGACCTTCATGTTCTCAGGGGCTCGAAGGATTATCATCTGAACTTTGATCCCCTGACCTTTGATCAAGCACCAACATAAAGTCATAATTATTTTCTGTCTATTACATTACATACAAATGCAAAACTAATGAGTAATGATATAATAATATTAGCATGCTAACATGCTTCCCTAACATGGTGAACATGGTAAACATTAGCATGTTACTGTGAGTGTCTTAGAATGCTAGAAATATTGTTTCTTTTAAACTGAAAGGTTGATTTTTCTGCAATGCAAAACACCTTTTATTCTTGGTGCACTGTTTTACTGCTACAGCTGTGTTTGGACTGGTGTGACCAATAGCTAAAAGTGGCTGAAGCTAGGCAATGCTCCCATCATTGGAATGTCAGTAACACAGCATATTAGCATGCTAACATGCTTCCCTATGATGGTAAACAATAAATATCAGCATGTTACCGTGAGCATGTTAGAATGCTAAAGTTAGCATTTAGCTCAAAGCACGATGTACCTCAGTGCTGCGTCACACAGCTGCTAGCATGGCTGTAGACTCTTAGCCTCTTTTATATTGTAAGTCATTATTTTTCAGTCTCATGTCATCAGCTGCTTTTCAGCCCTAGAAAACACAACAGGCAGATAAACATGGGGATTTTTTTCGACGCACGAATACATTCATTATTAGAGATGATGTACACACACATTGCACACGATGAACACACTCTTTGCAGCAGTAATACTGTTTGTGTTAAAAAAAATGGCCACAGGGCGGACTGGATCAATTATTTCAAACTACAGGTGGGTGTGTTTGTCTGCCCGACTTCTGAGTCTCACAGGGGAAATAGTGATACAGCCTCATGAATTAAATATGATCCCAACACAGACGCAGACACACACACACATTCACACATGCATGTGAATCTGTGGTTTTGGATGGTGCACATTTCATGTTGCACACATTTTACGCTCCTTGCAGCATGCAGATATAAACATACACACACACACGCTCATTCACTTTATCTCTGTCAAACAAGACACACACACCTGCAGGTACACTGTACACTCAGTACGTCTGGTTCTCATGCCTTCTATCTTCTCAGTTACTTTTTTTACTCACTCCGACACACAAAAACACACACACACACACACATCGAGTCAGTGATGTATCACCTGCAGTGGTCTGGCTCTGAGCCCCCTGTGCCTGTGTATCAGGTGTCACAGTGGTTGTAATGTAATGAGTCTGGCTCGCTGTGCTCCATACAGAAGCTCTCAGGCTAACACAGCTGCACACAGACACGACCGAATTAGACTGAACCACACACAGGCTATCAATGGGAGGTGTTAGCAAGCACACATGCAAACATCCCCCGTAGGTATAAGTGCACAGTCATTCGCTAAAGGCTTTCCATACAATGACTCTGCCTCTGCACATGCACAGAGCGGGGCGGTCAGGCTAAAGGCAAAGTTCACAGCCGGGTCCAAGCCTGGTGCCGGGGGACAGGCTGATACCGCACATCAACATCAGAGCATCCCACACTCCTGCGGCACTGCATGTCCTCGACTAATTTGTTTGTGACCAGCGAAGTCGAGGCTAAATTTGTCTCAGGACATTCTGAAACATAAATAACACACGTTTTTTTTTCTCCCTAAAAAATTCTCTCGCAGGTCATGTTTTTCATCTTCTCCCTGCCTCTTGTCTTTCATGCTCTTTCTCTAATACAGAGAGAAAGAGAGACCAAAAAGAATCGTTCCATAAAACAGTGACCTTGTTAAAAATTCCTTTAATTTAAAAATGTGCTGTGATAAATACACATTTTTTGATGCAGTAAAGCTCCAGGCAAACTCTACAGTATACTAATTACCTGAACAAATGTTACATAAATCACCATTATATAAAAAAACGGCTTTATTCTCTTCTGGCCACAGGTTGTGTGAAGCTGCAGGCGGACACACTGCTGAGGGGCGTTAGTGCCAGCTGCTGATATACAGCTGATACAATGTGGCAGCTGAACTGGTTACAGCGATTTTTACTCCAGTATGCCGACTTTGATGTCTGCTCCTAAGCTTTGTCTTGCCTTGTTCAGTTTCTCGTCCTCTTTTCACATCAAAGCAACAAGCAGAGACGGTTTGAACCTCTTCGACAGTCCTGCATCACTTGTCTTTTTCCCAAAGCAACAGCAGTACATGATGAAAAGCTTAAGAACCTTGAGCCCTAAGCACAAAGAATTCACACAGCTGCGGCTTTTCTTTGGAACAATCTTAAAAAGGGTTTTGTTGTCATGAATCTGTGATTTCAACTGATCACAAAACGCTCCTAAAAACTTGTTTCTCTGTAACATTGAAAATTAAGTTTTGCTTCTACAGCCTTGGTTCGACTAGTGTGACCAATAGCTAATATTGGCTAATGTTATGTTAAGTTGCAATGCGACTGCAATGTTTTTTCAGGCCTTTTTTTGTGTATAAGGCCGGAGACATTCTTGCTTTTAACTATGCGTTTGCATAGGCATGATGGCTGCGTCCGTTTGGCCCGGCTCAAAAATTTACGTTACGTGTATGCAAGATGCAGTATGCACATGACCAGTAGGGGCAGTGTAGAGGCAGCAGGGATGGGACACGGTCAGCACAGCAGCAGGAACAACAATGGCGGAAAGTTTTGAAGAAGAGCTGATAGGTCAACTCCGCAATTATCCACATCCGTACGATGTGTCATTACCACTGCACAGCGACAAACATGCCTATCAAAATAGCTGGTGACAGATACGTTTCTTTGAGGTCCACGTGGAAACCTGCAAAACTAAATGAAAACAAGTCTGAGACCGTTACGTCCGTGCACGGAGGAGTGGAGTGGGGACATAGCCGATGGCATGTTTTGTCCAACGAACCGTGGCCGTGACCATGAGTGTTGCCATGTCTGTTGTTCACATCTATCTCACAAATACGGTAGTTACATACGGCCTGAGCTCTTTGGCGTGCCCTCTAGGGGTGTCCTCCAGTGACACACGTGTACGTGAACACAAGGCCAAGCAGCAAGTATATCTCTGGCTTAACACGTGACAAATCCAAACACTCCAATAAAGCCATCACTTGCGGTCCATTTCCGTGTCAAGATGTCAAATGAAATAATTGAACAAAACTAAAGGAAATTACCATGGAATAGTAATTTCCCACGTGCCTATTTCAATGCTACCAATCTGCCCAAAGAAGAATGTGCACATTATTTATTATATTTAAGCTGCACTTCTTGTTATTTCAGGTGCTTCGCTTGTATAAAACTGCTGCTAAGAAACAGTGATTACTGTCTCACTGTACAAACACTCTTTGAGATCAACACTGACTCACATTTGTTGATGTCTTATGAAGAACTAAATCCCCCAAATTTGGCTGCAAATTGAAAAGACACAATCTCAGGTATGAGTGAACGATTCCACCGCTTTCACAGCAATCTGGCTCAAATGTTGCTCAAGCCTAATTTGCGTACTGAAGTATGAGACATCCCCTCGTCCAACTGAAACCCACCGTTATTTCAAACCACAGGTAAGACCACAAGACAAAACAGCAATCTGTTTAAGGTAATTAAAACATGTTTAACTTTCAGAAGACTGTGCCTTTATTTTGGATCCCCAAAAGTTTCTGTGATCAGAACCAAGAGCCTTATGGTGTCACGAACAAGCAGCAGCAACGTTTCAGAAGGCTTTGTTCGACAGCAAAGAGCAAATCTTTGGAGTGTGCACAGAAACAAGAACCATTCAACTGGAACTAAATAAATGGATTAAGTCTGATTGGCCTTTCTTAATATTCACTATAGCAGCAGCTGATGCAGAAGCTCCTCTGCTAATCGAAAGCTACCCCCTGCGATCAAACGTGAGGCCTTTATCAGGCACGACACACGAAGCAAAGACTCCTTCTTTAATAACACCTTACAAACTCGTTCCTCTCCAGCGGTGCTTTGCTTGAGCCGCGTGAATCACAGTGAATTTATGTAGTACTGTGAATCATATTTCTACCCCCGTGATGGGAGACTTACACATCCAACGGGAGTCAGATGAACAAACACAATGCCTAAATTAAGATGAATCATCGCAGCCCTTTGTGAGCATGAAGCACCAGGTAGTAAATCGTGAACAACAACAATAACAAATCTTTTGACAGTAAATCATTTGATATGAACACACAGCTAGACAGAGCACGTTTGAGACGATGCTCATTTTCTATTGGCTGTCTGAGAAACTTATAGTGTAGAATCAAATCGGATACGACAGCAGTTTAATAATAACACGCTAAAAGGAATATGGAGGAAAAGAAAGGCATGTCAAGGGAAAAGGAAATTTAAAAAGGTGCAAAGGGCAGATAAAAACAGATTTAAGCGAGCTGAGTTTGAATCATCTGATTGTGAGTCAGGAGACGGAGAACACGGAGCGGTTGGAGGCTCGGCGGGTCAGATGGGGCCGACTTACTGCACGGCACGGCACAGCAGCTAAGAAGACAAGAGCAGACTGGACAACTCCCACCATGAGGCCTGCTCTCTGCCACAGCCACACACACAGATTTGCATGTGTTAATACATGCACGTACTGCACACGTACCCAAACACTAACACATGCTCTTATCAAGATGCACGGATGAAAAAATGCACAGATGGACACACACAGCTTATGCAAAAGTGCAGAGACATGAAAACACACACACACTGGCACAACCTCTTATTCTCCGTCCCTCTCTTAAGCCATCCAAAAGTATTTTTGTGGCACGAAAACTGCAGAGCCCCAGAGAAACACTGTCATGCTGTATTGGGGTCAAGAGGCTTGAGCCAGAGAAACCTGGCTATTGTAAGTAGTAGAGCAGTCGTAGTGATGCTTCAGCCCCATTATTGCTGATTAATGGCACTCCGCTGAGAAAGGGAGCATGACTCTTCTCATCACTAGACGTCTCTGTGCTTGGCTAATTGGCCTAGTTAATCCACACGCCTTCACCCAAGCCTGTGTAGAGCGATTAGTCAGCCTGTCGAGAGCATGCCTCGTACCATTTGGAGACGAATAAGGCAGAGGGGCAAAAAAAAGCAACGCAGCAGCTGTGACGAAATGGCATTCCGTGCTCTCTGCAAGATGGTTTCAATTAGCACCTCCCACGCCACCCTGAGCTTATTCTTCTTTTTCTGTTATCTTTGACTTTTTTTTTTTATGGCACACAATGATCAGACCTTTTCAGCTCTGCTAGGCTTTAAGCAGAGCAGGGTCAGGTAGTTGGTCAGCAGGTTGGTCAGACTGCTTTAGTCTTGTTTGGAGTGAAAACATTCATGACTGCTGGAGGAGCTTTCCCCAATACTTAGGTTTGTTTGTCTGACTATGCTCGCATACACAATGACACAGCTATATATATATCCTCTGGTGGGCAGGGGTTTCAGGGTAGAATGCCTTGTGCTTTTCCTCCATTGCCAGGGTTAATAAACACAAGAGCTGTGTCCTAATCCAGGGGCTGCAGCCTTCGAAGGAGGCGGTCCACGGAGGATGCGGCATTCATAGCCGTGAAAGCCGAACTGAAACGAGACGGTCTGGTCTGTAGAGGATTGCCTGCTTGCGTCACCAGCTGTTCCCGCCCTTACCCTTGCGTAACCAAACGCTGCTCCTGTCACCTAGCAACAGGTAGCTAACTAACGTCACGTAACTTAACCTATTATTTTAAAGCTAATTTGTTTCAAGAGCCCTTTCTAATTGACTGACTTGAAACAAAAAACGTTTAGATTTAAAGTGTATTCCTCGGCCGTGTAAGAGTCTGCCATCTCGTTTGAATTGGCACGCAGTGAATCACCGGATATGTTGGGCCGCGAAGGATGCATCCGATGGATCCTTCGTCACCCGGGAAAAGGAGGACGCATTTGTCGGCCGCATCTGAATTAGGAGAGCCTTTCGAAGGCTGCAGCCCCTGGATTGGGATACAGCTAAGGATTTCTCAACATGCATAGAATAGATATATTATGAAGTATTATAATACTAATATAATAGTAATATTAAAAATGTTTTTGCTATAGGTGGAGCGCCACCTGAAAGCTAGTTCCAGCAGTCAAGTAGAGCTGCACTGTTAAACACACTTGACATGAGATTTTTGCCACTTTAAGCAAAGTATCATATGATCATGTTAAAGAGGTCGCTCATAAGGGTGAGCATATGCAAAATCACCACCTAAATCTGCATCTCCCCTTAACCTCTCAGAGCTTTATTGAAAGTTTTAGCTTATTGTTACTCTTCCCGGACCCAACCTTTATTGCTTTTTATCACTCACACCAGCTTTATTTTGTTTCAGTAAAAGAGTAAACAACAGAGACGGTCTGGAGAAACAATAATTAAATGTGAGGAACAGAAGACGAGATCGTTGTCATCATTTTTTTGGTATTTCGGCAGACAGAGACTAGTTGTTGAACACAGTGGAGCATTTAGCACATAATGAGCAGACATATTCCCCAATTATCAATGACGACCAAAATGAAGCCAAACGAGAGTCAATATTTGACTCCCACTTGTCAGGTGGCCAGAAACACGACTGCAATGAATGATAATGTCGCTTTATGTAAGCACCTTTCGCTAACTGCCAAAACACGTTACTGTGATTTTTACTGCGTGATTGATTAAATGTTTCTGGAAGAAAAAACAACTTCAGATGGAGAGAGAGCTTGTTCGACATATCTGGTCAACACTCCCGCTCTTTGGAGCACTAAATAACTCATGACCTTTTACTGAGCAGAAAGGCCCATATGTCAGTGAAACTGGAAATGCATGAGGTTGCCATTTAAACCTGATGTAAATATCTATTGCCATCCTCTCCAATGAAACATTGACAGAGTTGTATTCCTTTCATCTTGTCACACAGGTTTAGTTGAAGTAATGGTTTGATGGCTCTCATAGCTTTGCGTTAATTAAATGAACACTTGACTGCTTTACCTTACACAGACTGTCAATAAAGACATTATAAAACCATCTAGCCTTGCAAAGTAACCTTAATGTTAATGTGAATTCCAATATTAGCTTGCTTGAATAAGAAGCAGGCAGGGACATAAAATCTATATCTTTGGTCACTGTGTGTCAAACTTCTGTAAATAACATTTGCAATGAATAATGGATACTGTAAGTGTCTTTTTTAGACAAACCAAAGAGTATTTGATTTCTGCAAAAGTTGTCAAGTCTAGAATGGCGCAACAATAGAAGATTAACAGTTAACTGATATTATTACCCCTCTGTTACGTTCCATCTTCTATGTAAAACGCACAGAGGTAGAACAGAGGCGAAACGGAGTCTTTGTAAACAGCGGAGCCGGCAGGGCAGAACAGCGCTGTGTGTGTATTTGTGTGTGTTGACACCTCGTGCACGTTTTGCTTCCCCAACGCTGGAACGCTGTGTAAAAACACACACTGGGGCAGCTTAACGCCGGCGTTGCTTAGTCCAATGTTAAATGACAAAGGCTGCATGACGGCGGAGCTACGTTACGATGTGAGGCGGAGCCGCAGTGCAAAAAGGGCTTAAGATACAGTGGTGCTTTGAGCAGAATGCTTACACGCAAAAAATGATGATGTGAACATGCATTAGCAAACTTTACCATCAGGCGGCAAAGTGGTGCAATGTTTAGCACTGGCACCTCACAGCAAGAACACTCCTGATTCAAACCCCAGTTTGGAGGGCGGGGGCATTTCTATGTGGAGTTTGCATGCTTCTCTTGCTTGCGTTGGTTCCCTGCTGGTACTCCAGCGTCCTCTCGCAGCCCAAAGACATGCTTGTTAGGTTAACTGGTAACTCTTAAAAAAATTGCCTGTAGGTGTGAATCAGGGTTGCCAGGTCTGTGTGAGAAAACCAGCCCAATCGCCAATCAAAACCAGCCCAATACTAGAACTCAAAATGTACCCCTGTCAAACCATATACACTGCTTTTAATCTAACAGCATTGCTATCATTGCCAAATGCATTATAAAATACACAGATTAATTAAACTCAGACGGTCATAGAGGTGGGTGAGAGGAGGATGCTATCAAAACTTGCATCCATCATGGACAACTCCTGTCACCCCCGGCAATCTCGGTTATACAGTACCGACAAAAATCAAATTTGTATGATCTCCAGCCACACGTCCTGTCCATTCTTTGATTCCGTTTTCACTTTACCAGTCCGTTGTGTGTAGTGCTGAATGATATGGAGTCCGTTTGGTAGGATTTGGGTATAAAATCTAAAATAATACTAAAAATTGAGGATTTCTATTTATAGATAGCCTATTTTTCATGTAATTTGCATGCAAAACAGGTCTACCAAACCAGCGGACGAAAATTTCCACCCGTGGCAACACTTAAAAAGTAGCCCAATTCAGCAGGAAAACCGCGGACCTGGCAACCCTGGTGTGAACGTGAGTGTGACGTGAGCATCTCTGTGTGTCAGCCCTGTGTTTGTGGCGATCGGTCCAGAGTGTACCCCGCCTCTCGCCCAATGACAGCTGGGATAGGCTCCACCCACCCGCGACCCTGGACAAGATAAACGCTATAGATAATGGATGGATGTTTACCATGTGCACTATCATTAGGTTATCATACTAATTACTAATTAGCACTGAAGACCGAGTACAATTGAACAATTTGTTGATTAGACATGATGATGGTCTTGGATGAGAAGAGGCATCAAATTGAGCAAAGGTAGCTCATTTAAATGACAATCCATCGATTAGTTGATGACACCTTTTACACAGTATCATTTTACAGTTTGCCAAGATATTCACTGGATAAGTGCTGCTGATGGAGCTCGAGGAGACATCAGGGAATCATCAAAGTGACCATCCTCTGAGGTCTTGACTTAACTGAATGCTGAACAGTCAAATACCTGGTGGTAAGTCAGAGAAATGAACACCCTGCACAGCTTGAAGGACAAGTGGTTTTCAAACACTCACCCTTACTTTCATTGTAACTACTCTCCGCAGTGGGGTTATTCAGTGTGCCCATTGAATATGTATGTGGTTAACCTCACTTTCAGATGCGATTACACCCACCTCTCTCTCCTCTCTCTGCCACAGTGTTTCTTACCATCCCCTCCACGTGAAGAGCTGCTCCTGCAGATGGAGGCCTAATTTTTCAGTCAACAGCTTCCCCTGCCACTCTTTTCCACTGAAATCTGCTCTTTCCATGCAGCCGGCCAGGATCAAAGCGCTGTTGACACAGTCTGTAGTGACTTGTCAAGGCTACATTGTCTGTCTCACATTCAGTCTGCTTTACAGAGCCTGTAAGGGTGTCACAGTGATAAAGTGCTTTTGTGTTATTTGTGAGATGGAAACAGGCTGTATGCGTCAGCGGCAGAGCAGCAGTTCAGTTTGTGGCTGTGTGTGTGTGTACAGTCTGTGAGTAGGTGTGAGCGGCCCTGCTTTGTGTTGCCATGTGGGGTGTGGTTGATGTATGGCTTACTATTCCTGCTCTGCAGAGAGACATGTTGGTCCTTCTGCACAGGCACCAGCACAATCTGTTAATACTCACACAAATCTCACGTGCACATACATCAGCGAGACCATATGTTCATGCAAGACAGATACACACATGCACAAATAGATACAATTAACACTTTTTTAAACCTTAATATTAAAGCGTTAATTTTTTAGTTTTTATATCTTGGATGCAGAAGAAGAACGCATGCTCAGTGTATAGATACGTGCAGCTAACAAAGGACTTATAAGATTGCTACATGAATATTAATAGAACACAGGTTGGTTTCATGCTAACAACAGTCCCAATGATCTCTAAAGACACATAAGAGCTCTATCTTAGCATTAGCATTTCTCCCTCTGGCTTGAATCCTAAACTAGCAGGGAGACCTATTTCACCATTTTGCAAATTAATCATGTTTATATTCCCCAGTTCTTGAAAGTCACGAGCATGGACCACTTGGACAGTCAAAAAGAGTGTTGTTTATATTAATCAGTAGGTATTTGTATGCTTTAATTCAAGGAAAGCCAAGGTTTGTTGGCCATGTTTCCTAAGGCCTTGTTGCTTAAGTGCAGGCTTTCAAATAATACAACAAAACACTTGGTGAGAAATGACGCAACAGCCTCAAACCCACACATAGTTCTTACACTTAATGACAGCGAGGATGACAGTTTCTCTGACACGCAAACAACCAATAGCACAGAATCTAACAAATACTCCCTTGTTATTTTATCAAGCGGACCCCCAGAGACAATAATTGCAGATCAAAGCATAGAATTCCTTCCATTCTACCAGATACAGATGCCAAAAAAAACATGTCAGCAAAGCACTGATTCTCCCCAGTGGTGCCTGTTGCTATATTTGCCTTGAGCGGAGCAGGGAGGCTGGGAAAGACGAGGAGGAGACACAACTGTGACACCTTCAATTAGAGAGTCCGGTTTGACAGTCTCCTTCCCTCTTCTCCTCTCTCCTCTCCTTCCCAAAAACAGAGCATGAGATAAGTATACTGCAGATGGAGCACATGTGACTGCGTATGCATGCATGTTAGACAAACAAGGATAGGTTTTTATGTGCGATGTGTTATAAAAAGTAACAAAAGTGCCATTATTTCTACTTTAAGGCAAGCTGTTAATGTGTGGAAGAGAGCAGGTCACCTTAAAAGCAGCTTCTAGCACAATTACAGCCTGTCAGAAACATATGCATCAAATATCATACATAATTATGGTGTGTGAGAGAGAGAGAGTACTTTAATGTAGGTGTGTTTAATCTGAGTTTTTTCTGGGCACATTAGCAGCTCAGAGCCTTGGTTATTATTGCAGTGCATCACCGGCTTGCACCTTCCCCTGACATTAACACAGATCTATTACTGAGGGTTGGTTTCAAATATTATTAAAAAAACCTGCTTCGCTCCCTTCCCATTAATAGTAAAAATAAATATAGATTTGATCCACCCAAAAATATCTTATCCAAGGCTATAACATACAGGATTTGTGAAACTATCTATGAAGAATATAGCAGCCAAAACACTTGCTAGCATAGCATTTGGTCAAGGCTGAGTAAGACAGGAAAATGAGATTTAGACATCCTTACAATAAAACGTTTGTATCTTAATACTGTGTAATTTCCAAAGGGAAAAAGGAAAATTTCACATGAACTGAAAAACAGGTTAAAACCAAACTGCCATGGGTACACTCAAGCTAGCTAAAGCTAGCTCACAGCCTTATGCTAATCTACCAATTTTGTCCTGTTTACTAGGATTGAAAAATCAATTTTGATACCCTTACATCTTAGTAACTCAACTTGTTTGAACCCATAAATACGACACTTAGGTAATTCCTTAAGGCAATAGAGTAAAAGGGGACACAAGATGAGAGTAAGTAGCGCAAAAAGGAAACTAGCCTAGCTTAACAGGGTAGCATTAACTGTCGCATGCTGCCTCTGACTCTTAGAATTTAAACTACTTGTAAATCTACCTCTATAGCGCATATTTAATACATTTTAAGTAAACAGATCTGTGAAAATTGTTAACAAATAACATATAAAGAGGACATTTTTTATTTATTTATTTTTTTGCTTCAAATTTCAAACCCCTTTGTCTTTGCTGCCCTGTTTCAATAGATAGCCTACTGCTCTATTAAGGCAGCATATACACTCATTAAAATTTCTAAACACTATCGGCTACTGTAGGTGTTTAGTGTAACCTTACATCTTGGTATAAAATTAGCATTTTTTAATTTGTTTACAGCAGGGAATCTGTTTCCACTGGTAAATATGTGGACAGATGGACAGTCAGGTAAAAAGGGAGCGAGGTGTGAGGATGACTAAGAGCTGCGCTGCAGTCTCTTACTGGGTGACCCTCAAACTGCACAACACGCACACACACACATGGACCCACACACGCTTGCAGCACCACAGGAGCAGGAAAAAGGAACACACGCTTCAGAAAACTGGCACACACATATTCTCTAACCCTCTGCCTCTCCCTCACTCTCCCCATCTCCCTGCATCTTTGTCCTTGCACAGAAATAGCAATAATATTAGCCTGCGCCTGGGAAAGTCCCATGTGTCCGTCTTAGTCACACATGCCCTGCTTTTGCTCTATTTCATGTCTTTTAGTTACCTTTTATACATCTCTTTCTCATCTCTTTTTTTGTCCGTATTACTTTGCTTTACACACCTTTTTCAAAATTCTGCTACTTATTAAGTATCATGATCATCAGTAATCAAACAATCAACAGTAAATCAACCACCAACTGAACTAGTTCCGAAACTTAACTGAAACTTGACTGTTGTTGCCAAGCAACCCAAACATTCTCACTCTGTGTCTACAGGTCACCACAGATCAGCTGTTTTTATCATGTACATTTATCTGTTTTCATTTATCGTCAACCAGTGAAATAAGAGTCTGCTGTGTAATTCAGAGGAACCAGCTTGATCTGTGTAGACATATGCGGCCTGCTGTAATGTTAATGAACAGTATTCAGAAAACCTGGCTGAGGCGGAGTGATACACAGAGTGAAAAGTCCCGTTAATGTTTTACTCTAGCTGTGTCCCAATCCAGGGGCTGCAGCCTTCAAAGGGCGTATTTGGAGGCCGATTGTTTCACAGAAGTGCGTCAAAGGCGTCCTAATTTTTCCAGGCCGCAAAGGATCCATCGGGTGCATTCATCGCGGCCCAACACATCCCGAGATTTATTGTGCGCCAATTCAAACAAGATAGCAGACTCTTACGCGACCGAAGAATAAACTTTAAATGTAAAAATTTTTGATTTCAGCTCAATCAAATAGCTATAGCGTTACATATGTTTAAAAAAAACAAAGGACCCTTGAAACAAATGATCTTTAAAAAAAATTGCGTGACGTTACGCTAGCTAGTTAGCCAGCTGGCTACCTGTTGCTAGGTGAGAGGAGCAGCGCTTGGTGACACAAGGGTAAGGGTGGGAACAGCTGGTGACACAAACTGGAAATCCTCTATAAACCAGACGGTCTCATTTCAGTTTGGCTTTAACGGTCTGTGCAGGCCATGAATGACCCATCCTTCGTGGATGCCCCTGGATTGGGACAAGGCTTTCATCAGCACCCATGAAATGCCTCTTGTCCAATCAGATTACTTTGGAACTAACTTCTGTATAATGAAAAACATCACAAGCAGCGCACATCACCCAGCAGTGGTTAATCTGCCAGAGATAAGACAGACGCCGGTAAGCCTGATGGTTTCTTTGGTCTTTGCTGAGGCCTAACTAACAAAGAATGAGTACAGACAATCACAATTAAAAACAGAAAGTCCCAATCCAAAAAGGAAAAAAATTAACTGAAGAAAAGCCGTCTAAACAGGACTCCTAAATTACTGCTTATTGCCGTAGGTGTACTTTCTTCTATATTGCTATTTTATAATATATTGCTCGATCAAATAGTCCAATAAAGGAGTTTAATTGAAAATAATTGTTGGTTAAATCATCGTTTGCTTGCCAGCCATTTACTTTTGAAAGTACAATAAATGTACAATGATTCTTGCTAAATCAAAGTCTGCAACACAGATATTTATAGCCTTAAGTTCTGAGTTCTTGCTTTCTGTCCTTGAGCTCTCGAGCATCACACCTGAGGACACTCCCCCCTCACACACACGTGAAAACACGCAAATCCAGCCAGCTCGAAATCCTCCCGAGTGCGCATTGTGCTCACCTTATGTGGGTCAAGACTGATATCTCTGACTTAAACCACTCCCAAAATAGCTGTGGGTGTAATCACGGCAGAATTCATTAAGTACAGCTGGAGTGGTGAGACACATTCTGCATGATCGAGGTGAGGAGCACTCCTGCTCTAAATCCCTCCGAGGGAAAGTCTCAGACAGAGTAGACAGTGATGCACACACGCACACGCTTACTTCATTGATCGACTCACCTTGGGATTGAGAAAGGAACTAAGAACACTGGATTTTTTCAAAGCTAGGTTATGGTGTGGGTAGATAAGAGGTGTAGACCAGTGTTTCCTCTAGGATTTTTTTCAGCAGTGGGGGGTGGGGGTGGGATGATTAAAAGAATCATCTCATCAATTACAGGCTTTGTAATTAATTCATCGCAATTAATCTCATATATCAATGATTTCTGTGAGAAGCACATCACATGTAGACTTAGTCTGGATTATCCTCTTTCTAGATGGTTATTTCTTACTTCCACATTTTAATTCCCCTCATTTAATTGCCCCGCCCCCTTCTCTCTGTCTGTTGGTACGTTCCATTTACCGCGGAAGTCGGAGGTTGAACTGGGAATGACATCACACCCACGTTCCAGTACAACAAGTCGGAAAACCAAGTTGGACGCCTCCAGTGAACCGGTTATTGTGCTTGCTCTCTTGGAATACGGACAAGTACGGAACACATATGAGGTCCACAACATGTCCACAGATATAAATTGAACAGTACTGTGTGTACGACTGAGTCAATGAGACACTTAAAAGACTGAACAGAAGCTATATGTGCGAATAGCTCTAGCCAGGTAAGCCATTGTTAGCAATACAGGTGGATAACCACGCATTAAGTGGTATTTTGTGCATACAAACACCACAACATGTCCACAGATAGAAGTTGGACAGTACTATGATTACGGCTGATTAAATGAGACTCAAATAAGACAAAAGTGACAATAAACGGTTAATACTACAGCTTTCCAATTCCAGTTGAAATTTCCGACTGGGCACTCGGAAATTCCAACTACCGAGTACAAATGAAACGCACCACGTCTCTCTGTCTGCTTAGTTGACTGTCTGCATCAGCAGTCTGTTTAATTAAGTTCCAAAAGTTAAATATTTTCTCTCGCAATTCAGCACGTGAGCCGAGCGTGCACAAGGAACGTTATTAATGACGTAGCAATCAAAACGATCAATTGATCGTTACCAAATGTTATCTGCACCTTTTACAAGCGTTATAAACAGTGATCAATGCATTTACAATAGTGACTAACGGAGATAAACAATAGGATTGTTTACATAGAAAGCTGAAGCAGCGGTGGCAATAATTTTGCCGTGACGGGCCGCCGCTGCAAAATGTATGTAGCGGAAACACTGTAGACCAAAAATAGGGTTAAAAGTCTAACGTTCAAATGTGGGGCTTTTGTTACAGATGAGAGAACCCGTGTGGTACTTTGCCTTTAAGTTGCGGCCCCTGTCCCTCTAATATCACTGGGGGCAACTAGAAATTTCAATTATGTTGGTGAACATGTAAAGATCTGGTGACAGAGGCAGACGACAGCTGCTGCTTTCATATTCCCTGGTTTAGTTTGAAATCGCACCACAGTTTCCCACTGTCCTCTCTTCAGGAAGCCTGAAGCCAAAGAGCTCTTCTGTTACGGTTCTTCGCCCTTTGTAGACTTAATAAAACAGTGTATTTGTTGTTTTTTATTGTTTGAGATACAAAATGCGACGCAGCAGCCTTTCAACGCGCTGCTTGTGTTTTCTAGTGTTTGTTTCTGTCTGGTGACAGGGAAGCAACGTTTGGCTGCTCTCATCCGTATCTTTTACACAGATAATCATATAAATTGATGAAAGTTGAACATCTTTCACCCAATAATGCACAGGCCTCTATCTAAAAAACATTAAGAGCTAACACTGTGTGCAAAGGCAGATTGTTGGGCATGTGTTTAAATCCAATCTATCCAAAACGGAAAGATAAAAAAACCTACTGGCTCCACACTGCAGAGATGCAAAAACAGAGTGGTGGAAAGTTGTCACTATGTTTGTGGAGTCAGCTGTTTACTGCATCTTGTCAGAAATCTCTTCCATCTCTCCTCGTGCTGCCATTTTTGGAAGCCCCAAAGATTAAATCACAGAGCTGCGACTGCTACAGTCGCAGCCCAAACAAACAGAGACACACGTATGATCTTTGGAGGACAGAATCACACAGATCCCTCTAGTATGTTCTCTCAGATTTCTCCATCTGCGGCCTCTCCAACTGCTCTTTTGCCTTTGTTTGTTGAACCACAGATTATAAGAGAACAGCATGTGTCATCTTATTACTCCGCATTGTGTCTCAGCAAAAACACGCAGGCAGCTCCCTGACAATTAACTACCCACTCTCAGCTGAGTAATGCTGCCGAGCCTCCCAAAAGACCCTTTTTAATGTCACCACATGACATTGTGTTATGCAAGCAAAACAGCGTGACATGATCTGCTGAGACAGTCTGATAAGATGAAAATATTGCACTTGTGGCGGTCACTGCTGCACCGAGAACGGGGGGCAGAGTCTGTCGAGAATCGGGGATGAAATGGTCTCTCCCTAGTTTTTTGTGCTACTAATGATTTCATCACTTCATTCATATCTTTGATTCATATAGAGCGTTGTAAGAGCACAAATGTTCCCAGACAGACTCACAAATGCTCCTTCACAGCTACTGAGGCACATTTTATCTCTGAAAAAATGGAGGTGATGCCAAGAGCTCATGTTGAATCATCATTTAAGGATTATTTGAACACAAGTCGTTTCATGTTTTTTTAAATAAGAGAAATGCTCGCTGGGGAGTTAGTTGGCAGAGATTTGGCACATTACAGGCAGAGTCAGGGCCAAGAACTGTTACCATGGTAACCTTGGCACACCCTGCTGGCATGTCTGCAGGAGTTTACAGTGGCTACTGACGATAAGACAAAAAGATAAAGTGAAATAATGCTGGTCATGGAAATTGGCATTGGTAGATTTCAGGGAGCTAGTCGCTGCATGAACACAGGCAGTATTAGCAAGATGCATGAAATACCATGGAGGTAATGTGCTTGTAGTGCGTGCATGGAACAGGGAAGGTGTCTTTGTGTATTTCAAGAAGCAACAAAACAAATTACAAAAAGCTGTCATGAGGAAGTGGCCAAAATGAGTGAGAATAAATCCCGTTTTTTTAAGCATCTAAGGTAAAAGCTTTCCGTGTTCATTTGTAAATAATTAAAACGTATGTTACTTTAAAGGAGAAGAGCCAGAGTGTAAAATGTTTATGCAATTATTAAAGGAGCAATTCACCCCTGGAAAAAGCCACTGTCAGTCACAGCTGGTGTTCTCTGTAATCAATAGAAGCAATAATATTTCAAATTGGCGCCATAGCTGTGGAGAAAGTTGCACAAACAGTTCGTGGTTTCGCACATTCTACATTCCTATAACACCCAGCGTGCATTGCGCCTCTCCCTCTGAAAGGAACGGCCCAGTGAGAGACGCTGGAGTGAAATACGACCGTTTCCCAGTCAAGGACATCGCTCGCTGCAGGCAACGGCTCAGAGCGGTACAGAATCTGAAATATGACGAGAATATACCGGTGGATCGTCTAAAAAATCTTCAGGTCTGCAGTCTACATTTCAACCCTGATGATTTTGAACGAGACATGACATCGGAAGCGGGCGTCCTAGATTGAGGAAGTGTAGTTTAGCGAGCTCCAGGGCCCATTAGAGAAGCGGAAAGCGTCCTCCAAAGGCACAGAGCCAAATTGCATTTTTTCCCTACCATAATGGCATTAGCTCCCCATAATAGCGTGATAGGACTGAGGTTGAAAATCGGCAAACTGGCCCTTTAAATTCGCACCATGTTGTGCAGTAATACTGGCACGGTGTGAAGTGCTGAATGTGAAGTGAAAGTTTTTCCCAAATAAAGAATAAGAATGAGAATTGTTTTAATATAGGCAGGTTATTTTCTGTAGAAGCCAAATATTAAATGTATATATCTCGTGTTTATCTGTTTATTTTCATTATTTTATTAAGTTGCTCCAAAAGCAAACCAAACATTTCCTGCTTCTACTGCTTCACACTTCAAGTGTTTCACTGACACACACAGGGCAGCAATCGTTTAAAGCATTTTGGGGGCAGTGGGCTCTTGTTAATACCTTTAAATCCCAGAAAACTGGAACTATCTCCTGTCATCCGTATTTTCCACCACTGTCATCCATCCTTCCTTGCTCCCAATCCTCTCTCCTCCTCCCCGTCCTGCCCTCTTCACGGTGACTGAGTTTTAAATAAGAGCTCTTTGGCTTTCAACTCCTTACGCTGACACATCGGTAGGTCTTGTTGGGCTCTGTCTTTATCTGTGCAAACTGGAACACAGATCAAAAAGCTTAATTCAATTTGGAGACAGCCTGGATTTCTTCCCTTGTGTGACTTTTGTGGACTTAAAAGCAAAGACAGGAAATAACTTCTATAGATCTATAATCTCTATGTAATGGAATCATGTGTGCTTTGTATGTTTTTATGCGATACAAAGGGGCTCTGGTATGGAATCGAACAAAATGTATAAAAAGGTCTTAATAGAAATCGGCTCTATGCCATTGCCAATCACTGTATGCAAATTGAATCTGTTGAATAGTACTCGCTGCAGACGCACAGAACAAGACCACGGGGCTTTGGATGCCATCTGACAGCATCAGAACTGCCCAGACGAGCTGTCAGCGTGATTACTAAATGTAAAGGGCCCACTTTGTTGCTTCAGTAGTGTTGAGTGAGCAGAGACAGAGAAGGGGAGGGGAAACTCTCAATAGTAAAAAAGGACATTTAGAATGTGGAGACGAGCAGAGGCAGAATTACACATAATTATCCCGGACAGCGAAGCTTCCACTCCGGGTGTAATTAATGCCGTTCAGCTGGGTTTTCAGGGTTTAAAATATATGAAGGAATGTTTCAGAGATTTCTGCATGTTCGACGGACCTGTTTTTTTAATGAGACTCCAGCAGGAACTTCTTAGACTCAACACTCATCACGATAACTTTCAAGAAATACTGGAAATAAAGTTTGAAGTGAAACTGAAAGGAATGCTGAGGTTTGTAAAAAATGACGAAGTACGTAAGCTCACAGTTTGGCAACGGAAGTATGAGGGAGTACAGTAGCTCGTCAAGCTATGTGAGGGGATAGCCACCAAAAGTCGCGAATGCTACCTAAACAAACTGACTTTGACAAACGGTAAACATCGTCCAGATCTGTGTGATATTAGTGAGAGAATAGAAGACATTAGCAGTGGCCTGACCTATACACTAGAAACCTAGCATATAACAAGCCAGAAAACTGTGGTGGAAGGGTAAGTATCACTTTATGTTGTTGGCTTGCTATTTAGTATAGTTGTTTGTTTGATGATATAGTTGTTATATGAACATTAATTCTGCTTCTGTTTACTGTAATTCCAACTTTCACTTGTTATTTGCATCTTCATTTTAAGTGCTCGATGTCTTGCTTGAAACGTACTTCTTCATTAACTGCACACAGTGGCAGTTGGGTTCAGAATTTAAGGTTGTAATCTCTTGATCTCAGTTTTGTTCTCTTTGGCGGCACCTTATGGCGATAAACGGTAATCGCGGGAGCACACTTCCCAGATATCCAGACAGTGTTGCATGTGTGACGTCCACGGTTGGCTCCGGTTTTAACTCTTGATTTTCCTGGCTGACCGCCGCTTTCCTTTTCAGACTGTTTGCTTCATCTGAGCGTCGAGTTTGTCTCTTTTTCTTTGGATTTTCACTTCTTGTTGAAGTTGTATCTGTAGTCATCCATCTTTTTTGTTTGTTCAGCCATAGTAGATTACTGTTTACTTGCAACACTTGCAGAGAGCAGAAAAGCAGCCGCTTAGCTCCGCCTACCCTCTCTGGCAGACCAACCACTGCTGGCTGATGGAAAACGTGTCACCACCTGGGCGCCGCTTGTGACATCCAGTCAGTAATACTGCAAATGCAAAGGCTTTCATTAGTGGGCCATAGGCTCAATCACCATGTATTACCTCATTCAGCGATAGACAGTGACTTAACAGACATTTATTTGAATGAAAATCTTCAAGATTATTACTTTTTTTGTAGTCAAAACCTGATTTAATTGAGGTTGGATACGTTCAGTCATGTCTAGTCGACATTAAAACAGATATCAATAAAGTTTGTCTTAGATATTTATGGTGCCAACTTCTTTCATCAGACATTTGATGTGAAAACTTTCAGCTTCTACTTCAGTCCTACACTTAGTTTAAATCTTTCTTGTTTATAATATGGAACGATTTAGCATTTGATTTCAAGGTATGAAATCATGTGTATCATATTTAGCTCCTCGCAATGTTGAGTATTCAATTAGTAAAGCTTGTAATGACTAACTTTAATTAGCATTTATGAGCAATTTTAATAATGAAAATAATGACCTACGCTTTTAAAATGAACAGATTCTCCATAACTCCTAATATTTCCTACAAATTAGATGACTAAATAGTGAAGTACAGCAGAGAGAGAACACCCACAATGTTGAGCAGGAGCAAAAAACAATCCATAAAAGAGCAGGAAGGCTTAGATCTGTTTTGTTAGATAACCAAAGCGAGATTTAATGAATTGTATTTAATGAAACATATCCAGGCCATCTTAACACGCAAAGCAGAGTGGAGCAGGAGGACCCTTCAGATCTGAACGCCGTCACTTGAGAGGAGCGGCGCTGCGTCTCCGCTGCTGTTGTGTAAGATGTTTATTGTTTGGGCCTCCCTGTCAGGAGTTGCTCAGCTCTCGCTCTCATGTACCAACACCCCCACACTTCTGCTCCTTGATTGGTTAATGAGGTCCAAAGCTCCATTCTGAGCGGAGAAAATGATTGGCTCCACACCTACGCTCGCCATTAGAGCTCAGCGACGGTCTAGTTGGAGGCATGTGTCAGCCCTCGTCATGCTAACTGACACATACATGATGTCGCCCACAAGGGTTAACAAATGTCCCCGAGTGTGGCGGAGCAGCCTACACACGACGCCCTCATCTGTGCACATGATAAAGATCTCATCATTATCGCTTGATGAGAAGTAAATAGTCACTGGGCTGAAATGAGAGTAGGCAAATTGGCTGCGTTTGGTATGCAAATGTATTTAAAACACAACAAGCAGGGCTGGTTACAGTTATGGAGATGTCACCATGGAAGCAAAGAGCAGGCAAACTACAAACAACATGGAGATGATACGCAGCAGCAGCAAAACAGACGTCCTCATACGGATATTTGTGTCCCTGTGCTTTTATTCAATTATCTCTCTCTCTTTTATATCACAATCTCTCTCTCTCTGTAAAATCCTTTCTGATAACTCATCTTACACTAAAACTTGTATGTAAATTAAGTTGTCCAATCAAGTGTGATTTGGGCGACTAGTAGGTGGTGTTTGATTAGATGTGGGGTCACAAAAACTGTCTTCCAAAATCGATGTGGCTGTGCTCTAATTTGTCATTTCTCCCCGTTTACATCAAGAGTGGGGATGTGTGGGTGGAGGCCTGGAGCCGCTACAGATCTGTGTTAAGTAAAGCAACTCCACGTCCAGAGATTCAATCAAGCGATTGTTCTAATGAGTAACATAACGCATTAGTTCTGCAATTCAAGTAATCTGTTATTAAGTTACTTTTTCATAAAAGTAAGTGTTACTGGAAAATAAATTGATGCATTTTACTTTTCCTTTTGTCACCACAAAAAAGAAAATCCCAACAGCACCGTTTCTGTTTCTCTCCTGGCAGGTAGCTGCGTACCAGCAGAAGGTAAACACAGCTGTGTCAGTGCGCATGCGTAGCTAGCTAACTCAACTAGCGAGGTGGCAGAGAGGACAGCGTTGACTTTGTGGAAATATTCACATTATACAACATGACGGTGAAATGTAGGTTGTGCTTGGAGGATAAGTGTTTGTCAGCTGTGAAGAGCTCAACTTCAAATGTGAAGAAGCATCTGCAGCGAAACACAGCTCCACAACACTGGTGGGACTAAGAGCCTGTGTTGTATTGTTGTCATGGAAACAGCTGTGTCTAATACTGTATGCCTCTGCCCAGTTCACTGTCAGATTGTTGGCATAATAAAGAGCTGTAAAGGTTATATTGCCTCTGTCATTCCTGTTGTTAGACTGCAGGGTTGGGCCGTAAACAAGGCTATGAAATGACGGTAGAGTCAATACATTTAATGGTAGACGTACAGTAGGCTACACGCACCAACACCTGAGTGGTTTAATTTTTGGTAACACAAAGTAATCTAACGTGTTACTTTTATCAGAAGGTAACACAGTAACGTAACAAGTTACTTTTAAAAGTAACGTTACCCAACACTGTTAGTTGACAATAAAAAAACAATACTGTTAAGGAATAGCATGGAAGCTAGCTAATTCTTGTCTCATTAGTCGTCCAATAAACAGTAACTACAACAGGTTTAGGGCCTCCTACCCCTATACTTTTCAAGCTACTGCAGCTGTCATATTTGGATAGACCCTGGTTAAGAGAGGTCTCCACTGGAGACCAGCCACCAAGGATTTCATCACCCAAACATGGGCGTGGTTTAATCTGAATCTGAACCGAATAATTTGATTGGAAAAGAGGAGGCACAGCAGTGGTGATAGTCATTACAAGAGCACTCCCTCTCATGTGATATTGCTTAAATAATTGAAGAATGATAGATGCATCCGGTTACCTTTACTGTTTTGGTTCACTCTCATTGCTTTTATGGCATTGCTGTCAGAAACAGCCATTTTTAATAGAAAGAAAACCATCAGGCCTCCCTGCTCAGCAACAAACAGCAGTCACATTTGGCAACTAGATGATGGACATAGTGGAGCGTTTAAAGTTGGTAGAGACCAAAAATAGAGTTCAAATATAGATAATAAAAGGTGATGAAACAGTATATCAATACCATGCTCACATATTGTTTCTGATGCCTTCTAGTGGCACAAGCTGTTACTGCAGGTTTGAGCTCATCTGATCCAAATGCAATCATAAACGAACTCCAGCACACCCTCCAGTTTGACATGCTCTCGGATGTATCTTTGCCAGTTTACTATCAGTCATCACTTAGACATAATATGCACCACTGTTTTCACTCTGCTCTCCTTCATCTGCTCTGACTACTCACACTGTTTGCTTCATCTTTGCCAACACTCTGCAGCAACAAGCCAGAATGTGTAAAAGGCCTCTTTGACATCATCATCGCTCTCACCCTCACACTTCCACCCATGTAATGCAAATCCTTCTGTTTATTTAGTCCCATACGTACGAGCTCCCCTTTGCCTTCTTTCCACGCTCTTTACGATTTACACCTTCTTTTTCTTATTCTACTTCCAACTGCCTCTCCCTGCATCCCTCCCTTTCCTCGTGTCCAGACGTAGTTTTCTCCTCCCAGCCATGGCTTCTTAACTCTCCAGATGGCACTGTCATTTTACACAGACGCTCTGTTTCAAAGGCTAGAGTGTATGGGGGAGGCAAGAGGGAGAGCAGAGCATCCACCATGGCGGGAAGTGATCCAAAGCTCTCACACCACTGGCTTCCATGAGATGATCTGATGTTTGGAGGAAAGCTCAGAGGGCAGGCGACTCTGTTTAACACTGTGACACATATCGTGACATTTGCGCAGGATAGTTTTCCAGCTGCAAATCAGACTTAAAATTAAATGTTTATGTATCAATTTCTGTTAATGTTTCTTGTTTTAAAATCAAAAACTCAAGTTAAATAGAACTTGCAATTTCGACGCAAGAAGCTGCAAGTGTTGAATGCCAATCCATCTGTCTGCTGTGCATAAATTTAACAAATCAGCCTTTCATTCAGAGCATACACGCACAATGGTGAAATGTTAAATTGATCCAATCACACTTGGATTTTTCTAACAAGAGGTTAGCGGTCAGATGTCCTCGTTCCAAAACAAATTATTAACATTTAATTGTTTCTCTTTTCAAACTAATGACTTCTATTAACCCAAAGAAACATTTTTTATACGCTGATAATCATCAAACTTGTTCAGTCGGCTTATTAGTGGTTGCAAATGTTTTTTTCTTCCACAAATTAGAAACAAGTTTCTTTTTGTGTCCATCCTGCACCAGAATAGAAAAGGTGTCCAAAACAAACAACAACAAGGAAGATGGAAAAACAGACATGAAATTGAAAAGCTTTTGAATATATTATATACTTAACAATAAATACAGAATACATGAATCAATAAGCTTTTTATACAGGCATTTCCAGCTAATCATTCCAAATCTAATTCTATACGGCAGAGGTTTCGAATAAATGCTGTTTATCTCTGAGGGAAACACATTTCACCTGAACTAATACCATCGTTTAACGCCTTACAAGAAATTAAAGGTTACTTGACTTTCTAATTAACTTTGAAGTAATAATAATAATAATCGTGAAGATTTTCATTTAAATAAATGTCTGTTAAGTCATTATCTATCGCCGAATGAGGTAACACAATGGTGATTGAGCCTATGGCCCACTGGTGAAAGCCTATGCAGTGAAAGTGATGAAAATCCAAGTGAAATCCAAAGAAAGAGAAACAAACTCGACGCTCAGATGAAGCAAACAGTCTGAAAAGGAAAGCGATCGTCAGCGAGGAAAATCAAGCGTTACAACCGGAGCCGACTGTGGACGTCACACATGCAGCACTGTCTGGATATCTGGGAAGTGTGCTCCCACAGTTACCGTTTATTGCCACAGGTGCCGCCGAAGAGAACGAAACTGAGATCTTTAACGTTAAATTTTATGATATTCCAAACTGTTGATTCACAGATTTATCTAACTGTAATAGTTTATGTCCAGTTTTACATCGTGACATAAATGTTTTGTATTTTAAGCAACGCATTCATGAGTCATAAGAAAAAACTGAACCAACACACACACGAGTGAGCTTGAATGAAAAACATACAAGACGCACAGTGAGAGGTGGGAAAGGAGGCAGAATGACGTCCAAGTTGAGTGTATAATGATATTGGGAGTATAGGATGTAACTCAGCATGTCCATATGATAGGATGTGTCACTGTGGCAGATTCTCTGCGGTGGACCACGTCACTGCCAACAAAAGGAGCAATAAATATGTGCATTAAATACAGCAACCAACGGAGGGAACAATACGGTGTTAGGGGGATAGTCTTAATAACAAGGTTTATCTTGTAGAGTTCCTATGGATACAGGAAATGAAGTATGACTGTCCAACAAAGCCAGATTAGTCAAGGAAATGTGAGGCTGGGGAATAAAAACTGATTCATTCATCTGTTAACATGCATCCTACATCCTTAACCCAGAAACACCACCTATTTTACCTTTAACAATGAAAAGGTACAGCAGTCACCAGCCTAGGAGCAGGAGGGGCTTGGTCTCACACCCACACAGGGTTGCTTCAGTAATAAAGACGTTTCCACTACCATGTAACCACACTCGCTGTTGTGCGGCGGAGGTGGGTGATCACAGGAGAATGTAAACAAGAAGCTGCTGGCTTTTCAATGCACAGCAGGGAGCCGTGGATAGCCCTTCGTCTGCCCACGCTTAAGGAACCATAAACTAACATCCGCCATGTGGAGAAACAGATAAAGATGAATGATCACAGGGACACACTTTTGCACCTTTCTTATGATTCTAATGAGGTTCTATGCCTCACACACGCAGTACTGTCAGTATTACAATGATGGTTGGTGTAAAGTGTTTGACTTTAAATTCCTGCCTCAGAGACGCAGCTCTTAGAGATTCAGATCTTTTGCTTTATGCTTTATGCATTATGAATAACAAGCTAAGTTTGGGTTCACAGAAAGAAATAAAAGCCCTGTTTTTATGTAGAATTCATATTTGAGCAAAAGTCTCCCTGTACTGTCAGTCTTGCAGTCCCATGCAAGTCCAGTCCAATATCCCATGTCTCCACAATGTTATCAATAGTTACAAAAGACATTATGCATTCAACCCATGAAGTACAGAGAGAGATACTGTATGTACAACAGGTCCTCTGGGGATTATTCCACTATATGGTTCTTTAAAAAACTAATGCATTTCTTATGAACTGACAAGAAAAGGCTATGTGTACATGCAACATGCATCAGCCCACTTCCATGATGCGTTCATGGTCAAGCTCCTCTTAGAAGCAGTGATGCAAATGGACAGTTAGCTTCTTAGGCTGTGTTCGGAATGCCATACTATCCTAGCAGTACGTACTGATTTGGTCAAAATGTAGTATGCAAACAAAAGCAACATTTACAGTATGACAAAAATACCCAGATGTCGTGCTGATTCTGAAAGAAATCTCCAGTATGCATCGGCCTACTGTATCCCACAATGCAAAGCGCTGGAACAGCAGTTGAAATGGCAGACGGCAGCAGCATTCCTGAAGAGCAGAAGGGGGCGCTGTAGCTAAAGAAGCAGCTTTTTGCTACGACCGCTGAATGCAGTACGTAGTATACAGTATATAGTATGCAATTTCAAACACAGCCTATATATTTGATCTAAAAATGGACTTTCAAAGACATTGGGGAAAAAAGGTTACATGAGTTTTAATCACTTTGTGTGAGGTAAGCGTGAGCACAACAGATCCAGTTATATTCCCATCTCCTGTGACCACATGTCCATTGTAGAAACTGACACTGATGATCAAGCCCCGTAGTCCAACCACACTTCAAGCTTAGTCGCAGTAATCTTGTCACGGGCATTGCATTTCCGTAAATTTAATCTTCCCTATCTGATATTTCCTCTTTTGTGTTAGATCATGTTATTTGTTTCCATTTCCAAGCGCCTTACTGGCAATCTAACCTTACTCTGACCTCAGTAATCCCCGCTATGACTCTTCCTGTTTTCATCTTTGTCTCCCTCACTCCTCACCCTTTCCCTTGCCTGTCTCCCCTGTAAGCTGCCACAGTATCAGATGTCTGGAGAGAAATGTTACACTCGCAAAGACGGTGGCGACTTCGGGGGGTTGATTTCAGGGCATTAAAGGCATCCTGGCTTCATTTACAAGTGAAAATGCACTGAGCGGGCAAAATGCTCGCTCAAATCAGAGAAAGGTAAAAGAATTGCATCGGTACCAACTCAAACATTTGCAGAGATGACGCTCACACTCAAACAATTGGTGTCCAGCTGCCACACCTGCTAACTATCAAGCTGCTAATTGCTCTGTGAGCAGCTGTTGCTAATTGTGTTCGTTAAGACCTGGAGTGCTGATATAAAAGAGACACTCAGAGCTGCAGAACAAGTCAGGAGGTTATTCTCAAGTCTTCTTATTCCCAGTGAGCTGCTTGTCTCAAACCATAGCTTCTGAGGAGTACTGCTTCTCAGCTGACAGCCATGGCTCTTGGACTCCTTCTGCAGTAAGCTTCAGTCATTAAGTGACTTCTGAGCACTTTATTTGTTTTCAGTTACCTTTCATAGAGACTTTAATCAAATCTGTTTAATCTGTTCTGCAGGGTTTCCTGCATCTGCTTCTTCCTGTTTGATGCCAGTGCTGCTTTACCAGCTGTAAAAGGTAATGACTTTCTTCCTCATTGCATTAGCTCTCAGGAATATCTGTTGTTTCATCTTTAATTGTTACTTTCACAGGGTACGGTTATCCATACATGCCTGACTCGCATAACATAGGCGATGATGGAGATGACGAAGTGTTGACCTCTCCAACCTTTGATCAGAGTAACTGGCAGGCTGCAAATAACGAGCAGGCTGGCCCTGTATTCACAAGCTACAACAAACCTCAAGTTGCGCATCAGGCAGAACCGGTCCCATCTCTGCCCTACGCGCCGAGTGCTCCTGAGGTAGAGAGACTTATTAATGGTGGAGCAAGAGACTGGGGGCAGGAAGAGCCTGACAAATTACTCTTGTTTCCTTTAAACTACCAGCCGAGTGATCCAGCCAAGCCACAGCCAGGCCCTCTCCAACCTCAATCACCCACGAACGCAGTACCAACCCCTGCTTACCGCGATCCTGCCCTGGCCTACTATAAACCTGCCACAGAGGCTCCTAGCTTTGATACTTGGCAGCCTGAGCCAGTTAGCAGTGGTCATGGTGTGACTAACTCTGGCCCAAATGCAGCTGGGGGTGACTCAAGTAACATTCCCCATCTTGTCTATGAGGACATCTTTCAATATCCCTCTGAGAACGCAGAGTCTTCGAGTTATGCAGGAGGGCATGGTGAAGCAAATTACTACTCCCCACAAGAGGAGACCACAAATGAGGGAGCCCAGCCTGTCTATCCAGCTGGGTTCGGAAGCCCCTCTTTTAGCTCGTCTGGAGGAGAGAACCTTAACTTTGGTCAAACACACTACCAGCCACGTGATGACAAGATCTCTTGGCGTCCACAAGAACCAGCTGTCGGCACCCAGAAAGTGAGTGAACCACTCCCTCCTCCCCCGCCTCCTTCAAGCTATATTGTCCAGTCCAGAAATGGCTACCAGCGAGCCCTGTATCTCCTCTCCCACTTAAAGTACTCCCCAGAATTTCCTGTTCCGATGCCTGCAAGCGTGAAGGGTGTCAAAGGTCCTCCACCCAGTCAACCAGCAGCCCCTAAAGGTGTAAAGAACCCTCAAAGGTATATTCCCACTTCAAACTGAAGCTGATAAATGCTTGTATAAAATGTTGTCACAGAAATGATGCCTAATCAACACGGTTTATCTTTCAGAGCAAAGTGGTAACAAACGTGGATACTGACAAGTCCAAGTAAGTGGTAACTATTTGACTTGATCGCAACATTTCAGAGTAATTGTCAAGCAAATATTAACTTCTGTTTTCTTTCTTGCAGGATCACGTGCCCACAAAGACTGCTTTTTGTCTTCCAGGACAATTTGCACAAAAAGAATCAAAATAAAACATTTAAAATTGAAATTCCTGTGTTTTTCCATGTGTGATAAGATATGCAGCCTGCCTGTGAAAGTATTTGCTCACAGAACTGTTATCAAAGGCTTAAACGGAGGATTAGCCAGATTGAACAAGACAAACTGCTCTAAAACCAAGCGGTGCTCAACTTTTGCTGCTTTCAGTGTGAAACTCAGCTTTAATCGCTCTAAATGTAAACATGCAGGAGGTTTACCTTGGCATTGAAATCCTTGTTTCCCAAATCCCCTGCAACAGAAAAGCATACGTGTTACAAAAATGGGGCCTAATTATTGTACCACAGCAATGTTTTAGAAGCTAGGACATGTCTGCAAAGTTTTGAAGCTTCAACTCAGTAAATTTAATATTGTAAAACTGCAAGTGTGAATGCACTAAAATGAGCTGTGGAAGAGAAACTATGCTTTCAGGGAAGCATCTGCAAGATTGATTACATCTAGGCTTTCATATTAAACTTACTGAACCACAAGCTCCTTTAATATGTCCTAAGGAAATATTCTGCAATCAACACTGATCAGAATGTGAGTGAATCGCTGCCTGCATGAAAGACACAGGTGTGCATAAGGGATACTTACCATATGAAGTCTGTACAATGGCTGCAGAACGTCGGCTGCTTGAAAAACCTCGCAGTAAATTTGTGGTTTTTCACTTCGTGCACGTTTTTCTGCCGCAAAGCACCTTTGCGGGCGAATCGATTCCCGACCCCAGCCGAGTCATTATAATGTAAAAGATGGTCAGCCATAATGGGGGGCCAAAAAAACAAAACAAAAGAAAAAATAAACAGCCACAACTTCCGTTTGTCCGGTATCTGAGAGGTGCTCGTCTCTTCACAGCTCCTGACAATTGGTGCTGTTCGTGCTGGGGTAGCTCCTGACACACCGCACGCCTCCCCTCTGCCTGAACTACAGCTGAGCTGAGCGCTTCTTTTTCATTCACAGTGACGTCGCCTTCACGTGCTGCGGGAAATATTCCCATCAGTTTCAGCTCACGATTAAAAACACGAAGCAGTTTTATCAGAGGTGGTTTGGGGGGCGTCTAAACACATGGCAACTGCGACGACTAATGCTGAGTAGGTCAATTATTTTTGTTTGATATTGTGCGCGTAAATATATATTTTAGTATTTAGAGATTTAAGATGAATGAACCAAGGCGACAAGCGCATCTGTTCGTTGCTTACATACCACAAACAGAAGGTGTTGTGCGCCATCGTGTGGACTTTAAACTACATTGCATGTTGTCATTAAGCTGTGAAAAACTCGCCAAATACCAGTAAGACCTGTCAAAAATCGCAAAGACAAGGCATGTTTCTATTCATCACTCAATTTCCCAACTCACGCCCTCGCTTGATGAAACTATGTCAAATATAATATAGTAATACGTATTTATGAAACAATCATGTTAAAATAAAAAAGAGTATTTAATAGTGAAATCAAAACGATATTAGTAATAATACAACCACAGTGCATAGTATTAATTCAATATATTGCTGTAAAAAACGGAAAAGAAGAATAGTTCTAATAAACGGGGAAACTGAAGACGTCAGAATGTGAGGTTGCTATGACAACAAGAGAAGCTGCGTCTCCACGGCACGGAAAGCGGATATGGCGTAGAATTAGGACGTTGAAGTTTTGAACCATTTTGAGCGGCGAAATCAGTGCTCAGGTTAAGTAGCTTTTTATTCTTCTTTAACATTTTGAACTGCAATTGTCCCTCTATTTGCGGGTCGTTGGTGTGTTCGTTGAAGTCTATAAGAAACAGTTACAGCCCGCGAGCGTTTAACTCGTCTATTGTAGCTCGTTGGCTAATGTGTGTTGTGCTAGCTTCAGTCGCAGCCCCTGAAGTATCCATGTTTGCTAGTTTGTTTTGGTTTTTTAAATGACATGTTATGTTAACCTAACGTGACACAATGTTACTCTATCTGTTCAATGCAACTAGCTCTAACTTCATTCTGTTTTTAATGAGTGAACCGGTAAGCTAACGTTATAAGCACTCATGTTTAGCTTGGTAACACTGGCAACAACAACCAATAGAGCAATTTATCCCTTTCTAAACTTTGCAGCCATTTATTCATCCCCTCAGGTGACCATGAGCAAACACGAGGACTCATGGGATAGGCTGGACACTGAGTTTGACCATTTTCTTCTTGACATGAAGCCATATGTTCTTAAACACCCCAACAAGACAGGTAATATTCAATACACTATTGTAACGTCAAAGTTTAAATATTCCTGATGTAACTGTAAGCAAACTGAAGTGCAGGCTCTGTTGTGCTCTTCTTTTACCAAGCAAAGCAAATTAATGGGATAGTAACTGTCAATATAATACATCAAAAGATTTATATAACAGTAACATCAATTCCCATGTCTCCCTCTCTCTTTCTCCCACTTCAGAGCGCCAGCGATGTGCTATATGGATCAAGAAGCTGTGTGACCCAGCCACATGTGGTTCAGGTGTGACAGGTCGTAAGAACCGCAACATGTATGCCCGTTTGCTCCTGAACATGCTCAAAAGAGGGGTCCTGGAGTTGCCTTTTACCAGCAAACCAGAGCCCGGCAGCCTCAAGACACTCCCTACTTACATGGTAAGGTGATAATGTCATCTATTAGTGATACAACTTTTCAAAACACTTTTGTGCCTACATTTTTAGTAAAATGAACTTGGAAAATACTGCCATAGATATGTTTAAATGAAGAGACACGTTTTCAGAGGCAGCAGTTAAAAAATAAAAGATGAATCGATTGAATCTAATGCAGTTGCAGCTTATTAAATAGCATTACAATGCATCACACATACTTCTAAACATATTCAACCCAGTCTGTATCTACTGTCTTTGTATTTTATTTACAGTTCATCTACTATGATGAGCCAGTGACTGGTCGGGCTGCGGAGCACAGCAATACAGGCCTGCCTGACTGGGTGACGGGAGAGCGGGGTGGCTGTGCTGATGACAGTTTGACTGCTGGTCTGCTAAAGGACAGAACCAGTTCCACTCCTATTGCAGCTCATCACAGGTATCATTTACTGCACATTACCTCAGTTTGATATATATAGCTTCATGCTAAGCAAAATAAAACATTCATATAACATGGTAAGCTTTAAAGATTTGTCTGAAAAACTGACTGGGAACCATGTTTTAAGGGATGGCAGGGGGATGTATATCTGGGACTGCAAAGTGGAAATTAATAACACGGCACTCTGACACAAATATTTCACATAGGCATACTGTTTCCCACTCTATTTCACATTTTAGGCTTCAATACTGTTTTATAAAGCTTAAACCAATATATTGGACGCAACATTTTGTCACTCTTACATTGGTCCACTTTGTTTGTTATATGCCCAATGTTGCTTAATAATTTTCTTCTGGGCAACAGTCCATTGGTTTTAACATTAAACAAGTTGGGAAATGTAAACCCAAGACCAAAACTGTGATACGGATCATTTGAGGGTTTGTCTGAATGTCCATCCGACTCTTCATTGTTGGACTCAGAGCTCACAGCTGCTTTTCAAAAAGGCATTGAGAGGTTCTGGCACCTCTCTCTTCTGAAATGCATCACATTTTACAGACAAAAGTCAAATATGGGCATTGAAGTGTTGAATAGTGAGCTCCCCCCTTGTTCTAGCTGGTGACTGAACTCCTCTGATGAATAGACTGACGTAAAAACCTTTTGGTCAGATGTAGTAGATGCTACATATGACGCCTGAGAAATTCATCCGGGCATTCTGTGTTGATGTTCTTTTATCAAACTGAAAACACTGAACCTGGCTATGGGACTGGATACACACAGCTTTTGTGACTGAACGCCCATCGTATTGCTCAGAAGCACTATCTCAAAAGCCAAAGATGTTGCCAAGTACTTGCATCAGTCTGCATCAGCTGTCCATTCTGACTTTTCAAAGAGATGCACTTCAAAACAGCATGAGAGGAGGATGAGGAACCTCTCGTATTCTCCCTCCACCTCTCAGTTAGTCTCCTCTTTACACTTTTCCCTGTTGTTGAACCCGAGGTCTAACTCCCACAGAGGAGAGAGGAGAGCAGAGTTTAAAGCTTTGTAGCTAATTGGCTTGTTGCCTGTTTTAACAATTGTTTCATTTAAATTCTTGTGTGAACATCAGTTCAATGCCTAAAACATAAATATATGTATTTGTGGTGCTTGATTAAAACAGCATGACTGAAAGCTCATGTGCTAACCAGTAGCACATGCAAACACATTCATTTATAAAAGTCTTTTAACATCCCTCACTAAATCATCAGTAATCGTAGCTTGCTCGGGGATATTTCCTCTGACTCCAGGCGGTGCAGGGGCTCGACAAAGCGATATTAATAATGGCTCATGGTTTTTTATTCCAATTAACAAGCAACGGCAAATCAGAGCCCAGTGGCTTGATGTGCTCATTAGCATAATAAAAAGAGAGCACTGTAAGTGCAGTAAAGAGAGCTTAATATCCACCAGGGCACTATGCAAAAGACAGTACAGGCCCTCTGCTGCCATATTTAATAAAAAATTTACTGTCAGGGCATTGTAGAGTGTTTGATTCTCAGAAAATGATCATTAGCTCTGCCTCTTGTCTGTAAATATTTGTCATGATTGAACTTATCAAGCCTGTGACCCACCAGCAGAACATGTTTAATTTCTGTGTTCCAATGAAGTGCTGGAACTGACCCTTCGCTAAGCCCCTCCCTTGAACAGCCACTGTCCAATTCTACATTAGCAGCCATAACTAGGCGTGAGAGGCCTGTCAAGCTTTCAGAACGAGGAGAAATGCTGAAACGGAATCAGCATATGGAATCTGCAATTCCATATGCATAGCAGATATACGATATCTAAAGTTTAGAGGGGGGTGTCATATTTTTCGCTTTTCTGAAGCCAAAAACTCGAGAGGAGAGATGTCGTACATGGATTAAAAATTGTAGAAGACAGTTGACTGGTCTCTGCTTGTGATCCTGTCTGGCCTTCGCTATCAGCACAGCCTTTATTTCACCACCCCTTGCTTTGTGCCATTGTTGTGGCAAACTTGTACAGGATTATGTTGGGCTTTGCTGTTGTGTCTTTAGGAGATCCAGTGTTTGGATCAAGCCGACGATATGTGAGCAACATCCTGACGCGCTTTAAAGAAAATGAAGAAGTGTGATAATTTAGTTTTGCTAGCAATGGGCTAAAACATATTGGATAATGAAAGGTATAGGGAGTCAGAACAAAACATCAGCTTAAAATAAAACAATATTAACTTACCCTGCTGTGCAAGAACATTGTTGTTCCTGTTTATGATTGTCCTTAATATGAATTGTCAAGATGTGGGGTGCCTGACGCTATGCTGCTGATTCTGGATGTAGCTTTCAAAATGTGTATTGTCGTCCTTTCTGTCAACTTCTCTCTAGTATTTGGGAACTATTTTTCCAGAAATTTGCTGTAATTTCATCTCTCACTGTTATAGTTGAAAACACCATAATATTTACATGTTAGTGCGAAAGCTTGACAGGCGTAGCAACAGTAGCCAAAGGGGGGCTGGACTTAGCAAAGACAATTCCAGCCTCCTTTAACCACCTGCTCCTATGGAGTGTGGCGGTAAAGAACATGATTGTGTTATAAAGCTTTTGTTTAGTTTATTGATTATATTTATTTTCATAAATATGCTTTAATCTATAAGAGTGAAGTCAAATTTTTGCACTGGTTCATATAATTGAGGGATTTTACACCATTATTTAGCCTGTTTGTATGACCCATAGGCTGCATCTGCACAATTAATACATGTGCATAATTAATGTTATAGCTAACATTACCAGTGATTTAAAAAAGAGTGGCAACAGTCCTTCCTCCCCTTTCCTACAGAGTATGTAGAGGTTTACATGGGGAGCAGACTGCTGAGTACCATAGTGTCTGAATGGGATAAGACCATGAAAGACGCTCAGATCACAGGGTAACATCCTGATGGAGAAAATTAGCCTGGCCAAGAGCCCTTTTATGTGTCTGTCTCATTTAGATAAGATTAAATGGAAGGAACTCGTCTGACTCCCTCCGTGTGATGTGGCGACGTTTGATCTCTGTCTCACTCTCCATTAGTCAGGTGATGGGCAGGGCTTCTTTTAGTCTGGGAAACCGTCCAGTTCAAGTTTCAAGATGTAAAGGCAAAGCGGGGGATGATTTTCTTACATTTTGAGCTGCAACTTCTCTTTTACACTTTAATATCTGTGTTTTTGTGTGAACTTTGGCAGACACTAACCTTATCTCATTAGTCCAAAATGCCCCGAGCAAATTCCACCATGCATTCCACAATTTCTCTGCTATTCCTAATTCAGCCACAAGATAGAGCCACTGCTTTGTCTACTACACAAACGCAGGCAGAGGAATGCTGTGTGAAAGCATGTGCAGTCAGTAAGGGTCAAAAGATCATACAAAACTGCTTTGGTGATTACCCTGCATGTCCACTCCATCTTCTTATATGTCACCTTGTTTTCAGAGGAGACATAATGATAGAGACATAAGGGAGAAATCTGTGGGTGCTGGTTGTTTTTGACTTGTTGACTCTGTAATCAGCACAGCTGGTATCAGGCTCACTGCCACAAGTTTAGCTTGTGTTGTTTTTCTCTGTACGTGACTCTGCTCTCCATTTTCAACAGCCTCTCCTTCTGGTCTTATTGTCTCTTCCTCTGAAATCTGTCCTACATCTGTGTTTTTTTTCTTCCACGTATGATATCTTTTAACCACCCTCTCTCGCCCCCCTCCTTTTACTTTTTTTCTGCTGAAGTGTGACAGTCATATTGTCCTTGCTGTTGCAGTCATCAGCCGATGATGCTGGTGTAACCGCCTCATGTCTGTGACTCCCAGGCCAGAGTGTTTCCTATGATCTTGCCTCCAGGTGGTGTTGGGTTATGGTGGAGGGTGTGCAGGGGCAGAGGGATGTTTGTGTCCCAAGGTCAGACTTCTTTCCTGAGGGTGCCCGAGGCTGAGACCCGGGCCCACTGGCTCTGCACCTGGAGGTCAGGCTGGGGTATGGATGTCAGGCTGCTTTAATCAGCAGGGCTGCAGCTTCTGAGGCTCTACATGGTGTTCTCATTTTCTTCCATGTGTGTGTGTGTGTGTGTGTGTCTGCCTGTGTGTAGCCCTGGCCTGACTTGCCACTGCTTTGATCTCCGGGCCTCAGACTCCAGACACATCTGATTCAATTATCCTCATCCACCTGTTGACTTAGAGGCCCAAGATTGCAAAGCTTGGCCCCCTTATCCAAGTTTCATGGCTGCATGTGTTTGTGCATGTGCTCACAGGTGTGTGCTTGTGTGTGTGTGTGTGTGCGCGCCCATGCACACAAACCAGAATGTGAGAGAGAAGGAATGAGTGAGTACATGGAAGCTCAAGTCTGCAGTGTTTTATTTGAAAAGTTTGATCATAATCAATTCTATATAAGTAAAACAAGATTAAATCCTATGCAGTGTTATTGTATTGTATCGGCGATTTCCTTGCTTCCGCTGAAATCGGCTCATTGTCATTCACTGTCATTCACCTCAGGCTGCCTCCTTGCACTAGCTTGTAGTCATGTTAGCCGAACCGCCAACAGCGTTAGCATCAGTGTGTGTCCTGCAAGTAACAAGACACGTTGTCCGATACCTCGTGGGGACTCCTGTGTTGCTCCACTCAGGGTCCGATTCTGGCTTCTACATATAAGGCTGTATAACCGATCCTAGAGCAGCCATGTTTTCTACAACTTTGGAGCGACAGTGCAGTGTGGACGCTCCTCCACGTGGGAACGCACTCGTGTGGGAGGAGCTACGCTGTTGCTCCATATACTGTCAGCCAGTCGTGGCTAAGGTTTAACCTCTGAATGACAAACGGCTTGTTCGTCTCAGGAGGAAGGAGAGGCTCCGGAAAATAATCAATTTAGAATATATATACAATATTTAAAATGAAACCAACTTTACCAACATGATTCAAAAACACATTAGAATAATAGAAAATTGATTGCAGAGCTAAAATATGTCCACTTTAAAACATATTAGTAAACAGGGCTTAAGAGCTCTGTGCAGCTTGAAGAATGAATATTTATATTCTTAGGGCCACTTCACACTCTGAAATGAATCTACCATGAAAAAAACAAAGCAACACACCTGCTCTCACTTTGATGTTCCTTCTGAGCGTCTAAAACTGTGCTGCTTTTGAGAGATAATATCCAGGATCTGACGTGTTTTTATCACACTTCCTGTCCTCGTAACTGTCCACTCTTATCACCCAGAGTCTTATCTATCAGAATGTTAATTACCAGGGTTCTATTTACCAGAATCATCGTTTTGTATTATCACTGAAATGCTTTTCTAACGAAGATAGGCATCAGTTTAGTTTAGCCAACTTTCCTTTTATGATGATGTCTCATTGAGATTAGAATCTCTGATTGAGGGGGTAGCAACAAGAACAAAACGCACATGTTAAACATGTCAACGCCAGTTCAGTCATCACACACACACACATGTCCCTCAGAGGACCTTTAATTCTTATTTGCAAATAATTTAATAAAAATAAAACACTATACAGCCCAAATACAAACCACATATTCAGGATTCAAGATGTTTATTCTCACTCCAATTAAAGAAATACAACTATGTGAAATTCTTATGCTGGGAAGCTCCAATTAAAATGGTTAATATTAGATATCAGGGACATATAAAATGTAATAAAATAAAATATATTAACAAGAAAAGGATGCAGTAACAAAACAAATTGAGAAATATTTTTCAAAATATATACAACACAGGTAAAATATACACATTTATGGCAGAGGCGGAAACATACATTCACTTGTAGGTATTGCATTAAACTTAACACTTGCAATTAAACAAACAAAACTGATCCAACGATGCTATACACTAAGTAGCCTAAAAATAACCTAATAACCTAAGACTAACCAAAAATAACTTAAATAACAGGCGGAGCTCCGTGCAAGTCGCCCTCCTCCTGCAGCAGCTTCACTTAGAGCCACTGCAGCCAACAATATATTACAGCTCTATAAAGAATTTGCTCTCTGTTCTCTATTCAATGCTGTAGTGCGCTACTAGGTTGAATACCGGTTATAAACTGTGATTCGCAACAAACAGATTTGCAAAAAGTGTTAAAAATTGCATTACTGTTGTATTCATGTTTCTTAAGTTAGAGGAATGGAGGTAAAAAATACAAAGATAACCGCTTCCTGTTATATATATATATTCAGCAGCCTTTGCTGAAACCTCACAGCGACAGCTCCTCTCCGCGAGATAACTCTGCCTGTGACAAATGAGGTTCAACATTCTCAATGCCAGGATTGCTTAAAAAATTACATGGGAGGAAAAGAACGCCGTAGGCTGCCAGTTGAGTGTGAAACAGTGCCCTCTAGAACGCAATTTGACGTCTCTATTAGATGACAGCTATTTTCCCCCCCACTCCATTGTTGTCCTACATCGTTCCGTCTTCTCTAACATCTTCATTTAATTAGCATTAGTGGGCCATTAGTGCCTCATGTGCCTGCACTTAATGAGATACTGAGCTCAGTTGTGCCTTTTGTGTGTGTGCGGGACAGAGTGTTGTGAGAATGAGAAGTGTGCTGCTGTGCATGTGTGCCAATGAATATAAGCAGTTTCCCTGTTAAGCTCCTTGCTTAAACCATGATGGACATGATGAGAGGCAGTGATTGAGATGTGTGATTATAAAAGGATTGTACGAGCCATAGACTGGTGCCTTTGTGGGCTGTCCGTGGAAACAAACTGATGTATAGCAGAGACGTTTATTGTTCAGATGAGATGAAATGCAGACCACAAACTATGCAACCAATGCCAGATGTTGATCTGTGTAAATAGCGAGGCAGGCTGCCTATGCAAGCACATTCGTATGCAAACAGAGAGACAGGAGTAGACTCCAGAGACCCGCACACACTCATACTGTAGGTTAACCTCTCACACTTCTCTCTCTGTTTCTCTGTCTTTCAGGAGAAGACTGTATGATGAAAAGACCTCATCAGGACCCACGTCCTCCAGTCCACTCAAACAATCACCCAGACACGATGCCAGGACGGTAAGATCATCACTACATTACAGTCAGCCACACCTCTGGACTTCCCTGGCATTCCTGTCTTTAGATTCAGCAAGAAGGGTGTTCAGATTTATAGATCGCTGCAAGGTAGCCGAGATGACACACTGAAATATTAACAGCCAAGCGCCTGGTGCCAATACAAATAGTAGCCACAGTGTTGCTTTCTTCTTTAATGTGGAGCAATTTGGAAATTCCTGAACGAATTTCCCCATGAAGTCAGAGGAAATTCCCTGAACTTATTAGTTGCTGTTTCAAGCAACAAAAATGGAGCTAATAAATGTGGGCACAGCAAAATGCCCTCGGCTGCTAGTTTATTATGTGAATCAAGTCTTAGTCATTATCCTTATAGACACAGAGTTGCTGTGGTGTTGCTGTATAATTGTATTTCATAAATATACTATTCTGTTATTTTCTGTAATGTTACTTATATAGTAAATGGCTTGGACAAACATGGAAGACATCAAGTCAAATACATCTGACAACAGCCTTTCAGATATAGATTATGTTGAATTAGCAGCTCTCTGCAGCAGTTTCAATGTAAACTGAACTTGATAACCAAAATGTATTGCAGGACTGTAGTGTTAATAGTGTATTTAGGTGGAATACTCAAAGGGAGATTTGTACATAGTATATTCATGACTACAAAAATCGACATATTGAGTATGTTGTAACCCTGTAGTTAATATTTATTAAAGACCCGCTCCAGTAAACATCAACTGTTTTACCTTGTAAACATCTCCGATTGGTGTTCTGCATGTGCTACAAGACATATCAGGGACAACATAAGCAGTCATCTCCATGGCTGCAGCCAATCCCGTGAATGGACGGGGGGACGCTATGCATATCATTATGTGCAACCTATGGTAACCACTTCGGCGATGTGCGAGCCAGCTGTAACCGTCATTGGAATTTCTGCAAACCCACTACTGACTACTTACGTTAACGTTACTACTACTAATTACTACATTTCAAGCTAGCTAAGTTTCAACAAGTTGCCATGAAACAATGGCAGAGAAGTGTTTTGTTTTTGCGACAGAGGAAGCTGTTGTGCATGGTGGGCGGGGACTATCCAGATTCTGGCATTTTTAATGAGGGAGAAAGAGGAGATGCTTTGGACAATTTATTATTTCAAGCAGAGCATTTTATATGTCTTAAAACATGACTGGGTTGTTGTTGTTGTTGATGTTGTTTTGGATCCTGATTGGTCCACAGAAGTATGTGACATCACCTTTTTTGGCGGGCATATCAGTGGCTCTCTGACTATTTCAAACTTGAACTTCATGTTCAAACTTTGTGTGTGTTCTTGTTGGACCACATCTCTAATGATAAGAAATTGATTGAGAAATATATTTTCAGGGCATTTAGGGTGTCGCTCACATGACACCGTCATCGATCCTCTGTGTGGTCATGGTTCAAGCCGATGTACAGTTTCATTGGCAAAGTCTTTGGCGCCTCTCATACTTATCAGTGTTTAACACAGTAGTATGCAGAGTCCTGGTGCGATACAGAAACAGCTTTGAACAGCCAATGACCCACATACTGAGCATTCCTCGATATTGAAATGAAACATTTACTCTGTTTGTTCGAGGGTGAGGCTCTGGGACCTTAATGCCTTTTTAATCCGAAGGGGCATTTAATCCTGAGCAATTTCTCTGTGTCAGTTCAGTTCTGCTGAGGTACACCCAAGGTCCACACTCCACCAGATCCTAATCAAATTCCAAAACATCTCTCCTTTCCCTATCGCTCTCTCAACTTTATTAGATATTTCCCTTATTCCAACCTTGCTGCCCAACCTCGTCTTGAGTAAACTGATCTTGTATCAACAGAACCCCTGGAAGCATTTGAATTATACTGCATAGAACAAATCCGGAGGCCCGTTGTAACAAAAGGCTGGGGAAAACAGGGATGACAGGCAGCGTAGCTCCATATGCTCCTCGTGTGGAATTTACTGCGTGACGGAAATGATGTGGAACTGCCAAACATCTGGAGCGCTGTATGTGAGAGGGAGGAGAGAGAGAGGGGGGAGCAAAGGGTGGAGAGATGGAGATAACGAGGGAGTTGAATGCTGTTAGTATGGGAGGAGAACACATGTGGGTGTACTGTACGTCTGTGAGCTTTTAAAGAACGCTGTTGTTGTTGCCAAGAGAGGAATTATATCGTGTCAAAATGATAACCTCCATCACTGTTTTCTGTTTGCTTCCTCGGGCCAAACTGCCAATCAAAGAAATCGTTTAAATTCCCCCCTCTAATTTTAACACAGCCACCCCTTCATTTCCAGTTTGTTTCTGCTTCTAAGGAACTCTTTCACTCCCCTTTTCCCCTCCTCAGGTGGATGGGGGGCCGAAGGCAGATATGTCTCTCGATGACAGTGACCTGGAGGCTCGTCTCAACAGCTGGAACCTGGGGGTGAGTCCAGGGGCATGCCTTGAGCTTCTTGAATACACGCAGCTGTCAACATGCTGCAGCTCATCTACAGTGACGGTGAACGCCCCATCTCACGAGTAAATCAATAGTGGAATGATGCTGAATTGGCCCTACTGCTTAACACACTGCTGAAGTGTAAAAGCCCTTTCTCCCATGTCCTCTTGAAAGCGCTTCCTCTTGGCAGACCTCTGCTGTTGTACGACGTGAGGGTAGGATGTGGAGCAAGAGAAGGGTTGTGTAAACTGAGCATTTGAAGATGTGTGCACCTCTTTTATCTTCTCTGTCTGGAGTGCACCGGGCCGGGGTTTGATAAGCACTCTGCCCTCATGTCTTTTATTCTCTTATTTATCCCTCATATCGCCTCACCTGCATGACCCAGAGTCTCTCTTTTTCTTCTCTGTTCGCTTGTCGCCTCTGTCCTTTCTCCTCGTTACATCACAGTTTTCTTTCTCCTCTGTCTTTAACTGTTTCTCTTTGTTCTACCACCCTATCTTTCGCTCTCCCTCTGTCTGTCTGTCCATTTTATCTTTCTCTGACTCTCTCCGTGTTATGCTCTCTCACTCTCTCTGTCTTTGGATACAGGGGTAATCTGAGGTATCTATCAGCAGACGTGAAGCCGTGCACCGCTCCGCTCTGCAGTCCTCTGTGTTGAGACGCTGATAAGAGGCATTGCTTGGCAACACTCCCCAAAGCCTGCAGCTTTCAAATCAACAGATGTTTCTTCACAAACAAACACACACATACAAACCCCCTTCAAGTTTATAGAACTTTTAAAGATGCACTGCTTCAAAGCATCCTGCTTCTAAGAAATTTCTTCACTCTATCTGGAACATCTTTAGCTTTGCCTGAGAAGCCTCTGTAGCAGTCCATATCAGTTTGTTCATTTAACCTCTAATGTAATAAAGTCTGTGTAGTCAGCATGGTGGACGGCAGATTGCTTCAAACTCAGATAGGACTCTCTTTAAGAGACACAAAACCTGAGTCAGCTGGACCACCAACTGTTTCATCTTTCAGTAAGTCTGTGGCTTGTGTGGAGCAACGTGAGTTTAATCTCTTATGGGATAGTATCACAGTATAGTCAGATGCTGCACAAGCTAAATAATCATGCACACTGATTGTGCAATACTTGGCCTTTTTTGCCTTAAAATCAGTGGTAGTCCCTGCAGCTTGGCCCTCCATTGTCTGTGGTTAGGTGGGTGTGCTGCAGGCTTGCTCAACACTCGTCCAAAACTAGGAAGCCATCAATCACCGTGTGTTTGTTTGGCTTGAGAGCCCGGCCTTGTGATGTGGAGTGTTGTTCCTCTTCCTCGTTGGTCTATCCATCCACGTCAGGTTCTAATGAAACAGGACCCCGTGCCAACTGCTGAGGCCGGACAAACGTGTGCACACACAGAAGCATGTGTGTGGGCACGCAGCACCAAGTCCACATCAAGTCCAAGTTTAGTATCAGTCTTTGCCAGCATTTCACCACAGCATTTAGTCTACATGTCTCCCTTGCCCTGTGGGCCGCGCTCAATCAGATCTGACGACTGACTGTCTGTTGGTATAAAAAGAAATCCCATTTTTGTTTGCAGCCTGGGCTCTAGTTTAGAAGGATATTGATTAATTCATCACTGGGTGGAAATTGATTTTTATTTTTTTCAGCCAGTGCCAAATTTTTAAGAGGAAATTCATCACACATTGTGGCATGCACCATTCATGCTGCTCCACACAATAAATCTGATTGTAGTCAAGCCGGATGTCTCCTTTAGTTAAGGCTCACTGTGTGTCGGCTAACAGAACGCCTGACCCTGTTTTACCTGCGTCATACGGACTTAGTTAGGAGGCAGAGCTACTTTCATCTGTTTCACCTGTCACTGGCTCACCCTGAAGCAACAAATTGTGACTTTATCCCCGTACAGTAGCTGTAACTATTTTAGTCCCAAGCTGTGAGCTTCTTTCATATCCTTTTCTCTCATCTCCTATTCATTCTGGGTTAGCTTTTTGTCCCACCTCACCACATTAAATACTAAATTTATACCAGGGAATGATTCCTACGCTACCCTCCTCCTGTCCTCTTCTTCCCACTCCTCCTCCGACTCTTCCTCCTTGTTCTCCTCCTCCATCCTCATGTTAAAGAGATTAGCAACAGAACTGTTTACTGTGCGTCATCGCTGTCATCTCCAAAGCCAGCTCTGCTGCTTTGAAAGGCCGTGATCTTGCCACTACTTGGCAGCCCCTACAGACAGCCCCAGTGCATGAGAGAGAGAGAGAGAGAGAGAGAGAGCAAACGCTGTATGGGAGTGTGAGTTCACAGGAAAATAACGGGGTCATAAACAAATGTCAAATTGTGGAGAGAAAATAGCAGGTTGTCAACACTCAGATTTCTTTTTTTTTGCAGTCTATGTCACAGTGAGTGAGCTGTATTGATGTAATGCTGTAGAGTCACTTGAACTGTGACCTTTGAGTAGTTTAGCAACTCTCTTTTCCATCTTCTGTGTTTCCTGTTATAATCAAAGACCATGTCGTGTCAGTGTTTGGCAAGTATGTATACACATTTGCCTCCGTCTGATGGTAAACGGACCAGGGATAGCTTACAGATTAGCGGTCCTGAATGTTGACAAAAGGACCGTGTCGAGAAAGCTAAAAGGGGCTGAGAGCGGAAACAGAGCCGGCCACACACACACACGAGATGCCTTGATGTAGCCCGACGCATTCTGTCTTTCTAAACAGACAAGAGTTGACGGAAGAGTCTCTGCCGCAGAACCAGGCTTTTGATGTGCTCCCTGCATTGTTTATGACAAACTTAGGGCGGAGGTTAGATGCTGGTAGTGGTAAGGCTTTGTTAGGAGAGGAAGAAGAGAGAGAGAGAGAGGTCTAACTTTTTCTATGTACTCTTTACAGATTGAAAACCCCAGGTATTTGCGAGAGAAGCCCATTCCCTTGTCTCCGGTAAGTTGCTCAGGGGTCCCTTGTGGTTCATTTTTTGTTTAGTAGACAAAAGTGCTCTCTTTGAACCCCTCAGTCACCTCATCACCTGATCTCGCTCCTCTTTATCTCTGTAGATTTTCAAGTCAAGCTTTGGGAGGAGCAACACCTCGGCCGATAATCAGGGCCCGCAGCTTGTGCAGAGCAAAGAGGTATGCACCAACAATACAGTACCCGAAAGCTTCTGTGTGTGATAAATATCTGAAACAATTTCCTTGTAAACCAAAGCTATACCTGGTATTTTAAAGATTTCTCTTTATAGTATAAAAATCCAGTGAGCTTAAGTCTTGCTACTCACACTCGCATTTGTATAGAAGCAAGTCTTGAACATATGCAGAGGTTAAAGCTCCCTTGACTGCTTTATGGCATTAGACGCCCCCACAGCCATGTACAAACATCTCCATGCATAGTTTGTATTGTTGAAATGGCCGAGGCGAGCGTTCCTCTAAGAAGACAAAAATAATGCCGGCTCCCAGTGATGACAGTTTTTTCCTTATGTGGATTTAAGCTGAAAATCCCATTCTGAAAGCATGCTTTGAAGTCCCCTCTGCCCCTCCCCGCCCCTCATTCCCCCCACCATCCGCTTTTACCCGCACTGTTAAATATAAAACTGAGCATGACTTGGCTGTAATAGCCGTGGCTTTTCATGTCTGCTCGGGGAAAGCGCTCCAGTCAGTTAGATCGGCTTCACCGGGAAGAGGCAGAGGATGGAGGGAGAAAGGGCAGAGAAGGAAACACACACACACACACACACGATGAACAAGATTGCTCCTGCTTATTAACATGTCATTACAAACTGTTTGTGACCTCTTAAAAAAGACTCACTTGTGGACAAATCCACCCAGTCGGACTGGCTACCTGTGTTTTGACATTGAGTGCAACACCAACACGAAAACATTAAAGCAACGTCCAATGCTGTTTGATCCTCAGACTGGCTGACTGGCTACGTACAGCAGCCGTGTGTGGTGCGAATATAAATCAGATCTCAGAAAACCATAGTTAACCTCCAAACCAACTTTACCTTGACACGTACTGAGTTACCAGTTTATTAGGTAGGCACACCAGTACAATGTACAGCTATGCGGTCTAATTCATTAGGCCTACAATACAAGGTTTTAGTGAGTCTTAAAGGAGCAGTTCGCCTCTGGTGTTCTCTGTAATCGATAAAAGCAATAATACTTGAAATTGGCGCCATAGCTGTGGAGAAATTTGTACAAACAGCTTGTGGTTTCGCCCATTCTACATTCCTACAACACCCAGCATGCATTGCGCCTCTCCCTCTGAAAGGAACGGCCCAGCAAGAGACGCCGGAGTTAAATACGACCGTTTTTCAGTCAAGGACATTTATCGCTGCAGGCAATGGCTCAGAAAAGAATCTGATATCCAATAATATACTGATGGATCGTCTAAAATCTTTCCGGTCTGCAGTCTACATTTCAAACCTGACAATTTTGAACGAGACATGACATCGGTGGCGGGCGTCCTCGATTGAGGAAGTGTAGTTTAGCGAGCTCCCTGGCCTCCGCCAGAAGACACGTTTTACATAGTCTGGCGGAGGTTTTGTAGGGCCCATTGGAGAAGCGAATAGCGTCCTCCAAAGGCACAGAGCGATATTTAATTTTTTTCCTACCATAAAGGCATTAGCTTCCAATAATAGCATGATAGGACTGAGGTTAAAAATGGCGAACTTTTAAAGTTTTCAGTTCAAGTTAAAAAAGTAAAATAAGACACACAAAAGGAACTGATTTTACAACCTTGTAATATTTTGTCCCCCTGCTTGCACACAGGTCGTGTGTATGCTGCAGAAAATACTTCTCAGATTCCGTTTGTATGTAGGTGGCCTCGAATAAGAGCATAAATCTTCCTACAGCTGCAGGAAACTGAACTGGCCTGTCATTTCCACTGAGGCCTAAAAAACTCTCAATACGGGAACCGGTTCAGGAAAGTCACAGAGAGAAATTGGAAGGGACACGTTTGGGAAATGAGAGGAAATAGCGCAGAACTGAAGTTTTTCCCCCATGGTGTTTAGGTTTGTGATGTTTGCCTTCTGAATGTTGTGTTTCACACAGGATTAAATAGAATGGAAATAAAGCTTTAGGGAAAAAGTGATTGGGAAAAAAAGAGCAATGAAAGAGAGACTATTGAAAGATATAGTTTGTATGTAACATGGCCTTACCTCTTGTTCCTCAAAGGCTTATAGAGGTTTATAATGACGAGCAGCGCGGCTCAAGGGACGGCAAGTCCGTTAGTCAGCCAGCTCGCCGGTCCTCAACTGACTAAAACCTCTCTACCAATACTGCAAACATATTTATGACATTTTGTACAGGCATTCTTGGTTCTGAGGATGAATCCTAATGACTTTAGCGACTTTTCCTGTAGCACCACCAGCAGGTCAATTAATTTTCCTTAGAAATACTTCTGCTGGGTTGGTTTTACACATATTTTAAATGTTTTAACAACTGTTGAATTGACCCTTCGCTAAGCCCCTCCCTTTGAACGGCCACTGTCCAATCCGACATTAGCAACCGTAACTAGGCGCGGGAGGCCTGTCAAGCTTTCAGAACAAGGAGAAATGCTGAAACGATGTGCATGTGGAAGTCCGACAGCAGATACCCTCAAAGTTCAGAGAGGGGTGTCATATTTTTTGCTTTTCCGAAGCCCAAAACTCGAGAGGAGAGATGTCGGACATGGGTTACAAATTGTGGAAGACAGTCAGCTGGTCTCCGCTTGGGATCCTGTCTGGCCTTCGCTACCACCACCGATGATATCAGCCTTTATTTTCACCACCCCTTGCTTTGTGCCGTTGTTGTGCCAAACTTGTACAGGATTTTGTTGGGCTTTCCTGTTGTGTCCTTAGGAAATCCAGTGTTTGGCTCAAGCCCACGATATGCGAGCAACATCCTGACGAGCTTTAAACAAAAGGAAAAATTGGCATCATTTGGTTTTGCTAGCAATGGGCTAAAACATATTAGATAATGAAAGTTATAGGGAGTCATAACTAAACATTAGCTTAAAATAAAACAATATATTGACTTACCCTGCTGTGCAAGAACATTGTTGTTCCTGTTTATGATTGTCCTGTTATTCAGAATCTTGAACTCGGCTGCATCGTCACAGTTCGTTTCTCAGTTTAACTTATTGAAATCCCCTTTTGACGATAGCCTCTGCCATGTACGGGAAATCGTAACGGGACACCATTAGCGATTAAAGACAGTGTTAGGGGGATTTCAAAACTCTGAACCCGAGAGGGTACAGCTGTGACCACACACACACACCCACACACAGCATTTCCCTATAGAAGTGACTCAAGTCAACAATCCCGCCATTACCTTATCGTGCTCAATAGCCACATTAAGCTCTCCTGCAGTACCATGGAAGCCTTGTCCGACCCTGCTATTGCGTGGCTGTCTAGACCCAGTCTAGGAAATCACAGTGACATCACTTCCCTTTAATCCCCAAAGCCTAGTTGAAAATTTACCCAGGTTTAAAGCGTTACGCACGCCACATGTCATTAAGCTTGCGACAGCTTAACGAACATCTCAGCTTTCACACCGAGCTCATCCTCCCGCTAAGCTAACGGCTGCACTGATAAGAATGCTGACTGCTCTTTTCCTATGGAACAATGAGTGGCAGCTGAGAAACGACACCGCAAGCTGACTTTACTTTGAGTCACTTAGCTTACACAGTGTGTTTGCACATGGGTGAGTTGTGGAAAATGTCTCGCAGGAGCAGCAAAGTCCTGCTAATCCACCAGCGCACCCTAGCAGCGCTCGGCATTATGAGGGCTGGGTCTTTCTTTGGAAATTCAATTAAATGGCGACTGACGAGTCGGGCTTAGCCACAGGCGCGAGTCATGTGATTACAGATGGAGATACTGACAGGCTGATTAAACCACCCCATCTTTTTTCAAAGCTTGTGTGCCAGTGGTTGCATGCTGTTTTCAAACTAGCCCCTTGGTACCTGCCCTAAGAGACCGTTGGCAGCAGGCAGAGCATGGAAGATGAGTGTGTTAGCATCAAGCAGTCAACTCTAATGGTCACAAGCCTGTGACTGGGGATCAGGCCCCTTTGCTTTCCATCGCCGTAATGATCCAGTCTCTCTAATCTGCCGATCCTCAGGGACAGAGCCTGGGCTTTCAGCCTGTGATTTAGAGGGCCATACCCTGTCTTATCTGAACGTTTTTAAAAGCTAAAAAAGAGCAAGCTGCTGCGCCTTAGTAGTTGAAAGGGGACTGGTTCTGTAGTTTGGCTTTCAAGATGGTGCTCCAGGCTGGGAAACACAAGGGACCAACAGTCCTACATAATGATAAAGTTACTATTTTAAGCCTCTGAGTTCTCTGTACTTGAATCGTATGTACATGATGTATTCATATAAGCCATTTCAAGTAAAAAACTCTTTACTTACTCGGACCAGCCGTCATCTAAAACTATGGTGGTATTCAGAGATTCAATTTTAGCCAATGTTTTTTATCCAACCTTTCTATCTCGACAAAATCCAGTAAATTAACTTCTTGTCAGACTGTGGAAATGGCGTCTAGCTGCTCCTCAGTAGATAGCAGAGCGCTGCATACTCACTATCGTAGAGCATCTGTGTTTACTGAGGATGAAAGACGCGCCAGGACATTGTACATCTCAAGCAAGACGAAGCAGATGCACAAACGCAACCTTGCTTTGTGGAGCCCAAACAGTTAGCAGACGATTTGTGAACACATCCCCCTGAGGAAAAAGGCCTTGACCCCGCGCCGGTTTTGAGAACAGAAAAAGCAACTGTTTCCGTCTTCTCCTCGCACTCCCTCTCTCATACCCCACACTCTACCCCCCACCTTCTTCCCTCTCATCCTTTCAAGAGCGAAGTGTCAAAAAACATGGCATCTTACAGCGCTCGCTACAACTCTGAAGAAGAGAAGAGGGAAAAAAGCTGTACCACCCAGTCGGGCTGATTGAAGGCATCTCAGACGCCTTAGGTGTACGACATTCCTCCTCCTCCTTCCTTCACTGACGCCTTTATAAACAAGTTTCAAACACCCCTGATCTAGTTTGACAAACTTTCTCCAAAGAGCATTTGAAGAGAGGATGAGAAAGTGACACCCCCACATGTGTCTTTTTTTTTTTTCTTGGGCGCCGGCAGAATCAGGTCTCCCCTTACTCTTCTGCTTTTCATTCGCTGCCATCTCTCCCTTTCTCTTTCTCTCTCTTTTTCTTTCACTTTTCCTTTTGACAGGTCTCCTGTGGTCCCCTAAATTGCACAAGAAATGGTGCTAAAGCAAGAAAAAAGATGAAGAAGAAAGAGGCAGAATATTTAGTGGAGCTTTGTCAAGGATACAGTGTTTAAATGTAGGTGAAGTGCAATAATGAGGCAGAGTATATCTTAGTTAGACTTTTCACTGATGCCTGGAATGATCATCCAAAGTGAAGTGCTGACATCTTCACAAATATGTAGCTCTTTAGGTGTAATAGAAGTCAATCCCAAAGGACATATTCATTCTTTAGTATCCAGTACGCTGTCAATATCTGATGTATTTACCTATCATCACGGCGTCTCTTTCATTTGTAAAGTGAAGCTCTAACAGGGTTTGACTGTGCCAAATGATGTGGGAAATTTCGACTTAATTATTTTGATGACTAAAACAAACAAGAGCTCGCCTCAGGATGTTGTTAACCACTGACATGTTCGCACACAACCACACGTTCAAAGGGAGAACACTGTCACCCTGCTGCAGGGTTGATTCAAACGCCAGAACAGAGAGTGACTAAACATGAGTGGTGACATCAAAGCAAACGGTCAGTTATCTGTCTGTCAAAGGATCTCTTTGTATTTCCAAGTGCTTTATGAGTGGAAACATCTTACGAGGCGTTTTAAGAGAAGAGGAACTTTTAGTTGGTTTTGGGAACTGTTGGTGGACGCCCAATTCTTGTGTGTTTGTACTGCAAGACCTGAAACAAGTGTAGTTCCAAGAATGGTGTTTAAAGACTTCTTTAGCTTTAATTCAAAGCAGGTGCTCACACATGACAAGAGGAACCTTGAGTGATGTAATGCTCCTGGAATAGTCCATAAAAACACTGCTGTTGTTGTTTGTCTTGCTTTGCTATACCAACTGCTGACTGTCAATTTAGCTTTCCTATTTGTGGTTTAAATGGAAGCAGAAAAATCCCCCTTTTACACATGTTGTTCACTGGGGAGGAAAACATATTTTTTAAAAGAAGGGAATGTGATTTACACATTAAGTAAATACATTACATAAGATAAAAAATGTTGCAGCAAAAAAGACCTGTAGAATGTGCCGGAAATAATATACAAAAATTGTAAGTTATTCTAATGTTGTATATGGTGGCCGACAAGGGCAATCACGCTTTCCACTAGAAGAAACAGGCTGCAAAGTAAAAAACGATGTAAATTCAAAAGCACACGCACAAGTCCAAAACACGTGCAACGACAGAAGCGCGCTGCAAATGAAGATAACGTGCTGCAAAAAGTCAAAACAAATGCATTAACATCAAGTCTGAATCACAAGGGAAGTGCTCCAGGCCTGTAGGGGGCGCTTGGTGTAACAGGTTTATAACAGACGAGACAGTGAATTTATTATTAACAGACTTTGTAATGTTAGACGCGGCTGGAGTGGCGTGTCTCTGTTGTTCATGTACTACTGTCTGCTGTGCAAAACTACACCTTTAACATGAGCAAAGAAATCACACAACTTTTGTTGAGAAACGGCTCCCGATCAACAGATCGCTTTGCTAAAGTAACCGCTGCTAACTGTAGCTTGTGTTAGCCGTGCAGCTAGTGGTACTTGATGAGGACTCTGCATGTTTGATGTTGATGCATTTGTTTTTGCAGCACGTTGTTTTTATTTGCAGCGCATTTCCATCGTTGCATGTGTTTTGGACTTTTGCATGTGTTTTTGAATTAACATCGTTTCTGAATTTGCAGCTTGATTCTTCTAATGGAAATCGTTTGGGCTGTTGCAGCGCGATTGCCCTTGTCGGCCACCATAGTTGTAACATGGGTGATTGTACTGTAAAAGGTGACAGCAAATGAGCCAAGACTATATACAGTTTGAAGCCAAGGAATTATTTGCTAAAGTGTCTTTCACACCACCTACAGGACAGAGAACAAGGAGTGTCATAACTCCAAGCATGTTTATTAGAGGATAAACTCCCTTTATTTTACATAATAACACGTTCTTTTTCACTTACACACTCTGGTAAAAGATTTTTTAACCTCTCTCTTTGTAAAGCTCTGAGAAGAGAAAAGATGTCTCTCCCTTTTGTTTTCCTGAGTGCGATGAGCTTCACAGCCCTTCTCTGTACGTCCTCGATTAAAGTTCTTCGTTACTGCTACTTGCAGGATTTCTTCAACTCATCGTCAACTTTGTGTAATTTGAAAACATCAGTCACATAGTGTTATTATTGTCTCTGCAGACAAACGCAGTCATGCAAAGGGAACGCCTTTCAAACACCAAGCCCTTCTTGCGAATAACACTGTCAAGCCAGAGGTGCGATAATTATTTTCCAGTAATGACGAGTGACTAAGAGCTCATTTCGTATAAAAGACGTAGAAGATGAAAATGGATTGGAATCTTAGTCAATTACAGAAGGTGATTAGGGTCATTAGGCTTTTATTTGACTGAGACTGGGAAGGCCTCAAGCTGAAGGAGATGTGTTCCAACATGCACATGACATCGCTGAACTTTTGATCCTCAGAAATAAAGTGTTCAAATGAAGGCAGGCACTTTGTTCGTGTAGGCAGAAGCACACAAAAACAGACTGTCACTTTAGACTGACTGAAGATTTTATTGCAACACACACACACACACACACACACACACACACACACACACACACACACACACACAGAGTTGAGCACATCTTGGCTTCACACTAGTGTTTGAAGCTCAGCGTGTGGATAAATGTTTTTAAATGTTAATGTGGTTTATTTCATCATCAGCTGCGCTGGTGTGCAAGGCGAGGCACCCTATCTTCTTTTATCCAGACTTATGTTATCTCTGTTATCCTGTCACTCTGTGTGATGATGTTTTTCCTTTTCCAAAGCACAAAGTCTGAAGCAAAATGTAAGGACAAAAATGTCAATGTTTACCTTCCTATATTAACATATGTTGCGTAACGTTACACAACGTTTCATCCCTCAAGCAGATGTTCTTTTTGGCAAAACAAAGTGGAAATAAAATGTGATTAGAGTTGAAATTGCTCCGGAAGTGTTACATATATAACATTTGCTTTTCATGTGTTTCCAGAATGAAATGAAGATCAAGGTTTTAGAGGCCAAGCACCAGGAGGAAAAGCTGAGGATGCAGCAGAGACATGATGCAGATGTCGAGAAAGTAAGAGTCAAAATTTGTGGACGGATGTTTCCGATGTGCAATCAGGTCCCTAGCTGAGCTTTGTCGTGTGTGAGAATAGGCTTCTTGATGACACTAATTTCAGGATTTCTCACAAGAGTTATTTCCTAGAGTAAGACTTAACTGTGTAGCATCACAGATAACGTAATCTATGTGTATCTGTAGGCAGGGACGTGGATTTTAGGGATGGCAAGTGTTCTGGTTTCCGTTTGTAGCACGCTTGTAGTCCGAGTAATATTGACCAATCACGTATCAGCAGGCTGCACTCCGTATGGAGAGCAAAAACAGGTGAAACGTAATGCGGCGTAATGACATCCCGGCTCCCATCGGCTTCATCTGACAACAATTTAGCTTCTTATTAATCTCTATAAACAGACATCTGCATGCTAACAGCTAACAATCTGTCTTAGATCAATCACTTGAGATAAATTCCCTTGACGCTGTGTCATGAAAGCCGACTTCCTCGAATGCATCAGAATGATGCGTCATGATGTTGAAATTTCAGCAAAGGTAAGACCCGTTAATTACTGTCAAGTCAATCACAAGAAAAACAGGTTCTTTTTCTGTAAACAATGCAGCACGCAGAAAAGGAAGTCCTGACTAGAAGTCGTTTATCTACACGCCCAACATGTTCATTGTCTCGAGAGGCTATAGTACAGTCATCAGACTACAGCCGATGGGATCCGAGATTGAAGGTAACATAGTAAAGAAGACTCTCTATACCATCATGCACACCTAGAGTCCTCTAGTGCAATAAAGTCATATATAAAATCAATTATCACTGGAAACAGTTTTCAGAATCGTTATAGTTTCAGCTTAAATTTCTAAAATAAAACAAAAGGTGTTTAAAAGACTCGATCATTTGTTCTGGAGCGACTGGACAGGCGGCTCTGTTCAGCTCGAGTGCTCATGTAAACTAGTTAACCTGCGTTACGATGCCCATCATCGACACTTGATTCCATTTGCTGGCTAATGAAAAGGAAAGCAGCGAGTTTCTTCTCCTCTCATCGTCCCATCCCGCAAATTATCTGCTCTTCAAAGGCCTTTTGTCAGCCGGTGAAAATGGCAGTAAAGCTGGTTTATTTCACACTAGGTGCCCATCAGTTAGACTGCAGATCAAGCACCTGGGATCTGTCACGTTTCCTCTGCTGCCACACAGAAGCTTTTAATAAAACAGAAAAAACACTCCAATTTTCTCTCCACTTTAAGGTGCCTATTGCTTCTTTGTGTTTGACATGAGACAGGATGACAGCTAGCTCTCTCTCCCTCTCTTTAATTACATACAGATTGCGAGTTATGTCCGATTTAATTTCCTCAGAATTTTACCCAGTATTCGCTCTAATAGCTTCAAAGGGGAGAGATTCAGGGGTGCTCTTTGACGAGCCTGATGGAAGGTGGGCAAGCTAGGTTTGGTTTTAATTAGTCTCCTCATGAATAATAAATAGGCTGCCGAAAGGCTACTGGTCATTGTCCCACCGCTAGAAATGGAGAGGGTAATGAGCGAACAGGCCTGAGTGTTGTGTGCTAATGGTTGTGGATCATTGCTGTGTATACTTTCCAAATATTTATTGACCTCAGGTGAAGAAGCACATTTATGTTCCTTTTCTTAAAGGAGAAATTCTCCCCTGGAAAAGTCAGTCAAAGCTGGTGTTCTCTGTAAGCGATAGAAGCAATAATATTTGAAATTGGCGCCATAGCTGTGGAGAAAGTTGTACAAACAGCTTGTGGTTTCGCCCATTCTACATTCCTACAACACCCAGCGTGCATTGCGCCCCTGCCTCAAAAAGGAACGGCCCAGCGGGAGACGCTGGAGTGAAATACTACTGTTTTCTAGTCAAGGACATTTATCGCTGCAGGCAATGGCTCAGAAAAGAATCCGATATATCGGCTCAGAGCGGTACAGAATTCGAAATACGACGAGAATATACCGGTGGATCGTCTAAAAAATCTTCGGGTCTGCAGTCTACATTTCAAACCTGACGATTTTCGACGAGACATGACATCGGAGGCGGGCGTCCTAGATTGAGGAAGTGTAGTTTAGCAACTCCCTGGCCTCCGCCAGATGACGAGTTTTACATAGTCTGAAGGAGGTTTTCCAGTGCCCATTGGAGAAGCGGATAGCGTCCTCCAAAGGCCCAAGGCCAAATTGCATTTTTTTTCCTACCATAATTGCATTAGCTCCCCATAATAGCATGATAGGACTGAGGTTGAAAATCGGCAAACTGGCCCTTTAACGTGCAGATGAGTTTTTTACAGAGATACACAAAAAGGATGCTGAATTATAACTCCCCTGGGATTAAATTACATTGTGTTTTTTGTTTCTCTCTGCGTACAGACAGTACACTCATGTTCTCCCTCCATTCACAGATGATCCTGTTTAAAGTCATGTACAGCCAGGCTGAGTTCCCCCTGCATTAGGACGTCTTATAAAAGCCTAAAATGGGCATCCTAAAAGCTGTCATTTCCCACCGTGTAGTGCACTCTCCCTGGACCTTAAAATGTGTCATCGCCTCGCTCGGTGGACCCCTAAAAAGAGTACAATCTCTCCGATGATGAAATGGAAAAAATTGGGTATCCCTAAATGTTCCATGAACTTTGCTCCGGCTGCCCCATCCTCCTTTCATCTCCCCCATCCCATTCACAAAGAGGATGACAGGCTCAGCAACTAAGTGCTCTTGAATAGAACAAAATGCTTGGAAGATAAAGTCTTATGGGCTTCAGGACAGTTCTCGGGGGGGAAAATAAGCACTCTTACTTTCTACCATTTCAGCCAGAAAATCACAGCATCATCTCCTGTTGGACTGTTTTGTTCTGTCTTGTTTTTACAGTACAATAATCTTCTCTGTACCAGTACCATTATCAATTATGCTTAATAAGGGCTTAAATTAAATTGTATCATAGATGCACAAAAAGCTGGTTGAACTATAATGTACCTTACAGTATACCACACTTGTCAGTGGACACACCTGTAGACAAACTCTATAATGTACATATTTATGCAAACTATGCAGTTTAGTCACACCCCTATCTCAACATGGAGAGTGCTAGACTGACCTTTTATACTTGAGCTCCAACTCTACATAGTCAAATTTACCTAATTACTCACAGATGGCAGCAGCAGGCAGATGCAGTTACCTCATCACACCTCAGCACAGGTGTTCACTTGGAAGCCATTTCACTCAGTTAGCTCATAGCCTCCTTAGGATTCAATAGGCATGTGGAAGACGTCATGTCATGCATGAATGTTCGACGTCCCTGCAAATGAACAAATCTTAAGATGAGAAATATATTTCGTTTTTGTCAAATGATCAATCAGCAAAGGGCTTCTTAGTGCACGTGTGTAACTAATGTAATTATACCTTTAACATTAAAACATCAGTTATGTAGACTAAGCTTATTTCAACTGAACATTTTGTGTCTTTTCTTGTAACAAACGCGTTTCTGTGTACATTCAGTATTTTTTTTTTTACATAAATGCATTGCTTGATACATTTAATTGATTCTCATTGAAACATTTGCAAACAAATTTTTTCCTGCATTGTGTAAATTTATGTTAACTTGCAGACCTTTCCTTTCCCGCCTTGTTGGCGTGTCACTGTTTTCCTTGGCCCCTTTACATCTAGCTGAAAATTAGTTTCAACTAGTTGTGTTACACTGAACAAAAGAATACCTCTAGAAGATCTGTTTCGTTCTCTTTGGCGCCACCTATGGCGATAAACGGTAATTGCGGGAGCACACTTCCCAGATATCCAGACAGTGCTGCATGTGTGACGTCCACGGTTGGCTCCGGTTGTAACTCTTGATTTTCCTGGCTGACGGTCGCTTTCCTTTTCAGACTGTTTGCTTCATCTGAGCGTCGAGTTTGTTTCTTTTCTTTGGATTTTCACTTCTTGTTGAAGTTGTATCTGTAGTCATCCATCTTTTCTTTGTTTGTTCAGCCATAGTAGATTACTGTTTACTCGCAACACTTGCAGAGAGCGGAAAAGCAGCCGCTTAGCTCCGCCTACCCTCTCTGGCAGACCAACCACTGCTGGCTGATGGAAAACGCGTCACCAACTGGGCGCTGCTTGTGATTTCTTTCCGCGAAAGTCGGCACAGACACCAAGTCTGTAATACTGCAAATGCAAAGGCTTTCATCAGTGGGCCATAGCCTCAATCACCATTGTGTTACCTCATTCGCCAATAGATAGTGACATAAATATTTATGTACATGGAAATCTTCGAGATTATCACTTAAATATTGCATTTTCCACTGCTGTTTTTCGAGTTTTTGTTCCTTTTTGTTTATGTTTGGTGCAGCTTTGATAGCTACTAGTGCCAGTATAAAGCTTTGACAAAGACACTTTAACAAGAACCTTCAAATTGTTTGCAAGATAGCATCTTCTCAGCATTAAAAAAATCTGAATTAATCCAGTATTTGTTCAAATCCGTCTCTCTTTTTCCTCCTCAGATTCTGGATCGAAAGAATGGTGAGATTGAGGAGACGAAGAGTGTGTACCGGGTCAAGCAGAGGGAATCGGAGGAGATGAACTGTAAGCTGGAGAAGAAAGGTGAGAGGTCATAGGATTGCAGGGTTAACTGGAAGGATGTTTATACTAGTGTCTCTGAACACTCAGCGTAGAAAGCCCAAAAAAAGATACAATTCCACATGAGAACTGGTGTAAGGTGACGTTCTGCAGCTGTGTGCTCAATCTAAAGTTTAATCGCGTAATGTCTGCCTTTTTCTTTATGCTTGATTTTCTCTTCCTTGCTCTTCTCGTCTCTGAGCTTTCGTCCATCTTTAAAAGCATCAGAAGAAAGAAATATAAACTTGGCAAAGAGAAGCGCTACTAGCCATCTGATAGAAGCAAAATCTTCATTGACATTGATTTACTGACAGTACATCAATAAGCATGAGTGTCTGTCTGTCTGTGTGTGTCCATCTATGTACATACCCTGAGGCAGGGCCTGACTGCTGTTTGTGTGTGCCTTTGTGCTCTCCCACAGTTCAAAGTGTGCTGCGCGAATCCCAGGTCATCTGCGAGAGCAAAGAGAAGCAGATTGCGGAGCTGAAGAAGATGTTGGATCAGAGCGCAGACTCCCTGAAAAACGAGTGGGAGAAAAAGGTATGAGGAAGAGTTGAAGGGCTTGGACAGGCTGCAGCCCAACCCCCCTGTAAGCAGCCCTGAGCCAGAGGAAGACTGTTTGATAGCATGAGACTACAAGACTTAGCTGCAAGCATACAGGCTCGGCTATACTGCCTTAAAGATCTTTATTCTTTCATGCTGGTTTTAAGTTGGTGTGGGTTTTTTAGGGTTGAAAAATTAATACTCTCTGCCCCAGGTAAATTGTGTTTTAACTCCTGATAGCTCTAGCCAACCTAGCTGCTGGGGCTCAATAAGATCCTAATGAGGTTTCGACTCATCTCTTTTGGGTCGCTTAGCATGCGATGAGCAACCTTGTGGAATGATTTATTCTTAGATGTAATAATAAAAACCACCCTGAGCCCCTATGTAAGTGATGTTTGTTCCACATGAATGTGCATATCACATGCCTGAAGAAATAGATTTTAATGAAATGGTATTACAAAATAGATAAATCCAATCTGTTGTGGAGATACAGGGAGAAAGATCTGTGACTTATACGTAGCTGTACTGTGCTCTTCCAGCTGCATGCTGCCGTGACAGAGATGGAGCAGGAGAAGTTTGAATTGCAGAAGAAACACACTGAGAGCATCCAGGAGCTGCTGGAGGACACCAACCTCAGGCTGGCAAAGATGGAGGCTGAGTACAGCGTTCGGACTCAGGCAACTGTGAGTACATGAACAGGTGTTCGTGCACGTGTGTGTTTTGGATTTAGATATTGACCAAGCTGAATGAAAATCAAGCTTGTCAGTAATGTATACTTTGCCTTTGGTTGACACAAACCTTACACAGACCTCATGTAAGATGACTTATCTTGCACTGATATACTTTCCCCAGGAACTAGGAACCTTTTGAGGAACTGTGTTTCAATAGCAGGAACCAGGGTCTAAATTTAGTTCCGGCATAATTGATTTACCACCTGAAAAATCCCCTGCTAGGGGGGAAGTACTTTCCAAAGGTCAAGGAACTTTCAGGGCGGGGCCTGCAGTGCTGATCGTTTCTTATTGGCTGAGTACTCTCAGCATTTTATTTCACCTGCCATGTTTAAAAGACTGCAGCTGCAAACTCACTGTTATCACCGTGCTTTGAGATTGAGATCGAACTAAAAGTTGCTGGTACTTTTGGTCAAAAAGCACCTTTAGATATAAAAGGGTATAAGTGCGAGTACAGCTTTATAAAGTTAATTCGCCTGCTGCTTTTTAGGTAATTTATATCAAACAGCAGCGATTGATTCAAATGTTCTGACTCTTCATCTGCTGTTGGGTAGTTTTCTCTACCCAGCACCAGAATTGCACTGGAAAAAAACAGGATTCTTTGTGACAAGAGCGGTGTATTCTTGCCTTGTTTAGCTCTAAGGAAGGTGTATACATCTGTCATACCTTTAATCATAAAACAGTGACCCCCAGTTTGCAACCTAATGGCTCAAATGAAAGGAAGCGTCCTGTAACCTCTGGGTGAGAATGGCTCGCGTATCTTACATCTGTCATCTTTATAAAGGTCTTTGATCCAAGTGTGTATTAAATCTTATGCGAGATAATGGTTGTGCTCTGAGTTTTGCGTGCGCACACACACACGCACACACCTCCCCAAAGCATCCGTTTCTTTGATGTCACATGAAAGGACTTTGGTTTTAAGTGGGATCGTGCACATTTCATTAGCGGGGATCATCAACACCAGAGGCCAGCAGAATGCGCCGCTTCATAAATAGTATTGTTATCAGTATCAGCATTCATGGGCTGTCATACGTATCACGCATACACACATATTGCTTCTGGCCTTAATCTGTCAGCAGGCCCACATTTAAGAGGCATCAAACACTGGACAGTGCGGGCCCGGTGGTAAGACCCCTCTTTTAATAATTAAGGACAGACAAGGCCACAAAGGATGAAAAGAGCCCTCTGTCGCTGTAAATTAGCTGCTCTCCTGCTGTGAGTTTGGGCTGACCTACACACACACACCCACAGAAGTGGACTATCTCAGGTGAGTTATCGCAGTACCCTTGCCTTTTGAGGTGCGTGTCTCCAGGCTTAATCCTTTAGAATGAATGTTTGCTTGTGTTCTTTTATTGCGAAAAGGTCCTTCTGTATATTCATCTCTCGTCCTTTGACCTAAGTAGCTTTGAGCAAGGGGTTTTTGTTCAGTAGACGGCCACTATTACCCCTCTGCTTCTTCTCTGGAGTTATAGCTGCTAATGAAAGTTCAAGTCCAGGACACGGTGTGAAAAGTTCGCTCAGCTCATATAAAAAGTATGCAAGCCAAGACAAACTCAGATTGATGATTCATGTTTATTCAAATACTGATATGGTTCGGATAACGGTGAAATGAAGAATGCTCATCTGCCCATCGCTACCTGGTTGGATTTCTATCCAACACACATCAAAGATCCCACAAGGGGCTTTCAGATATGTCAGATGTTGTTATTTTTGAACGTTATCTTTGCACAGGGCAGAGAGGATAGAGTGACTGAGTAGGTGTTTGAAAGTAGAGACAAGCCGGTGTCTGACTAGGTACTGCACCAGCAAAGCTGTTGACTGTAGTCCATGCATGTCCATATCAATGACGGATAATGGAGGCATGATTTATATTATCTGGTGGTTCCAGATGAAGTAGTACCAATAAGCCTTGATTCATAGCACTGATATTTGGCTATAGAGCAAGTCTCTTTTTGTTCTTTGTTCCAAGGTGTGTCTAACATCTCTCCGGGTTTATTTTTCTTTTTAATATTTTTATGTATGAGCACTAAATAATTAAAAAAAAAAAAAATCACAAGCAAGCGTCCAGTTAGTGACACGTTTTCCATCAGCCAGCAGTGGTTGGTCTGTCAGAGAGGGTAGGCGGAGCTAAGCGGCTGCTTTTCCGCTCTCTGCAAGTGTTGCGAGTAAACAGTAATCTACTATGGCTGAACAAACAAAGAAAAGATGGATGACTACAGATACAACTTCAAAAATAAGTGAAAATCCAAAGAAAAAGAAACAAACTGGACGCTCAGATGAAGCAAACAGTCTGAAAAGGAAAGCGACCGTCAGCGAGGAAAATCAAGAGTTACAACCGGAGCCAACCGTGGACGTCACACATGCAGCACTGTCTGGATATCTGGGAAGTGTGCTCCCACAATTACCGTTTATCGCCATAGGAGTTGCCAAAAGTACAAAACTGAAATCTTCGAGATTATCACTTTCAAGTTGCTTGAGGAGGATATCATCTGTGTACAACCTGATATATGAACTTATACATTAATGAGGTAACAGAAATACACTGGTTCAGTGTTTTCTGTTTAAACCTATGCAGTTATTCTATAGCAGTAGTAATACATTGAAGATGACGTCTAATAAAAGCATAAAATTAATATAAAAAAAGAGAACATATTAAAAGTGCAGGGAGTTCCTTCAGTCTTTCTCCTGCTCTTATTATTCTTCTTTAGACACAAGAGTTTAAAACACTTACATGCGTACACACAGCCTGACAAGCCTCAGTTACTCGCCTTAGTTTTAATACAAACTGTAAAATGTCATGCATCACTCTGTATGACTTTTTAAAAATGACATGCTCTTTTCCATCTTCAAAGACTCTATCGCTTCTCAATCTCTGAAGGGGAGCGGAGCTCATAACACAGTTTATGTAGTCTGCACTTCACACCTTGTAATTCTCCTTCTGAGACACCTAATTAGGGGACGTAATTTGCTCCCTCTGAGTGTGTCCAGGTGTGCTCAGTCCAGCCTCGGCATGGGGACGGGCTTTTCTCATCTCCTGCCAGAGAGCTAAGTGTCAGCACGCGTCCCAGCACAACACAGGCCCCTTTTTTCTTTCCTCAGCACCCTACACTGCTAACACAACGACAAAAATCTCTCTCACCAGCCTCGCCGGGCGCTGCTCTTATACTCATTTTCAAACACACCGCTCCCTCCTCTGCCATCACTCCCCCTCCTGTCATCGCCAGCCTCTGTCATCGTCTAGATGGACTAGCACGCTCCATCTTTAATCAGCGCCCCGTCATCGCCTTTATCAGCCTGCCCACACTGCATTCCATGCTGCCGCACAAACACACAAAGACACACGTGCACATGCTGAGGGACCATTTTCAGAGAGGGCCTTTTTTTCATCAAATCAGGGCTGGAAGACGCTTTCTGCATCAGCTGGATTATTGTCTTCATTGCAATCAGTAATTTCTATTGAGCTAAGGAAAACACAAATCTTCTCCTATACACAATGCTTTTGTGGGTGCACTCCTCTGACCTATGACTCTTTCTCAGACTGTTGCCCTTAGTCGTTGAAGCTGTTTGTTTTAGGGGTCTTTTTGTTTTCTTGTGTTGCAGGAGCAAACGGTGCGTGAGCTAGAGCAGCGGGTGAAACAACAGTCGGTGGAGGTGGAGAAGGGCAACCTGCTGCGTCAGAAGGTGACGCAGGAGAAGGCCCAGTTGGAGATCCACATTGCATCCATCAGCGCCGAACTGCAGGAGGCCAACAGAAGGTCTGTGAAACAGTCGGCAATGGGACAAAGGGATGAATATCTCGAATCTAGTTTGCCAAATTTTTCTTTGAAAATATCTGGTTGAATTATCAAACAACATGTAACTACTGAGGTGCATGTAAAGCTGCTTTCCCACTGGTCAAAAAACCCGCTAACACACGGCTTTTTTGCTTAATGGGAAAGGCTACAATCGGCATTCAGACCCGGGTCAAATAACTCTGCAGTAGACACTAATTATCGCCTCGGCTCCGATCGGCATTGATGGGAACACAGAACCTGCGTCGACACGCTAATCTCCGCCCCCTTTCCGGCGCAATGCTACTTCTGCGACTCCTTGTCATCTCAGCTTCAAATTCCACCCGTCTCAATCTGAGCGGCACTCGAACATCGTTCCAAATTTGATGAAGCTGAGTTTGATACACAGACTGAATGTGTAATAGATATAATAAAGACCACCGTAACATCTTCACAGTTTAATAACCCTGTCTCCGGCACGTTTGTGATGTCAGGCGGTGTCAGGCATTTATTAGCGGATCTACCCGGGTCTGAAGAATCCGCGTTAACAGAGTGTACACAGTTCCTGAGACAACACTAAAGCAACGAGGAGTAACATTTATGTAATTAGATTGGTGATGTTGGAATAGCAACAGGTCAGTGTTTGTATTAACCATCCTGTCATGCTCTTAAATGTCAACAGGAACATGATTCTGCAGAAGGAGAAGGAGCAGCAGAGTGAGCAACACGAGCAGACTGTGCTGAAACTCCAAGCCAAACATGAGACAGACATGAGCCACTTGCATCAGGAGCATGATCTGTCTGCTGCTAAGGTCCATATCAACACCTCACAATCGGCCAGCCCTACCAGCATGCTACATTTACTGTTACAATATTTAACGTGTTGTTTCTTTCTTCCAGTCCTCTGAGGTGATGGAGGACTTTGAGAGAACTGTAGCTCACCTTAAGCAGCAGCTACTAGAGAGTGAACATCAAAAACACCAACAAGTCAGGGTAGGAATTGGATGTGTATAAGTGGATACACATGTAACTCATCAAGACAAATGGCATGCATCTTTTCTATCAGTCAATGCAGCGTAACCATCTTTGAAAAGGCCAGAGGTAAGAATGTTTGTATGATGTGTCACAGTGTCATCGTTTATATTTCATCTCAGGATCAAGGGATAAAGTTTCAGAAGGAAAAAGAAGAACTGCAGATCAACTGTGAGAAAAAGGTAGAGTCTTTTTGCTGATCCACTGAGCTCCATAGCTTCTGTCGTTGCATTGAAACAGCCTTGGACAAAGTTATTACGGTCAAGTGGAGATCAAAGCCTCCAGTCACATGTTCCTCTTGGTTTCCCTTCCTCTTAGATTTTACGTCTGGTCTAGTAAAATCAGAGCTGTGATTAACAGGTAGGTGTCGGGCTGGACAGAGAAGAAAGAGGAGGATTTATAATTTAGCAGACTTATCAAGCAAAGAAAGTTGAGAAGGAGAGTTATAAGCTTATCCAAATAAACTCGGCATTCAAAAGGGACATTTTTCTGTCAGTGCACCGGGGCCTACACCTAATTGGCCCTTCACTCAGGTCTTTACTTTTGAGAGACCCTCATCAAAGCCATAGAGCAGCTGTAAACCATAGAGTGAGGAGACCGTTGTTAATGATCTGAGCTGGACCAGATCAGTCCGGGCCAGACGTCTCAGGTGGAAATCAGGCTTTAAAGACCTGCTGCACCTGGGTCATCTTCAAAGCACCACATTTATAATATGTGTACCGGTGGCAGGCTGGCATACCCAGAGACGGGGCCCCTCTGGCCGATACACCTGCAATAACTTAGCAGGCCTTTGTGCGCTTTAATCAAGGTCAGGGAGAATTTAAATCAAGCTAAAAGAAAACAATCCGTTTTGATGTCCTTGTGTTGCCTACTATTCAGTCTGTCTTTCCTCCTGTCTTTATTTCTTCTTCTTTCTACAAGGTGTCACAAGACGTTCATTCTCCTTTTTTATTTCCCCTGGAAAGAATCCTCTTTCCACTCCTCAGGAGTGGTAAATGAGACACGTGAAGGGGGCCAGAGTGAGGTATCTTGACATAAGAAGAGCCCATATGGCTGCCATAGATCCAGAGTGAGAGGCCCTCTGTGCAGGCAGAGAGGCTCAGATGGTACTTTTGATGGGGTGATAGAGAGAGGAGACGAGACCAGATGCACAGGGTCACAGGCAGGAGAGTTTTGTTGAGTGATGTTTGATGGTGTCTGCTGTTGCACTCACTTACTCCTCTCTCTCTCTCTCTCTCTCTCTCTCTCTCTCTCTCTCTCTCTCTCGCTCTCCCTCTCCCTCTCTCTCTCCTTCAGGTTTTGTCAGTCCAGAGTGAGGCCGAGAAAGAAAGAACAGAGGCCAAGAGGAAGATAGCTAAACTAGAAGATGCACTCAGGTACTATAAGAAAGACTTAACCCATTGTATTTCTTGTTAAATGATAAATGACAAAAAAAAGTTTTTTGTTAGGGTTAATATAATCTCTATTTACAGATTCTACCTAGAAATGTAGAATCTGTAGGGAGACGGGCAGGGACGTGGATTTCCTGGAAGGCAAGTGTTCTACGCTTGTAGTCCGAGTAATATTAACCAATCACGTATCAGCAGGCTGCGGCGTGTGCAGGATAAACAGTCCGTATGGAGAGCAAAAGCAGGCGGAACGTAATGCGGCGTAATGACATCCCGGCTCCCATCAGTGTCATCTGACGACGATTTAGCTTCTTATTAATCTCTATAAACAGACATCTGCATGCTAACAGCTAACAATATGTTCTAGATCTAAAATTCAACCTGAGAAAAATTCCCTTGACGCTGTGTCACGAAAGCCGCTCAGCGTTCAGTTTTTCTGACTTCCTCGAATGCATCAGAAATGATCGATCCGACCTCCGTTCAACAAACGAGCATTTTGAATGTTTTCTTCTCCTCTTGAGGACAGACTTGAATTTTTACATCTTACAAATCTGCATCATGATGTTGAAATTTTCGTCGTTCGATGACGTTTTCTCTTTCTGTAACGATGCAGCACGCGGAAAAAGGAAGTCTTGATGGGAAGTCGTTTATCGCTTACCGCCCGGCACGTTCACCGGTGTCCCCAGAGGCTATAACGTCTCAGACTATAGCCGATGGGATCCGAGATTGGGGTTAATACAGTCGAGCCTAAGATTACAAATAGCTTCACCTGTTTACACTTTGTAGTATTTGTTGTGTTAATACCACAGTAACCTCCTTAGTGAGCTCAACAATGTGTGTGTATGTGTGGGTTCCTCCTCCTTAGCTCTTGGCCAACTGTCGTGGTCTTGGACACAATCAGCAGGTCCATCAGCGATTGTTTTGCAGATGTGTACCGCTGACATAAACTGGGGAGTTGGAGTAATGACTTCTGTCAATATTTGTTGGCTTCATACGGTCAGGGAAACTTTTGGGTAAGATGTGTTTGTGTTTACAAAAATAACGCCACACAAACACCAGCATAATCTGAGAATATCATCAAAACACAACCACAGTGGTACATAGAGTCTGAGGTCAGCAGAGGAGTATACGGAGAAATGTTCTGCTTTAAAACAGATTGTACTGAGATTCACCCTCTTTTGGTCATAGCAACATGCATGATGTTAGCAGAACATTTAATGTGTAATTATAAGTATCAAACATTCGAGCCCTGACTTTTTGGCCTCAAACTTTGATAGAGAGTTGTTTATGTCTTCTGACTGGAGTCTTTGATCATAAGAACAGTGTGTATGAGTCCTGATTAAAGGTGAGTTTGGCTTTAACAAGCCAACACTTGAACACTCTCTTTGATCTTTTTTTATAACAGTGAGTAGCACGGTTAGAGCAGAGAGCCTGGAAACTGTGATGAGAAGTCTCAGATCAGAGCTTCATGTGTGATACGCATTCGGCCGTCTTGAGATAAACTAGCAAACTTCATCCTACGGTATAAATTAAACTCTCCTAATGTATGCATTAGTGAAATATTTAGAAATTATGTTAAAGCTGCACCGGTCAAAGGCCCAGATCAGAGGTCCCTCTTAATGATGAACCCACAGACAACTGACCCTTCGCTAAGCCCCTCCCTCGAACGGCCACTGTCCAATCCTACGTTAGCAACCGTAACTAGGCGCAGGAGGCCTATCAAGCTTTCAGAACAAGGAGAAATGCTAGAAATAGATTCTAGGAAGTTATAACTAAACATTAGCTTAAAATAAAACAATATATTAACTTACCCTGATGTGCAACAACATTGTTCTTCCTGTACATGATTGTCTTTAACATGACTCAAGACGTGGGGTGCCTGACACTTGCATTGAGACCGGTGAGCTTTTGCTTCGATTTTTATGTCCTCTTCATTCTCAACACTCTACTGACAGATTATATTCTGCATGTAGCTTTCAAATGCGTGTTGTCGTCCTTTCTGTCGACTTCTCTCTGATACTTGGGAATATTTTCCCAGCAATTTGCTATCATTTCCCTTGGAACATCTCTCACTGTTGTAGTTGAAAACGCCATAATATTTACATGCTGGTGCAGAAGCTTGACGTAGGCGTAGCAACAGTAACCAAGGGGGGCGGGACTTAGTGAAGGGTCACATTTTACCCAACTCTTAAGCTCTCCTCAGCTCCACAAATCATTTTAGTGTCTTTAAGCATTTTTGTTCGTTAAATCGAACAACTTTAAAGTTTTGGTTCAGTCTCATCACTCTTACATGACTGCCTCTTGCTTCTGCTGGCAGCTGTTTTGAGGGGAAAAGCTGTAATAAACTCACCATTAGCAACTATCTGGTGAACATATTGGAATATTTAGCATCTAAAGAGCCAGATGTCTCCCTCCGGAGCTGGTGGAGGCCAGACCAGAGGTAAAGCGAGAGTGATTATTAGACCTACATTCAGCAGAAACTCTCTAACTTAATGTTAATAGATTTTTGTCTTCTGGACGGATAAATGGACTAATGACAAAAGCAGTGTCTTCAGCTGGCCACAAGTGATCCAAACTATTAAGCAATGATGATTAAGGATCAATGTATAACCTTGTTTAACAGCAGAAGTCTGAGTTGTCACAGGTATAACATATGACATTAAGTAATATTTTACAGGGTTTGAAATTATTAATAAATGAGTCAAAGAAATGTCTCAAATTATAGCAATATTTTCAACTCTTTGCACTTCACTTGTTATTAACCTAAAAGTAAAGACCCTTCTCTCACAACGTAGCTCTAGTACGCCTTTCCTTGCAGAAGTGTACATGCACACTCGATCTAGACTTCAGCGGACTCCAGCCAATCAGCCAACCAGCCAGTCAGTACATTCCGCTGGGTAATTAATCCCATACAGAGCCACATTAATTGGTCACAGGTAGATTAGTTTCCCGGGGTAACTAGAATGTGTTCTTCACGATTATGCCATATTTCTAATGTATAGTATGACTGGACTCTTTTGTTCCATTTGCAAATGTGTTGCATTCTTTTTCTTTCACTTCCATCAGAGAGACGGTACAAAAAAGCGGGTTTACAACACCGCGTACCACTGACTGCCCCCCGTTTGTAGTTTTGTTACAGTCTGAAGTGGCGACTTTCTGATGTATGAACGTTTTGCTCAGCTAGAAACCAGGCCTACGATGCACACGCACTATCTGCAGTGGAAAACGAAGTAGAAAAAGTAGCAGTGCCAGGCGAGTAGATTTAAGAAGAGCCAATACGACTCCGTGTGGAAAAGCGGCTGTAAGCACAACACCCATTCAACAACTTAGCTCCAGTTCCAGCCAAACACAGCCAAGGCCAGTCACAGTGCCATCAGCGCCCTTGAGAGGTTTTCAACTGTTTGTCACATTATTATAGCAACGCAGAGGCAGTGGATTAAACAGAATGGGCTGAGCGTGGCTGTATTCGCTTTATTCTTGGGTCCTCATCAATGGCCCCAGGCACTTTGTGGCTTAGCCAAACTCTTTTTAAGTGGCCTCTAAAAACAAGGATGACTGTTTTTTTTTAAAGGGGAAATAATATTAAGATGTAGGAAATGGCTTTTATTACTGCTCCTTTGTTTTCCTGTCAATGTGCAACAACATGAAAACATGTTTTGCAGCTTTGAGACGTTAAGTATTCAGCGTAAAGATTGCAAAGGGACATTGATGGTTGTGCTCATTGTCTGTGCTTGTCATTGTGAGCCCGGCAACAGAGGACACGCTTAAACGCAGCAGACAGATCCGTTTGTGCATAAATTATCCTTGTTGTTAGTATCAGTAACGAGCCAGTCATTCCCTCATTTAGTGTTAAACACTGAGAAACAGCAAGTGGCCCATCGGGCTCTTAGCTAATTAAGTACTCAGGCTCCACACACACACACGCACACACTAAGCAGTCTGATGTTTGCTACCTGCCTGCTGTCGTGGCAACACTGACGGCCTTTAAAGGCGATCCAGGAGAACTTCAAAGTCAAAGCAAGACCGCACGTAGGTGTGTGTGTGTGTGTGTGAAGATGGGAGGATGGATGATGAAATTAAATAAGTTGAACTGCTCAAAATGCCTTCCATGTGCCCGATCCTGTGTGCTGTGTTATGATGTGCACCTCATCTGTCTGTTAATCTACTGTTATACAGAATCAACGCAGACCTATTAATGCCAGTTTTAATGTTTAGATCTTTAATATGCTCTTTACATACTGGGGACAACTGCTGAATGTGCTGGCAGATCTGATTATATACCCATATATATAGCTGTGATGTGCACCCCTTCTTCACATAGTTCACACCCACTCTTTCTTTCTCGCATAAAAAGAAAGTCTCACTGTCCTGCCATGCAAATAAGCATCGCTGCGTCAATTTGAGTTCCAGCTCTGTGTTTCTATAGCAACAACAACAGAAAGCACTACAAAGCTGCACAGAGAACAAGTTTCTCTCCTCATCTTTCATCCCAACGTGCCTCAGATCATTACAGGGCATTAGCATAGAGATGGTGAGATGCACCGCAGAGGGGGGAAAGCGAGAGAGAGAAGGGAGCTCATCTGGGAAACAGCTTGCCCGCTCTGGCTCCAGTGACCTCCAAATCACAATTTAAAAACATCAGAAAATCACCTGAATGTTTAAAGTAGGGAAAAAAGGAAAACAGCTGGATTCTTTTTCTTTTTGTTTTTCCACCTTCTCCTCCTCACCGCTCCGGTCCTCCTCTCGGCCGCTTGGCAACCAACTGGCTCCATCAAAACCGTGCGTCTGCTAAGGTGTGGTGTGAACTCAGCAGTTACTTGTGCTCAGTTTGATCGCTTACAGTTTGGAGATTCAGAGGCAGCGTTGACTTCAGGCAGCTGGAGGGAAAGTGTGCTCGCCGCATGAGCGACTGTCCAAATCCTGCACACACACTTACATGGCCGGGATGTGTCATGATGTGAGGAAAGAACTCTTTGCTTCAGTTATAATCCTCTTCATCCCCAATTTAAAGTTTCTTTCCTCCCTTCTATTGTTTCTATTTCTTGTCTTTTCGCGACACACCACCCATGCTACTATTTCCTCTATTTGTCATTGTTTGTGCCCACATGCTTGCATGAGATAGTGCCCCCCCTACTCTTAAAGGTGTAGGATGCATCCAGTATGTTCTTTCATGGTATTTTGTGCATGTGTGTGCGCATATGCACACCCTACATCTGTGTGTCTTTGAAGTTGTCTTATCTTTCTCAACATTCCTCTCCCATGACAGGAGGGATGGAAGGGAAGCAGGGGTGGTGGTGGTCCGGAGAGGGACCTGAGGTATCCGAGCAGAGGCTATGCAGCCTGCAACCTCCCAGTTAGTGTTTAAGGGCGCAGGAGCAGGTGGAGGTATGGATCCTGAATATTGAAGAGCTTCACCAGTGCTCGATATTCACTCCCATGGCAACTGCGCTGAAAGGGGAGGATGGAGATGGGTTAAGCGCCAGTTCGATACCACAGACCTGACTAAAGGGAAATTTTAAAGAGCTCTTTATCTGGGTCCTAGGCGAGGCTCTCTGTGTTAAAGGCCAGTGACATCATCAGATACCTTTGCAATGTATTATATTATAATCACTAATCAAGAAGCAACAATATGTATTTATATGTTTGTATATTTACTGGAATTTATCATACAATGGCCATTATACATCATCAGAGATTAAGGAAACGTGCTAAGTTGAAATACTGGCCTCTCCCACAACAATGCTGCAGCCAATATATTCTCCTCCTGAAATTTCCATTCCTCATCGGAACGTCTGTGTGTGTTTTGGCCTGTGCGATCCCGCCCACTGCCCATTTCATCACCCCGGGTTGCCAGATAGGAAACAAATTGGTGCATAGGACTAGTGGCTTGTCATTGTCAAAGTGCACGTATTGCGCTCTCGTAGGTTCAGTGTCCTCAACCTGGCAACCCGTGTGAGCTTTGTGTTGTACTAGAAGTGTAGCCCTGTTTGGGAATAGCTGGGTGAGTGTGGGTGGCGGAGCAAGCAAGGGAGTGAGTGTGTGCTCATGAGTTGCGAGAGTGAAGGGGGATCAGAGCGGATCAGCAGAGAGTGTTATCGGTAACTGAAACTAACAGAACGACTGTACAGTAAGACTATGTATAAAGCCGCACTCCTGTGTCTTGCTTCCTGCTCGCTGCTGTCTGTGTAATGCGACGGGAGTTAGCCCCGCAGCTAGCGGCAGCTTCGGCCCTGGAGCACACCGATAAGTCCCCCCTGTGTTTTCCAACCAACATTCAAATCTGCAGAGGAGGAGGCGGGGAGACAACGCTCTCCGATATTTTGAATTTGGACTGCAGTACCCTTTTTAAACGCTAGCTGTCAATGTTACATATTGGTCCTTTAAATGCTAACCAAGCCCAACAAAAACCACCACATGAAGAGTTGTTAATACAGCTCAGCGTACAATCTGGTATCACTGCAGGGATGTCTAATGACGGCAGGCTCGGCAGCGTTCCTCTGCTCTTTTTCAATATTGAATTTAAAGATAATCAGGCTGATAATACATTTCTTGTCATATCTGATCATTGCAGTATCTCATATCATTTGCATCTGATTGATATGACATTTAAATGATGTAATGGTGTTAAACGCCTCGCCTTGTAATTATCACACATAACCTTCTTGGACATTTTTACATTAAGCTTGCTCCCTGAATAAAAATCGAGTTAATTTCATGCAGCGAAACAACTCAATCTCTAAATCTGTGTGTCTTTAGGGCTTTCATTGTTTCATTGAAAACCTTCCTGCTTCATTTTCCACTGCATAATGTCAGGGATATGTAAATACTGTATGTTTACTTTAGGGACTTGTGGCTAGCTGATTTAGCATATCATGCTGTAGTCTGCATAATTCATGAAGCCAAATAGCATCTAAATGCACAGCGAAAGCAAGAAAATCCCCGTTTCAAACCATGTCATGAGTGAATTCTTCTCTTTTGTCATCTTTTCTTCTCTTCTTTAAAATAGCATCATAGTACGTGGTGCTTCTCTGTGCTGTCGGCAGTTATATGTATACAAAGAGTAAATAACACCCGTACTTCTGTTTATCTGATTTATACTGACCAGTTGTATCAAGACTTTCCATAACTCCTTAATTTTTCCTCGTTATTACTGAACTCCAAAACTATTTTATGTGTCAGTAAGTCTTGTCTTCTGTCCCACCCACGTTTATCCACCCACATAGTGGTACTGTCAGCCTGCTGGGCTGCACCAGATTCCTCTTCATCCTCCTCTTTCCTTAGGGTGTATAGTCGCCTTTGACACATGAACTAGTGCGAGGGAAAATCGCTGGTTTTATTCCCAGTGATGATGGGAGTGCATGAGCTGTGTAGGACACAGTTTGTGTGGAATTGAAATGTCGTCCGCTAATGCTTGAGCACGGCACGAAGCCCATTCCCTTCTGCAGCATCCAACGAACTGGAGCTAACTCTAGTCTTGACCTTTCTTTGAAATTACTCTATGTAACACTGACACTAACAATTAATGTTGTTATTGATTTAATCTACTAGTTATTTTATAACTGACCCAGAGTTCCCTTTACTGACATCGAGGACAAAGAAACCAAGAAAATTGTATTATTAGAACTAAAAATCTGGCATTAACGATTTTTTCGAAATACGTTTTTCTTTTCTTTTGGCTTTACTTAAAGTGGTGATCTTGAAGATCTCAGTTTTGTTTTCTTTGGCGGCACCTATGGCGATAAACGGTAACTGCAGGAGCACACTTCCCAGATATCCAGACAGTGTTGCACGTGTGACGTCCACGGTCGGCTCCGGTTGTAACTCTTGATTTTCCTGGCTGACGGTCGCTTTCCTTTTCAGACTGTTTGCTTCATCTGAGCGTCGAGTTTGTTTCTTGTTCTTTGGATTTTCACTTCTTGTTGAAGTTGTATCTGTAGTCATCGACCTTTTCTTTGTTTGTTCAGCCATAGTAGATTACTGTTTACTCGTACTCACTTGCAGAGAGCGGAAAAGCAGCCGCTTAGCTCCGCCTTCCCTCTCTGGCAGACCAACCACTGCTGGCTGATGGAAAACGCGTCACTAACTGGGCGCCGCTTGTGATTTTTTCCTTGAAAGTCACCACAGACACCCAGTCTGTAATACTCCAAATGCAAAGGCTTTCATCAGCGGGCCATAGGCTCAGTCACCATTGTGTTACCTCATTTGGCAATAGATAGTGACTTAACTGACATTTATTTATGAAAATCTTTAAGATTATACCTGTAAGAGGCTTTATACTTGTTGATCTTCAACTCAAATAATGAAAAGTAAAATGTTAGCTCGAAATCATCCTAGAATCCGGGAAGAAGGTATAAAGACTGAAAAAACAAAGTACAGGGAGGATACTTAAAGACTCAACAATGGCATAAATATTGACTTGTTGTGATGCTAGTGAGGCAAGAACAAAGCTGGCGGCTGTGTAAGAGGGATGATAATGTCTCATCCTTTCTACGTACTCTATGTGGCCATTTAGTTTCAGATGTTGATGTTGTTTATTAAGGCCACATTTGTAGTCCTTTTTAACACCTTGATGCTCAGTTTCTTTCTCTCTCTCTTTTTAACTCTTTCTCTCCGTCTTTCATATTTTCTTGCCCTTGTGCCGTCTATCTTTTGTTTTCACTTATTTGTGGTCTGTCTCCTCTTCTATGTCTGTTTCTGTCTTTTATTATTTTCTCTCTCTTTCTTTCTCTCTTGGGATGTGGATGAAAACCAAGTCTGTTTTATTTTTTCTTCAGAGGGCGCTGAATATTCCAGTTTTGCATTTTCTCTCTCTTTTTTTGTGTGTGTGTGCTCCCTCCTTTTTTTTCCGGGCCCCTTTGATGTGTCTGTGGATTCGTTATCATTCCGTTTGGATGAGCTCACAGACGCAGATGCGCGGGCACTCGCATGCAGCCGCGCACACACCAAGTGCACAAACACACCCTGGCTCTCTTGTCTTTTTATACTGGAGGAAAGCGTGCATTGAGTCTGTTTGTTAGTCTTTTCCATGCGCTGCTCCACCCACATCACAGCCCATACAATTCTTAAATACTCCGCTTACATGAAAAGAATATTTGCATAAGCAATTACAGTTGGCTCTTTGTGCATTAACTTTAATGTGTACTCTTGTATTAACTGCACGTGAATGTTAATGTTTATATACAATAAGTTCTTAGAGGAGGCACGTGGCATTGTGTGGTCAGGGCAGTCCGGAAAAATGCCGGCATCCCTGCACCCCTCCTGTCTGCCAGGCGGCTGGATGGCGGAAGCTGGTTCACCCTCTCTAGCACAAACACTCCTCTCCCTCTCTTCCTCCCCTTTAAACAGCCGTTTAGAATTGAGGGATGAGAGGACTTCCTCTTAAGAGAAGGCACATCTTTAATTTGAGCCTCCTCTCCTTCCACTTTTCTGACCAGAGATCCATTTAAAGCCAACGGGCCGCCCTGGTGCTGGCACCCCTCTCCTTCCTTTACCCTCTGTGTTTCTCCCTGCCAGGCCTCCCTGACTCTTTTTCTCTGTCCTCTCATCTCACCCTCATTGCTCTGTTATTGATGGTGACACACTGTCTACCGCTCTAGTGACCACACACAGTGACACACAGAGCTATTCTCAGAGGAAGGTGCCATGTGTTCACCTGCTCTCCGCAGCGTTGGAGCATAATATGTTTCAGTCTGTCACATACTTGAAGTTCGCTGCAGTGAATTTTTTGGCGTTTCCTTAGAGGTGTAGGCCCAGCAGCCAGCTCAAACTTAGTCATAGTGCATTCCTTGAGTAGAGTTGTCAGTCACACGCAGACTTTGGGACTGTGGCTCATGAACAAAGGCCCGTACACACGCACGTGCGCGCTCTGTCGTCTCTCAAGCGAGACACACACCCAATTCATTTCTGCTCTGCCTTAGAAGTTTAAAAAACTTGCTATTTCTGTGACATCCTCTTTTCCATCTTCCTCTCTCTTTTCGTCTTTCTCTCCTTTTTTTTTTCCCATCTTAGTCTCTCCACACATCCTTTGTGTCTGTCGGAGCCCGGAAGGCAGTCATGCAACGGGACTGATTAATAATTACAGAGTACACAAAATTGGGAGAGAGAGAAAAAACAATTTCTTTGGCGTTTGATGTCCGACATGAGAGAGACCAAAATTACAAAGAGACAGAACACTGTAAAGAGAAGAGAAAGCTTGCACATTCCTTTTCCAATCCTCTGCCTCCGCTCTTTGCTTTTTTTTGTTGCCTCTTTTCATTTTGCTGTTTTTATCTCCTCTGTCTTTTTATTTCTATTTTTTCATTCACTGTTCTATCTTTACAAACCCTTAAAGTTGTTGCTTTGATTATGGGAAGTGATTAATCCCCGAACAAAAATGCAAACTTTGTGAGTGTGTGATTGTGCAGGCAAAGACTCCAGCTCTCTCTGCTGATGTGGTTCAGTCACAGTGCTACCTGCTATGCTGTCACGACTGTGTTATTGGTCAATATCCTTGGTTTTAATTGTAGCGCACACACACACACACACACACACACACACACACACACACACACACACACACACTTGGAAATCCTCCTGCTTTGTTGTCATTTTGTAATAGCTGCACTTCTAATTGGTTTAAAGTCTCACCCACTGGCCAAAACATCGTTGTTCCCTCCACGAGGAATAATTATCCGCACAATTTTAGAGTCCTAATTTACAAGAAGTCGGAGTAATACACACGTACACACACACATTGTACTGTACAGACCACACACTGTAAAAATAACATGCACAGTCTGTCACATTTTCTCCCCCAACACTGTCGACTCAGTGCGTTAATCAGAAGAAGGGTCCCTGCAGCAGTGAACTGGAAACTACAGAGCAGCTGTGTCTTTACTGCTCAGAAACACTGCTTCAGTTTAAAGCAGAAGAAATCTGGGGATGACGTTTGGAAATTTGATCAGTTTATTTTACTATTTTAAAGATTTTCATTTAATTAAATGTCTGTTTCTATCTATCGCCAAATGAGGTAACACAAACACAAGCGGCGCCCAGTTAGTGGCGCGTTTTCCATCAGCCAGCAGTGGTTGGTCTGCCAGAGAGGGTAGGTGGAGCTAAGCGGCTGCTTTTCCGGTCTCTGCAAGTGTTGCGAGTAAACAGTAATCTACTATGGCTGAACAAACAAAGAAAAGATCGATGACTACAGATACAACTTCAACAATAAGTGAAAAGAAAAAGAAACAAACTCGACGCTCAGATGAAGCAAACAGTCTGAAAAGGAAAGCGACCGTCAGCCAGGAAAATCAAGAGTTACAACCGGAGCCAACCGTGGACGTCACACATGCAGCACTGTCTGCATATCTGGGAAGTGTGCTCCTGCAATTACCGTTTATCGCCATAGGTGGCGCCAAAGAGAACGAAACTGAGATCTTCGAGATTAACACTTTAAATGTTTGATGACAGTAAAATTTATAAGATTTTTAAGTGGGTTTAGGCAACATGTTGTCATCAAAATATGACAAATGAGAGCTCATGTTGGCAAATCACGTGTCATGCTGTGTCAACATGTCAATTATGTTTATAAAAGAGAATTTAATCTCACAGGAATGTTTTTGTTCCTGTCAGTCAGCTAATAATGATGTTGTTAAATGATGAGGTTTGCTTTTTACGTCACCAGGTGTGACATGTGATCAGGCTTTGGACGTGGTCCTTATCTGACTGTACATTCCTCAATGCAAATTCTCAGGTTGTTTACAGAAAAAAACACCTCCACACTCTACTTTCACTTCCAGCAGTGCTGTCGTTGTTTTCCACCCTCTTTCCATCCGCCCTGACACACGCTCCTGTCCCCACACACTCACTCTGTGGGCTCGAGATTGACAGCTAATTGGTGTTGCTGTATATGATGTTGTGGCATTGGCCCTCTCGCCCGAGCGCTGACAGCTCACAGTATGAGGCTGTCCCTCTTAGTCAGCCTGTCAGTCCGCTCAGCCTGCAACTCTCTGACCTGACACTTGCCAGCAATAGCAACAATGAACCTGCATGAAAGACGCACACACGCTGAGGTTTTTAAGCTTGTAGATACTGCAGGATTGTGTGCTTAAAATGACTTTAACATCACTCTTCACCCTGCTCTTTCTAATTAAATCAGATTGCCAAATAAGATGATGTCTGTTTTTTCATCTCTATATTCTCTCTTCCTTTTTCTTCGTACTTGAAAGCAACTTTTTAACTACGGTTTTGAAAACTTCCATAAAAAGAAAACTTACTTAACAAAGCCTTTCTGTATTTCTGGTCTGCAATTGCATTTCCATGGCTTCATTTACTCATTTCAGTGTGTGTGTGTGTGTGTGTGTGTGTGTGTGTGTGTGTGTGTGTGTGTTTGGTTTGAAGGGAGATGGAGAGCCAGCTGGACAGAGCCAGGGAGAGCCAAAGGCAGCAGATCCAGCAGGCAGATATGGCACTGGAGCAGTTCAAGAAACAGGTGGAGCTCAGCTCTGAGAAGGCGTATGCTGACATGAAACTCCAGGTCTCACACACACACACACACACACACACACACACACACACACACACACACATTGTTATCATAAAAGCATTTCACGTTAAATTCACAACACAAAGCAGTATCCATGCTCACCTGTTTCTTATTATTTGTATGCATACTTTATATCCAATGAGTCACTCTCTAATAATCATGCATGTGCTGCACATTAGTCCATTTTTTGTTTCCTGTTGTGTTTAAACAGACACACATTTGCACTTTTACCCTCACCCTCTCGCGTTTTAGAGCTATTTGACAGGCAGTAACCAAGACAATGCCGAAGCACACACGCATACACGCACATATTTTGGAGTTGCAGAAACACAGCCTGACCGCAGATGCAACAGGGCGCCATGCTGGCTGCGCTTGAAATCTTCCGACCGTATGTGTTTCTGCCTCTCCCTCCCCTCCTCTTCCCCGTCATCTGCTCCTATACTGAAAAATCTATAAGTGAGAACCCAGAACATCTCCATCCTGAGGCCGTGTTCAATCGCTTAGCCATCCCAAATGAATGGAATGATTTATAATCCCGCTCATTAAGCAGGTGCACACATTTATTTTAGCGACCATACGTTGACCTCACTTACTATCAGTGGGCGTGACGTGGGATGCTCGGGTTTCGATGGAGAACGGGTCACGCGCATTAAGCAGCTAGACTAATTAGTACATCAGGCCAGCCTCATCGTCGGCGCTCCTCGCCGCGTGGGCTGCTGCTTTTTGGGAGAGTTCTCCGATCGATGCGCACTCCGCTGTCCAACTTGTGATGCTGTCTCACGAGTTGGTTTGGCTATAGGCGTTTCTGTGAAGCATTTTCTGCCTATAATGTGTGTGTGCTGTATCGACAGCGCGGAGAGAGGTCCTGAATGATTTAAAGGGCTGCATGTTAAGGAGATTAGCGAGTTTTAGTCGCTGATTACTGAAGTTTTTTGGCTAATCAGTGTGGCAGGGGCACATGTAGTGTGAAAAAGTCTGTGGAGGAGGCACATTTATGCACGGATGTTTGTGGGCTCGCAGAGCATCTTTATTCCTACAGAGTGAATTTGAAATGTTTGTTGTGTTGACAGAAGAGATCAATTGTGAGGCTAGCATTCATCCATCAATCCATCCATTATCTTCCACTCATCCGGGGCAAGGTCGCAGGCTAAGTAAGGTGACCCAGGCGTCCCTCTCCCCTGCAGCGTTTTCTAGCTCCTCCTTGGCTATTCCGAGGTGTTGCCTGGCCCAGACGGAGAGGCATTCTAATCAGATGCCCAAACCACCTCACCTGGCTCCTTTCGATGCGAAGGTTTAGCGGCTCTACTCCGATCTCCCTCCTGATGTCCGAGCTCCTTACCCCATCTCTAAGGCTGAGCCCAGACACCCTCCGGAGGAAACTCATTTCGGCCGCTTGTATCTCATTCTTTCGGTCACTACCCAAAGCTCATGGCCACAGGTGAGGGTTGGAACGTAGATCGCCTGGTAAATCAAAAGCTTCAGGCTCACCACGACGGTCAGGTATACCCACATTACTGCTGCCTGACGCTTGCATTCAGACCTGAAAGAAAAGGCAGAGAAGGCACCAAAAAACAAGGAAACAACATTAAAAACAATCGCTACAAAGTGGCTCACACAAACTTCAGACTGACAGCTTTGATTTGCTTTCTAGTATTACACGGCTGCATGTGTTGTTTTTTGGGTGGGAAGTGATATCTTCATTTCTCCATGCTTTGAAAATGTCTGTTTTGCTATATTTTTCCTCTTCTCCCTCCTACTCTTTCCTCCTGTTCTCATCCTTCCATCTTATGCTCGTTGCTTCTTTTTCCCTTTGAGCCCCTGGCATCCCGATCTCCAATCTGACTTTATCCTCAGCCCACATAAAAGCCACAGGAGAGAGGAGCAGCCTCTTCTGCATCCCTGTCATCCTCGCTCCCTCTCCTCTCTCTGCCTTTGCATGGCTCCGTCACGTTCTCCCGCTAAGGCTTTAATGTTGCAGAAAGTACTTCAAAAGAAGTTTTGTGCTCCCTTCTTTTCATCCTTCCATCTTTCCTCTCATCATCTTCTCCCTCTCTCTGTCTCCTCATGGTGTTATATCTAAATGGATTATCTGTATCACTCTCTTCCTCTCCTCTGTCTTTCTCTCATTTTAAACCCAGCATCCCACTTTCAGACTGCACTTAAAGGAGAGAGTCTGCCCTATTTTGGCACCATACAGAATCAAATCTCTGCTGCGTGCTCAGTTCAAAGGAGGCTTCAGCATTTTAAATGGATTAATCAAAACAAATTAAGCACTTCCTGAGCGTTACCCACAGCAGAGCCAGGAGACAGAGGCATTTCAGTAAATTACATGTCCAATTGTTTTCATTATCGTCACCTGAACCGAAAGACAAAAGTAGTAGGCTGTGAGGAAAAGCGTAAATATTGTCCAATCCTTTTTTGTAGAATAAAAACTACTTCTCTTACTTAAAGTTGTAATCTTGAAGATCTCAGTTTCGTTCTCTTTGGCGCCACCTGTGGCGATAAACGGTAATTGCAGGAGCACACTTCCCAGATATCCAGACAGTGCTGCATGTGTGACGTCCACGGTTGGCTCCGGTTGTAACTCTTGATTTTCCTGGCTGACGGTCGCTTTCCTTTTCAGACTGTTTGCTTCATCTGAGCGTCGAGTTTGTTTCTTCTTCTTTGGATTTTCACTTCTTGTTGAAGTTGTATCTGTAGTCATCCATCTTTTCTTTGTTTGTTCAGCCATAGTAGATTACTGTTTACTCGCAACACTTGCAGAGAGCGGAAAAGCAGCCGCTTAGCTCCGCCTACCCTCTCTGGCAGACCAACCACTGCTGGCTGATGGAAAACGGGTCACTAATTTTTTCTGTGAAAGTCGCCACAGACACCCAGTCTGTAATTCTGCAAATGCAAAGGCTTTCATCAGTGGGCCATAGGCTCAGTCACCACTGTGTCCTTGCATTTATTTGCAACTGTATGTGAATTTGAATGGGAACTACTGGTACATATTTAATGGCTGTTATAATATTCTGCTTTGATGAATAGGTTAATATATTAATGTAATGTAATAATGATATTGTTATGATAAGATGTTGTGTGTGTGTATTTCTTCCCGATGGCTCTTCATTAATTTCAAATTAAAAGAAAAATGCACTGCAGCTTCACTCTGCTGCAGATGCACGCTTTTATTTTGCAACTTCTGCATGCGTGAGACTTATTGTACTAACGATGCATCAACTAGGACTAATGACGTACATACAGAGAAGAATATTAAACAAAAGGTTCTAAGCCAATCGAAATATGAGAGCTTGATGTTTTCTACATTATGTACCAAGCCTGAATGTTTGAGACACAAATTTAACATTATTATCTGTAAGTCACAGTAACAGTAGACTGTTTGCTTTGTCCTTCCAGATGGAGAAGGTGGAGGAGGACCTGAATCGCTCAAAGTCCCTCAGGGAGAACCAAGCCAAAGAGTTCTCCCAACAACTTGAAGCACTGAGACAGAAATATGAGCAACAGGTCTGTCTGTATCTATCTGTCTGTCTGTCTGTCTGTCTGCATGTGTGCTTCTGTGCTCGTGATGTGGCCCTGTGGAAAGATTTCTCCTCTTGCCTCCTTCATCATCACTTTGTCATCCTTCCTTTATTATCAGTGAACACTTTGCTCTGAGTCTGGACCCAGCCAAGGGGACTGACATCCATGTGGTTTAGTCTTGTCATTCCTCCCCATCTGCTTCACCTGATTAATTTCTCATGATAAGAGTCACGCTTCAGATTAAGCTCAGATTGTGGCTCAATAAATATCTTAAACGGTACCAATTGAAAACTAATGCAATCTGCACAGCAGACGCACCCTCCTCTTATCATTGCATCGATGTCACTCTACTTCGATTAGCAGTCTAGAAACCATTTCCCCAACGCATTGAAAATTAGCTTTCTGATAGGAAGACGTCTTATAGAGCATTGGATTCAATTAAAAGCACAGAAATGGACGTTATGTTCTCACATCGTAGGAGACAGGGAGCGCAGTAAAAGTCAAACCTTTTCTGCTTCCAACTTGTTAAACTTCAGGTATTGCAGGGTTTTTTTTGTTATTTGTGATATTAAATAAAGTCTCTTCAGGTTCTGGACTGTTGGACAAAAAATACTTGTGACTCTATTTGGCTCTTAAATTCTTTTGACATTCTTTAGAGTCATCAATGACAGCGTAACCCCTCTCTGAATATCATGATGATTACAGCATGTGATAATTATTCTGTTGATTAACCTGAAACTTAGCTATTTCGCTAACAGAGTATAGCACAAAATGCTAGCATTGTCTCTGTTAAAGTTATAATCTCAAAGATCTCACGTCCACGGTTGGCTCCGGTTGTAACTCTTGATTTTCCTGGCTGACGGTCGCTTTCCTTTTCAGACTGTTTGCTTCATCTGAGCGTCGAGTTTGTTTCTTTTTCTTTGGATTTTCACTTCTTGTTGAAGTTGTATCTGTAGTCATCCATCTTTTCTTTGTTTGTTCAGCCATAGTAGATTACTGTTTACTCGCGACACTTGCAGAGAGCGGAAAAGCAGCCGCTTAGCTCCGCCTACCCTCTCTGGCAGACCAACCACTGCTGGGTGATGGAAAACGCGTCACTAACTGGGCGCTGCTTGTGATTTTTTCCAGGAAGTCGCACATGACAGCCAGTCTGTAATACTGCAACTGCAAAGGCTTTCATCAGTGGGCCACAGGCTCAATCACCACTGTGTTACCTCATTCGGCGATAGATAGTGACTTAACAGACATTTATTTAAATAAAAATCTTTGAGATTATTACTTTAAATAAACAAGTAATTCATTAGAAATATAAAAACAGCCCTATTTTGCCTCAGAAAATAAGTCATTCTGCAATTCTTTAGTATTTTGTTTACAATGTTAAGCAGCTACAGCACTAACTAGTGAAACATCTCCATTTCCCATCTTTATCCAGAGTGATTTATCATGAGTGATTTCCATCCACCGCACTAGCACTCAACCTGCCAGATAATAAGCATGCGAACACTCATCTCCAGCACAGATGGAGTTTAGACTGCGTGTAATTCGCTGTAGATAGCTGTAAGTGGAGGATATAAAGCCGGCGTTATTTCCACGAGGTGGAGAAATGGTTCTCTGTTATTGATTTGCTCCATGGCTGAACACTTTTGTTTGTAATTATGATGACATTTATGGTGCAAAATCACACTTTCAGAAGCTTAAAATAGTCTGTATGATGTATTTATTATATGAGAAACACATTTTTGTATCCTATAGCAAGGGTTATTGTCATAGAGAGCAGAATATTGTGCATATACCCAAAGGACGTTTGTATGCCTTTATAATGATCCAGCTACTGTGACAACTTATCAGTGTTTTCAATGCCAACTATTGTATATTGTTCTGAGCAATCATAGATTCTATCTCATGTGAAAAACAGGTCTAATCAAAGCATTGCAAGAAATATTCAAGTGACGATTATCATCTGCTGTTATAGAGTGGGGGTGCAGTTGACAGTTGAAGCCAACTACACAGGGTTAGCAGCGCATCAGGAAGGCTTTTGTCTTGAAGATAAAAACATATAAAGACGAAGGGCCTGTCTTTGGGATGATGTTGATATGAGTCCTGGTGACATTAGCTACACAGTTAGAAGGGTAGAGGAAAAAAGAAAGGACGTGTATCGTATGCAGATGCACATGAAGACCTGTAATTATTCATGAGTTACTGTGAGAACAGTTGTTTTATGTTGCACTGTGGTTTTGAATACGTAGACTTTGTATTTACCCGTTCCCTCAGTCCTACCCGCCTGCTCCACAGAGATTGGTGTCACACGATTGCAGGGGTCAAGTTTGTCCATTCAGGCGCTCACAAAAGAACATTCCCCGAAGAGCAGCGTCAGTGAGACTTTAAAAAGGGAGTTATGTATGAAGGAGTTGTTTTCCAGCTGAACCTCCTGGCAGCTCGACGTCACGCTGCCCGATAGAGCTCTGCCTCTTGACGTTGGAGTGATGTAGTGAGGTCAAATGGCCGGTTTGAAGTCACGACCTCGAGAGTTCAGGGAAGTCTCTACAGCCCCACTGTTCACATGTTAGAGTGGGGCAGTACATAACAAAGCAGTCTTGTTTATAGAAGTCCAAAGTTGTGTACACAGATACTCAAATCCAGACTCAGCGCCGCTCACTAGCCATCTTCAGTTCAGACCCTACAGTGAGGAATAAAGGGTTTGTCTTTCTTCCATCTCTCCCTCCTCTTTCACCCTCACCCCAGCCGTCGCTGCTGAGACCAGACAGGGCTTCTGTTCCTCTCTCCTCCACACCCTCCTCCTTCCCAAACATTTCAGATTTCCCCCCCTGGGGCTGAAAGAAGCCCATTACCTCACTGTCCTGTCTCAATGCGAGCAATGCACACACACAACCATGTCAGCCTAGGCTGAGAGGAGTCGTGCTGTGCAGCAACACCCGACCCACTCTGTATCTGTGGAACCAAGCTGTGCTCAAACCGATTCAGTATTCCCTCACAAACACCATGCCGGCCCCTTTAAGAACCGCTGCACCCAGCATCCTCCGCTGCACGCTGGCGCTACGTGATGTCACAACCAGGCTCCTTGCTGGGTCTGCTCTCTGTCATCTCCTCACCGTCTTTTTCTGTAGCTGTTTTCTCACAATGGATCTATCTTGCCCATTTCTTCGTCCCGGTTTCACCTCAGATCCCCTCTTTCCTCCTAAACCCCCATGGCCTGAGACTCTGACAGGAGCGAACAGTAAGCCACGATGTCCTTCCCCACTTTGTGCTACCGCATGTCCTGCTGTCCTGCTGTGGAGTTCTCGATAGCAAATTCCTGCTGTAACTTGTGCTGCTGAATGAATCTGACTATCCCTGTGGGACAACGTCTTGCGCCTGTGGATCTGATTTGTATCTGTTATGTCACTGAAAGGAAAATGAAGGTAGTGCAAACTTGTCTGTCTATGGCATAACGTACACAACATCGGCATCACCGGTGCAACATGTGGAAGAGGTTGTCCACATTCTGCACAGTGTTTGTCTAATGAAGCTTAGTGATGTTCTCGTGTGATGTATCCTAAAGGTGTGCTGTGTGTGAATGTGTCTTAACTGACATAGAGCCCCATAGATAAAATACATGTTTATAGCTTTCATTCCTCCTGTTAGTGAAGCTCTACCAAAAGCTCAAGGGTAAATTCTCAGCTGCCAAAATGAAGTGTCCATTGTGGCCTTCCTCGCGGTGCCGTGGACGGAATCCAGCTCCCCGTAGATACTCTCTCATTCATCACCTGCTCTGAATAGCACACAACGTCCGAAGATAGGCCGGTGGATAGAGAGGCACCGGGCATAGAGGCTGTGGATCTCCGCTTCTCTGGCAGGCCAGGTAGGGTGCCGTCAAGCACAATGTGCAGGGGATTAGCTTCAAAGCAGGGAGGCGAATGGGCCCCAGGCCCCTGCTGTCCTTTCAAGGCACCGGCTGAGGCTTCACGGCAGGATGGTGTGGGGGTCACTGGTCCCCCCCGCCATGGGGGAGTGGGAACGGAACAGAGCCTGGGAAAGGCTTGGGGGCTTTGGGCTGGGAGCTCCACTGGCAAGGCTCACCTCTCAGCAGGTGACGCGGCACACAGTCGTGCTGGGATACAGACTTGCTTGAGATGACAGGATGATTAAGCCCTGAAAAATGAGGGCTTTGTGTCCCATTAAAATGTTTTATTTCTTCTACTTTATTGTGTGTAGCTGTTTGTTATTCCAGAGAGAGGCTGAAGTCTACTGTATGTGTATACCGTCACCGAGCCTTCTTGGTGACTGGTGCATACAGGTCCTTGCTACACTCTGCCTTCAGATGTCCTTCATTAGCAACATAAACCCCAATTAAAGCAGCCTGGTAATTGCTGCTTCAGCGTAATCCCATTAATTCTGAAAACATGTGAAGTAATATTGATTAATAAGCGGAGTGAATGGAATAGAAAGTGGTTGAATTAATCCCCAGAATATATTAACAGGTAAAAGCAGCATCAAGAATGTTTCAGTATTTACTCGGTTCTCTACAAGTTTCTGCCGTCGTTGATTCCCTCTCAAGTTTTATTCTGTTCTGTTTATGATCTTCATATTCATCGCCTAAGCCGATTTTCGCATGCTGTCAGGCGCATAGCATGGGGCATGGCATAGTTACTGCAGCCAGATGGCTAACCCCTACCAGCTCGCATGCTTAGCCCAAACTTACTGCTCTTTTATATGCCGATCGCAGAAAAGGGCGAGGGGGACACATTTGAAGAGAGAGAGGAGTGGGACGTCAAGGGCCGGTTTGTACAATTGGCAGGAGAGGTGGGAGGGTGGGGGAGCAAGCCAGATGTAAACACATCATGTCGACCTCTGACAATGTGAGAAAGCTGAGAAACTTTTCTCTCTTTTTTCCACCTGCTTACCAATTTTGCCAAATCGGTTTGGTGTTCTAGGTGGAGGCAAGGGGTGGAAGGAATAGGACGAAGAGAGGATGAATGGATGGACAAGTTGTCATGACGACAGGGTTGCTCTGAGTGTGTGTTGGCTGATGAAGTCTCTCTTTGCCGGCTTGTCCAATCAGATGGCTGAGCAGCGCATGCAGCACGAGCAGGAGAGGACGCGGCTACAGCAGCAGCACAGCGCGGAAAAGGACAGCCTGGTCCAGGAGCGCCAGCGGGAGGTGAGCAGCCTGGAGAGGCAGGCCAGGGCCGCCCTGCAACAGCACCAACAGCACACCCAGGAGTGGAGGAAGCGCGATGCCCAGGTAGGGGGTCTCCACTGATCCACGTTTGCACACACACATGCTGACCCACCGCTCTCCCGTGGACAACCATTTTGTATTTTGCCCATTGACGTTTTCCTGGGGTTTCAAAAGCACAGCGGGTTCAGACACTTTTTCACTTGAACGAAGACTGATAGAGACATTGGGTGCTAACCATTGAAGCATTTACTGTATATTTGAAGTCAGCGTACGGAATTATTTGGATAATGCTTTTCGAATAGAAATAAACTTTAGTTTTGTAAAAACAACGATACGCGAAAGAAAAAGTTTTTGAAAAAAAACGTAAATACAGAACAAAAACTCAGTGTCCCAACTTCTGATGTTATTCTGATATTTTTTTATTATTTGTAGCGCTGCAGGGTTTTGTGATAGAAGTGTAAAGACTTGAAATACAGAAACCACAGGTCGCCAGATGAAGGAGAAGAAATCTTTTCCATACAGCGCCCAAGCTTTCATTCCAAACCCTGGCTTAAATTCTCTTTTATTTTCCGCTGTACGGTTGTGGACCAGCGTCAAGCGCCCTGCTCTCCCACCGAAGTGCATCTCTACACGGTATTCTCCTCTCACTGCAGGTAGCCATCTCCCTCCGGAAAACGGTGGTTATTCTATTATTGCAGCATTGACGGACACAATGAGTGTATGACATTTGGGACTTTATTAATGGAAATCTCTGACACTGGGAGGGTATTCTGTTACAATTTAACCACACCAGCAGCAGGTCTTCATCCCAAACCCCTCGCTCTGTCTTCGCCTCTCTCCAGCCTCTCTCCAGCCTGGGCTAGCTTGGAGCTCTGTGGGAAGCCATTAGACAAACCAGCACCCAGCAGGGGATGTGTTTGACTCTTCAGGCTTCCTGGTGAAATGGACATTGTCAGCATGCAGGAAATTTAGTTTATTGACCGTCAGCTGGAGATGCAGCCAGACATATGTTGTCTTTGTGGACAGAATTCGCTCACGCCAGAAGTGGGCACAGATGGTGCCGGACGCGGGATGAATGGCGAAGGAGTCGTACTTGGCGTAAACTATTTTATTCAGTCATTACTAACTACGATTAAGGGAATATAATTACCTATAACACCTTCCAAAAGCATTTGACGACTGAGGAGGCTCACTTTTTTTATAATGTTGTAGGCGTTGTAGGAAAAATGCCCCCTGTTGCGAGCTCAAACAGCAAAATATGTTGTAATTCATAACTTCTGACACATTGAGGCACATTGTTATGCAGAGCGCCATAAGTCTTACACCACCATAGCAGTTTAATATTAAACAGGCTTGTGTCCCAGCTGTCTAAGAAGCTAGAAACTGTATGTCCTTTTCATTGCCTCTCTTATGTTCCCTTGTCTAATATGTTAGGGCAATGCCTCTCACAGCACTGTTGGCACCAGCTAGTGTGTTTCTGTTTTTTTGGTTTTCCGGAGATGCCATCACAACAGGACATTTCTGCTGATAACATGCTGTCCTACTCACGTCAAGATGACGCGTGGTTTGACAAATTTAGGATCTCGGGAGGTGACAGAAAACAAACTTCCCGAGCACTCATCTCGTATGCTCGGTTTGCTCATGCAGCATATTGAGCAGAGATCACACGTCTGCCTGATGTCAGATGTTAAAGCGGCAGAAATCCGAGTTTTTCACTCAGGCCTTGGAAACGTGGAGGACAGGACTGTGAGGTTTGTGAAACGGGTTAGGATGTGAGCCGGTTTGACTCCCTGTGTAAGAGCTGTTCCATGGAGGCGCTGTTAAAATGACAAGAAGCTGACACACCAGCAGCAGTTATGTATTAAACATGAGCGTTTTAACATTTTGCAAAGCCACTTATTATTAAACACTTCTGCTATACCAAAGTTGTTTACCCCTGGAGAACATGGCTGCATGGCAGCACACCAGCAGCAGTTCTGAACACATAACACATGACTGTTGAAGTTGTGAAAATTTGAATTGATTTTCAAAAAACAGCATTTTGTCAATTCATACGGAAAACATACAGTTTGTCCTGTGAGCACATCCTACGGCTTCTCTTCTCCTTTAATGTCACTTGTGCCTCTGAGAGTCACAAGACTTTCCTAGCCCGTCAAACAACATACACCCCCTACATGGGTGAGACGGACACTGATACTATCATCAAGTGCCGTGCCAGAAACAGGCAACCCGATAGCCTGCTGTCGCTATTGAACTAAGGCCTCATTATCTCTGCCTCTCTCCTCCTCGTACTTTCTCCTAGTATCAGTGGAAGGACACTCGCAGCGAGGAGGTTGGCTAAGGTGACAGCAAACGTCACAGGATGAGTAATGCCCACTCATCCCCCTTGATGTGGTGGGACAATAATAAATAGCATTCCTGACTCTCGCGCTGTGTTTGAGAAGGACGGCCAATGAGTCGTAGCGGGGCTAAAAACAAACCCGCACAGGGACACACTGTACTCATCCAGACAGAGTTTGTAATCCAAAAAAACTCCGGCTTCACACACTGTTGCTAAACATTCATTACACTTTTATTTACCCTGCTTGTTAAATGTTACAAAATCTCTATTGAGGGAATTAGAATTAAGCAGCTGAGTTGAAGGCCTGGTGTGGAGTTGGCATCCCACTGATTCAGGGGATTAACTCGCAGTTTCCAGCCTGAATGTTCTCTTGAAAGAACAATCACTTTAACCGTTTCTTAAAAGTGTTAAAGGAAGCGTCAGTTGGAAGTTTGTGCAGGATGACGGCGTTACTTTATGATAAAACGTGTTTCCCCGCAGCCACTTCTGTATTGCAACCGTTAGCTGATCAATGCCCCCCAGAGGACAGAGGAGTTTTGTTTTGGGGATCACATCACCAGAAATCCGTCTATCACGCCCAAATCCATAATGTAGTGTAGTTTCTCTTTTTTGCCTCCTCTCTAGACATACTGTGATGTGAGATGTACAGTGTGTGCACATCCAGCCCTGCGGTGAAAGTCACACAAGACTGATCTATAATTTACCGAGAAACTTTGTTTATGTTATTTTATAATCTCCAAAAATCAAACCTTTTTGATCTTCTGAAAGCATTTCCAGAGAATATAAACATTCTTTATCTTATATGATAAAACAATTTAAATATTTCACTGCTGCTATTGTTCCTAATATTCTCATACTCGACATATTTGTCTGTGAGGCTTTTTAATATTTGAGCATTAGCAAGAGTTTGACTTCAGAAACTAGGGCCAGCATTATAAATTAATTTGAGCCTTGTTTTATTTTTATTTTTTGGTGCAAACAAACAACAGGATTGTTTGTTCTCGGAAAAAGCCATCACTCTTTTTCACATCACATTTTTTCCACACAGCTCCTCCTCAAACTCATTTTACGGGTATTATTTTCCTGAATAATTATGCCTTTTTTTTTTTTTTAGAGGAACGAACACGCCATCTGGACTTCAAACAGCATGGGAGAGAGCGAGAGCCTTGTGAGGTCTTTCTTCTGGGCCGTGGTGGACTAAATAATGATGCTGTCAATTTTTCAAAGCATTTCAATCCCAAGTACGTGATTATGATGAGTCAAATGAAGAGGGTGATGACAGACTAAGTCAAAGAGGATGTCTGATGAAGGGAACGAGGCGGACAGCTTGAACAGTGTGCACATTGATCGTCTCAGTGCTCGTGTATTGTCATTTACCAAATGATTGGTCCCTGAGATCTCGTATTGTCAAGTGGATCTCGTCTTGTTACTCAGTGATTTTCTGTAGCAGATGATTCTCCCACTGAGCGGGCATGTCACTGTATTTGTGATTCTTTAAATGATTTCATCACGTGTTCCCATATACGCCGTATTTATGTGAGAGATTTAGATTTTCATTCAGAACGATTGATCATGGTTGAAGTCGTCACTGATGATTGATTCTCTGTGATGTGCTGCGTGTTACAGCTCTCTTTCAAACCGTGGAGCTGTTCAGTATGTGCATAAATCACATCATGGATTGCAGATGAAGCTTCATCCAGCTGACAGCAGTAAAACTTTCATTAGGATACTCTTACCTACGTCTTTCTGTAGTTCAGTCTAATGATGCACATGTATATACAGTGTGTGGTTTCACTCACTCGAGTTAATTTACTACTTAGTATTTGGCTATATATTGCTAACAATATCTGTGCATTGTTGAAACATAAGCTGTGCTTCAAGATGTGCTTTCATACAACAAGGCTCCCCAAAACCATTTTCCTCACCGTGAAAATTTGACCTTTTTGAAATCAAGTTTTGTTAGACATGAATAATATAAAGATTATAAGACTGTCAATAGTGGCAATTTCAGTGTTTCTCACACACAGTAAATTAACGTTCCAATATTAAATATTTCAGTTTCGTTGTCTTTGGCGGCACCTATGGCGATAAACGGTAATTGCAGGAGCACACTAACTCTTGATTTTCCTGGCTGACGGTCGCTTTCCTTTTTACACTGTTTGCCTTCATCTGAGCGTCCAATTTGTTCATTTTTCTTTGGATTTTCACTTAATGCAGCTGCTTAGCTCCGCCTACCCTCTCTGGCAGACCAACCACTGCTGGCTGATGGAAAACGCGTCACTAACTCGGCGCCGCTTATGATTTTTTCCACCAAAGTCGCACCAGACACCCAGTCCGTTATTCTGCAAATGCAAAGGCTTTCATCAGTGGGTCATAGGCTCAGTAACCATCATGTTACCTCATTCGGCAATAGATAGTGACTTAACAGACATTTATTGAAATGAAAATCATAATAGAGATGATTACTTTAAAGACTGAATAAATATGCTACAGGAAGTGTTACAGCTGTGGCTGGGTTAGTATGAAGGTAACTGTAATGTTTTTTTTGAAGATGTTGAGTGATGAGAAAAGTTTTTAAAGGCACACCGTGCCATTTTGGGGAATATGTTGTACTGGCTTTATAGCCAAACAAAAGAGATGAGAAGATTGACTTCACTGTCATGTATGTATGTGCATTGACGGTGGAACAAAAGGCAGAGGACAGTTAGCTTAGCTTAAGATAAAGACTGAAAGCAGGGGCAAACAGCACCTCCAAAGCTCACTAATTAACACGTTCAATATTATTTGTTGAAACCTTACATAAAAACAAAGCTCACTGACATGATGGTGGTATATTCTTATCTAACTCGAGAAAAAAAAAAAAACCGCATATTAATTCCCAAAATGTCAGACTTTGTCTTTAAAATGAAAACATCAAACATGATTTTGATCCTTGGTAAACAAAGTTAAAGCTAAAAATGTTCCACCTGTCATGCTAATGCAAACTATTTACTCACACCTCACAGTCATCTCAGAAGGAAGAGCACAGGTGTACAGTAATTTATGAGATTAATTATAACTCTGTCTCATTTAGGTGTGCCTGTAAGCCCGTATGAATAATACCTGGGCGCTGGCACTGACATGCCAGGGTGGAATACAGCCGTTATAAATGGTATTAGTTACACCTGTGTTTGCCAAGTCATAATATCTGCCTGTTTACAGTTATGTCACCGTCATGTAATGCTTTTAATATGGAAAAACATATCACTTCATCTTAAATATCTGGCAGTCATCCACAAACATGTTCCAAAAATAGCATGCTAGCAGAATCATTTTAAGACTGAACTTATGTTTAAAATAATCTGAACTACTGATTAGCATTTCCCTGTATCTTTTCTGTTGTTGTTTAATGTCTTCTGAGAAGTCACATGAATCAAAAACAAGACACCAAACAGACCTTTATAAAACATATGGAGAGTTTAAGTAAAAATATAGTTTGTATTCTTCCTTTTAAACTGCAGTGTACCAAGGACAGGCTGAACAACACGTTTTCAGATTGGCAGGTTTGAGACGTCACAAACCTAAGGAGCCAATCCCGTTAATGGACGGGGTGACGCTATGCATATCATTATGTGTAACCTATGGCAACCACTTCGGCGATGAGCGAGCCAGCTGTAACGTTCATCATAATTTTTGCTAAGTCACTACTGACTACTAACGTTAACGTTACTACTGCTTATTACTACATTTCAAGCTAGCTTAGTTTCAGCAAGTTGTTTTCATGACGGAGGGGGCGGTTGAAATTTGCATAGTGGGCGGGGCCTATGCAGATTTGGGAATTTTTAATGAGGGAGAAGGAGGAGACGCCTTGGGAGGATTTTTACAACGTAATTAAACGTATTTTGCAGAAAAAACATATCAGACACAATTTATTATTTCAAGCAGAGTCTTAAAACATGACTGGAGCTGGAGAAAGAATTGTCCACCATATCCTGACAGTTGAGTCCATAAACAATTGTCATGATACAGTTTGCAAGGTCAAACTTGTTTGTGCAACCAATCATTGCTGCACTTTGGCATCCTATAAAACATGAATTGGTGTCATTTTCTCTTGATTGAACGTATTTGCTCCATTAACCAGCGTTCCATCTTCCTCTTTCTCTCATCAGTCGCTCTGTTAGCCTTTTGTCTTCTTAGCTGACATCATTTGACCCGATACATTTCACTTGACGCCTTCCTATTGTCACTAAGAGCTGCTTCGTCACAAAGCTCCACATCGGCATGCCAACACGTGCCCTGTGGAAGCGGCTGCACTCACTCACTTCCAAAGGAAACATGCTCTTTTGGCCTCTTAACTTTCTGAAGTGTCATCACCAATCCCTCTGTTCTGGAAGATTATACTCTAACTTATTAAAAGATTTTTTTTTTCTCACTTTTTGGACGACAGATCAGCCACATTTGTTAAAGAGAGAATTATACATTAAAGACTCTTCAGGGCTCAGATGTAATAGCTGCTTGCCCTTGAAGGCACAAGCGGAGCAGTGAGAAGGGTAATTTTGAGAGACGGGGAAGTGGGACGTGAAGATACAGGACGGCTCGTGTTTGCTTTTTTTACCTCATATTCTCCCTGTTGCATGTCATTGTGTGTGTGTGTGTGTGTGTGACAGCTAGACCACATGTGGCTCTTTGCCTGTGTATGTATGTGTGTGCAAAAGCAGATCCGTCTGTGTGTGCCAGTGTAAGGGGGGAAAGGAGGAGGGGAGAGAAGAGGGGGGGGGTATAACACGGAGCCACAGCATCTGCCTGTTTTTGTGACACCCCTTTGAAGTCTCTTTGATTCTCCCCAGTGCCCGCTAAAAAAGACTTCAGACACTTTCTGTCTGATTGCCTTAACATGGCGTTGTCCTGGGATGCCCATGCTTTTGAGGAGAGGGAGGGGGGGCAGGTGGCAGAGTTCAAACCAAAGTAAGAAATAAACCAAGTAAACCAAGGAGAGTAATGAGGATGTGCAATAGCTCGGGAATAAGTGCAATATAGGTAAGGAAGTGTGAAACTCTGCAATGCATCTTAGAGGCACCTACAATGCTTTTAGCTCATTGCTTGTCATAAATAGGAGGGAATTATCATGTTATACTGATATATGTACTATATGTGGTGTGTATCATAAATGCACATACAGTATTTCAATAATATGAAATTTAAATTAAGAGAATATTTAAGTTTGAGGCCCTTTTCTGATTTGCTTCTCAAACAATCGTAATCACTCCCGCTCAGTGAGGCAGTTTTGACAGAACAGCGATCTTATCTTCTCCTTTTGACTTTTCCCAAACTCCAGAGATTTACTTTCATTGCACATTGTCGGACCAGTCTCACTTTCTGGTGTTTTCAGGGGCCGCGGGGTTGTGCTTATTAGCATTCCTACTATATAATGTTGACTCTCGCTGGCAGCTCTATTAAAGGGCTCTGCTGGGCAAAGTGGAGGCTGAGCGGTTCAAAAAGAGAGAGGTCAGAAGAAAGGTCATGCCATCGCAGCAGCCTCCACACACAAACCCAGAGGGATACGCACACATTTAAGCATGCCTGCGAAATCTCCCACTGTAAAGGAACTCATTTAAACTTAGATACAGTGTCTCGCTCGCTCCTTTTTCAAATCTTTAGTGTACGCTGCTCTTTTCTTAACATCTCTCATTGAGTCGGTGGCAAGTGAGAATATCATCCGGAGATATTTGTTTCTATATTGCTACCCTACATCACGTACTGTAGATCAGCGGATGCCTTAATTTCCCTCTGGATCAATAAAGTATCTATCTATCTATAGAATCTGTCTCTGTTGGTAGCTCAGACTGTATATTCCTTCAGGACAGGGGTTCTCAAACTTTTTTGGGGCCAGGGATCCCTTACAGGAAAGGACCCCCTCATAATCGTGACACAGATTAAGCAGATGCTTATGACCATTTGCACTCATAGATGCCATTGGAACTGTTTGCATTGCCTAAATGCTTCAGACATGTGTCATAGTGATAAACAGAAACACATTTCAATTTGAATCCTGTTAATACCACTTACTTTAAAACAGAAGGTCATTTTATTCAAACTGCATGTGGACTCAACTTGACAGCTTTTATACCTTTCAAGTAATTGATCCTAAAAGCTTTCAGAAAATTAACAGAAACAAGACAGACGCAGGAACGGTTCGGTGCGACCTGTGTGAGGTGTGTCACAATCATGTCAGTTTCTACTGGTCCAAAGCTCACGTGGATGGGACTAATGGACACAATATGCTTGTTTCATTGGCGCGGATGGTCCTCATCTGTAGACATGCAGTTTTTAATGATACAGCACAATTGTATAACTTATTATAAATGTATTATAATTATTTCTAGGACCCCACTTTGAGAGCCACTGCTTTAGGAAACCATTCTAATCCTGTGATCAAGCCCGACCAATCACGAAGCATTTGTCAGTACCAGAACTGATGAGGGCAGACAGGAATAAAGGCGGATGTTTTGAAAAGTTTTCTTCACTGGAACATTAAATTAACACATTTAGATTTTAATCAATCTGGAAATAAGCAACAACAGATTTTTTAATAATTGGCACCATAACTGTGGAGAAAGTTGTCCAAACAGCTCGTGGTTTCGCCCATTCTACATTCCTACAACACCCAGCGTGCATTGCACCCCTCCCTCTGAAAGGAACGGCCCAGCGAGAGACGCTGGAGTGAAACATTTCGCTGCAGGCAACGGCTCAGAGCGGTACAGAATCTGAAATATGACGAGAATATATCCAGTGGATCATCAAAAAATCTTCTGGTCTGCAGTCTACAGTTCAAACCTGACATGACATCAGAGGAGGGCGTCCTAGATTGAGGAGTGTAGTTTAGCGAGCTCCCTGGCCTCCGTCAGATGGCGCGTTTCACGTAGTCTGGTGGAGGTTTTCCTGGACCCATTGGAGAAGCGGATAGCATCCTCCAAAGGCACAGAGCCAAATTGCATTTTGTTGCTAACATAATGGCATTAGCTCCCCATAATAGCGTGTTAGGACTGAGGTTGAAAATCAGCATACTGGCCCTTTAAGTGGACTTTGACCAGTGGAAAGTAGCCTATATCATCCAATAGTCTCTCTATAAATGTAACACAAACACTTTACTGTGTATAAACTATCTTAACTTCATCGTACATCTCTCTCTGTCTCTTTTCAGACGATTTCAGACTTGGAAGCCCAGTTGTCGAGTCTACATGATGAACTTCAGGGTGCCCATGCACAGCATAAGCAACAGCTGGCTGAGATGGCGTTACTCCGAGAGGAAGAAAAACAAAAGGCTTTCCTGGACAAAGAGTCGTCCCTGGACCGGCTCCGCTCTGACATGGAGCGCATCCGCAGCGACCTTGAGAGAAGCCACCAGCAGGAGAGGGACTCTGCACAAGAGAAGGTGGGTGACGAGTAGGAGCAAAAGAACTTCCATTAGGATGCTGTCTGCATGAATCAAGTTACATCGATCCATTTCCTGTGTGTATGAATGCTTGGTTAAATTAAGGTAGCTTAAGATGTCACACCTTAATTTATTTACTAACAGGAACGAAAAAGAGCGTGGGAAAAACGTATTTTTGAAACAGCCAAATTAAGCAGGGAAATAAAGGCCGAGGGGAGGTAAGGCTGAGGTGTGGTGTGGTTGATTGTGCAAGAAAGAGGACTTGATGAACTCTTGCATGTATCGCTTATCTGTACATCTGCCTCTGTTTGTCTCCTTCTCCCATTGATATTTGTCAAACCAACGTGTGAACAGTGTAGTCTTTATCCAGCCATTGTTTTTCATCCGTGCTGACAGTGAGAACAGATTGTGTTTTCTTTGGGTGTGGGGGGGTGCTTTGACTAGTTATATAGTCATTTTATTCAAAGCCTTTTACAAATCCTCTCTCATTCTCACACACACACTCCCAAACGGATAGCAGTACGCGATTGAAGTTTTCGCTCAAGGACAAATGAAGACAGTAGGAACAGTGCTCCAACTCCTACCTCCGCTGGGGTTAAACCTGCGCATATGACCTCTCAGACCCACAGAGCTTGGTCCTAGTGAGATACTAGATACTAGTGAGAGACTAAATCTCACACTAAAACACTACACGTATTTGCATAGTTGTAGAAATGAAGGGTTTGGTTGACCCTCTTACATCTCGGTATCTCCCCTTTTGAAACGTACGCGCTAGTTGGGAGATTGGATTTGAGGGTCAGTCACAGAGGGGAAACCACAGCTTTGCTTTTTGCTATCTTAGTGAACCAGGAAGTACTTCAATTAGAAGTTCCCTCTCTCTTTCGTTCTCTTTCTGTCTCATATTTGCTCCCCTCGCCTCTAAAGAAACTGGACCCACGGCTGGGAAATCACCCATAATCTTGTGCTGGTCTAGCAGGAAGCTGACCTAAGGTGGTGTTGATCAGAACCTAATCCCTCTGCAGGACCCATCAAAGAGAGCATTTTTCATTAGACACCATCCCGCGCCAGCTGCGCAGCATTAGCCTCGGAATGCAGGGACCTCCAAAGCACCCAGGCGGCCATTTTGGCTCCATATGGCACACAGAACCAGGGGTACTGAAGGGAGCGAGATCCAAAGGAAAGAGTTTGCTTATCACAGGGTAATCCTCATTTGAAGAAATCATGCTGTTTCCTATCAGTCCCTTTTTCTCTTTTTGGATATGTGAAGGCTGTTTTGCAGCTAAAAGTTATTTTATCTTTTTGGCACACTTTAATTCCTCTCCCGTCCCTCTTTTTTTGTACACAGGGAAAAAAATGACCCACAGTTGTCGGGGAATCTGGAGTGGATTCAAAGCAGCGAGGCTGAATGTTGAACTTAAACTGATAACACTAAAAGCAATGTGCTAGTTTCACTTTTTATGAAAGAGATTAATGATTTCTCGCTCCTTTTTTGTCAGCTGAAAGTGCATGCTTCTAAAAAAAACTCACCAAAGGTTGAACGTCTTACTTTTCCCCCCTTCTTCTACTTTCTAATCTGTCTCCAAGTTTGACTTCGGAGTGGGCAGGGAAAAGTTTCACTATCTGCTTTTGCCCTGTTTTTTTTCACATGGTATTGAAGTCAGCCAGCTCTCAGATCCATATTGACTCGTTCGCCCTGTTTTGTAAGCTGAAAATTTCTCATTCTTTTGATGCAGACAGAAATGCTGTCCTCTGCAGTCCACCATGCTCTTGGAAGCAAAGCCCGGGCAGGCCAGCTTTTCCTTTTTTTTTTTTTTGAACACATCTTCCAGATCCTGGAAAAAAGGCCGGAGAAATCCATTAAATCCATGAATGGATTCCCATCAAAGACGCATGCGTTTAAGGGAGAGACAGAGAGGGATACAGGGGGATGGGGGTGATGTTTTGGGAGTAGACAGTGGAAGCTGTTGGAATGAAATAATGAGAAACAGAATATCATAGGAGATAAGATCTGACGTTAAGATGGTTCCATACATTTGAGCCGCATCAAAAAGAAAGGAGGAGAGAAGGAAAAGTGTTGGAGGTAGGCAGAGAAGAAAGTGTATGAGGGGAGGATTTTTTAGTCTGGTGGCTTTTGAAGTTTATCTTTGTAAGTGTGTGTTCGTGTTCGTGTGTGTGTGTGTGTGTGTGTGTGTGTGTGTGTGTGTGTGTGTGTGTGTGTGTGTGTGTGTGTGTGTGTGTGTGTGTGTGTGTGTGTGTGTGTGTGTGTGTGTGGCTGTGTTCTCTGGTGAGACTGAACGCACACACAACCCCAGACCTCCCAATCTCCATTCTCCACTGAGGGGCCTGTGAAGTTGCCTCTGTGCCAGATAAAGACGCCTCATCTCTGGGCTACAGTGAGCACGAATCCTGCCTCTCACCCACACCACCTCCTTATCAAACTTTCTCCACCTCCACCGTCCATCTCTCTCTGTCTTTCCCCATGCCTCCACCCCGCACCCCCAAACCCAATCGTGCTTCAAGTTGTGGCAAAGCCCAGAACATTCGGGTTTTTATGAAGACTTAGCATAACCTGAATCTTTGAGGAAGTGTGGCAACACAGTTTCTACCTCCACACACAAGAGTGCACAGCCGACTGTGTGATCACTAGCTATACACAAGAGTCAGGTGTGCAATTAGTGCTTCATGTGCAGTACTTAAAGGGCCAGTTCGCCGATTTTCAACCTCAGTCCTATCATACTATTATGAGGAGCTAATGCCATTATGGTAGGAAAAAAATGCAGTTTGGCTCTGTACCTTTGGAGGAAGCTATCCCCTTTTCCAATGGGCCCTAAATAACCTCCTCCAGACATAAAGCGCGTCATATGGCGGAGGCCAGGGAGCTTGCTAAACTACACTTCCTCAATCTAGGACGCCCGACTCGGATCATCGTTCAAAATCGTCAGGTTTGAAATGTAGACTGCAGACCCCAAGATTTTTAGACGATCCACCGGTATATTCTCAACGTGTTTCAGATTGTTTTCGGAGCCATTGCCTGCAGCGAACAATGTCTTTGACTGGAAAACAGTAGTGTGCCACTCCAGCGTCTCTCGCTGGTCCGTTCCTTTCAGAGGGAGGGGCGCAATGCACGCTGGGTGTTGTAGGAATGAAGAATGGGTGAAACCACGAGCTGTTTGTACAACTTTCTCCACAGCTATGGCGCTAATTTCAAATATTATTGCTTCTATCAATTACAGAGAACACCAGCTTTGACTGACAGTGGCTTTTTCCAGGGGCTCCTTTTAAATTAGCTTGGAGGTTAGATAGCTGAGAAAAGGTCTTTATGTCTGACCTCTTCACCTCAGACAGCTTTGTCATACTCACTCCCTGCGTGTCAATATTCGAGATGTGATATTCTGTGACACAAAAGATCAGAAGGCCTCCGGGTTTGATAGGAATGAAACACGTTTAGTCTGGGGAGCGAGGCTCTTTGAACTTCTGGAAGAGATTAGATTCTATTCTGTCTGATATGTTTGTGTGAACAGGAGTGTTTGTATATTAGTGTGTGTTTTAACCTGAGTGTAAGAGAGATAATGCACATGTACTGCAAACACTGTAAATTTAAGGGCCGTCATTCTTATGGTTTTTAATCGCTGGTGAAAAGTCACCATACATGTGCGTAAAAATCCACACAATTCCACGTCTTTGGGAAAGTAATATAAAAGGTAAGAAAGTTTGTCTGTGTGTGTATACGTTCACGCCCTCTTTCACTTCAGATCAAAGGCAAAGGGCAATTCAACGAACACTAACCAAGTGTGACAAAACGTCCTGGAGGCAAACGTCAGCCAGTGAGAAAGCAGCTTCTCAGCATGCAACAGCCAGTCTCTGCTTTTTCGTGTCAGAGCACAGTGTCCCTCTGGCCACGCCCCACGTGACTCCCTTGACATTAAAGCAATGTGACATTGCTCAGTCTTTCGTTGACACAGACTACCTGAGGTAAGAAGGCCTCTGTCTTGCAATTAGCCGTTTTTTCCCACAGAAAGTTCAAGAAGGAAGTCTATGCTCATCCAAAACCCTGAGAGGTTCCTTCTCTTAAGGTCGGGGTTGCCTCAGACAGAGTATGAGTTCTTAAGCTGGAGCTTTTCTTTAGCTTGTTATAACATGACACTGCAGCTGTAAAAGGCTTTCAGATGACATCACAAAGTTTGACATTTAGTGATACAGTAGGTGCTGATCATCTTTGATTCCACTGGCTGCATGTGGCTTCTTATCCACTTTATTCCTAGCCCCCATGATCCTTTACGTGAATTATGGGTGTGACTTCCACTGCCGCGTCTGTCACTGAACCGAAACCAGCATTTTCCATGGTAACAGCTATCATTGATCCTCTTCTCTGAAGCAATCGGGAGATAAAACATGTGGGAACACGATCTTTTACACGTCAAACGGGATAATATTATCATACAGCTGCCTTCTACTATCGAGGGATGTGAGGACGACCTTAAGAAGTGGCCTTAGATAACATACACTAGCATATTTAGCTACTTCATTGACTCTATTGCTACGGACGGTGAAGCTATGAACACTCTGAAAAGCTCTGAGGCATACCAGTACTTCCACAGCAGCAAGGCCAATCGCATTTTGTTAAAGGAGGTGGGACACGACCTCAAAGTCCCACATCACCGGGCCTGGGTTTTAGTTTCAGCGTCAGGTGAAATACAAACAGCTGGGTGCTCAGGTGTTGCAGGACCAGGCTGATCTTGCAGCCACGCGGCTGCAATACTGCGGAAGGTAAAAAAGTTGTCCCCTGATTTATTATTATAATGCGTTTTGTAATGACAGTTTTAAAATGACGTGTAGGATGCAGGTTTTCCTCCGTCGGCTTTTCCTATAAACACATAAAAAGTTTTGGGTGGTCTCTTTAAGTTCAGGTTTTTCAGCCACATTCTTTCGGCCTCCTCATCTGAAGGTAGGCGATGGAAACTGCACCACTGATCACAGGAACAGTCCCTTTTTGTGCTGCGTGCGTGTTCAAAACACTGGTGATCAAGCCACACATTGAGCTTCGTCTGGTTGCTAGTACAGCCACGAACCACGCAGCAGGTGCCAGAGCTCCGCAAGGACATTTGAGTAAAGCCAGTTAATTTGTTTAAAGAAATAACCGAGTTGTAATCACTTATGTCGAAAGAACCACCGTTATCAATGAACCGGCAGTAACTACTACTTCCGCTATCACACAGGAAGTTGCACCCATAATTTTATCTACAACAGCGCCCCTAAGAATAAGGTGAATAAGAAATGACCCACATTTTATCAGTTGATGTTTTTTTGTCTGATCTAAAATGGGCTTCTTTCCTGCCAGTAAATCAGATCAAATGTTCGTTTCATTAGGATTAGCTTGTTTGCTAATACTTGCTGGCCTATTGTTCACCTTATCCCTTGTATCCAGATACTTCCTTTTGCATTCAGGGGTGATTCATTGCCGTTCTTGCATGGTTTCAAAATGTGTTTTAAGGGATCATTTGTAAGCACATTTATTCCCCGACTCACATTTGATTGCATCTGTGACAAACTGTGTCTGGTCGCTTTAAAAGCAAAAAAAAAAACAAAGCCTGTTGTGATCAGACGTACAGCTGCAGAAAAGGACTGTAGTTGCAGTTTGGTGCCTCAGCTCGGGCGCAGACTTCAAACCCTCATTTAAGTTGTTTGGCAGAAGAAAATCATGTGTGTACAACTTTTGTTTGTTGAGCTATGCACAGAGCTGACGAGGCAATCTTTTCATGTGGCCGGAGATGCATCTGCTTTCACACTGTTTTCCACGTGTGGACACATGCCTCCCTGACCCGTCCTTAAATGTGGTTTGACCGATTGGATCTTAATGTGGCTTCAACGTGCTATTGTTGCATTCACATCCATATTTGGAGATCTGCTCTTCTAAACAGACCACCCAAGATGTTTTTGTACAAAACATGCACACAGCTGATTTTTCCAACTCTGACTAAAGATACAATTCCAACATGGCACCAACTCTGGTGGCTTGCTTCATGCTTTCTTGGCAGGAAGCTAAACCAGGAATATCTGGACGTTAATACAAATCTTTTAGTGTATATGTTAAGTTGTTATCAATCCGTTCACTAGCTTTGATCCTGAGCCTCTAGTTCAGTGTACCGAGAGCCTCAGTGAGTGTATACTGTTCTCACTCTCAACCAGAAGATGGTAGTACGAGGTTGTTGTCGTCGTCGTTGTTGTTGTCATAGCCACGTCTTGTTCTTCTCTTTTCCCCGCTGTCACTGCTGACTTATTAGGTTGGTCCTCTGCCATTTGGAGATACACCAAATCACATTATTCAGTCGGTCATGGATTAGACGAGGAGGAGAGAAACACAGGCTGAGGGATGATCAAAGAGGGCCTGCATTCACCTCACACTAACACACTAACAGGGAGACAAAGAGATGGGGAAGGCAGAGTGAAGGATTTGATTTTAGAAGAGAAAGAGATGAAGGTTCGGAGGTTCTGTGTAGGGCGTTCAGATTATCAGACCTATGTGTCTGAATTTGACTGCTCTTGGTATATGATTACATCATAGCAGCTCTACAAACACACATACTGTGTTTGCTTGCGCTAGTGGTTGTGATTCTGTTGTGTGTGTATGAACCTACAATAAGATACATAAGTATTTAGACAGTGACACAATTTCTGGTGTTTTATGGGCGAAGTAATGTTATGACATCTGGCTTGTGTGGCTGCCAGTGGAGCTGGTTTCATCGTAGTTATTGATGACATGACAGGATTGCTCTGATTCATCCTGCTGCTTTCTGTCTGCTCAGGTCTTACCCAATGCATGAAATTTAACTGAGCTGTACAATGACCGAAATCATACTGCCAAAGCGAACAACATGGGATGTTCCTGAATGGCCGTGACAATCACCTGACCTGAATCCTACAGAAATGATAGCCAATAAGCGCCCGAAACACGCAGGAACTAAAGACAGCTGCAGTAGAGGACTGACAGACAATCACCAGCACCGACACCTTGCGTCTGTTCATGTCTGTGGGTTCAGGTCATTTACTTCAAAGAATTTTCAACCACAAGAGCTCAGATAGGCAACTTTGGAGAAATCAGAAAGAGTAAGCTAGACTTTGAAAGGTTCCAACCGAAAAAATCTTTCCCGCCTTTCTCCAAAGCCACTCCCCCAAAAAACATGAACTTGCACTGCCTGGTGGAGGATAATAGTGTTAGGGAGAGAGTTGTTACCAACTAACTTATGTTATTCTCGTGTAACTAGCTCGATAGCTTTTGCTTGTGCACACCTGCTCATGCTTAATGAGTGAACAGGCAGCTTGCACTCAGGTAGACAGGCAGGTAGGCCATTGGACGGAGTTATTACCGGCCTTTGACAATAACAGATACTGGATTTTTTTATGCACATTTTTTTTTTATTGATTGTTGTCAAGATTAGGGCTGCAACTAATGACTATTTTGAAGGTCGACGAGTCATCGATTATTAAACGATTTATCGACTAATCAGATAATTAATTGCACAATAACTTAATGTCTTATTTTGCAATCATCTTTTAAATGTAGTTGGAGGTTCTAAATAAAATAAAGACAATAAATATGAGTTCTTCATTCAAAAACATGTCTTTTAACAAACTTGCTGCTGATTTGGCTAACTACAGAAAAATCCTCTATCAAGTTATTGTCGGTTTATCACCAGGACAGACAAAGTGCTTATATAAAATAATCAATCAAATCAAGCATACATTTTTTCTGTAAACCAAGGACAGGCAGCAATAAAAGCAAACAACAAATAAAAGTACTTGAAACTCTAAACCAACCGAGTTACACTTTTGAATGGTTGTGATGCTCGCGCATTACCGATGTGCTCCCGTGATGAGCAAGGTCTCTTTCTTTGCAGCATTGAGGGTGAAATGCCCCCAGACTTCGCGATGGTGTTGCATCAGTCGCCGCCATTTTGCTGTTTTGTTGCTTCCCGGTCGCTGTTTTGCGTTGCACAACTCTCAGCAGAGATAGTAAGGATGCACGATGGCTCACCCCTCAGCAGCTCAGCTCCAGAAAAATGTTATAATAAATCTAACAGAAAGATGCCTCTAAGATACATTGCCCTCCCAATCTAACATTATTATGTTACATTATGTTAATTCTTCCGATAAGCTTTTGCACGCAGGGCTCGATGTATACAAAAGGTTGCATTTCCTGCACCAAAATTTGCTGTTAAAACCCCTGAATTAAAGCTGAAAGTCTGCAGTGAAAGCAACGACTTAATGTTTTACTTCAAACTCATAATGTTAGTTAGCAGATCCAAAATAACAAAAAATGATGTCACTGTCCAATCACTTCTTATGTTATATGTTTATGTGAATGTACGCATGCTTAGACCTATCTGAGCTCCTCGTTTCCTCAGTGCACCATCAGGCCCCGCGGCGGAGAGAGAGAGCGAGTGAGTCACCCAGCAGATGAAAGAGTCAAAGTAAAAGCTCTGCCGTCCCAAAAAAACATCACACAGCTCCCTTGCTCACTTTTTGAAGTCCTCCAAGAGGAGGGAGGGAAGCGACACACTTTCTCAATCGCATTAAAACATGGCGTCAGGCAGCTCCCATCTTGTTGCACGCTATAGATTACACTCGGGTTTGAAGTGGAGTTTTAAGTGGGACACCGCGATATTGGGCTCTGTTTTTTGGGTTAAGTTTCTAATTCAGAATCATCCTGCATCAGAAACATCAGGCAGACTTATTTATCAAAGACAGGGTGGAGGCATTGAGAGATGGGACGTGAGGTCTACCTAGGCAGACAACCAGAAAGACAGAATTTCATCACAGTTCAATCTAAGTTCAATGACCAATTGGAGAAACTTTTCATCTTCTTCAGAGAAATCGCTGCTATCATGGCTTAACAGTCATCTTAGGTTAAGACCTGAAGAGTTCACACAAACCTGAACATCGACACTTTTTCTGTGGGGTTAAAGTTTGTCCACCTGCTTATGTTAAAGTGATAGTATGTGATTCTACGGCAACTTCATCCGTTACGCAAAAACAGCCTCAAACCAGCTTCTTTTGAGATGTGGGTTAGATATGAAGCCCACTCACACTGATGTTAATGGATGTAATTGGTTTACTGACACCAAAAACTGACTGGCTAAGTGTGTACTCACCGTTCGGTATGTTGTGTGTGTGTGTTGGATGTATGTTTATCTGCTTCTGTGTGTGTATACGTGATGCATCATTTCTGTACGTGTGCGTGCCGCGACAGCGACAGTGAGCAGCAAGGATTAAGAGAATCACTACTGACAGGCAGTGATGGCAAACTGTGAAATGGAAATAAAGCCTCTTGTCATTACAACACCAACTCTCTCTCTCTCTCTCTCTCCCACACGCAGATACACAAGCAAGCACAGCAAGACAGCAATGATTACAGACAAACGAGCAAATAACATCTCCCAGCTCTCCCTCGCTGGCAGATTGAACTCAAATTGTTATGAGAGACATGCGTAGTGAACAGAGGATTGTTTTGAATGCTTACAAATAGTGCTGCCACTAAAACTGAAGGCTTGGCGGAGCAATGGGGGGGAACGCTCGTCTTTGAAATCTGTTTTTTTTGTTTTCGAGAAATAAACCCCGCAAATCAGCTCCCCAGTGTGCAATATACTGTATGTGGCGTGCAGTGTGAAGCTACGCACAACCAGTAAAAGGCTGTTTTGTGACTCTTTGTCACCTTGCTCTTTACCCAATCACCTGTCAATCCTTCGTCACGTTATGTCTGATCTGTATGGGTGACCTCATCTGTGCATCAGCAGGTCTTTAAGGAGAAATTCGGCCTTTGAAAAAGCCACTGTCAGTCAAGTTGGTGTTCCCAGTAATTGATAGAAGCACGCACCGTTTGCTCCTGAAACACAAGGAAACATACAGCTTGAACCACTGAGGACAACAGTCTGAGAAAAGGTCATAGGTCAGAGGAGTGCATGCTCCCATAGTGAAGTCAGACACAGTTTGGTGGCTAATATGAGAGAATATGGCTAACAAAGCTAACCATGGAGAATGGAATGGATCTGTCATCATAAACAAAACATCTTCACAAACTGCACTTAAAATCAAACCAGCAGAAATCCGTGAGTGATCAGCACTTTTCACCTCAGTGGCCTGTCAAATGTAAAAATGACTGCTTGGTCACAACCTGTTTTGACACCTGAACATACTGTAGAGATGTTTCCAGAATGGTAGTAACTAACACATGACTCAACTGTTTAAAGGAACAGTTCTCCCCTGGAAAAAGCCACCGTCAGCTGGTGTTCTCTGTAATCAATAGCAGCAGTAATATTTGAAATTAGCGCCATAGCTGTGGAGAAAGTTGTACAAACAGCTTGTGGTTTCGCCCATTCTACATTCCTACAACACCCAGCGTGCATTGCGCCCCTCCCTCATGAAAGGAACACTGGAGTGAAATACTACCGTTTTTGCAGTCAAGGAAATACTATGAGATTATACCGGTGGATCGTCTAAAAAATCTTCATGTCTGCAGTCTACAATTCAAACCTGACGATTTTGAATGAGACATGACATCGGAGGCGGGCATCCTAGATTGAGGAAGTGTAGTTTAGTGAGCTCCCTGGCCTCCGCCAGATGACGCACTTTACGTGGTAGAAGCGGATAGCGTCCTCCAAAGGCACAGAGCCAAATTGCATTTTTTCCTACCATGATGGCATTAGCTCCCCATAATAGCATGATAGGACTGAGGTTGAAAATCAGCGAACTGGCCCTTTAAGTGTTGTTTTCTCTGTTCTGTCAGAGTTCAGCTTTAGGACGATGCTGAAACCATAATTGCTCTTTAGCAATGTGAGATGATTGGAAACATGTCGTAGAAAAATGCCATATGGAGGCAATATCCTGTCCAGGACTATAGACTGCACTGAACAGATTCTGAAAATACTGGAACAGACACATTGACTTGAACTCACACACAGAAGTTTTCATGTGTTGGCAGGATCACTCTGCTGAGAAATGTTTACTTTGTTCCTTCTTCCTTATGCATCGATAACCAGGGTCCATTCAAAACAAAAGGACAGCACACCTTGAGCAAATTTCACTTCCAAACCCTGCAAGTGTGTTTGGCCTTCATGCATCCTGTTTGCCCGTCGTCTATGTTTGACTTAGTTCAACTTAAGTGCATATCTTTGTTTAAATGTGTGTGCAAGAGAGAGAAAGTTGTCACCCTGTTCTCTGCCACTCCCTTCAGTCCTTTTTTCAGTGCACGTGTTTGTCTGTATGTGTCTATATGCGTGTGTGTTTGGCCTGGTTCCCACTGCAGATTATTAATTAAGTTCTTGTAAGCGCTGCATGCCTCGCCTTCAGATCCACTTCCACTCTCTTTAACACACACACACACACAAGTAACCGCACACGCGCGCAAACACGCACACACTTCAAAGCAGCCGCTCTCCACACAGCAAGGATTAAGAGGCGATTGAAGAGCCTGATACAGCCTCAAAGTGCCTTCAGCGCGAAAATGCCTTTGGCAGGGCACAGGTAGTCTCTTTGAAAGTGCTTACACACACACACACTCACACACACAGACGCACACATATAGCTGGGCTTTTAATTCAGCTCTGATTTTCTCTTTGTTTTTGTCACAGTCCTGTTGGGCTACTTTTCCTTGCATGTACAATCCATATCTTCATCTATTTCCAGCCATTTTAAATGCTCGTCTCGATGCTTGAGCTGTATAATGTATGATGTTGTATAATGCTTCCTGCTGAATTCCCTCGAGTTTCTCGAGGTAAAAGGAATAGGCTAGTAGCAAGCTCTTTATGTTTTTATGAAACATCTGACATCTGTTTGCATGTCAATATGACCATATGTTTATCTGTGAATCACTCACATGTGAACTCACAGTCATATAGTACAGACAAACACACACACCTCATTACCTAACATTCAGATGCAAAGGAGGTGCTGATATATAACTTTGATGTTAACATTTTCTCCCACTGAGCTGCATTTAGTCTCATCCTGTTCTATCATTTTCACAGTATAGACCACAAATATCAGAAAATATGGCTTTATGCCTCATATTTTTGTGCTTATTATGATGTTTTTATTGAAATGTAGCCTCCTTGTATGTTAAAAAGGGGCAGAGTTATGTTTAAAGGAGCGATTCACCAACCGTCAGTCAAAGCTGGTGTTCTCTGTAATCGATAGAAGCAATAATATTTGAAATTGGCACCATAGCTGTGGAGAAAGTCGTACAAACGGCTCGTGGTTTCGCCCATTCTACATTCCTACAACACCCAGCATACATTGCGCCTCTCCCTCTGAAAGGAACGGCCCGACGAGAGACGCTGGAGTTAAATACTCCTGTTTTCCAGTCAAGGACATTGATCGCTGCAGGCAACAGCTCAGAGCGGTACAGAATCCGAAACACGACCAGAATATACCGGTGGATTGTCTAAAAAATACATTACATTTCATATTTCAAACCTGACGATTTTGAACGAGACATGACATCAGAGGCGGACGTCCTAGATTGAGGAAGTGTAGTTCAGCGAACTCCCTGGCCTCCGCCAGATGACACACTTTACGTAGTCTGGTGGAGGTTTCCCAGGGCCCATTGGAGAAGCGGATAGCGTCCTCCAAAAGCCACATTGCATTCTTTTTCTACCATAATCACTTTAGCTCCCCATAATAGCATGATAGGACATGATCGGCGCGCTGGCCCTTTAAGAATGTCTAATACTAACTACCACAGTGACATTTAAACTAAGCTGGAGCGACAACGAATGTGTCAGCTCTAAAGAAAAACATAGAAGGACTCCATTTGCGCCCCTCTCCCACACACAGTTCCTTCTTTTCTCCATCCCTCTTTGTCTAACCCTCTCTCATCAGCTGCTATAAGGCCCCTAGGGATGAGCAGGGCTGCCACTCAAAGAGTCCTGGCGCAGGAAGACAGGCCCACATCCTTGGCGATGGCTCTGTGTTTCAGTGGTGACAGGTGTGTCCGCTCAGAGCAGGACGGCGGTGTTTGTCAGGAAGTGTTTGGATGGGGTGCAGAGTCCAAACGCAGCTCAGGTGTTGAAGTCTGCGACGGGTGCGTTCAATGACATGGTATTTGTTAGTGGGTTGTCTGTCTGTCAGTGGCTGTCAGGACAGGAGAGTGTGTTCCTGCATGTGTGTCTCTTTGTTGTTTTTATGTATAAATCAAGTTTTAAAGGAGCTAACTAAATACTTTCCTGCTGTATGTTTTTATTTCAAATGTCTATAGATAAGTTTCCTCTGTCTTGCTTATAACATCAGTGGCATTGCAAGATGCTTACTGGGGTGTAAGTTTCTTACAGTGGTCTTGCGATAAGATGAGATGGAATTTCTGCAACACCTGTAGCAGGGTAGCACACAACCATACAAAAGCACAATGATAGTAAATGATAGTCAACTGACATTTAGACGTGCAAAGAGAATAAATGTGTAAATCTGCAATATATGAGTTTTAAAACAAGAAACAGGAACGATATTAAGATATGGATATTCTCTATTGTACACTATGAGAGTTCAAAGCTTGGGTTAATCCACATCTCCTGAAAACACTTGCCCGCCTTTCAAACACTGACCTCTATCCCCCATTAATTTAAGCCTTAGTCTTTCAACAGCCCTTGTATAAACCTCGTCACCGCGCGTACAGCCAGCCATTGACATCCCCCGTTGCATTCCAGCACTTCACAACTAATTATCTCACTCAACTGTTCAGCCTCTCAATGAAACTCTGGCATCACAACACGGCTAGCTGAAGGGAGGCAGATCATGTATTAGACACTCGCACTCTTTGCTTCCAGCTGGCGAGCTTCCCACAGAGAAACAACTGAAAACAAAGAGTCGAGCGGCGCTCAATAAACTCCAAACAACAATCTCCATTCACTGCTCTTCTGTCTCCTCTGTGTTGTGTCTCCCAGATTCTCCCGATCATCTCCCTTCTTTTTCTCTCTCCCTATAGCTAATTGGCAGCAGCGTTTTAATTCCCCGCTGCCCCTCCTTCTTGTTAAGTGATGAATTGTTGGCAGGGGATCAAAAGGGAGTAGTGCCCACTGTGCGCCATGCCCGTCACTACCTGCTGGCACACATGAACGCTGGGACTGGCGCTGTGCCAAGGGGCCACAGGCCTGCGCCGCGGGGACACACTGCCAAGAGGCAGAGGTCAACATGAGTGTGTGTGTGGGTAGATTGGGAGTGTGGACTTCCTCAAAGAAGATTCAATTTCACAACTCTCTCTTTATGTCTCTCTATCTGTCTGTGTGCATATCTCTGTCTCACACTCTCCCTTCTTGTTGCAGACCAACACCAGGTTGAAGCAGATTGAGAAGGAGTTCGGTCAGAAGCTCACCAAGTCTGCCCAGGTAATCACTTCTCTCTTCTACCCTTTCTCCCCCTTCTTTCAGTTTATATTCCTGTTTTTCTTTCACTGAACAGCTTGAAAGATTTGATAAATGACGGGAGGAAGTGAGGAAGCAGACATGAAAACACACACACACACACTCTTGAAGACACAGCAAGCCACCCTACCCTTCACCCTTAGGTGGATAACACAAAAGTGCACACACTAACACATCCCATATCTGGCATTAGGGTTGTGCAGAGCTCAGACAAATCTAAACATAAAACACAGACGTTTGTTTGACATAGATCCGATCTGAAGCTCTATTATCCTGCGTTTCTGTTTACTTATCCATTCCCTCTTTCATCCCTGTGGTCAGAGGTGTTAGAGGTGATGGTGGAAACCCTCTCCTTTGCAGCTCAAACTGAAGTTTGACAGGTTGTCAGGTTTCATCCTTGAAAGAAAAGCTCTTCTCTGGATGTTTTCTTGTATTAATGCATAATGTGAAAGTGGTTGTTGGTAGTAAGCTGGAAGGTAACATGACTCCTAAATAAATCCTGAAGCTGCTGAATGTGATCTGAATGAATGCTAATAGACAACTGATAGCCAGCATTAAGTGTTTTATATCAGTGTTGTGTTTACAGCTTGTTCAGCTGCCCCCAAGTGGCAAAAAAATCAATGGATGCTGTTTAAAAATCCACACACTGCTTGTTCTGCAAGAGGCTGCAGTTGGACGGCTGTGCACTGAACATTAAAGTTCATTTTATTTATTTATTTGAGGTTTTTTAAACCGCTTTCCCACTGGTCAAAAAACCTGCAAACACCCAGGTTTTTTGCTTGATCGGCATTCAGACCAGGGTCAAACGACTCTGCAGTAGACCCAGGTGATTATCGCCTCGGCTGCGATCGGCATCGAATGGAACACAAAACCCGCGTCGACACGCTAATCTCCGCCCCCTTTCCAGCGCGATGCTACGCTCCTTCAGTAACTCCTGTGACTCCTTGTCTCTAATTTGTCGGCGCCGCGTTTGATAAACAGACTGAACGAGTAACGCAGCAGAAAAGAGACTGAAATGAGGATACTCCACTGGCAATGGGAACAGAGACAATCTGCATCTAGAAGCAGGTCTTTCCAGTGCTAAAAAACCTGCGTCAACACGTTATATTTAGGCGGGAAAGAGGTATTAGATTGTCGTACAGGTGAGGTGTCATTTCTTGCTTTTCCTGCTGTCGCACCTCCTCCGTTGCCATTAGGTCAGCTGCAGGGTCGTCAGCTGGAAACCGATGTTTTCACCCCCTATACCAGTACATCTCCCGGTGGGGGGGCAATGGCATGTTGGGGACGTCTCCCCACCACCCCCTGCCAAGCCAAGCCAGCACCAAATAGCAGCTGTATAACTGCACTGCTGATAAAGCCCCGACATCCAACCTCCACGGGGTAAACCTTGGCTTTCCAGCCAGCCTCTTGGCACTCTGCTGCCAGTCCCGAGTATTTTTAGGTGTTTTCCTCTCATGGGTTGCTGTCATGCCCTCTTCCCAGGGGACTGTAAGTTCGATGATCAGGCCCCTTTCTCCACAGCAGACCACATGACGATGTCTGGATGGAGAGGAGTTAATCTTTCATGGAAAGACCAATTGCTTTTTGAGCTCCACCAACATCTGCCACTCTTTGCCGGGTACATAGTGAGGAATATGTAGCATGGTAACAGATGCCAACACAAGAACAATTCGTCATTCATTATAAGTCTGGTTTATGAGCAGTAAATGCTGTCTTTACTACCAGCAATCCCTACTCTTATCTAAAACACAAGCAGCCTACTGTAGATCTCCATGTTATGTTGTGATTGCCCCCATATCTTCCCTCTGCTACACTGAATAAGATGTAAAACTTTGACATCCCTCCATATGCATCTCTCTCTTTCACTGTTCATTCTCTCGCTTTCTTTATTTCATCTCCAAACCTGTTTCTCCTCCTCCTGTTATGCCATATGTTGAACATTCTTTTAAGTCTCCTCACGTTGAGCACATTTAGAACTGGGATAATTCATCTCTCCAGGCAGGCGCAGAACTTCTCTGAGACATTTTGTTGAATGACAGAAGTCGTCCTGAGAGCTCAGGCAGCTTTCACCTCACAGTTTAAAAGATCCAAACACCATAAGTAGTGTTTACATTACGAAAGAAAAGAGTTGTCTTGATTCTGTAGCAGGGGAAAATGTCACAATCATTCGGCCATAATTGCACCTTGTTACCGAAAGAGGAGATTCAAAGGAGGGGGGGGGGGGGGGGGGTGTTTTTCTTTCTTTCTTCTCCTTTTTAAATCCCCCCATTTTGGGTCGGCTGGCAAAGGCACAGAGTTGAAAGCGAGGTTGACAAGCAGATGTTGTGAGAAAACGGTAGCTTATTAGGTTACACAATGCTCGACTTCAAAAGAAGTCGGATGCAGTGCGAAAGTTCAGCCGTGTTTGCCTGCTTTGGCGGTGTTTTATGCCACCGCAGACAAAGCAACAAGTGATTAATCCTGTGTTTTGGGGACCCAAAGCTGGCACAGGTTCAAGAAACAACTCTCTCGCTGACATTAAAGAAAGGTCCCTGTGCGCAGAATTCAACACCTTTGTTGGAGTGTGTTGTTATGCAGAGGGTTATGCTGATGCTGTGGGTTTTTGTGCAAACACATTAATATGCGTGATTAATGCAGGGTATTTGTCGTTGGCTTTGGCGGCTTTGTTTTAAAAGGTAAAGGTGGAACTCCCCTTGAGGCAACTCAGTCAAATGTAAACAAGAGGCCTTTGAACCTCAAAGGCTAACCCCAGTTGTTAACCCCTCAGTGTCTGACAGGGGGCATCGCTCTTGAGCTCAACTGCATGGCTAATAGCCCAATTAAAAACATACCACGCCATACATTATCCTGAGGGGGCTGGAGACGCACCACGTAAGGGTACACATTCACGTGCATGCACACACACATCCCTTTCTCTTTTCTCTGCCTTTCTCACTCACACACACACACACACACGCACAGAATCTCCTAATTAGTGTCTCTCCAATCCAATCCAGCGCGCTAAGCGCCTAGCTGCGAGTGGTCCTCCTGGGTGACCTGTGAACTGAACAGGGCTGTGCTCTCTTCCCCCATTTAATGATCAGGCTACAGTGGGTGGTAGCTGTGTTAGTAGTGGGAGATCATTACTTTATCCCTGACTGTCCACCGTGGAAGTAGGTAGGAGGGTAGGGGGAATTTCCTCAGGGAACACGGAGCATGAGAAGTACCATGTTCTGGAAGAGAGGGGTTGAAGGTTCACTTCATATGCAAATATACCTCATTTATTTCAGCAGAATGATGGTTGTTAAGATCTACAAACAGTGTTCACATGTGACCCTTTGGCATGTATTAACTTAATACGATCTGATGCAGTATTTATCCATTTTGACACATTCTCCAATTTAAAATTACTTGAAGACAGTGATTTACCATCTTTCACAGTTTAAGCTTAAGGTCATTATCTCTATCGGTCATTATTAAAGTTGCTGTAAACAATACTTTATACAAGCAATGGATCAAAGGTCAATCTGTAATGTGAAAGGGGGTTCCACAGGGAATCGTCACCCAACGCCACAGCTCTCTCAAAGGACCAATCGGCTGTCATCGTACAACGCTTAGTTATAGTTTTAGGCTCTGCAGATACAGTGTTTTGGTTCACTCTTACTTCCTCATCAGTGTTGTTTGGAGGCGAAGTAGGCAGCTCTTTTCAATGAACAACATAGCCTATACAAAGGGCATGGATGTCGCAGGGGTCTGAAAAGTAAAGCCAAAGCAGAAGTGCTCTAAACCTTAATTCTTTGTAATGGCCAGCAGGGGGCGACACTACTGGTTCCAGAAAGCAGTGGGATTTTGCAATGAACATTTTCCCAAAGGATTTAAGGTCTGAATTACAGCATAGATGCTCCCATTTGGAATCCAAAAGACAATAAAGCATATATGCTTTAGAGTATGGCTACCTTGTGATTGACAAGACACTACCATGGCAACCTCTTATTTAGGATAGAGGCATAGCAATGCATATCAACAGCTGCTCCACCCTCGTGTCCAAATATGGTCACTTGTGGTTCCGATGGCAGCAGCTAAAGATACCGAGGGTAAGTCACATTAGATACATTGGCTGTGTCCCAATTCACGGGCTGCATCCTTTGAAGGACGTATTTCAAGGCCGTCAAAGGCTGTCCCATTTCTAAGGCTCCTTGACATGTGCCGTCAAATGTGTCCCCCTTTTCCCAGGCCACTAAGGATCCATCAGGTGCATCCCTCGTAGCCTAACGTATCCCAAGATTCATTGCGCTCCAAGTGGCCGAAGAATACACTCTAAACATGTGAAAGTTTTTGGTTTCAACTCAATCGAATAGCTAGCAATACAAATGTTAAAACACGAAAGGGCCTTGAAACTTCAAGTTAACTTTAAGATAATGGGTTAAGTAATGTGACGTTAGCTAGGTAGCCCGCTAGCTGCCTGTTGCTAGGCGTCAGGAGCGGCGCTTTGTGACACAGCTGGTGAAACAAGCATGAATTCCTCCATAGACCAGGCCGTCTCATAGCCTGCGTCCTTTAAAGGACGCTGCCCCTGAATTAAGACACAGCTATTAAAACCTTTATACATTGTATGGTGAAAAAAGTTCTGTCTGCCGCCTGCCCAAGTTATCAACTTTCTTCTCTCTTTAAATTAATGGTATTGTTGCTCGTACTGTTACTGCTTGTTGTGCTGCCCCCAAGTGGCCCCCAGGTGGTCGTGTTAAGATGTATTATTGACTTAAGCTATGAAATCTGCCATCAAAAGTTAGGCAATGCAGAGTGTCTAAAAGTAGAGGAAATATGTTTCAGACATGTTGCAAATACGTTTTCTGTTAGTTAATTAATTTATATGTAATCTTTATATATGCAATCTTTGGAGGCCAATGCATGATGGTTCATGTCATTGAGCCAAAGCCTATAGCACTCATAGCATCTGTTGTTTGCCATTTTGCTTCCATCTCCCTTTTGAATTCACTAAATAAAAATAAAGGTGTGCACTGCAATTATGATGTCTGAAACCAGGATACACTGTTTCAAAGTCAAGTGTTTTCTTTTCATGTAACGTGGCAAAGCATCAGCTTTTCCTAGGTTGGCCATCATTTTATTGCCTTAGTCATACACCTCTGTGTTTACCAACAGTAAATAACCAGCAGACATGCTCGTTTCTCCCTCTTTTACCTCAGGTTCACGCACAGGTAGGCCCGCCTTTAGCCCTACACAGAGATGCTAGCAGGCTGGCAAGTCTCACCAGACCAATTACAGACTTAAAAAGGCCTGGCTGGCTATCAGACAGAAAAAAAGGTGCTGCGGTGTGTGTGTATATATATACAGGAATAACAAGACAGGCAGCTGAGTTCACTAGTTTAGAGTGCCGCCACCGCCTGGGGCTGAAGACCGGCAGATGCAGGGAATCCATATTGCTAAATAATTATTACGGCCTGAAAAGATGTTCCCATAATAATGTGCCATTTGTTGCTTTCATGTGGCTCTCTCTCTGACAAAATAGGTCTAATCTCCCCCTCATCTCTCTCTCTCTCTCTCTCCATCTCTCTCTATCTGTGGTCGACCCGCACCACTTTAACTCCCATACTCCCACACAATGTGCAGATTCCAGCAGGCCTAGTCCTCCGGAGTTTGAACACAGTAAACAATTATCTGTCTTGCCCAAAGCTAGCAGTAGCACTCTCTCCCCCCCTAACTATGTCTCTTTCTCTTTCCCCCTTTCTCCCTTCCTCTCCCCCTCTCGTTCACTCTCTCTCATCTTTCCCCTGCCTTTCCCTGACAGTGGCTTAAATAGAATGTTAATTTTGACTGGAGGATTTCAAAGCCGAAGCAGTTCCTTTTCATCTTGGTGTGCACCGCAAGTTCACCAACACAAAGTCACTCTGCTCTTCAAAAAAGGAAGTTGTTTTTTCCTTCTTGACTATTTTTTTAGCTCCCTCTTCTCTTTCTCTCCCTCTGCGTTCTCTGTGTCTTCTGTCTAGTCTCAAAAAAGGCACAAGACATGAGACTCTGGGAAAAGCAGTGTTTCAAGGTGATTGTTACTGCCATCTAAAACCCATGACAAATGTGAAAAGCATTTTTTTTCTCCATCTGGTACCAGTCATTTAGTGAGACTGTGTTTTGCATTTTGCATCTGGCAACAGGTTTCCTCTCCACTTCACACACAATTAAGTCCATTAACTGTTTTGAACATGAGCATAGAAAAGGTTCATCTGACTAATCTATGCAGAAAAAAAACAAAGAACACATTTGTCAGTATGTTCGTGGATGTGTTTTCCGTCTGCCACATGAGGATCGATCAAAATCAGGAACTAAGATAATATTTTTGTCACCTACAGTTGATCGCAGAGCTGCAGACATCCGTATGTGACTCAAAGGAGGAGGCTGTTCGTCTGCAGCGGGCAATGGAGAAGCAGCTGGAGGAGACCAATGCTCGATGGGACGCGGAGAGGAGGACGATGGCTCACCGCGCCGATCAGGCCAACAAGGTCAGTATTTGGCTCTAATGCTGAGACAACACACTTGTTCACATTTAATACTTGCATAGACAAACATTGTTGATCAGTCAAGTTGTGGTACTTGTTGTGTTGGTGGAGCCAATGGTGTAGAATTGTATAGGGATGCAGAAATTACTGAACTGTCCCTACCAATAATTCTTGTCCAAAAATTAATATATGATACGCGTAACTGTTGCACTTTCAACGTGCGGAGGAGTCGTGCACGAGACAGCAAACACTCTTTCACTGTAAACAAGGACTCCATGTACTGTTCAGTTTACACACTTCACTGAACTGAAATGTATACAGCGGAACAACATGTCTCTGCAAGAGAGTTAGGCCTTCATTCTGTTTCCTTTACTAGTGGTCTTTACGCTTTACACTATTTTATTGTCCTGTTGTCTCTTAATTGGTCTGAGTGTTTTATTGTGTTGTTTTTATGGTCTTTATGTTTGGTTGTTCGGCACTTTGGTCAACTATTGTTGTTTTTAAATGTGCTTTATTTGGATTGGAACATGTCTCGTGCTCAAATGACCACTATTTGCGTCGCATCCGCGCTGTCCATATGCATGCCCAATCTCTCTCTCTCTGTCTCTCTCTCTCTCTCTGTCTCTCTCTCCCTGAGGGAGTGCAGTTTGTTTAAATATTCTACATACTACACTGATTAATATCGCTGCCCGACGGTTACAGTGGGACATTTGAAATAAAAACACCTCATCGAAAAGTTGCGTTTATCCATTATAATTAATGGACAAAATAAAGAATAAATCTTATTTACTGCTACAAATACAAGTTACTGAGGTGGAGATGAAAAGTTAAAAAGTTTCAACCAGTAATGAAACAATAATAATTTGTTTGTGAATTCATAACTCCTTCATAAGGCAGGGAGAGTGCAGATGAAGCGGATAAATCATTCTGTCCTCGCTCTCTCTCAACTAAACTACTCCAACACTACTAGGAGAAATTATGACATGAATAATCATATTTCAAATATTAATATATATATTAAATACATTTAAAAAGTTGTTGTCCCCACCAATGTTAAGTTATGTTTTTTTCCTAATAGAACTTTTCCTGGTCCCGTCTTCCTGTTCCTGTGATTGGCTAGTACTACAGTGCTGATTGGCTGGGAAAGCCAACAGGTCAAACACAGGTTTCACAAGTCCCATGTGAAACTAAATGTTTAAGATCTTTAACTAAACCTAATGAAGTAGTTTTGTGTCAACGTGTGCATAGTTAACCACAAACTTGCATAAGTATGGGCACCAACACTACTTGGTCAGGTTTAGGAAAAGATCTTGGTTTGGATTATAATGCTGACATGTAGTTTCACATGGGACTTAAAGCAGACTCATGTACTTTGTATCCTATGTATGTTTCACCTGCAGACTCCTCTAGACTTATAGGATCGGGCATCAGTAAACTTAATCCTCCAAAAAGCCTTGTCTGGATTTAGGTTTTATAGAGTAGACGCCGGTCGCTTTCCTTTTGTTACAGTTTGTATGCCTGTGTGCTCTGTCATTTTTAGGGCCAGTCACAAACTTGAGTGTCTTTAAGTGGCTTGTGTGCTCTGCGTCTGGCTGAACCTTGTAAATCTGTCTGCTGCACCCCACTTCTTAAGACCGAGCCTCTCTATATCATTACTGTCATTCTCTTTTACAGTTCAAGTTAACTTCACTCTGGCTCTTTTTTTAAGCTGTAACATTTTTGTTACTCAATAATGTTTATTTCTTTTTACTTAATTAACAGTTATTAGTTGATTACATTTAGAGATACTGATTAAAAATGTCTTTCTTTGTGTTGGACTTTGATGCTCCACTCCTTCATGATATAGACAGTAGATTAGAGGAAGGGGTCACTCATTTAAGATGCAGGCTAGCTCAGGAAAACTGAAGTAAGCTGTCAAAAAACAGCAGTTATTCAGATGGCTGCCTTACATTGGTGCAATACTCTTTAAAATCTAGAGATAAAAATAAACGTGGTTCCTTTTCCCTGATCTTATCCTCTTCCATTCAGATTTCTCTCATGGACTCACAGGATCCTTTATTCTGCCTCTTGCCCCGGCAACCAGACTGGGACACAGTGGCAGTTGATTGGGTGTGGCTCACTAAATAAAGACTTGTTGTGTCTGGGATCAGGACATGTTTCCAAACACAACCTTGTCTGTTTGCGGTTGCAGCTGCCTCGTATAGTAAGGAGGCAGGTCTGTGAGGCTCCCTTTAGATATCCTCTCTTTGCAGACCCTTAAGACCCAGGCCCTTTTTGCTCAGACCTGTTTTCATCTGAAGGGACCGTTTACCCAACACCTAGTTTGTTGATTTGATTCATAAATGACAGAGATGATAGATGACAAAGAACATACCCACATACAATAATCGTTCAGATTATTATCAACAGAGCTGCAGGAAGTGGGACAGTGGGACTACACAGATGAGCTGCTGACTTTTTTATGCTTGTGACTAAGGATGTCCCGATCAGCCCCCGATCCGATTTTTATTATTATTATCTGTGGATACCAAGTCCTGATCTGTATTTGCCTAGATAATAGAGCTGCAGACCTTTTTTTCTTTGTTTACAAAAATACTAAAGTAAACAAATTAACTAAGTGATGTCTTTCAGTTCCATTTAACTCACTTCAGCTAGCATTGTTGTAAAACTCAAACAAATGTCAGAGCTCCAAATGTCAGTTGTAAAACTAACAGCAGTCACATCATGTTTTTAATCACCTCGTATGTTGTCACAAGCTTTGCTGTACAGCTACAGTAAGGCGGCAGGACATACCGTGGATTCAAAGGCTCTAAAAGACGGCAAAAACCTGCATTCTCCACCACGGAGATGGGCTGGTTGTCCAAAGCGATGAATTCAACCACCTTCATTGTAATCTTTTTGGCCTTTTCGCTCTCTCAAGGATATTTATTCTTCCTTTTAAAGTCCAGAGTTTGTTGCTTCTGCACAGCAGACATTTCTTCTGACACTTTAGTGAACGTGCCGTATTCTGTTGCATGTTTAGTTTTTAGATGTCGTATGAAATTGGTTGTATTGAATGCAGCTCTACTGCTACCGCCTCGCCAAAGATCGTATTGCATATATTGCACATAGCTGTTTGACTGTTTTCGCTTTCTAGTTTTAAATATTTCCACACTGCCGACATTTCAGCCACGGGGTTGCTAATGCTAAGTTACTTGCGCGATTGCGTTCTGCCGCAAATTGTGCTCAGTTTACGACAGCTGATGTAAATGATCGGGGTGAGATGATAGGCTCAAATTGCAGATCCCAGATCAGTTAAAAAATGCCCAGATCGCCTCCGATCCGATAGTGGAGATCGGGATCGGGACATCCCTACTTGTGACAGCATGAAGTGTCGCCCGTTATTCAATCACAAGCAGTTTATAATTCACTTTTTTTTTTCCTGTTTCACTGAAGGAAGTAGCTACCTCTTCAAAATCTCTGCTTGCTGTCTTAATTGAAGGCAAAAACTTCAGACACGTGATGCAGTTACATACACGGACACAGGTTGCACAATAATTCATCCCTTATTTACTGTAATTGCCATGAAATGTTGATTCAGGCTTCACTTGTTGGTTTTGTAGCTTTGTTGTTGCTTGTAATCTAACAGTTCTATGACACAACACACAGGCGCTCCCTTTTGTTTGCTGTGTTTAAAAGACAGGCCTTGGCATCTGTGTTGGGAGCAGACAAAGGCTTCTGTTTCCATTATCTGTGTCCTCATTATCACGATCCCCCCTGTATTAACCACCCGCTAATGAGACTCCAATTAATGGTTGAATTGCTTATTAAAGAAGGCCAGACGTGAGGCGAGGAAGACGATCAATGAGAGAGAGGAAGGTAAGATTGAGAAAACTGCAAGTAAAGAGACAAAATAGAGAAATAAAATAAAGAGTTGGTCTGAACTTGAAAGGAGAGGAAGAAGGGCTGCATGGTAACAATGAAGGGGAAGAATGAGAGGGAACCAACAAAAGGATGGAGGAAGTGTGAGGATTGAGACAACAAACAGAAGGACAAGGGGAGAAAGGGGGGAGAGAGGGAAGAAAGAAAGAAATGGCGGAGAGCTGTCAGTGGGCCATCAGAGGGAGTGTGTCGCCTGCTGACATTGTTTCCATGCTGCTCACTTCAAAGGGCTCGGATTATGAAGAGAGCGAGGGGCTTCAGACAATGGGAGGGGAAGAAAATAACATCAAAGTTAGCCGCGCATTTGAATCGGGATAATCCCAAAACAGTTGTTCTGAATGCACGCTGCACCGGATCAGATGTCCCTTTTTTTTCCCTCGCCAGCCCCGTTCTGCCGTTTCTAGCCCGAATTTAGCTCCCTCTGTGGCTCTACTGTACTTTGACTCCTTAAATGTGGGTGTTAACTGCAGGGACCTTTGTATCTCGTAAAGCCCTTTTTTTAGAACAACAGTAGTACAGTTAAGTATGCTCATTATCTGGGTTTTTTCTATAAGTGACGTTTAGCGGAGGAGTATTTTTGTTTGGTGTGTGTGTGTGTGTGTGTGTGTGTGTGTGTGTGTGTGTTGAAGGCATAAGCTCTTGAGTGTGTGTTTTCTTTGCGTGTCCTGTGACAGAAAGGGACTCTGGCTTTGCATTGCTGGCCTTTCTCAGTTTGAACAGCAAATATCAAAGTGTGTTAGTGAAATGAATTGGCAAGCTTCTTTAGCACGATGTCTCTGTTCAGGTTAATGAGCAGACTGTCTGGTCTGACACCAAGATGCACTTTTGGCTGATGTGTTTCGGCGTGAGCGTCTGTGAAGCCGCAGGAGTAGAGATGTCGGCACAAGGTAGATCGCTGCCTCTGGCCCGTGTCTATGATGAAGGGAAGGCTGAGGAATTAAGGGGGAAATGACAGAGCCGCTGGTCGATGTGGGTTCATGAGATTTGAAGGGTTGAACTCTGGGTAACATGCAGTTTTCATCATCTCTCCTTACAATCACGTTGAATTGTGCAGGGCAAATACCCAACATCTAGCAAGCAGAAATAAAAAATGCGGGGTTGGTGCAGAATAGACGCTCGTCACACTGCTGCCGTTTGTTGCATTGTAGATATGCAGCGCTCTTATAGCTCCCAAAATATGCTGGCCTGAGGAAAACACTTTGGTAGACACATGGCCTTAAAGCTCATTTCAGATTATTATATAATAACACTGAAATAAATTCCTTTCATCCATTATCTATACTGCTCATCCTGTTCAGGGTCGCAGGGCTGGAGCCTGTCGGGGGCCTGGTACACCCTGGACTGATCGCCAGTCAATCACAGGTCAACCTTTCACGCTCACATTAAAGGAGCAATTCTCCCCTGGAAAAAGCCACTGTCAGTCAAAGCTGGTGTTCTTTGTAATCGATAGAAGCAGTAATATTTTAAAATTGGCGCCATAGCTGTGGAGAAACTTGTACTGGTTTCGCCCATTCTACATTCCTACAACACCCAGCATGCATTGCGCCCCTCCCTCTGAAAGGAACGGCCCAGCGAGGGCGTGGTTACACAGGGAAGTTATAGGTCTGCGAGAAAAGTCTACCTGTTTGTTTTGTTCGTTCTTTCAACCAGAACAGTTGGTGAGACATGGAGTTCTTTTCAATATATCTACAAACGAAACAAAAACAGAGCGTCATGGTGTCCACCTGCGTCGTACCGGAGTGTAAGGAGAACAAGAGGAAAAGAGACGCTGGAGTGAAATACTACTGTCTTCTCAGGGGCGGGCGTCCTAGATTGAGGAAGTGTAGTTGAGCAAGCTCCCTGAAAAGCCTCCGCCAGACTACGTAGAACGCGTCATCTCACGGAGGTTTTCCAGGACCCACTGGAGAAGCGGATAGCGTCCTCCAAAGGCACGGAGCGAAATTGCATTTCTTTTTTTCCTACCATAGAGGCATTAGCTCCCCATAATAGCACGATAGGACTGAGGTTGAAAATTGGCGAACTGGCAATTTTAGAGTCACCATTGAACCTAACGAGCATGCCCCTACCAGGATTCAAACCAGGCACCTTCTAGCAGTGCGACCACTGCACTAACCACTGCACCACTGTGCAGCCCCACTGAAATGAATTATTGATTTTAATTTGAAAGGCCTTCTGTAGGTTTTATTCCCTTTTAACTCATTGTTTTGGTCATACAAAGGCCTTATAATGAGATTCAACAACATGCTGTGCATCCCACATAAACCCACCCCATTCAGTTGAGTGATAAATAAGGATAATACATAAGATAAGGGGAGGTTTGTCAAATGTGGCCTTACTTCCTGCCTTTTTTCTTTTAAATGGAGCTGTGGTCAGCTGTAGCCTGTTCTATTCTGTTTACAAATGATCTCCTATCAGTGGGCAAGGCAGGAGTGTGCAGTTTAAAAGCACTGGAACCGGGCTGTGGAAGGTGACAGCGAGAGAGAAGTGTTGTATTTGCTTCTATCAGTTTGTTATATTCATATCAGGGAAGGGGAATTTGAACCAATATGGAGGAGGTCAGTGTTGCGCTTTGGTACGTAGCCAGCGTGCGGATGAGAGGATTATTCACTTCCAAGTGTCATCTGCTTCCCTGCATGTGGCGTGGGGGTAAAGTCGGTTTAGTCTTTGATGAGACACAGGGGTTTGAGGTGAATGTAAAGTGTAATAGCGAGGTTATCTGGATTACTTGAGTGTGTGATGTGTGTTTGTGTGACCAGTACACGGGCAGTGTTTTTGTCTGTGTGTGGGAGAGAGTGTGTGTGTGCATGTGTATGAGCGTACATGTGCAGCTGCCAAATCTGACAGAACTCAAGCCCACATTAGCCTGCCAAGAGAAAGGTACAAAGGCACACACACACACACACAGGCCTTGTCTCTTCTCTCTCACACACCGTATCTTTCCAACTCTGTATCTTCGAACTCTTTCTGTCTGAAACTCTTGCTGCCTGTCTCCACACACACACACACACACACACACATACACAAGCACACATGCTCACCTCGCCCTGCCAAAAGGGAGAGGTGGCTGGTGAATAAACAATGGCACTCCGCCCATAGTGTCACCCGCCTGGGCTTTGATCAGCACCGCTGTTCCTGCTCCCAACAGCAGTGCTTCCTGTCTTTCTGCCTGCCGAGTTCTGCCTCACACACACACACACACACACACCTATAAATTAGTGTTCTTGTGTCATTCTTCTACATGGGCCTACATATACTATCTCTCTCCTATTTTCTCCTCACTGGGTCTTTATGTGTATCTTACTGTCTCTCAAACTCGCACACAAACATGGCTTTGAGTTAGTGTCCTTGTCTCTACATCTTTCAGTTGCATTCTTTAACTTACACCTACATATGCACACTGTTTTTCACACACACACACACACAAAGACAGGAATACACACCTTTGAACCAGGCCTATCCAGCAGTAACTTCTAGTCAAAAGCGAGGGTCCTGTTGTAGTGTCCTCTGGGTGAAGTGACAGCAGACACATTACATAATGCAACAGTGGCCATTGTCTGTCTCTCTCTGAGGGTGAGAGGGAATATATAAGGTGCTCTGCTCTTTGTACACTCGACAGTGTTGGGTGTACATTTCTTTGTCAGATTTAGATGGAGTCCATGCGATCTTGGTGCTTTTCTTCTATGCATGCATACCAGTAACGAGTGACACAGCTCCCGTGCGCGCACACACAGCCACACAAACATGCCCACATTCAAGGGGGCTAGTTGTAGCAGCTGCAGTTTGTCTGTAGTTCTTTAGTTATATATGCATTAGTTTCTGAGGGGGTTGAAAGGATGACTTTGCCTGTGGGAAGGAATGGCAGCAGTGGATCAAGAACAGGTGTGCTGGATAGTCTCTGTTGCAGAGGCAAAGAGCTGCTTCAATCGTTGTGTGTACTGTAAGCATGTGTGTGTGTGTGTGTGTGTGTGTGTGTGTGTGTGTGTGTGTGTGTCTTCTCTGTTTGTGTGTCCGTCCACGTCCTTCAACACATGTCTGTGTTCTTTGTGTCAACCTTGAACTGCACATTGTTTACTGAAGTTTGTTCCTTTCACTTTTGTGTCTGTGTGTTGGCATTAGTACCATCCATCCATCCATTCATTATCTATACCACTTTTCCTGGTCAGGGTTGTGGGGTGGGGGCTGGAGCCGATCTCATCTGTCACTGGGCGAAAGGTGGGGTATATCGTGGACTGATCACTGGACTGATCGCCAGTCAATCACAGGGCTGACACACAGACACAGAGAACCTTTCATTCTCACATTTAAAGTCACCAATGAACCTTCCTGGACTGTGGGAGGAAACCAGAGTACGCGGAGGGAAGCAACACATGCACGGGGAGAACATTGCAAACTCCACACAGAAAGGCCTTGTACATCCAAACCGGGATTCAAACCGGGAACCTTCTAGCTGTGAGGCGACAACTAGAAATGTTGATGTGGAGCTGAATTAAGTCGTTTTTCCAACATTGAAATTAAAGCTTGCGTAGACAACCAACCATGAGTAAGTTAGATTATGTATTATAGATACTTCCCTTCAAGCGTCCTTCAAAAGCCATTCTCTGAATACACCAAAATTCAAACTTCCTGACTTCTGCAGGAGAAAGAAAACCCAGTGCAGTGGATCATAGGCATTACTCACTCTACCCAACTACCTTTCTCTGCCTGTCTTATGTCACTAGTTTTAGCTTTTGACTGCTCTGGTAATGTACAATAAGTGCACAGGTAGGCAGTAGGGCTGTCACTTTTCAAGCGAAATTCGATATATCGTTCGAGCCTGGTGAAATATTGATAGTTCCAACTGTAATGATGTGATCAACTTCAAAAGCAGATAACGCTGTCCCAAAAACAAATGAGTAATCTGCTCTCCAGAGTCCCAGAATGCTCTCACGTTTAAAGTAGTGTGTTGTATTCCAACAGATGGCGATAACACGCTGCCTGCTACAAACCAATGGAGGAAACTAACGAGCCGTCGTTAACCTTTCCTGCTTCAGTGGTCAGAAAGCACAGGGGAGAGTCACTGTTGTTCTGTTTCAGGGCCGAAGCTGTAGCTAGCTTCGGGGCTAACTCCTGTCACTTTAATACGCCAGCAGCGTACCTAAACTGTACATTAGTCCTGTTGTTTATACAGCTACCGATCATTCTTTTTCTCTGCTCTTCCGCTGCTCCAGTCGCCGACCCTTCACGTAACACTTAGCTCTTCCCAAAACAGAGCTACGCTTGGAATTCCATACCATGTTGAATTCGTTTGAACTTGATTTTTGGGATAAGTGACAGCCTTAGTAGGCAGGTAGCTAAGTAGACAGGTTGGTAAGCCAATCATTTTACTGGGGCGACAACATAATGTTTCAATCTTTCCTCATACTTAAAGTCATTATTCTGTACAGAGTGTAAGTGGAGCATATATCCCACAGATATTATAAGCGTTTCTTTTGCCAGTACCAGCTGGCCATCGCTTGGTAAACTTATCTCTACATAGCCTACTCTAGTTAACTTACCACACTAACACAAATTAGCATTAGCAGGGCGAACAGATTTAAATACAGTATCAAACTCAGACGCTGGCTGGGGGTTAAAAGGTGATGAGAGAGAGGGTTCCCATGGCATGCCCCAGTGCAGCTGAATTTGTAAGTGAACAATTATTTGACGATGTTTCAGTCATGAGAAGTTGGTGGGTCAAAAGGTCTTGTTGTTCTTGGTTAGTTTTTGGAGTTGCTGAATGTTGCAAAGTGCTTTGAACACTACCAACAACCAATGGACTTTTTTCCATCACTTGCTCTTTAATTTACAAAGCCATCGTGTTTCTGCAGTCATGGATAAAATGATGACTGTTTCGTTGAATCCTGATGCCTGTGTGGGTACTGTGCTCTGAGATCTTAAAAGGAGCGAGGAGACTGTAGTTCTGTCAGTAAATCTGCACTCCAACTCCCAGTTCAGGCCCGTTTTGTCCTTTATATTAGCAGTGGTGTCGGCGAGAAATGTCTCATCTTGGATCTGTGTGAAGGGAAGGGTCCCTCTCTCTCTCATTCACTCTCTTTATGTGTCTGTGTGAGCACCCGTCTGCCTTCATGTCCATGTATATGTTTGTGTGTGTGTGTGTGCGCCACTCTTCATGTGTGCCCAGTGTTGGCTGATTGATGACTTTTCCGGCTGTGGGCAGATTCCCGGCAGTGTTTGATCCACATATCAGAGGAGGTGGAAGTAAGAGAGGGAGATAACATTCCAGGATGCAACCAGGGAACGTGGGAAGTAAAACAGTTCATAGAGAACGTACAACAAACGGAAATTACTCATTAAACCACGGGCCCAATGCTAAGTACAAAGAAAGCGTGACGGCATAATGTCTTGTTCTTCCATGTTTGAAGAATCCTGTGTAGAAATGAATCAGGGCTGTAGGCAGCAGTAGACAAGCCGCCATTAGTGCACTGGCACCTCAGTTGTAAACAAGTAGATAATACTGTCCTGTTTGCAACAGATTTCAATTTTAAGACGTTTTTCCAACAAAACTGCTCCGCAGATCCAGTGGAGCCGACTGTATATTGAAAATAAAAGCATTAAATGCCGTTAAAATATAAGATTATGTTACACACAACTCTTAAAACAAAATGTAGTCCAGTTCGAACACTGCCTGTATTTTCAGCCGCTCCAACAAAACACACTGAGGCTTTGGGGGGAAGCTAAATAAACGCCGTAAGGCTCTGCTGCATGAAATCAATTGCACTACAAAATCTCTATTATTACTAAATCTGTGTATTTCATCACTTTGTGAGAGACTTACCGACAAAGGATTACCCAGGGGTTGCAAAAAACCAAGCAGTCTCCCCAAAATAAAGACGTAAAACAGGTCAAATGCGCAGAGTTAGATTCTGCCCTACAAGTGACTCAAGCACTCACTTAGGAAACACCTTTTTGACTGCTGTATTTGTGGTCAAAGTCTTTAACTTCTTTTAAAGGTTATTTTGGGACACTTCATTCACAGCACAGATGAAGGCAGACAGGAAATATTGGAAGGAGAGACCTGCAGCAAGGGGCCGAGGGCAGCCTCTGTATATGGGGCGCCTGCTCTACTAACTGCACCCACAAGTCCTTAAAGTAGCAATCTCGAAGTTCTCAGTTTCGCTCTATTTGGCAGCACCTTATGGCGATAAAAGTCAAAGCCAATCGAGTTTGTTTCTTTTTCTTTGGATTTTCACTTCTTGTTGAAGTTGTATCTGTAGTCATCCATCTGTTCTTTGTTTGTTCAGCCATAGTAGATTACTGTTTACTCGCAACACTTGCAGAGAGCGGAAAAGCAGCCGCTTAGCTCCGCCTACCCTCTCTGGCAGACCAACCACTGCTGGCTGATGGAAAACGCGTCACTAACTGGGCGCCGCTTGGGATTTCCTCCGCGCATGTCGCCACAGACACCCAGTCTGTAATACTGCAAATGCAAAGGCTTCCTTCAGTGGGCCATAGGCTCAATCACCATTGTGTTACCTCATTCGGTGATAGATAGAGACTTAACAGACATTTATTTGAATGAAAATCTTCGAGATTATTACTTTAACTTTAAACCAATAAATGTCATTCATATGTATTATTATACTGAAACGAGCTAACTTGTTTGGCCTGCTGCCACCGCGACCTGACCCCGGGTAAGCGGAGGAAAATGGATGGATGTTAATTATTTGTTATTTGTTATATATTTGTGAAATTTTGACATAAAATGTGTCTTTGTTAGAAACATAGGGTTGAGCTGACATGATGTAGGACACAGTGTGAACTAGTTACGTTAAAGTCAGTCTAAACTCGTCAGTCTTGATTAAATAAGAAATGAGTGCAATGTGAATGGATGTGTTATTAAAGCTGAAAAGTTTGGGAACTTCTGGGTGAGTCGACTGACTTCAGCTAATTTAGTAAAATGCTGTGAGCTACATGAATACATTAATATATTGATGCCTGTTTATATTTTTGGTACTTGAGTGACTTCAGTGACTGTTTTTCTCGTTAGAACCTGAACACTCGGTCCGGAATTAAAACAGGTTTTGTTTTTATTTTGCAAAGTTTTTTTAGGCTGCAATTGTATTTGAAAGTTTTGTTAAACTTTACATCTTCTAAAAGATATGCTATTTGATAAACAGAATATATGTATGTAATCACACACACACACAACCCACACACACACGGGGCATATGGCGCGTATTTCAGAGTTGTTTCCTATTCTCTTTCTACTGTAGCTCACAGCAGCTGAAAGAGACGGAGACGGAAAGATGGAGAACAGTGTGTTCCCCCTGTGGGCATAGCTCGGTTGCAACATGTCTTCATTACCGCAGCAATTGTCTTACTATTTTCATCAGTACTAGGAAATGCGCCTCCATAACTGTGCCGACATGTGTGCATATTGGAATAGACGAGATAACTGCTCTGTTTGCTGTTAAGGAGAGTCTGCTGCTGCCGCCGCTGCCGTCACGCTACCTTCACATTTCAGTTTGAAATCAACGCTGGGAGAGGTGCTGAGAGCATCAAAGCCCTGAAAGCAAGTCAATTCATATCAATATCAGTGATATCTTTCAGAGGGGCTGTCCTAGTCGACTTGCTAAACCTCATCTTTTTATTCCTACACACAGACAGACGGCAAAGCAAAAGTTTCACTTCTCTAACACCTCAGGAGGGAGACCTCTCTCCTCCCCCTCCTCCCACAGCTTCTCTCTTACACTCACTTCTTTACCTTTCCTACAATCCTTTGATAAAAGTGCCGATAAAAGAGAGTCTGTGCTCATCTCTCTGGCCGTCCACCTCTCCTTGAGGTTAGCACCTCCTTTATTATTTACTATTAGATCAGTAGACGTACATACACACACTGCCTTGTTCTACTAAAGCTGGTGTGTGTGTGGGCGCAGTACACATGCTGTCTTTGCTTATGTATGTCTATGTGCTTTGTGCCCCTTGTGTATGTATCTGCTCTTACCCTTTTGCTTGTCTCTCTGTGTGAGTGTGAGTGAGTGTGTGTGTGTGTGTGTGTGTGTCCTTGGCTGGAGGCGGTGCACTGTGAGGTTTTCGCTGCTGTCTGAAGTCGTCCAGCCTCAGTGTCATTAGAGGATCTCTTTAATCCAGACTTTGGGAGAAACTTCTGACAGCACGCTGCAAATAGAAGGCCCCGCCGCACATGAAGAGCAGCTCGGCTCCTAACAAAACACCAAGTTTAAAGAGGCCCCTGGCCTTTTTTCCTCCTCCCACTATTCCCTCACTTCTTTCTTCTTTGCTTTTTTTCCTGCCCTCTGTTGCTTTTACTTCACCCTAGGGAAACATGCTTGCCTTATCTGCGCAGGAGGACCACCCAGGAAAGATGACTCAGGCGTTGGTGTGTCTGTGCGCCTGTGTGTGTATGTTTGTGTGCATACAACAGTGGGATTGCACACTCATTTGACTGAGTGCAGCACTCACATTTTTAGAACTTTTGCTGTTAATATTAATGCATGCCTATACCTGCATGGATCGCTCTGAGCGGTGTGTTTGTTGCTGCCTGCGTGCGCGTGTGCCTCGCTAATCCTTTGAGCCGAAGTTTGGAATGAAAGGCACATTGCTGATGGAGAGGTGAGAGAGGCCTTCAAGCTCCCGACTGTGGGACTGTGCAGCAGAGGCACACCTCTGCCCCGTCTCTCCGCTCCAGCCGCGTGTTTTTCTCCTTCATGTCCCTCCCCTCATTCTCATCTCTCACCTTTCTGAACTTCTTTCGCTCTTTCTGATGTCGTCACATTTCTGTCTTATCTCCTCGGGCCTTTTTGCTTTGCATTTTGTTGCTTTTTTTTCTCCTTCTTACACCGCGCTCTTTCCTTCTCCTTCCACACCACCTCCCTCCATCTCACCCTAAGGAAATCTGATTTCCCCCTTCTTCCTGACCTGTTCACAATGATCCCAGTCTGCATGGCTGATAGAGACCATATCGCCCTCAGCATCTGGAGACACTTAAGCAGGATCATTTACACACGGTCATTCATGCACCTTCACATCTAATACTATAGAAACACACTGAGGTGTATACATTGACCTGTAGCAGTGGCTTTCAGAGTCACAGATTGCTTTTATCTGTGCCTAAACACATCAGTATTCTATGAAACAAACTGTATGATAATATTTATTTATATGATCATGTATAACAGTGATAATGACTAAATATTTCCGAGCCTCTCTCTGACTCACAGCTTCGACAGAATCATCTTCTTATGATTCTATTAATGAATATAACGTCTTGAACTTCTACCCTCAAAGCTGTTTTGAGAACATCAGATACAGAAGCCACATGAAAGAGACCAACACGTCACCAGTGAGGCCAGCTAGTCAGCCTTACTTCCCAGAAGACGCGGTCCAGAAATGCTGTGTCACAGTGCGGGGAATCAGAAGTGGGTTCAGGAAGGGAGGGGCAGGGGGAAGTCTGTCAGGGTCTCATCTTCTTCTTCAGCCGTACTGCTGCCTGAAACCACAGATGAAGGTGAGGTTAGGGTCACAACTTTGAAGGAAGTGTGCAGCTGTGTATGTGTCTGGAAGTGCCGATAAAGAGAAAGAAATATTCTTTGCACAGTTGTGTGTTAAGAAGAAATGCTTGTTTACTTTTATGCATATTGCCCCAAATCAGAAGTCTGTCTTCAGGTGCAACCCTGGAAAGGAGGGATGCACAATATCCTCAGCAAGTTATCGGTATCTGCAGATTATGGCTTTATCGGCAGAAAAGATATGTCATTTTTCTGCCAATATTTTCCTCCGATAAAACGCTTTAATTCTGCTTAAACGATTGATGATTCCCTAAAAAAGCTTGACGTAATGCTACGACATTCATTTGGCACAAGTGTGCATGTGCACTGCCTGCGCAAAGTTATCAACAATATACAAATAAAGACTAAAAAGTCACAGAAACTCGAGCCGATGAACAGAAGTTAAACAACTTTCACAACTCTTAACTAGCTAACAGTTAGCTCACATTCTCGTCAATCTACCGACTTAACAACATCAAACACGCCGAAAATACACTCGCAGCCAAAGCCGACGCTAACAGAGTTTAGCATAAACGTCAGTGCAAAACTAACTTACATATTCATGGACGCACACACGATAAAAAGAGTCCGTCGGCGATCACTGATGTCTCCGTAGTAGGTGCAGTAAACAAGTCCGGGCATGTCTCCCTCACTGCCGTGTTTCGGGGGGGGATGCTGCCTTCAGGTGCGCTGAGACACGTGACCTTTTGTGCAACGCCTCTTCCGTCAAGCATAAAGAAGGGTGCAAGATGTCTGCGGTATGGCAGTTTTTGGCCACTACAATAAGAGTAGGCATGATATCAATTTAACTACAAGGGAGACTTGATGTTCTCTGCAATTAAGTGGAAAAAAACATGTACCTAATATATCAGGACTGAAATCGGCTAAAAGGGTTGGAAAATATCGGATATCGGAAAGGAGATGAGCGCGTACTCGACCCCGCGAGCAGGGACTTTGCAGGAGGTAAATCAATTACAAAGGAACTAAATTAAGACCCTGGTTCCTGCTATCGAAACACACAGAGTTCCTCAGTAGGTTCCTAGTTCCTGGGGAAAGTTCCTGCTGTTGAAAAGCACCTTTAAAGACTCAATGCATCCTATTATACAATTCATGTTACGACTTTTAATGAGGGAAGAAAACCTCATCTTGGTCACTACACTGAGAAAATGTGTGAAAAAATGGTGTCAGCTCCACTAAAAAAGCTTTTCCAGTGTCGTTGAGGCTTTGATTCACCAATAAACAAAATGCAATGATGAAATCCAAAGCAAGGGGTTGCACTCGGTGGAGATGTGGGCTGTGATGGGATCGTGACTGGCTAAGAAATACCCTGATTAATAGGATCAACACGCTGGAAACCAGCTGCCTTTCATGCTGCTGAGCTAAAACTGACCTCAACATGCTCCAGAATCATAATCGTCTCGTAATGTGGGATCCATCTGCCAGAGGCCTAAATTAGCCACGCTGCTTTATGAAGGGGATTTACCTGCAGCAGTGCAGTCCAGGTGTGGGTTCACACTGTGGTGCAGTCTCGATGCTTCGAATTATTAAAGGAAATTATTGAAAATTATTGATTTTTCTGCCTTGAAATTCTTCTGTATCTAACCGGCAACAAAGGTTTTTCTTTTCCTCTCTTCATGTGTGTTGCACCTTCCTTCAACTTTAGTCATTGTTCTCAGGAAGTTACTACCCAGAAGTTCAACCTGGCCCTGAAGCCTTAAAGCCTGCGTGTGATTTATGTCAGTGTAGTGGGTTGTAGATCAGGCCGGTCATGCCTATCACCTGCACAGTGTTTCCCATCAGCTCCAGGGTTCGACGAGGCAACACCTGGCCCGCTCTCTCAACTCCACTGGGGGGAGACGCTGAGGATGTTGATGCTAGCCAGTGCCCCGAACACTTGTCGGAGGCCGTTTGTGTGTGTCTGTCCTTGGCTGTGTGCGCGCTGGCAATCGTGCACATATCACTCTTTCTGCTTTTCATGCAGACTAATCAAAGGCGAAGGGTCCACATGTGCGCTCAAAACATCTGGTTCTTTGTTGCATGCAGGAACTGCGCCTTTCTTTCCACTGCTATCGCTTACAGGCAGAGAGGGGGGGAAATGTCCTTCTTCTTTAATGCCTGAATCTCAGAAAGCAAGACATTAAATCCTCTATTGGCGCCCTATGGGTACATTTGATCAACTCCGGTATTGGAGAGCATTTGCAAGACGTTCTTATCCACCAAAGTAAATCTCTCTTATTACTACCTCCAAGGAAATTATTCTCCTTAAAGGAATGCATCTTTTCAAGAGCATAGAAAGTTTGCTAATTCCCCAAATGAAGTCTCTCTTTCTGTGTGCCCTTGTCTAAAAACGAGTTTGGGCTTAATGAGGCCAGCTTTCCAGTAATTACTGCCATGACTTTATTATTAGCCTTTTAACACGCAAAGACTAATCACAAGCTGCATCTCCTCTCACTGTCCCGCTGTCCTCCCTTCTGTCTAACTCTCTTATTGGGTCTCCGTGGCTCGTGTGTCGAGCGTCCTCTCAATCAGATTCAAACTGTTTGTCGCCAGCTCAAACGTGACTGCAGATGAGTAACACCGCACAGATCTCCAGTTGCACTTCTTTCAGTCAGTCAAGCAGCATCACTGACTGTCTCTCCCTTCCCCCAGGCGCTGCAGGAAAAGGTGGAAAGTCTGCAGAGGCAGCTGCACTGCTCCGAGAAGAAGCTGCTCAACAAAGAGCTGGAGACTGAAGAGAAGGTAAAGCAGCCGAAGCTTTTCTCTCCATCACTCACTGTCTCTCTTTCATGCTCATCAGGCTTGTACAAGAAAGGCGGGCTGACTCTCACTCTAATTCATTTGCTTCTCGCCATTGACGTTGCATCACTCTCGCTGCCCAACACTCTTTTTTTTCAACTCGCTGGCCTTTTCATCACTCTTCTTTTTGCTTCCTGCGAGCTCCTTTTGACTTCTTATTTACCAGGAGAAACCTTAAATGCCTTCACCGACTTCTCCTCCGTCACCTGATGTCCCTTGCCTCTCACCCCTCTCTTGTCATCCTTACAAGACCCTGCAGGGGGCCACAAAAGCAAAAAAAAAAAAAGCATTCTTCCCTCCTTTCTTCCTTCCCTTCATCCCTCTACCATCTTTCATTCTCCTGTTCAGAGCCAGAGATATGCCCCCTCGCACATTTCCCAAATTCCTTGAGATTTGGCTTCAAGAGCCAGCGCCTAGGGCCAGGAATGCCACCACCGCCTGTGTTCAGAGGGAAGCCTCTGTGTGCACACACACTCCCCATGGCTCTCCAGAATGCCCTGTAATCAGGTTCTGTTTTGACCTTGACACACACAGAGAAGAAAGCACTAATGACTACACTCACGCAGGAGGCCGTTCTTTGTACGCTGGTATGTACACCGAAGGCATTCATTCTCTTGTGTCCCGTCTGATCCGCCCACTGACCCTTGTACACACTTCACACACTCGTCACACACCTCGGTGTCTGGTCGTCATAAATCTGTAGGAAGGGGTCAGTGGTTTTTAGGAGCGGATGGTCACTGACCCAGTCCCAGAGGCGCTGCACGTTGTTTCCTACAACTTAGAAGGAGCTGACACTTGAACCCACCTTCTGTGATATAAGATCAGTGGGGTTTTTGTTTCACTCATTCATGTGTTTAATTTTATTATTATTATTAAACCTTTATTTGGACAGGTAATCTCATTGAGGGTGATTTCACATTAGGTACGATTGCTTCGTATCGTACCCGAGTACGATTGCCCCCGTCCTCTCCCCCGCCGGTCAGCGTTCACATTAGTAATTTCGTTCCGTACCCAACTACACTTGTAAAGTAAAGTATTCTCAACTACGTAACATTGTTTATGTTGTCGTTCCAGTGTTGAAAAGCGTGCGAATCGCATGATCCCGAGCCCATACAATGGAGCCGACCTTCGCACTGTGCCTGCTATTATTCATCATTTGAAGAAAATCTCAAGAACGACCCTCTCACCTACATTCCTACGATATCAGCCATGGCTGTGCAGTTCAGAGGATGAGATCGCCGGTGCTGCGTGCATACGCAGATTTGGGAGGAGGTGTCATAAAAAGCAGTCCACTTCCGTGGTTTGGAATGGTTAGCTTTTACACGTTATGCGTATCGTACCCGAGTACACATGAACCATACTCGAGACCACCTTTTCAAGTGGACCCGGGTACGGAGCAACGAACCATGCTCGAGTACGGCACACAGTGTTCACACTAATCAAACAAACCGGACTTTGGGGTCAAGTGTACTCGGATCCGGGGGCCAGGTCCCTAATGTGAAAGCCCCCTTAGACTCTGGGTTTAATTCTCAAGAGAGACCTGGTCAAGAAAACAGCAGCAAAACAACACAAAGTAACAGATCACAGGACAATAAGTCATTGAGCAGTGCGACAGCGGCAAGTGTTAGTCAGATATTAAAATACTACCACAGGAACGAACCCCATCATATTCTCTCTCCAGCTTTTGTAAAAGAACATGAAAATCCCCGAGGGGAATCAAGAGAGGCAGCTTCAGCTCCTTCTGCAGGGTGTTGTATTAACCGTACAGCAGGATCACATTACTCTGTGATTAATCACTGAAGACACAAACATTTGATATATTTGTAATATATAATTGTCGAAATCCCTCAACTTGATGAATGTCTGCACTGCAGAGCTGCGTGTGCTGCAGATGAAACAAGAGAAAACGTCCTACACATAATCGTTCCCATGCAACCACTTTTGCATGTTACAATGTTACAGTCTCATTTAGCAGACGCTTTTGTCCAAAGCAACATACATGTGAGAGTTAATACAACACAAGCAACAATCAGGACAGGAGGGAACAACGTCAGTGAGTGCCAACAAACACAGACACAGGTGCAGACAGAGGCAATGCACAGGACGTAAAGAAGCAGACAAGGTCGATATCATCATCATTATCATCAATATCCTAATTAACATCAACAACATCCTCAATATAATCATCAGCATCACTATCATTAAGTTGTTTCCATATGTAAACCTTTTTTAGATATAAAGATATTCACAATGTGAGAGACACGTCTTAAAGCTCTTCCTTTAAGGCCCGCACGAACAGGTTTTTAAAATGTGAGCCCACACATGACGACAGATTGAACACTTTTGTTCCTGTAGTCTGTGGAGAGCAACGATATGACCCAAACAGCACACTTCACATTAACAGATTCATTCACCAACAACCAGAGCTCACAGCTGGAAATCTCACGAAATCTCTCGCGGTTAAACGTGACTTTAGAGTAAACAAACAGGGTGGACGATGGGCAGGAAGTTATGATAGTTTTTAGACTTTTTACTGAAAATGTACAAAGAAAAAACTGTGGGTGAATTTGTGGAGACGGCATGAACACGGGCTGTTACTTTATGCTCCCCGTTTGCTTCTGCTGCCGTGGCTGCGGTGTTTGTGCTTCCTCCTTCAGTCAGCTTGCCTCCCACTTACCTACCGCTTGGTTCCACGTGACAATCCGCAGAGTGCGTGCTCGGCTGTCCTTGGGGTTCCCCCCACACAACGGGATATCGCATTGTAAATGTTGAACATGTTTAATATTTACAATTTGTAATCGGAGCAGCCACAACATTCTTTGGAGCAGATTGGGGGAAGTAAAATCACTCTTGACATCCCTCACAAAACAGGAACATCTTGAAGATAAGAGAGAAGAAGCATCAAAAAATCAGGACTTTTTCTGGAGGGGGAATTGGGCCCAAAATCGGCCTGATTATCTTGTCGTGTGTCTGTTTGTGTGACAATTTGCACACATTCATGACATAACAAAAAAGGAACCCTCTTCATGCTTCTGATCTATAGAGTTTAATCATAAAGGGTTAATGTTTGTTGTACAGGCTCCCGAGAGAAGCACCATTTTTGATAGTGAAACCAAAAAGTCTCCTCTCTGGTATAAACTCAGCAACTTTCTGATTTAAATGAGGCAACGTGCTGGAGCAAAGAATGAGTAAACAAGACAAAGAATCTGATGAAGCATTTGGTATCAATTTTAGGTACGTGACTTCTTGATTCTTCACCACAAACACGTTCCACTAATTTGTCACAGATCGTTTTGCTATGTTGAAGTTGGCAGCGAAGACGCCAACAGGAAGTGTGCCATGGTTGAATTAAAAAGAAAGGAATCTGTGCGCATCAGCCAAGTGGAGGTGAAACTGATGCCTCGACAAATAGGACAGCTGAGGCAGGATGTCGAAGGACGACATCTGAAGCGTGTGGTTATTGTAACGGCTTTATAATAAGGTGCAGCAACGCGTATTAAACATAGAGCATGTCCTCATCTGAGTAAAAAGATACATTAAATAAAAGAATAATTTCTTTATTTTCTCCAATTGAGTTAATTCAGTAGCTTTCCCGGGAATCAGTGTGTCCACAGAAAGTAAAGCAGATCTGCTCAATGCTCTTGACGAGTGTTGTTTCGTTACTCGCTCCCATTCACCATTTTCCTCTGACGTCATGCTAAGGGTGGGAAGCTCAAATGCTCGTATAATTTTACACTGATGTCTTCCATGTTCACATATCTTACAAAGTGAATCTAACAAGTCGCTATCATTTCACTGCTAATGTTTCCAGCAAAGCATTCAACAACTTCTTGCTAACATTACAGTTTGATTGTGTAACTGAACATATTAGCGCTAAAATTCCTAGCTAAAAGTAATGCTAGCTAGAAGAGACCTTAGCTAACTAATGGAAATGTTAGCTAAATATTGTTATACCTCTTTCCCACCGAAGTGAGCGCTTTGACGCAGGTTTTTCAGACCTGGGAAGACCCGCTTATAGATGCTGATTGTCTCTTTTCCCATTGCCAGTTAAGTATACTGCTTTCGGTGTCTTTTCTGCTGCGTCACAAATGCGCCAGAAACACGGTTAGTAAACAGTGAAGATGTGAAGACAGTGGAATTTGTTGCTGAGATGACACGGAGTTGCAGAAGTTACCGACGGGACACATAGCATCGCGCCGGAAAGGGGGCGGAGATTAGCGATTACCAGAGTCTACAGCAGAGTCTGAATGACCTTTCCCACTTAGCAAAAACTCTGGGTGTTAGCGGGTTTTTTGACGAGTGGGAAAGGGGCTTTAGAGTGCTATTGTTAGCTGTTGTCTTGTGTTAGCTTAAGCGTTATTAAATATGTTGTTTTAAAGCTCCTGTGAGGAGTTTTTCACTGGTTATGAAACAGACTGAAATTAATTCTCATTACTCTATGTGACCAACAAAAGCAAACCAGACCATCAGTGACAAGAATTATTACTTCTATAGTTATTTTTATTGCCTGAAACTGCTGGCGGGGGGTAGGTGTCAGACAAAGCGACCTTTGTTTACATTTTCCAGGGCAAACATTTTAAGTGTGATACATATGACTGTTAAAGAAAGCAGGATGAGATGTTTTGTTAAAAACCACCACTTGAGCATGTACAGGACAAAATCAGCTAAGAGGTAAGAGGTACGGCTTTGTCCACAGGGGGCGCCAAAGTCAACACAAAGAGAAAGGTCCTCACAGCAGCTTTAAGTCCAAATATGCCCTGATCTGTCCCTCCAGCCGGACAACTTTATAAAAGAAAATGAGCTCTGCACCCATAGCGTGACGTCAGTGGAAAATGGCCGCCGTGTGAAAAGGGTGAATTGTCTCTGCTCCTTGTCGTGCTCGGAGCCCGTGTGTGTGTAGGTGTGTTTTGGGACCTTTTCTTTTGGCAGGAAGTCACAGTTCTTCTCTCTGGTTCTCTCACCTCAAGGCAGGTGTGTGAAGGTGTACTGTGTCAACAGCAGCCCTCTTACTGTGTATGTTAAATGGTTTGTGTGTGCTGTTTGCATTAGTGTCCGTCACATGTACATCTGCATTATCGTGTATTTCATGTGTGCATTGTGTTTCGATAATAAACCCCTCTCAGTCTCCTCACACTGATATTGCCCTAGTTTATCTGCCAAGACTTGTCTTTGTAATCTGATCCTCTCACATGCAAAAAAAAACTGCCTTTCTGCCCAGACTTCACACAGATGTTGCTTGCCTTACACTCGCAGGGCCCTCGCAGGCTCCCCCACTAGAAAATGGCGGATCAGCAGCTCACTGTGTGTGTGGTTCAATTCCCCTTGAAGAGAGGAGCAGAGTGTTGAAGAGTACAGCTCTTTGTATAAATACATAATGACACAGCGGGCACGGTGAACTGTACACGTTTCAGAGATGTTTTCTCCTGCAACAAGGGAGCGGGGTAAAATAAAAAATAAATCATTTCTGTGCTTGTTTTCACGTCTGATGCACATGTAAGAATGCAGAGGAGTTGAACTTAAGTTCTGTTGGCTCAGACGTTTTCCTGTGTGCTGTTTTTGTTGAGGCACATTACATCAGCAGCTACCAATCCATCCCATAGTTCTAACAGCTTCACTGAGATCTGTAGCCACTTTTAATCTCCTCCTGCCTTCTCCCTTTTTTTTTTTACTTTAGTGAAGCGTCTCCTTTTTTTTCCCTCTCGCAGCAAAGCGTTTTTGAATTCAAATCGCTCCTTGGTGAACTCTCTGACTGCCAACTGAGTGGATGTGGAGGTGAAAACTTTGTGAGTGGCGTCATTTTTGATGTACCCCCTTGTTCCTGACAAGGTTTTTGTCACTTAGGAAAAAAGGGGGTATATCAAAAAGTGTCTTTCCAGCAGCTACTCACCCTCCCAACCCGTCCCACGCAAGCCCGTACGCACACACACACCCCAACTTCATTAGCATACATCAAGCTTCCCAACGATGTGACAAACTTCATTTGAACGTTGAAAGTGTTGAGGGCTTGTTCCTTTCTGCTGGCAGCTGTCAAAAACCACGCCATGTGACGGTACCAAATGCCATGGAAAGTCAAAACCACAATCTAAAGACTATATATAGATGAAATGTTGTCATTTTAAGATGACTGGGAAGGGAAAACGACTGCCGCTCCTCGCAGTCTTCAAACCAGGAGAATCACGCTTCATCAAGAACAAACAAAACCTCATTTTAAAAGAGCTGTGGAGATGAAACCTGATTTGTCTCCAGAAAGTCAAAGTCCCTTTTCATTGCTCTGGGAAATGGTGGCACACTTTTTATTCTTCCCCGTGTGTTTCCCTTCCTCTCTTTGCTTCCCTCGCTTGCTCTCATCTGCAGTCCATCAATGACCAAAACCTCATGGAGGGTTTGATCAGCAGTATTGTTCAAAGGCAGCCGACATCTGTCCTAATGGTGAGGAGGCTTCTTTTTTTTTTTTTTTATGTCAGATGCCGTCACATACCTCCTGCCACCTGTCAGAGAAATAAACATGCCTTTGCTGTAAAAGGAGAGAAAAGTGTGTGTTTGCGTAAAGAAAAACAGAGATGTGAGAGGAGGGACCTCGGAGGAGGCGAGAGGATGCAAAGCAGACATCTTCGGGGAGTTGGAGAGACGCTCCTGTTTTGAATTTGAACACCATTGAGACACAGTGAAGTCAGAAATTTGAATTACCTTTCCCTGTCTGCGTTTTTAGCCTAGCATATGTTTCCACAACAGAGATGTGTTTTTTTAAAGGCTGCCGCTTCCACCCACACACATTGCATAGTAAACTATGGCTAAGCTTTAGTTAGACATGCTGTGGAAGGAGGTTATTGCACATGCTTTGGTCTGCTACTGTGCAGTCAGAGCAGAAATGTGTATCATACGGGTTCAGCCTATTAAAGATATAGAGTTTATACTTATATATGATTATATAATACTAAAGCAATGCGGATGTTGTGATAAGGACAATGAAACCTTTACGAACACAGCTGTAAAAATGATACGCTGTATTTTATACATCCAGCCAGTCGGTGCAGTGGACTGTGAAGACATTAGGACAGACTCCAGATACACAACATTATTGCATCACATAATACATTAGTTCCACTTTGAGCTCCCCGGTCCGTCGTCGTTGCTAAAGCAAACATTCACGGCTTGTCTAGTTTGATCACCCCTACGACTGCATGTACAGTCTCCAGTCGTCCCTGTTGCTCTCTGAGAGTCCCGGTGAACACGCTGCTGCAGCCGTGCCCGTTTCTAATGTATGGGAAGGAAAATGGAGACAGCACTGCCACAAAGGAGCTTGTAATTTAGGCAGAGCGGATCTCTCATTGCTGCGGTGACGGCACCATACATGAACCAAGAATGCAAAACTAAGGAGCGTGGCTTTTTGAAGAATCTAGACTTATATTCAGAGTGGTTGGTAAGGGATGTGTTTATTCAGCCATTGTTTATTGCTGCGTTCTGAGCTAGTGGAGTGTGTTTTGTCTTGGCTTGCATTTTTGTTATGACTACAGAAGCTGCTATAGATAGATGGACTTTTAGAAAGTCCGCACTCCCGTAGCTTCAGCTGATTTTTGTATCTCCTGGACGCTCAAATGAAAGCGTTCGAAAAGGCCACTCTCAAATTATCCTCCACTTTATTCTCACTCTGAGAAAACAACGTTTTTTTCTTTAAACTGATGAGATCTCGATCCAATATTATTGTCCCGACACTTAAAAGAGTAGGGCAGAAGGAGCATGAAAATTTGGCAAAGTTGGCGCAGACTAATCTGCTGCACGCTGTGCCGAGACAAAGTGAGCCGCTTCATGTTGGGATCATTTATACTGGAGGTTGCTTTGAAGTGCTTCCCAATCCCTTTCATTGTGCCCAGGAAGATTAATTAGCCAAAGCCAGAACAATCAGTTAAATCCACAACAGGAAAATTATTTTAGGAAAACCAATCTTTTTTCCCCCCTCCTCCACTCATTCACGCTCTCTTCACTTGAAAGACCGGACTGATGAGAGGAGAGGTGGGGGGCGTGGGGATATTCTTGATGTGAGCTGATCTTTGGCTCTGTCAAAGACATTATGGTCAGAATGCTCAGACTCTCCCCTGGTTACACCTTGAAATATGTGGGTGAAAACTGTTGCTTTCCTCAGCTCCCGTTGCTTCCCCACGCTCTGTTAAACCATTCATCAAGCACTGGATTAATTGATTCAGCAACTCTTTTCAGAATGCTGTAAATGCTTTTACAAGCCCTGTGTTTGTGTGCATGTCTTGATATGTGAGTGCGTCCATTCATGTGTGTTTGTGGGTAAAAGGCGGGGGGTTGAGCTAACCAAACCCTTTTCAACTTCTATAATCAGACTCTGGTTTAGTGGAGTGTAATTTAGCCCCAGACAGACTTCCTCCAGTCCTCCCCAGTGGAGCTAGCTCGCTAGCAGGCTCTGAGCTGCTGCTGCGTTTGATGTGTTCTGCCCTCCACAGTGGCCCTGTCCCCTTCCAAACCCAGCTGTGTAACAGGCCCATAAATGCATTGTGTCAGATGTGGCTGTAGTCATCAGCAGCCAGTAGGGGGTGTTGTGCAGAGCAAGGCATGCCAGTCTGCAGACCCCCTGTGGAGATGTGAAGGAGCTGTGAAGAGCGAGGGAATACTCTGAGCCATGAATAAAGAGGGGATACCCACTGTCTGTGTGTGAGCGTGTGTGCGCCTGCTCCAAGGGAGCTGCTCGCTTGGGCACTGTGTCTGGAAGAGCTTGTGTGTGTGTGTGTTTGTGTGTGTGAATGTGAAATGGTAGCAGAAGCACAATATGCTCTTTATTTCCGTCAAGTCACACGTACAAATGATATGTTTGTGCAGGTGTTCGTGCGTGCAGGGAAATAATTTGTGTATTGAATTATTAGTGAGTGATGGAATTCTGAATGTTTCGATGCAGGTTTACCGACATGTCCCGCCTCTGTCTCCTCAGGTGACCGTGGTGTGTCAGGAGTACGAGGAGAGGATCAAAGGTTTGATGCCGGCAGAGCTCAGACAGGAACTGGAGGATACCATCACCTCTCTGAAAGCTCAGGTGAGAGCAGACAGGCAGGACTAGAACAAACATGCTGACATTTTCAATCTGCTGACTCTGAGTTTACAGAAAGTTAAAAAATGTTGGTGGGTTCAGGTTCTCATTTTCAACCTGAGACATATTCTCCCGGCCTTTTTCTCTTTCATTTATCGATACCTTTTTAAATATGTCGTGTATATGTTTATATAATCCTACATATTGGCATATTGGCCTTATTTCATTTGTCTTTAAGTTTCTTTTGATACAAATCTATCAGAACTATCAGAAACATAACCCTGATGATGCATGCAAGAGTTATTTGTTGTTATTGCACCAATCATAGTGTTATTGTGCTTTTGGTGTAGCACTCGATCGTAGACATGCTCCCGCTTTGGACCCATCCAATTCTCTTTACAAACCTTAAAGGAGCAGTTCACCTCTGGAAAAAGCCGCTGTCAGTCAAAGCTTTGTAATCGATAGAAGCAATAATATTTGAAATTGGCGCCATAGCTGTGGAGAAAGTTGTACAAACAGCTTGTGGTTTTCGCCCATTCTACATTCCTACAACACCCAGCATGCATTGCGCCCCTCTTTCTGAAAGGAACGGCCCGGCGAGAGACGCTGGAGAGAAATACTTCCGTTTTGGCTGCAGGCAACGGCTCAGAGTTTTATGTAGTCTGGCGGAGGTTTTCCAGGGCCCGTTGGAGAAGCAGATAGCGTCCTCCTAAGGCACAGAGCACATTTGTTTCTACCATAATAGCATTAGCTCCCCATAATAGCATGATAGGACTGAGGTTGAAATCTGGCCCTTTAATCTCTCTTTGTCTCTCCATCTGATCACACAATCAGCAATTGCACAACCACACTCATAAAGCCATGTTGTTCCTCTGAGCCGTGTCTCTTGCTAATCTCATCGGGCCAATTTTTGATGCTCAATAAAAAAAAGGGCTTTAATTTTCTCTGCCTTTACACTGTAAACAACAGAGGGTTTGTATGATGATGATAGAAACATGCAGTGGAAGCATGCTTTGTTTAAGTAGATCCCCTTTGAATGTATGCGCGTTAAAGTGCATTATTTTAAGATAATAATGGAGGAGGGCAGAGTTCTCGTGTCTCTGGAGGCATCTGACCACATTTCATTGGGGTTTTGCATCTACTTCACCACCGTTTAGTGCCAAATGAAACGCTAGAACTTTTCCCGAGGTCTCCCCCACAGAAAGGAATGTACCCTCTGCTCCAGTCCGGTAGTCCCACAACAATACAGATTCTTTTGGAGCCGTGATTATTCTGCCAGGCTGTAGATGCCGTGTAAATGTAGATGTGGTTTATTTTCACTTTAACCAAAGACACTTCATAAATAAACTCACACTTTGTAGCCAAACAGAAGAATGGCGCTGCCTCGCCTCGCAGCATCCTAACCTCAACTAACCTGGCTCATAATCTCCCCTGTGTCCCTCTGTGCCTTAACCCCGCTGCCCTAATCTCCTGACCCCCAACCCCTGCTGTCCTGACCCCTGGACCCAACAACCAAGCCTTTCTTCCTCCCAGCTAACCCCCTCCACCCAAAAGCACAAGTGACCCAAAGCCATCATTCCTCGTCCACTTTAAGTTCTCTCATTCATCTCTCCCCTCGTTCTGATCACACAAAGAATCAGAGTGGAGATTTTTCTCTTCATGATTTTGCATTGTCTGTGTGTGTTGCAGGTTAACTTCCTGCAGAAGAGAGCCTCTCTGCTACAGGAAGACCTGGATGCCTGTCGCAGCAGGAGGTTGGCATGATTGTTTAGATTGCATGGAAACGTTTGTGCATATGTTCCTGTTCATAGTTCACATGGAAGTTTGTTTTTCTGCACAGTACAATGCATGTACATGTGAACCTTTTTTAACACCAGTGTACTTCAGGTAGTAAGTATAGTAAAGTGTGAACATGCAGAGTTCCTCATACAGTGTACTTATGATGAAGCGTTGACTGTGACAGCTTCCCGTCCTGAAGGCTTTGATTCTGCTCCCGTCCATCACGCTGCGCGAGACGTTTATGTCTTTATGAAAAGCATCTTTACATACGCAGTGATGAGAGCGCTCGTCAGACGTCGCTGCAGCTCACATCTCTGCAAACATCTCTCAGGACTGTCAGTCACACACATCACAGTAAATAACCCTTTAATTCACTGTACTCTGGCTCACACCTTCAAGTGACAGAGACAGTGAGAATCTCAAAGGAACAGTCAGTCATTGAGAGTTGGTTCTAATTTATTTCCATGAAAGTATTCTTAAATATTGATGCCCAGTTTAACTCTCAATTGTTTCCATTGTAGATTAAACTGACAGTTATTTTTTAATTCAAAGGATTAGTTGATTCATCTTTAAATCTTAAAAACAACAACTGTGAAAACATGTAAATAAACTTACTGTTTCAGGTTAAAGTTGTAATCTCGAGGACCACAGTTTCGTTCTCTTTGGCTCCACCTCTGGTGATAAACTGTAACTGCGGGAGCACACTTCCCAGATATCCAGACAGTGCTGCATGTGTGACGTCCACGGTTGGCTCCAGTTGTAACTGTTGATTTTCCTGGCTGACGGTCGCTTTCCTTTTCAGACTGTTTGCTTCATCTGAGCGTCGAGTTTGTTTTTTCTTCTTTGGATTTCCACTTCTTGTTGAAGTTGTATCTGTAGTCATCCATCTTTTCTTTGTTTGTTCAGCCATAGTAGATTACTGTTTACTCGCAACACTTGCAGAGAGCGGAAAAGCAGCCGCTTAGCTCCGCCTACCCTCTCTGGCAGACCAACCACTGCTGGCTGATGGAAAACGTGTCACTAACTGGGCGCTCAATCACCATTGTGTCACCTCATTCTGCAATGGATAGAGACTTAACAGACATTTATTTAAATGAAATTCTTCCAGATTATCACTTTGAACTCTTTCTGCACAGGTAACCATGGGAGAACCACAGCTTCATCCAACGCCGGAATATGAAGGACAAGACGTCCAATCAGATGTGAGCATTACTGACTGTTATAAGTATCTTACACACCTGTCGTGTCACTGGACCAATCATCTTTCGATGTGCTGACGTCTCTCATGGTTTTATTAACATATGAACTATTTATTTATTGTCCTGTTGGAAAAGTGTTTTACTGTCACAGCTGGTTACATTTTATATGTTTTGATATCATTAACTTTGTCGCTGATATTTGATATCAATCGTCACATCCATCATTTAATAAAAGACTTTACATCATTTTCTGTTGTCATGCGTTTTATTTTGTTTTTCTGTCATTGTTTTTCGTCTTCTTTAAAACCCTCATAATGAATCCGTCCATCAGGGGCAGTCATGCTGCTGCCATGGTTTTTATACGACCGCATTATGCATGTTAACCAAGATTAGCTCTGTAACTTTACACTGAAGTCAAAGACCTTGAATTCCCAGCTCCTCCATCACTATTAAGCATCGCCTCTCTGCTCGGGCGCCTCGTTTGAACTGTAAAGAGCAGTTGGAGGTTTGTGGTGGGTTCAGATAAAGAGCGCCGCGAGTCGATTGTTTGAACCTCAGGCCAAACGCTACAGTCCTCCGGCCCCCTGTTTCTGCCTCGGCCACCACTTTGTGTTTTACCATCGGCTCCACTCAAACCCAAACGCAGAGTTTCAGACACTGGGGTCCACGAAGTGGCCACCATGTCTCCTCCAATGTCTCCAGAGTGTGGAGGTTTTATGAATTTGCTGGACCAAAGATGGGCTTTGTAATGAGCCCCCATCCATTGCTGTTCTGTGTTTTGCTAGGTGAGGAATGCATGAGCTTGAATACTGATCATTTCAAAAGAATCCCGTTTTTTTCCTGGAAATCAGTTTGCAGGAATTATTCAATTCCAAAAATCAGATTTCAAAGAGGCCGCCTGCTCTTATTTGCATTGGAACTGTATTCTTCTTACGCCCGCAGTTCACCCACTTCCATGTGTTCCCATTGTCCCTGACCTGTTCTGCTGTCTCCAAACGAAACACTATACCCCTCTCTGTATTTATTTGATGTGCTGATTCTGCTGCCCAGGCAGAGAGAGAGAGAGAGAGGGAGAGAAGAAACAAAAAAGAGAGACAAAGGGAGAGCGGACTGTCGGACCAACATCTGAGGAACAGGAATTTAGTCCTTCAGCATGAGGCCTTTGTAGAGTCTGTTGTTTCTGGAAGGAGTGCAGAGAGGATTCATAGCGATTACAACATACATGCATGTGAAGTGTGCTGTATGTGGAGTTACTTTTGTGTGGCAGTAAAGGCCTCAGCATGCTTCAAACAAACTACAATATATAACATGTGGTCCAACTGTGTCTTTAGGCTTGTGTGTTTAAGCCTGCGTTGAATGGCCATCCCCTCGGCAGAGGCGTTTCTACCGTCTCCACCGACCCTGGTTTGACTTAAAAACCATCTACGGCATCAGGGAGACGTGTGAGGAGACAGCAGCTGTAGAATACCTGGGGCGCCTGCTGATGTCATGTTACCTCTGGAGCTAAAAGTCCATGAAAGAGACAAATGATGTAAAGAGAAATCAATGAGATATAGACCTTACTTCAGCTGTGCTCAAACTGTTAACTAACACACCTGGGATTCTCAGCTGTCATTTCCTGACACCTTTACTTGCTTTTAATATCGATAAGTACGAGTAAAACGGAGAGTTGAAACAAATGTGCCTTTTTCACAAGCAACTTTGTACACACAAAAAGTAATGTAAAGAATACTCACAAGCCCTTTTTACACTGCGGTTCCGCCTCAGCGCCGTAACGAAGCTCCGCTGTCATGCAGCCATTGCCATTTCACACTGGACCAAGCAACACCGGCGCTAAGCCGCCCCAGTGTGTGATCTGCAGCGTTCCGGCGTTGCACGTGCGCGAGGTGTAAACAAGAAGCGCCTGTTTCAAACACACACACGGTGCTGTTCCGCCCTGCCGGCTTTGCTGTTTACACAGACGCCATTTCACCTCGGATGCCGGCTCAGAGGCAGAACGACTTCGCCCCACCATTCAGCCTCTGTATGTTTTGCATTGTAGACGAAACATATCAGAGGCGAAATAATCCCACCTTGAACTTGCAGTTTAAAAGGGGCTACAGGTTGTTGGATAGTCTGTCAGACATCTCACCTGATTTTGCATGCAAAGGGGTTCAAACGCTGCTTTATGATCTGACAACCGCTTGGTTTGAAGCATATCGAGGTCCCTCTATACCTTCCTGATGGATGGATTCAGAGAGGGCTACATCCTTGAAGTTTCTGGAGTTAGAAAATTTCCAATAATGTATGCCTAGTTTACTCAGCAATTAGTGAGGTTTGTGGAAGTGAGTAAGTTGGCACAACAAGAACACCATAAAGGAGTGGACACTTTAAAGGTAAGCTGTAACCATATAGATGTGCAATTTATTTAATCCTAGCCCATCAGCTCTTAGGCCAACATTCAAGTACGGTGTTGAGCAGTTAGGACTCAGGACAGGGAGAGATTGTCCCATCCATCCAACATCTCCGTGTGGTGTTCTTCATGTGCTACAAGACATATCAGGGACAACATCAGCAGTCATCTCCATGGCTGGGCCTGTCTGCTTTTAAACTGCAGTGTACCAAGGACAGGCTGAACAACACGTTTTCAGATTGGCAGGTTTGAGACGTCACAAACCTAAGGAGCCAATCCCGTTAATGGACGGGGTGACGCTATGCATATGTGTAACCTATGGCAACCACGTCAGCGATGCACGGGCCAGCTGTAACCGTCATCGTAATTTTTGCAAACTCACTACTGACTACTAACGTTAACGTTACTACTAATTACTGCATTTCAAGCTAGCTAAGTTTCAACAAGTTGCCGCTAAACGATGGCAGAGTCTGGAATTTTCTAATGAGGGAGAAGGAGGAGGAACAATTTATTATTTCAAGCAGAGCATTTTATGTCTTAAAACATGACTAGAGCTGCTCTTAAACAGTAAGGTCAAAGGTTAATGTGTCCTCCGTCCTGTTTGGGAGACCCTTGTTTTGCTCCTCTACTCCTAAACAGGCTCCAGCTATAACCTCTCCTTTAATCTGTGTTATCACTCTGACAGAGTTTCACTCTAATTGATTGTCTCTCACCAAAAATAAACCTCCGTAATTGTGCTTGTGTAAATACAAGCCATGAATGTCATTTCCACACAGCCGACACGGCCCCATTAAGGATCAAAGCCGTCCCTTCCTCTGCGTTATCTCCACATCAGACAGCGCGGACTGTGACAACAGTAAAGGGCAGTCAGGGAGCCCCCAGCGTTTCAGCTCAGCCTCCGTATTCTCGCTTCATGCCAGAGCTCACAGCTGGGGCACGAAATCACTCATGTTGATGTGAAATGTGGCAACTAGAGGTTTTAATACATCGTACACTTGAGGCAAGTTTTCCTGATGAGCAGAGGTGGCAAAAGTAATCGCATTTTTTACTTAAAGCGCGGCCCACACTGAAAGAAATGTGAGAGAGCCCACTCATGATCTCAAACGGGACTTTAGAGTAAACAAACATGGCGGACGATGGGCAGGAAGAATTGGCAGTAATAGTTTTTGGACTACTGGTGTGAACACGGGCTGTGCATGTTACTTTATGCTTCGCGTTTGCCACCATGGCTGCGGTTGTCGTGCTTCCTTTCTTCAGTCAAGTCTTAACACACCTCACAGCACAGGAAGATAATCTTCAGAAGCATCAAAAAATCAAGACTTTGCTCACTTTTGTCGCCCGAGATTAGCTTGATAACCTTGTTAGTACCCCGCCCAAGTAAAAGTACAGATACCTGTGTAAGAAACATTCAGGTAAACGTAGAAGTAGTGATTTTAAAAAAGGCCTCGCAGTATAAAAGCATCCCTCTGAAGGACGTTTCTGCCTGCTCTTTCTGTGCAGCTCATGTCGTATGTAGGAAAACATTTAATTCTGACTTTATATTATAACAAAAAACTAAAAATATCTTTGCTCCAGTTTGTACATCAGTTGGATGGGGAATGTCGTGCAGCTCTTCAACATCTTCAGCAATGTTGGTTTACTTTAGCCGCTACATGTCACTGCTTCTTCCTATCGGTCACAGACGTCACATTCACCGCACGCCTCTTCTCCGCAGTCGCTTGGTTACGTGTCGTATCATACGCTGTTTGTTGTTGTCATCATGTCACGTCTGTCATGTGTGATGTGTACTAACCGATAAAGCAAGGAATTGTGTTTTCTTTGTGATATTGACCCGTCCATTTGGGTTTGAATCAGTCTTTATGGTGCTCAGGTGGATGCAAAACATTAAATGCATTAAAGCTAAACTACCAAAGTGAAATACAGATACCTGAGTGTTTTACCTCATGACTCCCCACCTCTGATGACGAGCGCACAAAGGCCCGTTTAAAAATCAACAGACACAAGCAGCCTCGCGATTCTGGATCAGAAATGTAGAGCAACTCCAAACGCAGTTTCTTTTCATGTTGCTGCGCAGAGGATCGTTAAACCAGTTTTTGTTTTGAAGTGTTTTATTCCTGCAGGATATCAGAGAGGTTATTTGAGGATAAGAAGACCAGCAGTGATTTCTAATCAGCCGCAGCGTTGGGTGATTCGAGGGCATCGCCGCTCTGCTTGGCACCAGATTTACACGTGTGTGTGTGTGCTTGTGACAGGCCTCTGGGATTGACTGTACATCAGCGTGTGATTGACAAAGTCATTGTACGTATGTGTGTGTGCGTGTGAGCAGTGTCACCGGAGCTTTTTATAGCACTGTATTCTGAGTCAGACCCTAGGAGGCCTGTGTTTGCCTGCTGTACGCTGCTTGCATAAATAAACCTGTTTATCGCCAACACTCCTCACACACGCGTCTTCCATCGGGTTTCTGCCTTTGTCTCTCTTCCAAGCTTATATCATTCTTCTCTTTGTTGATTCGGTATTTATGGCAGTGATTTTTTTTTTTCCCGTTGCCCTGTCACTCAAACGCAGCAGAAGCTCTGAAAAAGGATCTGCAGCTGCGTGATTTGAGAACAAGTGGGTTAGAAGCTGTACAGCCTCAGCAGTGAGGAAGGATCAGCAGGTTGTGTGTGTGTGTGTGTGTGTGTGTGTGTGTGTGTGTGTGTGTGTGTGTGTGTGTGTGTGTGTGTGTGTGTGTGTGTGTGTGTGTGTCTGGGCTGATGTGTGGGCTGAGCAGGGGGACAGAAGACGATGCACTTAAGACCGTGTGGGAGGTTTGTCTGCATCACTTGTCCTGTGTCTGGGTATCTCTGTCTCGCTCTCTCGCTCAGCCTGGTTTATGATTGCACACAAGACATGAAAGAAATCATAAGAGGAACGTGGCATCCGCACTGATGCAGATATAGTTGATGATGCATTTTTTGCGCCTCCTTTCTGACCTTGCTTTGTTAACTTTCAAACGATATTCTCCTTTGTTCATCATTTACAGATGTTGTAAAGTGTTTGGTTTGGTTTGGAGTTTTTACTTCAGTCTCTGATTATGAAGCAAAGCCGTAAAAGAAAATATGCTTTGACTCCGCATACAATACATATATTGATACATCAGAACCATCACATGGGCTGTGCGAAGTGTGCAACCGCACAGGGCCACGCGCCTCTAACACCCCTTTTTGACCAAGGCATGTTTCAGGGCCGGTTCGGAGCCGGTGCTCTATGGTGTTTCGACTGAAAATGAACCGGCTCTCGGCAAACAGGAAAACAGTTTCCAGAGCGGCACCAACTCTTTGCTGGTCGAGAGCCACGAACCACTTACGTCAGGGGCGAGACCGTGACCAAAAAGACAAACCAAACGAGAGTGTCCGCCATTTTTTATGCAAGGCAAAGCAGTGGTCGGCCGAGGAGACGAGCTGCCTTCTCGCAGTTTGGTCCGCGCACAAGATCCAGAGCAAGTTGGAGGGATCGGGAAAACTGGCTTTTCTTTTTACTGTATATAATATTTTCAAGGCTGTTGTTGACCCACCATGATTCTGAAATGAAACTGCTTTTTGTCACTTCCATTATGCGCACTCAAAAATCTAACTTAACAAATTATTCGTCTTTTTTTATTTTTCCTTTTCGATATTGCGTCGTTACGAAGTGCGTGCTCATCTCGCTGCTCCCTGCAAGGACAAGGGAGACAGACAAATGTCGTCCGAACGAGAGCGCGACAGATTTCGTAAACAGGAGTCGAAAGGAAAATCATTTAATAAGTGACGGCGAGGATAGCTGGATAAATTTGTCAACACTTCCAGAGATGTTTTGCCTCGCACCCCTCTTGTGACGACCTGCTTTCGGTCTCTTTTCTGCTGCGTCACCGTCTGACAAACGCGACGGAGGCAGGGTTAGTGAACAGTGAAGATGTTACAGTGGTTGGGTCTTTATTGTATCTATTACTCATTTGAGCGTTCGAGCGCTGCTTGGACGGAGACAGGCGGATGGGTAGCTGAGATGACAAGGAGTCACAGAAGTTACCGACGGAGCACAGCATCGCGGCGGTAAGGGGGCGGAGATTAGCGTGTCGACACAGGTTTTGTGTTTCCATCGATGCCGATCGGAGCCGAATGCCGATTGTAACCTTTCCCTTTGAGCAAAAAAGGCGGGTGTTAGCGGGTTCTTTGACCAGTGGGAAAGGGGCTTTAAATAAACACACTCTGCATTCAGTCTACAATTAAACATGTTTTAAAAAATGGCCTCTGTGTCCACTGCTAGCTGCTGCCCTGAAGCAGGTGGTATAACCCGGTTATATACAATACGACTGTCATGTCATTTTATAGATCTGATTGTCACATGATCATTTTTGGAGAATCTTTAACACTCTCAAAGCGGTGTGAAGCTCTGGCTCCAGTTACCCGTGCTTCATGTTTTTGTATTGATTTGGTAATTCAGTGTTTAAAGACGAGTCCCTGGCATGTCTGTTTCCATGGTGCTCACCCTGTTGATGCATCGCACACCCCTCTAACGCAGGAACAGGAAGCGGGGAGAGAGATAAAAATCTGGCATCTGTTGAATGGACGAGCGAGTTAATCACCTTACCAGTCTGGGATCCCCGCGCTCCCGAGGCAGCAGAGAGGAAGACGGGGTTAAAGTGATGGATTAAGGATGAGTGAGGGAGCCCAGGGTTCAGGTTAAGACTGACTCGGAGACGGATCTCTGTCCTGTCAAGCATGGCGGAGCGGTGGCGTCCGGCCTGTGAAGTGTCTGCATGGTGCTTCAGCGGGAGCAGCAGAGGAAATGAAAGTCATTACTGTCAGTGTGGAGTGAGCTTCATGGCCCAAACGGGATTAGACAGTGCATCCGACATTGTTTCTATACATTGGTAGACTTAAAAGTCAAGCGCAAAATGGGATTAAAACGAGGGAAAAAAACCCAATAAATAACCTTCAACAGCCCCCGCCTCTCTCTCTCTTTGCCTCTCTTTTATTTCCTCTGCTTCCAATTCCCTACCTGTTTCATGTCTCATTCTTCCTTCACCTGTCTCGCTCTCTGTTCCTCTCTCTCTCTCTCTCTCCCACTGACACATCTCTGTTTTACTTCCTCCATCTTTCACACACTCATCCCCATCATCAAAATGCACAGGTAGGCGCCGACTCCCACTCGCACTTTACATTCTCTGTTTTGCCCCAAAAAAAAAACCATCCTTCTGGGGCCAATTGGCGCTTGAAATCCAACTTCATTCCCCTCAAACTGAACCCTTTCAAAAACAACCCCCCCTCCCACCACCCCTTCCTCTTCCTCCTTCAAAACAGCCCCATAACAAACTGGCGAATTGTTGCCCTTCCTTAACTTTTAAGGGTATTATGCACCATGTCCAACTTCAAAGCCTGTCTTAACTCCACACTTTAATTGTATCTTCCTCAGCTCTCTCTCTGCGTGCCGTTTGATTCTGCTGACAACAGCACTTCTCCCTCCGTCCTCCTCCATCCTTCTCCTCACGTCCTCTCATGCCACTCTTTGGTCCTTCGCTTAAGTTGTGTTTGACCCCCTGTACCCCCCCTCCCCTCGCGACCACCGCAGCTCCTCTCATCAGCTCCTTGCTCCCTTCAGAGGCCATTGTCCCCCTGTTGTCACCTACTTTGAAGAGGCAGCCTCCATTTCCTCTCTCTGCAGTCGGTTGTTGCCCGGGGTGTGTACACACCAAACAAACTTGAAACAGTAACCCCCTGTCCTACATCGGCTGTCTCCTGCTCTCTTTATCTGCTCTCTCTCTCTCTCCTGCGTCTGTGTGAGCTGACTTCCTCCTCATGGCCTTGGTTGATAATTGCCATAAGCTTCCCTCTTGGTTTCATTTTCCATTGTCCTCCCCCAAATTCTTGGCTCTGGCTGGAGATAAAGGGATGAGCACTTCAAAGGGGTCTGCAAAGAGTTTAACCCCGAGCCGAAAGGAACGGCACACAATACTGTAATTGAGAGCAGTTACTGATCACAGAGCTGCAGCACAGAGAGGACAGCACCGGTGTACACACACACACACACACTTTGAGTGTTTATGGCTGCAACTGAGGTGGCCGGTAGCAGTTACGACAGGCCAAGGCTGCTCAGGAGACCGTATAGCAGCGTCGTAAAGACCTCTCTCGTCCTTTAAGACTGGAGGTGTTTTCATCAAATATGACAGCGTAGAAAATTAGTTTATTTTGTGCGACAGAAGGAGCTGTAAACATTAAAGAATTAATCGTGCACACAAGTGATTTATGCGCGTCCTTCCGTCCCTATTTATAGGCCTCTTTGTAGTCCGGCTGAATCCGACCTGTCCCTGTAATAATATCTTCCCAAACAGAGAGACAGTTACACCCCATAACCTCTCCCCCTGAAGCCCTCTTTCAAGGGTCTTTTTATAGGCCCAGGAGCCAAGGACACCCCTCGTCTCAGGCCGGTTTCAGACCTGGGGTCAGCTCCTGAGGGGCGGCAGGGAAGGCCCGACCTATGGGGACCTCCCATGAACCAGAGAGGGGGTTGACAAGGCAGGACACGAGGGCCCAACTGGCCCCTGGTACTGGCAGGGGGTCCACACCATCTTCATGCTGATGGCTTCCACCCTGGTGTGTTTACTGTCAGAGGTCAGGCTTAGCCCTCCAGAGTTAACAAAGGCTGACATTGTCGGGGTAGGACTCACTCGGTATATTAGCCAGATGACCCGTATGCTTAAAGGCAGACCTAGCCTGGTTAGAGGAGATATTCTGTTTTTGCAACTTGCTTTAAAGTGATAACATTTTAAATAAATGTCTGTTAAGTCTCTATCTATCGCCGAATGAGGTAACACAATGGTGATTGAGCCTACAGCCCACTGATGAAAGACTGTGGCGACTTTCGTGGAAGAAATCACAAGCAGCGCCCAGTTAGTGACGCGTTTTCCATCAGCCAGCAGTGGTTGGTCTGTCAGAGAGGGTAGGCGGAGCTAAGCGGCTGCATTTCTGCAAGTGTTGCGAGTAAACAGTAATCTACTATGGCTGAACAAACAAAGAAAAGATGGATGACTACAGATACAACTTCAACAATAAGTGAAAATCCAAAGAAAAAGAAACAAACGCGACGCTCAGATGAAGGCAAAGCGACCGTCAGCGAGGAAAATCAAGAGTTAAAACCGTTACAAAGGGAGCCGCCCGTGGACGTCTAGATATGTAGGAAGTGTCCGCCCACAATTACCGCTTATCGCCAGAGGGTGTCGCCAAAGAGAAGATTCAACCATTTATTCTTCTAGCTAACCTTTTACACCATTTATTGAATACTTTTAGCTTACTAATTCAATTTTTTCTCTATTATTTCTAGAAAAGTATTTGAATATTTACTTTTATGTATTTCAACGGCAATTTAGCTGTTTTTAGCCATTTACCCGTAACTATTAGCAAACTATTTGAACTGCTTATCCATTAGTTTTAACATATTCTGCCATTTAGCGACTGTTTATCATCACTTTTATCTGTTACTTTAACCTAACTGTTTGATATGTTTCACGTTCATCTATTTCAACCATTTATTGATCACTTTTAGCTAACGATTTTAAATGGTCACTCACAATGTTTAGCTACTTCCTTCGACATTGTATCCATTTCTTTAAGCTAACTATTTCAACTGATTATTCAATACTTTAAGCTAGCAACTTGACTTATTTACTTTTGTCTATTTCATCTGTTTATACCTCACATTTAGCCGTGTTTTTAAACTGTTTATTGGTTAATTTTAGTCTAGTCAGTCATAACTTTTAGCTAACGATTTCAGCCGTTTCTCCATCATATTTAGCGCTATATTTGAAATGTTTACTCCTACCTTTTCGCAAACAGTTTAAACGTCTCTCCCGCTTGCAAACTTTTAAACAACTATTAAAATGTGGTGTTCAGGTGTCGCCGCTCAATAAGACTTCTTCAAAACAGTTGCGCCACTTCACAAGCCCTTCTCATGGGGGCATATGTAACAGTGAGTTTGATGAGGACATATTGGGAATGTTTTTGTGCAGGATGTGAGCCTGTTAAAGTGGCCTTTGAATGATGACTAATCCCTTAGTCATCACGGCCTCTTCAAGAGCAATTTCCTCTTTTATTAACCTTGATGGGAAGCGAGGTATCAAGGGAGAAAGTTTCACAGCACCTTTAGTAAACAGGCTGATCAAAGTGTTTGCCGTCTTTGTACTGTACTTTTTGAGCCTCCGTCCGCCGAGACAACAAGGACACACAGACACCTACTGTCTACCTTTCAAGAATATAGCCAGTCATCTTGTACGGAGGGTCTCCTGTGGAGGCTCATTTTAACACTATAAAGACCCATCCAAAACACTTTTGCCTCTGTTCTATAAACACTATTAGCATCACTGCCAGCAGCCGGTCCAGTAAGAATAAAGAAAGTACACAGGAAATCGTCCACTGCTGTCTGTATCCTCTCAGTCAGACCGGTGAGTGGATGTATATTGAATGTCTGATGGCTTTTCACTCCTTTTCATGTTATCTCTGCTGCCGTTAAGGGGTATACAGACAGCAGAACGAGCTGTGCTGTCAGAGCTGCAGAGAGGAGTATTTCTTCTGTTTCTTAAATGATATGATAACATCCTTCAGGGAACTTATCCGCGGTAAACAGATGTTTTAATCTGGTGTGTTATGCATGACTATGTGCCCTTATTACCACTGGTAGGAGCTGTAGAGTGATAACAGCGCTATGATACAAGGTCCTATTGCAACATGGTGCATCTAAATAATGTCTGATAGTTAAAGTGGCGTATTTAAAATGCCTGGGTTTGTGAATAATCCAAAAGACTTTTGTCCTGCTGAAGTTTTCTTCTGCAAGTCTTAAACTCCTGCAGGAGGCAGACGTCTGTGTTTTTTTATAAATAGGTGCCTAAAGGATTTAAACGTATAGTTTCATTATTCTTCAGAGCTATTGTGGTCTTGTTATGTGACTAAAAATTCATACGAGGATATGAACGTGCTATTTTACACACGCCGGTGCATGCATTGTGCATCCCCGGGACTCCAGTGGATTAATCTGGAAAACTATGCGGGTTTTGAAAAGAAAGGATCTCTGCGTCTTTAAAGTTTATGTAGCAACAGAGGGATTGTAGCGATAATGCTATTGGGGCGGCAGATCAGTTACTTCTGACGCTCCAAAGCCTCGGGGAGTTGGCTCAAGATTCCTTGTCTTTGATAAGGTCCTCACTATGTAGCTGCAACTTCGTGATGTGGGAAAAGATTGGTAAAACGTAGCAAAAAAATCCCAGGTCAGGAAATAAACCCAGCAACCTTTAAAATATGTTTCACCCACAGTGACTGCAACGTATCCGGGAAGCGTCGACACCTGTTTTTTTTTTTTCGGTGGCATTGGGCTCAATTGTGTTTTATGCAGCTGTCGGGACCCGGCAGTCGGTTTCTTACTTTGAAGTGCGCTGCTCCAGCCTGTCGGCTCAGTTGGTGTTGGAGTCGCCTGCAGGAGAGACCTACCGTGCGGCATGGCAGCCTGAAACCAAAGGGAGGAGAAAAGGAGGAGGGAGAAAAGCGGTATTTTTTTCCTCTCGAGTGCATTTTTCTCTCCGTAAACCGACTCAAACCTGCACGGACCGTATGTGGACGCGTCGCGGAGACGAATACTGTGGATTATACGCGTTTTTGTGTGGATAAAAAACAACTACAGGAGTTTAATTTGTGTGGAGAACTCGTGGATCGATGGTAAGTTACAAGAGTGTGTGCCTCCTCAAACTGGCCCCCATCGGAGTTCCCTTTGATGTGCTGTTGACTCGCCTTTGAAGTAATGTTCTGGGGGAAAATGAGCCGCTTTTCTTGGTGTTTAAAGATCAAAAACGCCTTATATCGTATCTGTTCCATTCACTTCATTTTCTTTTGGAAGTTGTTTGATTACATATTTAAAGTCGAAGTATAAAATTGTAAGAAGAGCTCGTTTTTAGTGGAATTCCTCCCCCACAAGATCTGAGACTTTGGTGTACTTGGGATTGGACGTTGAAGAAAGGGTTGTTTTTTCGCCATAGATGCAGCATTGAGCAACTTTGTAAGACTCCAGACTACGTGACAGTATTAACCTGACTGTTTGTGTAATGTACCCGCTCTCGTGAAGGGTAATTTGCGTATCTTTTCGAGAGGTGTCCGATACACTTAGAGGATTTAAGTAGTTGCTGTGTCCGGGGCTGTTTTTTTTTTACTGTCTCTCTGATAAGTTTGCCACTTGAGCAATGTGCCGTGTGTCAGTGATACAAAGTGACATCTGCAATGTTGCACATCATTCGCTGATAAACTGTAACACTGATGCGTTTAGGTGAAGAGGCGATCATGTGTAACAAACTGCTCATAATCTCTGCGATAATGGAACAACAGACAGCTGGACGTAGTTCAACAAGCAGCATTAGCAGCAGCCAGTGAACTCTATTCACTATTTTGCTCACGTTTTCGATCTCCTCGAGTTTGTCCCACATCTGTGTCCTACATGTCCTCGCGGGGAGGCTCAATTTGACGTGATTTAGCCGCTTGTGATGAGATGTAGCGACGCAGAAATTACTGCCCAGAATATAAGAAAGTGGCAGGGATGGATGAGAGGAGGACATGTGCTCGCATTCTGCAGCAGGCAGCCGGGCTATAACCCTGACATCAGGCGTGATGGATCCGGAAGCGTTAATAAAGCCGCTCCGTGCGTAATGCTCAGGCATTTTGAAGGATTAATGACTTATTAATGATCATCGGGTCACAGGCCCGATCGAGATACGTGTGAGTACTACTTCGCAAAAGGAAGATGATGTAGATTCAGTCAAGGCATCGCTCAGGTGGTTTGATAAGCGAAATAAAACACTGTTTAATTCTTGTTCATTTGCGCCCTCGCCAAAGGCGCCACGGCAGAAATCACATTCTAGGTTGAGGTATGAAAATCTCAGTGTTTATGTAATGCTGCTGCAGCGTTTTCTCAGATTTTTCTCTGTGAACTAGTCCGTCTCCTTCTGTAAAAGTCAGAGAGGGTCTGAAAAGACTCTTACTGCGTCTCTCCCCCTTTGAAGTTGGGGCGGATCTGGTTTTGATTAGATCAATACTTTGTGTTTCAGAGAGAAGACGGGCAGCCGGAGAGAAGCTCCCCCGCTGACATAAGAGAGTGAGGAGATTACAGTAGAAGCTCAGAGGAGGCGAACAACACACAGGATCTCTCTCCTGCTGCCTTCAGAGCCATGAGCCGGGCGCTTATGGACCATATCGCCAGTAGTTTCAGAGAAGATGCTCCTCGACCCCCGGTGCCGGGGGAGGAGGGCGAGGCGCCCTGCTACCCCGGCAAACTCGTAATGATGAAAGCCCTTGAACCCCCTAAATCGGTTCTGCTCGGCTCTCCGGGCTCCTCGGCGAGGAGGAACGAGGATGGTCTTGGGGAGCCAGAGGGGAGTGCATCCCCGGATTCACCGCTGTCCCGGTGGACAAAATCTTTGCACTCTCTCCTCGGGGACCAGGACGGTGCTCTACTTTATAGGACATTCCTGGAGCGAGAGAAATGTGTCGATGCTTTAGACTTTTGGTTCGCCTGCAATGGCTTCCGACAAATGGACCTCAAGGATACCAAAACGCAGAGAGTCGCCAAAGCAATTTACAAGCGCTACATCGAAAACAACAGCATTGTCGCCCAACAGCTCAAGCCCGCGACTAAAACCTTCATACGGGATAATATCAAGAAGCAGCACATAGACTCTGCCATGTTCGACCAGGCGCAGACCGAGATCCAAACAGACATGGAGGAGAACGCGTACCAGATGTTTCTGACCTCTGACATTTACCTGGAGTACGTGAGGACAGGGGGAGAGAACCCCAATCACGTGAACTCGAACGGGCTAGGCGACCTGAAAGTTGTATGTGGATACCTGCCTACGCTCAATGAAGAAGAGGAGTGGAGTTGTGATTTCAAAGCCAAAGCGCTGGTTGGACTGTCGGTGAAGGCGCAGAGGGCCACCATGTCCATGAGGGCGGTGGAGGTGATGGAAAGCGGATACAGGTATGGCTGCAAAACCTTTAACCTCTACTAAGCTTTAGAGCAGATTCACTGCTATAATTAAGTTGCCTGCCACATGAAAGGCAGCTGAAAACATTATGCTTTAAAGTGCCACACATGAGTTTTTTTCTGTAAATCACTTCAGGGTTTGTGTTAAGTTTGTAGAAAACTCTCCCTGTCGGTGTTCCCCTCCCTGGCTCTCTCTGGCCCCTCTCACCCTCTCCAGCAGCAGCAGCCCTCTGCTGGCGCTCGCCTGGATTTCCGGGGCTTTGAAATAGTTCAGCAGAATGAGGGATCGTCTTCCACGGGAAAAGTTCACAGAGCACGGCTGGCTCTGGCCCCAGCCGGCAAATAATAGATGATGACATTGCTATGCTATGCCTCCTCCTGTACCACACTGTCCTCAAGCCTGTTGCGGCAGGGAAATAAATCTATAGATGGCACTTTGAAATTGATGTTCTGTAGCTTTGTCGCTTAGTATAACCTTTCAATCCCTGCCTTTTAATTATAGGTTTCACACAGATTTGAACTTGAACACACTGACAGCTACCTGCTTCTTAAAACAAGCTTATGTGTGTCAGTAGGAGGGGTCGGGACTTCTCTATAGCTCAATGCCTGTAGCCCAGAGTGATTCTCGCCTGACGTGAAGCCCTGGTGCCTCCCATTGTCACAGATTTAAAACATGTGGAACCCATTTCTTCCTTTTCCGCTTCCCTCTCCTCACCTCCTCTCCTCTCCTCGCGTCTGCCTCACTTTCTTTAAAAAGCAGCAACAGTACAGAATCAACACCTCCCCTCCTCAGCCGCATCACTTTATTCTTCCCTCTTTTTTTTTGTTTGCGTCAATTCTCCTCTGATTCCCTCCTTTGCTGCCATCTCCACTTTTATCTCGCTTCCTTTTGAAATCTCAGGGATGGGGACTAGGAGGCATGCTTTTGGAGAGAAAGCGAGAAAGGGGGGAAAAGAGAGCGGAAAGGAAGGACGCAGAGGAGGTGGAGGAGAAGGGTGCACCAAATGAAAGAAAGGGAGGGAGGAGAAAGGATAAATAAAGGGGGGTGAGAGAGAGGCAGGGAGGGAAGAATGCAAGGCCAGCTGTGTTAAATACCTGACTCTTTGCAAGCCCCTCTGAAGGTCAGCCCGGAGCTGGGGGGGCCTACAGCTTTAGTCCTGCTGGGTCTCTCTCCCTCCTCATGAAGACCCCTACTTTTTTTTTTTCCTCTCCTCTTTCTTTCCTTCTCTGACACACTCTCATGCTTCCGCTCTATAGTTTTTTTCCCCCCCTCTAGTCGTTCCCCCCTCCCCTTTTCTCCTCCTTCTGTACCATGGCAAGAATGCATGCACAGCGGGAGATGAATGCCGAGGAAAGAGTGAGTGTGAATGAGAGAAATGGAAAGAGAGGAATTGTGGGCTTTGTAAGAAGGCTTAAATGGGACATAAGGAGAAAACCACAGCTTTCCAAGTGCACATGAACGTGTATTTGGGGGCTGTAGGTCGCCAGGTGCATGAATCAGCCGGTCACGTTCATTGTTTTAAAGGGCAAAGGTCATATTCACACATCCCCACTTGTTTTTCTTTTCCTCTGGTCATCTGAAACGTACACTGATTTCTCACTGTATAAATGAAATGTCACCCACCTGTTGGATGTTTTCACAGTGTTCTACGTTAGCATCAATCTGACGTCTGTTGTTGTAACCTCTGCAGATCGTACAAGAGAGGAGAGTCACTCAACCCCTGCCATGTGGGCTCTTTCGCCCCCGTCAGCAGCACCAATGACAGCGAGGTGTCCAGCGACGCTTTGACGGACGATACCATGTCCCTGACTGACAGCAGCGTGTAAGTGATTACCAACCAAACATGCGTGTGTGTGTGTGTGTGTGTGTAGGAATGCCAGCACATAAGGGAACGTGAAATGAGGTGCGGAGTGGGAGTCAAAGTGGAAGAATGGTTTGCTGTAGTGGAAATCGTGGCCTCTTGAAGCCAGACTGCCGAGCCCCATCCCTGCATTCAAAAACATCCCTCTTTTTTCCTGTAAATGCAGAGACACTTTGTGAGGTGACTAACGTTTTACATTAAGTGCATCAGTCAACATGCGCTCTGCTGGAAAGATAGATTGATGGATAAAGGTACCGTAAAATCCGGAGTATAAGTCACACATTCAAAACGCACACAAATTACAGCCTACATTCTGTTTTCACCATGTCGAGTTTGCAATCCTGCTAGCTACCGGTGCTAGCGAGCGGTAGCTGGCAGCCTACAGTAACGTTGATTGTTGTGAGGGTGGCGGCTGCTATGGCGATCATGACCGCGTTGAAGCGTTAGCAACAATCACGTTAGTTGCGGCCTATAGTAAAAAGGAGACGTTGTAGCGGCTTGGACCCGGAAACAGTTTAATGTGGAGGTGTGACGTCACCGCTTAACATCCGGATTGCGCCGTCATCTGGGTAACATACCGTAGCACAATAACATGCCTCTCTTTGCATTTGCTCCTGGTATATTATATCGGATGCAGCCCACTTTTTAGATTTGAAAAAATGTATTAAAACTGGGTCTTATACTCCAAATTTTACTCTATTATATGATCCCAAACTGCAGAAATGTTCAGCAGCAGGTTATCCAAGCAAAAACTATAGCAACGGAAAAATGAATACCCCATAAATATGAAGTGACACTAGAAGATAAGTAGAAGGAAAGTGTAAACAAAGTAAACTCAACAATAATATAATAAATATTGAATTTAAACATAATATTCAGGGAGGTGTTGATTTGCAAACACAGTGTGCAGAGTTATTAAATGTGCAAAAGAAGAACTATCATGAGATCTGATGGAGCAAAGTTGCAGCTTTAGTTTTAACATCCTTGAATCCATAAATATAACAAATAACAGATGAATAATTCGTTATTTTAAGTGTCTGAAAGTTTCGCAAACTTCACATTCTTGCAAAATGACTGTAACAGCTGGTTAGTCATCAGAACTGTCGCGGGTTGACTTCCTGTCGATTGACTAATCAAGTGATTGGCTTGAAGTGTGGCGCCGCTGTCCACATGTGGTTTGCGCTGATCTGTGTACGTGCCGGGGGCCTCGTTCTCCTGTAGGATTACTTGGCGTAATCACGTGTCTCTTAAGCGACAAGGTGCTATGAAGTCATTTCAGGGTGCGCAGCTCAAGGCCGAGGGCTCTCAGGTCAGATAAACCTCGGTACGTCTTCTTCTTCCCCTCGCCTCACATGGGAGGCACGCAGGGCCCACATGGATGATGTCCCTGAAGCAGCGGGGTTTACCATGACCAAGCTAAAGATACTTACAGACTGGGACGCTGATGTTCAGAACATCCAGAGGCCTCGGCTTCTCATAAATATGGCAGCTATAAAGAGTTTGTTTTTACAACAGGGAGTCCTCTGCTCCGGCATATCTCTTCACAGCCCTGCTTCAAAGAGACCGGGGCCCATATAGTCCCGTTCTGCTGTACTTTGACCAGTGTAGTGAAAAAGCCCCGGCCACAGGGACACAACCCCCACCCCGCCTCTGCTCCTGCCTGATCTGGCCTTGATCAGAATATCTGCCTCTCTTTAGGTCAGTTGAAAGGAGCCGTAAACATTTGAATTTCATTTACAGATGAAGAAAAGAATAGAAAAAGGGAAAAGCAACGGGGGAGGAGGCGGCTGGGTGGGAAGAAAAAGAGAGTGGTGGAAGGGGGGGGGGGGGGGATTTTTGCTTATATCTTATTTATGGATTTGCTTGGACGCTGGGGAATGCAGCTGCGCAGACTTCAAACATTACCTTATCTTACAAACCAGCCTTTTGATGTGCGGAGATCAGAGGCTGGCTGCGGCAGCGCTTGCCAAATGAAGATTGGGAGGGGGGGTGGGGGGGGAGGCGTGCTTATGCGCATGACTGTGGCATTTCAAAGCAAAAGTGGAAAAGTGCTCCTCAGTTAGGCTAGGTCACCAGGAAACTGCTGTTTAGCATGGGAGAAAAGACTGTTTTACACTGTCAAGTGTTTCAGTTTGAAGCTCCAGCTTTGCCGTTTGTTGATTTCATCTTAAGCCAGTCGGCCGTTCAGCCCCTCAGATAGATTTAACCAGGTTAGCTGCACCCCTGGGTCCTGTCCTGCAGTAGCTCTTTGAATCAGTATAACCAGTAGCTAATGCTAACACTGTCCTCAGCTCTACATTAAAGTCAGTAAGGGAATGCTAATGCTGACACCACTTCTGGCCAGTAGAGCAGAGCGCACTGTGACTGCAGAGTGTGTAAGTGTGTGTGTGTGTGTGTGTGTGTGTGGTGTCGAAAGGAAATGGCCAGCAGGGTTCCCAGTGCTGTGCTGGAGCCAGAGCTGAAAATGAGTGTCATTTCTAGGGCACACAGATCCTCCTACCACCTCACTCAGAGCCGCGTAGACCTGGTCTGCTCCGACTGCTGCCTCCGTTCCCTCCTGAGCATCTTTGTTGTTCTAAGTTTAACTCTCGAAGATGAAAACAAAAACGGATGTGAGAATTAATAAATGCAGTTTCTTCTTGCTTTAAATGCGTTTGATCTCTTCAGTTGGCTAACAAGCTTCTTCCTGAATGGCTGTTTGGTCTTAAACGATGTGTCTGATTGGGTAATTGACCTCTGTGATCTCTCTGTAAACCCCCAGAGATGGCATCCCCCCGTATAAACTGGGATCCAAGAAACAGCTACAGAGAGAGATGCAGCGCAACATGAGGATGAACAGTCAAGTCTCTCTGCCTGCTTTCCCTGTAAGTACACAAACACACACACACACACACACACACATGCTCAGAAGTCTTTTTGAACCTGGGTCCCACAGAGTAATTTCCATACCACCCTCTGTTCCGGGTGTCTCTTGGTTCTATGAATAGTCCCGCAAACTGTATTCGGCATTTTCAATTCAACAACACCAGCAAAGATCTGAAGACTTACGTCAAAGATCTACTCCCACTCACACACATATGCACACACTCACACTCACGTAAGAGCACACACACACACATAAAGCTGCGAGCCCCCTCGCTACCTTTGGTGTCACCTACACCCCCATTAGGGTTCCTTGAAGTCTGCGGGAGATGGGGAGGTCTCTAAGCTGTTTATCGCCGCAGCGCTCGGAACGCACCGGGGTTTTTCTTCCCTGCCGATGCTGTAAATATGGAGAATGGGGAGAGATGAGGAAGATCGCTGCCGCTTTATCCCGAGGGCTCTGAAATCAGCCCGGTTTCCCAACAAAAACACAAAGATACTCAGACACACTCGCACGCACATGCGCGCACACGCAGCGCTTTGATCCGAGGATGAATGGAACAAACGCACAGGGAAGTGACAACTTCCAACAGAGCTGGCCCCTTTTTTTTTTTTCCACAGCACCGCCACCCCCCTTATATATATAAATATATATATACACACAGGCGCGCGCACATTCACAAACCCCCCTCCCTAAAAGTGAGGGATCTTAGGGAAGAGTTTGTCACGTGAGCTCTGAGTGGGTCAGAGGGGAGTTGGTGGCGTGAGGCAGGTCCGACACAAAGTCAGGGGGACGTCCTGCAAAAGTAAAAGTATCAGAAGCAGCGAGTTAAAATAAACTTGGTGTAACCCCAGTTTTTTTTTGAGTTCCTTGTGTTAGAAAAGATCCACAGATTGGTTCTCGCTTCTCTTCTCTCCCTGTCCCCCTTTTGCTTTATTTTTTGCTTTTTTTCTTGTTTTTGTTTCCCGTCTGATTTTTGGCAATGGCTGCCATTCCCATGGTGCACCAGCCCTAGGCTCCATCAGACAGCGCCTCTTTTTCTCACTCTTTTCTCCCCTTCATCCTCACTACAAAGGGTTGGGAGAGACAAAAAAAGAAAGAAGAAGAAAAATCAAGAAAGCCCTGGTGCAAAAATGCAAATAATTTAAAATGTGTGTGCGTGTACACACACGTCCTCGTACTGTCACTGTACTGTACCTCAAAGGTGCCCAGTGTGTGACAAGGGGGGAATAAATTACCTTAACCTGTCTGATCTCCTGTCCTTTTTTGGCACCTTTATCTCTTTCCTCCAATCCTTCCCTCTCTTCATTTTCTCTTTCTCTCCCCTCCTGCAAGGACACATCTCTGCATCTCAACTTCTCCCACATTTTTAATCCCTTATCCTTTCCTCACTGGAGTTCCCTTCCACCCCCTGTCGATATGTGGCTTTTATTCCAAGATGTAAAGCCACTGCTTCCCATCTATCTATCCCTCCATCCCTCCCTCCGCTATCCTATTCTCCCCCCACTGAGTGTTTGATATTTGACGAGGAAGCCTTTGAAGTGAGCTGACTTTAAAGAGGCCTGCTGATGATGACAGAGGGACCCAGCCGCGGCCTAGCCCAGCGTGACCGTACGCCAGGCCTGACACTTTTTTGAAACAACCCCGGAGCGCTGGGTGCCTATCAGAGCGCCCGGGATCAGTACCACCAATGGCGGAGCGTGCGCTGGTGGAGAATATTCATAAATGTAGACCGATGTTGGGGAGGGAACCGGGGCTTGGTCATGGAGGGATGATGCAACGGCTAATGTATCTCCTTCTCCCCAAAGCGTACTCGCCGTCCTCCCAAGGAGATGGTCCCGATGGAGCCGGCAATGTTTGCAGCCCAGCTCATCTCCCGCCTGGAGAGCCTGAAGAGAAAGCAGGACACCATCAACTCTCTGGAGGAGAGGCTGCAGCAGATTCAGGAGGTTTGTGTGAGCTTCTTTTTTTACTGGAAAAGTCAATTGAAGTTTTTTTTTATTCCTCATTATGATAACTTTGTGTGCCTTCTCACCAGGAGGAGGAGCGAGAAGATACAGAGATTATTGCAAGTGCTCCTCAGCTCTCTCCGCACCCCCTGATGCTCCTTCCTGGTTCCTCTGATGAGGACCCGCAGGCCATCTTGGATGAACACCTCTCTCGCGTCCTGAAGACGCCTGGCTGCCAGTCCCCTGCTGTCATCCGCCACTCCCCTCGCTCTAGCTCCCCGGAGCACACGGCCTTCACACGGGCAGGCTTAGGTATCAAAGCCCTGGTAAGGACGGGACCCTCCGCTCCTTCGTCCATCTCAAGTCCTGACCAGGGGGCCCTCAGTCTGGCCTTGGGACCCAGCAGGACCCTCGTAAGCAGGCAGAGCACAAAACACATCCACCACCATTACATCCACCATCACGCCAGTCCCAAGAGCAAGGAGCAGATTGAAAGGGAGGCAGCTCTCAGGGTGCACGGCCTGTGCTCCAGCAGTGGCGAGTGTCAGCCCTGCCAGCCTTACCAGCGCAGCCGCAGCCTGGGCCGGGAGATGTGTGGGGCCGTCTCAGCAGACAGCAGCGTGGGGTAAGCGCTGCTCTGAATTCTTCTCCTGCGTATCTCCTGATGTCTCCTGCTTTTTGTATTAAAACGTCTCTCTTCCTCCCAGGCGTTCCAGCTCTCTGTCCAGGCGTGTGTGTCGGTCGGGGGTTGAGGACGGAGCAGCAGAGAGGTGCATGGAGGACTGCGGGCTCTCGCAGCTGCCCAGCGACACAACTGACCCCACCCAGAATGTGCTGCAGTGGATCCTGGAAAGTAAACGGCAAGGCAGGCACAAGTCTCACAGGTGAGCGCTCGCAGGGACCTAAAGTTCTTTGGTTTTATAGTTTTATTCAGTCACATACGTCCCAGCATTGCATGTTGTTAATGCATATCTTTCATTTCTCCCCTGCAGTAACCAGAGCACCAAGAAATCCTTTGGAGGCTCTTCCACCCAGACGCACACGTGGGGTGGTGGTGGAAGCTGTGGCCACCTACGTAGCCACCAGCCCGCCCAGCCATTCATCCAGGACCCAGCCATGCCTCCCCTGCCCCCTCCCAACACTTTGGCCCAGCTGGAGGAGGCCTGCCGCAGACTGGAGGAGGTCTCAACCAAAACTACCAAGCAAAGGTACACAGAAACATGAGAGCAGCTGATGAATGTTGCTCTTAGCCTTCGTCGTATGACTTGTAACAATCCCAGGAGATTAAGTGTCTGTCACATCTCTTCTCAGGCATTCAGTGTCCAGTGTCCAGCAAGAGAAGAGCCACCTAGTGCCTGTCCAGGGTGAGGGGTCCGTCCCTCTGTCTTTAGCCAATCCCAGCCCTGCTGGCCTCCCCACAACCAGCCCCGGCCTCCAATCAGAAGAGTACGATGCCTCTAGCGTCCTGCCCTCCCTCTCCTCTCCTCCTCTCTGCTCCTCTTCCTCCTCCTCTCAGCCATAGCCTCCACCTTGCAGTGTACTTCTACCCTTTTAACTCTTCCAACTTGACACCTGCTTTTGCTCGCCGCACATGTAGGCAGACAGACAAGTGTTCAAACTTACATATTGCACATGTGCACACACCCACATACATCACTTAAAAGAGAGGGTGACCCCCTTTTTGCAAAGCTTATTTTAAGCTTTGTACACAGATGCCTGGCTCTGCCTCTGTTTGCATGAATCTTGTGTATTTGTGCTGTGTGTGGGGAGTGTGTAGTCACCGCACCACCTGACTGAGACATCCCTTTCATATATATGTATCATTTTTATTGGCTGTCCTTCAGTGAGCTGGCAGTCGGCTGGGGCGAGCAGAGCTTAGCAAAGAGAGAGCTCCTCTGAAGTGGGCCTACAAAGCCTTGGACATAGCTGAAGGGGAATTGATAATACTGTGCCCCTTCTCCATGCACACACACAACACACAAGTACACACTTTCTGATGGCACTGGGTCACTCTCTCTCTCACTCAGTGGTATTCTTCTTTTAGGGTGCTGTTATGTATTTCTAGTCCTCTCTTCTGTACACTTTAGCACATTTAGTTTTCAGTCCCTGAGAAGCTTTGCTCTGTTTCTGATTTCTCTTCAAGTCGTTATTTTCTCATCACGATGATGTCCACTCCTTCTAACACACTCTTTGTCTCCTCCACAATCAGGATGAAGGAGTGTAAAAAGGGTTCAGGAAGCCATGGGGTGTGCGGCGGCGAGACAGTGGTGACATATTTCTTCTGCGGGGAGGAGATCCCGTACCGGAGGACGATGAAGAGCCACAGTCTCAATCTGGGCCACTTCAAGGAGCAGCTCCGCAAGAAGGGCAACTACAGGTGTGTGGATGGAGACTCACTCCGAATAGAGGTGTTGCCTTAAAGGGCCGGTAGTCCTCTCATGCTGTTATGGGGAGCTAAAGCCATTACGCTTCTCCAATGGGCCCTGGAAAACCTCCGCCAGATGAGGCGTTTTACGTAGCCCGGGACGCCCGCCTCCGATGTCTCGTTCAAAATCGTCAGATTTGAAATCCTGAAGATGTTTTCGACGATCCACCGGTATATTCTCGTCGTGTTTCCGATTCTGTGCCGCTCTGAGCCGTTGCCTGCAGCGATCAATGTCCTTGACTGGAAAGCGGTCGTATTTTACTCCCGCGTCTCTCGCTGGGCCGTTCCTTTCAGAGGGAGGGGCGCAATGCACGCTGGGTGTTGTAGGAATGTAGAATGGGAGAAACCACGAGCTGTTTGTACGACTTTCTCCACAGCTATGGCGCCAATTTCAAACATTACTGCTTCTATCGATTACAGAGAACACCAGCTGTGACTGACGGTGGCTTTTTCCAGGGGCCAGTTGCTCCTTAAAGTTTTACGAGGGTAAATTCAGTGATGTAATGTGAACTTTTGCCATCGGTGCTTCTGTGACGCTGTGATTGCGGGCTATAAAAGCGCTATCAGTTCATCGGCCTTGATCTACAAAGTGTTTGAAAACACAAAAATGATTTATGGAGCAACCCTCCCGCAGGCTGGAAGTGAGACTTCAGAAAAGGGAAGCGTGTTATTAAAACTTCATTTTTTAAACGTTGCAAACTAATGGGACAGGAAGTGGAGGAGTAAATTCTTCATTACCGTCATCTCAGCCTAACCTGGTGACCTTTCTAAGACATTTAGAGCAATCAAAATGACCACAATCCAACAGGGAAGCACTAATGGAAACCACAAGCTGAAGCGAGCTATCGTGAGCTAAAGCGTCACCGTCTAATGCTACATTATTTGACTGTTGAAATGTGGTCAGCCGCCCGTGTGACCTGATGTATTCTGTCCACATTTATCAGAGCGTTGTCTGTGTGCAGCTCTGTTATCGGAGTTTGTGTGTGTGCAGTCAGATTCACCCCTCTGTGGGTTTTATGTGTGTGTGTGCGTGTGTTGAGGGGGGTGCAATGAAAAGGAAAGGACAAGAGCGAGCGAGCGCGGGAGGGTGGGTGGTGCGGGGGTTAGTGGAAGAGTTTGAACTGCAGCGATTTGGGTCCCATCTGGTATTGATTTCCATGCTAAGGCACACTTAATACACACGGCTTTGAAGCCCCGGCCCCTTTCATTTCAACCAACAAAGACTCACACAAATGGCCAGCGTGCAAATTCTTCACTGATGCTATCAGGGGCTCTCTTTTCCCCTGCCCTGGTGTGTGTGTGTGTGTGTGTGTGTACGTGAACGTGCTTGCGTTGAACGTGCACAATGTTTACACATGTTGTAATCATTTTATGGATATTTTTGAAAGGCAGATTGTTAAATGCCAGATACGCTTGTTTGCTGTACTTGAGGGCGCTGACTGAGGCCGCGCAGCTCCGGCGTGTTTGCAGAGAGAGATTCTTTCTTTGATTGCTTCTCTCCAGTCGGCATTAAAGGGAAAAGATCAAACATTCACTGTTTCGGCCGCCGTGCTCTCCAGGACAAGCATGAGTCGAGTATTGTGTTAATAATTACAGGTATCCGACTCTTTTTAGCAGAACTTACAGGCGCTTCTTCCCGTCCAGATGTGCGCCGCGTTTTCGCATCAACAAATGTGACAAGCACTTAGCTCCGAGCTCCCCACATCTGTCCGTCTCCCCCCTCTTCTTTACTCCTCTCTCTTGGCTCGGCGTCTCAGTTCCCGTGTCATACCATCCGCATTTTTTGGAAAGAGAGCGGCGCAGCGCTTTAATAGCAGCCAGAGAATGTGTGGAGTTGGGTCATTTCAACATGGCAGCGGTTCAACAAAGAACAGTACTGCCGGGCCCTGCCAGACGATATTGGTGCCAGATGTCAGTGCAAACGCAGGGAGAAGGGGAGAAGGGGGGAAAAACAGATCTAGCCACATAAAACATGTTCCAGTGGAAATTCAGGCTCTCTCTGTCTCTGTCTGTCTCTCTCAGCAGAAAAAAGAGCGTGGCTCTTTGAAGATTTTTTTGAACGAGTGGAGTTCTCTCTTTCCTCCTCAGGACGGGAGAGAAGGATACAGTTATTAGTCGTGTTTTACGCTCTTTCATCTCCTCTGATTTATCCACATTGTCTTATTTACTCGCTCAAGTTAAAGCCTTCCGATAATTTCATGTAGCTGCTTTTATTAGAGACCACCTTCGCGCTGATCGGCGAGTCTTTGCGAGGATTCTGCAGCTCTGTTTTTTGTTTTTTTATAAGAATCACATGTTGGACTTTGTCAGCCTCACATCTCATTAAAAACAAAATGCTCACAAACATACCCGCATTCCAGTCACCCCACACATGGAGCAAACCGAGGCATTTTTCCATTACATAGTTAATGAGTGAAACCCACCCCTGCTGCTTTCTCTTCCTCTAAAAACCAGGATGGGGGGGTTGCATCATTAATGGCCCAGTGAAGTCACGGCTGACGAGAAGCCCCTCCTCGCTTTTTCGTCAGCACGCACACACACAGAAAGTTGTCAGTCTGCTGCCCTTCCTATAGCACCCAGCGAGAGCTCATGCTATCAACAGGGGCAAGGAAGTACACGGTGTACTCCTCCTCCTCCTCCTCCACTTTGTTCTTTTCTTTGTCCTGTAGTAATGAAACGGGGATGAGGGCCGAGTGAAAGCCCGCGCACGTGCGTCTTCTAACAAGTGCACGAGCGGGTGTGTTGGAGTTAGGAGGGGGGGGTAATGACAGGCAGACTTCCAGGCACCCAAAATTTCAGCCTTTGTCAAAGGACCCCTTCATTTGCACGCTGGCCTAATTGGCCCCTGTTAGCCGGGGCAGAACTCACAACACGGTGGAGAAGAAGGAAAAGGAGAGGTGAAAGAGAGATGAGATGAAGAGTGGGAGTGTCTTATTTCAGACAGAGGTCGCACCCCACCTCGAGAAGCCGGTGGACTCAGCAGGCTCGGCTGATTGTGCACCAAGTGGCTCTTCGCAGAGAGCGGAAGTGATGCTTGATGATGAGACGGTGGCAGAAAGGGGGCGGCAACAAGCTGTTTGACTTTGAGGCTCTTTTGGCTTTTATCTTGAATCGTGCCTGTATAGCCGCTTTCCCACTGGTCAAAAAACACGCTACACGCTACAATCGGCTTTCAGACCCGGGTAATGACTCTGCAGTAGACCCGGGTAATTAGCGCCTCGGCTCCGATCCGCATTGATGCGAACACAAAACCCCTTTCCGGCGCGATTTTACGCTCCGTCGGTAACTTGTCCTCATCGTCTCAGCTACAAATTCCGCCCGTCTCCGTCCGAGCAGCGCTCGAACATCGTTCCAAATTTGTCGGCGCCGAGTTTGATACACAGACTGAATGAGTAATAGATACAATAAAGACCTAACCACCGGAAGGAGTATACTTCACTGGCAATGGGAAAAAAGACAATCAGCATTTATTAGCGGGTCTGAGAAACCTGCATCATTGTGCTAATTTTGGTGGGAAAGAGGTATAAAGAAAGAGTCTGTGGGTGTTAACTCTCTGTTGTCTCTCTGCTGCAGGTACTACTTCAAGAAGGCCAGCGATGAGTTCGAGTGCGGCGCGGTCTTTGAGGAGGTGTCTGACGACGGCTCCTTGCTGCCCACCTACGAGGGAAAGATCCTGGGCAAGGTGGAGAGGATGGAGTGAGGACCCTCCCTCGTGTCGCGGATTACTCTCCTTCGGGACGCTTCACCCCTCCGTGGATTTACTCCTTCATGTGCTCGGAAACACGACGTCTGTGTCTTTTTAAGCTAAGACTGGAGATACAAGGTTCGGGAAGATGGACTGGGTTAAAAAAAAAGAAGACTATCGGTGAAGAAACGGCGGATTGTGTGTTGCTGGACTGAAACGTCTCCGTGTTTCCAGCAGAGAAAACTCTAGAGACTCTAGGTGAATGACCACTCCTCAAAGAAGCGGGGCGGCGGCGGGTTCAAATCTGAGACTGATAACCCGCCTGCCCCGGCCTGTACTAGCATTTGCTTACGGGCAACTTGCTAGCACACCGCTAAAATGTATATGCAAATATACATGTACATTGCATTGTATTGTGATGCTCGTATTGCTGTGTAAAGATTTCTATTGCTATTTATTGGAAAAATCCCTGCCCCAACCCGTTTATTCTTCCATGGACAAGCTGCTTGGAGTTGGAGAAACCTCTCTGATTTTCCTGATTATTTTTCATTCCCTTCTGTGCATCAGTTCTCAAGCAAAGGAAATGGGTTATATTCATTTTCTGCCCCTCATACTGAACTGTAAACTTCAAAAATACCTCTTCAGAAACTCCGCTCCTGCTCCTGGAGGTTTAGTGGGACATCTCTGATCTCTTGGCTGGAGAGCTTACTGCTGAAGCTTTGAGAATGGCTCTCTATCACTTAAAAGTTTAATAATATATTTACTACTGCAGTGCTATTTGTGGTTGTGTCCCCATCTGCTCTGAAGGGCCCTGAGTGTACTTTTAAAAAAGGAACAAAAATGCTATTAATGTTTAATTCCCCACACTGGGAGTCTGCCCAGCTAGCCTTGATCTGTCGCGTCTTAGTGCCTTTGTTTCAGTGGCGCAGGCATCGCACAAATAGCCTACGTATTTGTAGAGAGGAAACGGCCCTGAACAGGTCCCCAAAATGTGTTTACACCAATATTAATATTTACCAACAAAAAGCTCTATAACGTGCTCCCCAACGTGCTTACCTTCGTGATTGTGTGACTGAGTTGTTGTTGAGTAGGGGTTACTCTGTGTGTGTTTGAAGCCTGCACTCTGAGCTGCAGATGATGATGATGATGGTGGTGATATACACTATGTCCATAGTGTTGATACTGAGTACAGTAGCTGTGCCTACATGGATTCTTGCCGTGTTTTACCCAGTTTTCAGGGTCCTATTACTCCCTTGGTTTTCTCAAGGGGCCTTATGTTGAAAAGATATTTTTATGCCTTTTAGTATCCGTTTCATCATGTTTATGTTTTATAATATTTTTCATGGCTTCCTTGGCTCCACTTGTAAACTGTAAATTATGCGTTCTATAGAGCTCAGTTGAAAAGATGCCTCGGTACTTTAATTATTGTAATTATGAAGAGATGTAGCCTTTATTAAAATGTTCTATTTTTCAAATTAGCAAATGGCTTCCTATGGTTTTTTTCTGTGTGTCTTGTGATGGATTCTTTCAGCTCTAATTGGGATGTGTGTGTGTGTGTGTGTGTGTGTGTACAACAAACTCCACCACACACACACACACACACACACACACCCCCGCTGTGGAGAGTTCCAGAGAGAAATATCCGCCAGATTTGCATCCATTATCAGCTCTTAATTTACTCCCTGTTGGAAATTAAAACATGCAGCATTAATTTGGCCACCGGAGCCTCTGTGATTTAAGGAGAGTATCTAAAGTGTGTTTTAATGAGACATTTGGCAAATCGTGCTATAAGTACATTTCACACCGCTATTTGCGGGGTTCGGCCTCCTGTGGCACTGCGGGAACGGTGTGCGTGTACTGTGGAGTGTGCTCAGACTCAATTAGGGCCCCAGTGAACAGATGAAAAGTCACACGGTGGCTGAGAACAGACTGCTGCGTCAATTTAAGTTACAGATGTGCGGTAAAGTCTGTCTCGTCGAGGTTCACTATTTCTTAATCCGGTCTTACAGCTAAAGTGCCCGTATGAACATTGAAACACATTTTACGTACTATATTAATTTAAATAAATGTTAAATGTCTATCACCGAATGAGGTAACACAACGGAAAGGCAGTACTGATTTGGCCAAAATGTAGTATGCAGTGTGCAAACAAAAGCAACATGTGCAGTGTGCCAAAAATACCCGGATGTCGAACTGATACGGAGAAAATCTCCAGGATGCATCGGACCAGTCTACCTCGCCTGCTGTATCCCACAATGCAAAGCGCTGGAACATCACAGTGGCAGTTCAAATAACAGACAGCAGCAGCATTCCAGCAGAAAGGGGTGCTGTAGCTAAGGAAGCAGCGGTTATTGTTTACTTCTGCCTGGTGTAGCATACTGCTAAATTAATTTGAAAAGCTCCTCCATACTACAGACTACTAACGAACGCAGGATGTAGTATATATATATAACCAGCAGTGGTTGGTCTGCCAGAGAGGGTAGGCGGAGCTAAGCGGCTGCTTTTCCGCTCTCTGCAAGTGTTGCAAGTAAACAGTAATCTACTATGGCTGAACAAACAAAGAAAAGATGGATGACTACAGATACAACTTCAACAAGAAGTGAAAATCTAAAGAAAAAGAAACAAACTCGACGCTCAGATGAAGCAAACAGTCTGAAAAGGAAAGCGACCGTCAGCCAGGAAAATCAAGAGTTACAACCGGAGCCAACCGTGGACGTCACAAACTGAGATCTTTGAGATTACAACTTTAATGACCCTTTTTTATGAATTTTGTCGACAAAATTGTCACTTTGTGCAAAAATTGAATGTTTAAGTTAGACGAACAAAGTGTCAATCTTCAAAAGAATCAAACATTTTATTGCAAAATAATTTTATAACCAACCAGCAACTTTATTTGGATTACACCCTTTTGATTTCTGTACTTTAAACTGCTGAAATCATCTTCAGATAAAGTTTAAACAAATTTACCAGAAAAAAAAAGACTGTGGATTTTGTCTCACGTCTCTTAGAATTGAACCCTCTTTAGTAAAGGGTCTGTTATTTAATAGTGCAACACTTTTTATAGTGATCCACTTTGAAACGCTCAACGCCTCACCGTCAATATAAATGTCAGGTCTGAGATGAGTTTCAGGAATAATAAAAAGCTACAAAGGCATCACTTCTTAAATGAAAGAGGAGGCTAAAGCACGGAGTAGCTTGCTTGTTGTTCTCGGGGGCTTTCGGGTGATCACTGTGAGTTATTGATCATGTACAGCCACCCTTTAAAAGCCAATATTACATCTTTCATATGTTCTACAAATCTCATTACGAAACTAAATAACAGTCCGTCTTTAAATACGTCCCTACCTTATCGGTTGCTCTCGCTCTTGAGCTCCTTGGTTCCTTCCTGGTTTCCTTTTCTAAGGGGCTCTATTTCCTAAAACAACTGGGCAGTGCAGGTGTTGGCAGACGATACTTAAACAGGAGTAAATGCCGTATTTCTTTGGGACTATTTGCAGCTGCGGATTAATACACGTTAGCAACAATGTCGCTCGACGATGAGGAATCTAATTTAAAGGGACGAGAGTTGTGCTGTATCGCCTGACACCCTCGTGTGAGCCGTGGATCGTTTTCCACAAGTATCTACCTCACATGAGACCTTACTTAATGTAAATATGTAATACTTTATACCTTCACACACATGCACACTGATATCTTCACACACACTTTGCCTCACCTCGCTCTCCTGCCGCCCCCGCTCCTTTTAACTTCCTTTGGCTAAGAGTGTTGCTTATGCTGCCTTTCATATTGAAAGGGCATCATGATATTGTTAAAATACCATTTTCAGCCCTTTCATCAGCAAAGGTCAGTGCATACACTTGAAGGCCATCCTTTGGACTCCTCAGAACTAAGAGGCTCTCACTCAGCGGCGCTCCGCTGTCAGAAGGCCTTGTGAACCCGTCTTTGTGTGGGGGGCTATTTTAGACGGGGTCATCCTTTAGAAGAGAGAGCCGGGCCAGGTAGACTTTACACGGCTGTTCAAACATGTGAACGCTTTTTAAAAGGGGATTCAAATTTAGGGCCAATTTAAGGTTGCTGAGAAAGAGTTAATTTACAGTTATTTGTAAGACTTTAATCTTTTAATGAGGTTACAGGACAATATTTAGCTGGTTCTGTGCTCCCCTCTGATTCCCCTCACACTGGGTTTACATAGAGCCTAATGTTCTGATTACAATCAGTTAAAAGCCCAAACCGAATAAAAATGCTGCCCCAGAGGGCTGGTTGCAGAGGGGTGGTTTAAACCTTTTCATGAACCGATCAAATGAAAAATTGTACCATGTAAATAATATGACCCGATCACGTCCCGACTGCATTCTTCTGCGCACACCCTCCGTCTTGACTTACATGCGTAGCGATGGACATTTCAACAAGTTAAACTAGACAACATCAGAGAGCATATTTTTAATTCAAACATTAAGAAACCTGAAAGTTATAATCTCAAAGATCTCAGTTTCGTTCTCTTTGGCGCCACCTATGGCGATAAACGGTAATTGCGGGAGCACACTTCCCAGATATCCAGACAGTGCTGCATGTGTGACGTCCACGGTTGGCTCCGGTTGTAACTCTTGATTTTCCTGGCTGACGGTCGCTTTCCTTTTCAGACTGTTTGCTTCATCTGAGCGTCGAGTTTGTTTCTTTTTCTTTGGATTTTCACTTCTTGTTGAAGTTGTATCTGTAGTCATCCATCTTTTCTTTGTTTGTTCAGCCATAGTAGATTACTGTTTACTCGCAACACTTGCAGAGAGCGGAAAAGCAGCCGCTTAGCTCCACCTACCCTCTCTGGCAGACCAACCACTGCTGGCGGATCCAAAACGCGTCACTAACTGGGCGCCGCTTGTGATTTCTTCCGTCTGTAATACTGCAAATGCAAAGACTCTGTGCACTGAGCGCCTGCTCTACTGACTGAGCTAAACCGGCATCTCACCTGATCTTTATTTCAGATTATTCCAGAGAAGGAAACCCTCAAGCTTCAGCTATTCAGTCTGAGAAGTCAGCATCCGACATCACAGTGACAGCTCGATGCTTTATTACTTTACATCACATCCATACATCCCTTTCCCTCAGGAGGAACTCGTCTAAGACAACCAGTCCTGGCAGCTATCTGTTCCCCTGACTGGTCACCACTTTAAGAAATCAGCTTTGGCCAGTAATGAATTGGCACAACTTTGTGCCAACCTGCCACCTCGCCCCCCTCATCACCCACATCTCTGCCTGCTATTGTTTCCCCCCGATGATATCCAACGTCTGCTACCTGTCCCGCCCACATGAGGCCAGATCAAAGGCTCTGGCTGTGAACAACGGCTCACAGGAACCTAAACAGGAAGTGGAACCAGGATCACACAGATGCGCTTTGATCGGCGGAGGCAAGGCTTTGACGTCTGTATGCGGTCATGACTGTTCCAGCTACTTTCCAAAATGGATTGTTATAGATCAAAAGACTTGACACTGGCAATCCACTTAAAAGCAACTGATGTGTGTATTAAACGCAGACTTAAACACAATGTAGGGTAAAGTGGAGTCTGAAACATGCAACCAAAGCACAGCTGAGCAGAGAGCCCATGGGAAAAAAACTCAATGTCTCTTACCGCGAACCTCAACCTCATTTAAATACTCTCCAATCATTCCAGCACAGACGGATATGAGAGAATGAGACCCCCAATTTTGGGTCCTGAACCCCTTCATTTGTAACCTGGATCGGCCAAGCGAGTTGTTCCGCACAGGCATCGACCCAGACAGCCATGGGACTGTGGTCAACCAGGGGGCCTCGCCTGGAACCGGGCCAGGCGCCACTGCGGTAGCTGATCCCCCTACCATGTGACCAATCATGTGACTTTTTACAGCCTGCTTCAACCAATGGCAGACTCATTTGGTATCACATAATGCCGGATTGATTGACATGTTTAGATGGCAGCTGCTTTGCCAAAAAGAACCAGAATCTATCCATCAAAAGGAAGTGAAGAGAGCTGTTACTGCAGCTTATAGACTGCTCAAATGTGCATTATAGAGGAGTGAGTTAATTAAGGACAAACATTTGAAGGCTGAAACAAATCTTCCAAAGACGCCACTTTCCCAACACAGAAAGAAGGGCTTCATATTTCCTGAAACACACAACAAGAATCTGCAGAGATTGTGTATCTCACACATGCTTTGGGAAACCAAGAAGACAGGCTGTTTGCCGTTTAGGGCCAGTAATTCAATCTGCCAGCAGTGCTGCGCGCCAGTATCGGATGCTTTGCTGCTAAAAGGGCGCTGAGGACGCGAGGCATGATAGCTAACCGTGTCGCGTCGGGGGACTCTGCGAGCATCCTCCCTGCAGCTGAAGGAAAAGCATCTTTTGTAAGGAGAGTGATCACCATTGTCCTCCTCTGGTGTTTACGTTCGTCTTGAATTTCACCGAGCGCACAGCGCCGCCCCACAGAGCCACAGCACGGGCATTGTTCTGGGCCCGTGCAGGAATGGTAGCCTGCAGTCACCTTCTCTCTGACTGTCGCCATTGTCCCACCACCAACCCCCCAAACTCCTTTGTTTTTGCTCCCCACCACAGACAGCTCAGATTGTTGCCTGATGTTGCTTCCTCTCATCCCTTTGTTTCCACATCTCCTCTTTGTATGACTTTCCTCCTCCGTGTAGGTCGGTGTGTGAGTGGTTGGAGGGGCTGGGGAAGCGTGGGGTCGGGGGCTGGAGGAGGGGGGGTTAGGGTACACAGAGTGCATGTGAAGTTTTATGGCTAACCACATGTGTTTTTGAATCTTTGAGCCCCCACGTTTTTTCCCAGGGTGAGGGGTTGTAGTGTGTAGCAGGAGGATGGGGCGGAGAGAGGGAAGTTGGGGTATGAGAGAGAGAGAGAATTAAGGAACCAGGGCGGGGACATGTGGTTCTTGTTTGGGGCGCTGCATGCAGAGATGGAGGGTCTGGCTTCACATCGCTCCAACCTGCATCCACAATCCAAACATCCCTCTGACTGTTAAACAACATGGATGCTCTCACGGCCATTGATGAACACAAATCAGCCTCGCACTCGTCTTTATTTAAGTTTAAAGGTTTAAAGGAAGTACAGACAGAATTCAAGGACGTCCTCATATTACAAATCTATCACATTTCCTTTTGTATCGTTCTATCTCTCCGATGTCCCAGGTCGGGCTTTTTGTCAGTTGTGGCTGTGTGGGAGCGTATGAGCATGGTGCCTTTAGGCAGTGAGACAGTGAACCATGTGAACAACAAACCACAGGCCTCCTTCAGCCTGTTAGATACAAGCAACACTCACATAACTCCAAAGCCTTCAGGGTAATGAGCTGTTTTATGTGCAAACACCCCTAAAACACTAAAAGGCCACGATGCAAGGGCAATGATTTAATGCAGTATAATCTTGGGTGCAATTACCCTCAGCAAAAAGTCCATTAAAAGCCTTTTTATTAGTTTAGATTATCTCGGTAATCCCTTGTTTTATGTGTTTTTGGTATCTTATTTTCCGAAGAAGTTACATGTTAATAATTATTTTGTTTACTTGAACAGGAAACGGGTCACTTAACTTAACTGTTAACTTGCAATTGATTAACTATTATCAAAAGCGGGTGTGACCTCGAGAGTCTTTTACATCCTGATGTAGAGCAGTGTTGGGTAACGTTACTTTTAAAAGTAACTTGTTACGTTACTGCATTACCAGCTGGCGTTACCAAAAATTAAACCCCCCTTTGCGACTCTTTTAGCGCATGTCGTGCAGCCTGCTGTACGTCTACCTTTGGATGTATTGACTCTACCGTCATTGCATAGCCTCGTTTACGGCCCACTACAATTTAAATGTTAAAGTTTTTGGTTTCAACTCGAAAAGGGCCCTTGAAAGAAATTATCTTTAAGATAATAGGTTATGTTACACAATTAGTTATGCTAGCTAGTTAGCCCGCTAGCTACCTGTTACTAGGCGACAGTAGGGGCGTTTGGTGACGCAAGGTTAAGGGGCGGGAACAGCTGGTGACGTAAACAGGAAATCCTCCGTAGACCAGACCGTCTCAGTTCAGTTCGGCTTTATGACAGTGCCTTCGCAGACCGCCTCCTTCAGCCCCTGGATTGGGAGACAGCTATTATTGAATTAAGTCAGATGACCTTTATTGGCACCGTATCAACAATGAACCCACAGTTGTGAATTGATTCAAGTTGGTTGGGTTCAGGTATCATCATGGTTTTTAAAGGCCATGTCTATGTAGGTCTATGTCATCTATCATCTCTATTCTTTATGTGCTCATTTATCTGTTCTTGTTTTATTCACCTTTCCCTCTCCTGTACGTTGCTGTACTTCCTTCCTTTGTGCGCTTTCCCGCCTTAATTGCTTTCACCTGGTCCTTGATTGTCTCACCTGTGCCTGATTACCCTCTCCTTCCAAGTGGATTTAGTCTTTGAGTTGGATGTTCCTCTGGGCTCCGTTTTCACCTGTTTTTTTCTAGACTTTTGGATATTGTTTGTCTTGTTTGCTCCACATGGATTCATTTACAACCGTAAGATTTTTCTTTTGCACGATTTTTCTTTTGCTTTTATTCGATAGGACAGTGGATAGAGAAGTAAATACATGAAGAGGGAGTGGGGATGATATGAAGCAAAGGGCTGGACTCCCCCCTGAATGATGTCACCCCTCCGTCCTCGGCCTTCACCTTGTTGGAAAGAGAAAAGAAGAAAGGGAGGAAGGAGAAGGAAAGAGTCAGGGAGGGAGGTGAGCTGTGAGCCGGGGGTCCTCGCTCCTGCTGGCCTGCCTGGGAAAGGAGCGGACCTGGCTTCACATCACACACAGCCTGCACCAGCATACGTGTGAGCGTGCATGTGAATGCATTTACTTGCAAGGGAGCGCGTATCGTTGTGCGTGACTGGGAGAGCGCACAAAGAGAGGAGAGTTGTTTCAAAGAGAGGAGAATTAGAGAGGATGTCGGGGAACGTGTGAGAAGGCAGGAAAAACCAAGGAGAGCGCGGGAGGAAAAAAACTTCATGCGTGTGATGAAACATATGGATGAAAGCTCCGGTACGGTGGCTGACAAGGGCCAACTTGCTGCAGAGGCTGAATGATTTTTATCAGGAGAAACAGGCTGCAAATTAAAAAATACATTCAATAATTTAAATTCAGTTTGCTTTTGATGCATCTGTTTCAGCTTTCTGCAGCACATTTTTCGCTGTGCAGGACAAACTTTGCTGTTTGTTTTGTTTTATTGTGGATTAAAGTTTGTCTTTTACGGGGAATCTACACAGGCAACGTATTTGAAGCGTATTTTTGACACACGCGTGTCGGGACGGAACCGCTCCGATGTTATTTAATGCTGCAATCTCCACCGGATGCGTATGTTGCACGGAAGGCGGGCGTAATACGCGAGTCATTTTCTGCTGCTCCGTTCGTTTTAGTCCATGTTTCTCCGCTGCTGCGCGTCAGTGAAGGGTAGCAAGCCATTGACTGCTATGTAAATACATGTTCACAACCAGGGAATCCATGTTAAACAATGTGATCTCTTCATTTTGTCCAACTTCGATTTCAGGTTGCCACGATTGGAATCGTAACTACCATTGGCCAGCTTTGAGACTCATCTTTGCTGTAGTCGCAGCCGGTGTAGCTGATGCTGCACATTCGTCTGACGCTACCGTGTCGGCGTAGATTCCCAGTTAGAATTTGTGTCATTCCTGGATTTGCAGCCGGGTTCTCCAAATGGACATTTTTTTTGGGCGGTTGCATCCAGTTTGCCCTTCACAGCCACCGTAGAAAAAACATAAATGCACCATAATTCAGTGCCTGGTCTATCTCGCTCTCTTCTGTCAAACATAAGCTGTTCCACTTAGTGCCCCCTACAGGCCTGGAGCTGTATTTGCTTACAGGGTTTGCATGTATGCTGTCAATGCATTTGTTGCGAGTTTTGCAGCATGTTTCTGTTTGGGATTATTTTATGTATTTGAGTTTGAATCATTGCCGAATTTGCAGCCTGTTTCCGATAATTGAAATTCTGTTGCTGTGCATTTTACCCCTTTCAGCCACCATACTCGCAAAAGGGGTAATCAATGGATTAAATGTGTACAGAAAAACTGAGACATACAAAATCCTGCTGTCAGCTGAACAAAACTTTTCAGGGGCAGAGAGGGCAGGCATCAGAAACAGGAATGAGGGAGGGGAGAGGAGGGGAGGAGAAGGCTGTGATCCAGATGAAAAGCAAAAAAATGCCAAATGTGGAAAAAGAGCTGCAGTGCCTGCGCGTCCCTGGCTGGGCGTGGGTCAGAGCCGGAGTAAACAAACCCGCAGCTTAGCAGCACGTTTGATCTGTTCGACGGCGAAACACTGAGTGGAGTAAACAGAAAAATTAGACTGGGTCAGCTTCAGAGGAGGGCTGCGGAGGGTGAATGAGTGTGTGTGGTAGAGACACACACACCATAAAAGTTAGCTGTTCCGACCCGAAAGCAAACAGACGAGATCTCAACACGGCCTGTGACGACCACTTTTCAGCACCTTAAACTCAGACTGTCGTCACTTATTTTAGGTTTTAATTTAACACGGCGCCTTCAACGGAGATCTGAGCGACACAAGGACGTTATTCTACCAGGGGAAGGAGAACATGGCTCCTGTTTCTTCAACAGTTTATGGAGACTGTTCTCACCGCGAAACTACAGCATTAGTCACTGTTCAAAAATCTTACAATGACTTTTATGTTACTGAAGGAAAGCGGGAAGTAGTAAGTCATCCTTTTCTCACCGGGAAATCCGATGGAGCAGCACCTATTGCGTCCTTTATTTCAGACTCTTTGGCCCTCAGAAGGTCAGAGGCACAAATCAGTCCGTCCAAGATTTCAGGGGCGTTTTCTGTGATTGTTGCGGCCTATGTTTCATGGCAGCTTTAAAAAAAAAGTTGCAATACAAGTTGCGATGTTTTGAGGAGCAGTTCACCCCTGGAAAAAGCCGCTGTCAGTCAAAGCTGGTGTTCTCTGTAATCGATAGAGGCGATAATATTTGAAATTGGCGCCACAGCTGTGGAGGAAGTTCAAACGGCTCGTTGTTTCACCCATTCTACATTCCTACAACACCCAGCGTGCATTGCGCTCCTCCCTCTGAAAGGAAAGGCCCAGCGAGAGACGCTGGAGTGAAATACTGCTTTCCAGTCAAGGACATTGATCGAAATACTACCGTTTCCGCTGCAGGCAACGGCTCAGAGCGGGACAGAATCCGAAATACGACGAGAATATACCGGTGGATCGTCTAAAAAATCTTCAGGTCTGCAGTCTACATTTCAAACCTGACGATTCTGGATGAGACATGACATCGGAGGCGGGCGTCCTAGATTGAGGAAGTGTAGTTTAGCGAGCTCCCTGGCCTCCACCAGATGACACGTTTTACGTAGTCTGATGGAGGTTTTCCAGGGCCCGTTGGAGAAGCGGATAGCGTCCTCCAAAGGCACAGAGCCAAATTGCTTTTTGTTTTCTACCATAATGGCATTAGCTCCACATGATAGCATGATAGGACTGAGGTTGAAATCGGCGAACTGGCCCTTTAATCACTCCAATAAAGCCATTTATTGGCTGAGCGAGCTGTTTGTCTTCTGATGTTAATTCTGGTCAATTTTCATGTCAAAATGTTAAATAAGATTTTTAAAAACTGAATGACTCTAGAGTCAACTCCACACTGCACGTCCACATTCAATGCTATCCATATGTGCAAAGGAGAATCTACATGTTACTTATTATATTTACTCTGTTCTACTTGTTTGTTCAGCTACTGCGGCAGTAAACCATTGCTAACAGTTATACAACGTTGCAGACCCCAAAGACCCCAAGACATCAGTGTGGTGACGTTAATGACTTCACGCAGGTGTTTGGTCAAAAAGCGGCAATTAGCCAAAATTGCAAGGTCGAGAAAAAAAAGCAGCGATTGGTTGAATTTGTGTAAGTTCGCGAGAACGCCCCGCCCCAACTTCCTGGAGGGACGGACAAACAAAACCAACATGGCCGTGATTTAGCCTACAGTTTACTAAAGTAAAAAGGCTTCTGTTGGTCCTTTAAATGGGAACACCAGATTCAAATACGCTGAAATAGGTCACATGGCACCAACACAGAGGAACAATGATCTGTTTGGTGACTGTGTTTTGAAGGGTTTGATGTTGGTGACCTCAAATCAGGATGAGAGAAGGAATCCTTCAGTTACGCACGATGCTGTGGTATCATCATTTTCACAATAATCTAAAGGTGATTTCATGAAGATCAAATGCAGAACGCTCCGTTTATCAGCCCCCGGACACTAAAGATCAGAGGCACGGCGTTACTTTGGTGGCTGCCACCTTTGAAAACTCGTTACTCGGCTGAAAAAGAAACACGTCAGGCGGAAGAATCTGAACGACGCGCCTCTGCCTGTTTTTCCAGCCTTGAAGAAGTTAAAATTAGTCTTTTAAAAGGCAGAATTCAAAGCCGGGAGCATGAAAAGGGGGGCAGAATGAAATGTCGGCACTGCAGTGTTAAAAGGGAGATGGGAGATGAGAGATCCTAGTGTCTGACTTTGGTGTGACTTCAAAAGGCTGTGTTTAAAGCGGCAGGCCTTAATGCTGGCCTGATAGCACAACTGTCATGTCTGTGTGACCTCCCACAGCTGGCCGGCCAGGAACACAGGACTCATGCCGCGCGCGCGTGTGCGTGTATGTGTGTGTGTGTGTTTTGCCGATTTCTTGATGTGTGCGTCTGAGCTTGTTTGCTTTTTGTATATTTGTGTGTCAGCACTCTTGTGGCTCTCGCTGTGTCTTGATTTGATTGTCTATGTGCCCTTTAATGTTTCTGTTTTGAAGTCAGTGTATGTGTTTGCCTGAGCCATGACTTTGTGTGTGTGTGTGTGTGCACAGAGGTTGAAGATCTAAGCCAGGCTCTGCCCTCTCTCCCTATGCACAGGGGCCTTTTTTCCTTCTTGTTAAGATTCAAAAGCTGATAGGCTTTGAACTGCAGCTGTAGACTCTGCAGTCATTTCAGCACTTTAGCTCAACTAGCTAAAGTTGCCCTTGCGCTGCCTGTCAGCCTAACGCTGCTGCCATTACAAACCATCACACCAGCCACATTAACGGCATGGCAGCGGGCGAAGCCGTGCGGCAGCGTTTATTAAAGCAGGGGTTTGCCTTTGATGTGGCAAAACAGACAACTGGTCTGAACACGATGTCCCTCAGTTCAACTTTTTCCCTTTGTACAGACAAAGTTGATCTAATGTTTGGCCTGTCGTAAACAACAAGAACAAGAAATGGAAGTTTATTCATCTAAAGCCGGTTAGCTTTGCTGGCTATCGTTCTGTCCGTTACTTTGCTCCAAACTTGATCCATAATATTTGGTCGACACATTCATACATGATGTTTGAAACGCTCTGACTTTTCAGTTTGTTTAACAGTTTAGTTTATGACGAAATACCTGCAAAATGATCAACACTAACCTCAGCACGGTTTTGTGTGAGTAGCGAATATTAGCATGCTAACCCGCTAAGCTAAGATGGTTCCTATGTAATCGGAGATATGTTCCCAGGGTCCCATTGCTCTGTCTAAGATTTTCATTTAAATAAATGTCTGTTAAGTCTCCGTCTATCGCCGAATGAGGTAACACAATGGTGATTGAGCCTATGGCCCACTGATGAAAGCCTTTGCAGTATTACAGACTGGGTGTCTGTGGCGACGCCCAGTTAGTGACGCGTTTTCCATCAGCCAGCAGTGGTTGGTCTGCCAGAGAGGGTAGGCGGAGCTAAGTGGCTGCTTTTCCGCTCTCTGCAAGTGTTGCGAGTAAACAGTAATCTACTATAGCTGAACAAACAAAGAAAAGATGGATGACTACAGATACAACTTCAACAAGAAGTGAAAAGCCAAAGAAAAAGAAACAAACTCGACGCTCAGATGAAGCAAACAGTCTGAAAAGGAACGCGACCGTCAGCCAGGAAAATCAAGAGTTACAACCGGAGCCAACCGTGGACGTCACACATGCAGCACTGTCTGGAAATATGGGAAGTGTGCTCCCGCAGTTACCGTTTATCACCATAGGTGGCGCCAAAGAGAACGAAACTGAGATCATTGACATTACCACTTTAAGGAAATGTTAAAGGGTTTTTAAGTTCTCATCAATGTTTCTAACCTTTGTCAAATGTTCAGTGCATGTGTCTGGCTTACATGTCGAAATGATGCAGCTTACAGCACACTGATGTTATAGCTCCCCTTTAAAGCCTCCTTATCAAATCAAAACTTCGATCTCTCTTTGTTCTGTTGCAATTTGAACTGAGGACGGCCTTCACCATTCTCTTACAATGTTGGTGAACCCTTGGAACAAAGTGTAATTCTACAGCTGTTTGATCGTCATGTTAGCGTTGTGACTGGACGCACGTTAGCATGCTGGTGTTAGCATTTAACCTCTATGGAGTACAGTCTCAGTAAGTTAACACGGGTGTAAATCCATTTTGCACACTAATTATCGTCATGGATTCTTGACATTTTAATTGATCTGTATTTTTTCCAACTCTCATCATCTTGCTCGGGCTCGTCAGTTTATTCTCTCCTTCCTTCAGTCCCTTATGTTCTCCTTATCTGCCGGAGCGAGCAGGTGAGAAAAGGCCGAGCCATCTCTTTCCTGCTCTTTAAAGTCCAGCGGGCAGGACACTGCTGAGAGCTGCCTCTCTGCGCCTGCACTTGTTTGTTCTCATTTCATCTCTCTCTATCTTCTCTCAGGAGAGGCTGCAGACCAGTGCAGATGTTATGAAAAGACCAGTACATACACACCGCTTTGACACACCTTCATGTCCTTTGCACCTCCGCGTTCCGCGTGTAGAGTGGAACCCATCGGGGGACCTTTCTCTGCATATGCATCCTGCTACGATCACATCCTTTCTGTTTTGAAGTGAGGCCCCCGTACGCGGCCATCGGTTGATCAAATGAAAAGTTTCCAGTGGTCACCTCCCGGCTCCCTGACTGCGTGTCCGCTCGGCTGTCAGCGGGAGAGCGAGGGAAATATCGGGAGACGCCGCTGTCACACCCAGATCTGCGCTTTGATGAGTCACATCAAACGATGTCCATATCTAAACGTCATCCTCAAAGGGAAAACGGGGGGGGGGGGGGGGGGGATGTGTGTATGTGCGTGGAAGATATACCAAAATAAAAGAAAAAAGGGACAGCTCATAACGACATCATAAACAGCCGTCTTTGTTTCACTCGGCCGGGTGGTTGATAAGGTTTACTCATTTAAAAGCGCCGATGCCAGAATTGCTACTTTAAGACTTTGTGTTTCCGGGATTGTCGAGATGCAAGTTGCCAGGCAGAGATAAAGGACTTCTAAAGGGATATTAACTCTTGGAAGTCTCTCGCCGGGCTATTCACGGGCAGAGATTTAACCGCCATCCTCGCTTCTGTTGCACATTTGCATCTGCGGCAACTGTTTCTGCAGTGATCACACAGAGCCTGATGATAGCGCGCCACAGCCCACTGCGACTGATAGACCGACGGTGTTACCTAACAGGGCTCGAATTTGATCCACTTATTTAAATTCCACTTCCTGTTTCCTTGTCGCCGCTGCCCTGATTACCAGTTTGTTGCTGATGCCGATGATGTTTTACTTCTCCTCTCTTCTTCTTTTTCTCGTCGCTCCATTGTTCTGTCCTCTGGCTCCTCTTGGCATCGCGCTGAAACCACAGCTGCCAATAAAGAGGCTTTTTCCTGTGATGAAGATTTAATGTGCTTGTCAGATGGCGCAAGTGGCATATGTTTGCCCCCGCCGCTGCTTTCTCAAAAAAAAAAAACAGCCAGAGAGAAGGTAGGAGGCATGAATTTATGCAGCGTTTCCTAGAGGTTCATGGTGGCGGTGTCTCGAGCAAACGAACAAATGTAGTTAGACACCAAGTCGGAAATGTTTCAGGCTCGTTTCCGAGCGCTTCACTCAGTTTTTGAACATGTATCCTCCACTCAAGGCGATATGGCACTTCTTTCCTCCTCAGTGTTTTTCTTCTTTCTCCTTTTCTCTGCTGCTGTGCCTTTCTTAAACTGCAGCCTGCTTCATGCTTATTGTTCCCAAAGAATGGAGAGGCGTGTGTTTGTTTTAGACGGCTGCACTGCTTCAAAAAAACTAGGTTAAAGAGTTAAGATCAGGCAATCTCCCCCTCCCTCCCTCCCTCCCTCCCTCCCTCGCTCCGCTCTTTTTTATTAAAACTTTACTCAAGGCCACTCAGAGGTCTCACTTTGATTGAACTCGGAGCACTTTCTCAAACAAAATCCGAGTCCTCCTACCTTTACGTTTGCTAATAGCGAAGAGGAGACGGGGAGAGTCACAGAGAGATGTGAAGTCTTTGTTCCAAAGGTGGGGAGGTTGTGTTCTGAAGATGAGTACGAAACATGCCGCTGCTGGTGCATAGCTTACAAAGGAGAGTCCTTCGCCTCCTGATATGTAGCTTAAGTTTTGTACTTATGTGTCCGTACGCGGCTGTCTGGCCTCACTTTCTGCCGCCCTCCCGTCTCCGCTCTGTTTTGATGAAAGTGATCAGGCATCCTGTGCCAGCACGGGGGCCCGGCTCGCTCATTAAAAATGCTAATGTCTCCTGCCGGGTCTTTGATGCGGGACCCAGGCACACAAAGCCAGCCAAGGTTACCAAGGGCCTGTGTAATCCTTTATCCGGGGCCCGACGCAGGGAGACCCCCGGCTGAGAGCCCTGACAGTCACAATCAATCATATCAGGGATGCGTCACACACGTCTGCTGACCCCCTGCAGCACGCTCTGCTTTAATTAGCTAACGCAGGAGAGTGTGCTGCACACGCACATACATAAAGAAAGATAAAAGTCACCAAATTGCGTCCTCCTGCTTCTCGAGTGGCTTCAGACCGACATCAAGTGTGTGACTTAAATTTCTATTACAAACATGTTCAGTGTGTGTTTGTTGGAATGGACGCGAGTGTGTGAGAGAGGAAGAGCAGAACTCTTTGACATAATCTCTTCTTGCGAGCTTCTTATCACTTTTTTTTCATGACAGCAAAGCGATGACGCCCAAAAGAAAGAGAGAGAGAGACAGACAGAGAGCAAGAAGGATAGAAAGAGAGAGTGTGTGTGTGTTTGCGCGCGCGCGGGGGAGTGAAAGAGAGCAGAGGATTGAGATGGGGGTTGTTTTGAAGTTTGCTTGACATCATGTTAACAAAGCTCGCCTAAACCCTCGATAGAAGGCTGGGCATGAGGCGATGATGGGTGATGATGTGTGTGTGTGCATGTGTGTGTGTTTGCATGCTAACATTTGGGCCTAATCAGAACAGCAACACCGCAACACAAAAGCTGTGTCCCAATTCAGGGAATGCAGCATTCGAGGGAGGCGGGAGGATGCGTCATTCACAGCCTGTGTAGACTGAACTGAAATGAGACAGTCTGATCTACGGAGGACTTCCTGTTTTCATCACCACCCTTACCCTTGCTCCTGACGCCTAGGTAGCTAGCAGGCTAACTAGCCAGCATAACTAACTGTTTCAAGGGCCCTTTCGTTTCTTTAATCATGTGTGACGCTGGCTGTTCGACTGAGCTGAAACCAAAAACTTTTACATTTAAAAGTTTATTCCTTGGTCACGTAAGAGCCATCTCGTTTGAATTGCCCCTCAACAATACGTTGGGCCGATCCATCGGGTGCATCCTTCTCGGTCCGAGAAAAGGAGGACGCATTTGTCGCATCTGAACCAGCCTTCGAATTGGGACAGAATTCGGCGCTCTTCTGTGACGCAATCGGCGTTTAAATTCGGCCTTCGAAGGCTGCAGCCCCATTCAAAGGGCACAGCTAAAGTGATGGTTCCCAGCTAACGCTCACCTCCACAAACGCACCAACTCCTGATTACATGATTGTATTTCAGATTATTGCTTCCTGTGAAGGAAAAGATACCAATAAAGAGTCCTACATATTAAACATTTCAGTTTAAAGCTGTAATCTCAAATATCTCAGCTTCGTTATCTTTGGCGGCACCTATGGCGATAAACGATAATTGCGAGAGCACACTCACTTTTCTTTTTTAGACTGTTTGCTTCATCTGAGCGTCGAGTTTGTTTCTTTTTCTTTGGATTTTCACTTCTTGTTGAAGTTGTATCTGTAGTCATCCATCTTTTCTTTGTTTGTTCAGCCATAGTCGATTATCGTTTACTCGCAACACTTGCAGAGAGCGGAAAAGCAGCCGCTTAGCTTTTTGTCACCACTTCACGTTGACGTCAGACAGTCCTTACTCTCGGCACTATGTCTCACTCTGCACAACCTACGCATGCAGCGCACGGTATCACAACAGCTGTTTGGGTCTGCGGTTTGTAGAAGAGACACCAAATAAAAGAGGAACGACGACCTGCAGCGTACAGCTGAAGGACTCTTTTAAGTGACTAAAGTACGTGGCACTCCTGACCCAGAAAAATCCAGAACTATCCCTTTAACAACCAGTTTTATATTAGATCTGTAGATCCTGACAGACCTTACGATGAGGGAAAGCATGACTTTGTTTGAGGGGGTAACCAGCCAAAAATATATATTATATATATATATATATATGTCCATGCTGGTGCTGACGTTACATCCTGCGCTGCAGAATTGTCCAAATGATTTGATTAATAATTCTGGGATTAAAACTACATAAAATAACCTGTTAAATTGACAGATTGAAGATTATTTCTCTTAATGGGTTGAGCATGCTCTCTGGGAATTTAGACCCATTAGTAATTATGAAATCCCGCTCCTGAGATATTTTGCACCACTTTCATTTCACGTGTGCCCGAGCAGGACACAGTCTGAATACTATTAGCTGTTTCATGTCGTGTATTTACATACTTGAAGAGGCTGATATTAGAATTCAGCACAGGCAGGCTGGTGTAGATCTTCCCTCAGGAGCAGAGTTTCTTTGCTCTTTGTAACAAACTTCTGAATCGGCTGCACACACAGTAGGCTCGACTCCAAACAATACCTGAGCATACCTTCTTTTCCTGCTGTCACGCTCTGCTTTTATTTCGTGTATTCTTGGCTTCCCCAGCCCTGAGCGCTTGGCACAAAGCTTGTGTGTGGCCTCATCATCATCCACTGTACTCAAAAATAGAGTGTTGCTCTCACTTCACACTCTTGTGTTTGCTCTGAGTCCTGACAGCTGAGCCGTGTGGTTAGGAGGTGGCTCAAAGGAGGCAGTGCAGACCAGGTGTGTGCGCACGCGCCTGGGTGTGTGCTTTTCCAGCCTTGATGAGAGCAGGTGCCGCTGGAATGAATGTGATTCGTTTCTGTGTGGGAGAACGGAGGAGATCGGTTTGGCATGAAACAACCTGTTACATCTCTTCCTCCTCCTCCACCTCCTCCTTCACTTCTCCTGGTGCCACACGTCAAGGGGAGGCAGGAATGCAGGGAAGGGGAAACAACAACAGAGAATGTCCTTCTCCCTGGAGCTATCTGGCAGGGTTGGATTACAAACCGAACACACACAAATGCACTCGCACACACATACAACTCTTTGTAGTGAATCTACCTCTTGTCTCACCTTTGCCCATTCCTGGTGGCTGAAATGCGAGTACACGCTGGCTCCAGGGCTTGGCTCAGGTTGGGGTTTGGCACAACCTCCACCTTTAAAAAATCGACAAATTCTTAAGCCTTTAAGGAAGCGAACCTCCTGCTCTCGGCTTTCTGAATCTTTGAAAGAGGTGAGAAGGATGTACGAGGAAATCAGCCCGGAAGAGTGGAAGAAGAAAATCAGGCAGCCAGAGAGAGAGAGAGAGAAAGACGAGCCGGCCGGCTTGTCATTCAGTCAGGCAGCCAGACAAACATTTAGTCAGGCTGTCAGTCAAACAGCCAGCAGGCCAGACGCTCCGACGGGAAAACATAAAATGAAAAGAGAGAGTGTCCGATGGCGGCTCCGACTTTGAGATGCCAAAGGAAGCGACACTTTGTCACCCAACACTTTAATTACCTGTGTGTGTGCCACTTCATGTCAGTGTGTGTGTGTGTGTTGGCGTGTCTGCAGCTGCAGTGCCAGACCTGTTTGGCCAGATAGGATGACTGTCACCTCTCATCTTCTCAAATTAGTCCCCCTCCCCCTCCCACCACCTCCTCCTCCTCCTGGGCCGGCCCATACTAAGTTTCAGCAGCACACTTTTCAACACATTCCCGTGTTGATTACACGCAGACATTTGACCCTATTTTTTTTGTCTCAGCAGCATCGTAAACATATCCTCTTTATCTTTTCACATCTTTTCCTGAAACCTGTTTTCGTGCTTTTTATCTCGCAGTGCTCACAGTTCAGAAGTATGTGCTCATGCATGAGATTACACGTAGTCATGATGAGCTGGGGTCATCCACCTTAAGTTTAAAACGACACAGGGCGGGTTGGGATGTTTTTTTTTCTTCTGGTATCATCAACACATCCCAATAAAACTGAACTATTGGACAAAGGTTCTATTTTGATGATCCATATTAACCTTTGTGTTTCTTGCCGTTAAGTGGAACACACATGCAAGAGTTTAAAGTTGTAATCTGGAAGAGCTCTGTTTCATTCTCTTTGGCGCCACCTATGGTGATAAACAGTAATTGCAGGAGCACACTTCCCAGATATCCAGACAGTGTCGCATGTGTGACGTCCACTGTTGGCTCCGGTTGTATTTTCCTAGCTGACGGTCGCTTTCCTTTTCAGACTGTTTGCTTCATCTGAGCGTCGAGTTTGTTTCTTTTTCTTTGGATTTTCACTTCTTGTTGAAGTTGTATCTGTAGTCATCCATCTTTTCTTTGTTTGTTCAGCCATAGTAGATTACTGTTTACTCGCAACACTTGCAGAGAGCGGAAAAGCAGCCGCTTAGCTCCGCCTACCCTCTCTGGCAGACCAACCACTGCTGGCTGATGGAAAACACGACACTAACTGGGCGTCGTTTGTGTTACCTCATTCTGCGATAGATTAACAGATATTTATTTAAATGAAATCTTCGAGATTATTACTTTAAAGTAACTTTTTTTGAACAATCAAGCAGGAAAAAGTAAATACAAGCTGTTTGGAATGATGCAAATGATTAGAGTAATGCTGCTTTTGAAGTGTAAGAGTCTGGATCTTATTGTTTCACGTTGGTTCAAAGTACTCTTAAAGGGCAATACACAAAAAAAACAATAATAAAAAAAAATAAAATAATATAGGTTTTAAATAAACCTTCAAGTTAGCCCAAATAATTTGATAAACAACTAAAGCAAGTGACAAACTTTTTACTAACTACTGCAGGTTTGGAGTCTGATTTCCTCGTCCAACTTTGTCCACCCACACTTGCCGTAGTCGTGCGCACACTGACAGAGTTTTACCAACACTTTGGATGTTTGAGATAATGCTTATCTGTTGCTTTGTATACAATCTGTGTGGTCTTCACATTGCAGTATACTACTTTCTTCAGGTTCACACTCAGCTTAAAGGTCACTGGTTTGCAATATGTCCTTAATATTGCTTTCTATATCTTTACCCTCTGCCCTCTGCAACCATCGCTGCCCTCCTGACCCCTCACCTGCACATGCTGACTCAAGGTGTTCACTTACCCTCCTTGCTTTGCTCCTTTCTCTTCTGCCAAGTACCACTGATACGCACAAACACACACCTGCAGCCAACAATAGAGGCCTTATTCAGGGTGGGCACGCTGCTGATCCAGCCGGCCCTCTATCAAGCACTGTGATCTGGACATGGGCGGCTGCCACGCAAAGACCACAGTTCTGCTGAGAGTTACTTAAAAGTGCTTCAGTCTGTGCAGCTCTTTATGTTTGGATTTTTGGACACTAAGTTGCATGAAATACTTGCTAGTAGTGTGGTGGATGCAAAGCTATTAGGTTACTCACCGAGTCCCGTGGTCGGAGTTCTGTCCGGTTGCGGATGCAGAATAAGTAGTTCCGGCGAGATGCCAGGGTAATGAGACCAAAAAGTTTTACCCTACAAAAAACAACACGCAGGCAACGGTGCTCCATTTTCAACACAAAATCATCGTCCTACGATTTCATACTGCGTCGTTCTTTTGGCACTATTTTCTCTCTTGAAGAATCCAGTATCACTACGCCTGCAGCAGGCCGGTTGTGAGACGACGTTTGTCACAGAGGAAAATACATGTTGAAATGTCGGAATTTGTGATTTCCTGGCTGTAGTAATAAAAAAATTCATCATTTTCCTGACACGGATCGAGCCCTTAGAGGTCCCGTTGGAGCCGTTGTTAAAGGTAAATCCTCATCACTTTAACAGTCCAACATATCTACTTCAACGCAAATCAGTCAGAATCAACGTGAAACGGCTCCTGTGTGGGCATACCTGAGAAACCGGCCTGCTGCAGACGTAGTGATACTGGATTTGCCAAGAGAGAAAATAGTGCCAAAAAAAGCGCAGTATGTGAAATCCTAGGACGATGATTTTGTGTTAGAAATGTCTCACTGTTTCCTGCGTGTTTTTGGTTTCATGACCCTGGCATCTCACCGGAACTACTAACCCTGACCCCCTTGCACAGTCCTCAAGAAATAAATCAATGTATGATAAACGCTAAACAAGTTAACAGGTAAGCGATGGTGAGCGCAGACAGTGATACCAGCTAATAAGCCAGCCTCAAGTGGCCATTCGAGGAACTGCAGCTTTTGGCACTTCCCCATTGGCTTCATATCATAGACACCAGACCCGCATGCAGCGTTGCTTTCTCTCCCCGGTTCATCCCAGCGCTTTTCCGCCAGAAAAAGGCGCTATGTGAACACGGGGCCTTAGCTTCTTTAGTCTAGGCTATCACCACAAATAGAATCTCATTCTGTTCTCAACACAATGCCGAACTACCAGCTAATGAATTAGCCAATGGCACAGGCTGTATAGCTTTTGTAGCCATATAGCTTTTACTTGACGTATCCAATCCCTTCTCTCCCCTACAGCTCCTCCCTCTCGCCCAAATACGGTCTCTTCTGAAAAATGCCGAGCTCGAGGCTTCATTAACAGAGTTGAAAAACTAATGGGTGGCATCAGAGCGGCTGTGTCCATTAGTTATACAGTCTCTGTGTTTAATGTGGAGATAGTCTCCAGCAAACTTCAGGAAAGAGATCCTGTGAAAAAAGCAGTAAATTATATAACTGTCTGCTTTCATTATATTTAGGTTGCTGAAGCCAGATTTAACCACATCTTGATCCTGTGTTTTCTCCCTTCCGGTGCTGCTCCGTCTCAGACATAACACAACATCCCCATGGCCATGACATCGCTGTCTAAATAACATGCTTGTTAGGAATCTCCCTTGATGTCAGTTGCTGCACAGAGGGATGAAAGCGGGCGAATGAAAGAGAGGCCAAAAGCCATCAGATGCGTCTTCCCGAGCCGCCTTTGGCTTCAAAGGGAAACCTCAGGCGCTGTGACAGAGAACAACAGCTGACGACGTCACGGAGGACACAGGACATTTAACCAACCCTCTGTGCTGCCCCAAAGCACAAACTGACTGAGAAAAACAAAGATGCAGACGAGGGTTTGAGGTTAAATGAGGAAGAGAGAGACAAACACAGAGACCCAGCGCGCCAGCGAGGGTTCATGGGGGTCGGTGTGAGCACACATCAGGGTGGCAGGGAGATCAGAGCTCCGGAGAGCGTTCCTGTGTTTGGGATAGGAGGGAAAGATAAATAAGCCAGGATGGCTGCACAAAGAGAGGCAAGGAGGAAATGGGAATGTTGAGATTCCAAAAGGAAAATCCATGTCGCTCTCTCTCACAAACACACACACACATGGGTTCAGATGGAGTGAAGTGGTAAACACACGTGTGTGTGTGTACATGTGTGTTTTGTAACCATGGAACAGGAGTTTTAGAAGTTTGTTATGGACTTGTTTTCAAAATGACAGGCTTTCACAACAACTCCCTCCACTGCTGCGTGCCAGGAGAGAGCGTATGTTTTACATCATGACTCTGTCTGCTGCCTCGCAGTCAAAAGATCTGGTCAGACTGTATCTCGTACGAGCCTTTCCTTCACAGGGAGGCTTCCTTACAGTCAAATTAACTCAGCATCTCTTGCCGTCCTCAGACATATATGAAGTTAAACTGCTCACTTTGTGTTGCTGTACTTTACATTTCTGTCCTTTTCAACCCTCCACAGCGGTTATTCTGTCCTTTTATGTCGAATAAAACCTAGAAAATAGTAGACATAACCTCCGTGACGTCACCCTTGGTTCACCCATTTATGAAACTAAAAAAGCTAAGAGAGCTTGCGGCATGTAGTGGAGCATGAATAGCGCTAATACCTGCTAATTTAACTTATTAAACTATTTTAAGTTAAGTCTAAGTTACCACTCCCATAATTATGCATAATTAAAACCTTAAATTAATAAACTCGTCTGTTTAGTCAGATCTGTTGCCGAATGAGGTAACACAATGGTGACTGAGCCGATGGCCCACTAATGAAAGCCTTGTGCGACTTATCTACTATGGCTGAACAAACAAAGAAAAGATGGATGACTACAGATACAACTTCAAAAATAAGTGAAAATCCAAAGAAAAAGAAACAAACTCGACGCTCAGATGAAGCAAACAGTCTAAAAAGGAAAGCGACCAGACAACTGGAGCCAACCGTGGACGCTACACGGCATAGGTGCCTCCAAAGAGAACGAAAAGGAGATCTTCAAGCTTACTACTTTAATATAATTTAAAGGGGTGAGGCGTATAAAAGGTACATACCCTGTACAGATGCCATGAACACAGAAACTATACTCCCAAAACCGTTTTTTCTGCCACGCTGTGAACATGTTTAATTCTAGTGCACAGTTTGGCATTTTAATATGGAGCCTAATGGGGATCGACTCGCTTTTGGAACCAGCCTCAAGTGGACACTCGAGGAACTGCAGCTTTTGGGACTTCTGCGTTCAGCTTCATTCGGCTCCTGACTTTTGTGTATTTCCATTATGATCCAATATCCAACCTCTGACTTTCAACTTTTAAACTTTCAAACAACATTATTTATCTGTTAAGAACTTAATTTGTGTAAAGTGCGTATACAGTTCACAAACCCAGCAACATCACCTTGCTGCCTGGCTTAACAGAAAATTAAATATATACATTATCAGTGATCCAAACCATGTATTTCCTTTATTTTTGAAGAAATAAAAGTAAACCATCACTGCGGAGTGAAAAGAGCAAAGAGAAGATATTGGCCCGACACAATGGCTGTAAAAATTCAAAGTATCCCAAACAAACTTCATCACTCCCCTGCTGGCCTGTCCTCCCCTCTGATCTCTCTCCTCTTTCATCCTCCTCTGGTTAGGCCCCCTCTCCCTCTCTCTCTCCACGTTGTCCCCATTCTCGCTCCTTTTCGTCTCCAGGCAACAAGGCAATGGACGTCTCGGCAGAGAGCGAGCGAGGCAGACAGAAAGATAGTGAGCTGTTCTTGAAACTTTGGAGACAGCTATGCCAGGAATGCAGGTGCCTGCTGTGAGGACAACAAAGTGAGGAGGACCTCCGTAGGAGCGCAGCGTGGGCAAGCAGCACGTCGGTGTGAGGGAACCCAGCCCACATTTCAACTCTGCTCGCCTGCTTCTCATGCAAAGCAGTTGTTCAAAGTTTCAAAGGTGTGTTTGTCACTGAGGCGCCTCGAGATGCTACGTGACTGCGGGTCCGAACCCCCTGAGAAAGATGAAGACGTTTGCTGATTATCCTGCTGGAAAAAATACACCTGAAATCTTTGTTTCCCAGTGAAATTACACATAAAAAACACACTAACACTTATTGTAAATGACATGACCGGCCATAGTTGAGGCCTATTTTTCGAACAAAGACAAACAGGGTGGGCTGTTTTGTCCTGGGTGGCAAATAGAAAGATTTTTACCGCATAAAAAACAGAAAGTGAAGAACTCTTGACTGTCTTTTTCTTGCTCTGTCTGTTCCTTTCACTCTCCCCCTCTCTCTGTCTCTCAGCCGTCTACATTTCCCTTCATCCCTCTCCTTCTCTCTCTCTCTCCTAGTCTGTGTTTTATTCAGCAGAAAACAGAGAAGCCACATCACAGGGAGGCCAGCAGAGTTTGAAAAGGAGGAAGAGAAAAGAAGAGAAGAGAGGAGTTTAAAACAAAGTGTAGGAGAGAGCTTGAGAGAGTGTGTGATGTGGCTGAGTAAAAGGACACAGATGACAGAGAATACTTGAAAAAAAAAAGAAAAAAGAACATTATTTAGTGGTGTGTGTGCGTGTGTGCGTGTGTGTACACATTGATCTGTGTGTCCCTGAAAATGCATGAAAGTGAGACAGTGTGATAAAAGTGTATTGACCTGTTTTAGGTTGTTTTTTTGTGTGCGTTTTGTTTGGCCGTATACATGCATGAAAGCATTCTGCATTTTTCAGTGTGTGTGTCAGAGTAGCGCACAAATGTGTGTAGGTTCGTATGAGTGTGTGTGTAGGCAGCTGCCCATCTGCCTGGCGGAGTCCCGGGGCCCTGTGGCCCTCACAGCCAGCGACTGATGTGATTTAGTGGTGCGGGTCAAAGGTCAAGAGCCCCTAGTCTCCATCTGCGCTTGAAGAAAAGGCCATCGGGAAGGGATTAGACTGGAGTCAATGGTCCTGGTGACATGTCTGCAACTAGCTCTCTTCACACACATACATAAATACACTAATTATACTCGTCATTCTCTCACACATGAACCAATAGAAGTTCAGTATTTATACAGGTGTTAGCATTAGCATTAGCTTAATATTTGTATGAATTAAAACATTATTTTGTCTACAGATGTTATAATTTCAATATTAGTGTGTAAACTAGAATCCAGAATATGTACGTGTGTATTAGCATTGTTTTTATCTGTTGGGTTTGTGTAAGAACAACAGCCCAGCGAGCAACAACAACGTCTACGACCTAATGTCAACCTTTTTTCAACCGGCTAAAATACAATGTTTATGATTTTGATAGTTTGTTGATTTTAGCTATGAAAGGCTGACGAACGACGAAAGTTTTGAGCATTCTCCACAGAAGAAGAAAAGACTGAGCATGCCCAGGTACTTCAGCTGTGCAGCTCTGACATGTGAAGGCAGAGCGACCTCTGGATGCTGACGTAGTTCATTAATACCTGATGGAAACATTTTTCACTAGAGAACTCGGGGTTGTACTCAGCTTGAATGCAGCTGTCGTGAGATTGAATCCAGCTCAAATAGTGCAAAACATTTTCGTTGGTGACTGTAGCGTTTTTTACGAACTACGTCCTCATGCAACCTTTGTCATTCTACATTGGACCAAGCAACGGCAGCTTAAATTCGCCCCAAGTGTTTTTGAATAGCGTTCTGGTGTTGCAGAAGCAAAACGTACAGCAGGTGAAAACAACAGCGCTTCAAGTACGCACACAAGGCGCTGTTCCACCCTGCCGGCTCTGCAGTTTACACAGACGCCGTTTCGCCTCTGTTATACCTCTGTTACTGCCTCTGATGCCGGCTCTTCCGTTCCGCGTTATAATCCCGCCTTGAACTGGCAGTGTAAAAAGGGCTAGTGATGCACTGATCATTGAATTATTTTAGCAGCTATGTGACTTGAAAATTGCCGTTAACATGTGTGTGAATGTGTGATGAATCTTGTGACAGAAGCAGGTGAAATCTGGTCTAAACATAAACGTTTAAACGTTTAGTCACTGAAAAAACTTTAACTTTTGAACCAGTTTTGAACGTCTTTTCAACTGGGAAATGCTCGCTGGGTGTTGTCATCTTACTATAATGGTGGCAACATATCATTTTTTGAGCTGAAATTACTTGTAGCACTATAAAAGCAAACAAAAGCTTCTAAAGTAACATGGTTAGTGTGGTCAGCTGGCAGTGCATGCTAGCAAATAAGCTAGGTAGCTCTAAAGCTACCCATGTCAGTCACCCGACCCTCGTGTTGGCTAGCAGGTCAAAGTGACCTGTCAGGAGTCTCCCGTAAACTGTGATGGATGTTTACTGTTGACAGTTTGGGTTGTAATCCGACCGCTGACCTTTGTTTTCTCTTCCAAACAAGTTTTACTAGCTTGGAGGTTTGTTTAAAATCTGAATGATGATCTGACCGCTCGTGTTTGTTGCTTTAAAACCTCAGCAGTGACTTTGATGAGCGCAATGTTAGCAGGGCTAATGAGGGAGCCACGAAAAGAAAACCTATGTTGTAACAAACCACAGTTTTGATTTAATGTTAGCATTGCACAGCATGTGAGTATTATCAGTAGTACTGGTTCTGTGTTAGCATTAGCATTCTGTAAGTCATATTTCCCTGCTGTCTTTAGCTCCGAGTCCTGGGATTTTAACTTTAAATTCTTTAAACTTCTACAGAGCTCTTTAATATCCACATTTCGAGCAGTGAAACCTGAGGAAAAGGCTCTTTATGAGGAGCTGTTTGACTGACAGACAGGCCTGCGATGGCTGAAGACAAGTACGTTTGATGAAACATGGCAGGAGCCAAATCCCAGTCAGCCCTCTTATTGAACCGACTGAAGTCGGACTGTATTGTGGAAAAGTTCCCCAAAGTGGCTCAGAAGACGAGCCTGTTTTTCCGCAGGTGAAGGGAAAAGTGGCGAGCCGGGGGAATAATGTTTATGTATTAGATTTCAAACACTTCCTTCCTGTGAGGAAATCCAGATGTAAAGGTATGTTCTTGTGCCTCGAGGATCTGACGGATTTCTTCTTCTTTTCATGCTTTTTTTTCCTGCATTTTCTTCTTCTTCATGGTGTCGCTGTGGAGTGACGGAGTCTGGCTCTCCATCATCTCGACACACAGACGATGTTTGAGCTAAATATGCATGCAGGTCGCTGCTGAATGTGTTGCTTGGCATTCTTTCAAAATGTATCATGTGGGCAAAGTGTGTTTTCTCACAGCCTCAGACACCTTAAAGTCTGTGCGATGCAATATTAAAAATACCTACCATTAAAGACAATATCAGTTAAAGGCTCTGCCTATAGACAAACCAATTTCTGGGCCATTTAAGTGCCTTTCAGGAAAATAGTTCTATGATGACGACAGAACTTTAATCTTCAAACAAACCTTATCCAGCTCTAGTGGGTTCTTTCTCACCGCTCTTATCTTCCTCTGAGCCTTGTCGGCAGAGTGAATTTCTATATATTCTTACTTTCTTTGTCAGCATATATAAACAAACCCACGGCCTCCACAAATACGCACCTCCCTGCTTCCAAAAGTTTGATAAAGTGCTTTTTTTCTCTCTTCCTCCCGCTGCTCAGAGAGGAGAAAACGGGTTGTTAGCTCTTTGAGCTGGCTATCAGAAAATCCGGGGGAAAAAATTACGCTGAGCGCAGCAGCCGTACAGCAAAGGGTGATTACAAATTCAAATGGATGCTTTTACATCAATGGAAGGCTTTGAAGACCTCTTAATGAGCAGATAGCTGGAGTTAAACATTTGTGGAAGTGCCATCTTCGAAAGAGAAAAGAGGAGAGAAAGGGGAGGCGAGGGGAAGGGGGTTTGATCCTGGCAGATATCTGCAGGGCAGTTCCGAGCAACTGTCTATCTCGGACCAGTGATTGTCTTTTGAGAGCCTGCTGTTGAAGGCTGTGTTTGGATATCCAGGGTTAGACGGGGGCTCTCTGAACAAACTAGCACCAGGGCAGCATCCTCGCTGCTGCGTACTGATCAATGTCTGTCAGATTTGAAAGACTGGCATATGCGATGAAAGCTGGATGGAGATACAAAGAGGGGGAGCAGGAGAAACCAGAGCGCTGCAAAGAGCCGAGTGTACCGCCGAATCAAACATTGAAAATGAAATAAGAAGAAAAGGCGAGGAGAAAGAAGTTGAAGCAGAGGACGCTAAATATAGTGAGGGGCCTTCTGAAGGAAACCGAGGATGAAACATTGAAGGAGGGAAGCGATGAAAGAAAGGAAGGAGCAATGAAAGAGAGCAAAGCGAAGGATAAACAAACACAGGGAGGGAGAGGGAGACGATAGTGTTGTTCCTCCATCTCAGCAAAGCAGCGGGAGTGTAGTGGAGCTTTGAACTTGGCCCCCATTAGAGGCCTGATGACGGTTTGAAGTGAACGGTTGAAACGAGCCGGAGTATTTTAGATGTTAATTTGTTTGTGTTGTGTGTGTGTGTGTGTGGGTGTATTTTCTCAGGGCCTCCGAATCGTTCCTAGTCACACCCAATTTAACACAGCAGGATAAAATGCTTCCCTTAGCTTTGTTGTTTTCTGCTCCTTTCCTTATGTCTGCTTTTCTCTTTTACCCTATTTGTTTGTTTCCGGGAAGGACTCGCGGTTGTTTCAGCAGGACTTTAAGTTTCATTCAGCTGTTTTGTGCAAAGCAGAAATGAATCGGTGCAGATGTAATCTTCATACTTTAATGATTTGATTTGATGTCTTGTTTTCAATCATCACTTTTGAACGCACTGATGGAGATACGTCTGAATGTGTGACAGCAGGAAAAGATCACCGTGCTCGCATTCTTCCGTTACCCGTCTGTTAGCAATAGTTTTTGTTTGAGGAGTTTGTCACGTAACGATGGTAACGGTATGAAAGTGAATAATGATGCTCCTCGGTGGTGTGTTAGAAACCGTGTGAGGTTGAATGATTGACATCCAAATCGCACAGCATTAAATCAAATGTGTGTTGGGAGGAGGACAGCTGCGACGGAGCCGAACAAGAGGAGGTCAGCTGACTTTTTTTTTTTACGGCCTCTATGACCTCTGACCCCTGGTCGTATCTCCCATCAGGTCTGCAGCAGTCGGTCAGATCACAGAGCCAGTCTGGCACCGCCGCCTCCAGGTCGACTCCCAGCCTTTGTCGCCGAGCTTCCCCAGCCAGGGTGACAGGTTCTGGGGGACACGGCTGGTGAGGCGGGGGGGTTGGTTGTGTGTCTGGATGGGTCTGGTGTATAAACACTGATCTGGTGACACATGAAAGGGGGTCTGCCTGTGGGGTTGCTGGCCGTCGTCTATATGTCGACCCCCCCCACACGCACACACACACACACATTAACACACGCACACATGCATCTACTGACACCAGATTTATGTATTTATGCATTGCGGCGGCACAGCTCAAAGGGATATGGCTGGAGGGGGTTGGGGGAGAGGAGAAGGGGAGCGAGGCTGTTTGGGTTTGCAGACAGAGACTGATGGGGTGCTGGGGGGGGTGAGGGGTGGGGGGGGTCTATAGGTGACAGGAGAGCTTGAAGGGCAGGGGGAGAGACATCTGGGGAGCGATGATGCTGATTCATACATAAAGTTCAATTCACCCAGAAGCTCCAGTAGTGAAGGGCTTATTGTTTCACATGCTGACACTAAACTTAAACATGTGCGGTTCCTCTTACTTACAATATAGATGTTTTATTTGTATTTACTTACTTGATTATTTTTGTCTTTGTGCTGCTGCAACACCTCAATAAAGGCTTATCTCATCATATCGTATGGTACCGAACCGTATCGTATCGATGTCTGTCTCTGTGTGTCAGCCCTGTGATTGACTGGCGATCAGTCAAGGGTGTAACCCCGCCTCTTGCCCGATGATAGCTGGGGTAGGCTCCTATCCCCCACCGCGACCCTGAGCAGGATAAGCGGTATAGATGATGGATGGATTCCCCTGCCGGCGTAAAGCACAAAGTCTCTCTAAAATGTGCTCAATATAAAAAAGCTGCTGTTGCCTTGAGTGATTTTAAATGAAGCGAAATGTCCCGTCATAATTTGATGATGATTTTATAAGCTCAATGCATGTGGCACACAGCCGCTAATGAGTCAAGATCATCATCTTGTATGTTTACATCTAAAAAAGCTTTTCGATTTGCAAACTGGAGCCTATTCTTTCTATCTGTACTTTAAGTAGTTTCCCCCTCTTAAAACAAAAGCATACCTGTGTGTGTGAGAAGTGAGCTGTAACACTAAAAGACACTCTGTCATGTCTGAGCAACAACGTGTAGTACCCAAAGCTCAACACTAGAGGGTGGAGATATATCTGTTCCTCCACAGAGGACCCGTGTTTCTGAACACAGTGTCCAGGTGGGATATCATGTTTTATTTCCACATGAAGGAATCTCTTATGGGGCTCTTTCTCTCTTCAAATGATTGTCTGCCGTCCTTGTTTCCTTCCCTTTAATACGTCATTTACCTTTACCAGAGTTTCCTTTTCTTCATAGTAAGAATACAAGTTCAGTTTTCAAAGATAGTCTCCGTTATGCAATCGGGAAAAGATAATCTCGGGAGGATTTCAGACAACTTTTCCAGGTAAACTGGTCTGAAATATTTGAAGGTGATCTCCCCCTCATGGCTGAAATGTCAGACTCTGTGTTCAAAGCTTCTAACCGTCATATCATATTATGTTTGCTCAGACTCACAGATGCTATTTTCATCATAAAAACGAACACAAGAATCATTTCAGCCCCCAGAACAGTCTTTTTACTCTTTTCTCGACTGGCAAACAGCTAAGCCTTCAAGAGCGGAGAGCGAGGGAGAGAAAAGGACAGAAATAAAGGGGGGATGTCTGGGTAACTTCAATAGCCTCTCTGTGTCCATCTAATATGGAGGGCTAGCATGCTGGGAGTTGGCCCTTTCCATTCAGACAGACCCCAAACTCATAAAGACCTCTTCTATGGCCCCCAACCTGAAACCCACCCACCAAAGCCCTCGCTGGTATAGGCCCCTTCCATGGGAACTTGCAATCTGCAACGTAATCCCACTTTGGCCCCTGGAGAAGCCTTTCCAAACAAACCATGTGAGTCCTAATACCCAGAGCTTCACAAGTGGCTCCTGGCTAGGCCTGAGCTCCAGCACCACCAACAACTTGGCCCTCCTTCTCCTTTATTTCTCATTCTCTCGCTTTTCTTCTTTCCCCGGATAGACGACAAAAGAAAGGGATCTCCTTCTAATTGCTTCGAAGATTGAAAAGCTGAGCGGGGTGGTGGGCGGCTACACGGGGAAATGAGACGGAGGCTCTGGAGGCAGCGGGGGACTGTCAGTCTGGCTTTGCCCGCCCTGGGTGTGCGGTAGCTGGGATAAAGGAGCTGGCAGGACAGGCTCTGCTGCAGAGCCCGGCCGAGTGGATCAGAGCGGAGGCGGGCGACTCCCAGGGCCCGGCTTTACAACTCCGGCCAAACGGAGGACTATGAGAATGTGGAGGAGCTGAAGCGGCCCTGCTGGAGGCCCTGTGCACTCATGGGAAAGGACGTCTGGTCTTCACAACTGGGATTCAGAAACCATAGGCTGCTAAGAACAGCATGTTCACGCCAAGAAGGAGTTTCTGACTGAGGAGGCAGAAACATGGAGTATTGGTACCTGTCCAAACCTTCTGCCCTGTCTGAACAGTCCAGCCACTATTGATCAGTGTGAGGTGGATGATGAAGTGTGTGAACACACAGTTGGGGTGGTCCGTGACCTTTGGATCTGTTGCTATGACATGCAGAGATGCTAATAACACACACGCACGCGCTCACACACCCGACCTCTGAGGCGAGCACGGCTACAAGTCCACGCCTCCTCCTCTCGCCCTGCCGTCACCCAGCAGCAGCAGCTCTTTGAAGCTTGGCGGAGGTTCGCTCAGCTGTTTGTTAGCCTGAGTGCAACAAAAAGGAAAGAAGCTGCTTAGTTGATGATGAAAATCCAGATTACATTTATCGTCACAGTAAAAAAAAACACTCCTTAAAAAAAGACTTTGTTGGGGTCAAAGTGCTTATCACGTCAGGTTTAAGTTCAAAGATCAAATATAAAAGCGCCCGCTCCTCCTTATATGTACTGACATGAGATCCAAAGGATTTTGGCCTCACTCGCTCCAGAAAGTTCCCTCAGCCTCCCCTCCCTGACCTCCTTTCATCCCTCCATCCCTCTGCCTTTCTTCTTTTTAATACAAATCAGCCACTCAATGCCATGCACATGTTTTAGTGTTATTTGAACTCGGGCAGAGAACTTCAAACAGCTTTCAAAGTGAGCAGACTTTTTTCCCCTCTCTTGCTCTCTATCTTTTTCTCTTTTTGAAAGAGCGCAGCCGAGCTTCTGAGCACACCTGATCACAAGGTCGAGAGATGGGGATTATGATATGCAAATGAGGCTTTGTTATCAGCGTTGACATTCGTTATAAAGCTGCACAGAGGAGAGGTAAGATGAAAAGGTGGCAACTCACCCCCCTCTGCCCCTTTTAGCATAACTTCCCCTCTCGAACACATCGGCCTACCTAACCCCCCCTCCCCTCTTTTTTCATTTAGATCAAAAGGTTACACACAACAAAGAAAGGCCTGTGTGGAAAAGAAAAAGCACCCAGTACACACTTCTGTGTACTTTTACACAGTCAAGACTATTGATTGGTCAGCTGCCCCAAAGGTGTGTGTGCATCTGTACCGTATGTGTGTGTGTGTGTGTGTGTTGGATTCGACCGTGTCCTGATGAGGTTGTCGTCTCTTTTGCTGTTTAGGCAGAACGGAGGTCTTTGCAATTACCAAACACTGTAGAAAGGCTTTCATGTCGCTCCCCTGCTGTGACAGGATAGGGACGAAGGCACACACACACACACACACACACTCACACATTTACACTGAGAGATTGAGTCCTTTCAAACACACACACAGAAACATGCATATGGTGGCCCCCCTGTTCAATCTGCGTACGCTTCAGTTCAAAGGAGTCCAAGCGAGGTGGCAGTCTGTGCTACTTTTCCAGCCATTAGCCTGGCCCACCATCTGCAGTGATCTAGTGAGGAGTGGGTTTTATGAACTTCATAAAGGCTCGGTTATTAGAGCGTCAGAGTGGAGATGGGCTGTCTGGCCTTTGAGTTTAGCAGCGGGGGTCCTGAGTGCTTTGATGTGAATCACTCTGTTAAATAACTTCTGAGAGGTAGAGGGAGCTACTGAACCCGTACAGAGGGCCGAGGCTGTGTTATATAAGTGATAATTAACCTCTTTATTTCTCTTGTTCTTCATATCTCAATTGTACATCAGCAACCTTTAGACGGACTCAGACAAACCATCTCCCTCACACAAACCTTCATCATGCTGCACACATTTAAAACATTTGATTAAAACACGGCTCTTTGTTTAAAGAGAATAAAATCCATGACTTGACAAATGCAAAAAGTGTCCCACAGTCTCTCGACGGGAATCATATCACATCTTCAGCTGCATTTAATTGTAGATGATCTAATGAGAGCTCTGAAGAATTCTCCCCCATGTTTGATTGAAGGCAGAGTTCACTCTTGACCTTTGACCTTCATCTACAGATGGAGTTTATCCACTTGCCCTGAAATTTAAAAAGCTCATCTGCAGCTGAAGATTCAACTTTAAAGTAATAATCTTGATTTTCATAAAAAATAAAAGTTAGTGCCCAGTTAGTGACGGGTTTTCCATCACCCAGCAGTGGTTGGTCTGCCAGAGAGGGTAGGCGGAGCTAAGCGGCTGCTTTTCCGCTCTCTGCAAGTGTTGCGTGTAAACAGTAATCTACTATGGCTGAACAAACAAAGAAAAGATGGATGACTACAGATACAACTTCAACAAGAAGTGAAAATCCAAAGAAAAAGAAACAAACTCGACGCTCAGATGAAGCAAACAGTCTGAAAAGGAAAGCGACTGTCAGCCAGGAAAATCAAGAGTTACAACCGGAGCCAACCGTGGACGTCACACACGCAGCACTGTCTGGATATCTGGGAAGTGTGCTCCCACAATTACTGTTTATCACCACAAGTGGCGCCAAAGAGAACGAAACTGAGATCTTCGAGATTACCACTTTAACTACGTCTGTTGAATGGCCATGTGGTAGGCCAGGTTGTATCAGTGCTTTCAGTACCTGGAGCTGGCATGTACGGAGCCTGGGGCTGTTGAATGTGGCAGAGCTGCTTGGGTTGCTGTGACCACTAAAGCTCATGTGATTGGTTAATTAGAAGTATTGTGGTGACGGCAGGAGGGGAGGGGTTTCTTTACTTAGCACTTATCCGTATCATTAAAACACAAGTATCTTGTGTTTTAAATTCAATAAATTATTGTAATATTACATTAAAATGATGCAAGGTTCAGCCTGATTTGATCTTTGACTAGTGTCACCTGTTACCTGTGAGGGTAGGTACAAGGCGTTGAAGGTTATGTCGGGAATTCAGGACAAATATTGTTGTGTTAAGCACCTTTTGTGTAAATATGTAGTTTAGAACTATATTAATGTATGAAGTGTGTATAAAAGGGTGAATACAGACATGTAGTGGGGTCAGAAGACTAGAAAGTGCAGTGACTTCTCTTCTACTGTCTCTTGTTGAGGATAAAAATGCAAAACACTTGGAAACATATCAAACAGTGTATCAAAACATTTTCTGGCAATATTAGAATCAGAATTTATTTGTATTTCACAAGCATGTGAACACTTACATGGAAGTTACCCCTGGTTTTTTCCATAGCTCCCACAGATACGACGTAATCACAAATCTAAACCTTCTTTACGGGACTTTTGTGAAAGAAATAGTTGCATACATAAATACAAATGATTATATTATTATTAGAAGCACCAATAACCAGCATAAATAACTGGAATCTCCATATATGAGTCAAGTGATTATACGTTTTTAATACTTCAAACAGCCTTTGTTTTATACTGGAGAAGAATTGTATGAAAAGGAGTGAATGAAAGTCTTGGGACAGTGATGGGAAGATGCTGAACATCAGGAAAGCATCCTGCTCACATCCTGAAGAATCAGTGGATAATTAACCCGAGCTCACTCAGGTTCCTTTTTCTTAAGTGGAATCCCTTTATATCATTTATTTGCACAAAAAAAGACCTCTAATATATTCAGTCACCCTCAAAGCAGCTGGTCTGAAGTGCTCACTGTGGCCTGAGGGTGGTGCTGCTAATCCATACACCAGATGTACTCCTATGAGAAAGGTGCTGGATTTGGATGCAGTTTGTGTGCACACTGTATGCAGAATGAGATTAAATCAGCAGTTTGACACATCAATTATGAATGGACAATATTTTTAAACAGTTGCGATGCCGCTCGAATGAAAGGCTTTAACACAATCGCAGGAACAGGATGATGACTCAAGAAGAAATGTGACCTTTCGGTGATAACAATAAGTACCATGATCTATCAAAGAGGAAGATAAATAGTGAAACAACATCCTTGAAAGACTTCCTAAAGGTTGAAAATGCTTGGTTGACAAATTTAAGAAACCAACATGTAAACTTCACAGATGCAGAAACTGTTTCAGTAAGAGTAAATCTTGTCGAACATATTTATCAGGATTCGTTTTTATTTTATTGTGCAGGTAGGAAATATAATTACAATTTGGACAAGAGGAGAGTAAATCGAGATTAATTTGGGTATATATATGTACATTTAAGACCAATAGAATCAAGCAAGGTGCATAATGTTATTGACTGAGCAGGAAGTTTGGCTGTGGGCCTCGCTATGTCCACTAGATGGCTCCCTCACCACCCAAAGCAGACTTTAAATCATCTCAGATGCATCGATCAACATTTGCAAATCAATCAACACGAAGGGTATGAAAGTTTCTAACACTCTGTTTGTGAGAAAGGAAGAAAGGACGCGGCTGCGTATACAGACGCCTGCCTGCTCTCTCTCTCTATGGAGATGCTTACACACAAGTGGCCAGTCTCCCTCCCTGGCGTGATCCCCTCAGTCCGGCAGGTGGCAGCCTGTCCAAACGATTATCATCAGATTTAACAAGCCGAAATTCGGATGGATCTTCCGGCTAACAGAACCACTGAGCACCCGGTTGATCGGTCTCAGAGCGTTTAGGTTTTATGAACAGCATGGTGTTTTGTAGATAAATATCCAATCAGCCTATTTTTATTTTTGCGATATTGTGTTCCCCCCTGCTGCTCTAGCTTTGGGCTTTTTAAAAGGCTGTCGGCTCTGTTTGTGGAGGGAAATCCGCGTCTGATAGGCACACTGCAACGCCGTGACGCAATTCAGCCTCCGCTGCTGCAACACAATAAAATATGAATCACCATCAACGCGCCGACGCTGGGATGCTTCTTCCTCTTCTTCTCCTTCTGGGTGTAAACATCATTTAAATGGTTTGCAGGAGGAGGGGGTGTGGCGCTGACCAACTCCCATTCACCAAAACAACACACGCCCTGGGAGCTCGTGCATCTGTGGCGTAAAAATAAGAAGAGAAGCCGAGCAGGGATTTGATCGCTGTGTGCTCCGGACTCTCGCTGGGTGCACAGGCCAGCCAGCCAGCCAGCCAGCCCCTCGGCATCCCTCCGCAGGCTCTCCGCGCAGGAGGATCCTCCTCATTACGCAGATTCAAAGCCTGGATGCAGAGAGGACCAGTGGCCCTGCACACGAAGATGCGATAACCACGGAAAGATTAACGGTAGGTTTCTTTTTTGTATCAGCTGTCGGGTCCAAGGATGTATTACAGTCCGGCTTAGTCAGAGCTAAAGCCGAGATGTGAGGAGGACAAAGGGGCGGAAGGAGCCAGAAGAGCCGCAGCTCTAAATATTTTTGATTATTTCTAGTAACAGAACAGAACAGAGAAGCACGAGCACAAATGTCCCCTTCCTGTTACAGAAGGATGCTACAGTAGCTTAAAGCAGTGTGCTGTTACTTCCTTATTACAGCACATTCAAATATTAGTTTTACATCCATGAGCCTCTCAGGGGTTGGATCATAGCACTGCCTCCTTGGTTACTGGTGCATTTATTAGCTCATATCCATGTAGCTTTATGTGAACTGTGCATGTCTACAGATATTCTCATCCCTCTCCTCTCCTCTCCTTCTTATAGCAGGCCACAGCATCACAGCCCTACAAGAAGACATCGATCGCTGAGACTTTCATCTCCGTCTCACCTAATTACACTAAATCCCCTCTTTACTCTCTTTATTCCAGGGTGAGATCATTGCAGGCCCGTGTGACATCGCTTCTCAGATAATTTAGAGGGGATTCCTAGCCTCTTGTGTCCTCCTGTGAACTACATCTTTAAGGAGTTGAAATGTTACTTGTAATATAGATCTATGTGCAAAACAAGTGCAGTTTATCCAAAGTTGATCCAACTACCTCTGGCCTTCCTGTATCTTCCACTTAAATCTGAACTTGTTGATCCCCTAAACATCAATGCAACACCCCAACATTAGCGTAAGACGTTGAAATGATGAATCACAGTTGTATGTTGAACCCATTAAGCTAATTTATTATCCTGTCTGTTTTTCAGGCATGTTAGCGCCATGATCCATGGCCGTGGCGTTCTGTGTGGCAGTGCAGGTCGTGTTGCAGGAGGAGATTGAATGCCTCTAACATCTCAAGGTAAGACTGCTTCTCTCCTCCTCTTGTGTGTGTGTGTGTGCGTGTGGGAGGATGCGTGCTGGAAGTGATCCATGGCCTTGAACGGCTGCTCCCTGCCTCGCTTAATTGTGTCTCCTTCTTCTCGACGTCTCTTTACTTAGCACCAAACCTCGCTCACTTCCTTAGCATCTTTGGTGGCCTAAAGGGCGCCTTGACCATCTGAACAAACTGTAGTTTGCGGGTAAAAAGGGTCTTCACTCTGTCACATCGGAGACACACAGAAAAGTGTGTGTCTCTGCGTGTGTGCTGCAGGCTTTGAACTCTCAAGTTCAGCTGCAGTTCATATTTTGACAAGTAAAAGCTTTGGGGCCCTTTTTTTGTGATCCAGACGTTCACCCTTCATGGTCTGATCCAGTTTGTCACTTTAAACTCTCATGTTGAGATGTGTTCGCGCGTCTGTGTCGCTGCACTTTCTTAATTCTAGGAGGCGGTTTTAAATCTCAAGCTTTAAGGTGAAGGGGATTAAGAGAGTCGAGGTCAGCAACACAATAATCTGTGTATAAAACTAACTTATTAAAGTAATAATCTCAATGATTTTTGCTTGCTTTCTAAAACCCGGGGCATTATTTGGTATTGGTTTCCATTAAGCTAGAGGACCATTAGTGAGGTCCGGGTCACTGAGGTCAGGCATGAAGGCCTGGCTCTCAGTCAATGTTCCAGTTCATCCCGGACGGGGTGAAGGTCAGGATTCTGTTTCCCTTCACTCAGTGAGAGAGAGCTTCGCTTGCCTCCATGAGGGCATTTCCATGTTGAAACAAAAGGGGATGTTACCCAAAGTTAGAAGCATTCTACCATCTAAAATATCATTGAGTAGTGTGACGCAATGTGACACTTTTTCAAAGTCATTCTGACATTTATAAGGAGAAGTTGAGGTCTGACAGGAACGATGAACATGTTCTTTTCTCTGCTTTAATTACCCATCCTCTATCCTCCAGGACATTCACACTTTAATAGTATTGTCAGGCTCTGATTTGAATCACATGGCGTCGTACCTGAGCGGGAGGAATTAATGGAAAGTCCCTCTGACTTTCCTTGAAACTTCAACAGATGTTCCAGCATTGCATTAGCATACACGTCAGGTGTCCACAAGGTCTGATCTCAGGATGCATGGATCGTATGAATTCTCTGAGGTAGTAAGAGGCTGATGGACATATAGTTTGGCTCACAGGGATCTCTATGCAGAGACGTGGACTCGAGTCGACTTGAGTTTTGATGACTTGCGACTTGACTTGACAAAAAATAAATGACTTGAGACTCGACTTGGACATGAGGCATGATGACTCGGATGACTTGCGTGTGTTCATTAGTTTGAATGTTCGCTGTTAAATATAAAACCATATAATTCAATGTTGTCAAGTTTCTAACTATCAAGTATGTACGCAGCGCAAACTGGGAATCATGATTGGACGACCCAAAAAGCTCCCCCGTATGTGATTGTCATGATTGGATGGCTGGCTGTCAGTCAAACTCCTCGCTATGGCAACACGCAACATCAAAGCCCCCAAAGAGAAGCCTCATCAGTCGTACTCGTTACTACTCAACACGGTCTCAGAGCAGACCATCATCATGACTGCGTCTGTGCCAAGATAACACAGATACAATTCACTGTCATACTTTTTGAACAGGTTATATAAATTGACCGATAATATCATTATTAGATGAGCTACTAACTCTTTATAAAGACCGGATACTACAGCTAAGAGTGCTGTCTCTGTATGACTCGAGACTTGCTTGAGACTTGAGCAAAGATGACTTGGTCACAACACTGTCTCTATGTACTGAAATATGGGCATGAATGCAGGATCTGTACGGAAGAACAAGATTTAGTTGTTGAAAGCATTCTGGTGTCATTTGTCGTCAGCTTGTTGTCTGAGAAGTTCTGACCAATCATGTTTGATTGGCTTTAGTCGCATGCAGGAAAAACCGTCTGACAAAAGAGGCGGAACACTTTGGGCGAAAATTGCAAACGCTATCAATATATATTTTTTACTCATTTTTCTGCAGTCATATTGAAAGTACAGAGCTATTGTTATTCTTCGTCTCTCTAGCTGTCAGAGAATCTCATTAAAGATGAAAACGACTCTCAGCTGTCAGTCACATCTAAATGCCTTCTCCCTGTCCAGCCAGTGGGACTCAGCCACAAGCTGATTAGATCCTTTTGAAGATGAAACTTTGAAGGCACGGAAACATCTATTTAAATAAAGACTAATACCAGTTAAAAGCTGGGGACTGTAGTTTTCAGCAAACAGGAGAAAATCATTTGTTGGGGACTACTACGACTGCAGTGTTTACAGCAGCAGGAGGGTGAATGGGAAAACTGTGTAAAGATTAACCTTAACCTTAATCATGTGACTGTTGATAAAGGTTGCAGCGCAGGTGTGTATGGGTCTACCTTTACTTTTACCTGCCCTGCATTTATCTCCCATGCTGAGCGCAGTGTGTGCATAACAAGTGCGTTTTCAGAGTGCAGGTCAAATCTCTGTGTGCGATCGAGTCAGCAAAGACTTCCTCCTTTCTCTCAACCGTTAACTTCCTGTTTGGCAAGATAACAGCGGTACGAGGAAAGCACCACCCATTACCGCCCCCCCTGCCCCCCCCCCTCACTCTTTAGTGTGGGCACAAACAGATAGAACTTGTCTGTGCAGCTACTCTAAATCATTATAGTCATATAGCTCAGCTGAGCGGTGTGCTTTTATTAAATCCATATCCTGGTGAAAAGCTGGTCATTGAGGGCATACACACACACACACACACACACACACACACACACACACACATACAGGGCAGCGTCAGAAGCCATTAGCTGTGACACTTGTGGCCGCTCGTCACAGTGACAGGGGCCGATTGCTGCTCCTCAGGCTTTTCCATTTAGACAGTAAGTGTACGATGAAGCAGCATGTACGGTACATGTTCATGCAGCTTCATGCACACGTGTCCTTTCACAATAAAATAGTGTCTACGTGTCTGTTATCTAGCAAACCGTACAATATGCAAAGTCACACTTTCTGCAGAAGTTAAGGTTAAACTGTCAGTGGGGCTTCTGCAGATCACATTGCATTGCACCACAGATATAGCCGGGGAGCGGCTACCTTTTAGCCAATATCGTGGGTCATCACATGTCAATGACGAGCACTCCAGAGGGCTGTTCTTAGGGCCAAAAAACTGATATAGCATTAAGTGTATTAAAGTAATAATCTCAAAGATTTTCATTTAAATAAATGTCTGTTAAGTCTCTATCTATCGCCGAATGAGGTAACACAATGGTGATAGTAGCCTATGGCCAGCAGTGGTTGGTCTGCCAGAGAGGGTAGGCGGAGCTAAGCGGCTGCTTTTCCGCTCTCTGCAAGTGTTGCGAGTAAACAGTAATCTACTATGGCTGAACAAACAAAGAAAAGATGGATGACTACAGATACAACTTCAACAAGAAGTGAAAATCCAAAGAAAAAGAAACAAACTCGACGCTCAGATGAAGCAAACAGTCTAAAAATGAAAGCGACCATCAGCGAGGAAAATCAAGAGTTACAACCGGAGCCAACCGTGGATGATTGGGAAGTGTGCTCCCGCAATTACCGTTTATCGCCACAGGTGCCGCCAAAGAGAACAAAACTGAGATGTTCGAGATTACAACTTTAACATCACTTGCCTTAAACCCGAAATACCGCCAAACAACCAATGACGAGCCGTTTCGGGGGTGCAGCTCTTCGCCTTCTGTTCCAGACATTTGACTTTTGTTTCTCCCGACCGTCTCTGTTGTCTACTCTTCCTCTCTAAACTGCCGCTGCACGGCTTAGGGAGCGCTTGATTTGATATTCAGCTGAGTTTTCTTCGGGTGGAGCATTTTAAACGTCGATATCGCCATCAATCTTTTTCTTTCAATCGTGGGAAGCAAAGATCGTGATCAGGATAAACATTCGATTAATTGTGCAGCCCTGTATTAAATGTATCTTTCTTCCCATATTAGCCACAGCCTCATTTTCTCCCTGTTCCCCATACCCTCATCATTCTGCAATACAGTGCTACTATATCTCTATTCCTGGTGGTCAAACAGCATAAAAGCGAAACAGCAGTTCTAATATTAATCTTTGTCTGTCAGCACACCCACAGTCGATGTTTTTCTGTCTTTTTCCCTCACGTCTCCCTCCCTCCACCGCTCCATTCATCATGTAATTGGGTGGATTATGACTAATACCAAATCCTCTGGCTGTTTGCGGGCTGTCGAGCGGCTTTTACACAGATTATGAATTGCTTAATATATTTGGAGGCCCGTTTGTTTGTGAGCGTTCAGTCAGGACTGAGCGTTCATCCACCTTTTGATCTCTGAACTGCCGAATCGGGTTAGGCGGCTTCAGACATCGATATTCGATGCAAATCCTTTATTTATCATAGTGGAGTGTTAAACCCGCGTGCACGGCGCTACTTAAGCAAACGAGCCACTTGCAATGATGTAAACGAGCGCGTTTCTGTTTCAGTGCTCGTGGAGAGGATGGGAGGCGACAGCTGAAGTTGTCAGGAGAGAGTGTTGTGATGTTGACGACAGTAATTAGAGGTTATTCATCGATCAGGCGCCTTTTCATCTCTGAGAGGATGAGCAAACACGTACTTTCTCTGTCTTTCACCCATCACAAAAAGAGGCACATCGAAGCTTTTTCCATCCTTTTTTGTGCTTTGTTTTCCCGCCCACACACACACACACACACACACACACACACACACACACACACACACACACACACACGCACACCCTTCCGAGCACCCTCCACTGAAGATCTCATGTTAACAAACACTCCTCGGAGACCGAGGTTACCCAACGAGGGGGAGCTGCCCTGACAAACAAAAGGACTCGGGGATAAGTGCAGAGCCAGATGAAAGCTTCACCGTTGGCATGGCAACCACCGGATGACATGCATGGTGAGGTTTGATGTTTGACGTGTTGACGGTGGGTTCTGTGTCAGAGAGAGAGAGGTGAAGAAAACCGGTTTGATCCGGCGCGGGCTCTTTACGTCGCTGGCTGTTGCTCGTTGTTTTATTCTCCGTCGCTCAGAGACGCCGCATTGATTCCAAACACCAAACCTCTGATGCTGCTCGAGCTCGTAACTCTGCCAGTCGATGTGATCAGTGCTCTGTGCACAGTTTGTGTGTCCGTATCTGCATTTGGAGGTTGTTATTGACACATCACACATCAATACTGAGTATCAGGCGGTCAGTGTTCACTATGATGGAGGTCTCCTTTACAAGCGTTATGTAAAGCCTGCTGTGTGTTCTGGTTTCAGTGCGTAGCCTGCTGCTTTGGCTGCATGCAGGAAAAAGAGTCCTGGTGGAGAGCAAGGGGAGGCATGACCATAGACTATAAAAAGATGGACGACGTGACAGCTCCCTCAGAGTGAAGCCAAACTCTATCGCCCCCTGCTGGTAGGCTGCAGTACAGGTCATAAAGCCCGCCTCCTTCATGTTAACAGATGGGACATGAGTCAAACTATGAAACCAAAATACACACCAAATACATTTTTGTCAAACATGTTTTCTGTCATTATAGTTAGTTAATTTACTTTTAAGTAATTTGGTGCTGTAAGAAGGATGATTGACAGCTCTGTTGACAAATCCGGCTAACGCTAACACTACAGTCACTGAACTTTGCATAAACATCTGCTTCAGACCAACACAAGAAGCTGTTCTGCTGTTACATATGCCGACGTGCGGGATCTTTGATGTGTTTTTTCTTTCAGCTAAATGTGTGTTTTGGTTAGCGGAAGAGACGGGACACGTTACCGTGGCTCCACCTGCCGATCTCTACTGCACAGACTCAGACAGTGACATTAGATGGAGACGCGTTGTCCATCTTTATACACAGTCTTTAGGCAGAACTTAGAAATGTGTAATTGTATGCTGTTGGAGAAAATCATGTTTTGTAAAACCGTGTAATTCTTTGCTTTAACTTTCTTTTTCTCGCTTTCTTGTTTATTTCAAAAGTATTGTTTCATTAAGTTTCTGGAGGGAATAAGTCGTATCGTTTCTACATCCTGAAGGAAGGAGACAGAAGGTACGGAAGCCCTAAGCGGACATGCATCCATACATTTTATTCAAGTAATTTCCGGTTGTTTTCTCGAGATCTCGACTTATTTATCTCGTTATCTCGAGGTAACAGCGCTGCGCCACCATAACGTCTGATGATCATATGCCCAGAGTAGAGGAAAAAAAGAAATGGAGTAAATATAATGTATGGATGCATGTCCGCGTACGGTTTCCATAAGAACATAATGTATATTAAGTTGCTCGTCGGGCTGTCATTATGACCTGTGTCAGCCTTTTTTTTTCGTACGAATATTTTTTGGCCTTTTGTATACCTCAACTGAGAGAGAGAGGACAGTCGACCGTGTCCTAGAGTCCTAAAAAAAGTAATCTTGGGATGTGGGAAACTATACTATATGTGCTCAGTTGTCACTTTAGGTTGATAATGGACACTATCGCTACTTAAAGCCCTAATATCTGATTTTTACATAACACAAACTGGCAGTACAGTTTTAATAGAAATGCACAGGCTTCTCTGACTCGGCTGTGCTTCCCTTTTCTTTTCTCCACGCACACTCCCTTAGTCCTCCGTCTTTCTGTCCCCAAGCGAGTTTGTTAAGTGTCCAGCTCTGTGCTTTGGGACCAGCGCCATGACAGCCCTCGTTCTTCCTGGAGCTATTTTAAGACCGGCCTCTTGTGTTGCTTTTTTCACTGTCCGAGTCGGGTCAGAGTTTCCGTCTGTGTTCAGGTAACGAGGGCGTAGTGCTGCCTGCGTGTGGCCTTGTGAAGATGTAGTGAATCTCTTCATCCATGATTAACTCTCCGGCCTCAAGTGCCTCTTGTTTACTTATGTCGTAGTTTTTTAGAAGAAACTGTTTTAAATAAATAACCAGTTAAAATCTGACTTTCTTGACCTTTCTCACCTTATTTCTTTACTGCATACTCTATAAAGTACACCTTCAGTCTACAGCACAGTATGTGTGCGTGCTGGATGATTAGCCAGAGCTGCACTTTCCTGAATATGTGAATAAAGTGCTTGTGGTGTGTTTACCTGCTCCCTGCTGTCATGTGACTCTGTGTCTGTGGTCCGCAGCGTCCCCGAGGACACATGACTCTCCCTCGTCTTTGTGTCTTTTCCATTTCTCTCCCTCTACCCATCCACCCTCCCTTTGTCTCCCTTTGTATGCATTCGTTCACATCCAGACAACTGCAAACATCATGTGACCAAGGAGATAATTTCATGCTTGTATACATGTGTGCTGTTAGCGTCAAACGGCTGCTCCATCAGCCCCATATCTCTCTCTCTCTCTCTCTCTCTCTCTCTCTCTCTCTCTCTCTCTCTCTCTGTGCATCCTGTCTTCATCTCTTATCTTTCTGTATCACCCGATCTAGCTTTCGACTGTCAGCCTCCTTTTTAATGCCACGCCGACTTGCTTCTTACTCGGCTTCTTGCTCTCCGTTTTCCTCCCACCCTACAGTCATTCACTCAGTATGCCCGAGACAGCAACCTCCATTTTTCCCCTCCTCTAACGTTTCTCTTTGATCTTTCCCTCTGTTGAAATCTGGCATGCTAACTTAAAGCTGGCAACTCCGGAAGAAAAGAGCAAAAGTGTGCTGGAGCTTAAAGTCTGAGAGCAGAGAAATGACAAAACCCTTCTCTGCCTCACTGTGCGAGACGAACCCAAGAGAGATTAATCCATTCTTGTGCAATTAGCTCGCTAGCTTCATTTTGTGAAAGAATTGTGGATGGGCAGCGTGCACTCATGTAAGGCTGTCACTTGTCAATGGAAAGTCGATATATTGTTTGAACCTGGTGAATTATTAATAGTTTGAACTGGAATGATGTGATCGAGTTCAAAAGCAGAAAACGCTCGCCCAGGAACAAATTAGTAATCTGCTCTCCAGAGTGCCCTCACGTTTGGCGATAACACGCTGCCTGCTACAAACCAATGGAGGAAACTAACGAGCCAAGCCGCCGTTAACCTTTCCTGCTTCAGCGTCCCGACCGTAGTCAGAAAGCACAGGGGAGACTTATTGTTGTTCTGCCCCAGGGCCGAAGCTGAAGCTTGAGAAGTCGTAGGTTTTATTATGCACAAACACAGCCTAAACTGTACATTTGTTTTCTCACTCTTTGCTCTGCTCTTCCGCTGCTTCAGTCCCCGACACTTCACGTAACTCGTGCACACACACCTACTTACTCTACCGACCCGCTCTTGGGGGGGGGGTTGTTGACGTTAGTGTTCGATATAATTTATATCACGTTGAATTCGTTCGAACTTGATTTTTGGGAAAATTGACAACCCTAGTAGGCCAGTAGGTTGGTTGACAAACCATCCAATCATTTCATTCAGTCTGAACGCAACAATCAGACCGGCTAATAACACGTCTTCAACAGCCACTGATACTGAGCGATAATTTGCTAACAGCTGTCTTAGTGTGAAGCAGATTTCAATAAATACAAACAAAACGTTTATCAAACAAACAACAGCCTATCCTGCCTTTAACATCATTTAAGGAGAGGTAATTCCAGCCTGTCCTCAACACTTGCTTACACACCAAATCAGCACAGTGTCATAAATAAAGGGAAAGTATTCAGTAGTTTGCAACCAATGACCTACAGCACGACAGAAGGTGAAGTCTTTTATTTTTGATTAAAGAAGTTAACAAGCGAGCAAATATGAACAAAAACATACACATGATATAAGTTATGATGCAGATAATCACATTTTGACCGTGGTTGGCTCCGCCCACATCGTCTTCGGGATTCTGAGGTTATGAATGCGTTGTTTCCAAATCGAAGTCGAATTGTGTGTTTTTAAAAGCCTTAATCTCAGTGCATGCTGAATTAAATTTTAAGGCAATGTTTATCCATGACTTAAAATCACCCTCACAAATACAAAATGATGTGCCTAATTTCTGCTCTAATCGTCTTAAAGGAGACTTCACTGTTTTTAGACATCAGATTCTGTTTCCAGGTCTTTGGGAAACTGCTACATGTGTTAAACTAGGTCAAAACCTAGCATGTGGCTGACCGCATCAGGCAATGTGTTACAAGGACTGTCCTTATGAGGCTGATGACAACATGCTTGAAAGCAGGTGCGCGCTGTGGATGTAGGTGAAGACAGCGGACGAGCAGCAGAGGAGCAGCCCCGCCTACTCCCCGAACAAAGTATCCAGAGCCGTGTAGACAGAGAGTTGCGTCAGTGGAGGTCCAATATGCTCCATGATCCGCCATTGCAAAGTCGCAACTCTCTCTCTCTCTCTCTGCGGCTGTGAAAGTACCGTCACTCTCTCACTCTCTCTCTCACTCAGTCAGTCAGTCAGTCACTTACAAAAAGTTGTATAAATCCTCAAGAGGAAGCGAAATGATCTCTGATAGCTTGCCACAAGTGATGTCACTTGAGTCAGTATCGGTTGGGTCTGAAGACTGCAAGTTTGGAAATCAAATTGCTTGAGGCTTTGAATGCTGTTCCACATTAGCTGCAAAATCTCTGGCTTGCAACCGGTCCCTGCAGAGAAATAGTTATAGTGAGTTAAGTCATGCTGGCAGATGGAGCCAGGCTAGCTGGTTCTCCCTGTTTCCAGTCTTTGTGCTAAGAGCTAAGCTAACATGTTGGCCGCGGTGCAGATGAAGTTTCTCATCCTACTCTCTGCAAGAAAGTAAATAAGCATAGATCCTTAAACTTGTTCAGTGTGTTTATTACACTAGTGCAGACATTGTATCTGACTTTCATCCTTAACACTAACCTTCACAACAACCAAAGTTTATAAAGTGCACAGTCAAACACACTCACCCCTCCCACTCCACGTGCCTCCTCAGGGTCTGATATCTGTCAGGGTGTGTGACAGCCCAGAAGTATCTGCCCATCCATCAAATGCAGAGAGGAGGAGGAGGAGAGGGAGACCAGGTGAGTCTCTGTCAAAAACAAAAGAAAGAAAAAGAGACACGCAGGGAATCAGCTGCAGCGTCTGTCAGGCCCAATTCATCAGCCGTGGTTTCAGCAGGAATGTAAAGAGCTTAAAAACTGTAGCGAAGGCTGTTTTTGAGGCACAGCTGGACGTGTTGAATGAATTAAGAGCGTGTCTTGGCGCTTACATTTGAGTAAATTAAAGTGTTTTTCAGCCGTTCATTCAGCTGGGAGAGAAGAGAGAGAGATGTGCTGCAGGAGGCACAAACGGTTGACCATAAATACATCTCCACCTCTCTTTACACAACTACTCCACTCTTTCTGATGTCTCTTCTTTCAATTATGAGGACATTTAAAAGTTACGGTGTGAATCCAAACTGGATTTTAAGGTACATAACAGCATGTAAAGAATTTCAGCCTCCTGTGTTTGCTTTGCACCTCTTTCCCTTCCTACTGTCTGTTCGCCCTGTCATGTCATTCTTTACCCCGCTGCTTTTAACCTCCCTCGCCTTCTCTCTGGTCTCCCGTTGAGCTGGCTTTAGCTGATTAAAGTGGCCCTGCTTGCTTTGATTAATTGGATGAGCTCCTTCTCCTCTCCATGCAGGAGCGGCTAAAACAAACACAGAGCTTTTTTTTAATGGCCGTGGTGCAGTGATGAGAGGAAATAACTAAAGCTGTGGGTGTGTCAGCAAACATGCGCCATATTCGACCTGAAAAGCACCAGACCATTGTGTCATATTAGCTTTAGCTCTCACATAGCCGAGGATCTTTTGGGCTGTACGTGACCCAAATTCATAGCAGCACAGACATTATTTTATGTGTGTTTAAACTATTCAAAAGATGGATGCAACTTTCTAAATTCAAAAGTGCAACAACATAAGGGCCACTGTGTTCACTAACGGCGCTTTTTGTGCTATTTTTCTATACAAAACAAATCAGTTCAGCGTCATCAGCGCCAAAACGGCCTCGACATCAGCTATTTTTTGTCGCCGTGCTCACAGCGCTCTCAGTTGAAAAATAAGGGCCTGTGTCCACTAATGCCACTTCTCGTCTGCGCGTACTGTTGCTAGGTTACGAAAGTTGTCTGGCGGCACTTTCGCTCGAATCGTGTCCCGGCATTAACAGCAGCTCCAGAACACAAAATTGTACCCTCGAAAAAACGAGAAACAAGAAGGCGGTGCGAGGACCTCTTGGAATGCAAGGCGTTATTAATATTCTTTCTTTCTGGGTACACAATGGATCGCAAAGAAAAAGAGATGGAGAGGTGTTTTGGTGGCTGCCGTGCCGGTGCAGAGGTGAAGGCTTGGAAATGGACATGTAAGCCCTTTCTGCCGTCAGTCATCGTGGAAGGGACGGATCGTCGGACGGATCGTCCACTTCATAACACGTTGATGGACCAAAGAAACAACGGTGGACGGCTCCTCTCTCTTTGCTGCAGGACGGAGAGATATTGAAGATGTTTGTAACCCACGGCCATCAGATGTTTTTTCATTCTGCAGTAAACGGTAGATGAGATGCCAGACGAGTGAATTTCCCTTTGGGGATCAATAAAGTGATTGTTATTGTGGATCTTTGGTTGCATTTAAAAAACAACATGGATGATTTGAGATCAATTCCAGAACAGAATGCTCAGAATGTTGAACTGTGACGTCACAGTTGGAACATGGAACTCAGGAGGGTATAAAAGCCGGTGAGCTCAGGCTGACCTCTCATTGCCACTTCAAGTAGTCTCACTACCAGTCGGTACGTTCACAACCTCGGTCGTTACTTTTACACACCTGTTCAAACTTGAACATTCATTCGCAGTTTCTCCACCAGCCAGTAGTTGAACCACAACGATGGAGAGAAGCTTCAACCAAAGAGCACAAAATCCAAGGAGGAGAGACAATATGAGGGCGACAAACAGCACCTCCAACGGCGGACAGTTTGAGTCATCTGTCCAGGAGGACAAGCTGTCCAAACTCACAAGAGAAAACTCTCACTTAAAAGGGGAGCTGCAGGAGGCTGAATACAGGGAGAAGATGTTTTACAGCAGAAAAGTAGCTGCAGAGAGAAGAGTCTCTGAGCTGCAGTCCCAGCTGAAGAGGACTCGCTCTGACCTGCACGCTGTGCAGCAAAAGGACACGGCACAGCAGAGGCTGAAGCAGCAAAGCAACAAGAATGCTGCCAAGGCTTCTGCAGCCAATAAGGGCACCCAGACCGCGAGCACAGACACCCCTGACTTCATCCTGCAGCTGCAGACAGCCCATGAGCACCTGGAGAGGTGCATTGCAAAGCTCCAGTCCAGTGACAAAGAAGTCGAGGAGGCTGATCAGGAGCAGCACCGAGATCTGAAAGCCGCCATCTTGAATCTCGGTGTGAAGCTGCAGCAGGAACAAGCAGCTTTAATGAAGAAGGCCGTCAAGCTCGAGAGTGAGAGCACCAGCCAGAGAACCAAGTCTGCCAAGGCTGAAGAGGTGGAGAAGGTCAACCTCCACCTGCAGAAGCTCCAGATAGATCTCCTGCACCAGGCCCTGAGTCTGAAGACTGTGTGCAAGGAGAAGAAGGAGCCATCCAGCAAATACCAGTGGATCAGAACCCACCGGGACCAGGAGCAGCAGACTGAGGAGCCAGCGGAGAGTCAGTCCTACTGCGACCAGGAGCAGCAGACTGAGGAGCCAGCGGAGAGTCAGTCCTGCTGCGACCAGGAGCAGCAGACTGAGGAGCCAGCGGAGAGTCAGTCCTGCTGCGACCAGGAGCAGCAGACTGATGAGCCAGCGGAGAGTCAGTCCTACTGCGACCAGGAGCAGCAGACTGAGGAGCCAGCAGAGAGTCAGTCCTACTGCGACCAGGAGCAGCAGACTGAGGAGCCAGCAGAGAGTCAGTCCTACTGCGACCAGGAGCAGCAGACTGATGAGCCGGACGAGACAGAGAGGCAGGGAACTGACGCCGCTCTTTCAGAGCTGCAGCTGCAGCTCCAAAAGGAGCAACAGCTCAAAGCAGAAGCTCAGCAGGAGACAGAGAAGACCCGGGCCTCCTACACGGCAGAGCTGGAGCACCTGAAGAGGTGCAACGCTGACACCGCAGCCGCCCAGAAAAAGGCTGAAGAGCGGCTGGAGATCCATCTGAAGATGTGGCAGGAGGAGAGGCGCTCCCTCCAGAACACCCTGCAGCTCCTCCACCAAACCCTGAAGGAGAAGAAGCAGGAGTGGGAGGAGAAGGAGAGCGACATGGCCTCCAGGATGGACGAGATCGTGAGCAAGATCACAGAAATGTCTGAGAAGAAGGCCAAGAAGAAGAGAGGCTTGCTGGCCCGGCTCTTCAGATGCTCCGGCTCCACATAATGTCAACTTTAATGTGCATGTTGTAAATAAATTTAAATGCAAGAAAAAAAAAAAAAGTTGCATTTTCAGTCTCATGTTTAAGGGATCCCATCATATTTTAAGAACATTTTATAGGGCTTATTCTCTGAGGTGTTACTACTTTAAATGTTTTCAATACTTATACTTTGTGTGTGTGACTTTTAAACCCTCCTATTATCCTCAAATATTACTAACACATTTTACCCTTGCACTCACCCCTCCTCTTTTGTTATCCAGGCTTGGGATTGGCAAATTTGTCATCCCAAGTACAATATTTTCAATCGATGATGACGTGTTTTTCTGTGGTACAAATTACTGGGTCCTTGTGTTTTCGAGAGGATGAGACCTCTGAAATGATTCGGCTCCAGTTTTTAATCGTTTGACTGATGAAGACAGAGGGAATCCTGACGTAAAAACAGGCGACGCTCCGAGAAACAAGCTGAGCAGCTCGACTCACAGCCTCATGCGGTGTTAAAAAGCGTTGAAAAGACACTTATTTCTTTGTGTTTTTACTGTGTGTTTTAATCATGTTCAGAAGGATACGAGCACATCATCAGATTATATATAGTGATATATTTCAATATTCAGTAATATAGGATCTTTTTTTTCGTTTTCTTTTACTCCATTTGAAGAAAATATGAAAAATGTGGGCACTTTTATCGACACACCTTTTAAATCACTTCTGATTTTTAAAGCACTTTAAGTTTTAAGTAACGTCCACAAAGAGGTTCTTATGATTATTATTTATAAACGGTAGATGAGATGCCAGACGAGTGAATTTCCCTTTGGGGATCAATAAAGTGATTGTTATTGTGGATCTTTGGTTGCATTTAAAAAACAACATGGATGATTTGAGATCAATTCCAGAACAGAATGCTCAGAATGTTGAACTGTGACGTCACAGTTGGAACATGGAACACAGGAGGGTATAAAAGCCGGTGAGCTCAGGCTGACCTCTCATTGCCACTTCAAGTAGTCTCACTACCAGTCGGTACGTTCACAACCTCGGTCGTTACTTTTACAAACCTGTTCAAACTTGAACATTCATTCGCAGTTTCTCTACCAGCCAGTAGTTGAACCACAACGATGGAGAGAAGCTTCAACCAAAGAGCACAAAATCCAAGGAGGAGAGACAATATGAGGGCGACAAACAGCACCTCCAACGGCGGACAGTTTGAGTCGTCTGTCCAGGAGGACAAGCTGTCCAAACTCACAAAAGAAAACTCTCGCTTAAAAGGGGAGCTGCAGGAGGCTGAATACAGGGAGAAGATGTTTTACAGCAGAAAAGTAGCTGCAGAGAGAAGAGTCTCTGAGCTGCAGTCCCAGCTGAAGAGGACTCGCTCTGACCTGCACGCTTTGCAGCAAAAGGACACGGCACAGCAGAGGCTGAAGCAGCAAAGCAACAAGAATGCTGCCAAGGCTTCTGCAGCCAATAAGGGCACCCAGACCGCGAGCACAGACACCCCTGACTTCATCCTGCAGCTGCAGACAGCCCATGAGCACCTGGAGAGGTGCATCGCAAAGCTCCAGTCAACTGACAAAGAAGACGAGGAGGCTGATCAGGAGCAGCACCGAAATCTAAAAGCCGCCATCTTGAATCTCGGTGTGAAGCTGCAGCAGGAACAAGCAGCTTTAATGAAGAAGGCCGTCAAGCTCGAGAGCGAGAGCACCAGCCAGACAACCAAGTCTGCCCAGGCTGAAGAGGTGGAGAAGGTCAACCTCCACCTGCAGAAGCTCCAGATAGATCTCCTGCACCAGGCCCTGAGTCTGAACACTGTGTGCAAGGAGAAGAAGGAGCCATCCAGCAAATACCAGTGGATCAGAACCCACCGGGACCAGGAGCAGCAGACTGAGGAGCCAGCAGAGAGTCAGTCCTGCTGCGACCAGGAGCAGCAGACTGAGGAGCCAGCAGAGAGTCAGTCCTGCTGCGACCAGGAGCAGCAGACTGACGAGCCAGTTCACAGTCAGTCCTACTGCGACCAGGAGCAGCAGACTGAGGAGCCGGACGAGACAGAGAGGCAGGGAACTGACGCTGCTCTTTCAGAGCTGCAGCTGCAGCTCCAAAAGGAGCAACAGCTCAAAGCAGAAGCTCAGCAGGAGACAGAGAAGACCCGGGCCTCCTACACGGCAGAGCTGGAGCACCTGAAGAAGTGCAACGCTGACACCGCAGCCGCCCAGAAAAAGGCTGAAGAGCGACTGGAGATCCATCTGAAGATGTGGCAGGAGGAGAGGAGCTCCCTCCAGAACACCCTGCAGCTCCTCCACCAAACCCTGAAGGAGAAGAAGCAGGAGTGGGAGGAGAAGGAGAGCGACATGGCCTCCAGGATGGACGAGATCGTGAGCAAGATCACAGAAATGTCTGAGAAGAAGGCCAAGAAGAAGAGAGGCTTGCTGGCCCGGCTCTTCAGATGCTCCGGCTCCACATAATGTCAACTTTAATGTGCATGTTGTAAATAAATTTAAATGCAAGAAAAAAAAAAAAAGTTGCATTTTCAGTCTCATGTTTAAGGGATCCCATCATATTTTAAGAACATTTTATTCTCTGAGGTGTTACTACTTTAAATGTTTTCAATACTTATACTTTGTGTGTGTGACTTTTAAACCCTCCTATTATCCTCAAATATTACTAACACATTTTACCCTTGCACTCACCCCTCCTCTTTTGTTATCCAGGCTTGGGATTGGCAAATTTGTCATCCCAAGTACAATATTTTCAATCGATGATGACGTGTTTTTCTGTGGTATAAATTACTGGGTCCTCGTGTTTTCGAGAGGATGAGACCTCTGAAATGATTCGGCTCCAGTTTTTAATCGTTTGAATGATGAAGACAGAGGGAATCCTGACGTAAAAACAGGCGACGCTCCGAGAAACAAGCTGAGCAGCTCGACTCACAGCCTCATGCGGTGTTAAAAAGCGTTGAAAAGACACTTATTTCTTTGTTTTTTTACTGTGTGTTTTAATCATCTTCACGAGGATACAAGCACATCATCAGATTATATATAGTGATATATTTCAATATTCAATAATATACAATCTTTTTTTTCGTTTTCTTTTACTCCATGTGAAAAAAATATGAAAAATGTGGGCATTTTTATCGACACACCTTTTAAATCACTTCTGATTTTTAAAGCACTTTAAGTTTTAAGTAACGTCCACAAAGAGGTTCTTATGATTATTATTTATAAACGGTAGATGAGATGCCAGACGAGTGAATTTCCCTTTGGGGATCAATAAAGTGATTGTTATTGTGGATCTTTGGTTGCATTTAAAAAACAACATGGATGATTTGAGATCAATTCCAGAACAGAATGCTCAGAATGTTGAACTGTGACGTCACAGTTGGAACATGGAACACAGGAGGGTATAAAAGCCGATGAGCTCAGGCTGACCTCTCATTGCCACTTCAAGTAGTCTCACTACCAGTCGGTACGTTCACAACCTCGGTCGTTACTTTTACAAACCTGTTCAAACTTGAACATTAATTCGCAGTTTCTCTACCAGCCAGTAGTTGAACCACAACGATGGAGAGAAGCTTCAACCAAAGAGCACAAAATCCAAGGAGGAGAGACAATATGAGGGCGACAAACAGCACCTCCAACGGCGGACAGTTTGAGTCGTCTGTCCAGGAGGACAAGCTGTCCAAACTCACAAGAGAAAACTCTCGCTTAAAAGGGGAGCTGCAGGAGGCTGAATACAGGGAGAAGATGTTTTACAGCAGAAAAGTAGCTGCAGAGAGAAGAGTCTCTGAGCTGCAGTCCCAGCTGAAGAGGACTCGCTCTGACCTGCACGCTTTGCAGCAAAAGGACACGGCACAGCAGAGGCTGAAGCAGCAAAGCAACAAGAATGCTGCCAAGGCTTCTGCAGCCAATAAGGGCACCCAGACCGCGAGCACAGACACCCCCGACTTCATCCTGCAGCTGCAGACAGCCCATGAGCACCTGGAGAGGTGCATCGCAAAGCTCCAGTCCAGTGACAAAGAAGACGAGGAGGCTGATCAGGAGCAGCACCGAGATCTAAAAGCTGCCATCTTGAATCTCGGTGTGAAGCTGCAGCAGGAACAAGCAGCTTTAATGAAGAAGGCCGTCAAGCTCGAGAGCGAGAGCACCAGCCAGACAACCAAGTCTGCCCAGGCTGAAGAGGTGGAGAAGGTCAACCTCCACCTGCAGAAGCTCCAGATAGATCTCCTGCACCAGGCCCTGAGTCTGAAGACTGTGTGCAAGGAGAAGAAGGAGCCATCCAGCAAATACCAGTGGATCAGAACCCACCGGGACCAGGAGCAGCAGACTGAGGAGCCAGCAGAGAGTCAGTCCTGCTGCGACCAGGAGCAGCAGACTGAGGAGCCAGCAGAGAGTCAGTCCTGCTGCGACCAGGAGCAGCAGACTGAGGAGCCAGCAGAGAGTCAGTCCTGCTGCGACCAGGAGCAGCAGACTGACGAGCCAGTTCACAGTCAGTCCTACTGCGACCAGGAGCAGCAGACTGAGGAGCCGGACGAGACAGAGAGGCAGGGAACTGACGCTGCTCTTTCAGAGCTGCAGCTGCAGCTCCAAAAGGAGCAACAGCTCAAAGCAGAAGCTCAGCAGGAGACAGAGAAGACCCGGGCCTCCTACACGGCAGAGCTGGAGCACCTGAAGAAGTGCAACGCTGACACCGCAGCCGCCCAGAAAAAGGCTGAAGAGCGACTGGAGATCCATCTGAAGATGTGGCAGGAGGAGAGGAGCTCCCTCCAGAACACCCTGCAGCTCCTCCACCAAACCCTGAAGGAGAAGAAGCAGGAGTGGGAGGAGAAGGAGAGCGACATGGCCTCCAGGATGGACGAGATCGTGAGCAAGATCACAGAAATGTCTGAGAAGAAGGCCAAGAAGAAGAGAGGCTTGCTGGCCCGGCTCTTCAGATGCTGCGGCTCCACATAATGTCAACTTTAATGTGCATGTTGTAAATAAATTTAAATGCAAGAAAATAAATATGCATTGATGTTTCAGGTCTGTAGACAATTATAAGTTGCATTTTCAGTCTCATGTTTAAGGGATCCCATCATATTTTAAGAACATTTTATAGCTCTCATTTACAGTCTTTAATCTTCTTCATATTTCACGTGTATGACAAGAGTCCCAGCCTGAACACAATTACATCAGGCCTAGCGCCCCCTACTGGAAACAGGAAGTGACATGTTTTTCTCTACAAGCCCCTCCTCCAAGGTGGTTAAACATATTAACCTTGAATTTATGTCAGGAAACTCTTAAGACCTTGATTAAGGTTTGTGAGAAAACTTGGTGAGGTCACAACAGAGGGCGTGACCCTGGCGGTGCCACGAATATAACCTTCGCCATTATGCCTCGCCATAACATTTAGGCACTGATAACTCGCCTCTACTTCATCCTGTCTACACCAAATTTCACATGCTTGATAAGAGTCCTGCTCCAAACAGATCTACACACTCCTTATTTTGCCAATGCTATAGCGCCACCTACTGGGGACAGCCTGTATCAACTCTAATATACATCTAATGTCCAATCTCCTCAAAATTTCACAGGTTTCATGAGGGTACTGCCCTGAACAGGTCTACATGTTAATCTTTCGCTCATAGTCATAGTGCCATCTACTGGTGAGAGCCTGTATCAACTGTCACATACATTGTCCGATCTGCTCCTAATTTCACATGCAGGATGACGATGTCTCAGCCTGACCAAATCTACATAATCATTTTTCGCTCATGCTCATAGCGCCACCTACTGGCAAGAGCAAGTAGCAACTCTCATATACAAAGTTCAATCTGCTCCAAATTTCACATGCATGATGACAGTCTCAGCCTGACCAGGTCTGCATATTTATTTTTAGTTCATACTCATAGCGCCACCTACTGGTAAGAGCCAGTAGTAGCGCTCATATACAATGCTCAATCAGCATCAAATTTCACAAGCCTGATTATGGTCTCGGCCTGAACACACAACATAGGAATATGGGTGTGCCGTGCCGGTGCAGAGGTGAAGGCTTGGAAATGGAGATGTATGCCCTTTCTGCCATCAGTCATCGTGGGAGGTGTCAACTAGGCGAAAGTGATGAGCTGGAGATATCGGCGAAGACTCAGAAAGTATACCGCCATCCTAAACAACACGGATCGTCCACTTCATAACACGTTGATGGACCAAAGAAACAACGGTGGACGGCTCCTCTCTCTTCGCTGAAGGACGGAGAGATATTGAAGATGTTTGTAACCCACGGCCATCAGATGTTTTTTCATTCTGCAGTAAACGGTAGATGAGATGCCAGACGAGTGAATTTCCCTTTGGGGATCAATAAAGTGATTGTTATTGTGGATCTTTGGTTGCATTTAAAAAACAACATGGATGATTTGAGATCAATTCCAGAACAGAATGCTCAGAATGTTGAACTGTGACGTCACAGTTGGAACATGGAACACAGGAGGGTATAAAAGCCGGTGAGCTCAGGCTGACCTCTCATTGCCACTTCAAGTAGTCTCACTACCAGTCGGTACGTTCACAACCTCGGTCGTTACTTTTACAAACCTGTTCAAACTTGAACATTCATTCGCAGTTTCTCTACCAGCCAGTAGTTGAACCACAACGATGGAGAGAAGCTTCAACCAAAGAGCACAAAATCCAAGGAGGAGAGACAATATGAGGGCGACAAACAGCACCTCCAACGGCGGACAGTTTGAGTCGTCTGTCCAGGAGGACAAGCTGTCCAAACTCACAAGAGAAAACTCTCGCTTAAAAGGGGAGCTGCAGGAGGCTGAATACAGGGAGAAGATGTTTTACAGCAGAAAAGTAGCTGCAGAGAGAAGAGTCTCTGAGCTGCAGTCCCAGCTGAAGAGGACTCGCTCTGACCTGCACGCTGTGCAGCAAAAGGACACGGCACAGCAGAGGCTGAAGCAGCAAAGCAACAAGAATGCTGCCAAGGCTTCTGCAGCCAATAAGGGCACCCAGACCGCGAGCACAGACACCCCCGACTTCATCCTGCAGCTGCAGACAGCCCATGAGCACCTGGAGAGGTGCATCGCAAAGCTCCAGTCGACTGACAAAGAAGACGAGGAGGCTGATCAGGAGCAGCACCGAGATCTAAAAGCCGCCATCTTGAATCTCGGTGTGAAGCTGCAGCAGGAACAAGCAGCTTTAATGAAGAAGGCCGTCAAGCTCGAGAGCAAGAGCACCAGCCAGACTACCAAGTCTGCCCAGGCTGAAGAGGTGGAGAAGGTCAACCTCCACCTGCAGAAGCTCCAGAGAGATCTCCTGCACCAGGCCCTGAGTCTGAAGACTGTGTGCAAGGAGAAGAAGGAGCCATCCAGCAAATACCAGTGGATCAGAACCCACCGGGACCAGGAGCAGCAGACAGAGGAGCCAGCAGAGAGTCAGTCCTACTGCGACCAGGAGCAGCAGACTGAGGAGCCAGCAGAGAGTCAGTCCTGCTGCGACCAGGAGCAGCAGACTGACGAGCCAGTTCACAGTCAGTCCTACTGCGACCAGGAGCAGCAGACTGAGGAGCCGGACAAGACAGAGAGGCAGGGAACTGACGCTGCTCTTTCAGAGCTGCAGCTGCAGCTCCAAAAGGAGCAACAGCTCAAAGCAGAAGCTCAGCAGGAGACAGAGAAGACCCGGGCCTCCTACACGGCAGAGCTGGAGCACCTGAAGAAGTGCAACGCTGACACCGCAGCCGCCCAGAAAAAGGCTGAAGAGCGACTGGAGATCCATCTGAAGATGTGGCAGGAGGAGAGGAGCTCCCTCCAGAACACCCTGCAGCTCCTCCACCAAACCCTGAAGGAGAAGAAGCAGGAGTGGGAGGAGAAGGAGAGCGACATGGCCTCCAGGATGGACGAGATCGTGAGCAAGATCACAGAAATGTCTGAGAAGAAGGCCAAGAAGAAGAGAGGCTTGCTGGCCCGGCTCTTCAGATGCTGCGGCTCCACATAATGTCAACTTTAATGTGCATGTTGTAAATAAATTTAAATGCAAGAAAATAAATATGCATTGATGTTTCAGGTCTGTAGACAATTATAAGTTGCATTTTCAGTCTCATGTTTAAGGGATCCCATCATATTTTAAGAACATTTTATAGCTCTCATTTACAGTCTTTAGTCTTCTTCATATTTCACGTGTATGACAAGAGTCCCAGCCTGTACACAATTACATCAGGCCTATCGCCCCCTACTGGAAACAGGAAGTGACATGTTTTTCTCTACAAGCCCCTCCTCCAAGATGGTTAAACATATTAACCTTGAATTTATGTCAGGAAACTCTTAAGACCTTGATTAAGGTTTGTGAGAAAACTTGGTGAGGTCACAACAGAGGGCGTGACCCTGGCGGCGCCACGAATATAACCTTCGCCATGATGCCTCGCCATAACATTTAGGCACTGATAACTCGCCTCTACTTCATCCTGTCTGCACCAAATTTCACATGCTTGATAAGAGTCCCGCTCCGAACAGATCTACACACTCCTTATTTTGCCAGTGCCATAGCGCCACCTACTGGGGACAGCCTGTATCAACTCTAATATACATTGTCCAATCTCCTCAAAATTTCACAGGTTTCATGAGGGTACTGCCCTGAACAGGTCTACATGTTAATCTTTTGCTCATAGTCATAGTGCCATCTACTGGTGAGAGCCTGTATCAACTGTCACATACATTGTCCGATCTGCTCCTAATTTCACATGCAGGATGACGATGTCTCAGCCTGACCAAATCTACATAATCATTTTTCGCTCATGCTCATAGCGCCACCTACTGGCAAGAGCAAGTAGTAACTCTCATATACAAAGTTCAATCTGCTCCAAATTTCACATGCATGATGACAGTCTCAGCCTGACCAGCTCTGCATATTTATTTTTAGTTCATACTCATAGTGCCACCTACTGGTAAGAGCCAGTAGTAGCGCTCATATACAATGCTCAATCAGCATCAAATTTCACACGCCTGATTATGGTCTCGGCCTGAACACACGACATAGGAATATGAGTGTGCCGTGCCGGTGCAGAGGTGAAGGCTTGGAAATGGAGATGTATGCCCTTTCTGCCATCAGTCATCGTGGGAGGTGTCAACTAGGCGAAAGTGATGAGCCGGAGATATCGGCGAAGACTCAGAAAGTATACCGCCATCCTAAACAACACGGATCGTCCACTTCATAACGCGTTGATGGACCAAAGAAACAACGGTGGACGGCTCCTCTCTCTTCGCTGCAGGACGGAGAGATATTGAAGATGTTTGTAACCCACGGCCATCAGATGTTTTTTCATTCTGCAGTAAACGGTAGATGAGATGCCAGACGAGTGAATTTCCCTTTGGGGATCAATAAAGTGATTGTTATTGTGGATCTTTGGTTGCATTTAAAAAACAACATGGATGATTTGAGATCAATTCCAGAACAGAATGCTCAGAATGTTGAACTGTGACGTCACAGTTGGAACATGGAACACAGGAGGGTATAAAAGCCGGTGAGCTCAGGCTGACCTCTCATTGCCACTTCAAGTAGTCTCACTACCAGTCGGTACGTTCACAACCTCGGTCGTTTCTTTTACACACCTGTTCAAACTTGAACATTCATTCGCAGTTTCTCTACCAGCCAGTAGTTGAACCACAACGATGGAGAGAAGCTTCAACCAAAGAGCACAAAATCCAAGGAGGAGAGACAATATGAGGTCGACAAACAGCACCTCCAACGGCGGACAGTTTGAGTCGTCTGTCCAGGAGGACAAGCTGTCCAAACTCACAAGAGAAAACTCTCGCTTAAAAGGGGAGCTGCAGGAGGCTGAATACAGGGAGAAGATGTTTTACAGCAGAAAAGTAGCTGCAGAGAGAAGAGTCTCTGAGCTGCAGTCCCAGCTGAAGAGGACTCGCTCTGACCTGCACGCTGTGCAGCAAAAGGACACGGCACAGCAGAGGCTGAAGCAGCAAAGCAACAAGAATGCTGCCAAGGCTTCTGCAGCCAATAAGGGCACCCAGACCGCGAGCACAGACACCCCTGACTTCATCCTGCAGCTGCAGACAGCCCATGAGCACCTGGAGAGGTGCATTGCAAAGCTCCAGTCCAGTGACAAAGAAGACGAGGAGGCTGATCAGGAGCAGCACCGAGATCTGAAAGCTGCCATCTTGAATCTCGGTGTGAAGCTGCAGCAGGAACAAGCAGCTTTAATGAAGAAGGCCGTCAAGCTCGAGAGCGAGAGCACCAGCCAGACAACCCAGTCTGCCCAGGCTGAAGAGGTGGAGAAGGTCAACCTCCACCTGCAGAAGCTCCAGATAGATCTCCTGCACCAGGCCCTGAGTCTGAAGACTGTGTGCAAGGAGAAGAAGGAGCCATCCAGCAAATACCAGTGGATCAGAACCCACCGGGACCAGGAGCAGCAGACTGAGGAGCCAGCAGAGAGTCGGTCCTGCTGCGACCAGGAGCAGCAGACTGAGGAGCCAGCAGAGAGTCAGTCCTGCTGCGACCAGGAGCAGCAGACTGACGAGCCAGTTCACAGTCAGTCCTGCTGCGACCAGGAGCAGCAGACTGACGAGCCAGTTCACAGTCAGTCCTGCTGCGACCAGGAGCAGCAGACTGATGAGCCGGACAAGACAGAGAGGCAGGGAGCTGACGCCGCTCTTTCAGAGCTGCAGCTGCAGCTCCAAAAGGAGCAACAGCTCAGAGCAGAAGCTCAGCAGGAGACAGAGAAGACCCGGGCCTCCTACACGGCAGAGCTAGAGCACCTGAAGAAGTGCAACGCTGACACCGCAGCCGCCCAGAAAAAGGCTGAAGAGCGGCTGGAGATCCATCTGAAGATGTGGCAGGAGGAGAGGAGCTCCCTCCAGAACACCCTGCAGCTCCTCCACCAAACCCTGAAGGAGAAGAAGCAGGAGTGGGAGGAGAAGGAGAGCGACATGGCCTCCAGGATGGACGAGATCGTGAGCAAGATCACAGAAATGTCTGAGAAGAAGGCCAAGAAGAAGAGAGGCTTGCTGGCCCGGCTCTTCAGATGCTGCGGCTCCACATAATGTCAACTTTAATGTGCATGTTGTAAATAAATTTAAATGCAAGAAAATAAATATGCATTGATGTTTCAGGTCTGTAGACAATTATAAGTTGCATTTTCAGTCTCATGTTTAAGGGATCCCATCATATTTTAAGAACATTTTATAGCTCTCATTTACAGTCTTTAGTCTTCTTCATATTTCACGTGTATGACAAGAGTCCCAGCCTGAACACAATTACATCAGGCCTAGCGCCCCCTACTGGAAACAGGAAGTGACATGTTTTTCTCTACAAGCCCCTCCTCCAAGGTGGTTAAACATATTAACCTTGAATTTATGTCAGGAAACTCTTAAGACCTTGATTAAGGTTTGTGAGAAAACTTGGTTAGGTCACAACAGAGGGCGTGACCCTTGCGGCGCCATGAATATAACCTTCGCCATTATGCCTCGCCATAACATTTAGGCATTGATAACTCGCCTCTACTTCATCCTGTCTACACCAAATTTCACATGCTTGATAAGAGTCCCGCTCCGAACAGATCTACACACTCCTTATTTTGCCAATGCTATAGCGCCACCTACTGGGGACAGCCTGTATCAACTCTAATATACATCTAATGTCCAATCTCCTCAAAATTTCACAGGTTTCATGAGGGTACTGCCCTGAACAGGTCTACATGTTAATCTTTCGCTCATAGTCATAGCGCCACCTACTGGTGAGAGCCTGTATCAACTGTCACATACATTGTCCGATCTGCTCCTAATTTCACATGCAGGATGACGATGTCTCGGCCTGAACAAATCTACATAATCATTTTTCGCTCATGCTCATAGCGCCACCTACTGGCAAGAGCAAGTAGTAACTCTCATATACAATGCTCAATCAGCATCAAATTTCACACGCCTGATTATGGTCTCGGCCTGAACACACGACATAGGAATATGGGTAATGCTGTTAACACCACCTACTGGTGCACAGTCCCTGGCTGCAGCACATGCTGTGGCTCATGCACACCCCGCAGCCGCAGCGCACCCCTGCGGCCACTGAACAGCCCAATGTGGCCACGGGTGCGAGGGTCCGTTCATCGCCGCTTGCGGCTTTAATTCAACTTTTGAAACGCCGCCACGCTTGTCAATGTCACTAATCCCTCACCAATCATCACAATCAAGAAGGGGCGGGACTTCAGATATCAACTTTGTCAGAGGAGAAGCTAATCCTTTCGTTTTTTCGAGGGTTCAATTTCCAGGTGTAGAGCTGCTGCTAATGCAGGACACGATTCCTTTACCTTGTTTTAATGTTTTCTTTGCAAATATTAAGCACACAGAGCGATTTAGAACAGACTTAACCATCACTACCAAGGGATGTGAAAGTGCCGCCAGACAACTTTTGTATCCTAGCAACTGTAAACGCCGGTGAGAAGCGCTCTGAAATCTTAGCCTCATGTAAGCCAAGAGAGCTAAGACTGTTCCTTGCAACAGATGATCAAAGTTATGCTGCAAATAACAATTATTTTCAGTGTCAAAAAATCGTTTCATATTTTTCCTATTGACCAATTTAAAATTTGGTCCATAAAAATGTGTATCTTGTCTTCCTGGAGGCCAAAATAATCGCTTAAAATTGCTTGTTTTGTCTGACAAACTCGCCAAGACAGTAATTACTCATTTCAGAGACACTGGAAGCAGCCGTTTGCCAGCTGTGCTAGAAAATGAACAAGTGATTATCAAAATAATTGCAGATTTACGGAGCCCCGAAGTGGCCATGGAATGAAAAAGAAATAAAATGAGCACTCGTTTTATTTTTCATTCCATGGCCACTCCGGGCCTCCGTACAGATTGATTTCTCTTGTTGTCTCTTGTCTTTTCGGCTTAGTATGCATGCAGACATAAGTACAAAACAAGTCATCATTTTAAAGCATCATTTAATTCATCAGTAGTTTGGTTTTGCATGATTCTGTGTTTCTCTGCCTGTTCTCTATCCTGGCTGCGCCCTTCGAAAACCTGACTCCAGGCAAAACTTGGAACAATCCTCCTCTGCTCACCTCGTCGACCTCCAAAATGTTTAAGTCCGTCCTTCAGGCTTTGATGACAACAACAAGCACCTCCATCTCCTTATCTCTGTCTCCCCACTCATTTGTCTCCTCCTCCCTTTCTCCTCTCCGTCACTTTCCCTCGTCTGTGTCGTCCTCCCAGTTTTCTCTCTCCGTCTCCGCCTTTCTGCTTACTTCAAGTGAATTTCACCTCAAACAAAAGCTCGTCTCTGAAAGGTCGTCTCAGCCTCTACATACCCCCCCCCCCCCCCCCCCCCCCGAGGCTATTCCTCTTTCTTCTTCTTGTTGCTCTTCTTTCTGTCTCTCTCTTTCTTTCTTTGTTTTTATCCGATCTGCGGTGCCCCTGTAGCAAAGCCATGGCTGAATCAACACACTCGCATCAAGATGACACACACAAACCCCACTGTAGCACAGCCATGTGAATGGCTGGCTGGGAAAGTCAAATGCTCTGTTATTCCATCCCAGCAAACACAATCTCTGGAGATGCGGTGCCAACCAGAGACCCCCCGAGGGCCGCCAGGGCTTTCTCAGAAACTCAGACAATCACACAAGCAAACTGCTCTGTTGTTCCCCCCCGTCCCTTCTTCCATTACATTTTTATCAACAAGCAGAGAGCCTGTGTGTGTGTGTACTGTGCCTGTCTGTGCATGGGCCTATATTTGTGTGTGTGCCTGTTTGATAATGCTAACCAGGGATGATGGCCTCTATGCGATGTGGAAGAATAAGCAGGCACAATAACTCAATAACAACTCGAGGCCTCATTCGGTGAAATCACTGCATGATGGATGACTTTGGTTCTGCCGTGTTGTGACTACACAATATACGCCTTGTTCCTGTGATCACTGGAGCCTAACAGCTTCTGTGTTGGTGTTTATGTCCTGCATATTGTTATGCTTGGGTGGGGGAATGAGGGTTTGTTGAATTAATGTACATGTTTATGGTTTTGAGGATCCCATAAAGCGCAGACATAATGAAACACGTGGCAGTCATAGCCTAATAAAAGACAAAATTAAAGACTTTAAAGCGGGGTTAATATCCGACTCTAAGCCGGCATCGGAGGTAGTTACAGAGGCGAGACGGCGTCTGTGCAAACAGCGGAGCCGGCAGGGTGGAACAGCGCTGTGTGTGTGTATGTGAAGCACGCGCTGTTTGTTTACACCCTGCGCACGTTTTGCAACGCCCGAACGCTTTGTAAAAACACACACTGGGGCGGCTTTACGTCGGCGTTGCTTGGTCCAATGTAAAATGGCAAAGGCTGCTTCGTTGCGGCGCTGCTGAGGCAGAACTGCAGTGTAAAAAGAGGTTTCTGATACCTGTGGAGTAGCTTAGCATCATTTACAGTTTCTCTCACACTGGTGCTCTGTGCAGGCCCTCACACAGCCTCTGCCTGAGACGACTCAGTTGGCTCTGTCCCTACAAGCCCGCTTCCTTCTGATTGGCCAGCTTTCGAAGCCTGCTGAGGCTGCACTTTGTGACGTCACGAAGTGCAGCGTGGGGAAAAAGCTGTGTGAAACCTGGCGTCCACGGCAGCCTGCAGACTGAGCTGAGAAGCCTGGGGATTACTCCAACATACTTTTACCTGCAGATTTGAAACTTCACCCACGTTTAGTCTGGACATCCAACATTGTAACATTATATATATATGTCTTATGTGAAACTCTCACTCTTAAGTGACATGAAAAGACCATTTCAGAATACTTCCCTCTCTGGCATTTTAGTTCTTTTGAAAGCTGTGCACTTTGCAGTCGAATCAGGACACACATGCTCTTACTTTTGTACTTATAATATTGATAATATAATATTAGAATAAATCTGTTATTTAGATTTTTCTGTGTGGAGTTTGTTCTCCCTGTGTGTGTGTGGGTTCCCTCCGGGTACTCCTCACACAGTCCAAAGTCATGCTAGTTAGGTTCATTGGTACCTGTGTGTGTGAGCGTGAAAGTTTGTCTTTCTCTGTGTCTCAGCCGTGTGATTGACTGGCGGTCAGTCCAGTGTGTAACCCCGCCTCTCGCCCAATGACGGCTGGGATAGGCCCTCCGCAACCCTGAACAGGACAAGCGGTATAGCTAATGGATGGATGATTCAGTCTCACTGCTCTCATTATCACAATTACCAGCAGCTTCCACAGCTCCAAATGGCACACAGACAAAATAAGTGACTAACAAAACATTAAGCGACTAATGATTCAGATATTTCCCTCAGGAATTGGTGGAGACCAAAAAAGATTGTCATTGTTGAAGAGGTTACTAAAAACATGAATACGAAAGCATATTAATGTCCCCCTGTATCGTCTTGATATGTAAATAAGCCACTTTTTGCTAACATGTTAGCATATGTCAGTGTTTTGTATTTAGCTTGTTACGCTGCCCTCAAGTGGACAAAACGATCAATTCAAGCTGTGAAAATAAACTTAAACCAACAAACCAGATTTCTGACAGTAGTTTTTTGTTCTTCTTTCTGCAGTTAAATATATCTTAAATGTCGGTTTCCCTCATGTGTTCTGAAATAACTAAAAAAAATAATTAATCATGCTATTGTGGGAGTAAGTGAGTGAATGAGTAGGATGCGAGAGGGCAGACCTGAGAGCGACTCAGCTACAGCCTTGCATAATGAGGGCTAATGGATTGGGTAGCATGGATATACCTGTCCAGCCCACCTACATTAGATTAATGAAGAGCTGTGAGGTCGTTTTCTTCTGTCCTAATTATGTGGAGGGTGTGGAGAGCAGGTGGGGATATTGGAAGTTATTTAATCACATTGCTTTTTGCACTTTCTCAAACACTGTCCTTGCACCAATGTTTCGTACCAACGTTTCAGTGTTGATTAAAAGTGTGCTGCTTCTGTCTCTGTCTGTCTCTCGCAGGCTGTGAGCCCTGTGCAGGGTGGTGATGAGCACTCAGGGCAGCAGCAGCAGGGGAAGTGGCCAGCATGCCGACACTCCTCCCCCACGTCACGTCCCCGGACCCAAGCTGCAGGTGCAGCGCTCCCTCTCCCGTGACACCATCACCATCCACTTCTCTGCTCTGGGGAAGGAGGAAGACGACGAGGATGAGGAGCTCTACGGGGTAGCTGGAGATAAATCTGGGCTTGATGGTGCAGGGGGACCCCAAGGACTAGAAGCTTCAGGGCCTGATGAGCAGTCTGTCGCCACGGCCTTGGAGGCAAAGGAGGAGCTGCTGTTTGAGTCTGCTGGTGTGGAGCCCTCCTCAGTGGGTGCTGTGCTTCCTGTTTTATCTACTATCCTGTCTGACCCTCAACCACACACGCCCTCTCCAGCCATGACTATCATACCCATCTCCACCAACTCCCATCTGAGCTCCAACCCTCCTGCCAGCTCCTCCTGGCCCTCAGATCGACCCACAGCCAGTCCACCGTCTACAAGTTCCAGCTCATCCTCACCTTGCAAGTCTGCAGCGCTGTCCTCCTCCAAGCCGTTCCTCAGCCTGGTCAGGTCCTTGTCCAATGACGTTGAGTCTCGAGAAACCACTCCGGCTTCTACCACAGCTGCAACATCGCACACGAGGCACCGTCACTTGATGAAGTCTTTCGTCAAGTCTCTTTCATCAGACACTTCAAAGGTGGACCATCAGGACGGGTCTCCTCATCACTATCTTCACCAACCCTCTCATCAGCAACAGCAGGCACAGCAGTCCCAGCGGCCTCCGCCTCGCAACATGCAGCTCTTCAAACAGTTCTCCCAGCCTCGCTTATCCTCCTGCCCCGTCATTGTCCATCAAGCAGGTGGGGACTCCAAAACAGCCCCTTCTTCCCCCATCATGTCCCCAGATGGCAGGTCTTTCTTCAAGGTCCAAGAGGTGGAGGCCAGGATAGAAGATACGAAGCGGCGGCTGTCAGAGGTGATGTCAGACCCCCTGCAGCTTTTTAGTAAGATCATGGGAGATGAGTCTGGAGTGGGATCTGTTGGAAGCGCCGCTCATCGTGCTAAATCACTGTCCTCCAGCGCGTCAGAGCTCAGTGGAGTGACAGCGCTAAATGGACATGCAGAAGGTAACAGCAACTATAGCATCAAGGAGGAGGAAGGGGCAGAGGGGGAAGAAGAGGAAGAAACCCCCACAGGAAAGGGCCCTGACTCTGTTTTTTTCTCCTTTCCTTCGCTGGCACCGACCGCGGCCCTCTCTCAGACCTCCGCATCCACTTTCCCAAAGTCTCCGTCCCTCACTCTGGGCCGCTGCTCCATGTCGGCCCTGGTAGCTCGACAGGAAGACGAGGACTTCTGTGAACTGTACAGCGAAGACTTTGACATATGTACTGATACAGAAACACCAGATGGGGATCACCCAGAATCCCGGCAGCCCCATACTGGTAGCACTGGGTTGTGTAGTGAACTTGACACAGAGGAGGAGGAGAAAGTAGAGGAGGAGTTGGAGACTGTACCTGTGACTGGTCTCGTTTTTCTGACACAGTTGGTGTACTGGTATCTAATCCTCCCAGTGCCTCCATATGTATGCGCGGTGGTGCATGGGATAGTTGTTGGCTTCATGATAGTCTTGCTGGTCCTTTGGTTGTCCTCTTCTCGACGCTCCTCGTTGGTTACAAGAAGATGGAGGCGAAGGATAGAGCACTGGAATGTGGCCCAGCTGGATATCAAAGAACCAGGAATCTTCAAGGTAAGGACAAGCTCTGTATCGTTGGCCAAGTTTGAGTCTGTTGGGTTTTCCCGTTTTTTTCTTGCCATTGAGGTCTTGCTTTGGTGCAATGTTTCCAATTGACCCTTTGCTAAGTCCCGCCCACCTTGGTTACTGTTGCTATGCCTGTGAGCTTTGGAAATGACGCATAGGAACAAAAGGTTTTGGAATCGGTCCAGTAGGTAGCTTCCGCCGTAGCCGCGGTACAGACTAGGGCAACTGCGCCCGATCAAAGTACGTCCACTAAAATTGCTTGTTTTTACCACTGACAGGCTCAGATTGTTACTCCAGGTAACATAACCGAAATGATCCCTACAAAGATCGTCCTTTTTTTAGAGAGTAAGTTCCTTTTTGTGTAACCAGAAACAGTGACATTTCTAGGTAAAGAAATTTGATGCATGTAAATATGTTAGGTCTGCTTACTCGATAGATAGTTGCCCGTTAGTTCCCTGTGTTCTTGACCGCCTTCTCTAGTTAATTTTGGGCAGGTGAAAGAATGTCTGCAGCACAGCCTGTTGATCAGAGGGGGGAAATCCTCCAACATGGTTACACAGCGCTATGTCCGAGGTAGGGCGCAGTTCCCCTTGTCCGTACCGCGGCTATGCCGGAAGCTACCAACTGGACCGATTCCAAAACTTTTTGTTCCTATGAGTCATTTCGACACACATTTTTTTAAATAGGGCCCAGGATTAAAAATACCGAACTTCTCCTTTAAGGAAAATCATATACAGGAACAACAATATTCTTGCACAGCAGGGTATAACAGAACTAAGTGATCCCACTTTTTCATTTTGTTTAAAGCGCATCAGGATATTGCTTGCGTATCGTGGGCTTGATCCAAACACTGGATCTGGATTAACTTATAATTAATATTCAACCGTCTTTGTTTGCTAACATGCTAACCTAGCCAAGTTAGTTAGCGTCTTACCTTGGAGCAAACAAAGGAGTTTTTGTTGATCTAAGCTGCGAGTGAGGTCTTCTACAATTTTTAATCCATGTCCGACATCTCTCCTCTCAAGTTTTTGGCTTCGAAAAAGAGAAATATATGACCCTCTAAACTTTGAGGATATCTGCTGTCGGACTTGCAGATTCAATATGCGCACCATTTTGGCATTTCTCCTTGTTCTGAAGCTTGACAGGCCTCCCGCGCCTAGTTACGGTTACTAACGTAGGATTGGACAGTGGCTTTAAGGGAGGGGCTTAGCGAAGGGTCAATTGAATGTTGAAGCTGCTTTCTTCAGATTTGCACCTTCTTTTGTGTTACAGGAAAGTCAAAGATTTGAATGCAGGCTAAGATAACCTCTACCGATCAAACACATGTAGTTGATAGCATTAGTAAGTGGATACGGCACTGCCTTTATCTTTCCTCTGTCATAGAGGATATATTGTAGCAGGTCGGAGTGCTGTCCCCAAGAGCTTTGGTTTTGTATCTTTGGACTTTATTTTCTCGTCTCTATCTTTTAACATCCTTTAACGCTCGCCGAGGATAATTTCCCCTGTTTTTTCAGTTGAATTGGCTTTGCTCTCAGGGCCTCCAATGCGACTGATAAGGTGGGAGTTTGGATGAAAATTAAACTCCATACAGCCTCATAGGGACCAGCAGCAAGATACTGAGGTTATATTACAGCTACAGTTTAGCTTTGAGCAACAAATCCAAGAGAGCACAACCCTGCCTGCCCTCAGCTCTTAGTGAACCTCAGTCAGCGCTGTGGAACTCTTCTGGAGGAGAAATGTTTATTAGTTTGAGGGAGTTATGTAAGCGTGTGTACTCGTATGTGTGTGTGCATTAGTGGGTACCGAGCTGTCGAACAGGAGAGCCTTGTGGCTAGAGGGCACAGCTGTTCCAGAAGAGGAGCTCCTGCACAGGACATGATACAAGCACATGAACAATATGAGCAAGTGCAGGGAAAACGCAGTTTCTTTTCATCTTTCTCTTCCTCTGAGAATCAAAAGAGAGACGGTGTTTCAGATGACTCACTTTATCTTTTTTGTGCTTCATGACCTTTGTGTCGCTGTACCTCCGAGTGAGAATTTGTTTTGATGATTTGTTGAGGATTCTTAAAAATACTCAAGAAGGTTGTTTATTCAAGACCCCCTCCAGTGAAAATCAAGTGTTTAACCTTGTAAACATCTCCATGTGGTGTTCTTCATGCGCCACAAGACATATCAGGGACAACATCAGCAGTCATCTCCATGGCTGGGCCTGTCTGCTTTTAAACTGCAGTGTACCAAGGACAGGCTGAACAACACGTTTTCAAACACGGTTTGTGACGTCTCAAACCTAAGGAGCCAATGCCGTTAATGGACGGGGTGACGCTATGCATTTCATTATGCGTAACCTATGGCAACCACTTTGGCGATGAGCGAGCCAGCTGTAACCGTCACCAAGCAGAACATTTTATATGTCTGAAAACATGTTGTCGAATATACGTCAGACGGATACGTAAAAAGAAATTGCAGTATAGAGAATGCAAAAGAAAAGATTAGTTACGTTTAGCAGGGAGAATTTAAAAGTTTTACTTTCTTTAATTTAAAAAAACAATTCTTATGCTGTTATCAGATATTTAAAATATATTTCTATAAGCATCGAACATGCAGTAATAGTAGCCCCTCTTAAACTGCCAGTTGAAGGCGGGATTATTACGCCTCTGTTGCGCCTCGTCTTGTAAAGCACACGGAGGCGGTATGGTGGGGTGAAGTCGGTTTGCCTCTGAGCTGTCATTGGAGGTCGTAACAGAGGCGTAACGGGGACAAAGGCTGTTAGTATGAACTGTTGGGCCGGGGCGCTGGTTTAGCTCATTTAGAGCGAGAGGAGGCACCCCGTGTACAGAGGCTACAGTCCTCGACGCACTGATCGCAGGCTCCACTCCCGGTGTGCTGATCATTTGGTGCATGTCATCCACCACTCTCTCCTCCCAACATTTCCAGTTTTTCTTCAGCTGTCCTATAAATAATGGCAAAAAGCTCTAATGCAGACATTACTTGGTTCAATGTAAAATGGCAAAGGCAGCATAACAGTGGAGCTTTGTTACGGCGCTGTGATTATTTGGGCTTCATTTACTAGTTTGAGGCGCCACATTAACTAACAAAGTTTCTCAGAGTGTCAAAACATCCCGAGAGAAAGTACCTTTCTTTCACTTACCTTTCTCTTACTTTTACAACGCACCCTTTTGTCATCAATGACTTTGAATCTTCACCGACAGGTTACCGGATGCTATCTCGTATCACTGTTCCAATAACATATGCACAATAAGCTTTTGACCAACGTCAAACATAACCTATACCCATAGAACCTTGGTGTTTAACTGTGACTCTGCTGTGTGTGTGTGTGTGTGTGTGCTGTCTGAATTATTTGAGGTCAGTGTCATAACGTCTCTCCCTCTCTCCACCCCCTCGCTCTCTCAGGGCTGGATGAATGAGATCCACAGCTATGACCCGGAGATGTATCACGCCACCCTGACCCACTCTGTTTACGTCCGTCTAGAGGGCTCCGTCCTGCGTCTGTCCAAGCCCAACAGGAACATCTCCCGCCGTGCCACACACAACGAGCCTAAACCTGACGTCACCTACATCAGCCAGAAGATCTATGACCTCACTGACAGCAAGGTGCGGTGGCTGAAGAGAAATGGAAGAAAGAAATGCTCTCATGAGTGTCTGTGCTTGTGAAATATGAGTAGAGATATTAATGTGCTAAGTGTCTGCGTCTCGTCTGGCTCCCCAGTCTATTTGTGTGCTTGATGATAAACTTAACAGATAGCGACATCAAGCACACGTCTCCTCATATTTCCCTCTGCCTGAGTACATGTTTGCTAATAGGTCATGTTCAGTGACAGAGCCACTTAGAGTCACATACTGTGTGTAAACATAGAGTGAATATCACAGGCCACTGACCCTGCACTGGCTTGGCTTCTTTGTGTGCTGACTCGATGGTTTTGTACGTCTGAGGCCAGACAGTAAGAAGACATTTGTCATCAGTTTATCACGGACGGTCGGGGTCATTATAGTCATCCTCATCATGCAACTACCCTCCTATCCGTCTTCTGAAATGGCTCCCTGAGGTGTCATTTCAGTGTCATTATTGTGTCTGTCTTGAATGTGACCCGAGTTTATTGAAGCTGTATGAAACCTCAGAGTACCACGAGGCTACACACCTCCAGATAACACAACAATCATGCTAATAGTTAAAGTTATAATCTTGAGGTTCTCAGTTTTGTTCTATTTGGCGGCACCTTATGGGGATAAAAGGTAATTGCGGGCACATACAGACCAGACAACCAGACGTCCACGGTTGGCTCCGGTTGTAACTCTTGATTTTCCTGGCTGACGGTCGCTTTCCTTTTCAGACTGTTTGCTTCATCTGAGCGTCGAGTTTGTTTCTTTTTCTTTGGATTTTCACTTCTTGTTGAAGTTGTATCCGTAGTCATCCATCTTTTCTTTGTTTGTTCAGCCATAGTAGATTACTGTTTACTCGCAACACTTGCAGAGAGCGGAAAAGCAGCCGCTTAGCTCCGCCTACCCTCTCTGGCAGACCAACCGCTGCTGGCTGATGGAAAACGCGTCACTAACTGGGCGCCGCTCTCGATTTTTTCCACGAAGGTCGCCACAGACACCCAGTCTGTAATAATGCAAATGCAAAGGCTTTCATCGGTGAGCCACTGGCTCAATCACCATTGTGTTACCTCATTCAGACATTTATTTACATGAACATCTTTGAGATTATATCTTTAAAGCTGCTGTGAGGAAGTTTTGGTTTATGTTGATTTTGGCGCCCCCTGTGGACAAAGCTGTACCTCATGTCTCTTTGCTGATTTTGTCAACAAAACATCTCATCCTGCTTTCTTTAATAGTCATATGTATCACTCATTTTTAATGTTTACCCTTGAAAAAGTTAACAAAGGCAGCGTGCAGTTAATCACTTCGTCTGACACCTACCCCCCCGCCAGCAGTTTCAGGCATTAAATATAACTATATATAGAAATCATCCAGCTTGTTGCTGATGGTCTGCTTTGCTTTTGTAGGTCATATAGAGAAATCAGAATTAATTTCAGTCTGTTTCGCAACCAGTGAAAAACTCCTCACAGAAGCTTTAAGCTATTTTAACATCCATGCAGAGAGTAGTGGTCGAATTAATTTAGATATATTAAAGATATTGTTCAGTACATCCACTCAAATGCTAGCTACAGTGCTCGCTTAAACAAGGACATTTCTTACATGTCTGGTCAAAGACAATTTTAGCTTTTGTCTGGGTAGATTCATATTAGATGAGTCATTTGAACCTGTATTCCTGCCTCCACTGATTCTTTTGGTTTCTCTTTTTTTAAGTGTTTAAAGCCTTTAGCGGCTGCACGCAGCTCGCGCCCTGGGGCAAGTCTGCCACATCATATTTGTAGTTTTAATCTGCTTCACAGTTGGATTCACATATTTCAATGTGGGCATTCTACATCCCCAAAAAACCACAGAGCACTCATCACTCTCATCATTTTTAGATGTTTCATTGTGTGAACTCGGCCTATATGCCCCCCACAGATCCAGCTGGTGCCTCAAAGCTTGGCTCGAAAGAGAGTTTGGAACAAGAAGTACCCCATTTGCATTGAGCTGGCCAAGCAGGAGGACTTCATGTCCAAAGCCCAGGGAGAGAAGCCCGAAGCTGGGGAGGACAAATTAACGGGGCTGGGTGAAAAGCTTGAACGAACAGACAAATGTGAGAAAGTCGAAGTATCAGGATCAGCAGAGGAACCCAAGCGGCCAGCCTCTGGAGGGGGGGATCTGACAATCTACCTGTTTGGGAGGACCGGCCGGGAAAAGGAGGAGTGGTTTCGGAGGTTTCTTATGGCGTCCCGAATAAAGTCAGAGGGGAGAAGCGGCAGTCTGCCCGGCATCTGCAAGAGTGGTGAGTTTGATGTACAGTATCCCACACCAAGATGCTAACAGCCATGTACAGTACATCACACAGCCTCAAACACACAGACACAAATCACTTCCCACAGTCAGAACAGCCATTCTCTCGAGTATGTTCCTGCACAGCCATCAGATCTGTGCATAAGCCCCAGCTTAGGGACTGCCAATCCCCTCAACTGAGCTAACAGATGAGTGTGAATGGGTCAGCAGGATTACATGCACAGAGAAGCAGCATATTATAGCACCGGTCTCCACTGTGCGTTATAAGCCTGCAAGGATAAGGCCCAATTCAAAGGGAAACACTAACACTGTTACAGTCCAGTGATAGAGACGGTGCAGGGTGAACAGGATTACTGGAATGATGCAGTGTGTCAGGTGTAAAGGATGCTGATTCACAGTGTTGCAGTATGATGCGAGAAGTCTTTAATTATGTATGAAATATGATGCATTGATTGGAATCACTGAAAATGCAGTTGATGCATTATTCTGTCACATTAACCTCCCCTTACTCTCCGCACCCCGCTCCACTCCCCCCTCCTCTTGTAGCCTTCTTACCCTCCCACAGCCGCAGCAGCAGCACCCAGTCCGGTGGCGGCCCGGAGGCTGACAGCAGGAGCAGCAGCCGAGGAAGCCTGGAGGAGCTCTCTCAGTCGCGCCTGTTTTGTGGCTCCACTGGAGGGATGAAGCAGAAGATGCTGTTGGACTATAATGTCTACATGGCCAAATATGTCAACCCCCAAGCACCGCCCAGAAGCCCAACTGCCACTGACAGCCCTGGGAACAGCCCCGAGAGCAGCCCCAAAACTACCAAAAAGGTAGGTGACAGAGGGGCAAAGCAAGAAGGAGACAACCAACCAGGAAAAGTGGTTTCTTAGAAACCACAGGGGCCTCTTAGGAGTTCTGGTCTTCTTGCTTGGCTGTAGTTAATATGATAAATTGTATATTTGTAAGGGAAGCAGCACCTCCAAAGAGCATTATGAAGTTCCAGCTTTTTCACTTAAAGGTACCCTGTTGATTTTTTGACCACTAGAGGAGCTAATGAGCATGTTTTCATGAGTGGACTCATGTTTTCTTTGTGTTGGCAGTTCACTGAAAAAAGGTGCTTTTCGACCAACAGGAACTTCTCTTCAAGGAGCTAAATGGTTCCTGTGGCCCACTGTTGTCTGCCACAGCGTCCTAAAGTCCTGGGAGGATTATGCAAATCAATGTTGAGCTCGGACAACCGTAGAGATATCTTGGTGTATACTTTCTCGTTGCGGGTCGCTGCTTCCAATTCCTGCTGGATGTCGTCTTCTGCATAAATGCTCCATTGTTGCTCCATCTGTCGTAGGCTTTCTCTTCATCTCAAAGCACGATGATGACAGTGAGCTAGCAGCTGCAGTCTTTTAAACATGGCGGGTGAAATAAAACGCATACTCGACCAATCAGAAACGATCAGCACTGCAGGCCCCGCCCTGAAAGTTCCTGAACCTTTGGAAAGTGCTACCCCATGAGCATGGACTTTTCCGGGGGTAAATCAATTACCCGAGAACTAAATTTAGACCCTGGTTCCTCCTATCGAGTTCCTTAAAAGGTTCCTAGTTCCTGGGGAAAGTTCCTGCTGTTGAAAAGCCCCTCAAGAGAAGAACTTCACACCTTGTTTTAACATGTTACCAGTGTCTGGAGATTGACATCAAACCTGGTGCTAATAAGCGTTCTTGTTATCTCGATTGTTCCCGCATTTTGATCAGATTAACCACATAAATGGTTTATTCCATGAAAGCAAAGACATTTTTTCAAAGGTAAGACATACAGCAGTGGTTAAAATGACTTTGCTTTCTTTAGCTAGAAGGAAAAGCCACTGCAACATGGCCTTTTAACTTGTGAGGTGGTTTTATTTCTTAAAAGTGCAAACTCCACTCAGTACCTTTAATCTTGTGGCCATGTCAGAGACTTTAGAGCGGGGTATTATGCTAATAATAAGCTTCATATTTCACTCTGTGATACCTGTTGAGTAGCTTAGCATAATTTACAGTTACAAAAAACTCTGTGTAGGCCCTCATACAGCCTCTACCTGAGACATCTCAGTCAGCTCTGTCCCTTTAAGAAACCCCGCCCCTTCCAAGCTTGCTTTCTTCTGATTGGCCAGCTCCCTGAAGCCTGCTGAGGCTGCACTTTGTGTCACAAAGTGCAGCATTGTAACATTATATACGTGAATGTCTTAAAATGTGAAACAGCATAAAACCCCCTCTTTAATTATTTGAGGGTTATATTGCAAATTTATACAAGAGAGGTCAAAGGGTCAAGCTATTTGTGCCCCTGGCCCTCTGACAGGTAAAGTTGGTGTTTAAAGTCGGTAGACCCTGGATCAAACCCTTTCCCTAACTTCATGTCAATAAAATGAAAGCTGCAGTGCCACTATGTGTCCTTCAGATACGCCGGAGTTCAGAGGAGACTGTGGAGCCTGAGGCCTGGGTCAATGCTTTTCTGGGAAGGATATTCTGGGACTTCCTGGGAGAGAAGTACTGGGCCAATGTGGTCTCCAAAAAGATCCAGATGAAGCTCAGTAAGATCAGGGTGGGTACTGGTACTGGCTGAAACAAATATACATCTAAAGTAACTCTATGATTCTCAGTTCAAGGTCCAGCTGTGAAACCTGCCTCTCTCTTTCAGCTGCCGTACGTGATGAATGAGCTGACTTTGACAGAGCTGGACATGGGCTTTTCTATTCCAAAGATCCTCCATGCCTCCAAACCCTCTGTGGACCACCAAGGTAGGAAGAGAAGCTGCGCTCGGTATGCCATGTTTGTCAGACAGTGTTCTGGATGGTCTGCTATGGAGATCGGTGTTGGGGTCGTTGCTCAGAAAAAGTATTGTGTTACTCGTTACTTTTTTAAACAGTAATGCATTACTCTACTTAATGACTCCCTGTGGAAAGCAACTCATTACATCCCAGAGTCATCACTGTGCCTGTTAAACTCTGCGTTTGTTACCTGTTGTTGAAAAGCAAGCTGTGGCTGCTTGGTCGGGGTCGGCATGCACTCAGCTTGAGCATCACTCTGGTTCTGGGGGTCTTTCGAAACCAGCTTTGTGTTCGCATGTTGCTTTTTGCAGGCGCTTGGTGATATTCCCTGTTGTCGTAATGTCGATATCTCCATCCCTCAAAAGTTGTAGGTCGCTCTGCCATTTTGCCTTATCCCTGTTTGGACTCTAGCCAAGTCGTGACGTGAGGTCAAGCGATGCACTGTGGGAGACGTGTGCATGACAGGAAGAAGAACGTCTGTGGCGCAAGTAACGAGTAACAAACTAATTGTTCGACTAGTAACGTTAATGAGTTTACTGAATTTAAGACATTACTTCTTACAGACACTGACGAAGATATATTTATTTCATACCATCAGTCTTTCTCTGCTATCCTCCATCTGTTCATACATTTTTCCTCTCCTTTAATCTTCCTTCCCTTCTTCCAACATCCTCTACTCTCTGCTCTTCTTCTCTCTGGATTAAGACATTTCCCTCTCTCCCTCTCTCCTCGGGTGACTAGCCCCTCTTTGTGCCTCGCTCTATTAAACCACAGTAATTAAACTTCATGTCTTGGGTCCCCCTCCTCCATTACTGAAACAGTGACGCACGCTGCCTGCTGCTTGTCTTGAGCCCTGCAAAGGTCGCTTGTTTTGGGGGAGAAAATGGGAAAAGAGAGGCTTAAGAAGGGTAGAAGAAGGGAACAGGTTGTGGAAGGTGTGCAGAGCAGAAAGCAGAATGAGCAGTTTCTTTCCTAATATTCAGAGTTTGTCCAACGACAGCTTAGTCTGATTTAATCTTGATATAGAAGCATTGACAAGGTAATACTCTCCATTCAGTTGAAAGCGCCAGTCATGAGTCATGCTCCTGTCAGCCCCATTTCCACAGCCGAGGCTGCAATGCTCATTAATGTGTTCTGTCTGAACCTACACGCCCACAGAAATATACTCGCAAAGCATAATCAGCGGAGCCCAGCACATAATTAGTCCTGGGGGAGCGGCATGTCTAGAAGTGCTCTGCTGTAAACCTGCATGAACAGAATAGGATGCATTTGCTTCGATAGTTACATACCTCATTTCACATCTTGTCGGTAGTGACGGTAGTTTGTGACTTCTTAATGTTGTGAGCACATGATTGGATTCAAAATGTTTATCCCATACTACAAGAAGTCCTAAATGCACACATGCTTGCAGAGTCCATCCATCCATTATCTATGCTGCTTGTCCTGTTCAGGGTTGCTGGGGTGGGGTGAATCTTATCCCAGCTGTCATTGGGCGAGAGGCGGGGTTACACCTGGACTGATCGCCAGTCAATCACAGGGCTGACACACAGAGACAGACAACCTGTCACGCTCACATTCACACCCACGAGCAGTTCAGAGTGTTTGATGAGCATGTCTTTGGACAGTGGGAGGAAGCCGGAGTACCCGAAGGGAAGAACCTTCTAGCACCACCGTGCAGCCCTGCTCGCAGAATATTAATCGGAATTATTGATGTAATTAATTCATTTTTATTCAGTACCAAGACGTTGTGAATATGTTTATTATGACTATTGATTCTGCAGTCTTAATGCATGCTAGGAACACTTTGAGACTGCAGTGCTCATTGCATAAAAGTTCAGCTGCAAAGTTTTGATGTAGCGGTAGTGGTAAGGTCAATGTGTTAAACCCACAGGGTGTAGGTTGGAAACTGAAAACAGAAGAGTTTATCTTGTTGATGTGTCTAACAATATTACAAGTTATCAGGGATCTTAAAGTTGTAATCTCGAAGATCTCAGTTTCGCTCTCTTTGGCGACACCTATGGTGATAAACAGTAATTGTGGGAGCACACTTCCCAGATATCCAGACAGTGCTGCATGTGTGACGTCCACGGTTGGCTCCGGTTGTAACTCTTGATTTTCCTGGCTGACGGTCGCTTTCCTTTTCAGACTGTTTGCTTCATCTGAGCGTCGAGTTTGTTTCTTCTTCTTTGGATTTTCACTTCTTGTTGAAGTTGTATCTGTAGTCATCCATCTTTTCTTTGTTTGTTCAGCCATAGTAGATTACTGTTTAATCACAACACTTGCAGAGAGCGGAAAAGCAGCCGCTTAGCTCCGCCTACCCACTCTGGCAGACCAACCACTGCTGGGTGATGGAAAACGCGTCACTAACTGGGCGCCGCTCTCGTTTTTTTCCGTGAAAGTCGCTATTTATGTAGATGAAAATCTTCGAGATTATTACATTAACCTAAACACAAAACAGTATCTCATCTCATATAATATTTCTGTCGTGTAATATGTGGTTTTCCCAGATATTTGCAGAAAGCCAAAGGTACAGATATGTCAAGCACTCCAGCCTGCCTCTCCTTGCTTGTGTCTTGGTCTAGACAGAGACAGCGAGACACTGTTCATCATGTTCTTACTTAAAGCTGTCATTTAGCTCCTCTTTGGCACTGCTGCCACAAACATACAAATCAATAAGCATTTATGGAGAGAGGAAAATGAAGAGGAGTGATAATAAAACACATCAGTTGTAGAGGTTCAGACTCATTAAGCAAACAGCGGGGGCATCATTCTTCTGTCGTCTCCTGCAATGTGTGATGTGTAAACAGGAAGTAGGCTGTTGATCTCAGCCAATAAGGAGGCGCTGCTGCCCAAGAGCTGACCTTTTCAGTGTTTGCTAGAGGATGGGATGTCTTCCTGGCAGCTCTGCAGGGGACCCCGCAGCAATTAGACTCCAGGCAGGAGGTTATTTATTCACTGAAATAGCAACAGGGATGTAAAGTTAACGTATCGTGTCTTTCCCTCTCTCTCTGTCCAGGTCTGTGGTTCGATCTGGAGGTCTCCTACACGGGCTCCTTCCTCATGACGCTCGAGACCAAGATGAACTTGGCCCGTCTGGGGAAGGAGGGCGAGGGGCTCGGGGAGCATGGGAAAGAGTGGTGAGTTTAAAGTTTGCAATGAGGATTATTAAGCTGCGTCAGATTGTAAAATGTCCTTCACAGCTTCTCCTTACTCCTCCACATTTGTTGTTATTGTCTTGTAAGCTGGATGAGCTTCTTTGCTAAATTAACACGTCTGTGCTCCACATTTTTCTTTCTCCCTTCTCTTGATATACTAATGCTCCCTCTGGATGCTTACCACTGTGGATTTGTTCCATGACTGGTGAGTTTGGGAAGAGATGTCTGTCGCTGAAACAATACGTTTTGTTTTTGATTACAGCTTCTGTTCTTTAGTGAATCACTGGAGATCAGTTTGCTGTGAATTGATGCTTTTAATGGGAGTTGGTTTGAATTGTTTATACAAAGCTATTAGACTCAGCCCGACTTTGCAACAATGAGTGTCTTTTTATGTGGGTGACAGGTCCAGGCCGCGGACATACTGCCTGGCTGACAGCGACGAGGAATCATCTAGTGCTGGCTCATCAGATGAGGAGGATCCCCCAGAACTCCTCAGCGACAAAGCCATTCCTCCTGGGGCCGAGGGGTGAGAAAATGTCTCCTTACAACAACATCATCACGTATCTGATTTGAAAATGGGCAGCAACAGATTCACAGTGATGTGCTGAAGCAGAATGTTCTGCCCTTTCAGTCCACCCACCCACCTTCCCACTCACTCCCACATGTTTGAAAGCTTGCTGCTGATTTAATGTAGCGCCCGGTCACTCCCCTCCATCGTGGGTGCTGAGTAGCAAGAGATGCTGTTATGAATAAATGATGAACCTGACTCACTCCTTGCCTCCCCTCCTCCTCCGTTTCCATCCTCTGCTCACGTAGCTACGTGGGAGGCCACAGGCCCAGCAAGATCATGCGCTTTGTGGACAAGATAGCCAAGTCCAAGTACTTCCAGAAAGCCACGGAGACGGAGTTCATTAAGAAGAAGATGGAGGAGGTGTCCAACACGCCACTGCTGCTCACCGTGGAGGTGCAGGAGTGCCGCGGGACGCTGGCTGTCAATATCCCACCTCCCCCCACGGACAGGATATGGTACGTTCACTTCCAGGGAGGAGTGCAAGGAGGACTGTAGGATGTAGTGGGTGAGAACCCTGACTTGAGATGTAACTGAGCGCCCTCTGCTGAACAAATATAGACAATACAATACAATGAAATTGGCATCTACAGCAGTGTTTCCCAACCTGTAGGATTAGACCACTGAAGGGGGCATAGAGAAAATTCAGAGAGTCACAAGATGATGAAAATCATGTTTTTTGCAGCTTTATTCTTCTTCTTTTAATGCTACTGAATTTATTTTAAAATCCAGCAAGGAAAGTACACATCCGTCCACACTGAGGCTATGATCTATGATGAGGTGTATCATTTGAAGAAGCCAAAAGCCGAATGAGACAATGATTTGTAACATCACCGTGCTCCGATTTGTAAAGCACATTTCCCCATCAAAGCGCCTCATGTAGAGATTTAAGGAGATGCCAATCCTGCCGACTACGGTTCAGCTTGTATGAGAGTATAAACCTGTTAACATCAATGTTTCCTCTTGGTTCTCAGGTATGGTTTCCGGAGTCCGCCTCACCTAGAGCTGAAAGCGCGGCCTAAACTGGGAGAGAGGGAGGTCACTTTGGTTCACGTGACCGACTGGATTGAGAAGAAGTTGGACCAAGAGTTCCAGGTACAAAATAAAAACCTGACCGAAAGGCTGAAAGTTTACTCTAGGACAAAGAGAGTGTCCCCCACCCCAGATGTTTTAGGGCCAGAATTTAGGTCATAAAAGGGGATTCATTTATGGCTGCCCACCTACATGCACTTCAAAGCAGTGTGCCTGTGGCTTTCCCACCCCTCGTATATTCATCCAAAGTAATGATACGCCTGCTGCTAGATAACAGCCCTGAGGCTCACCTGAAAACTACTGTGTCCCTGTCAGGTCTCCCACACATCATCATTTATCCCTGCCTGACTCCGCTGGGGGTTATTATTATGCCCCCCCTCCCCCTCAGCCGTGCCTCCAGTAAAATACAGTGCTGCAGTGCACATTGTCAGTTAGTGGACAAATCTGACTTGTGACAAAGGGCCACGGTACATAACAGTGCAGGGTAGCATGATGTATTTAAAGTAGCAGTAAGTAGCATGGACATTCTGCCTCTCTGTATTACTCCGGTAAGCCCCTCCCACCAAACATGTATGTGCATTTGGCAACTGGTGTGCGGCGGAGTCATTGTGCGGTACGTCTCTCTGCAGCACCGAGGCAAGCAGAGAGAGATGCTGTCAAACAGTACACACTACTACGGTTAGTGCTACCGTTAGAGCTACGGTCACCTGTCAAGACGGAACAGGGCAGCCTCTGCATCGCTCTTCAGCCCCTTACACTCCCACTCATCTGATCCCTCTTTTTATTTAGGGCTCTCTTTGTTGCCTTTTTCTCCTCCTTCCTTCTTTTTGCTTCTTTAGCAGTGTATGCCGTTGTCGGCGAAGGAGGTACAGGAAATTCACCGCAAGTTGCCATAGCTCCTGACTGACACAACCTCTGCGTGAGCGCTCCTGATACAAGTCACGTAGAAGCCAGATGACGCTAGTTTGGAGAGTCGCTGAGATTGGCTGCTTACACTCAAAGCTAAACTTGATTGGTTGTTTGATTCAGACCGTGTCCATGTCCACACGTACACGGGCATTTATCAAAACGTAGCTTTGTCTCTGCGTTTTGGCCTTTGGTCCACAGACAGACGCCGCTTTAGGCCACTGAAAACGGATCATTTGTAAAACTCCGGCCAGGGTGAGGACTTTTAGAAACTCCGTTTCCACGGAGACATGTAGATGGGGTTAACGTTTTTGGCTTGTGTATGCACAGTTATCTGTGAGGCGTCACAAATGAGGCGACATTCCTGCAAAATGACGGACGTGACAAAAACGTGATGCTTCTCGACTTGCAAACAGGACTTGGTACATGTTTACACATATATGTTCAGTTACTCGTCCACTATATTGAGGAACAGAGGCGTCGGGATGCACCACTTCCAGCAATTGATTTTTTCAGACTTTTAATTGGCCGCGATTTTCTTTTTCTTCTTTGCATGACTGTGTTATATCGCTGTGTGTTTGTGTGGCATTCTCACGACAGCGTTTTGAGTTTTCATTTGGACAGGGATTTTTTTTAATCACTGTGCTTGTGTGGACGGGTTTTTTTTGGAAATGAAGGAGGGAAAAATACCCGTGTACATGCAGACATGACCTAAATACAAAGGGGCAGGCACTCACAGTCAAAGATGAGCAATTAACATCTTTTCAATTTAATATTGTCAGGGAAATGCAATGATCAAAATGTGCTATTTTAACCAAATTCTAATGAAATAATGTTGCCTACTGTAGCTTTAAGTTTTGTATTATGAAGCATATTAATCTGTACTTTCTGCTCCTTTTGAACAGCCTTCTACAACGTCCTCCTCGTCTTTTAATGTTGAAAAAAGGTTAACGTTGCTCCTTTGTGTGCTTATTCTCCCACAGAAAATATTTGTGATGCCAAACATGGATGACGTATGGCTACCCATAATGCACTCTGCCATGGACACACGTTCAAATGCCAATTTGGTTACTGTGACAAACGATGCCTTGAAGGACCCAGAACCTGAGGAGTCTGAGGTCTCGGACATGTGAAGACTGCTGGTCAAAGTGTACAATGACGGACATTTTTTCTTACGATGGCAATAGGACAAGACCCCCTCCTTCAGAAGCCCTCCGGTGCAGCAAAGGGCTGACCCTCCCAATATTGTTGCACCGCCCAGAAGCGTCGGGAAGCTTGTGTTTATTTGTGGAAAAACAGAAGAGCTGTGACTCGCTGATTGTCATCCAATCGCACAGATGTTTTTGTGTGACGTCAAACATTTTGATCAATTTTCTGATGAAATACAAAACATGGGGCATGTAGAGACCGTTTAATAAATGTGTGTGTTTTGGTGGATCGACAAATAGCCATGAGATTCAACCAGAAGAACCAGAATACCTGTGATGTACAGCTGCACCAAACATGGTAGTTGTACAGTGTCAACATTTTGTGTGACCTTTTTAATCGAGTTGTTGCTGTAACTCTACGAGGACCTTGAGGCCAATAATGATAGGAGATGAATTTGCTGGAAGCCCCTGCGTCCATCGATACACATCTCACAGGGATACCAAGACTCATTCACCGCCCATCCACACTGCTGCCTGTGCCAGCCGCCTATATGCAAACAGATCCACAGCAATGTGTCCATCGCAGACACCGGGTCAGTTTAAATCCGCTATGGACACTATTGAAACATACATGTGTGCTTTCAACTGTGTGGTAGGGATTAGAGCTAACACTGACTTTAAAGGAGTGAACTAAAACATATCTGCAAACACAGCAGCTGAACATTGCCTAGGTCTGATGAATGTATACATAGGATCACAGCTCTCGAAGCTGTGCAAAGAACAGCTCATTCACTCACAACGTGCTTCTACGCAACATGCTTCAAGACTTGGTTTTAGTGTTTTGTTCAAGGTTGAGCAAATAATTTTGTTTTTATTGCCAAAGCAATCTTTCCGTCCTGTTTGAAAGCTACTGTGTGAGGGAACAGTGACAAATAAGCAATCAGTTAATTGATGATAAAGATTATTGCTTTGGAGACAAGGTAAGAAAAAGTGGACAAACCCACTGTTCCTGTTTTGTTTCAATAATACTGGATATTAGCCATATTATTTAATGTTTTCAGCAGACATCCAGCTTATGAATGCTTGTTTTTGTTGAATTAGTTATTAAATTCATGTTCTTTCCGTACTGTACTCATTCAAAAGAATAACTAAATTAGAAAAACAGCAACTTTATCTGCCAAGACACCTGGCTGCTTTACAGGCAACTATTATTTGACATGATTTACGTGTGTTGGCAAAGTGTATGAGGCAGAAAGTGCCTTTAAAATAATCAAACATTCCTCCATAGTGAGCCGCCACATTTGTTGCATCAGTTTAGGAGAAGAGAGAAAAAGTCTTAAATTGTGCCATTACTGTGTCCGTCGAGACATGCTATTTGTTTTCATGAGGTTCGGTGTTGTTCATTTGCACAGTGATGAAAATATGAAACATTGCTGTTGTGTCCAGTGATGTCACAGAATGTTTATGGTTCTGATCATTGTGGATCAATAAAACCTTTTGCTTGGAAAGACTTCATGTCTTTGTGGTCATCTATAGTTATTCATCACCCAAAGATACTCGAGGATAAATTAAAAGAAGCTGAAACCTGAGACTTTGTTGACAACTAACACTAAATAAGTTCGATAAAACATAATCCTTTTAACAGTTATAATACAATGTGAGTCAACAGGGACTAACAATTCATCAGCAGCGATGCATAACTTTGAATTTTAAAGCATTCAGCTTTGCATTAAAATTCTGTGTCGTGCTTTAAAAGAGAGACTTGGGAGAAAATGCCAAGAAACTCCAGTTATGACAAGACATATATTCTCTTGCACTACTCTTGACCTGGGTGAATTGCCAAGGAAAAGGCCATTCAGGTTGAAAGTATAGTGCCTACATTTTTTTTTTACTGAAACAGGCAAAGTAGAATGAAATAAACAACAAGAGAGTGTTTGTTGGAAAATGCTTTATTTACACGTCATGTAAGTCCTTTAATCAAACATTCACACATTTATCAAACTGGTTCAATAATACATGTACAGCCCCTGTTAGAGTACCTTGTAGTTTACAGTTGCATGTCCATTTCTTGAGCACCGCGGTCAGATAGCTGCAGAAGAAGACAAATCTGAGTCAAGTCCAGTTATTGTTACAGCCATACAAAGGGTAAAATAAGTTATGTCAGATGTTTATTGTCTTCAATGTTAAATCAGAAGTCTAACGCAACATGATCATCATTCATAACTATTACAAGCCATTCTTTGCTCCGTTATGATACTTACAATTTTGCAACCCCAGGCATCCATCAACACCAGCAACCATTTCCTGCAAATATAAAATGTCTGATTAAACCTCGTTGTTGAAACACACGTACAACTAACGAATTTTTATAGTCAAGTCAGATTTAATATGTTGACTTCATTTTCAAATCAGAAGTCTAACGCAAAAACATCATTCACTGACTACAACAATACATGAAAACGTTATTTTACTGAGAAATACTCACCCTCATAAAATCATGGAGGCCTTGCCGACTACCAGTCCACGTGTAGAGGTGCAATTACCGCACAAACAGCATCCGCTCCGAGTTTATCACCGGCACTGTTGACGGCACAACATACTTACAGTGAGAAAATAATAAGTAATTGTATTCAATTTAGTGTTATTTTAACAAAAAAAAAACATTACCTCCACATGTCACGTTGCTGCGGCCTACTCGCATTGCTCCAAAAAAAAATTTAAAAGTCGTTTATTTTTCGAAGTAAAGTCATGTATCATTACACTGAAAAGAAAATATGCGCGCTAAAAAGCTTTCCCCAGACATTTTAAATGAAAATATTTGGAGGCTAGCTAGAGAAAGCATGCTCTCTCATGGGGAAGACTTCTGCAGAAAGTGCTCCCGGATGTACTTGTTTATACCACATCCGGTGTCTGTGGGCCTTTTCTCATTGGCTCACACTGACGCTATGTTCATGAACTATCTAAATAACCGTAAAAAATAGTTTCACAAAACTCACTTATGTTGTGTTTAAAAAAAACAACAACATTAATATTGAATGTAAAAATGTTTTTATGTATTTCAATATTTATGTATTATCACATGATAAATATAGCATTGAATTCGTTGTTAACTAAATTATACTTTATAATAAAATTTATATTCACAAATGTAGGATCACAAAAGGGACCCCTAACCCCGCTGCATTTTTACGAACTAAAAGAATATCTCTCTCAAGCTCTCAAGCTAATGAATAGTAAATAAATAAATAAATAAAAATACATGTCCAGCACAGTGGCATTTTATTAGAAAAAATAAATCATTAATACCGAAATAAAATCTGAATAAATTAACATATTGACGTCTTTATTGCACAAAAACATGGTGTACGTAGTAAACGTTGGCTTGAATGTCAAAAACTTTTGCTTAATAATATTAAACCGTTAATTTATGTCCACGTAGAGTAATCTTGTTTAGTTCTGAGCAATAACATATAGTACATCTTCTTTTCATTGCGTCCATGTTGTTCCAACAATTTGGCCTTAAAGCTCGTGAACACAGAGAAGTCGGAGTAACGACTTCTTGGAAATTCGAGCATCCGGGCGGCACGTGAATGCGCCGTGAGTCTACTTTTCCCCTCCTCCACTCGGTATGGATATCTATCCGAAAGTCCAACCCCCACGGTTTTCATTTCAGGAAGAAGCGGATCTAACGTTGTACCCACCACCACCACCACCGCTGGCTCAGTGTATTTTACGCCACGACGTTGATAAATACATTTGTCATATCTTGTTGTGAGCCAAATCACGTCTTCTATGTAGTCAACGGTCTTCCGGACCAGCTGTCTATCCCGGTTTGAGACCAGAAAACATGGACTGGGCAGTGAGCAGTCGGACCCGGCTGTGGTGCATTTTGGCGTTGCTTTTCTGCGCTGGTCTCCCACAAAAGGTAAGAGGGGCTAACTAGATAAGCTAGCTTAAGTTTGATGACATTAACTGGGAGCCCACTCTTCACTCAACGCTAGGCTGTTATTCTCTGTCATTTAGTCCCACAAATATTACAAGTGTAAGATCCTTTCAGTGAACCTGTAAGTCTGTCTACATGCTGCGTGTTGTCTTCACATGACAGGAGTAGGCTAACAACGCGAACGTTAGCTTGTTGGCTAAAGGCACTCATATTAAAGTAATATGTGCTCTATAAACCCAATTGTTACCTTTACCAACATTGCTTTATCAACTCTTTGTATTTTCAATCCCTCAGCACAGAGTCAAAAATTAATGAAACGTATTCCTTCATAGCATGGAGGTCAGATGTCCATCTTCCTTTTGATAAACTTGAGCTAGTAGCTGAATTGATAAAGTCTTAAAAACATCTCTCTGTAAGGACACTTTGTGTATAAGAATTATGCCTTGCTTTCTTCCCAACCTCACTAACACTTTTGTTGCATTAACCCCTCCTAAAGTATCTCAATTCCTATCAAAAGTTATTACATTTAAGAAAACCCATTGTGTTACTGTTTACTTATTGAACATAGATAACGAATATTAAGGTCGGGAAACATTAATGTGAAATAGAAGTATTGACAATACGTATTATGAAAATAATAGTGATAAAAATAGAAATTGTTTTTTTCCACCTCATTGCATCAAGTCTCCCATGTAGTGGAACTAATATCATGCCTACTCTTATTGTCATGGCCAACTGGCAGATGCAGAAATAACATAATACAGTGCTTTTTAAAATGTACACATGTATGGAAATATAAGAAAACTACTTAAACTTAGACAGGCTTGGATGCTGCTCTCCCTGAGACAATCCTGACAATAGCCAGAACTAAGGCACATTTTACCTCTTGCACAGAACAAATACATAAAAAGAAATCTATCCAAAAGGATCATGTGAAACTAAGTGCATTGTACAACTGTGCAGCGATTAAAGCCAACTGAAATAACAGAGAAATAGTGTACTCTTTCTTGCAGTGTTGAATAAATGAGACTAATAGGCTATGTACATTCTTTATAGACTGATCCTTAAACTCAATAACCTTAAAACTGGGTTCAATCTGTGCACTTTTCTATGAGATACAAACAAACTTGTAACGGTGAGGTGGTGTGCAAACAAAACAAACTACAGTGCACATAGTATAAGCTTGGTCCTTAGCTAAAACATAGCTCTCTTTGAAGTTCAATGAACGAGACTGATTGGCCTATATCTTAAAAGTGCGCACACTCGCGACGAGTTAATGTCGTTGCATTAACTTTTTATAGGGAGTCATCGGGCATTTAGGCGTAATCAAAGTGTTATTTTATCGGCAGAAACTGGGCATAATAATCTGCAGATACCGATAACGTGCTGATAATATCTAATTACGATATATCCGTTTAACACGCTCACCTGTGTAGAAATATGCTAAATATTAGACCCTACCATAACACGCTAAAGTCAGTGGGTTGATGTTGTTTGTTATGTGTTGTGGTTGGTTATATGCGGATATTCTGCTGCTTGCATGCATTACACATCAGCAGCAACCTTCAAGCTATTCATTTAAAGTGATGCGGTTGATGTTTTTGTGGTATGATCGCTTCACATTGGGCTCACTATCAGCTGTCTGTAGACACTCCTAAGAGATGATAACGTTTAAAGGTTGATTCCTGCCAGTATCTGTCATCCAAACTTGCATTAGACTTTCTGAAAGCTTTCCCCTTCAGTTATACACATCTACACATATGAAGTTATCAGGAAAGGTGCGTGTTTCATCTGTTGCCTCTAATTTCAGAAGTTGCACCGCATTGTTCCACATGGTTAGTCTTTGTGGTTTACTTCTTTCAGTCGTGCACAACCTGCATCAAACCACTACAAAATAACCGCAAAAACATCTACGCCTCTATGCTCATCAACATGAGTTATGATGTGGTTCACATACATTATGTCTTGTAATCCCGAAATTTTAACAAAGCAAATTATAAACAGAGAATGGACTCTATGATTTTGCAGCTGGCACAAAAGGGGGGTAGTTTACTTGAAACTGAGCCAGGTGCCTAGAAAGTCTTCAAGCAGATCCGTAAGCTACCAGGTTAGTAAACCTCTAAAGCTAAGCAGCAGATTAAAGTAGCCAATAATACCCTATCAGGTTCGTCTCTTAGCCTATTAGACAGTCTGCTGGAGTAGTGGGGGAACAATTGTATGGTTGTATAGTTTTTTTTTTTTACATAGGTTTGTGTATAAGTGTTACAGGGATAGACGGAGAGAAATGAATGAGCAACACAGACAAGTCTCCTCACTGTCTCTTCTCCACAATCGAGCTATTTTTATGGCCAGCAGATTTTCCCTTGTAAGGAGGATGTGTCTCGCTAGCTGTTTCATCAGCTATTGCTGTTTGGTTTTAGGCTCTACATCCTGATCATGCCTCACTTCACACATCTTGCGGCCCCTAATAACAACATTAAAATATTTCTCACAGGACTTTAGTCGACAAAATGTCCCCCAGACGAGTTCTTTGTTCCATTCCTCTGTCTCTCTATGACCGTATTTTATTTCCTTACAGTTCTGCTTATTATTCAGGTCGAACAAAACAAGTCTGTTTTTGCTAAAAAGGGGAAAAAAAAGAAGAGTTGTGATCTTACACTATCTTATCACAGCAGTAGATTGGCTGTGCTTTGAGTGTGCCTGAGTGAGGGCCAACACGTGACATCCTCCACACTGAAGCAACACCACGCAGAGAGCAGCTGATAGACAGTGTTGACAAGGACACGGTTTCTCCTGTGATCTATTCTTTTATTTTAATATAATTCTACTCTCATGTTGTCTGAGACTGTGAAGGAAATCAAACATCCCTGAGCCTGTGTCAACTTTACACAGCCTTGAAGGGAAACCTCTCGTGACTGCTTTAATGTAGGAGTTTAAAAGCGATGGATCTTAGTTTCTTTCTTGATGTGGTGCTGCTCTTATTTCATCTTGTACATAAAGGAGTTTCTTAATTAACTTTCAGGATATGTTTTTGATGACTTGAATTTCTCACTGCACTGAACTTCCCCTGAAAAGCACCATGTGTGAGATAAGGTGGTTCCTGTGTTGGTTTTTGTCTGCACCCATCGAGCTGCAGACAGATTCATTGCTGCAAACAGACTCATTGCTGCAGACAGACTCATTGCTGCAGACAGACTCATTGCTGCAGACAGGTTGTTGTTAGGAGAGTGTTCCACTTTTAAACAAAGGAGCAGCTTTATGCACAATAAATACATTGCAGAGTTCTTTGGAATCGAACAGATCATTTAGTTATCTTACCAAAATAAGAGCTTTTCTCTCATAGTATAGTGAGGATTTTAGGCCTCATATGATGACTGTCTACTATCATTGCTTGATTTCCTGTTGTTGAACATTTTCACCCAAACTTGCTGCATAAGTAACACTGCAAAAGCCACAGCTTTACAACATGTTATTTGTTTTATTGTCTTATATTTCCTCACTTTGACACTTATATGTAAGTTATGGGATTAGCCCATGATCATTTAAAGCATCTCCGTCTCTTTTCTTTCCTCAGCTTCCTCCTAATTTGAACATGTGCACGCCGACAGACTGAGCAATATTTCGGTGTTGTGTGGAAAATTGCTCTTCCTTGTTTTATTTCTGCAAAAATCTGTGCGCGTGCTTTACATTTGCAAAGAAAAAAAAAAATCACAAGCAATCACAAAAAACAGAACATTTATTTTTACGCACTGACATTTATTATAGAGGAGAAAAGAACCGGGTGCAGAACAGACAGAAAAGCTCTGTAACATGGCTTGTAGCATATCTTGACAATTGTTCGTGCTCTATCTGCTGTATCTCCCTCGCTGCCTGTATGTTATAAAGAGGTGTGAGTCATCCCCACCCTCTGTGTCTCCTACATGTGTCCAGTCTTGCCCCTGTGAAGAGGCCCTCTGTCTGTCTGTCTTTCTGTAAAAGCAGCTTTTGCCCAGCTGTTTTGGTTTAAACCCTAACACCCATAACTATTGGTTGGCAATGTAATACTTTACTATCTCAGAGAGGTGAGCGAGTCTGACAGAGGGGTTAAAATGCAGGGGTGCTACTAAAGTGCGCGTGTACGCTGCCAATAACAGCCTGTCCCGAGTTCAGGTCGGTCTGCCACGCAAGAGGCTGTGAAGCACAGTGACACTCCGGCCTGCTGCTGCCAGCGAGATCGTGAGCGTTGTAGTCTGTGTCCCTTTTAAGCAGAGTCTGGCCTCAAAGGAGAAGAGAAAGTGAAGACCTCAGAACTTGCCAAGACTTTGGTTTCGCCCAGTTTTGTAGTATTATGTAACCCACTTGCGCAACAACCTTACATTTCTGTAAGACTGAGGGAATGCCCCGATATTTACGTTTTAAGGACATCCACATATTGTTAACCAGATGTTTTCTGAAGCCTAACGCTGCAGAATAATCAGCAGTTATTGGATATCAGTGTCCGTCCGAAACTGGGAGGCAAACAGATGTTAAGAAAGTAATTTGCTTGTGAAACCAAAAGCCCTGATAGAGATAAGGACCAGGGGGCCCAAAAACACGTTGCTTATGATTCCCACAGTACAGTTGTTTGATGCTCGTGAGTCTGCAGCCCAGTGGGAACAGTCACAGGTGCACAATATTGACACAAATGCTCGTATAGGATGTGAGACAGCAGCAGGGGATCGGTAGGCAAATGTGGAAGGTCTCAGTTTCGTTCTGTAGATGCTGCGAAACTCACTTTGATTTTAAACTCATGAACACGCATTAGAGAAATAAGAGCCCCCTCCTCTCAAAGGCCGTTTTCATCTGGCAGGGGTTTTGTTGGGAAGTGAAAGCTGAGTGACCAAGAGGAAACACCCCGAGTGATGCAGTAATGTCGGTTGCATTTGCTCTCCAAAACACTCACCAGGTTCTGGCTTAATAGCTCTGCTGGTTAGTTTGTATCTGATTTTTGGAGCACTTAAGCCAACCTTCCTTATCTCCTCCAAAGCTGCGAAAAGCTCAGAAGTGTGTGTTAGTAATAGATTGGTAATCTGCACTATATGCAGGGGCTCTTTGCACCGCCCCCCCCCCCGGGGACTTTTTAAGGGGGATTATTATAAGACGCTGATCAATACCGCTGTGGTTCAGCAAGACTTTCTCAGCTGCTCTGCTGTGTAAAGACTCCTGTGGGTTTAATTGAATTTCATCAGTTTTCAAAATTAATTTCATCAGTTTTCCAGGAATCTTATCTCTTTAAAGATATAATCTTGAAGATCTCAGTTTCTTTTTCTTTGGCGGCACCTGTGGCGATAAACGTTAATCGCGGGCGCACACTTCCCAGATATCCAGACAGTGCTGCATGTGTGACGTCCACGGTTGGCTCCGGTTGTAACTCTTGATTTTCCTGGCTGACGGTCGCTTTCCTTTTCAGACTGTTTGCCTTCATCTGAGCGTCGAGTTTGTTTCTTTTTCTTTGGATTTTCACTTCTTGTTGAAGTTGTATCTGTAGTCATCCATCTTTTCTTTGTTTGTTCAGCCATAGTAGATTACTGTTTACTCGCAACACTTGCAGAGAGCGGAAAAGCAGCCGCTTAGCTCTGCCTACCCTCTCTGGCAGACCAACCACTGCTGGCTGATGGAAAACGCGTCACTAACTGGGCGCCGCTTGTGATTTTTTCCACTAAAGTCGCCACAGACACCCACTCTGTAATACTGCAAATGCAAAGGCTTTCATCAGTGGGCCATAGGCTCAGTCACCATTGTGTTACCTCATTCTGTGATAGATAGAGACTTAACATTTATTTAAATAAAGATCTTTGAGATTATCACTTTAAGTTGAGAAAGTTAAAGAAATACCACCTATTTTAAAGTACACAGAGTCAGAGTGACTTTGTGAACCTCTTCCTGCACATTGGTGCCACAAACCATAAGAAACCCACGGCTTGGTTATCAAGGGCAGCGTTGTTTAAATTCCACAGTGGGTGAGTGTAGCACCCGTTACCCACAGTGCTGTTAATTCAGGCATAAGCTAAGTCATGAGGCTTGGTCACTGAGTTGCGGTCATGGTTTATAGTCCATTGTTTTCTCTGGGTTTGATGCGTCTTTGTTAGATTTTCTTTTCTCTGTGTGACGACTGTAAGTGCCTCTTTATCCCATGTGCATGTGTCAACATGGGACGTCTAATGAACCAGTTCATGCTTTCCTTTCTCTTTTACGTCACCTTTATTTCTGAGTCAGACTAAAAGATTCCAATGTGAAGTCATTTTAAAAAGAGCCAAACCAACCTAACAAGGCATGCTGGGTGTTAGCATGATTTCTACACACGTGCTCAGCCCCATGCCCGGTTTGTTTACCTTCCTCCACGTTGCAACCCTCGGCACCGGCTGTTACTTTGAACCCTCTCAGAGCTCGTCCAGCAACCTGCCCTCTGTTACCTCGCTAGTCAGCCCCCTCCTGGTTTGATCTTCAGCTGTCATTGTGAGGTATTGATTTGTAGTTTGTGGATTTGTAAAGCAGGCCAAGGTGGCACAGTCCCTGGGGCAAACCATTCACCCCACCCCCTTCCAGCGAAATAATAACTATACATGAAACAGGGCGATGATGAAAACAAGGCTCTGTTTTTCTCTTCTGCCAGATTTCAGCATATCAGTGTGTGAAGAATGTCATTAGCATGCTGTAATTTCAACATATTAAGTAGTGGTTATTCACAACCTCATTGCAGGAGCTAAAGTAGGAGCATGCATGCTCACACACGCCTCCTCTCTAATGTCAGAGTTTAATATGTCATCACTTTAATTGAAATGCATGATAATTAAGAAGAGAGTAGAGATTTTGGTTGCAGCTGTTGATAATCTTTTTTGCTTTGTGTGTTTCTGTAGGGGTTGTGCAGTGCCAGCACAGTTTCCCTTCCTGAAAGTCTGCTCTTTGTGTCCACCCTGGATGGAAACCTGCACGCCGTTAGCAAGAAGTCGGGCTCTATCAAATGGACTCTGAAAGAAGGTGAGAAGAGAGAGAGTGTCACGTGAACGCTGTCAAGTTTTTTATACATTTTCTCAAAAGAAAACAGTGACACCCTAATTCACTTTTTTCCCCAATACAATTAAGCAATTTTAGCGTTTGTCCTTTTTAGTGTTAATATATGACATAAAAAACATGGTTAACACAAAAATTAGACTTAAGTTACCTTAAAGAAGCAATTCATCCCTGGAAAAAGCCGCTGTCAGTCAAAGCTGGTGTTCTCTGTAATCGATAGAAGCAACAATATTTGAAATTGGTGCCATAGTTGTGGAGAAAGTTGCACAAACAGCTCGTGGTTTCGCCCATTCTACATTCCTACAACACCCAGCGTGCATTGCGCCCCTCCCTCTGAAAGGAACGGCCCGGTACAGAATCCAAAACACGACCAGAACATACCGGTGGATCGTCTAAAACATCTTCAGGTCTGCAGTCTACATTTCAAACCCGACGATTTTGAACGATACATGACATCGGAGGCGGGCGTCCTAGATTGAGGAAGTGTCGTTTAGCGAGCGCCCCGGCCTCCGCCAGGTGAGAGGTTTTCCTGGGCCCATTGGAGAAGCAGATAGCGTCCTCCAAAGGCTCAGAGTGACATTGCATTTTTTTCCTACCATAATGGCATTAGCTCCCCATAATAGCATGATAGGACTGAGGTTGAAAACTGGCGTACTGGCCCTTTAAGAATTGAACAAAATTGGGATCTTTTCAGTTTAAGTCTTATGATACAGACGAAGCAACGGACCCTGGTTTCATGTTTGACTTAAACCACACTTTGTTGTTATATGATTGGTCTGTTGATCATTCGGGTATCCACAACACATATGCAACAAAACACCAACGGATTTAAATTATTTTCCAATTTTTTATTTATTATAATTTATGTATTAAAAAAAAATCTATTACTGATTATTGAAAACATTAGCTATGATTATTTGGGCCAAAAATGGTTAATTATTATAAGTGACTTACAGGGACATTTTCTGTGCTAAATTTAAGATGAAGGAAATGCTGCGAGATGTTCTGTTAGAGCAGAGCTGGGTAATTATTAACCAAGAGAGGGGCAAATATAGCCTGTAATCAAGGTCAGGCTGGGCAAGGGCAAGTACTTTGCTGTAGTGTCACATGCACACACAGCATGTACCATGGTTACCATGTTAATGTAGGCACTGTACATTAGGGAACTACATTAGATAAAGTACATTGAATGGTTATTGGAGAGAGTCTTTATTCAGTGAAATGTTGTCGTATGACTCTGAAGACTTTTCCTCTTCTAAACATAATCACCTTTTTAAGGAGCACAATGTTTTATGAGAGTCTCAAACTACTGTAATCCGATCCTACGAGTCCTCGCTGGTGCCACCTAATTCTCATCAATAATCAGAAGTAGAGGCCGAATCCTCCGCACCATCTGTTTTTCTGGAAAGCCGTTGAATATGAATTTGAGCAGTTCTGTGACCGGCTCCGCACACACCTGGCGGTGAGCTTCAGTCAGGCAGTCGTACGCCCACGTAATGAGGGGGAGGCGGAAATCTCTCCCTGGATCAAATGATACAACTCAGCCCACATATACGTCCTCTCACTGTTTGCTCGTCAGTCTCAGTTGACTTTTAAAACATTTATTTACATTTCAGCCGGGTGGCTTCAGCTTCTTTTTTGCCACACATAGGGAACCATTGTTTTCTTACCACCCTCAGCAATCACACATAATGAATGCTAATTCTTCTGGAGCACAAGAGTCATTGACCACCTTCAGGTAATCCTAGGCCTCCCCCCTACTATTGTCGACCCCTCCAGGCACCTCCACAGAGATCAACACCATCTGGTCCACGCCCTGTGTGTTCACACTGTAGGGAAGAGTGTGTTTGTCTTGTAGCAATGGCGGCTCTCGGCTATCAGAGCAATCGTAGGGTTCTCTTCTTGGCTGTCAGCACTACAGGAGTATTACTCAAAAGTAGACGTTACATTCAGTGTGATGGACCACATGCTGTATATGAAACAAGTTTCCAGCTTTTGAAGTCCATTTCCAGCCATGCTGTTTTTCTCTCTATTAGCTTAAAGCTTTCCAAAGGGTAGGAAAGTTACTGTATTCTTTGGAACAAGGGTTCATGCTATTTGATTTTTGCTGATCTGCCGATATGATGCCAACATTTTTTCCCTGGAATTGCAGAGACCATCAAGTCACTACTAGGGATGGGCGTTTGAAGGCACATCGATATTCGAATATTCTATAAAAAGAAACGGATATCCGGTTAACCTCACTACAAAAAACAAAAAGTGTAGCACACTCATAATGTAGCCTGTAGCGGACCAACCGCGGGGGTAGAGGAAGCAGCCTCCCCAGGGTCCACGCTCAGTGGGGGCCCCCTATGAAGCTACATTTCAGCCATAGGGACCTATCGTACACCCGGCCTCAAAGCACCGTAGCGCACAGCGCTATTTTTTGCCGAACGCAGTCTCTCAGCTGATAAAAGGCGAATTTAGAAGACATTGGCGAGTTTGTTACTCACAGAGGGACGCACAGCAGCGCTCTTCCTCATAAGGCTTTTGTTTCCCTCGTCTCCTCACAGCATGACACTGCTTTCGGTTTGGTGCTGTGCCAGGCATGTTTTTTCTTTATTTCTACTTTTTACACATTTTAAACGACATTGGTATACATGTGTAACGAACATGTGATTGATATAGCTAATGAATAATATATAATGAACATTCATTAGCTGCTTAGTTAAATCGAATGCCAACATCATTTAGAAAATTCAAATATCGGTGCCCATCCGTAGTCACTACTGTAGTGGAATTTACATATATTATACCTACTCTAATTGTGAAGGCCCACAGGCAGATGTAGATATAAAATACCATGCTTTCCAAAATGTACTCACAGGGCAAAATAGAAAACTTAGTATACTGCCACCTACTGTATCGGAGTGTGAAGTAAATGGCATTACATCTTCAACGGCCAGCGTGAGTGTGAGTAAAGCAGCATGTCTGACTGGCAGAAATGTTCAAATTTGAAGGCCTTTAGTGGGTCGATTTTAAATGACGCACCGTTAGCATCGTGCACTCTGGAAAAGGATTAGGTTAAATGTATTAAACTTCTTGTAAATGAGCGTAAACATTCACTTTGAAATGCACACATTCCTGGGAAGCATTTCTGGAAGGAAAACTCACAAAGTAGCCCGATCCTCCGAACTGTACCAGGATGAAAGTGAGCAGCCTCGTGGATGAACCCTCTGCTTTAATGTGCCTGTTAGAGGGACATTTTGTATCAAAGAGGATCATAAACAGGATACGATCCACTCATTACATGATCATTCTTTTGTTCCCATCACTGATGTTACATGCTTGACATATTCCCAGACGAGGTGTTTGCAGACATTTCTGTTTGCCTTCTATGTTTACCCCAGGGAAATTCATATTCATTTGGACTTTGTGTTCTGCGCGGTTGAATGTCACCCATGTTCGTGTCATCCTCTTACTCAACAGCTACCGGCCATGCTTTCCATTGTTGGCTAACGATCTTGTCAGTCCTGAATTGTCTCTTGTCTCCCTTTCCCTCCTCACAGATCCAGTTCTTCAGGTCCCCACACATGTGGCAGAGTACGTACCTTGAATTATTTTCTGCATGGGTGTATATATCCTAGTGTACTGCACCTGTTTGTAACAAAAGATTCTGAATGCAAATGGTTATGGTAACCTGTCGAGCACGTCTCATCTGTCACTCACACTTATCCACCCTTTACTGGTCTTGACATGTAATGCGTCTTCTTCTTTACTCTAGACCTGCTTTTCTGCCCGACCCCAACGATGGCAGCCTGTACTCTCTGGGAGGGAAGAACAACGAAGGCCTCACAGTAAGAGGAAATATTTGTTTTATCACAAGCCATAATCTAAAGCCGTTTGTAGAAACACATTGTTCCCTCTTCTATAGAAAAACAGATCCTCTCACCGCATATGTATTTACAAGTCATGCTGAAATATACTGCATCCTTATTCTGAGGTTGGAGCTGTGATGGTGCATTCAAGATGTTACCCAGAAGTCCATAAAGCATGTTTTCTTCATTTTCCTCAATCAGAAATTACCCTTCACTATCCCCGAGTTGGTCCAAGCTTCTCCCTGTCGCAGTTCTGATGGAGTCCTTTACACTGGTAAGGCTAATTCTCAGAGAGAAATGATTTTATACCCTTTGTTCTGTAGTTTCCTTATCAGTGAACGAGTGCAGGCCATGTCCCTGTGCGTCCCCTCGTCTAATTGAGATGGGTTTATCTGGCTTCAACGGAATATCTCACTGAGCCTTACACTTCCATTCAACCTGCTGTACGAGCCTGTGCTCTTTTGAATTTACAATGCGTTCCAGAGGAAAGTTAATCCACCAAAGTGACTGACTGTGTGTCTTTGTTGAAAGGGAGGCGGTTGACATTTGCCTCCACACAGTCATTATCAGTGAGCCTATTGTTTTCATTCAACTGAAGCTGGAACAAAGCATGTTGGAAATGCAAAAGTCTGCAAGTTGTACAGCCTCGGATTCCCACTCTTAGAATCTACACGCTAGACGGAGTTTGCAGGAATTTTCACGCCAAACTATCGGCCTTCTTCATCTTGATTATGGTTTTGATTTTCATCTATAATAATTTATATTAGGGTATTACTGCCGCTCCCTGCATTGACAGAAAAGGTGAGATGCCAGTAGAAAGAGACCTCGATGGGTCGGTTGTTTATTGGTAGAAAGGTAACACCCGTTATTGTGAAGCTCAAATGGCTGTTATTCAGCTTGACTAGACTCGCACAGGTGTACCTTTCGGTCAATTCGACATTCCCTGTGATCGGTTAAATGTAATGTACAGTATGCAAACAAAAGCAAAATGTACAGTATACCCAAATGTCGCAACTAGTCTACCTCGCCTACCGTATCCCACAACGCAAAGCGCTGGAACGTCACAACAGCAGTTGAAATGGCAGACGACAGCAGCATTTGAGCAGAGGGGGGCGCTATAGCTGAAGGAGCAGTGGTTTGCTTTTGGCGGGCTACACTAAAGACGGGGTTTACCTCCACTTTCCAAAACCGTAAACTGGCGCCTGGCATGGCATACTGCAAGATAAATTTGAACAGCTCCATACGACATGCTACCGCTGAACGCTTTATGTAGTATACAGTATATAGCAGTGGTTCTCAACTGGTCTAGCCTCAGGAGCCACCACTACTTCCTTAACGACAAATCGCGACTCAAATTTCTGACATTTTTTAACCACTTATTTATTGAAAAATGGAACAGTTTGGACCTGAGATGGAACAAAACATCACAGTATAATGGACGACCAAAATGACAAGCAGGTCATAAGAGGAAAGAGGAAATTATTCGCTCTAAGATTCATTCAACTAACAGCCATTTTTCAACTAAGATAAACTTAAAAAGTGCATCATAGCTGTAACTACTGTAGGGCTCATCAAGTCTTAAGACTGTAAATGTAACTGTAGCTGGGATTACCCAATCAGTGGATACATGGAGTGTGACTAAACTACGTTGCTAATACAGCCATGTCATAGGAAACCCATGTCCTTCAAAATAAAAGCGCAGCATAAACTTAAACTTCTTTTTTCAAGCCCACATCTGCGACCCACAAAAAACGGCTCCGCGACCCACTTTGGGGTCCCGACCCACAGGCTGAAAACCAGGGGTATTTAGTAGTATTGAGTTCTGCAGTATCTTTACAGTCTTGATTCAATAAGGACAAACACCACAAGAAGCCCAGTTACACACACATGTACGGCGTAAAGCAAAAGTAGGAGTAGTAGAGTTACAAGACAGAATTATTTTCTTAAGCAAACATACTAATAGATTTAAAGATATGATAATGGAGCTAAATTCAAGCTGTGTTTACCAAAGGAATTCCAAATGCTCTAATCACGGTGTTTTTGCGTGTGTGCTCATGTGCAGGTAAGAAGCAGGACTTGTGGTACGTGGTGGACCTGCTGACTGGTGAGAAACAGCAGACCCTGACTTCCTCCTTTGCTGAGATGCTGTGTCCATCTTCATCTCTCCTCTACCTGGGACGTACAGGTAAAGACGAAACCAACCCGGCAACATAAATTCGGCTATTGTTTTATTTTCTAACTAGTTCCTTGTTTGTGGGGACCTTTGTTATCTCCATAAGACTGTGGATTTTGTGCTTGTTTAACTGTTTTTACAACAACAAGTCCTTAAACCCAAGGATGCTACGATAGCGTATGCACCATAATTAATTTAGTTGACTCATAATAACGAGTTTACACAGACCTTTTCGGGATTTAAAACACAAAGGAAAAAACAAAATAGAAGTTTGAGAGAAAAGATAAAAACTCAACTGGAGATTCTGACTGTGAAAAGAACAACGAAGCCAGAACTTATGGCACGCAATTTGACGCTAAGACAAAATGATACCAGTCAAAAGGCGGGACCATATAATGAGACTTGTACATGAGTATATTGTAATTGTTGGAGGGCTCCCAACACACCTTTTTAATGTACCTGTAACCACATGATGAATGCCGATGTTTTTTCTTTCAAAATAAGAGCACAAGAACAGGGCCCCGACCAGACGTAGTTAGATTACTACTGCAGCCCATTCAGCTCTTGATTTAATCTGCCTAATTAACAGGCCTATTTGTCTTGCATGCTCTTAACCCAAACCCTTATTTACCTACTAATCATCTCCACTGCTGTCCCCGCCCTTCTGGCCCCCCGGTCCCTCCCTGCAGTGCTTAGACTACAAAAGCTCAGGTGGTAATTGTGAAGCACGAGAGCTCTGCAAATAGAATACTTGCTATAAATCTGGCTTTGTCAACTAAAAGCCGAAATGCTGGGTTCAGTTTCACAGTCTTCACATTTTTCCTGCTGTGAATCTTTTTAAGCAGAGGAAACTCAACACCTCTTTGCTCTTACACCCAGAAATGGATACTTGCAGCCTCACTGGCTTTTGTGTGTGCTACGTAAGAAAAGAAAGCAATACAAATGTTTCTTCCTGTGTGAAAAACACCCTGTTGTTCCATCCCTGTTAGAGTACACCATCACCATGTATGACACCAAGAGCAGAGAGCTGCGCTGGAATGCTACCTATTTTGACTACGCCTCCACCCTTCCTGATGATGACACCAAATACAGTAAGACTCCTAGACACGCTGGCCTTCAGTTTAGTTTCTTAAAGACGATGCTCATCACGCGTCTGCTCCCCACAGAGATGGCTCACTTTGTGTCCAACGGAGACGGCCTGGTGGTGACTGTGGACAGCGAATCGGGAGACGTTCAGTGGGTGCAGAACTACAACTCTCCGGTGGTGGCCATGTACATCTGGCAGCGCGAGGGCCTCCGCAAAGTTGCCCACACTAACGTGGCCGTGGAAACCCTGCGCTATCTCACTTTCATGTCTGGAGAGGTTGGCCGCATCACCCAGTGGAAATACCCATTTCCCAAAGAGAAGAAGCCAGAGAATAAGTTCATGTAAGCAGACATGATCCCTACTTTTAGCTTTAAAGGGATAGTTTGTTTTTTTTAAGCGGGGTTGTATGAGGTACTTATCAATAGTAAGTGTACTTGGTGTAATCTGTAAGGTAACCAGGACACTCTTTGTTTGTCGGGGAAAAACATGCAAGGACCAACGGTGATGTCTTCAGAAAAGTGATGTTTGATTTCAGTCTGTGCTAGCCGCTTTCTGACACAAACAGCTGACATACGGCATCAAACACTTCACGGCATGAAGGAAAACAATCTAGTCCCCACTGTGAACGGCACTTTGTCGTTTCCATAACATTGCATTTTCTTTTATTTGTTGTCTCTTCTACAAACTGTAAATATACAGGGCTGTTGTGCAAAGTGCAGAGAGAAAGGACTGTCTGACCTCAATGTGAAGCGGTGACAAAAACCTGGAATACTGTAGAGCGTACACTTAAACTGACATGTTTGTTTATATGTAGGCCTCTTTTAAGTGACTAAAGCACATGGTACTCGTGACCCCGTCTGCAGCGCTGCTACGCTTAGCTTCCGTGTAGGAACTCTGGCCGGCTTTTCGTAACAGGGTCCGTGCTGACTGTTATCTACTGTACGTAGTACACTTACTATTGATAAGTACCTCATACAACCCCAGTTCAAACAAACCGAGCTATCCCTTTCAGGTCACTTGCTACTACTTTTTTTATTGGTACTACTGAGACACTTGTTATTGAATTAGTTTTATTGTGTTTGAATCAGGCAACAAGCACTGGCAAAACACTTTGAAACATGTTGCAACTTCCTGCCTATTAATCACAGAGGCCTAAATTCCTGAAAGGGTGAAATCAAGATGCACTTTTGTAAGATGTGAAGTTGCTTAATGCTGAGATGGAGTCTAGACATGTTATATCTAACAAGTGGGTGCTGACCTGCCTGGTTTCAGCTCTCGTTTCACGCCGCAGTACTGTTCTGTATTTTTATACATTGTGTTCACACCTGGTTACGCTGCAACGCACAGAAACAGGAATTTAAGTGGTCGATCCTCTGTGAAAAAGAAATGTTGCTGTTCTCCATTTTGAATCTATAATGGCACACACACTGCAGGTGTGTTTTCAGGTTGTCACGCTTCTACTGTGCATGAAATGTGGATGCTGTTCTGTGTTTTTGAAAGTTATCAGGCACTTCTTTGACTCTTTTCCTTTTTGCAGGGCGACTTTGTATGTGGGGAAATACTCTACCAGTCTGTATGCCTCTCCCTCACTAGTGCACGATGGAGTCACTGTGGTGGTGAGTGACCGTTACATGGATATCTTCACTTAGGCAAAACACAATGCTTATCGGTAACACATGTGCATAACACATGTACTACTGTTTGTTTAGTATAAGTCTCTAAAACTCTTCCAGTTTATCTGCTTTGCTTTCATTCTTTGGTTTGTGGTTTCCAGGTTTTCTAGTGAATTTGAGTGAATACATCCTGTTCCTGTTTTGTCTAAGCTTGCCCCAGATCAAACCACTCACTGGTTCCTCAGAACAGAAGTTTGCTATTATAAGAAATTCCTCTTAAATGTATATGAATCTTCTAAACTGTGTGTGTGTGTGTGTGTGTGTGTACGCACAGCCTCGTGGCAGCACCTTCCCCATGCTGGAGGGTCCTGACAGCCAGGAGACTGAGGAGGACAAGGAGTGTGTCATCACGCCAAGCACCAGTGTCAAGTTTAACGCCGCACTCCGAGAGAGAAACCGCATCAACTTCATGAGGAACTATCTGCTCCTCATAGGTACTAAATCATGTATAATATTAAAAAGTTCCCACTCTTATTAATGTGTACTTTCCCGGTATGCTGATGGAGACGGTTTCCAGACAACCACAAAAGAAGTTCTTTGTTTAACTTACAATTCAAGCGGCAGGGTTTGACATCAGGAGAGACCTCAGTAAAATTTTGTATGTCGAGAGTTTCACTCTCAGAACTGTTCTCTACATTTTGAAGTGCAGGGCCTTGAATGCTCCACTCTGAGTGACAGTGCTGCACTGAGACTGCCCTCTGCTGGACACAAAGAATCATGTGAACATCAGTTTAACACCATCGTAGTGTTACCAGGGTTTGGAGGGTTACTCTAAAAATAAAGACAAGAGAAAAGAAATTTCAATACTTTTAGAATGCGCGAATGCCCGTTTAAATTAATAGGTAATTATTTGCATTTAAATGTACTTTGTTAAGTCTGCTGTTCACACCACTTTACACTCAAACGTCAAGTAAACTGCTATTAACTGATTCCAGTCTGGGGCTTGTGTTTGTACCCACAACCATCCCAGCCGCGGCCGTCACCAACAAACTATTTGTCAGTAGTTGTAGCAGACGACAGGTTAGCTAACATTTTTAACTGGAATTCCGTGCAGCTAACGTTAGCGTTTAAATTAGATGTCAAGTCCTTGAATAATGACAGCCGGAAGGCATAACTTGCAGTGTACTGCGATGTTGCTCCCATTTCCACCCAGTGAAAGCATTTTTTTCACCACAGGCCATGGCAGCCAGAGACTGCTGATGGTGACTTTGAGGAGCGGTGTTGTGAGACTTGTGTGTCGTAACGTGTGCGCGCAGGTGCAGGGTATTATCAGAGACGTTCAGACGGACAGTTTAGAAATTACACTCCAGATGTTATAGAGCATCTTTGGTATTATTTCGTCTTCATTTTAAAATTGTAATCCTGCTAGTAATCCCCATTTTTAATAAATGTATCTGTAATCTATTTACCTCTTTTTTTTTTCTGTAACTCTAACAGAATACAGTCGCCTTTTTTTGTATCCAAATTATGTAATGTCGTATTCCGTGACTCCCCAAGCCTGACTGTTACGTCGCCATTTATACAGCAAAACTTATGTACTCCAAGTTCCACGACTAAAGTCAGTGATTGGTGGTGATTCGTGAGTCTAGTGCCTCTGGTGATGATTAAAATGTTAACTCTCGCATCTCAGGTCATCATGAGACGCCCCCTGAAGCTCAGACCAAGATCCTGGAGAAGTTCTCTGACTGCTTCCCTCGCAATCAAGGCAACGTCATCCCACCTACTACTGACAAGAAAGTTGAAGAGGTGTGTGACCACTAAGATATTTTGTTGAGAAGATTTTTCAGATATCAAAACATATCATTCCTGAAATACTCGTCTTCACTACCTCTTCTTTACTGTAGAAGGTGAATGATAGTGGTATGGATGATGGCCCCTCGTCTCCTTTGCCTGACACATCTATCCAAGAGCCTGGGACCAGTGGTCGCCCTATGCGCCCTGAGGCCCCTGTGGACTCTATGCTCAAAGACATGGCCACCATCATCTTCTCCACCTTCCTCCTGGCTGGCTGGGTGGCCTTTGTGATTACCTACCCCAAAGTAAGTCCACCAGCACCACCAAGTGGACTGTTGAGTGCCTGCAACTAGCTGGTGATAAATCTGAACTGACAAATTCAATAAACAGACAGTCTTAAACGAGTCTCCTCTCTCACCACAGAGTGTTCACAAGCAGCAGCAGCTCCAGCACCAGGAGTTCCAGAGACAGATGGAGGAGAGACTGGAGCTGCTACAGAGGCAGCAGCCGTTCCCCACTGCAGACCTGGGCCTGGGCCTGGGCCTGGGCCTGGGCCTGGGCTTGGCCCCAGACAGCGACTACCTGGAGGTGGCCCGCACTCGCTCCGAATGCTCGGACCACAGCAGCCCTAACGTAACCCCCCGCGCCTCCAACCACTCCAACCTGTCCGTGTCCGAGCTGGGAAGCTCTGCCAATGAGCACGAAGACAGAGGTAAGCATTATTAAAGATAAAATGCACATGCCTTGAGCTCATTTAAGACTTAAGTTACAATTTTAACGCATTTTTAACTGTCTGAAATTTTGTCTTTGCCCTATCAGAAGAGGACTCCACTATAGTCAGAGTGGGCAACATAACTTTTCGTCCCAAAGAGGTCTTGGGTCATGGCGCTGAGGGCACGATTGTGTACAAGTAAGTGTCAAACAAACGGTCAACAATCAAAAAAATCAATTTTTTCTTTAATTTATCCAAGACTGCAGAAATATCAAATGATTGTAATTCCATCGTTTCTCCACCAGGGGTCAGTTTGACAACCGTCCTGTAGCCGTGAAGAGGATTCTCCCAGAGTGCTTCAGCTTTGCAGACCGAGAAGTTCAGCTGCTGAGGGAGTCAGACGAGCACCCAAATGTCATCCGCTACTTCTGCACTGAGAGGGACCGTCAGTTCCAGTACATCGCCATTGAGCTGTGTGCCGCCTCCCTTCAGGAGGTAATGATGGACTTATTAGGTCACTTAAGTCCTCAAGGCCGCTTAACTTATTTAGTGTGATAAGAATGCAGTTGTACTGTCTGTTTAGTTTTTAATAAGTGGGGGATATAGACAGTTGTTTCTGTCTGCATTATTAATCATAGAGCAATGTCAAATGAGACGCCCTTTTCTACCTATTGAACTACACTGACTGTCTTTACTCTTTCTAGTATGTGGAGAGGAAGGATTTCATCCGTCATGGACTCGAGCCAGTTATGCTTCTTCAGCAGACCATGTCAGGACTGGCCCACCTGCACTCTCTCAACATAGGTATCCATCACTGAACGCACCATCACTTTCTCATTCTCATCAGAGGCTGTTTCTGAATACCAAAGATATCGACACCACCTGTTTATCACCACTCACCTTTATACTTTTCCTTCAGTCCACAGAGACCTGAAACCCCACAACATCCTGGTGTCCATGCCCAACGCCCACGGCCGGGTCCGGGCCATGATCTCAGACTTCGGCTTGTGTAAGAAGCTGGCAGTGGGCCGCCACAGCTTCAGCAGAAGGTCGGGGGTGCCGGGCACTGAGGGCTGGATCGCCCCCGAGGTCCTCAGCGAGGACTGCAAAGACAACCCGGTGAGTGGTGAAGCTGCAGCAGCTCTCATTGTTGTTGATTGTCAGAAAAGAAACACGAAATGATACCACTTAACAACCGGAGAGCGCCATTGTCTGGGTTAAATACCTTAACACAATAAAATACCCCTCTCTGAATTTTTGAAATGTACGGTACCTTATTTGGAAATCCGATAAAGCTATGAAGTTCAGGCTAAAGCCAACAAAAGATGTGAGCATCTAAAACCGTTTTCACTTATAAACTCTGGTCAATGTCCAGACAATCAGGTCTGAGTCAAGGGATTTCAGACATGTGCGTTCTCATATGCAGCTCCCCCAGGTAATGTCTGGACATTTGTGTAGTGCATGAGTGAAAGGAGTTAAAAAGCTTTCACTCAAACACTTTAACACTGTCCATAATTTGAATGTGGGATCTTAAGGGTAATTTGTTAACCTAATTTTTTTCTCTCTCTCTTCCAATGTAGACCTGCGCTGTTGACATCTTCTCTGCTGGTTGCGTGTTCTTCTACGTGGTGTCTCAGGGAAGCCACCCATATGGCAAGTCTCTGCAGAGGCAGGCAAACATCTTACTGGGCACGCACAGCCTGGACCATCTGCAAACTGACAGACATGGTGAGGACTAAACTTCTTCTTTCCTCTGGTCACTCCCAGATGTGTACAACAACGATAGTAGAGGATGTTTATATATATATATATTAAATGATTTATAGATTTATACATCTTTTTTTTTACCATGTATACTGTGTGACAATACCTTGTAGGCACCTTGTCAAAGCCTGGTTGTTTTGTGTCATTTCTTAGGGGACATTGTAGCCAGAGATTTAATAGAGCAGATGTTGAGCATGGAGCCACACAGGAGGCCTTCAGCTGAGAGCGTTCTCAAACACCCTTTCTTCTGGAGCCTGGAGAAGGAGCTGCAGTTCTTTCAGGTACGTTTTCATTACTTAAATGACAGTTTCACTAGTTATTGATTTGCATGGATCACTTCTAAACCTCTTCTAACTCAATCCGACACATCCTGATGCAACTGTAGGATGCAACTGTAGAACTCTTCATATGCATGTTCTGCTTGCTGTTTAAAATGATTTGAGCAGCATTGACATGTCTCTATGTTGGAGTGCGTAAAGAGCTGATTTTAACTATACTTACTCCACCAGTTGTAAGAGGTATGAAAACCATCCTCTTAAGTTTACTTGTTCCTTAGAGGCATGTTAGAACCCGCAGAAATATGATCAATTAATTTACAGCGTAATAGGTTTGTCAGTCATAACCAAACACCACTCTTCTTATGTATGCTAAAAGTTTTAATTGTGGTTGCTTACAGGATGTGAGCGACAGAATAGAAAAAGAGCCACTGGACGGACCAATCGTGAGACAGCTGGAGAGAGGAGGGCGGGCTGTTGTCAAGGGTGACTGGAGAGAGCACATCACAGTGCCACTGCAGACAGGTATGGCTCAAGTTCGTACATGGCAAACACAAGCTCCTGGCGCCCCCTGCTGTACAGTCTTGTGTTGATCCTTTATGACAGTTAAAGTTCAGCACTCAAAGTGACTCAGCTGGTATTTCACTTCAGAGCTAGTGGCAGAAATGTTTCGACATGCGTGATTCGTGTACGTAGTTGCTCTGAATGCTGCATCAGGCCACCACAAAATAGAGCAGGAGGTGGTGAATTGCGCCTGCAGCTTCTTGTCAGCTTTGCCACTGAGAGAGTATTAGTAATCTGAATTATTATTTCCATTTTATATGTCTTAAAACATGACTGGAGCTGGTCTTTAAGAAAACATGGAAAACTCTTTCCCTCTGTTCTGTCCAGTTTAAATGTGGGGGCTTAACAAACTGTTAAAATTAAAATCCAGCTGTTCATCATTTCAGGATTTCCTGTTAACTGGTTCCTTGTTGGATGATGATCAGGGATTTATTCTAAGGTTGATGCATGCATCTGTCTCTCTTTCTTTGGCAGATCTGCGGAAATTTCGCTCCTATAAAGGTGGCTCAGTCAGAGACCTGCTGCGTGCAATGAGAAACAAGGTAGGAACGTGTCTGTATATTTTGTGTTTAAATAATGTCGTCTCTATTGTTCAGTCTTAACGCTTGCCCTGCCTTCAACAGAAACACCATTACAGAGAGTTGCCACCTGAGGTACAGGAGACTCTGGGCTCCATCCCTGACGACTTTGTCTCCTACTTCACCTCCCGCTTCCCCCACCTGCTCATGCACACCTACCTTGCCATGCGGACATGTGCATCAGAGAGGCCTTTCCTGCCTTACTACTCCACTGCTGAGCAGATTGCAAAAACACAGGCGGAATACACACAACTAAACCCGCAAAGACAAAATGATCCATGCACTCAACTCCTGCCAACAGACACATCATCACCCTCCTCACAACCCCAGGAACCTACACATTCTATACAGCCAGTGCAGGGCTCTGACTCAATACCTAATGGACCATTGCCTTCTTCATCACCAGATGAGTCTGTATCCTCACATTTGCCAGTCCAGACTTTGCAGCCAGCAGACCCAACGCTGTCCACACAGACTGACACGCACAGCCAAACAGTGAATCCCACATCTGCCTCAGAACCGGCGACAGATCCTCTCAGGCAAAGAGAATCCAATCTGCCTGGGATGAACACACTGCCAGATCCTTCTACACTGGAAAGAGAACCAGTGTGAACTTCACCAGACGCAGGTGGACCCAGCACAGAGGGGAGCATTGCCTTTAAGGGTGGACACCAAGTGGGGCTCAGCTGCTGCGCCATGAGCTGGTGAGGACCAGGCCTGCAGTGCCTGGGATTCACTACAGGGCAAAGCAGCTGCAGCCTCAGTTAAGTGCCTTCTGCTCACCTGGGTTATCATGTTCCCCAACAGAACCGTCCACAAGTCTGCCTCTGCTTTGAGGAAGTCAGATAACCAACAGGGTGTTGTTGGACACGATGTTGTAGCAAAACTGAGAAAAGACAATTTTTAATGTATTTTATAACGGCATGTCCAAAAGAAGTGTTTGTCGCTGAAATATTTGGCTTCTCTTGTGGGAAACGTGTCTGAAGCTTGTTGGGTAGTTTTATTGTGCAATGTTGTATTTCTCAGTGAGCCTGTTCACTGCACAGATGTTGTATATTTTTGTATAGGCTGATTCAGAATCTGGATCATCGATGTTGAATCATAAATACGGCCGGTGTGCCTTTTTTTTTTTCTTTTTTTAAATCACTGTGCTGTCTGGGTACAGATCTTTAAAATGACTATGCTAAACGTGCTTGATTCCAGTTAATGCTGCTAGACTGCTTCTCTTTTGTCAATCAAGATGATTGTGCTGACTCGGTAAGAGCAGACGGTTCCAAAGGGCGTTCACTGTGACACCTGAATACAGAAGGTTTTTTATCCTCTTGTGATTATGTGGTCGAATATGAGTGTAGAGGTCGGGATGCAGAACTATTGTATAAAAACTGTTTCAAGGGCGTCAAAGTGAAGTTAATAACTTGCACATTAAATTTTTTTAATACGTAAATCTTGCTTGTTGAGTCATTGCTGCATTTTAAGATGGGGATTGTTTAAATATTAAATACTTAACTTTAGCTACAGTTAACGTTGGTCATCATTAAACCCTCTCCAAATCACACACTGACATACATGTTTTGTATGTCTAAAAACTCGCAAATCAGGAAGAATGCATGTGAGCTCCAATGCAATTTAGCAAGAAAGAATAAAAAACAGTGGGATATCGTGGGAAATATGCTACAGAAGAGAATTAATATCAGTTTTTCTCTCCGTGCATTCAGTACAGAGAGATTTGTGCTGATGTGTTAACATAACTGGGCTCAATGGCTGGAAATAGAAGCCAATGAATGATCCAGATACCTAGAACAGGTTTATAAAACATTTCCTCAAGTTTCATTTAGATGTTGACGCCCAACGAAGTAGCTTGCCAGTGCGGTTCTGTTCATACTGGTACTATATCTGGTTAACTATCATTCCATGTTCAATGTTTGGGTGTGGCTCAAAAAAAAGTTGTATAAAAAGTTATATAAGGTTTTAAAAATGTGGTCCTTAATGGTCCTGTGCATCCCATGCATAGAGGCACAGCCCTCAACACAGAGGCCATGGGTTCAAACTTGGCCCTTTGCTGCATGTCGTCCCCACTCTCACCTACCTCATTTCAAATTCTATCCACTGTCCTATTTGAGAAAGGCAACGGCCAAAACAAATGTATATGCTGTCAATGGTTTACTGGCCACACTTTATAGTAGCTCTGATTATTTGGCACATAAGTTTTTCTTTGACATTTTGTTGTGTTTGTTGTGTTTTTTGATTGTATTTGCTTACAGGATGTGAGTGAAAGAATAGAAATAGAGCCACTGGATGGACCAATCGCTCGACAGCTGGAGAGAGGAGGGAGGGCTGTTGTCGAGGGTGACTGTAGAGCGCACATTACAGTGCCGCTGCAGACAGGTATGCGACTGTGGCTTAATTTTGTACTTCTTCTTTTCTCTTGTGTTCATCCATCATGACAGTTAAAGTTCAGCACTCTATTAATTGACTCAGATAGTATTTCACTTTCGAGCTAGTTGCAGAAATGTTTTGACATGCATGATTCGTGTACATTGTTGCTATGCATGCTGCATCATGCCACCACAAAATAGAGCAGGAGGTGGTGAATTGAGCCTGCAGCTTCTTGTCAGCTTTGCCACAGACTGAGTATCACAACCACAGCTGTTTCTTTTTAAAGGACTTCAAAGTGAAGTCAATACCTTGAACATTAAATTAAATTTTCTTTTTATGCTACAATTGTTGATTGTTGCTGCGTAAATCAGTGTAAATCATTAAACCCTCTCCAAGTCACACATGGACATACATGTTAAAATGTCTAAAACCTCACAAATCAGGAGGATTGCAAATGAGCTCCAATGCAATTAAGCCAGAAAGAATAAAAGTAACACCAGGACATTGTAGAAACAGAAATTGTGCCTGTGAGACCATGTTATTTCTTCAGCCCTAAGACAACTGAATAGGCCTCGAGAAGCTAGCTTGAACCTTCTGGTTAGTTGGATCCCCCAGACAACCCCCTCTGAGAAAGACACTGTCGCTCCTTTCATCTTGGTTGTGTATTGCCCTTTGCTGCTTTATCAGAATTAGCATAGACCTTTTGGTATGCTTTTTCTTTACCCTTGGTATATTCTGACTAGTGCTGACTCTAGTCAGAGAGGTTTTCTGCAACTTGCTGTGACCATGTCTCTCCACTGCGCAGTGAATAGAACTCATCTGAACCAAACCACTGAATTGGACCTGTAACTTCCTCTGGTAATCCACATCAAGCTCTTTGATCTTGCTAATATTGAACTTAAGGAGGTAATAACTGCATCATGTGTCAAAGCTCTTTATCAGTACTCTCTCCTCCTCTGGAAAAATAGTCTCGAGGGGAGGGCAGCATATTCTAATTCTAGTTTCTTCTTATTGGGACTTTTCTGTATTCCAGTCCCTACCTACTGACTGTACAATATTTAGCTGTTTATTCTACATGTAGTGTTTTTTTGGCCACAGATTTAAGTCGCTCAGAACATTTGACACTTCAGTTTTATTTGAATTATGTTGTGCTACATTGAAAAAGTACAAAACTAGCTTTTAAGAACTTCAGAACAAGTAACTTTTCTCCCTCTTCCCCTTCTTCCTTTGTGCAACTTCCTTCTAAAATCTCTGCGGTTGCCCCTTCCTGTTTAATGACTGCTTTTATGCTCACTGAATGTGGATTTGTCATGGCATGCGTAAAATGGAGGTTGGTGGTTATGCTGCCATTTCAAAATTATTTTGGAAATTTTAATTTGTTTGATATGATTGCCCATAGATAGATAGATAAATTCTGGCGCTAAACCTTATATTCATCTATCAATCATATTGTTTGTAAGACCTATCAGTGTGATAATGTGAGGAAGGAGCCTCATGATGACTCGCGCTCACTCACTGTCAATGTACTTCCCATAGGCTGTACTGTTATTTCCCCAAAAACGAAACTTAGGGCGCTGAGCATGCGCAGTGGATGCAGCACAGCCTAGCCCAGGCAGAGAGAAGTAACAGTAGAGCAGACCAAGTTTCCCTGTCTTTTGCAGCGGCAAGGCGACTTGTCTCCAGGATAAAGAAACCAGCCCGGCAAAGGGACAAAGCTGTTTCTTTTTCACATTCATTCAAGGTAAGAGCAAGGATTGCCTTTTAATTTGTTTTCTAGTCTGAAGGTTTTTTTTAAGTCTACTAAGTCGCCTTATTGACGGAAAAAAAAGACATTATCCACTCGTCAGGTAGCATATTAAGCTCACAGTTGTCTGTGGTTAATCAACTATTGTCTTTAACACCCATAAAGTTGAGTTTGGTGTCAGTGGAGATTCGCGGATATTGAGAGTAGAGGTTCTTTCGGGACGAAAAATGCGGAAATACAAAAATTCCTGGTATAGCTCTTGCATCACTAGTTAAAAAACTTTGTCCGCAAAGACAGTAATTTTAATGCCACATGATCCACCATCAATTTCTGATGGTTAAAAGTAGGCCAAGAAAACCAAGAACCGAGATGAGAATAATTCTGATTCATGTTCATTCATGATAATAGCTGACCTTTTCTGACAAAGGGTGTGTCTCGTAGCTTAATATGGTATATTATGGGCAGGTTAAGAAGCTAATTAAATTCACATATCTTCCTTTAAATGTTTAAGAACGGTTTAAATTAATATCGGTGGTTTGCTAGATTAAAGGGGTTCAACCAGGATGATTGGAGTTCAGTTCAGTTCAGTTCAGTTTTGCAAAATTTGACAATCATGAATCACACGGCCCTCCATTTCAGAATCAGCCACAGAGGGTGCAGCAGCATGTGAGACAAGATGAGCTGATACAGTGGCTACTAAAAGGTAAACCTCATTTGACCATGGTAAAAGTTTCACATGTAGCCTAGATGTAGGCTTCAGTGTGTTGAAAATAATAGTTTTAAAAGTGAGTTTTAAATGTGGTGTGTATTTTATTAGTAACTATCCTAATTACCAGTACAGATTAATGGATGGGGTTGTTGCCTACATTTTGTTGTTAAAAAAAGTAAATGTCTTGGCCTTATGTCCTTTCAATGATTGAATTTATTTAATATAGGCCTACTTATGCCATTGTTTTCGTGGAATTGAATTATTTGTCCCCCGTCCCGTCCAGAATTAACAAAAACACTCATTCTAGGTGTAAACTCAACTGGTTGTCTAGTTTTATTTGTAAATGAACTCAACTCACACGGCTGTGGCTCAGTGGTAGAGTCAGTCGTCTTTCAATCGGAAGGTCAGAGGTTCGATCCCCAGCTCCGTCAGGCTACATGTCGAAGTGTCCTTGGGCAAGACACTGAACCCCAAATTGCTCCCGGTGGCATAGCCAACAGGTATGAATGTGATATCTGATTGACAGTTGGGCACTTTACGTAGCAGCCTCTGCCATCAGTGTGTGAATGGGTGAATGTGATATGTAGTGTAAAAGCAGCTTTGAGTGGTCGCAAAGACTAGAAAAGCGCTGTATAAGTACAGTCCATTTACCATTTACCATTTACACTCATATGGGGCGCTGATTGTAAAGTGTTGCACGCTGAAATGTATAGCAACATTTCGCCACATTTAACTCCACACACCGGTGTGAATTTTTTCAAGTCAACATTTACCAGATTTACAGCAATATTTGTGAACTTCTTCTAAAAAATATAAACATGAACGTCAATTGTTAAATTTAAATGTAAATATTATATCTAAATCTAAATGTTAATATAATGGTTAAATATCAACCTAAATATGGTATATAAATATAAATGTGAAATGTTAAATCTAAATATATCTAAATTTAAATGTTAAATCAAAATATATCTGGTTAAATATAAATCTAAATATTGTATATAAATATAAATATTTAATTTAAATCTAGATATTATATCTAAATCTAAATGTTATATATAATGTTTAAAAGCATTACATTGCCAACTAGAAACTTACTGTGTTGTGAAGCATATGACACATAAACTATAACTTATTCTACCGCAAATAGGACACAAATGACACAATAAATAACCCAACAAAGCTTATCTCTACTGCGTTAACGTAAGCTAGCTTTACATGCTAACATTGGATAGCATGTTAGAAAACGTGCGGGTTAGAAAACAAACTTAGAGAATTCTGTCTGTGGTGAATCCTGTTGCATTGCTCAAAGCCTGAATTGAAGCCAAAACAGCCTTACCACTGTTTTCGGCTAGTTAGCTGGGAACAGATTGAGGAGCGCGTGGAGTCACACAGGCTTCGTTAATTGTTGGTTAGACGCAGTTTGCTTGTGCGAGAGCTTTTATTTTGGTGTACTTCTGATAACCGGCTAATTTGTATATTAGCTGAATATTTAGTTTCACCAAGCACATTTATATATCATATTTAAAATTTTACATTTATATTTACATAAAATATTTATATTTAACATTTAGATTAACATTTAGATTTAGATATAATATTTACATTTGACATTTAACGTTCATATTTATATTTTTTAGAAGAAAAGTAAATATGACAAAGTTCACAAATACTACTGTAAATCTGGTAAATGTTGACTTGAAAAAATTCACGCCACTTTTTCAAACGGTGTTTGGAGCTAAATGTAGCGTAATGTTGTTGTAAATTTCATCGTGCAACACTTTACAATTGCCACCCCATACACTCACAAATACACACAGACATCTTATACTTTTCACTTTCACATAAAAGTACAGAGAATCCAGTTTGAAATCCAGTTTAAAGTTTGACCACAAAGTTGTAAGATAAATCTGCCTGTGGATCAGTTTTGTCTACGACTTAACTATCTGTGTGTAAGATGATAATAGACTGAATCTAACTGTATGACATGTTCTTTTGCAGATGGAACATGGTGATAAGAAAACACCAAAGTTGGTAATGTGATAAAAAGAAAAAGAAGTCATGGGTGAGTGGAGTGACAAGTTGTGTGTTCTTTTTTTTTTTTAGATTGGGTGGGTAACGTGGGTTTCACCCTGTTTTGTAGAGTTAGACAAAGACAGGAAACAGGAGATACAGAGGAATATGACATGCAATGCAGGGTGCCGGCTGGAATCACACTGGTGACCTTGCAGTAACTGTGCAGTAACTTCCACAACAGCAAACAACAGACATACAAAGTTAACAAGTACAGACCATAATGGGGGTATTTAGTGGACTGTACATTCCCCTCAGGAGTTTGTGGAAACATGCTTTGTGTCGGCAGAATGTTTAAAAAAAGCTGTTGTTTGCTTAAACAATCACCTCAACAATTTTGGAAAGGAAATACTATGTTGATATCGAATTTAAATTTTTTACTGCTACCCCTTGAGGCCAGATACCCCCCCAAATAACTTGCTTCTGTAAAGACATCAGTCTTCATTTAGAACTAAATGACTTGGGGCCAAAGGCCACTAACAGTGTAGGGAAGTTGAAAATCACAAAATGTTTAGACATGGGACTGGTTGGCAATATGGAAAATGTATATTTTTTTTGTGTGTCTAAAGTACGTGCTACAACAAAAAATTTGAAATATACAAATGCCTTAAGAGTGGAAGAGAACTCAAGTATTTTCTGTTTTTCTGCCCGACATACAGCTGACGAACTCGACCAGTCGCCCAAGAATTGGACTGAATCTCAAGTAAGCGACTGGCTGAAATCAATCGGAGTGAAGGAGCAGTACATAGACAAACTTTATGAAGAAGAAGTAAATGGACAAATCCTTCTCACGTTGAATGAGGAGTTTTTAAAGACAAAGATTTGCATGAAATCAGGGCCTGCTCACTTGATTATTCAAAAGAGAGATGAGCTCATCAACTCAAAACAAAGGTCTCAAGAGAAGAAAAAACCCAACAGTGGCAAAAAACCGGAGTTGGAACAGAAATCAGTTCAGTGTGTTCCAACAAGTGATGGTCCTCCAGCTCAGACTCCTGAAAAAGATCAACGTGTCTTACTGGAGAGACAACCTGCAACTTCAAAGGAGGACTGCAAACCACGGCCATTTGATCAAGAGGGGATTGATTTCATTTATGTAAAGCACAGAGTCCTGCAACCAGAATCAGGTGCTTTTAATCTGACATCTCCCTGCCATGAATTTAAGTCCTTTGCTGTAGCTGCTGCACTGGATCGCACAAGACTCCAAGCTAAGTTTGCGAAAGAGGTCCTTAAATTTGCGACTGGCTGTATGAATATCAGATCAAATGGTACAATACACTTTGGTGTGATGGACAGCAAAGAGGACACAGGATATGTGCATGGTGAAATAATTGGTGTCCCTGTAAAAGAGAAAGACATTTATGTAGATGCTTTGGACTACATTGAAAGAAGTGTCTCCTCTGACAAGGAGCATGTACGCCAGTGTGTGCGGCCTCCAAGATTTATTGAAGTTCTGGACTGGGAAAGTACAGAAAAGAGGTATGTGGTAGAGGTTGACATTGTTCCTTCAATAAGTATTGTAAAAAGCAAGGTGTATGCAGTTCGTCTGCCAAACTTCAAAGAGTTAACTAACAAAGTAGAATTTGAAAAAGAAACCATTCTCCGGAGGTTAGGTTCAAAAACAGAACCAGTGAGTGACAAAGACCTGAGTGATTTCTACCAGAGAGTCAAAGATCGGGATGCACTGAGAGAAGAAGCAGAGAAAAATAAGTTCCTTAGTGCTCCAGAAATCTGCCAAGACCTAGGAAGGAAACTAACGATGCTGATGACAAGTGGGAAGAAATTCATAGAAAAGGAGAAATGGTTCATACTTGTCACAAACAAATTCCAGCCTGACGACCTTTCCAACATTGACTGGCTGCTCAACCTGAACATATTCTGTGTATTTGACTTTGACCAAGACTCAAAGATAGATGGTCTTTGCAGTAAATACCTTCAGCATCACGCTGCAAACATGCATTCTCTGCAGAGTTATAGGATACTCGGTGACACGACCATCAAAGAATTCACAAACCAGTTGCATCTGTTTGAGCAAACCAGCTGGATCTTTTGTAATGGCCGAACCGACTTCAAAGGAAATGAACCTCCATGTGATGAAATGACTTGGATCAAGACAAAAGTGACTTTCCTGCGAGAGTCAGTCTCTTTAATCTGTAAACAAATCCTGCCAAAAGGAACTTTCCAGGTCATTTTCCTTGTCACATCCCCAGTTGAGAAACCACTCTTGCACACCTTTAATGAGTTTTTCACTGACATGGAAGGCCATGAAGACATCATCTGCATCTGTGCATCTCAGGAAAACTTCCAGAAGTGGCAAAGCTTTGCAGAGGGGTCATGTGGAAAAGACACTGTGAACAATTCCAGTGTTGTTGGGATGAAAATGAGTCACATTAATGCAACTCTGCAGCAGGTACAACCATTTAAATCATGTGCTAGCAAACACTTGCCAGTCTTTGTGAAAGGAACATGTCTTCTTGAAACACATGAAGAAGAACAGATGTATTCCCTCGAAATTCTGACAGTTGATCATTGTGATGAAACAAGTGAAGACTTCATCAATGAGGAGAAAGCAAACATTGAACAGCAGTTCTACCGTGGTGGGAGAGTGAACTGGTTGAATTTCTGGCTTGCTGAACGCAAGTTCGTTGGTGAGGTAATTGAAAGAGATGCTTATCATGAAGTTTTGAAACTTCTCCACGACACTTTGAAATGGAATGCAGATGAAACTCCAGTGAAAAGTATCAACATCTACCATCATCCAGGAAGTGGTGGAAGCACAGTGGCAAGACAAGTGCTGTGGAACAACAGAAGAGATCTGAGGTGTGCAGTTGTGAAGCCCTCATACTCCGCTTCTCTTGTTGCACAACACACAGTTGAACTACGAGAGTATGAAGAAAAAGATCCAGAGAAGTGTCTTCCTGTGTTGCTCCTCATTGAAGACACAGACAAAGAATACCTGGATGATCTCAGAAATGAACTAGAGGTTGCCGTGAACACCAAAAGAATCCAGTATGGAACTCCATGTTTCATTTTGTTGAGCTGTAGACGGTCCTATGATCCAGAGAGGAGATGCAAGGAGTCTCCATTACAGAATGTGTCCGTCACTCACAAACTGTCTGCCCAAGAGAAGAGAAAGTTTTCTGGAAAACGAGAGGCACTTGAAGAACAGTATGAACCTGAATTCATCCTGACTTTTGTTCTGATGAGTGAAGGATTCCATGTGGATTACGTTCAACACTTTGTGGAACATTTGCTCCAAGGCATTGACCGCCAGTCTGTTGTCACTCGCCTCATCCTCTATGTCGCACTGTTGAACACTTATGTTCCAAACTCCTTCATCTCTCAGTCCCATTGTGAAGCTTTGCTCGCTTTGACCATTTACATGGAAAGGTTTCATCAGCATGAGTTTGAGAAATCACTCAGTCCTCAGGCTAAACTAGTCTTCTTGCACCTTCGGGATGACAAGACGCACCTTGAATCAATCAGAATCATCCACCCACTTGTTGCAAAGGAAATTCTCCAACAACTTTTGGGGCAACAGACTCAAAGCAGTTTGGCAATGGATTTCCTCTGCGAGGATGGGCTGTTTGAACACAGATTTGGGAGGGATGAATATCTGTCGTTTCTGAGAGCACTTTTCATAAGGCGATCAAGAATAAGCAAAGGGGACAAATATGACAGTTTGTTCTCTCCACTGATTGATCATGTGCGTGAAAAGGAGAAAAGCCCAGACAAAGCAATTGAGTTGCTCAAGGAAGCGTTCCAGCGTTTTCATAAAAATCCATTCTTTGCACAACAACTTGCTCGTCTTCATTATACTTACGAAAAGTTTGAAGAGGCAAAATACTGGGCGGAGACGGCAGCTAAACAGCTGCCAAACAACTCATACATACTCGACACGAAAGGGCAGGTGTACAGGAAATGGTTCCAAGCTAAATGCAAGGCCATTGAAAGTGACGATGAACCAAAGACTGCTCATAATACCGCAGATGCTATGGAGACTGCACTGAAAGCCCTTGAGTGTTTTCAAGAGTGTGAGAAAGCAGCTGATGCAGATATGGAAAATGTAAACAATTCAGGATTTTTTGCTGAAGTTGAGGTTGGATGCAGTCTTCTCAAACTGATCTCCTCATTGGACGTGTTTGCACACGGAGCCAGTGGCCATTCAGAGTGTATGAAGTACATGTTAACAGATTACATTCCAGAGGAAGTTAAAGATGCTTGGGAACCATTTCATGGGCGTTTGAAAAAACTTCACAAAACTATGCAAGATGCCTTGGAGTGGATTTCGGAAGACCTCAGTTACTTTCAGACAGACATTGGTGTAGATGAAGAAGAGACCCCTGAAAGTCTTGAAGAGAAGATTAGCCAACCACTCAAATGGCTGTCAAAAAAGTCTTCAGAGTATGGGAAGTACTTCAGTGAAGCTTACTCTAATGCACTTCTCAGGCAATCTTTTCCAGCCAATCTTACTCCTTTCCAAAAACGCATGATCATCTATCATTTTGGCGGGGGTAACGTAACATCAATCCTCTCCAAGCTAACTGACCAGAAAGATGCAGTACTTCTTCTAGAGAATATCCTCTCTCTCTATCCCAGCAATCCAATAAAGGCCAAATTTAGTCAAAGGGATATTGTCAATTACATTATGGCCCACATTTCACTGAACTGCCTGTCACCGGAGACTAAAAGTGTAGCTCCTATGAAAGATCTTCAGGCACTTTGTCGTCAGTTCCCATCTGATAAAAGGAAATGTTTACCAAGTGCCCTGTTCCTGCTTACCTTGCTATTCTGGCCAGAAGATCATGACACAGACCAGGAGAAAGAAACCAAGTATGAAATTGTACAAACGGCAGTTGAACACTTGGAAAAAGACTACAGGACCAAGATGAAGGACATTCCTCAAAGGAGAAGGAGGCTTTACACCCATTTCTTTCTGGGCAGTGGGAATGGATTGGATAAATTTGTCCACAAGAAAAAGTTTGAAAGTGTCACAAAGGTGTTCTCGGCCTCTGAGAAACGCCTGAAGTGGTTTCGGGGTGAGGCATGGAAAAAGCCTGAGATTGCCAAGATGCTGAAATGTGTTTCTGGATGGACTGAAGATGAAGTGGTGTACCTTGAGGGTCCTCAGAAAAAGAAGTTCAGTATGCTGCCTCTTCATGTTCGTTCAGTCCCTCATAGTAATGAAAACATCACGTTCTACCTCGGTTTTACGTTCAGAGGACCTGTTGCCTGCAACATTGTTGTGAAAAAGTGATTGCCTTTGAACAATGATGCTGTCACAGAAGGCTGTTTGTCAGCTTGCTGAAGCTTGGTACTAGCATCCACATCGTTTAAAAGTGCAAGAACAAATTATGAAAAGGTAACTTCCTAACACAGGATCCTTGTTATGACAGTTTGTGAAGCAGTTAATGTTTGTAAAAGAAAAATTAAAAAAGTGTATTCAAATATCAGAAAAATTTCTCACTAGTTGTTGTGCACATGGACTATGACATGTCTAACTCTGGCCTCTCAAGGTAAAAACAATGTAAACTGAATTTGTTACAATACAGTTCAGTACTTCTCAATGAATCGATCTTTAACTTACTGTTGTTTAGACCTGTATCAAGTCTCCTGTTATTTTTGGAGTTTACACCTACCATACATTTCGTGTTATGTCTTTGGAAACTGAATGCTGGTGAACAGAATAAAAGCATGAGGTTTGGTACCTCAAATGTAGTGACCAGATAATCATGTGTGACTTGAATGTGAGTTTTCAGAACCTAATATATCCACAGCCAGCTTTAATCAAGATGAATTCTTGCTCCAAGTGTAGCTCCGTAGCTCACACTGTATTCTGCTTTGTTTTCCAGGATTCAATGTAAAATAGTGGAATTTAATGGAACTAATTGTCAAATATCTGAATCATTTTCTTGGGCATTGTGTTTTCATGGTAAATGTTTTAAGAGCAATATGATGTTCAGTCGGAGAAGAATGTAAAAACATATTGGTATGCAGCAATAAAACTGTAGATTTTTGTGATTGTATAGTTTGTATATACTGTACTTTGCACAACCTGTAACAACCAAAGATGTCCTAAATATGAAACTGCAAGTGAAGCCAAGGCCACAGTGCATACAAACACTTTTACGGCTATACTTGTTTATTTGTTTTTTCTTACATTGTGTATACTTCTGTTGTATGGTTGTTTTTCATTGTTTTTTATTGTCACATAAAGGGATTTTTTTTTTTACCTGTCAACATTAGTGGTCTGAAAATTTGCACCACGTGTTTCCAAAAAATAAACCTTTTTTTCTGTCTCAAATTTTTTGTCATTTTGTTTTTTTAACAAACTACATCAGTCTTTGCAGATTCGATTGATATTGATAGTCGCATCACAAACAGACAGTATAAGGCAGAATAGATTTAAGCCCACACTTGAAAAAGAGCACATCTTGACAATTCACATCATGCTTTTAATATTGCTAATTTTAAAAAAGTGCAAAAACCTTGAATATTTTACCACTGTTGCAAAGTGCTTGCACATAATACAGTTCTTGAAGAAAAGGTATTTTAGAATCAGAATCAACTTTATTGGCCAGGTAAGACATGTTAATACATTAACCAAAAATATCTGTCAAGTTAATGTTTGTGGTTTTGATATTGGCACGACAATAGGAAAATTGTTAGTCTATATTAGGGCTGGGTGTCAATAAGGTCTCGATTTCTCGGTTTGATTGCGATTCACAGGGTCCTGATTTGATTCGATTTCTGATTCAATTTGATATGGAGTTGGTTAGGGGTATTTCAGTTACAGTATCAATGCACCTGGTGCATTATCAATTTTATTTATCTTTACATAAAGAATTGACCCCAAAGAAGTTACACGTACTTTTTATTTAAGATGACCAATACACAGCAGTCAACACAATATTAACCATTTTATGAATTAGAAGTAAAGACAGCTTCTGAACTTTTTTCCGGTTTCAGATTTTTAGTCTGTACGTCTGGCTCATGGTTTTGATTAAACGAACTGGAGTTCAACTTCCGCGAGGTTTGGCCACGATATTTCATCGCGCGAAGAATAAAACCATGCGAAAGAAGTTATGGGGAAAGGCATATTTAAAAAAAACAAATAGAAGCAAGAAAAATCGATTTTTTTTTTTACAACCCCCTTGTCAATATGTTCGATTTACAGCCTCCTTTATCTGTACAGCCTATATTTATATTATACTTGATTGAAATTGGACATTTTATGCCAAGTATCATACATTGTGGATGTGTTCGTTCGTACAGTCGTTTCACTTGCCAACAGCAGAGGAGCAAGTATAAGCTGCAGTTGTAGTTGTGCGGTGGACCAATTTTGTCCGAGTACGCTTGCCATACTAGTAGGAAGTTACTTAGCCTACACTTAGCTTCGTCTTCTGTTTACATTTTATTTCGTCTGACTTAGACATTTAACTTAAGTAAAATTCTGCTTGTTTCGCTGCATTTCAACACTGTGCCTTATACCATGCTCGCACGTAGCGGTTATTTATTTTGGAGAGATATGCTAAACTATAACCCTCACTCTAAACTGTTCCGATAGCTACCTGCTAGCTAACAGCTAACAACTCATGCTCCCTTAAGTTTAAGAAAGCAACGACAAAATGAAAAATATTGTTAATTTGAATTATTCTCCTTAAACAGTTCATATCTGCCCTATAAGAGGCACTTCACGGTTGAATATATACGCCACAAAAGAGCTTGTATTGCAGAGCTCACGCTGTCTGACCTGGCATTGCATCTCTAATGAGGGTATGAGTCTGCTGGCTAACTGTACTTGACCTAATATGCTACTCCTCGTCTTCGCCTTGTCTGTTTGTTTTCACATCAGCCCCATCTCCAACCATGACACCAGACTGGTTAGACCAGTTAACGGAACGGGGGAAATAAACAAAGCACATGAAAGATTTGTCAGTAATGATCCAGCATATAACGTGTCAGTGGAGACAAGGAGGGTCCGCCTAAAAAAACTCAAAGAGACTGATATTTTCAGAAATGATAAATGCACCATGGCTCCAGAGAGTCGCTTTAACTGTGCCAGGGACAAGGCTGTCGGCCAGAGAGAGTGTGAAGAGAGGGGATGCTGCTACGCCCCTTTGCCCAACTATTCAGGACCACCTTGGTGCTTTTACCCCAGTGTATACCCTGGCTATACACTGGGTCCCTTCACGCCTACCACGCGGGGCCAGGCTGCAACTCTGACTCGTGCCACTCCATCCTATCTTCCCAGAGATCTCGCTACTCTACAACTAGAAGTCATACAAGAGACAGAAGGCTGCTTACACCTCACTGTAAGATACCAATGTTCTAATTTTCTCTGCAACCCTTAAAGAAGACAGTTTTGCTTAAGTTCCTGTTGATTATATGAAGTGGAAAAATATTCAAAATGTCTTCTGTATTCTTCTGTTTCTAAAATATGATGGTGTAAAATTCAATTGGCTCGGAATAAAAGGCAATAGGCCTTTTATGTAGTAAATTAAATATCTGTCAGTGGTTTATAATTTTGTTTTAGACAATGACTTTAAAATGTGATTGTTAGTGTTATTTTTGGACTCTTTGTATTGTTGTTAGGAAATGTCCAGTTCTCTGAATCTGGCTTATATGAGTCAGTGTTGTGTTTAAAACCCTGAGTGTGGTTGTTTGATTGACTTAACCATACAAACTTAATGTCTTCATTCATTACAAAGATTTTTTTATTAAAAAATAAAAAGCGACAAATCATTATTTTTAAGAAGCTAGAAGAAGCAAATGTCTGACATCTTACATCTGACATTTTATCCATAGGTCTGTATATAGTATAGTTTAGTTTTTAGTGTCTAAGTGTCTGTGTTACCTTGTCTAACCTTTCCTTGTTTTTAAGTTCAGTATGTCTGTTTAGTCGGTGTGTCTGTACATCTAGAGCAAAGAAAACCCGGAGTCAAATTCCTTGTATGTGCCCACGTACTTGGCCAATAAAGCTGATTCTGACATTTTTGCTTAAAAATCACAGAAACAATTTGGGAGATTAAATTTCTTTCAATCAATTATTTGATTTAAAAGATAAATCATTGAAGCGCTAATTGTAAACACATTATTATTTACATTATGTGCTTGTTTAAAACCTGACATGTATTTGTTCTCAAGTTAAAGGACCCATCGTCTCAGCGATATAAAGTTAAGCTCCCAGCTGATGTTCCCCAGGAAGAAGCTGATACCCAAGATGCCCTGTACACCACTCAATTTCAGTGTGACCCCTTTGGATTCATAGTGCGGCGAAAATCCAACGGGAGAGTGATGTGAGTAGTTCAGTTAGCTTCTGCTTTCACACTGATTCATACTGTTCTTCCAATTTCCTACCTGCAGTCTGACCTCTTCTTTACACAGTTCAGCAGTGTAGATAATAGTGTTTTCTCTTAATTCTACAGAAATTATATTTATATATATATATTCCTGTAATTTCTAAACTATTTAACACCCAAACACAGATGCACCATTCTGTATACATGTTGTTTACATTGTAATAAAGGACCATTTATGCACGTCATCGTTAATGCCTTTCACCCTCATATTTAATTTGCAGCTGCTTATTTTTTCATTTTCTACTTTTATTAAAGCATTTTTGTACATATGTGTAAATGTTTTTTATTTATCCAGTTCATATAACCATACACTGAAAATCTAATGCAATCCAATACGACAGCTCACCTGAAAGTCTGCCTTTACAAATATAATAATCTTCAGTGTTAACTGAACTGAACTACATTATGTTGAAATATGTTTCTAATATTTTATCCACCCCATTCACGAACACAACAGAAGCAAGGTATTAATAACAACTCTCAATGTATTATAGCAACAATCTTAGTACAAGACACATTTCTCTTCTGAAGGTTTGACATTCAGTAAACTGACCAGTACAAGCTTTTAAGGGACGACTGTGTGGCCGAGCTGTTGCTCTGGATTGCATTAGACTGAATAGTTTTCCTAATACAGTGGTCAGAAAGTTTTCACTCTTCACATTTTAATCACAAAAAGTTGTCTTATTTTATGTTTTGAGTGCTGGCTAACACAACTGTGTGAAAGATGGTGTGAAGAGGACTTTCTAAATCATGATCATGTAGTGCATGTTTGTCTGTTCTCTGTGTCCTGCCCGTCCAGTATGAATACCACAGTGGCTCCTCTGCTGTTTGCTGACCAGTACCTGCAGCTGTCCACCGCACTGGCCTCCTCTCTTGTGTCTGGCCTCGGGGAGCATTACACCTCCCTCCTCCTGGACCTTAACTGGACTTCTCTGACTCTCTGGAACAGAGACATGGCGCCTCATGTGAGTCTCTGTAGTGACTTCAAACATCTTAAAGACCCCCTCCAGTGAAAATCAAGTGTTTAACCTTGTAAACATCATGTGGTGTTCTTCATGTGCTACAAGACATATCAGGGACAACATCAGCAGTCACCTCCACGGCTGGGCCTGTCTGCTTTTAAACTGCAGTGTACCAAGGACAGGCTGAACAACACGTTTTCAGATTGGCAGGTTTGAGACGTCACAAAGCTAAGGAGCCAATCCCGTTGATGGCCGGGGTGACGCTATGTATATAATTATGTGCAACCTATGGCAACCACTTCGGCAATGTGGAAGCCAGCTGTAACTGTTGTCCTAATTATTCAACAAATTGCCACTAAACAATGGCAGAGACCTGTTTTGTTTAAGTGACAGATGGCGGTTCAACATTTGCATAGTGGGCGGGGACTATGCAGATTTGTGAATCTTTGGCTTACTGACTAACTGAGTGACTGAGAGATGGTACTCTCACAGCCGTAAAGAGAGAGAGTTGCGACATCGCAATGGCGGATCATAGAGCATATTGGACCTCCACTGGCGCGACTCTCTGTCTATACGGCTCTGGATACTTTGTTCGGGGAGTAGGCGAGGCTGCTCCTCCGCTACTCGCCCGCTGTCCTCACCTACGTCCGCAGCATGCACATGCTTTCAAACACGTTGTCATCGGCCTCATAAGGACAGTCCTTGTAACACATTGCCCACAAAAGCGCACACTGACCTGATGCGGTCAGCCACATACGGGGTTTTGACCTAGTCTTGTTAATAAGGGAGAAGGAGGAGAGGATTTTTATAAGGTAATTAAACGTATTTAGCGGAAAAAAACACATCAGACACAATTTATTTTTTCAAGCAGAGCATTTGATATGTCTGAAAACATGACTGGAGCTGGTCTTTAACATCTTATTCTTCTCTTGTGTCTTCCAGTCTCCAAAATGTCAATTAAACAAAACTTAAAAGACACTTGAATTTGATCTGAGATAGTGCACCTTTCTTTGGTTGAACTGTTGACAATGCAAAGACGTGTAAGCTTTGACAAGTGGGAAAAGCACTCATTGTATGGCTTTAAAGAGACACAAGTGAAAAGGGCACTTTAAATCAGACTGCAGAGAAGTCAAGCTTATATCATTCCCTGCCTTTTTTTACTGTTTTGCCTTTGTAACTGTCGACGTGCGTCTTTCTCCACAGGCTGATGCCAACCTTTATGGCTCCCATCCATTCTACATCATACAGGAGGAGGACGGCTTGGCACACGGTGTTTTCCTTCTCAACAGCAACGCAATCGGTACCAAGCTAATAAGATAGATAGTTATTTTGCTTCCACTTTCCACACAAAATTCTTTTTTCTAGCATGTAAGTAATTCCGTAATTAAGAAATAATAATATCTGTCTCTGTAGAGGTGATGTTGCAGCCGACCCCCGCTCTCACCTGGGTGGCTATCGGTGGAGTCCTGGACCTGTACGTTTTCTTGGGCCCCGACCCTCAAAGTGTTATACGACAGTACCTCCAGGTCGTTGGTATGTCTATTCACTGTTACATTCAGCACATCTGCAGGTACTATGACCTGCATGTTGTTTATATGTTTGTCTGTTGTTGTGTATCTGTCCCCAGGCTATCCCATGATGCCTCCATACTGGTCACTGGGCTTTCATTTGTGTCGCTGGGGTTACACGACTACTAAAACAACGCGGCATGTGGCACAACGAATGCATGACTCTAAATTTCCCATGGTAAATGTTCTCACAAAGATCTGAAGGAAGGAAGTTAGATTTGAAGCTCAAAGGGTATTTGTACTTTAAATGTACGGATTGTATGTACATTTCTTTTCTGTAATCAGAGAGACGTTTTGTTAAAGTATGCATTGGATATGTTATCAAGTCCAATCAACACAAGAAAATTGGCTTTGAAATCCACAGAAACTTTTAGCCAGCAGTGAATAATTCTGCCGTTTGTCTGAGACTTTGCTTTTTTCCACCACCAGGATGTGCAGTGGAATGATCTGGACTACGCAGAGAAGCGCAGGGTATTCACCTTTGACCCCTGGCGATTCACAGACCTCCCAGAGATGGTGGAGGACTTCCACAAGAGAGGCATGAAGTACATCCTCATCCTGGTGTGACATCTTTAAGTGTGAAAGATCTCTCAGAGTCATGACGCTCATTTAATTATAAGTGAATATTTGAGGTTTAATTCAGAAATAAGAACACATACTCAGAATAAATGAGCTGTTTAAATTCCTCATAGTAATGTGTTGCTCTCTAAATGAGCGTAGATAATCATTTACAGGGTTTCTCCAGTAGATGGCAGTAAAACTGTGCTTCTGTGGTTTCTGCATAAGGACCCGGGCATCAGCAGCACCAGCCCTCCAGGAACGTACCCGCCCTTTGACGAGGGACTGAAACGAAACGTCTTCATTAAAAATGCCACAGGACACATCCTGATAGGGGAGGTTAGACTTTCTAGGTGTTCAATGCTTCTCATTTTGAAGCGAGTATATTGTGTGTGTATCTTTTGACTGATGAGTGGGTGTTTATGTGCCTCGTTCCCTCGTTGTGTATGTAGGTTTGGCCCGGCCCAACAGCCTTCCCCGACTTCACCAACCCCGAGACCAGACTCTGGTGGGAGGACTGCATCCGAGATTTTCATTCTAAAGTTCCTGTGGATGGTTTGTGGATTGTGAGTGTTCACACGCACACACACACACACATGGCATGGTTAATTACACAATATATAAGAAGTCAGGTATGTGAGGTTGTCAGTTCTGAAACATGCACACGACTTTGTAGTTGTTGTTTTTAGCTGGTGACACCTCAGAAGGACATAAAGGATCACACATCCTGTGTTGTTTTTCTCCAATGCTCCATCCAGGATATGAACGAACCTGCCAGTTTTGTACAGGGCTCAGTAGAAGGCTGTCCTGACAGTGATCTTGAGAACCCGCCCTACACGCCCAGTAAGTCTGCTTCATCAGTGTTGCACCTTATTGACATTTAAAGGAGTACAAACATTATTGGTTTTACACAGAGCTGGCAAAAGAAAAGTACACAGTTTCTTTACTTAAAGGAGCAGTTCGCCCCTGGAAAAAGCCACCGTCAGGCAAAGCTGGTGTTCTCTGTAATCGATAGAAGCGATAATATTTGAAGTTGGCGCCATAGCTGTGGAGAAAGTTGTACAAACAGCTCGTGGTTTCGCCCATTCTGCATTCCTACAACACCCAGCGTGCATTGCGCCCCTCCCTCTGAAAGGAACGGCCCAGCGAGAGACGCTGGAGTGAAATACTACCGTTTCGCAGGCAACGACTCAGAGCGGTGCAGAATCTGAAATACAACGAGAATATACCGGTGGATCGTCTAAAACATCTTCAGGTCTGCAGTCTACATTTCAAACCTGACGATTTTGAACTAGACATGACATCGGAGGCGGCCGTCCTAGATTGAGGAAGTGTAGTTTAGCGAGCTCCCTGGCTTCTGCATGGAGGTTTTCCAGGGCCCATTGGAGAAGCAGATAGCGTCCTCCAAAGGCACAGAGCAAAAGCGTTTTTTGTCTACCATCATGGCATTAGCTCCCCATAATAGCATGATAGGACTGAGGTTGAAAATCGGGAAAACTTGCCCTTTAAGTAGAAGTACAAATACTAATGTAAAATAACTTTACTGAGTCAAAAGTGAAACGGCACGGGCCGTATTCAGAGTATAGAAGTAAAAAGTATCTTTCTGAAGGACGTCCCGTGGCTGTCAATGTGCTCCGACTTTGTCAGCCATGTCAGCTGGTTCACTTTCATCCACGTTCGCCGTCTCTTCTCTGCGGTCGAGTTTCCCTCTCTGTCTGGATCACATTCAGATGTCTTTTGTGACGTTTTCATCCTGTAACATCTATCCTGTGTGATACGCACTGATAGGTTGGAATCGGAAGTAAAGTACAGATACCTAAAACCCTAGTTAAGTAGAATGAAGAAGTATTTGTGCTTTGTTACTTCTCACCTCTGGTTTTACATCATTTTAAAGTTCAAATGTATCCTTTAAGTTACAATAGATATTTGTCTGTATTGGTGTTGCATTGAGCTGTAACCTGCGTGTCTCTGTCATACAAACAGGGGTGGTTGGAGGCCAGCTGAACTCAGGAACTCTTTGCATGTCGGCTCAGCAGAAGCTTTCTACTCACTACAACCTGCACAACATGTATGGACTGACAGAAGCTTATGCCACGCACAGGTCAGACCATGCAGCGAACACATTCACTTTATGGTGCTTGTTATTTAATAGCTATGTAATTTTGTTTTAAATAGCAGAGGACAGACTCTCTTGCTAAGGTCAATATTAGCTTCAAATTGTAAGTCTTTGTATTTTTATTTATCTACTGTGTACTGTATTAACCCCGGGTTGGGTTTTTATCCTCAGCGCTCTCGTGAAGGTACGAGGGAAGAGACCCTTCGTCCTGTCTCGCTCCTCATTCCCCAGCATCGGACGCTTCTCTGGAGTGTGGACAGGAGACGTCAGGAGTGACTGGGAGCAGCTACGATACTCCATCCCTGGTGAGCAGATGTGGTTTATCATGTGGTTTGTTTTACCTTGTTGTTTTGGGTTTTTTTTTTAATGTTGGATATTTAAATGCATGTGATTATTCATCTGGACACTGGCAGGACACGGTCTTATATAGCTCTTTGACCAAAGAAAACCGGTTTTGGAACAAAGTGCTTCACAGAGACAGACGTATATGTTTGCACATGCAAGCATAAAAGAACAAATGTGCTTTTCAACCTCAGTCCTATCATGCTATCATGTGGAGCTAATGCCATTATGGTAGAAATAAAATGCAATTTCACTCTGCGCCTTGAAGGACGCTATCTGCTTCTCCAATGGGCCCTGGAAAACCTCCACCAGACTACATAAAACGTGTCATCGGGTGGAGGCCAGGGAGCTCGCTAAACTACACCTCAATCTAGGACGCCCGCCTCCGATGTCATGTCTAGTTCAAAATCGTCAGGTTTGAAATGTAGACTGCAGACCTGAAGATGTTTTAGACGTTTTAGACGTAGCCATTGCCTGCAGCGAAAATGGTAGTATTTCACTCCAGCATCTCTCGCTGGGCCGTTCCTTTCAGAGGCAGGGGCGCAATGCACGCTGGGTGTTGTAGGAATGTAGAATGGGCGAAACCACGAGCTGTTTGTACAACTTTCTCCACAGCTATGGCGCCAATTTCAAATATTATTGCTTCTGTCGATTACAGAGAACACCAGCTTTGACTGACAGTGAATTTTTCCAGGGGCGAACTGCTCCTTTAACAGTTGCTGTGGGAATAATGTGAGATAACAAATAGAAATTAGTTAAAACTATTTCATTATTTAAATCAAGAATGAAGTTAAAATAAAAAGAGGTTTAAACTTACTTTAATCTATTTTAAAAACAGAAATGTACGTTGCTTTTTCTCATCCTTTTTGAAGTTGCCACAGATCATTTGATAGTTGCATACTGACCTTTTGCACCTGTCCCCCCCCCCCCCCCCCCAGCGGTGCTGCAGTTCAGCCTGTTCGGCGTGCCTCTTGTGGGGGCGGACATATGTGGCTTTGAAGGCAACACCACCGAGGAGTTGTGTGTGCGATGGATGCAGCTCGGGGCGTTCTACCCGTTTATGAGGAACCACAACGACAGGCTGAACGCTGTGAGACAAAGTCACTGCCTATGTGTTTTTAGGACGCAGGGGTCTGAACCTGTATGTTATTTCCGCTGCGTCTACAGTGGTCCATCTGTTTCATGTATTATGAATAGAGGTAACTCTATATCTTCTCATTGTCTGTTTGTTTCTATGTGTCTGTGTCCCTCAGCCTCAGGAGCCTTATGTATTTGGGCAGAAGGCCCAGGCAGCCATGCGGAGTGCGTTGAACCTTCGTTACTCCCTCATCCCGTTCCTCTACACACTCTTCCACCATGCACACTCTTCTGCTGACACCGTGGCCAGGCCGCTCTTCATGGAGTATGTGTCCTCTCTTCGTTTCTGTCCTCTGTTGTCCAAACTAAAGGAAATGATCTAGACCACATGCTTCACTTTTCATAATATTTTCTTGTTCCTGCTCCTTGTCTATCAATCCCTGGTAGGTTTCCCTCTGATCCTAACAGTCAGACTATCGACCACCAGTTCCTGTGGGGGAGTTCACTTCTCATTAGCCCTGTCTTGGAGCAAGGCGCTGTAGAGCTGGCTGCTTACCTGCCCCCTGGCACGTGGTACAGCCTGCACGATGTAAGCCACTCCACCCTCATCAGCTTTCTGTCTCCCATCATGTTCTATCAAACGTTGTTTGTTCCCTCTGAAGCTTTCTGTAGTAACACACGACTGAAGCGTTTGACTGTTTTATCATTGGGGCTTGGTTTTGCTCTTTAGGGTCAGCCTTTCTACAGTAAGGGTCAGTACCTGCTCCTGCCAGCCCCTCTGGAAACCATCAACGTCCATGTGAGGGAGGGACACATTATCCCCCAGCAGGTAGGCGTCTCCTCTGGAGAAACTCGATACGACTATTTTCTGTGTCATGTTTGGTTTAGTGAGGGCGCAAAATGTTACAGAGGATTGAAAAACAGACAATTAAAAGAGGTGAAACAAGTACTTAGGAAGTCCTACTTACAATTCCTACTACTACTTAGCTGAATTGTGTTTGAAGCCGTAAAATAAACAAGCAGTGTGCAACATTGACTATTAAAAGGGGTAATCTCGAAGATCTCAGTCTCATTCTCTTTGTTCTCACCTTGTGGCGATAAACGGTAATTGTGGGAGCACACTTCCCAGTAGTGTTGTGATGTTCGCCAACGATCCGATTATTTTGAATGGAAATTTAGAGCCGTTCTTTTTATAGATGTGCCCAAATTTCACTTCCTGCCGTAGATCCACTCCCCTTTATGCTGAATTACCACAGGCAGCTTTTGTCCGCTGTACTAGGACACGTGCAGCGGAATCATGTCATCACAACATAGTGCCGACGGTGAGCGACATTATAACCCTCCGCCGAGTCTTGTTAAAATATCTGTAGTCATACAGAGTTGTGTCATAAACTATTGGCAAATCAATGACTTTAATAGTTGTTCATACATTGTTCTGCTGTTTCCTTCTGCAGAATTTTATGTGCGTGTGTTGACACGGGAGAATATAGTGCAGGCAAGTTCCCCAGTCTGACCACTCTGTAGTGTTGAGACGTTCTCGAACGAACGGCTCTCAGAAAGGACAGATATCTTCCCATATATTCCCAGATATCCAGACAGTGCTGCATGTGTGACGTCCACGGTCGGCTCCGGTTGTAACTCTTGATTTTCCTGGCTGACGGTCGCTTTGCTTCATCTGAGCGTCGAGTTTGTTTCTTTTTCTTTGGATTTTCACTTCTTGTTGAAGTTGTATCTGTAGTCATCCATCTTTTCTTTGTTTGTTCAGCCATAGTAGATTACTGTTTACTCGCAACACTTGCAGAGACCGGAAAAGCAGCCGCTTAGCTCCGCCTACCCTCTCTGGCAGACCAACCACTGCTGGCTGATGGAAAACGTGTCACTAACTGGGCGTTGCTTGTGATTTTTTTCCCGTGAAAGTCGCGCCAGACACCCAGTCTGTAATACTGCAAATGCAAAGGCTTTCATCAGTGGGCCACAGGCTCAGTAACCATTGTGTTACCTCATTCGGTGATAGATAGAGACTTAACATACATTTATTTAAATGAAAATCTTTGAGATTTAACTTTTCAAACAAATACTCTAGTTTTGCATATGGTTTATTAGTGCTTATCAATAATTTTTAAGCTGCTGTTTATTTTCTGTGACATGAATTTCTATGACCAAGCGTTGCATCAGGTTGTGTTGATGTTCCTCTGATGACATCTTAAAGTTGAATACAAGCTGAAACAGAGAAGGGTGCATTTTGTATCGTTTCATCGTGTTGTCTTTGATCTGCCTCTTCTTCTGAAGGAGCCGGCTTTGACAACCACAGCCTCACGCAGGAACCCTTTCTTCCTGACGGTGGCCCTGTCAGCAGGCGGCTGGGCCCGCGGCGACTTGTTCTGGGATGACGGGGACAGTCTTGACACCTTTGAAACGGGAAATTATTGTTACATTATTTTCATTGCTGGACAGGTAGGAAAGAGATGATTGATAATCTGGCTTTTTTTTTACATTTTCCTGCAGCCCGTCTTGATTGAATATCATATTAATTAAATATTACAATTATGTCTCATCTTGATATATTTAACCAAAAAATCTCTTGTTCAGTCTCAGGTGGTGAGTGATCCTGTCAGGCTGAACGGGGCTCTGGACGGTCTGGTACTGGGAGGGCTGCGGGTGTTCGGGGTGCCCTCACCACCTCTATATGTGTTGGCCAATGGGGATAAAGTCAGGGATTTCACCTACCGCAGTGACACCAAGGTGACTTAAGTGTAATTCAGCACCTCACCTCAGGAGGATCATGATGTCATACTGGAGATTAGTGTCTGCGTGTTGCCTCCTGTGTTTCTCCTCCTTGACTCATAATATCTTAGAGGGGAATTCACTAAGAATGAATTGCAGCCGCTGATAGCTCCATAAATTGCGCATCATTTGCCCCTGCTGCTCCGTCTCAAGGTCCGATTCGCAAAGCAAATTGCACTGATGATATTGAAGCGCAAACATGCAAATAATCTGATCTAATAATAATCTGCAGCGAACTTTGGGGTGCATTCAACCCTCTGCGTGTGCTTGAAGATTGAGGCAGAGTCTTTTTAACTCATTTGCACAGGTTTAGCGGGCGCAAAAAGCCGCACAAAAATCAACTGTATGTGTGTTTCTCTTCCCACAGGTTCTGACAGTGACCAGCCTGGCCTTGCCTATGACAAAGGCGTTCACAGTCCAGTGGGCTCTCTGATGCACTGAACTTCTCAAGATGCCTTTGCTGTTTTCACCACTGAAGAGACCAGTGGCATTTTTTCTGCACTGACACCGGCCGGCTATAATTGCACCTTGCACATTTGGAACGTGGTGCTTTGGAGGAGTTGGTTTTAAAAAATGAAAGGATGTCAAACAAATGAAGACTTAATCTTGATGTTTTCTTGTTTTCTCGCTTGGTAATTTCTGCTGCTAATTCCACAGAATCAAGACAATGTAATGACCTGTAAATGCATATATTTTCAAGAGCTGCTCGTACCTCTTTGTATTTGTTGAATGATGTTTATTTATCTTTGCTACTGAAGTGTATTTTATATAAACATGTTTAAAAAAAGGTACTGCAGTGCTTCTTTGGAGCGCTCACCGAAAGGTTTCATTTGCTTACTGCTCCTATGATTCTCTGAGGAATTTACAATATATTTCTCAATTTATTACATAATAATTTGAATTATTGCTTAGAAAGTGTTAAAAATATATATAAAACATATAGCCTGATTCCATGACTTGTCAGGAAGGATGCTGCTGCTGTTTTAGCTTTAAGTTTTAAGTGATGTGTTAAGTTTTAAGTTATGTGTTACATTAACGCACACTGGACTTTATATTGTCACACTGCACTATTTTTGAATTAATACTGTCAGCTCTTTGCACTGCTCGATATCCTGCACATCTGTTTTAATTTACACCTGTTGTACATCTTTTGTATTACACGTATTGCTTTTTATATTTTTATTCTTATTGCCCTATTTTCTTTATCCCATTTTCTTATTTTTATTCTAGATCTGTGTTGATTGTTCTGCACCAAAATCAACAAAACAAATTCCTTGTGTGTGCAAACCTACTTGGCAATAACCTGATTCTGAAGTTTCAGGCCTCCGTCTTAGTGAATGAGTGTGACTACACTGCTTCTTAACTAAAGCATTTAAAGGTGCAACAACAGTCATTGCGCAGTATGGATTAAATAAGTAAATCATGTATCTATTGTAAATATTAATTGCAGATTTTCTTTTGCTTCTCTGTTTTAATCTCCAAACCACATTTATAATAAATAAAAGACCTCCATTTATATATTGTAGGCATTACATTGTCATTAATGTAGTGATGAAAGAAGTTATCTACTGCCTGAATAAAAAAAGGTTTTAATAGTAGAATCCTCCAGCAGCCTTGTGATGAGATGCTCTGACTCCAGCTCTGGTCCTGATGATGAGGAACCAACCGCATTCAAGCGTTTGCCTGTGACCTTTAAAACGTCACTTGTGATGAAAAGGGGTCAGATGATATTGGAGGTAGGCTCGGTTAGACGATGACTTCTGTTAATGTAAAAATATTCGTCAGTAACATAAAGCGCAGTTGTACCCTGATGCCCCTTCGTGTCTCCAATCTGAAAATTCCGGGATTGTGTGACTAAAAAAGCCTTTGACATTCCGGAAGCAGCGGGATTTTGGGGGGGATTGGTCTGGAGCTGTTGAGTCAAGTTAGACACACGCATGGCAGAGCACTAAAAGGAAGTAGGACGAGTTCAGTTTACAAATTAAAGCGCAAGCACCGAATTCTGAAAATTGGAGGTTTACTTTGAAAGTCAAAACCGGAAGTGTAAATTCTGCTGTAGTAAGAGCAGCAGTCAAACGTGTGGTGTCACTGTCGGAAAAAAAACCACACAGGGATACAAACAAGACTACAGCTCCTGACAGCTGAGCTAAATCCGGGAGAAAGGAGGCGAAACGACGCCGGTGCATGCTGCTTGATCCCCGCCCGCCCGGTGACATGGATGTCCTACATGGGCTGCTGTAGACTTCTGCGGCGGGACTGAAGGTGAGCCGCTTGGCCCCCTTTTCCCTCTTCATGCTGCTTGCTATTCATTCATTTTCTCCCGCTGGAACAGGTGTATGCAGGCAACGAAGAAGAAGGACACATTCATCCGGTAATAGCGGTAACATTGCTGCCTTTTCTTGCTGTTGCTGCTGTTGGATAAACAAACTTTAAAGTTGCCTGCAAACGTGGAAGCCGTGAAACGTAACCAGCAAAGGTTTTCGGCTATGGTCTTAAAATATTTATATTCAAGATGGTACAGATAGAGTCCCTGCTCGGGTTAAAAATCACACGGATATTATTATAGGGCCTGGCTGTGTGTAAATTGTGCTGTGGTGGCAAAAGCCTTGTCCCATCCTCCCCTCCCCTCCCCTCTCCTCCTGTCAGGCGGATGCTGCCTGTCAGACTGAGTGTAATGATAGCTGATGGAGCCCCCGACATTGTGGCACGCCTCTGCTGCACTGAGGCATTTCCAGGACACGAAAAGACCCCCTACAATTAGCCCCTTTTTTTATTTTGGTGGATAAGAGTTTAGCCTCTGAATGGTTCCCACAAACCCCTTCAACCCACATTCACTGTCCACACTGACTGAGCTGTAGATGATACTCTCCTGTAATTCAGTTTAATACGACCTTTTTTCTCTTAAATACAACCTTAATTTCCCATTAATGCTGGCACCCTGTAGAGAGTAGGTGATCTGACTCCATGGTGATTTTGGAGGCTGTAGTTTGTGGTACTTTGGCCTTGGATTGCAGTAGTGTGCAAGGTAATGTGGAAGAAGAATCACAGTTGAAATTGCCTGGCAAAAGCAGGAGTGTATATACATATTAATATACACAGTTTACACAGTTAAGTTAACACATTAATACATAAAGAAGGTATTTAACAAGGATACCTTACAATTTGAAGAATTCGGTGCATATGTAGCCTGAGCGAGACATTTCAGACTGAGCTTGTTAGTGCACTTTCTTGTATTTTCCAACCCTTTTTGCCGATTTCGATACCGACATATTAGGCACGTTTTTTTCCCACCTAATTGCAGAGAACATCAAGTCTCCCCTGTTGTGGAATTGATATCATGCCTACTCTTATTGTAGTGGCCCACTGGCAGATGCAGAAACAACATAATACAGCGTACACATTGTACACAAATGTACACATTCACTGGGCAATATGAGAAAACTACTTAAACTTACGTTATGTACAAAAGGCCACATTTATTCGTATGTAACATTTTCTTTTCTTTTTTAGGGAATCATCGAGCATTTAGGTGTAATTAAAGCGTTTTATTGGCGAAAAAAATCGGCAGAAAATATCGTCCAATATGTCATTTTCAAGCCTTAATCGACAGATGCCGATAAAGTGCCGATAATATCTTGCATCCCAACTTTCTTGCACGCAATTTAAGTCATGGCCCTTCTGTTCCTACAGCCAGTACTTCAAGCATTGCTTGGTTCTTTTAGTACATATGCTGATGTCAAAATACGGTACATAAGCTGATATCGGGCGATTTATCCGGCCAGAAAATAAGTCCATCAGACTCTAAAAGACAACAGAAATATGGCATCACATGTGCTTGCAAACCGAAGTCAACACATGTCAAAGTTACAGGACTTAATGCGAGCTTGTGGTTGCAGGGTTTATGAGCATTTAAAAGCTTTAAGAAAAGTTTATGCAGCCTAGTCAGATGGGTTTATCTGAATTTTAGAGCGAACTGTATCTCTATTACTTTATGATCTGAGCTCAGTTTAAAACCTGTAAAAGATTGTGACTTATATCCTTCCTTATGTATCTTTAGATGTAGTACCTACACACATTCATAGCTGTCCAAAAAGTTTCCTCATAACTTCCCCAGCCTTTGCAAAGTCCACATGAAACCTTGTTTTTCAGGCTTCTTTGTGCCTGGTCTCCTTTTCACTGCCCCGGGCCCCATAAGTATACAGCGCTGATGTAAAGGGGTGTTCAAAATTGGCTTCTCTATTCAGATGTCAGCGTGACAACTTAATTAATGTAGCCCAGAGGTGAGAAGCTGAGAACCTGGAAGTTTGTAGCTTCTATACTTATTACCAGGGGCTACATTTCCAAGGTGTAGGATTCAGAGCTCTTATTAAAAAGTTCTCCTTTTTCTTGCGGGCAATCTGTTAAAAGTTTGTCAGAAATGTGTTCAGCAGGCCACAGCGAGACGAGACCCGGTTTAAGGATGTGCTAAGGATGTGAGTCATTTGATAAAACAGTGAAAGGTCAGAGGGGAGAGGCAGCGTGTGAGCAGCACAGCGAGGTGTTGACAGCATAAAAGATGAAGCGAGGAGAGAGGAGTGAGAGGACAGCCAGACTGAACGACTCCTATCAACCCGAGCCTGTAATCACATACAGACCAAAATAACCGCGGGATGGTACGCAGCAGTCGGTCCATGTGTTACTGCTGTTGGAAACAGCTGCGCGTCATGTTGAAGACCCCTGCCTGTCATTATGCACATCATGTTCACGCAGCATGCTTGTGCAGGAATGCAGAGTCAGGCCCTGCGTTAGTCCACTGTGGCTTATTTACAAGTGGATTAGTTCAGCACTGTTTGAAGCAGTTAGCATGCAAACAGCCCAGTTAAGCTAATATTCAGTGATAGTCTGATGTTGAGGCTCGTTGATAGAGCAACTGTGACTTTCTTTGTCCTCTTGTTTTATATTATATTATATTATATTTATATGTTTTTATGTTGTATTTTTCTGTATTACAACAGTATGAGACTTTTATGGTTTGACAACCAGTGGTGGACAAAGTACACAACTTTATTGCTTGAGTCAAAGTGCAGATACTGCTAGTCAAATATTACTCCAGTGCAAGTGAAAGTTGCTCAGTCAAACTATCAGGCCTACTTTAGTTAAAGTACTGGACTACTTGCTTTTAAAAACACTTAAAAAGTATTTTAACTGCTTTTTAAAAAAATAATCTCAAAACATTGTCGTGTTTTCATGAGTGTACATTCTGCTACGTTTATTTTTAAACTCACATGCTGCAGGTTTCCAGATTTGCAGCTCCAAAATAAGAGGAACAATAATAAGAACACCCAAAAATACCTGATGCGCAGGGATGATAGCCGTAGCCATATCATTGCTACCACTAAATGAACTGCCTGATCTGCGTGACCCTTGCTCTACGTTTGCTCTAAATACAACCACGGAGACACGTGAGGTGCAGGTACGACAACACCACTGCTTGTATCTAAGAAAGGCTGAGTCCCGCTAGCCCGCACACACGTACACCAAAACAATAAAGTGATTCACTCCTAATCTTTATTGGCAGAAATTAACACCCACCAGCTGATAGTTCACAGAGCTGTGGCCTACAAAGTAGTTACTATATTTGAATGAGGACCAAAACTAGTCGAACAGACTTTTGATTATCAAGTAAGTGCTTCTCTAATGATTTTATTTAACGTGCAAATCTGATCTTGGCAATCTCAGTGCAGACAAAGCCTCATGTACTCCCAGCGATCTTTGGCGCCCCTCTAAGGGGGGCCCGGACCCCAGGTTGGGAACCACGGACTTAGACAAACCACACGCAGAACTGCACAAACACACTTTAGTGTCTTTAGATTTTAGAAAAGAAAAGAAACTTCATCAGCTGACTTCAGAGCAAAAGTAACAGGAACATTCATAGAAATGTAGTGGAGTCAAAAGTACGATATTTGTCTTTCACATGTAGCGGAGTAAAAGTAACAAGTTTCCCCAAAAAAAAAACTCAAGTAAAGAACAGATACTCAAAAGATGAACTCAAGTACAGGACTCAAGGGTTACTGTCCACCCCTGATGACAACTGCCTCAGAAAATATTAAAATGTTTGTTATCTTCATATATAATGTTATTGTTTAAGTATTCATTATGAAAAAGATATAAAGAACCATATAGACAAAGGTTGTATTTAATGTCAAAACCGTTGATAAGTAATCATCACGGTATGATAACTGCAGTTTTTATACCATGGTACATAGGAAAGAGTGTGAGGATATTTTGTATTGTGATAAAGGGCTGCATCATTTAACGTTTAACAATCACACATGTGCAACTGTCACATCGCAGGACGTGTGATGTCAGTCAAATGACCTGTATGGGTTTTCTTAAAGCAGACTTAGAGTCTGAAATAATAATAATAATAATAATAGTTCTTATATTATATATATACATAAAGACACGCTGCATTTATCTGGTATAATTTCCTCTATTTTGCCATAACACAATATATATATCGCAGAAAGAAAAGTTATCGCCATGTCAGTTTTTTCCTGTATCGTGCAGCCCCAGGCGTGACACTGTTTCAGTAGCTTTTTTTATTTTTCTCGAACAGAGTACAACATGACATGCATCATCACCACAACATATACATACAGTACAAACCCCCATGACTCGTCATCCCCACATACTAGGGATAGACCGATTATCGGCCGGGCCGATTATCGGCGCCGATATTCGGCATTTTGACGCATAACGGCTTGGCCTTTTTATTTTTTTATTTTTTTTATTTTTTTTAATCCGACGGCCGATAAGAGTTCATTTCTTTGCAAATTTTATTTAACTTTGTTTTATTTACTTTATAAAACTTCAGGAAGTTATTTATTTATTTATTTAAATTTTCTGTTAACCTTATAAGAGATGCTGCTGACCCTGGGAACTCCCTGCGTTCAAACCTTTTTGTTTGTTTGTTTAATAAACATATGCTTAAAGGCATTTAAACAAAGTTAAGTGTTGGAGTTTGTATTATTCAAAATTTTGACGCCAATATTTTCACTTTTACTGCAAATGAATATCGGCTCCAAATATCGGTTATCGGCCTCCTTGATTACTAATAATCGGTATCGGTATCGGTATCGGCCCTGAAAAAACCATATTGGTCTATCTCTACCACATACACAAGTGGCTGTGGTTGTCAACATAAATACACTCCATCATATGCAGTGACCTTATATATATAAAACAAGACTAAACTCCATAGACGGACCACGGCAACATAAATAGGCACAGTACAGGTCAGAACTTCCTCCATGCTTACAGTAGATTACACTGATCCACATCAGGCCCCATTTTCTAACGTACTCATCCAGTCTGCCGACCCGTTTGTAAGACATCTTTTCAAATGTTCTGTTTCAGTCTTAATGTTAGGTTTACTTTGTTCGTCAGGAAAGTTTTCCTTTGCTCAGATTGAACAAACATTAGTGCACTGGTGTGAAGATCGGTTGTGATGATAAAAAACCTTTTCTACTCAAATTAGAGGAAAAAATTGCGAAACACTCCCTTTCCTGCAGTATCGCAAGATATAGCGATGCAAGCAAGTGTCACATGACCAGATTCTTGCAGATACACCTCCCTAATGGGATCATGAAACGTGTATTCTGCTGCAGCCCTATCACATTAGTGTTTCAGTCACTTATGAAGTACTCAAAATGTTTTAATTTCCTTATTTCTTGTTTAACGATTATTTTTTGGGCCTTTGCCATTATTAGATAGGACGCTGGATAGAGTCAGAAATGTGGGGTGATATGCAGCAGAGGGCAGAGGGTCTGAGACGAAGCCGGGGCTGCTGTGTCGAGGACTGAGCCTGGAAAAATCGAGCATGAATTGTAGCCCAGGATTATTGACAAACGCGAGAAACAGCAGCACCTTTTTACAAGATTTACTGTGTGAATGGTACAACTCTGTCCAAAAGCGCACCCACACCCTCCAATGTAGGCCAAATGATGGCCCACAGTCTCTCCGTCGAGGTCTTGCCTGGATTCCATGCCAGCAGACTTCCTGGCTGAGGCCTGGCATCAGGAAACGGGGTGCCTGCTTAATCAGGGGGAGAGGTAAACACGTCCTCTGAGGAAAAAGGAGGGAACATTCCTGAGATGGAGCTGAGAGTACATGTCATGTTAGGCCAACAAGAAAACGAGGATACACACGTGAAGCTGGTCCACAGATACAGAATACCCAACATAAAGGTAAAAGGAGGAAATAAATCAATGAGGAACATGTGAGGGGATCAAAAAACCTTTGGCTTTATCTGTTGTTATTTTATCTTGAAAAGGAAGATCCCCTCCGAGGTTTTCAAAGACGAAAGCGCTCCACCACTTCTAAAAACGCTTGCTCTCTGATGTGACATTATTAGACGCAGAAGTTAAACGCTGTCGGCGGGACATGCTGATCCCAGTTCAGCGCATGATGTTGATGACATCTGTTGGCTCCTGATAAGTGCCTGGAATTTCACACGGATGGAGTGAAGTCTGTTTGCACAAGTCTTTGTTTGACATGCGCTGTTTACAGAAGGTGGGACACACGTTCAGTCGCACAGAAGTACAGTGTCCACAGAGTTTGTGTCAGGAGGTGCAGGTGTGCAGAGAAATGCTGAACAAGTGGAGAGGGGAGAGGGGATTCTGCAGTAAGGACACTGCAGTAAATACAGGCACACTTGTGACAGAGGAGGTGGAGTGGAGGTGAGGATGTGTGCAGTCCTATAGTGCCAGGATGTGTCATACTGTCCTTAGAGAGTCTCTTATGTCCTCCTCATCTTTTTCCATCTCTTTATTGCTCCCATGCCTTTTCTCTCATGACCTGTCCTCCACTCCTCTGCCTTAAGTCTTCCTTTTTTTTACTTTCAGAGGATGGGCCCAGTGTCCCGGTGCCTGAGGAGATGTCTCTGGGTCGGCTTCTGCGGCGTGCCTCCTCCAAGGCCTCCGACCTCCTGACCTTTAACCCCGGGGCGGGGGGAACATCGTTGCGCTCGGGCCTGGATGGCGAGATCATCTTCTCGAAAAATAACGTTTGTGTGCACCCTGCAGAGCCCCTGCCTGGCCTGGCAGAGCACCACCCAGGTAAGGCGGGATGGATGCTGAAAGTGTGGATGTACAAAATTGACCTTAAATGACCCTTCGCTAAGTCCCACCCCCTTGGTTACTGTTGCTACTTGCTACGCCTGTCAAGCTTTCTCACTGGCATGTAAATATTATGGCATTTTCAACTATAACAGTGAGAGATCATCTAAGGGAAATGATAGCAAATTGCTGGAAAAATATTCCCAAATATCAGAGAGAAGTCGACAGAAAGGACGAATTGAAAGCTACATCCAGAATATAATCTGTCAGCGGAGTGTTGAGACTGAAGAGGACATAAAAATACGGTCCCAATGCAAGCGTCAGGCACCCCATCATCTCTCCTTGTTCTGAAAGCTCGACTCGCCTCCCGCGCCTAGTTACGTGTCCGATCAAGGGAGGGGCTTAGCGAAGGGTCAGTGGCATATTTACATCAGTCAGACAGATGTTCTGCTAAAAGCACCATTCAGGCTTTTATAGCACTCTCACGTTTGTTGCTGTCTAACTGCAAACATCTCATCAGGCTGAGGAATTATTTTGCCTTGTCTGCTCTCTTTTTTAATGCTTCTGAGCGTTAGTGGCCGAACAGCATTTCTTACATTTCTCCATCTCTTACCTCCTCATTTTTCTGTGAGTGAGTTGCAAGGTCATGACTCACCTCTCAGGTTTTCCTCTGTCGTCATCTCTTTCTGTCTTTATCTCTCCTCAGGTTTCGTGTTTGTCTTCGTGTTGCAGCTGCCTGCTACATACAGACAAAGTCTTGCCATTTCCTCTTATTGTTACCTCTTATATTTTTCCTGATTGTTTCTGGCTGCGCTAACTGGCTTCTGTTGCCACCTGCAGGCTACCTGTGTGTGCACACGGAGAAGGATGAGAGCCTGGGCACCACTCTGATTCTGACCTGGGTGCCCAACTCTCGCATCCAGAGGCAGGATGAGGAGGCGCTGCGCTACATCACCCCGGAGAGCTCCCCTGTACGCAGAAACGCACGCCGCCGAGGCCGACGGTACGTCTTTCTAAAGTTATCATCTTAGAAATATATATACTCCTTATACTCCTTCTTCCATATTAGAAACAATTGCAGTATTTCACATGGTACTGATGATGTTTTAAACCAATCGCCCCCCTCCAGCCCCCACTCCCGTCCCCCAGCAGCCCAGGAGGAAGAGGAGGATGAGGAGAGGAACATTACCAACAGCGCCTCTGCTGAGAGCCACAGCCTGGTGGTGGAGGCAGGAGCAGATCCCTCCTCGCACCAGCTGCCGCTGCCCTCGGCGGGGGAGGAGGGCGACGAGGGCTCCTGCGAGCTGTCTGACGAAGTGAGCCGGGACAGCACCATGGGTTCGGACTCGGACACTTTCTCCTCCCCCTTCTGTTTGTCCCCCGTCAGCGAGGCTCTGTGTGAGAGCAGCGGCTCCGTCTTCCTGGACAGCGAAAGCAGGTCAGTGAGAGAGTCTGGAAGTGTCTCTAGTGTTTTTCATCTGAATGCTCCCGTGTCTGGTTCTCTTATAGCTCCACCACTGTCCCACATATAATCATTTCTTGCACTTAGTGGTTCTGTATTGTTTCCTGTATGTAATTGCCTCAAGAAAAAATGGGTGGTTATATTTGTAACTGTAACTGCATTTGTAGCCTCACAGCGAAAAGGTTCCCGGTTTAATCCCGGTTCAGACGTAGTGGGTCTTTCTGTGTGGAGTTTGCATGTTCTCCCCGTGCATGCGTGGGTTCTCTCGGGGTACGCCGGCTTCCTCCCACAGACCAAAGTCATGCTCGTTAGGGTCACTGGTGACTCTAAAATTGCCCCTGAGTGTAAAAGGTTGTCAACCCTGTGACTGACTGGTGATCAGTCCAGGGTGACTGGACAGCTGGGATAGGCTCCAGCACCCCCGTGACCCTGAAGAGAGGATAAGTGGTCTAGATAATTTTTTAAATTCTATTTTTATGATCTTACTAAGTTTATGTATGTGATCCCACGTGGGGGAGCAGCCACACTGCACTGACACTCTAAAGTTGTAGAAAACATGGCTGCTCTAGGATCGGTTATTCGGCTTTATATGTTCGAGCCAGAATCACCAGGAGGTATCAGAATGGTAAGTTGAAATCTTGACAACAACTTGACTACAAGCTCGTGCAAGAAGGCAGCCTGAGGTGAATGAAGGTGAATGACGATTGGTCGTTTTCAGCTAAAGCAATGTTCTACGTAGAAACCTGCAGCTGTTCTGAACGGCCCGTTTCAGAGGCGACCTTTTTAAAAATGGGAAAACATGGAAATATGCAGTTTTCACTTTTTCAGTGTGAACAATAAACACCCAAAAATGTGAAACGCATGAAAAGTGTGTTTGTTGCGTTAGCTCCGCCTACCCTCTCTGGCAGACCAACCATTGCTTGGTGACGAACACTGCAAATGCAAAGGCTTTCATCAGTGAGCTATAGGCTCAATCACCATTGTGTTACCTCATTCGGCGATGGATAGAGACTTATCATTTATTTACATGAAAATCTTTGAGATTATAACTTTAAATCCCTGGTTCTCAACGGGTGAGTCGGGACCCAAAAGTGGGTCGCAGAGCTTTTTTCAGTGGATGTGTACTTGAAAAAAAAGTCTATTTTGCGCTTTTATTTTGAAGGACATGGGTTTCCTATGAGGTGCGTGCAGTAGTAGTGTAGTTTATTCACACTCCATGTATCCACTGATCGGGTAATCACAGCTACAGTTACATTTACACTCAGTAGTTGCATTTCTGTTGAACTTTTTAGGTTGTTTCTGTTGAAAAAAGGCTGTTAATTGAATTGTAGGGGGAATATGTTCTTCTTATGCAAACTGCACAGAAAAAATGTGTCCCGCAATTATTCATTAAGGAGATGGTGGTGGGTCTTGAGGCTAGACCAGTTGAGAACCACTGCTTTAAATACTACAAGAAGATATTTCTCAGTTGATATGCGTCTAATAAGTGTTGTAATTATTCATCTAGACTTGACCAAACTGTCTTATTAGTTACTTCTCAGCTCTGCTCTTAGCTGCACGCCTCTCTTTAGATAGGACGTTAAACTGCTTCCACGCTTTCAGACAGAAAAGCTGCATTTTCTTATTGTTGTTTTTGAGTGTTGCAGTATTCTGGTTATGTGGTGCGAATGTTAACATCACATCCTGGCTTCAGAAATCTCTTAGCTCTCTGGGATATGCTACCAGGAGAACTCCTTATCGAGGTCGGTCCAAAACATTGTTACAGAAATGGTAACAAACCTTTTATGATCATGTATACACAGATATGAAGGACCAGGTGTCTCCTGTTCAATGTAAATATCAGATGAAAACCAGAATACGGCTCAAATCCAAGATACTAATGATCATGTGAGCACAGCCAGGGACAGTCAGAAACCCATCTAAGTTGTAGATTCAGTTACGTGAAGCTGCCACAAGGTGGAGCCAAACAGAAAAGAATTGATTGGATGAGGGACAGTTTGACTCTGAGGCCTCATGGTGGCTCACTGCACTGCCGCTGCACGTCCCCAGGGGAGTGAAGGCAGGTAGATGGCTTCAGAGAGAGGCGTGAAACCACCTCCAGTTCACAGTGGTTCCACTCCCTTGAAGCAGCTCTCCGTTTTAAATGTTTTATAAAGCCACAGATGGTCCGAAATAAGTCCCCAAATCCCTCAAACCCCAAACCCCACGGCTTCCAGAGACTTCTCCTCCAATCAAGCGAGCCATCTGGACAGTGACTGTGGTGCTTTTTCGGACCTCGTGGCCGCTTCGGCTTTAAGATTCCCTCCGTGGTCGTTTCCTCACGCAGCTCTCGGGCCTGACATGTTGCCCAGAAATGTGCGAGTCTGTGTCAGTGTGTGTCAGAGAGAGTGAGCGAGCCAGTGTGTGTGTGTTTGGGCCTTTTTAACCACTCTCAGACCCCAGCTTGCTGTAAGTGCAGTCAGTGTGTGACTTGGCAGCACTCTCTGCTTCACAGCTTCTAACCTTTACTCTGTCCTCCTCTTCCTCCGTTCCTCTGTGCTCCACTCGCTGTGAGTGCCTCTCCTCCGCAATCATACACTCTCTCTCTTTTGCCTGTCCCTTCCTTCCACTTTGCATCCTTCCCTCTCTCTCATTCACTCTGTTTTTCCTCAATATTGTTTCTTTCGGTGTTGCCCACCTCTCAAATATCTTCCCCCCTCCCCTCCCCTCACTAAAGTCTGTGTGAAGCCCTTTGATTCCCAGTGCTCCCGGGGTTGTTGTGCTGGGCTGAATGTCAGCTCTCCGGATTAGAGGACTGAAGAGAGCGGAGCAGCAGCCAAAACCCTGGAACCCACTCAATCTCTCTTTCTCTCTCTCTTGCTTTAATTGACACTGTTAAGGGGCCAGGAACTGGAAACATGTCACTTGGAATCATTCAAAGAGAAAGAACCGCGTATGGGAGAGCGAGAGCGGATGAAAAGGGGGGGGAGAAAGAGGAGAGCGGTGGGAGAGGAATCCACAGCAATCTCTGTCAAGCTTCTTAACAAGTTTCTTTCAAGTTTAACTGTAGTTTATGAAACCGCTGGTGACTGTCGATGAGTTTGCCTTCTTTAATTTAATTGCAGAATTGGAGCATGTGATTATAACTTAGATAAGAGATTTTAAACGTCTTTGTGAAGCGAAGGAATTTCTGCTCATCTTTGGTTTCATACTGCACGCCTACCAGTTGTGACCACAGTAATCTGAAGTTAAATAATCATGTAGACGTGATGTGCACTTTAACCGTTAAACGTCCGTTAAGAATTTTAACCGGTTAAAGCTACCAGGTTAAATAAAATGTTGTCTTTCTTTAATATACACATATATTTAGGGAAACAAATGATTTGTTGTCGTTAGCTGAGCTGCGCCTGAGAGGAGCGCAAAATGAACGACGGTGTTACTTGTATATTGTGCACTGCAACACCACATGAGAGGCAAACATCCACAAGCATCCCGACCGGCGGATCCAGCGCAACTGGTTTTTGTTTTTTAAAGATGATTTTTTTGGGCCTTTATTTGAGGACATTGGATAGAGCCGGAAACAGGGCAAGAGAGTGGGGATGACACGCGGCAAAGGGCCGAGGGCGGGAGTTGAACCCGGGACCGCCGCATTGAGGACGATAGTCTCTGTATATGCCCGCCGGTTTAACTGCTAAGCCAAACCGCGTTGTTCAGTGTGTGTTTTCTTAATCTGTTTTTGTTCTTTGTTCGGTTAGCTGGTCAAAAAAATAAAAAGAGGTCAAACTGTCCTGAAACAAGACAAAACAAACGATTACGAACTGCCTGATCGAGCAGAAAGAATCTGCTTTCTTATCCTGTTTAAGTACGAAACGTTTGTTGGACCCCTCTTGGAAAACTTTTACAATACTGAATCAAAGATTACATTTATAAACTCCTTTTTAATGAAGATCAAATCAATCAATCACATTTTGTTTGTATAACTCCAAATCATGACCAAAGTTATCTCAAAACACTTTGAAAAAGAGCAGGTCCAGACTGTACTCAGCAACATTCGGCACATTTGCAGAAAACATTTTAACAGGCAGAAACCTCGAGCAGAACCAGACTCATGTTGATCGTCTGCCTCGACTGGATGGGCTGAAGAAAGGGGCAGAGGGAGCTGCAGGATAAATCCTGAATAATCTCACAGATCTCAAACCTTTGATCTGAATGAACCTTCCTTATGTGATAAAACATGTAAATCACCTCCTGTGCAGCCAGTTGGTTGTAGAAGTCACATAAAACGTTAAATGGAGTCACATTTAATAAAGTTTTAATGAGGTATGTGTATCTTGGATAATCTTGAATAAATACTCCAAATACAGTCAGCCAGTCGTGGCTGAGGTCTGACCTTTGAATGCCAAAACAGCTTGTTTGTGTCAGGAGGAAGGAGAGGCTCCGCTCCGCAAAATATTTAAATAAAAATATAGAGTGCATAGCTAAAATATGTCCCTTTAAGAGTCGTGGCCTCTTTTCTCGAGGCCTTGTATGCAGACAGTCCGAGGAAAAGAAAACACCTTACTTGAATATGTGCTGTTTTGGTGAGATTTTTACGATACCACATGATTTATGAATAAGAAAACTGCCTGATGATTCCTTCTCACTGTACTGACCACTTTCCAGTGTGTGCCTGCAGAGCCCACGCCGCCCCCTCCCTCCCTCATCCCTCTGCTCCCTTAAGGGATTAGCCGAAGGGCCTGAGAGTCCTTGGAGGCCTGTAGTGCTCGGTCCTGGTTCTCAGGGTGACCTGGCAGCACCTTTCCCCCGGGTAAAGCCTCCCTGTATGTGGAGGGAGGTGTTATGAAGGGCCTCAGGGCAGTTTGATCTCAAGCCGGTCTGGTGGGACGCGCAGCAGCCTGACTCCATCAAAACAGCTTGTTTACATAATGTAAAGTTTCTGCTGCAGGACATGAAGCAAGCCGAGCTGCTGACACTGACAGACGTTGTAAATAACTCGTTGAGTTTCTGCTTGGCTGAAGCAGACAGTCCATGCCCCAGTGCTAAGAATCATGTGCTTCCTCGCTGCATTTTTCACGGTTTTTGCACTTTCATTTCTATGAGGAAAAAATGCAGAAACATTTTTGGCACGCGTTCTCAAAACATGCACGAATAATGAAGGAAGTGCCTGCTGTAAATGTTGCTTTTAGGCCTTGTTGACACCCCGAGCTTGACAGTCATTGGAGTTACAAAAAGCGAGTACAGTAGCTCTTTAAAAAGAGCTCCTCCGCATTTCAGATCGCTTAACCAGAGCTCTCTGCGTCTCTCTCCCAGTCTCCTTATATTCCACAGTCTGGTTTGTGGCGTGATACTTGAGACAGAGCGCAGTAAATCACCAGATAGCAGAGGAAACTGTGCAGCTTGGATTGATCAGCCTTGTTATTTTCCCATCTGCTAACGGGGGAATGATTAGCCAGACATGATTGGTTCAGGTTGTGATAGATTACACTTGGCCTGCGTCCACCGTCACTCTCAAGTACCAACATGCCACCTGTCTGCACCTGTAAAACGATGTAAAAAAGACAAGCTTTCTGCCTTAAACTACAAACTTTCATTCAACCCGAGATAGCAACAGCTCTTTGTAGTTTTTAATATATTACATCTGTTTTTTTAATGATGAAAAAGGCGATAAACACATTTAATAGTAAGTAAGCGAATATCTTCATTTAGACCTCTGCTTCTCAAATGTCAGCAGGTTTAACACGTTTAAACGTTGGTCTGTTTCTCAGCATTAGCATGTCTCCAGACGTGTTTGACAGCGCATTATGGTCATTAGTTATGGTCCATTCGCTTGTGTGTGCGTGTGTGCTTGTGTCTGCGCTTGTGTGTGGGTGTGTAAAGAGAGGAACATGGCAGTCAGTGATTCTTAGAGTTGAAAACGTGTGTTTTTACTTGAAAAAAACACTGTTATGATGGTTTTCTGTGTTGTCACATGTGTGTGTGTGTTTCTTTTTTACATGTATGTGTAGTCTGTCTCCTCCCGAAGCAGAGGAACCCTCGGCTCAGGTTTCAGTGCCGGGAACAACATGCTGGCCATGGGGGAATGACAGGGGAAATTGGACAGCAGACAGTGTGATTTGTGTGTGTACAGATTTCCTTGTGTGTGTGTGTGTGTGTGTGTGTGTGTGTGTGTGTGTGTGTCCTCACAAGCCTCCATGCATTCCTCCCATTCTCAGCCTTTTTGGTGGAACCGTATTGAAACACAAAACAACAGGGTAGAGCTGAGCTTGTGATAAGCCTGTATGTCTGCACAGTTGTCACTGGGCTGAACACAGCCGGCCAGTTTATTATTAATCTTTCACAAGAAGAACAACGTGGGAGTTTGTCCCTTTAATATTTGGAAATATGACTCAGTTTCCAAATAACTCCTTTTGGTCCTTTTTTTCCAGGGAGCTGTGTGAGGAGTCCATGAACCATTCTGTAAGCTCCGCCTCCAGCCTGGACAGCCACGCCCCCTCAGAGAGCAGCGGTCAGTCGCAGGGCATGCGGTGGGAGGAGCAGCAGAAGGTGCTGGCTCTGGAGCAGTTGTGCGGCGTCTTCAGGGTGGACCTGGGTCACATGAGGTCGCTGAGACTCTTCTTCAGGTCAGCAGGGAGTCTTTAATGTGTCAGGCTCTGCACTGATTCATGATGCATTGTAGGATACTCAGTGTGAAATGTGTTAGATTAGAAACAAGAATGCTGTTGACAATGGTTAATTAATCCTCATGTTTATTGTGCCGTTGCAGTGACGAGGCGTGCACCAGTGGCCAGCTGGTGATAGCCAGCAGAGAGAGCCAATATAAGATCCTACACTTCCATCATGCTGGCCTGGACAAGCTGGCTGAGGTCTTTCAACAGTGGAAGTGCTGCAGGGAGACTCAGCTTAAAGACCAGGTCGAGCTATGAACCGGAATCCTGTTCTGCATTAAAGTTATAATCTCAAAAGATCTCAGTTTCTTTCTCTTTCGTTTCTCTAATTGCGGGAGCACACTTCCCAGATATCCAGACAGTGCTGCATGTGTGACGTCCACGGTTGGCTCCGGTTGTAACTCTTGATTTTCCTGGCTGACGGTCGCTTTCCTTTTCAGACTGTTTGCTTCATCTGAGCGTCGAGTTTGTTTCTTTTTCTTTGGATTTTCACTTATTTTTGAAGTTGTATCTGTAGTCATCCATCTTTTCTTTGTTTGTTCAGCCATAGTAGATTACTGTTTACTCGCGACACTTGCAGAGAGCGGAAAAGCAGCCGCTTAGCTCTGCCTACTCTCTCTGGCAGACCAACCAGTCTCGCACCAGTCTGTAATACTGCAAATGCAAAGGCTTTCATCAGTGGGCCATAGGCTCATTCACCATTGTGTTACCTCATTCGGCGACAGATAGAGACTTAACAGACATTTATTTACATGAAGATCTTTGAGATTATAACTTAAACTTAAAATATTTTTATCTTTCAGTTTCCTTGCTCTTTAAAAAACTTTCTTTCCCACCAGGTGTCAGTTGAGAAATCCTGCATGCAGTTTTCCATCCAGAGGCCCACCCTGCCGTCGGCTGAGACCCACCCTGAGGAGAAGCTGTACCGGCGGCTGGATGTCACCACCTGGCTGCGTCACCTCAACCAAAACGGGCAGGTGGAGGAAGAGTATAAGCTGCGCAAGGTGTGTTTGTGAGTGTGTGTGCAGGTTTTTTCCATCCTGTGGTATCAGTCTCATCTGCTGCTGTCCACACAGTCAAGCTTGCAGCATGCAGCACACACATAAAGCCAATACTGAGAGTCATTGTGAAAGTCATGCCACAACTTTCAGTTTGAATCAGAGCCCCCGACCCTGTAAATAATGAGAGTGTTGGTCTTGGCTGATGTCCTTCTCTGAGTCATCTGAGTCGTCTGGGTTTGACTCAGTTGAAGGCTCACCATCTTCCTGAAATGACTCAGTGGCAGTTAGCCTGTGAGCGAGACATTTCCTCCGTAAACACACAAATACATGAACAGTGGAGCTCTGTTTTTGATAGATATGCACATTATACAGAACTTTTCCAGTTTCGGTATTGCAGCACTCATGAAATGACACATCTTCTGTATTTCGCTTCATTTATTTAAATAAACACTGTTATCTATTAGAAGTTACTGTGTGTCCCCTGTTCGACCCTTTGTGCTCACTGTGTTCGTGCACCTCCCGCTCCCCACCAGGCCATCTTCTTCGGTGGTATCGACCCATCCATCCGTGGCGAGGTGTGGCCCTTCCTGCTGCACTACTACAGCTACGACTCCTCCTCTCAGGAGAGGGAGGCCTGGAGGCTGCAGAAACGGACCCACTATCACGAGATCCAGCAGAGGAGGTGGGGAACACAGAGAAAGAAATAGATATGTGTTTATTAGAGGGGTACACAGGGAGATTTTCTGCCTGCTGGTGATAGCATCAGTGCCACGAAACTTCCTCACACCCTTAAACAGCAGCTAAACTGTCACACGGCTGCAGCATCGACTCAGTCAGCCAAACATTGAACCATATGTGAGTCTGCTGCGGCTTCTCGTAGCACGCGCTGAGCAATCAATAGGCACAATCAGGGAAGTGTTAAGGGGAGGTGCCGGGTGTGAAATAAAAGGTCTCTTGAGAAAAAACATGCCAGCGCTTATCAGATAATATTCGCTCGTCAGAAGGAGAGAAAAAAACACACATACACACTCATAGGAACATCCCGCGTCTGTATTTGTCTCCATCCAATAACCAAAAGGTTGAGCGCGCACATATTTTCACACGTTGTGCCGCTCTGTGTGTAATGAATATGATAATTGGACAGGTTTCATCTTTATGGCCTATTAACATTTTGAGTACATCAGGAGGGCTTATCGAAATCAGGTAATTAGAGCCCTTGTTCTGACTCTGATGTGGATTCCTTTAAAGACCATTTGACTAGAGCTGCCTCCGGGGCCACTGGTTGATCATTAGGAGCAAGGATACATGTCTGTGGTTTCTTTGCTCATCCCCTAACCATGTGTCCTTCCCTTAGCTGTGATAGCTGAGCAGCTGCAAGTGGAAGCAATGCAGCTGTAACACGTGAGCACGCTCTGAAGTCTGCTCAGTGCAAACAAAGGTCAAACGGTGATGAGTCAAAGTGAAACAGATGAATATTTTGTTAAAAATGTTCATTGGTTTCACATTTTTTCCACAACAACGAAGAACAGAAAAAAGAAGCATATCTTTAGATTCTCGCAGTCAGAAAAATAAAAAACATCTTTAGGTCATGAAGCTGTCGTGTTTGCTCAGTTTCCATTCACACACATTTTCATGGTCTAAGAAATGAGTCCACAAAGCCATTTACTTCTCAGAATGGCAACGAATTGTAACCTTTCCTTTCCGTATCTCTGATTCTGAATATGAAAGAGTCATTGTATTTGGCACATCAACCACACATTTTTTAAAGAGCAGCTCCAGTCATGTTTGAAGACATATAAAACACTCTGCTTGGAATAATAATTTGTGTCTGATGTGTTTTTTCTGCAAAATGCGTTTAATTATCTTATAAATCCTCCCAAAGCATCTCCTCTTTCTCCCTCATTAACAATTAAAAACATGAAACTAAAACAATTAAACACACGTCTCTGCCATCGTTTAGCCTTGAAACTTAGCTAGCTTGAAATGTAGTAATTAGCAGTAGTAACGTTAATGGTAGTAGTCAGTAGTGAGTTTGCAAAAAACAACGGTTACAGCTGGCTCGCGCATCGCCAAAGTGGTTGCCATAGGTTGCACATAATGATATGCATCACGTCACCCCGTCCATTAACGGGATTGGCTCCTTAGGTTTGTGACGTCTCAAACCTGCCAATCTGAAAGCGTGTTGTTCAGCCTGTCCTTGGTACACTGCAGTTTAAAAGCAGACAGGCCCAGCCATGGAGGTGACTGCTGATGTTTTGATGTGTACAAGGTTAAACACTTGATTTTCACTGGAGGGGGTCTTTAAGCAAGAACTTTAGAATTATCCATGAGTATATACTCACTATATACTTGTTTGGGGTCCTAAGACCACCCTCTTTGTACCTCTTTGTACCTCTTTGTTCAATTATCAAAGGCAAGAAAAATAATCTTCTTGTGCCTTTAATAATTTGGATCTGTGTTGCGCCTCTTTGTCTGTGCTCCCATAAATATTCAAGTCTCTAGAAGTAATTTTCCAGACCATAGTTAACCCTAAATATGGCCTGCAGCAAAAATCTTTTACAGAAGTATATTTCGTTAACAGAAGTCTCAATCTGTCTTGACACAGAATGTCCCATGACGCAGCTTCTCTACTGCCTGTATGTAGATCGCATTTCTCACACTGAAAAACTGAGGATTGTATAATTTTTGAATTGAAAGTTTACATACATTCTGAATTTGTCATCTAACACAGTGCATTGTTATCCATGTAAGAAAATGCCCTCTCTAGCTGACTTGAGGAGGAAGTCTGTACATTTAATTGATGCTTCGGTGACTAACATTCATGAGAGCTTTATTTCAGTTCAGGCTTCTCGGAAGAGAAGAGGAAGTCGGCTTCTCTCTTTGCAATAAAACATGAACTCTTTGCACATTTGCTCAGAGTATCGCTGCAACTAAAGACAATTTTTAAAGTAATAATCTCGAAGATTTTCATTTAAATAAATGTCTGTTAAGTCTCTATCTATCGCTGAATGAGGTAACACAGTGGTGATTGAGCCTATGGCCCACTGATGAAAGCCTTTACATTTGCAGTATTACAGACTGGGTGTCTGTGGCGACTCACAATCACAAGCAGCGTCCAGTTAGTGACGCGTTTTCCATCAGCCAGCAGTGGTTGGTCTGCCAGAGAGGGTAGGCGGAGCTAAGCGGCTGCTTTTCCGCTCTCTGCAAGTGTTGCAGTAAACAGTAATCTACTATGGCTGAACAAACACAGAAAAGATGGATGACTACAGATACAACTTCAACAAGAAGTGAAAATCCAAAGAAAAAGAAACAAACTCGACGCTCAGATGAAGCAAACAGTCTGAAGTTACAACCGGAGCCAACCGTGGACGTCACACATGCAACACTGTCTGCTAAAACGCCAAAGAGAACGAAACAGAGATCTATAACTTCTATTTTTAAAAACAAATATTAAATAATCGTTTGTTTGGTGGTAAAAAAAAACAAAAACAAGGTACAGCATTTACATATGTTTACATGTCTCCATATTTTTACCTTTTACTTACAACATAGATCAGAAGGAAAAAACAAACAACAAAAAAAACAATAAAACTTTTAAATAAAAAACAAAAAGCATAAAAGTCTCACATGGGAAGTTTTTGCTGCATAAAATACCTTAAACATTTCAATCACAATACATTTGCTGCATAGTTAGTCGTCCATCGCCTGTCTGCTGAATTTCACTTTGAATTAACGAGAAATAAAGTAAAAAATGTGATTCATGGTCATTTGATTGAGCTGCTTCTTTTTAGTGAGGCTTTTTAAATCTTCTTCAATCATTAATTCATGCTGATTTGTGTCAGTCCTTAAAGGCCCACAGCAAACTAAGTGACTCGGTACATGCTGTGGTATGTAATGTCCGTCCATACTTGCCCCTATAAGAGATTAATTGAATAAAATGAAAGGAAACATACTCTAACCAGTGCTCAGGTCTGGAATGATATCATTCCTATGTAAACACAGATATATTTATTAATAACCATGTCACCTTCATGCATATAAAGTGTTGAAAACTGAACTCTTGAGTAGCGTCCCCAGAGAGAGAGGAGAGTACAGACAGGTGCCACGGGAGGGTCCCGCCGCACAAACACTCGGCACTGAAACTAAACAGTTGCGTGGCGTTGCATCAGGTGTGCGCACATTATTCCTGCTGGGGCCACATGGAAAACAAACAGTGTTAATTAAATCCCCTCTGCTTGTTAGGACTTGAGTACATTAGCGGCATACACAGAGTGCATCACTAATATAGTGCCTAACATTTAGAGGGATAGATGGGGGTTTTATGGTCCTGGTATTATCCTCAGAGGAGCGCTAACTGGTGAAATACCCCTTCAGTCCACTGCTTGCCCACCCCCACATTTTGAATTCATTTGCAGCTCACCATTAGAGTTTACACCAGAGGAACATTATGATATGATAAGGCTTTATTATTGTATCCTAATCACCCGATATTCCTTAGAGATTGTTGTTGAACTTTCTTGTTCTTTCTCATCCATCATAACTTTTCAAACTAGTTCTGAAGAATAAAGACGCAGCAGGTTTCTGTTTCTTTTATGGGTGTGTCTAACTTTTCCTTGTGTTTTCAGATTGTCCATGAGCCCGGAGGAGCACAGCGAGTTCTGGAGAAAGGTCCAGTTCACGGTGGATAAAGACGTGGTGAGAACCGACCGCAGCAACCACTTCTTTAGAGGAGAGAACAACCCCAATGTGGAGATCATGAGGTCAGAGCACATCTCTGTCTCTTTCACCCTCTCCGTCTGTCACCTTCCCTCAATCCATCCTTATCGCTCCCATTCCTCATCCCCGACGCACAGGCGTACCTATTCATTTCATATTCTGAACCCTGGGGGAGCCGCAAATGAGTTTCATGCTTTATTGACTCTGACTAAGCCGTCTGAGCACTTTTGATGCATACTCAGAGCTAATGGCTTTCTAAACGAGGAGCAGGAGGATTTAAATAGCATATTAGTTTAGTGACTCTCATCGAGGCTCCTGGTATTTGTCTACGTATTATGTCTTGTGCTGCGGCGATAGCAGCGCTGCACATGTCCAAATGCAGAGCACTTATCTCAAGCTGCTGTTATCTCACATCTATTGTTCTGATCTGACACTGACACTTTTTTCTGGGTCATTTATTACAAGCAGGTAATTTAAAGATATAATCTGGAAGATTTTCATTAAATAAATGTCTGTTAAGTCTCTATCTATCGCCGAATAAGGTATCACAATTGTGACTGAGCCTATGGCCCACTGATGAAAGCCATTGCATTTGCAGTATTACATTCACAAGCGGCGCCCAGTTAGTGACACATTTTCCTTCAGCCAGCAGTGGTTGGTCTGCCAGAGAGGGTAGGCGGAGCTAAGCGGCTGCTTTTCCGCTCTCTGCAAGTGTTGCGAGTAAACAGTAATCTACTTTGGCTGAACAAACAAAGAAAAGATGGATGACTACAGATACAACTTCCAAATCCAAAAAAAATCCAAAGAAAAAGAAACAAACTTGACGCTCAGATGCAATTACCGTTTATCGCCACAGGTGCCGCCAAAGAGAGCAAAACTGAGATCTTCGAGATTAGCACTTTAAACTGATCATATTGGCGTCTTCATATCGTTTTTATCTTTAATTTTCTAAACACAAACCCACCACAAAGCCTGCCTCCCTCTTCTTAGTTTTTCCAAATGGCGTCCATTTTTACTCACTAAAACAATTCTAACGTCCTTAGGGTTTTCCCTTTGTTTATACAATCCTTACTAATGCATGAGGACTGCCAGGGTAGTTTTCTTCAAAGTAGTTTCCATGTACAACAAAAAAGGGAAGAAACAAGAGCGATCATTAATTAGCTCCCTGGTTACCAGCAGAATTGGCAAAGCAAACGCTGAAGCAGGGCTTGTCATGTTTTTCTGGGCATTACCAGCAATGAAACACATGTTGGATCATTCACAGTGTTTGGGTGGGACTATGCTTTCAGTGGTTTGGCTGGGCTGCAGGGTCGTCCCAATTTCTTTATTACAGACTGTAAAAAAAAAAAGCCAATAATTGTATTAGATTTTGTCTTTCCTGCTGAGATGTTGCAACAGCACCAACATTTCCATGCCTGTTCTCTCCCCAGGCGGATTCTGCTCAACTATGCAGTGTTTAATCCAGACATGGGCTACTGCCAGGGCATGTCTGACCTGGTGGCCCCCCTGCTCACTGAGATCCAGGATGAAAGCGACACCTTCTGGTGCTTCGTCGGCCTCATGGAGAACACCATCTTCATCAGCTCACCGCGGGATGAGGACATGGAGAGGCAGCTGGTAGGATGTTTCAAATTTGTATAATCGATATTAAAAAATGGTGGAATGATGCTTCTGTGGAGACGACCGTAAAAATGCTCCACCTGGAGAGATTGTCGGATGGTTCAAAAGCTTCAGAAACACCTCCACCACGCATTGCTGAGTTAAAGGGCCAGTTCGTTTGTACAGCTTTCTCCACAGCTTTGAGGCCAATTTCAAATATTATTGCTTCTATCGATTGCAGAGAACACCAGCTTTGTCTGACGGTGGCTTTTTCCGCTGCTCCTTTAAGATTAGGCCTGGGTCCAACCGCTTCTGCATCTTTATAAATCTAACAATCTGACATTCTTAGCCGTAAGTTAGCCGTGCAGTTATTCACTTTTCATGTTCACACCAAAACGCAACTCCATGAATGATTTCCTGGAAAGAAAACGTCTGAAAAGGTGCATGAGATTGCGTCTCCTCTGTCCCCATGGCAACCGTTTTTTTTACTCCCTTTTGAACTGTGGTCTTTTGGAACAGTTACAAACAAGTAAGAAAGCATGTCAGACAAACTTTGCTTGTGTGGAGAGGGATGTTTTTGTAACTGTAGGTAGTAACAGGTGACCTTCCAAATCTTAAATTTCCTCAGTGTAGTAAATCCAACATCCTGTTGGGAATGTTTCTCTATTTTCTCTGCCACAGCTGATTTCCTAGCAGAGTGTAGGAGCAGAGGAAATAAATGATTCTAAGTGTGTTTCACAGTTTTTATACTCTCAGAGGGGAATTGATTTCCTGATCCCTGTTTTCTCTTAATTGTGGTTTCCTAAATGGGACTGTTCACAGCTGACACATGCTGTACGTTACACCTCCAGCCGGTTCAAGTTAAAAAGAAACACAAGCACAAAAGTGTCCAAACAACACGTGTGAACATGTACCGACAGGCAGAGAAGCATAATCCATGCCAAAGAATATCAACCATACACTGTTTAAATAATGATCGAGCCGAAATATGGCCTCCGCCATGTTGTTTTACTGGAGCCTGAAGTGACCAAATCTGTATGAGAGGATGGAGCTGCAGAGAAGTTATCAAAGCTAAACAGTCTGTGTCTGTGGCTGATCCATCAGCTCGTGAATGAGCTACTTTAACTTTCCCAGGAGGAGATTCTGTTTGTGGTGGTGACTGACTGCAGGTGTTTATTTATCAGACTGAAGAAGTAGCGGACTCGACGCTCGCTCGCCCGGTGAGAGAGCAACAGGTGAACGGGAAACATAAAATAACCGATCGAAAAGCCAACAACTCCTGAGTCCTATTTACCGGCCGACGATTAAATAAATGTTTGATAAACACTGAACAGGCTAACAAGCCAGGTATGGGGAGCGCAGTGTACCTGCTACTTAGTGCTGAAAATATATCAATGTAATAACACTAACATTTAACTCACTGAAAAGCTGGAGCTCAGACTTCTTGCGTGGCCATAAAGTTACCTAAATCCCACAGAGACAGATTATTTGTCCTCTAAACTCTCCAACAACACAGACAGGTGAAGTTAAGCTCAGTGTCTGTGTCTGTGTTGACGTCTAGCAGACAGCCAGCGGGATCCACCAGTCAATCAAGTGAGCCGGCACCTATGATTTAAGGCTTAATATAATTAAAACAGGTTTGTTATAAAAAAATTAACCCCTTGTACAGTTATCTTGAATAAAACATGTTTATTTATCTGCTGTAAAATGGGCATTTTCCCATCTGCTGTAATGTTATTTCTTCCTGGAGCCAGCCTCAAGTGGCCACTCGAGGAACTGCAGTTCTTTGCACTTCCGCATTGACTTCGTTTTGCAACACCGGAGGTTGCCGCTCGATATCAACATATCTTAATGAAACGCCTGTTTGTGTTTGTAAGAGTGTGTTCCTCTGACTGACCCTCAGATGTACCTGCGGGAGCTGCTGCGTCTCATGCTGCCTCGCTTCCACCAGCACCTGACCCGGCTGGGGGAGGACGGCCTCCAGCTGCTCTTCTGCCACCGCTGGATCCTGCTCTGCTTCAAGCGAGAGTTCCCCGACACGGAGGCGCTGCGCATGTGGGAGGCCTGCTGGGCACACTACCAGGTCAGGGCAAAGTCTGAGCGGCTGCTTTTGCATAACGAAGCCTGTAAGACAAACTTTGCATAAATGAGTGAACGGAGGCGTTTGACACTGTGTCGATACAGCTCCACGTTTTTATGCTTTTTAAGGAGGCATGGTGGCAGAAATGTGCAGTTGAAATTGTCTGCAATAAAGTCCATGTTATTCCCTTAAATCCCATCACCACAGACTATTGTAATCCTCCTAAATGTGTGTCATATTACATCTTGCTTTTGGAGGGTTTAATGTTTAATTCAACAGGGATTAGAGTGAAGATTCTGAATATCATAAAATCCCACATTTTGATTTAATTCACTCTAAATCAGGAATTATTAAATGTAGGCTTTACATTCAAAAAGGGTCTGAAAGGTGGTTGCTGAAGCAGAACTCTAGTCAGTTTAAACATCAGGTTCAAATCGTCTTTCCTATCAGCTTCCCAAACATCATGTTTTCCCGCCACCTCCGCCGCGCATCAGGGTCCAGCGAACTTGTATCTGTTTCGTGCTCGCTGCCGCAACACCGAGCTTAGCACCTCTTCTCGCTCAGGGGGCCTCTCTGCTTCATGCCACCTGTTCAGGCTCCCTGCTGGATGTTCTGATCTTCAGCTGCGGGCGGTGAGAGAGGAGATAGCAGAGGGAAACCTCGGGTTAGACGTTTGAATGTTGCATATCAGATGAAACAGAAGCAGGAAAACCCGGCTGATCTCTGGAGTGAGAAGCATCGAGCAATGTTTTGTCACAATGTTCACAATGTTCACAATGTTGAATAACTTCCTACACACACTCCCCACTGCATTTCAGTGGAAATGTGCACTTTTCTTGTTCTGTGGCAATCTTCAAACAGTTCCCTGCAACAATTGCACAAGCAACACAGATGCTATTATGTCATTTGATAACAGAATCATTACCTAGATTGATCAGGTCAAGTCTTCCAGTATTGACCTCCTTTTCCTCTCTTCGTAGACGGATTACTTCCACCTGTTCCTATGCGTGGCCATCATTGTTCTCTACGGGGAGGATGTGACCGAGCAGCAGCTCGCCACCGACCAAATGCTTCTCCACTTCAGCAACCTCTCCATGCACATGAATGGAGAACTGGTGCTTCGAAAGGTATCGCAGTAAATGCTCTCCGCTCTGTTGACTGTTCACCAGAAGCTCAAGGATATCTATGCATCTTCAAATATTAGAATAATGTGTGCTTTGTGATAATGCTCAGAACAACTCCTCCACAGGTTGCCGCAGTACGTGTAAATCAAAGTGGTAGTGTTGTCCAATGCTGCAGCAGAGCTGCTTTCATACACTGTAACAGGCCCACAGAGGCCTTGAGGTGCTAAATGGGATGCTGCCACGCCATGCAGAGGATTTACGATCTGCATCTCTGCCACTGAGTCTGTGCCTGCGTCCTCATGTTTATGGATGCTGCGCTTGTACTGCTGCAACCACAGGCAGTGTTCATGTTAGCATGCAGCGGGCATAACTCCTTTTGTTGTTGCCTGAGATTTTGCAGCCAATGTTCAAAGAGCAGCACAGCAGCTTTTTAGCTTTAGGCAACGCACCGCCATGTTGACCTTGGAGTGGTTTTGTTGTGGGGTTTTAATGGGAGTTGAGGGTCGTGATTTATTGTTTTAATTTAGTATGTTTGACTCTTTTGAAACTAACTGCTTTGCAGTCTGAGGGGGGAATTCACTAAATGATTGCGCGGCTTTTGCGTCTGATAAACCTGTGCCCAAAAAGACTCCTTTCTCGAAGCACACGCAGACGGTTGAATGCACCCCAAAGTGCACTGCAGAGCAAACAGCGTCTCTGTGCGCCGGTGCCACTTACGCGTATTTAAATGAGGCATTATGCAAACATTCGGGGAAAATGTTGCATCTTTCTATGCAAATAAGCCTTGTGGCAAAAAGCACCTAATTCACAAACGCCGGCGCTAACAGCACCGCGCAGTTAGAGAGAGAATGTACCGCCTGCAGAGAGTTTGTGGTAACTGCGGTCTTATAAGGGCTGTCACCCTCTGAGTTTCCACCGATCATGACGACAGTTCAACCTTTTGTGTGATCAAAACATGTATTTGTCTGTAAAATACAATGTGTTTATAATATATTGTCATTAGTATTATAATCGGGAGATGCAATTTGCTTTGTGAATCGCACCTTGACACGGAGCAGATAGCGGGTGCGGTTTATGGTGCTGTCGGCGGCCGCAATTCATTCTTAGTGGATTCCCCCCTGAGACTTTGCTCCTTTTAGTTCCTCTCACTCTTTTACACATTTCAGTTCATCTTTTTCTCCTCCAGGCCCGCAGCCTCCTCTACCAGTTCCGCCTCCTACCCAGAATCCCGTGCAGCCTACACGACCTTTGTAAACTGTGTGGCCCGGGGATGTGGGACAGCCGCTACATCCCCACTGTGGAGTGTTCTGGTGAACACGCGGACTCACAGAGCTGCCCCTATGGAGGCACCTCCACCCCTCAGCCCTCCTCACCCTCCCCATCGTCCACACCCTCGCCCTCACCAAACCCAACCCCCACGCCTCCGTCGGAGGGCAAGAGAGGCTCCAAAACACGGGACATTTTTACCTTTCGGAAACAGTCCTGAGGCGGAGGGCGATTAGCTGGTCTTGGCTCGTGTTAATTCAGCAAAGGTTTGAATCCATCTGCAGGATTCCTGAACTGTTTGCTGCCCCCTCCTCTCCACACTCCCTGTGTGTAGTTTCACTGTCTTTCAGAGGATCCTTTCATGTGGTGCTACAGGGAACACTGCCTTATTTAAATTTCCTTTGCAGCGTTCAGTATCACATGAATCTGGAGGAGGACAGTAAACTCCTGGAAGCGTAGGAAGTCAAGAAGCTGCTTTATTCAGAATGGACAATCACCAGGCCCTGTGTGTCTGGAGCTACTTCAGGTTCAAGTCTGCTGCTGGCTTGGCAAACTTCCACAGGCTTTGTGGGCAGGGGGTCACATCAGGGTCTGAGGCAACCGGCCTGAATCCGTGCAGACTCTGACCTGAGGGTCAAATGAAACTGACTTTAAAAATCGTTCCCGTGTTCGCACAATGGAATATTTGTGTGATACATATGTTTATATGTTCAGGCTGAGCAGGACATTTTTAACAAGAAATCAACACCCGTGGTGTAAACAAAGAAGGGTTCATCTACAGATAGGATTATAAGGAATAATCAATACTTTTAAGTTTTCTTCAAATTCATTCCCAAACAAGAGAATGTTTCCGTTTTTAACAGCAGCTACTAATATTTAGCAATATTATATCCTTGCATGAGCGATTCTTGACATATAAGGGGCACAACGTGTGTTGTTGTAAAACACCGGGGCCCAAAACGGAGGTGAGGATGTGTTTACCTGACACTCATCATGATAGGGCTCCGTGCATTTCCTCATCAGATTGCTTAAGGAACATTTTCCTCGACGGGCAGGAGGAAGCGAAGCGTTTGTTTCCTTCTGATAAAGTCAGACGTTCATTTCACCTGTCTGAGCCAAAGGAGCTTAACCATTAACACATCTTTCCTGTCGGAGGTATCGGGTGGATTTAACAGCACTTTCTTCTGCAGAAAGCATCGATCATGGGTGTTTTTTGTCCTGGCTGGGTGTTTTATTTAAAGTTTTGTCTCCTGTGTTGAAACCATGTTTGGACAGGGTTGTGAAAAAAGTGCCAGCACAGGGTTATTTTTTCTCCCTCTTTCCACTTTCACTTTAAAAAGAATGACAACGCACTATCAACACTTCAGAATCAGTCCACATGAATGTATCTGCTCTTTTCTGCTTCCTCTCACTCAACAAAAACAGGCAGAAGTCTTCGGCGTGCGCGTGGATGTGTGTGTGCGAGCGTGTGCATAAACTTGAGTGACCTCCAAACATCTGGTAATGAGTTGAAGAGCAGCCGTAGAAGCCCCCCCTCCCCTCCCTCCCCTCCGACCAGTCTCTTTAATTATAGCAGTCATCACGGGGAAAACCTGGGAGGGAGAAGAAGAAAGAGACGCCGGCTGTTGGGACTCTTCAGAGGAAAAAAAAAAAAAGCGAGGGATGTGGAGAGGAAAGGGACGATTTAGGCTTGGTACGGGGAGATGTAGTGATCTTGCCTCTGTGATTTGCAAGTCCCAGATGTAAAGATGGTCTCCGCTCCGAGGCTTTTCCCTGAGAGCTTTTGAGTGACACTCCCAGGGGTGAAAACATCTTCAAATTGCTCCTAAAATGTAGCATTAAGACCTTCAATCAGGCTTCCTCCGCTACCCCCCCGTCCTCCCTCCCTCTCCTGTGGTCTCGCACTCTCTCTCTCACTCAGCGAGCAGTCTCTTCAAATGACATTCATAACTGCTCCTTTTCCCTATTAGTTATCATGTGCAGCTGCTCGCTGGAAATGCCTGCAGAGTTTTGAAGATTGGGTGGCAGCGTGGAAATGAGCAAAGTCAGGGATGCACGATGGAGAAGTAATGAAACTGTGTGTGTGTGTGTGTGTGTGTGTGTGCATAAATGAACTCATGAATTTTATTAAAATCCTCATTGAAATCACATTGTCTGCACCGACACTGAAAGTCACGAGCTTAATTAACGACTTCTGCTATTGAAAGGGGTTTTGATCAGAATCACTGAATGTACGACGTTGCTGTAGAGCTCCATGATATGTCTCATGTCACATGTATTACTGCACACATCACGGCAGAGACGGAGGATATCCTTACTCTTGGTATTAATAAAAAAATAACACAGTCATACTTTGAACGAACACCTCCAGAAACGGTTTAATAAACACCAAAATGTACCGAGTATACAACTTTTAAATGCCTTTCTGACTATGAATGACTCGTGATTGTGATCTGATACCAACTGAAAACACTGCTGGGATTTACACTTGGATTACTTTTCATCATTAAACACTGCTCAAGTAATTGCATAAAGTCTGTGTATCACTTTTATTAAGCACGCACGGGTCGCAGGAATAACAAAGACGCTTATGACTGAAAGAATTTATAAAATAGTGACAGAGATATGTCACAATTACATTTTATTGTAAATGATAAAAACAAGAAGCAGAATGAAAGATTAATGCATGCGAGACATGGTTTTAATATCTGTAACTTTTATGAAAATCTACCACAATAAGAGACCGTTAAATCTCTCCAGAGTTGGTCCAGAATATTTTTCATGTCTTAAATATCCAAGGCCATGAAGTTGTTCTGTATTTCACAGGATACTAGAGCAGCTGCTGGAGACAAGTCAGACTCTGTTTTAGGGTAGAGTTTACCTTTAAAGTGTTAATCTCAAAGATCTCTGTTTCGTTCTCTTTGGCGCCACCTGTGGTGATAAACGGTAATTGCGGGAGCACACTTCCCAGATATCCAGACAGTGCTGCATGTGTGACGTCCACGGTTGGCTCCGGTTGTAACTCTTGATTTTCCTGGCTGACGGTCGCTTTCCTTTTTAGACTGTTTGCTTCATCTGAGCGTCGAGTTTGTTTCTTTTTCTTTGGATTTTCACTTCTTGTTGAAGTTGTATCTGTAGTCATCCATCTTTTCTTTGTTTGTTCAGCCATAGTAGATTACTGTTTACTCGCAACACATGTAGAGAGCGGAAAAGCAGCCGCTTAGCTCCGCCTACCCTCTCTGGCAGACCAACCACTGCTGGCTGATGGAAAACGCGTCACTAACTGGGCACCGCTTGTGATTTTATCCACGAAAGTCGCCACAGACACCCAGTCTGTAATACTGCAAATGCATAGGCTTCCATCAGTGGGCCATAGGCTCAATCACCATTGTGTTACCTCATTCGGTGATAAGTAGTGACTTAACAGACATTTATTGAATGAAAATCTTTGAGATTATATCTTTAAAGACTAGAAAATGTGCCTTTTTTGCAAGTAAGACCTTTTTATCTCTACACACTGCAGCTACATACAGAAAATATATCGAGGACAAGAGTTACAACCGGAGCCAACCGTGGACGTCACACATGCAACATTGCCTGGATATCTGGGAGGTGTGCTCCCGCAATTACCGAAAGAAACGAAACTGAGATCTTTGAGATTACATATTTAAAGACGTTTGGCTCTCAGCTGACAAAAAAAGTGAAAATGTTTTAAATGTATGTTTAACACACTTGAGGTTACAACTGTACAATCTATATGCAAAATGTCAGATATCATAACACATGATCTGTTTTGGCACTTCCAGTCCACACCCTGAGCAGCTAGCATAAGATAAGAAGTTGTTTTTAGTGTGTGTGCTGTCTTTTAACTCTGCACGGATGAAAAAGACGAGGTGTGAATTCTGCCTCACAGGGGATTTCCATCCCTCTCTTCTGACAAACAATATAAGGCCTCCCGTGAGAGAAGGCAGCAAAGCAGCCGGTGTGTTTCTCAGAGTTTAACCCTAAACAATCTAACACACTCTTATCAGCCGCGGCTGTTTGTTTGTGGCTGTTTTACTGTGTGCGCTCGTGTGTGTGTGTGTGTGTGTGTGTGTGATGGCTCAGGCGTTTTGACAGCGATCAACTGACTGTCACGGACAGCTGTGGAGATAACATCAGACACCATCGTCAGGTGGCTGGCTCCTTGAAAGCAAAAGCAAGACTGTAGCTGACAGTCGTCTTTGGGGAATAACCCGGCAACCGAGGGATTTCAGCTTGTGTCCAGGAAAACAAAATGCAACCTTTATTCTCTGCAAGACCCACGTTACGAGAATCTCTTTCATCTCCTTCTTGTCTTGTCTCTGTGTTTTAACCCCTCACTGTATTAACCTTTAAAGCAAGACATCACTGGGATGACTTTAATGGGTTTCAATAGGAAAATGAGTTGGAAATGACCTCAGCCTGCACAGCGAGATCGCCCAGGGACCCGGGCAACTCTCTCCTGTACGTGTGATTATTCTGCTATCCAGAGACCTCTGATGTGCGTGCGGAGGGGGGGGCTGCCTGCAATTACAGCCCATTACCCCCTGATTGATAGCTTCTCTGAGGGCTAATGCATCACTACGGCGCAAAACAAGATAAAGGGGAAAATGACAATAAACGAATAAAACGCCACTTCTCGTTACTCAAATCTTTGGCCTCTTTGCGTCATTTCAGTGACTGATGCAGTTTGTATCCACAGGAAAATAACCAACCCTTTATGTGCATTATGGAGCAACACGTGAGTCAGCTCAACACCATCACAAACGATGTTTCTAAGTGTGCTACTCGGAGGTGCTTTGCTTATTTCTACACAGCGTAAGATTAGAGAACTTTCAATGCATCATTATGATGGATAAGATCTGTGGTTTAACCGTAAAGAGAACATGTGTGTGTTACGTCCTCATAGTGCTGCCTATTGTATCACAGGCACCGTGTAGAGTCTCTATCAGGAACTTACGCAAAGCACTCGAGCTCTGTGGAGGCTCTTTGTGCTGCAGTTGTGCTCAGTTACTCCTCTATCAGGCTTGCTTTCCGCGCTGAACCGTGTCTGTGTGTGTGTAGGTGTAGGTGTAGGTGTAGGTGTGTGTGTGTGACGGATTGGCCATCTGGAGATTGGGAAGGCCTGACTGAGGGCTGCTTCAGCCTCTCAGAATTGGTCATCATTGCATTGATAATAAGTATTATTTCTTTGATGATTATGACTCAAAACGTTTGCACATGATTCCCCCCGATGTAGCCAGTGAAAAGGTCAAGTGAGGACAGACACCAGACATTCAAAGACGATAAAATGAGGCACCACATGACCGGACAGGGGGACAGGGACATGGAGCTGTGGGGGTGTGTACCTCACCTTAATATAGTGAGACACATACACTGAAAAAAATACACTTTCAGGGCGGTAAATGAAATGCAAATTGTGTAAATTATACTAAAAGTATTTCAATCAGGAGAGGCTTTAACAATTATTTACCTGCAAGTTTGGAAAGAATGAAATGTGCCGAGTCTTTGCCGATTAGACTCCGTCGTGATGTCTTCATGAGGATGTAGAGATGCTGAGCGTTAACATTATTAATCCCAAAGCGCCAGATTGCTCCAAACAGTACAAAAATAAGAGTATTAAACATGTTGAATATATAAGAATGTATTTCTTAACTGTGTTTTAATAAGGGGTATAAATGTATAAGTGTATGATCTACTGCTGTGCGTACATGTGTTATTGCATCCCCCCTCAAACCCCCCACTACCCTCCAACATCTCCCCTTGTTGAATTACCGCCCTCCTCTCCCCCTCCTACTCAATCCTCTCCTCGTCCCCCTGACAGAGTGACAGTGTGAGGCCCGGCCACTCTCCTGTCGTGAGGCCGGCGTTGAACGCTGGGTTATTGCCCCCTAATTATCAATTACAGGGTTCTGCTTCCACACCTGGAGCAGGCCAGGCTGCGAATGAGCTTAGCCCATTAGGAGGGACCTCCGGCTGGGCTGTTTATGGAGGGGGCTGGGCTCTATCCTCCTGAGGTGTTAATGGACCTTCCAGGGTTACAGTCAGCAGGCGGATCCATCAGAGGGCCTTATAACAGAATGAGCTTCATGCTGCAGTACTCTACCTCCACTATGGATATTATTTGTCCTCATATATACAGTTTGTTATCTTTAAGGTTCTCTTTAAAGCTTTTATATCGTACATGAATCTCAAGTGAAACAGAAACTTTGATTCTCTGATATGTTGCAGATTTAAGAGATACATAAAGGGACAATCCATCCCTTTTACTTCTTAAAGGAAAGATTTTCTGCAGGTCTTCGGAATCTTTTCTCAGGCTCAAAGACGACAACCTGCGAGACGTGTAGTTTAAACAAAGGTCTAGCAGCGCTTACAAATTAGGGACTAAAAGATTTCGCGATATTTTATTGCTGTTTCATTGTTTTTGAAAGCTTAGGAGGCCGTACATTACACAAAAACATCACTGAAGATAAGACGAGTGGTCAACATCAAAAGGACCCTTTTCACACATTTAAAACTTGAAGATATAATCTTGAAGGTTTCATTCTCTTTGGCAGCGCCTATGGCGATTAACGGTAATTGCGGGAGCACACTTCCCAGATATCCAGACAGTGCTGCATGTGTGACGTCCACGGTTGGCTCCGGTTGTAACTCTTGATTTTCCTGGCTGACGGTCGCTTTCCTTTTCAGACTGTTTGCTTCATCTGAGCGTCGAGTTTGTTTCTTTTTCTTTGGATTTTCACTTCTTGTTGAAGTTGTATCTGTAGTCATCCATCTTTTCTTTGTTTGTTCAGCCATAGTAGATTACTGTTTACTCGCAACACTTGCAGAGAGCGGAAAAGCAGCCGCTTAGCTCCGCCTACCCTCTCTGGCAGACCAACCACTGCTGGGTGATGGAAAACGCGTCACTAACTGGGCGCCGCTTGTGTTTTTTTCCGTGAATGACGCCACAGACAGCCAGTCAGTAATTCTTCAAATGCATAGGCTTTCATCAGCGGGCCATAGGCTCAATCACCATTGTGTTACCTCATTCGGCGATATATAGTGATGTAGCAGACATTTATTTACATGAAAATCTTCAGTATATCTGACAATAGTTTGAAATATGTCTCTTGCACATCCAGCAACTTTATGAAGGTACGCTATATTTCTGAAGTGCTCTGCGAGTGTAGTTACGGCAGAGCGATTGTCGCATCACTTCAGCCCAAAGTACCTGCAACTTTTAGTCCCAGGAACTAAAACATTCCTTGTCTGCAAATCAGTTCGTTGAAGAAGATTTTGTTGCATCATTTTTTACACACCACTCTGCAAACACCATGAAGACTTATAAAGCAACACCTTATTGTAGAGAGTCACCGTTTCCTCTTCCTACTGGATGGATTTTGTCTGCAGCATAGATGCTCAGTAAGGCACGGCGTTTGTCAGCAGTTCATCTGTTGAACGGTCTCTGCTGTAAATTCATTGACGTGCTGATGCACAAGAAACAAACACTCTGTTTTGAGGCTGCAGACTTTTAAAAGATGTCTGATATAAAATGCTGTAAGTTCTTAGGGAGGTGAAATTCCTCCAAAGGTTCCTCGTCCTAGTGAAAAGTTCCTGCAGTGGAAACATGACATTTGAGAACCACGTCTCTCCACAGTGAGGAACTGTTATTCCTCTGAATTATTAACTCATTCCATACATGCCTTATTGTGGATACGCTGCAGCTTCAGTCCTTGCAATATTCAACGCTTTATGTTCACAGAGGGTGCAGAATTAAAAGAAAAAGAGTGTGTAAAATGAGGTGTGACTCCTCTGTAGGTGCTGATACATGCTCAGGGTGGAGGATACAGATGCTGCTTTCATGTTGCTGCAGCATCTGTATCCTCCACCCTTCTCTCTATTCATGTAGCGCAGACACAAAAATAGATGTCTCTTCACCCTTGAATGCAAATAGATTGACTTGGCCTCTTACCATCACAATAGTCACTCTTTCATGCCCGGTGCTCTATTCAACTGTTAGTGGCGTTTAGGTGAAGGAGTCGGCTTACGGCAGCCTGCGCTCTGCATCGTACGGAAGATTGAAATGAAAATGAGGCATTTCTGGAAATAGCTGCAGGCAGACGGGGAGGGGGGGAAGCAGTGTTCGGGGGATTGAGGGTGACAGGGGTGAAGATATATGCTGTGACTGTCTGTGTGTTTTAGAGCTCACGGCTTGTTTGGCGTCTTTGCCATGCTGAATGCTTCTGAGATATGTCACAGGTGTTATGATGGATTGGAAAGCGAGGCATCTGCTGCATTAACTTTACTAGTGGTTCACACTGAGCGTGTGCGTAAGAGAGACACACAGAGAGCGCTGAAGTGTGTGTGTGTGTGTGAGAGAGAGAGAGCGCTGAAGTGTGTGTGTGTGTGTGCTTCTGAATGCAAAAACACATCTGTATTATTGTGACTCTATTTTAGATCCCCTCCCTCGCCCAATCACTCTTCCTGCTGCTGCTGCTGTGTGTGTGTACGTGTGTGTGTGTGTGTGTGTGTGTGCGTGTGGGTAACATGGTGTGTGTTTGCATATTTAGGTGGAGGCAGAACACGGGAGGAAATGAATGACTCAGACACAGTTTTGCATTTATTATTTTATTACCAAAGCTCTACGATTCTTGTGAAAGATGTTTTGTTTCTCTGTTCGTGACCTTTCATACTGCTGCAAAAAGATCCATTATCCCCACCGTTGACTTATTATATGCACATATATTATAATAGAATGAAATCATAGGACAGCACAATACTTTTATTTAAGAAACACTATATTTTTCTAATATATAATTCTCCTACAAAAGACCCAAACCCATAATGAATATAGCCGGATACATCTTATTTCTCTGTGTCATCGAGCTGATAAAACACATTAACAAACTTTACTATTGCACCAGATAACAGGCTCTTTTATTATGATGAATACGGCAACTGTAGAGAAATGTGTATTAATCCACAGCTGAAAATAGTCCCCATCAAATGCTCTATTTACCCTGGTTTGGTTAACCTTTCCTGAAAACTATGACTCCCAGCAGTTTTAGGAAATTACTGGGCTGTTTACATTTTTACTCATGAGCTATACTTAAGATTTACGTCGTCAACAGGAACAATGTGGTAAGCAGCTGCAGCCGATTGCCACAGATGGTGTAAGGAAGTCCACCAGTATTGAAAGACTGACTCTCAAGTTCTGAACAAAAACACAGAATGATGTCGGCCTCATCTTTTAAAACTTTCTAACTCAAACAACTGAGCCTTTTTTTTTTTAGGAATAATTCTTTATATTTATGAGACATTTTTAAGATTAAGATAAGTGTTAATCTTGAAGATATTCATATAAATAAATGTCACTGTCACTATCTATCGCAGAATGAGGTGACACAACGGTGATTGAGCCACTGATGCATGTGCAGTATTCAAATCACAAGTGGCGCCCAGTGGCGCGTTTCCCATCAGCCAGCAGTGGTTGGTCTGCCAGAGAGGGTAGGTGGAGCTAAGCGGCTGCTTTTCCGCTCTCTGCAAGTGTTGCGAGTAAACAGTAATCTACTATGGCTGAACAAACAAAGAAAAGATGGATGACTACAGATACAACTTCAACAAGAAGTGAAAATCCAAAGAAAAAGAAACAAACTCGACGCTCAGATGAAGGCAAACCGTCTAAGGGCCCGATCCGACAGAGCGCACTGCCTTTTCTGTTGAAGCCTACGGTTAAAAAAAGACTGTTGTACTGTTGTTAAGGCAACCACCGAATCATAGCTGCCATTAACCTAACCATTATATTGTAAACTAACAGAAGGCCTGCCTCTCCTTTCATCTGATTGGACCATGAGAAAAAACGCCCATGACGTCAGGCGCTTTCCTGCTTTGAGTTGAAGTTTTTTCAACTCGAGCCGCTCAGAGTGTTTCCTCAAATACACGAGGCGCACAGAGCGGAAAAACACGAGGCGCTCTGCAACGCAATAGCAGCGCCCAAAAAGCCTCTCATTGAAAACTAAAGACAAAAAAGCCCCCAGCTGCTAAAACACGTTCTGTCTGATCGGGCCCTAAAAAGGAAAGCAACCGTCAACGAGGAAAATCAAGAGTTACAACCGGAGCCAACCGTGGACGTCACACGCAACACTGTCTGGATATCCGAGAAGTAGGTGGCGCCAAAGAGAATGAAACTGAGATCTTTGAGATTATTATTTTAAAGTATTTTGTATTAACATACAGGCTTTAAGGAAGAATCCTTTTGTGCATTACATACGGCTGCAATAAGAGATAATTGGGCCCGTCAAAACGACATTACCTGTATCATTGCACAATGTGCATTCAATCACTTTTCCCTGTTAGTACAACCAACTCCGGATGATGAAACTCAAAGCTGGGAGCTAAAAGTCATCTTGACAACCGTTAGTCATGTTGCCATGATGTGACCGCACACACTCGGTGCATTAACCCTCCCCGTCGTCCCCTGTTGTGTTTCACTGGTGCTGTGGGATATGTGCACTGACGCAAGCGCTGCTCTCTCCTGGGCAAGCCGTGCAGGTAAATAAACTCATGATTGCGTGCGGAGGGAGGACTTCAGTGCTCACATGAAAACTGTGGATTACTGATTGGCTAGTCGTGCTAATGATGCTAATAATGCTCCATATCCTGAGCTCAAAATCAATACGGTGGCTGAAATACTAATGCAGAAAATATTCATGTATTTGATTGCATGCGTGCTTCCCAGGCAGCCATTGATTTCAATAAGAGGTGATGAAAATAGTCTCACCTTCATCAATGCAAATCAATTGAATCTTTCCTGTTATTTAACACACATCTAACACATCTCTACTTCCTGCATGTGCTGCGGATGACTTGTCTGTGGCTCTTCCTCAGAAAATCATCTTCGACCACCTTCCGTGCACAATAAATGACGTGTCACTCCTTATTAATGTCTGGAGAATCTTTGTGGCTGCTTGTTGGTCGCCCCAAACTGTGAACAACTCAGCTTCGTGTGTTTTTTACATCGTTTGTTTGTGAACAAGTTATGTCGGTATGTGCTCAGACTCATGGCTGAAAAATGCCGCTGTCTGAAATGTGCGTAAATAAGTCATGTGTCATAACCACGGCTGAGTTCTTCCTTTTGATCCGCTTTCAGCCGATGCCACCTTTTCTGCTGAGGATATTTGTGCTTAGTGGGTTAGGGTGGAACGGCACATGCAAACACACATGTTAGGGTTCTTCTGAAAGCCTCTGTCTGTCTTTTTAAAAAAACGTGAGCATAGTTTAGATTGGGCGTGTTAGAGCCTTAATAACTGTTCTGTTATTATTACCCACAGCAGATATTTGGTTGTATACACACGGCGTTAGCATCGTCCACAAGTGTTGATAGCTGTGGGTGTGTTCAGCGTCAAACACGGTTGTTAATTTGTGGCTGTGGGAGTGCAGCGCGGCCTCGGATGATCTATTTTCAGACGCAGGTGTTGAGCTTTCGTGGGAGGAGATTAGCACTGTAATAATAAAGCTTTAGCTAACACTACAGAGCTCTCATTTAGCATTGCATAAATAGCTTTTGAACAGATAAAGGCATCTCTGCTAACGTTGCAGCTCACTAGGGCTGTCAACGAATATTCTTAATTCGAATATATAACCGAACTGTAGTAAAAACGGATATTCGGTTATTCAAATTAATATTCGATGTGAAAAATCAGCACTTGTATGTTCTCGTATGTCCTCATGCACACTCTCCTGGTTACGGAGTGTCTTTGAATGCATCACGACCTCACTTTATACGTTAATAATTAACTTGAGTGCAACTGAAACGAGCTACTACAACAACCGTGCTGCGTGTGGTAAAGATGGCGGAGAATTCAAATCCCAGCCCGGCCGGAGAGAGAGAGACAGATTCTCACCACCAGCGTCACAGACAGGTGCAGGTATGTTGATGTTTTGTTTAAAAAGCCTGTTTATGTGTTAAATAAATCTACCTGTCGGAGCGCTAAATATCCAAAGTATTATTTTATCTGTTTTTTTGCAAGGACGCCTATGATCTTTTAAAAGGCATGTTTATGTTTAAATAAATGTATCTTTGCACGTCATTTTTTGCCCCCTTTTGTCTGCCCTTCTTTTATTTTCACACACTAGCTCGGACCGTGGAGTTGTGCACCAACCTCGCTCCCCTCTGCGTTTTGCGGGGCAGGAATCTATATCTGCAAAAACAGATATTTGAATAGCTGACAGCACTAATGCTAACTGCTAACTATGATGGCTGCACAACGCTGACTGACTCATGTTGTGTTGTCGTGTGTGGAGCCGGGCAGGCGTCGATAAAAGCGTGACATGCCACGCCTCTACTTAAAAATGGTGTTAGCACTGAGCTGTTTTATTTTGTCTAGATACGACGCTTTATTTTCACTCAGGTTTTAGTGGATATTTAATACGAAGCTCAACTTTGATGCACGCATTTTTAGTATTTCGAGCCAAATTTCCAGCGGCTTTAAGACAATAGCAGTCATTAAGAACAAAGCACCAATTAGAGTGCATCCTGTGCAGACAAAGTGCTTCGGTTGGGGGGCTCAGTTCTTGCCGTCCTTGAATCCAAACCTTTGTCACCTCAAATGAAAAGCACTTGTAAGAACACAAGGCCTTCCACCATTATCCCTCTTTACTATTATTCATCTCCAAAAAGGCGCTGCTGCTCCCCTCGGGGCGACAAGCAGAGATGAAATTCAAACCTAATCAGACACTGTTTGCCTGTTTTTGGATTGGCTGTTGTGCTCGCTCACCGCGTGAAAGCCGCAGCGCCTCAGGCACAGCTGACTGAGATGGGGGCCCCGACGAGGGACCCTATGGCGGCTCCGTGGGGAGGAGCACCTAATCCAGGATTATTCTCTCAGACCCGCAGCCAGCTGGATTAGGAGGTAGTCAGTGGAAAAGGGCACCGTCAGCACTCTTTCCTTTAGCAGCTCAGTGGATTAGAGGCGTGCAGAGACCGAGCCTCGCCGGTCCCCTCGCAGCTACACAGCAGCACCATACATGGAGATGGAAAGGAGGGGATGGTTGAGTGCACACACATGCACGGTGAACAGTTGATTTTTCCGTTCTTGACTTTGGGGTGTTCAAATATGGTGTCAGCAGATAATGGTTGGCTTCATGGGTGGATGGTGCTCGGCTAAATTGAGGAAGAAGGAAATTTAAATAATAACAGCGTTCACACATTTGTGCAATAAAATCTCACCGTTCTGTCCGACAGATACAGCTGCAGCCTGCCGTCCCTCATTAGAGACGTGATCAATGCGTTCATTATACGGTGTGATATGTGTGTGCTGTTGGAGAGTGTTTTGGAGCAGCAACTGGTTGCATTTGTGTACCTCGCGTTCGTTGTGGTCTGTGTGTGAAACCGAGAGAGCGATCTCAGCAGCAGTAGCAGCAGCAGAGCAGTGTCAGATACCCCAGCTAGTTTCTCCAGCCAATAATCAGCTGCTATTGATTGTGAAGTCGTCAATGAGAGTACAGAGACTCAATGTGCCCTCAAAGCTGCTGCGGACGGATCGATCCGGGCCTGCTGCTGAGCCTTTGTGTGAGCGGCATACTGGAATGTGCACAGCAGCGAGGCGTGTTTGCTTTTCTTGATAAGAACAAAAGACCATCTCTCTCTCTCCCTCTTTTTGTTGTTGTCTATTGTTGGTCATTTTTCTGCAACATCTTGCTGCCTTTTGAAAAGCTTCCGAGCTTTATTATTCTAAAGCAATCTTTTTTATCAGCGTGCAAACAAATGCATGCGCTCACCCGTGAGACCGTGCTGCATGCAGCCACATTACCTCCCCATCAAAACCACATCCTGTCAAACTTAATGCAGAGAAAGAGGCCATACTGAAATTACCAGGTGCCTAATTTGGTCTTTGTCGCACATAATTGAAACCACTCATCCCTCCCCCCACTGAAGGGGAGAAAGAGAGAGAGAAGGGGAGATGGGGGAGAGAAGAGAGAGAGAGAGATAATTGCCTTATAAGGCAGTAGGCTGTTCTGAATGTGACGTCTCATTCCCAGCAGCGTGCTGGCAGATGATACGGTAAAGCCCACATCTCAAATCCATCTGAAGAAAGCTGGCTCTCGCTGGCTTTGGTTTGATAGCTCCAGCTGTCTGGTTTAGGACTGCATGTGTGTGCACGTATATACGTGTATATGTATGTGCTCGGAGGGGGGATGGTGTGTGCATGTGTGTGTGCTTTCAGGGGGGCAGTGTGTGCGTGTGTGTGTGTGTTATTGACTCCTGAATTACTTCTCTGCAGGGGGATTTTGTTGGAATTTTGCGTGTGTGGTGGCGGGCAGGAGAACTTGGATGATAAATAGAGAGGTGTGTTTTGGGTTGAACGTGTGTGTGTGTGGAACGAGTGGGATGCTGAGTCAGGTGGGTGATTTACAGTGTAAGCGCTGCTGTGCAGGTGGATAAAAAAACACGATTTTTCTCTTTTTGTTTTCGGCCAACGTTCCGCCTCCTCTCTTCCTCGTCCCTTCTTCTCTTTCCGTTCTGCATCCTCCGATCTCGCCTCTTTTTCATGCTTTCTCCCTCCTCCCCTTCTCTGTTGCTCTTCCGTTTCCCCTCTCCATCACTATCCCTCGCCGTCTCCCTGCATCCCAGCGTTCCCCTCCCCCAACCAGACAGCAGGGCTGGATGTATGTGTGCATGTGCATGCTAGTGTGTGTGTGCGTGCGCGCTCCCAGCTGGGGGCAGCAGTAGGGAGGGATGTTCTTTGGGGAAATGGAGGACGGTATGCAGTCTGCTCCTCTTGGAAAACTGTCAGTGTATCATCTCTTCTTCTCTCTTTCCTTTGTCATGTGTGTGTTTCTTCTTCTTCTCTTCATCTCTCTTTTACTAGATCTGATTTCTCAATCTGCTAAAAAAATCTCTCTCTCTACCTGTCACCCCCATCCTCCCCTTCCCCCCTCTCTGTATCTTCCCTCCCCTGCTCTCTCCACGCTGAGCTGCCAGGATTTTTTCCCTGTTGCTGGTGCCCTCTCAGCGTGTGCTGCTGTCCCCCACAGAGAGGGTTTTCTCCTGTCACTACACACTCCTCACAGGGTATCCTCTCGCTACCAACAGTCTCTTTCTTTAAAGCCCAGCCCTCCATTTATCTCAGATCTCCCTTTTTTTTTTATTATCTCCCCCTTCTCGCTTTTTTAAGAAGTGCCGCAAGCTCCTTTCAATTATCTTCCCTACCTCTGTGCGGTCGCTGGGAGACAGCTTTTCTGTGCAAATATTTGCTTTTCATGAATATGCCATCATTAAGAATCCGGCATAGGTGTGGGCGCTGCACCGATGAAATGTTAATTGTGGCTCGGCGAGGGCCCTCTTGCACATTCCTCCCCTTGCAGGAATCTGGCAGGAGCTCAGACAGGGAACAGACGTCTGGGTCAGGGCAGGCTCAGGCAGAGAGAGAGAGAGAGTAGGGAGAGGGAGGGAGAAGGAAAGGAAACAGAGGAGTGTGAAGAAAATAAGAGTGAAATGCAGTAAGCAGGAAGAAAGGAAGAAAAATGCTTCTCAAACCTCCAGTTGCACCGTCAGAATCAGGCCTCCAGGTCGAACGTGAACCACAGGGGGGGGTTCATCTTTTGGAGGAGCTGCTTTGTACAGCTTGAGCGCACTTCCCGACCACCTGAAGGCAAATCACTCACTGAAGAACTCCTCAAACACTACTTCATAAATTATCAGAGTAAAAAACGACCACTTGTTATTTTACCTGCTTTTGATTACTGTCTGGCTTTACCCTCCTATTTCCCCTCTGAGATTTGCATCTAATGAAACATGTGTTATTTATAAAATGCATTCTCACTATTATTATTAAGGCCAGAAAAAAACTGAGAGTGCCGGTGCCTGGGGGAGTTCACTTGTCAATTGTAGAACAACTGGATGAGGACCAAGAGGCCGGCATGAAAAGAGGGATTAGAGTCCGTTTCAGCGTGGAGCTGGTATCTGTTGCAAGATCGCCTTAATGTGGCGAACAGCAACGGCTTTGTTTTAGGCGAGGAATGCAGCCGGTTCAGATAAATTAGAGGCGGCCATTTTTGTTGGCATGAGGGCTTGGCTACGTTGGCACTGGATGGGGAGACCATGGACGCTGAGATATGGAAGGAAGGATTTGTGGGAGAAATAGAAACTGTGGCATCGTTGATTAAAGAGGGAGTATTATGCTGTTTTAAAACATGTTACAAAGTTTCAAATGTGTAGGTAAAAGTATGTTTGAGTAATCCCCAGCTGCAGTGAACACTTGCTTTCAGACAGACACTACACTTTATGATGTCACAAAGGGGAGGAACTCTATATTTGAGCATCTGCCCGAGACGCAGCAGAACTTCCTGCCTCTGGCACAGTTCAAGGACACGTCCACCCAACAGGTCAGTCTGCCTCGGAAATTGTTTTCACTCAACCACTCTGCTTGACGGCTTGTAGGGGCGGGGTTTCTTAAAGAGACAGAGCTGACTGAGTTTTTGTAACTGTTAAATTATGCTAAGCTACTCCACAGGTATCACAGAGGAAATATGAAGCTTGACATTAGCATAATACCCCCCTTTAAGGTCAACAGAAAAATCAGCTGATGTTTAGCAAGCAAGTTCAGTCCTGTTCTCCTACATGGGTCTCCAGACTTCCTGTCCACAGGTGAGTCTATATGATGACGATCGTTTCTTTACTTTGGAGAAGTAAGAACACTTCCATGAAAAATACCTTTGGAAAGTAAGAATCTTGCATCATTTGCTGAAAAGTTTTAATATAAATCAAAGTCAGCTTTGCTCTTTAACGAAGGATGCACTGGGATGTACCTTGTGTGCACAGAAAGACCTGCTTCTATACTTGTTTCTCTTTACTTATCACTTCCTTCAGATTGGAGCCTGAGAACATGTGTGAAATTGCAGCTGCAGACAGACGACGGGGTGAAGTCAAACGGCTTTGGGTCGACATGATCGCAGTTAGTCACACTGGGCCAACGTGACTGCTGCAAAAGCACCCCCATTCTTTACTCAACTAGAAGTACAGATACATGTGTAAAATTCTTAATGTCGTCGGCCATGTTGTCTCCCTGTCGGTGATAGATGGGCTTTACTTAGTTACTTCTCTTACTTCTCTGTAGTGAATGAGACTTGTTTGATATGCTGTTGCTCTGTGTTGTGTTCACCTCTCTGTCATCTGTTTGTTTTCGCACACTGAGGAGCGACGTCTCCGGGAAGGTGCCCCACTTTTTCCTGCAGGCCTCCGCCGACGTTTGGATGTCTGTTTGGGTGGAAACGCTCCAATTTCCCCCTTTTTCATTCTATTCTTTCCCACTTTCTCTCATCTCGTTCTGCGGCAATCCCTCTTTTCTCCCCCCGCTGTCATCCACAATCCGATGTTGAAACTGTCGTGTGCTGGAGCTGCAGGTGTGCGTGGATGAAAAGATGCTTCCTCGTCCTAGTTATCCTCCGTTTAATCCTCTTGCTTCAACCCTTAAGCATCCTCTCCTCTCCTCCTCTGCTCTGTTCCTGCCTCTTTTCCACAGGTGAATTCCTCTGCACCTTCCTTCCTTTGTCTCTCGTCTACCACCCCCTCCCCCCTCCCTCCCCCTTTTCCTGCCCGCTGCTTTCCCAGAGAAGTCAACCTGTTATCGGCGGGTCTATGAATAGCACAGGGTTGGAGCTGCGACCCACTCACCTCCCTGACAGAGCTCATGTCTTATGCATTTCCCCTGCATGTACAGTCTCTCAAGCTCCTGTTTTTGACTGTAGTTGTGCTGCAACAGCCAGCTGCATACCACGGACTTACACACACACGACGTACATCCAGAAGATGCCTCTAATTAACCGAGAGATGTGTGAATCTGTGCCTTGAATCGAAGCAGAACCTACCATCTTTCTGCTGCTCTTGAGCTGTTAAAAGAAGATAAAAGTGTGTGAAACTGCTCATAAATAATTGCACTCATTTGCATTCTTCACACTTTCCATGCATCATACTGTATATTCAATTTTAAGATTGCTGCTCAGCAGTCAGAGCTGCATGTGCTGGCAGATGCAGCACAGAGATAAGCGCACGCCGGCGCCCGATGCCATCATTCTTCCCGCTCCGCTCCTGGAAATTCGGTTGCAGGCGAGATGCTTATTTCCCAAACACTGAAACCTGTTTACGATGCAGTGAGTGGCGGCATCATCCTCCCAGTGTTTCTCCTCTATGCCGCAGCTCCAATAATACACCGGGGGACAAGGAGCTTAGCAGTGACAGCCCCAAATCCCTCTTTCCACAGCACTGATTTCTGGATTAAGGAGGGGAGATTTCCACACCTCTGAATTGTATTGTGTTACGGGGCTCATGCATCTTTTCATGCATCTTTTCTTCTGCGCCGTGCATCGAAATGGGAGCATTTCCTTATTTACACAGATTTAGAGCGATTCTGGATGGGGGCACGGGAGGCTGGAGCATGGATGAGGTTTGAGGCGTGCAGGGAGGAGGTGGAGAATAAGAGAGATTATTGTGGTAAACCTCCTTTATGGAGGGATTTTTGGAGCTCTATAATAAACAGAACACCTGAATATTGTGCTCATGCACATTTTGGTTCCTGAAAAGCGTGCTGTTTTTGGCTCCTCGAGTGTTTAAATTCAAAAGGTCCCATTACTTTGATGGATTTGGAGGCCGGAATATTTTCATTCCAGTGTGATAAAAACCTCCCAACTCCATTCCTCCTTCTCCTCCTCCACTTCTTTACTCCTTTCCCCTCCCTCCCTCCTCCCTCCCTCCCTCCCTCCTTACGCCCTTCGTCATTTTCCCCTCATTCCATTACCCAACATTGTTTTGACTTTCCAGGTTCCGCATTCCTCCACACGGCATACCGACCTGGCTGTCGGACCGTCAGAAGAATTCCTGGCCTGTGATTATCCACTCATATTTCATCTACACACACACACACACACACACACACACACACACACACACACACACACACACACACGAGGGCAATAAATTAATGGACTGGGCTGTTCTCTTTTATTACAGCTGAAGAAAGGTTTATTGTTTCTTGTTGCAGGGGGTTGAATTGATTTACTGATACATTCCAAAATGTCCAAACGCCATTGATCGGCTTGTGAGCGATCAATCTGGAGAGATTTTAACAGATGCCGTGTGGCAAGCAGAGCGTGTGTGCGTGTGTGTGTGTGTGTGTGTGTGTGCTTAGCAGTGCTGTAATTTTCTCCTTTGTGAGCCAAATTAAACACAAGCTTTATTGCGTGTTTGTTTTACATTTACCGAGAAATTAACTTCTGAAGAGCAATTAATTAGGAGCCGGAAATGATGAAAATCTAAATCAATCAAAGTGAAATTTCCCCTCATGATGCAGCTGCAGATATGGATCTGTAATTAAAGCAAAACACACAATTTTGTCGGGGAAAAAAAACTGTAATTTTTGCCCGAATGAATAAATAAATTAAACCGGTTTATGTATCTAGAGCAGACACATTAGTGCACACACACACACACACACACACACACAGAGCCCACCAGTTGGCAGTGGGTGTTAATTGTGTTGGGCCTCAGGGCAAAAATAACATTGCACCAAAGACAGACACTCAGTCTTTCAGCAGCCCACGCCTCTCTGTGAAGACAAAACGACACAATCATGTTACAGTCGTAAAACACAGTGTCTGCTTTGTTAATGCAAACATCTCTACTCGTTCCATATAATGTGCATTATGGTAAATCTTTCACTCAGACGTTCTCTGTGTTCTTATTTCCAGCCGGTGCATCCTCGCAGACGCTGCTTTCACGACAGTATGACTGTTAACTGCTAATTAGGCCGGTGCAGCAGCAGACCCCTGTGTGAGGTGATAGCACTGTGTCGGTGTACACAGAATAATTACAATGAGAGGTGTTGTAGGAGCGTGTCGGCGTCTGCTCCCCGTGTGGCTGCAGAGGCTCTCGCAAATGTGACAGGTTTGCAGGGCGCTGTTTGTGCGCAGAGGAAACGTCTCAGAGATGCTGCAGCTGATTTCATGTGATGAACATTTAAAGCATGAATGACAGTTTCCTTCTCTTACATGGATCTCATAAAGTAACAGCCAGTGTTGGCGGATGGAGCTTCTTTAGATGACCTTGGGCTGGTAGATGAATTCATTCAGTAATTTGAAAACAACAACATTGTTTTGTTGGCATGAGTTGAATTCAAAGGAGGCCCTATTTTCTTTGATGGGACATCATTTTTCTTTCTACATTTCTTAAATGAGAAATATGAATTTAAGTCACATTTTGTCGCCTTATTTTTAACATTTTTGTGCATTTAATAGCTTATTAATTTCTTTATATTAGATTTTTCATTCGTCCATAATTCAACAGTTTTTAAATAGGTTGGATTTTAGTGTCACGTTTCATGTCAGTATTTGATCACTTTATTGTGGTTTCACCACGACGCCAGTTTGTGTATTTGGCTCTTTTTGGGTTGCAAGCATTTTTATCTAACATTTTGTCTTTGGTTATTTGAAGCTTTGCATGCGTATGAGTTGTTTTCTATTGCGTATGTAACGTTTTACGGTTTGACATGAGTTTCTGGTACACTGGTAACAGCCTGGATTAGATCACGTGAGCTGCGTAGTTTAACCTTCTGGGCACGTTTCATTCTTAACGTTCGGGTCTTTTATTGATTTTGGTGAAAGAATCGTGTTAATAGATGTTTTGCAGAAGGAATCCCAGGACGTAAAATCAGAATCAGAATCTGGTTTTATTTCCAAGCAGGTTTAAACACAAAAGGAACTAGTTTTAGTGTTTTTGCTGCATAACAACAGACATAGAAGAAGAATAAAAAACAGGAGAAACTGCTGCACTTTGACTGTTGAGGGACTTAAAAAGAATAAAATAAACAATATAATTAATTAACAAGCAATTTTAAACAATATAAAAACATTTGAAACACACCGCACTATAAGACAGGACAGCAGAGAAATATGCAAACAAACTCAAGACACAAACACAACAGCAAACAAGTGGGTCTTTATCTTTGCTTTACATACCAGACACTGTCTAATGTCTGCAGGCAGACTGTTAATAATAATGTTGGTGCACGCTCACACTGGGACACTCAGAAGACCCGCCCCCTGCGAGCGCGGGGCCCGTGCAAGCACAGGTCAGCCAAATCCAAAGGTGCAATGCCATGTACTGTTTTATAAGTTAGCAGCAGCACCTTAAAGTCTGCTCTAAGCTGGACAGGGAGCCAATGAAGAGACGCCAGCACTGGAGTAATATGATCATATTTACATGATCCGGTCAGAATACGTGCTGCTGCATTCTGAACCGTCTGCAGGCCTCGAAAACTCTTGAGGTCTGACTTTACAGTAATCCAATCCAGAGAACACGAAGGCGTGGAAAAGACACTCAGCATCCTTAAAGGACAGGAAAGATCTACACTCACTTATAAGCCACCTCGAGTAACGGTTATTAAAAAAGAGGAACAGATGAGTTTTCGTTCTGCAACGAGCAACAAAAAAGTAGCAGCTTGAGGTGTTGCTTCACTATCGCATTTCCTGCAATGCGACTATTGCACATGCACACATCGCGATTGTTAAACGATATATATCGTGCAGCCCGAGTCCGTGAGGACTTAGCTTGGTAACCCGAGGGCGGCCGAGTTCAAGTCCCGGTACGGACTAAGCATGGAAATTAGGACTGGTAGCTGGAGAGGTGCCACTTCATTTCCTGTGCACTAGTGAGGTGTCCTTAGGCAAGGCACAGAATCCTCACTCTGCATCTCTACATTAATGCATGCCCTGTCCTGTTCGTGCATGTGTGTATTTCGGGCCTTTCTGTGTACAAAGACAAATGCAATGAACAGAGACAATGACCTACAGATGAACTAATGCAATGTTAGGGAAAAAGCCAGCACCACGTTTGTGTACGCACACATCCTCAACGTGTCGGCAAAGGATCAGAGATGTATTCCGCGTTTAAAAATAATGGGAACGTGATGAAAACCCGAAACTGTGTCTGATTTGTTGTCAACATATTCCACGTTCCTGCAAAACAAATGAGCCGCAGGCATTGTCTCAAACGGCACACGCTGTTTCTCATTCCACCTACCTTTATGTAATTTAAATGTGTGTGCGTGCGTGTGTGTGAGAGGCAGCCAACATGTGACAGACAGGAATTCTGTAAAGCTTAAAAACACAATGTCCCAAACAAGTAACCAGTAAAACAAGATTTTTAGATTAACAACAACAAAGATGGAATAATTGTAACGCTCTGCTGCTATGCTACACACAAACACACACATCCCCCACGTTCTTCCCTCGCCCGCCCATGTGAAGCATGCATCTGAGGTCTGGGACTGCAGCGTGTCTGTGGGTACAACTATTCTGAAAACACATGTTGGTCTAATGGATTTAATATGGCTGTAAATTACAGTCAGCAGAGTGCTGGAGCATCGGTACCACTCACAGGGAGCCCTTTAACTCTGTGCTCAAAGCTTTATCAGTGTGTGTGTGTGTGTGTGTTTTGACCTGACTTTCTCTTGTGATACATTTCATGCTTTGTTTTAGACTCATATCAGTCTATGATTGTTTTTATGCCTCCTTAAATGGATTGTCTAATTTCTGATTAATGGATCAAATCGATCACATATTTTGGGGATATTTTAAGTCAAAAACGTTTTCTGCATCCGGCTTCTTCAAGCTCCTGTGAGACGCTTTGAGCCGATGCCTCTATGACCCCGTTTAGACCTGGTATCAACATGTGGACAACCTTAACTACAGCTCTGAGCGGAGTCTCCCAGGTCTCCCAGGACGGACTGCAGACGCATTCAGAGTCAGAGTTTTTAATTATGCAGTGAGGAGGAGACAGACCTGTGTGTGTTTCAGGCTCTCCTCCTAGCAGTCGCGACCTGTCCCATATTTTCACGCAGTTACCTTAAAGTACCTATGACCCGAGCAGGAGCTGTAACCGGCGTGGGGAGGAGACCGACGCTTCATGATGTGGATCTGTGTGTTAATCGTGAAGATCTGTCTGTCTGTTGCTGTGAACAGAGACTCCAGTCTGCAGTGTATCATCTGAGCATCAGGCCTTGTGATCAAACTAAGTTTTATATCACGTCGTCACTCCAGTCCGAGATATATGACCTCTAAAAGCAAACAAGAAGCACAGCAAGAGAATAACAAGAGAAAAACACACTAAGTGCTTTAGTTAAATCTTTTGGGGAACATTTCACTGAACATAAGTTCATTTTTGTTTTTTCTTACAGTAAAAAGAAGAAAAAAGGTCGACTTATAAATTCCATTTTGGTCGAGCAAAACTCGCCGGAGAGAACAAATGAAAAGAGGACAGAGGTGTGACTGTGTAGTTGCTTTTAAGAACTGAGTCAGAGCTCGAGTATTGTTAGGATTAAGAAGGCACGCTTTTGTTCAAAGGACTCAGACGTGTTGCTCTAATTTAATTCATTTACCTTTTACTGTTAAAATGGTCGGCTCTATTTCATAGTAAGTTGTATGTTTGACAGCGAAGCAGCAGGAGGAGGTTTTCATAAAACACCACTTCAGCCCGAGCAGGACCGGATCAGCAAAGATAGAAGTCGATCGCTTCATCCACAGGGGTCGCCCAGATCGACACAAACGTGGCTTTAAGTGTTTGCTGCTTTTTGTAAGTTGTGAATAAAATCCTGAGTTTGAGCTGTTGGTTTGACCAAAGAAGAAATTAGAGGATGTCAGTTTTGTCTCAAGAAAATTGTGATGAGGCTTTTACACAACTTTGTGACCTGACGTAGACTGAATGATTAATCCAAAGAAGAAAAGAAAATTAGCGGTAGCAGCCTTAAATCTTTAACAGTGCATCTCCAGTGCAGACGTCATGCAAGTGTGAATTTATGCACCTCTGCAATGTTTGCATGCAGGTGTGTTTGTGTGCATTTAAACTGCCGATTGTGCGAGCGGTGGTAGCATGCAGGCAGATTTAAACCTGCACCCCTGCCTCATTAGGCCTGCCTCCGTTGCCATGGTTGTCTATTAGGGCAGCGGAGATTAAAGACTGATTTACATGTGAAAGAGGAGAGTGGTGAGAGAGAGAGAGAGACAGCACTGTGCTGCGCTCTGCTCACTTCAGTGTACTCTGGAGGAGGAGGTCAGATTGGGCGACGGCAAATGTTTGCAGAAGTTTGACCAACATTTTGAACTTGTCGTGCATCTATTCTGCGAACGGCTCGGCTTCTGTGTTGCAGAAGATCATGTTAAATATCTCCCTGATGCATTTCGATGCATGTTTCCAACCTCTTGCTAAAGGTGTGAATAAAAGCATCGCAGTTGTGCGTTCTTGTGGCTTGTGGTTTGAGACATGTGGAGAATCTTGTTCTCATGCCTTCCTGTGTTCTCGAGTGACACTTCACGACATAAGGCACCAAAAAAACAAAGTGATTTATATTGACAAAAATTATGTCATGTCTTTACATTGTTAGCTTTAGATTCTTATATTTATGTGTGTGCTGCACATGCCAGTGTGAGACAGGTGTACGTTTTGCATATGCATGTATGCAACATCTGGCATCCTTTCACACCTGATCCTCAGAGAGAGATGAGGAGAGAAGTTTGATCTTAACTATATTTTACAGTCAGTGTGTAACAAAATGAACCTGCAGGAAGGAAAGGCTTTAAAATGTTGTGGTGCTTGTTGTTCAGAGACCTGCAAGGTGGACATAATGACTCTGAGCCTGTGAGGCTGTTCATGGGAGCCGTGACTCACCTCCTTCCCTCTCTCTGTCGAGTGTTCGTCATGAAGCGAAGCAGGAAAGGCAAAGTGGGGCACTCTGTCTCACTCTGAGTCACTCCACCACGGCCGCCGTGACCGAGACAAGCCACAAGATCAACCAGCTGAATCTGGTGTACTGTAGCTCAGCTCCCAGCAGACCGATCAGCACGTACGACCTTTTGACTTGCATATGATTTCAGTGGTCAAAATGCAAACAAACAGATCTTTACAGGATAAGTGATGCAACGGCCTTAAAACAGGGGTTAGAAAAGATATCAGGACATGAAATGTATATAATTAATGTGATTTTTCTTCTTTCTTGGATCAAATAACTTATAATAAAATAATAATAAAACCTTTTCCCCACAATTGTCCATCTCTTTTCAATTCGAGACACAGATCACCTCGAAACCAGCGTCTTTCAGCGAAGACTCCTCGCTGAGGTAAAGCCTTGACTTTGAGGGAGTGATCCTCGCCTTCATTACATCCCGGCTTCATTACTGTAACTCTCTGTATGTGAGTGTAGAACGGTCGTCTCTGAGGCGTCTTCAGCATGTGCAAAATGCTGCCGCACGTCTGCTAACAGGGAGGAAAAAGTGTGACAGTATTACGCCAGTTTTGGCCTCCCTTCGCTGGCCTCTCTGTCCATTTCAGAATTGATTTTAAAATGTTTTTATGGCTTTTTATGTCTTTATTTCAGAGAGAGGAGAGTGGATAGTGGCGGAAATGGGGGAAGAGAGAGTGCGGACGACGTGGGGCAAAGGAAGTTGAACCTGAGGCCGCCGCAACGAGGACTATAGCTTCCGTATACGGTCGCCGATTTAACCGCTGAGCGTCTAAATGTTGTTGTTTTTAAGGTTTTTAACAGAATAGCTCTTCTTATCTTGCCAATCTCCTGCATTACTACAAATCAGTTAGAGCATAGGTCAACCAACCACTTGCCCATGGTCCAGGCTCAGAAACAGAGGGGGTCGAGCCTTGGCGGTAGCTGCTCCTTAGCTATGGAACAGCCTTCCTATCCACATTGTCACAGCCCCTCTGCTTGGCACACTCCACTGTTGTTTTACTCTCTGCAGGGCTGCAGACCTGGTGGCTGGCTAATCAGGAGAACGGGACACACCTGGGCCCGGTGTGCCTCACGTATTTAAGCCCGAGCAGCAGCTAGTCTTGGGCAGACCTCCTTTAACCACACACCCTCACATCCCCCCACATGAACAGCACATTTCAGACTGAACAACTGCACCGACTTTTGGAGGACATCTCAGGAATGGAAGACAGCGTCGATGGATTTTGGAATACATTTTCAATGTCTACTCCTCGTAGTCTGAGCTTAAAAACTACGCTCTGCCAACGAAAGGCGCCTGGTACTCCCATCACAACAGGGCCCTAAGTCTCTAACCAGACTCTTCTCCTCAGTCGTCCCCCGGTGGTGGAACGAGCTACCAAACTCCATTCGGTCCGAAGAGTCCCTTTGACCTTTAAGAAGAAGCTGAAGACCCAGCTCTTTATGAACACCTCTGACCTTAATGATACATCGAGGATGTAGTTTATGCCGACTAGAGTTTTCATGATGATGATGACTATACTGATCTTGTTGATGTTGCTGATGATGATTATTATTACTTAAAAAAACCGCCCTATACGCTGCCTGTTGTTACCAGTGTCCGATCACACTTGAAGCTGTTTGTTGGCGCTTCCTGACTTCGTTCCCTCCTGCCTTGATCGTTGCTTGTGTTGTATTAACTCTCAGATGTAAGTCGCTAAATTAAATTGTAACATTGTAACATTGTAAAAAGGTGTTTGGTGGTGATTGTTTTGTTTAAATTTGACCGGGAAAGTAAGGGGGGAGAAAGGAACACAACAGGAGGGTTAACTTTCTCGATGGCCTTCAACTCTAGTTGAGCTTGACCCTTCTTATTTTATCTTCTGCCGTCCAGCAATTCTTTTATATTTATTTAGTTCTTCACTTCTATCTCTGCTCTTTTATTCTTTATATTTTAGTGCTGTGTATGTGGATCCTCTTTGTTGTACAGCACTTTGCTCAACATGAGTTGTTTTTAAATGTGCTCCATAAATAAACTTGACTTTTTGAACCATCACCATTGCGTACTTGAATGCAGTTTCCTCCTCGATTCCAGCTCGGAGCTAAAGCTAGCTTTTAGCTTTGCAATGGCGTCAAAAAAAATCTGCTTCCAAAAAATCTACAAGAGCGGGGAAAAAGAGGCAGAACACAGATCGTCTGGTGGATTCATGACACTATCGCCCTCACATTATCAGTCCACACAGGCAGTGAATGAAAATCACAACAGCCTCTCCCAGCAGAGTCTGCTAGCCATATTTTAGCTCCCTAATAAGCCGAGTGTGTGCGCTACAGGCAGCAGCAGACAGCAAGGAGAGAATCTTCTCTATGAATATTAATGTGTGGTTCAGGGGGGAGGTTGAGGGGCAGGGCGGGAGGGGGAACCAAAGCCTCCTCCAAATCCTCCACAGATAAACTGAGAGGGGAAGAGAGATGATTACATGCATGGTTTTTCACAGGGCTCCCCCAAATCTCATTTTCTGTCGAGCATTTTAATGGGATCCTCGCACACACCTCAGCCGGCTCGGTCTCTGGATGCTGCCGCTAAAGAGGGGGCCGATAAATTCCCAGCCCCCGTGAATTTTTTACGCGCGCCGCAGCGTTAAGGTTTTGCTACTTTTTTTTGTTTTTTTCACGCACGCACAAACTGGGCCTCGTCGACCTTTTGTCTTTGTAATGTGCCGTATGTATCACTGTCATTTTAATGCAGCCGCAGACAACGGAGAGCTGCGAGAGATGGATGAAGAAGGAATCAAAGTCATTCTCGGCTGCAGATGATGGAAGGGGTCAGCGCGTAGAGCAGGCCCGCGGGGAAAAACACTTTGGACGTGTGTTTGACAGGAAGACAGAAAATTTGTTCCAATGAAGAAGAAATGCGCTTTTATTGTTCTTAAGTTAAAACACACACAAAAAATGGAGCTTCCCTCTCCATGAACTCACATGACACGGCTTCCCGTTCTGAAATGTGAGCCCCAGACATTGATCTCTGTCCCCTCTCCGTCCACCGCCTTGTGTTTATTACTGATAGCCATCGGGGGCGACCCGAGCACACACGAGGGACTGTTTAATTACACACTCTTTCTCCACGTGTCCGTCAATAATCCAACTGATGCAATCAGTCATGTGGCCGCTTCAATCAATACATTCAAGCAGTCAAACTCTGGATCAGCATCAGTTTTATGGCATCGTTACAGCATTTTACAGTCTGCAGTTTACCTCCAGTTTACTGTCAATCTGCTGGTTAAATGAGGCGTTCATTAGGCTCTCTGTTGGAGCTGCTAACGCGTGAGTCAAACACTCAAGCAGCTTTGGCATAAAGGGGTTAAATTTAATGTAGTTAAAGATGGCACAAACTTGCTAGAAACGAACAGGCTCTCTTAAAGGGCCAGTTTGCAGATTTTCAACCTCAGTCCTATCGTGCTATTACGGGGAGCTAATGCCATTATGGTAGAAATAAAATGCAGTTTGGCTCTGTGCCTTTGGAGGACGCTATCCGCTTCTCCAATGGGCCCTGGAAAACCTTCAGGGAGCTTGCTAAACTACACTTCCTCAATCTAGGACGTCCGCCTCCGATGTCATGTCTCGTTCAAAATCGCCAGGTTTGAAATGTAGGATGCAGACCTGAAGATGTATTTCCGAATCTGCACCGCTCTGAGCCGTTGCCTGCAGCAAAACGGTAGTATTTCTCTCCGGCGTCTCTCGCTGGGCCGTTCCTTTCAGAGTGAGGGGCGCAATGCATGCTGGGTGTTGTAGGAATGTAGAATGGGCAAAACCACGAGCTGTTTGTACAACTTTCTCCACAGCTATGGCGCCAACTTCAAATATTATTGCTTCTATCGATTACAGAGAACACCAGCTGTGACTGACAGAGGCTTTTTCTTTTTTTAGATTTTTTATTCAAATATCAAATAAAACTGTTGCCTGTTGTCTTTGTTTGTGTTTGTTCTGCAAATTAAAATCTGTTTTAACATTTACCAACGACTGGTTGACGGATATTCCCAAGCACTGAAATGTTGCATTTTTCTGAAGTTTATTTTTGCTTCCCTCTATTTCAGTTTTCAGCTTCTCTTGTAGTTTTCTCGCACAGAGAGCCAGAGGAGCATCCTCCCTCTAATTCTTTTAAAAGCATCCGCTCCTCTCCAGAAAGAGTTCTTCAGGGAGACGTCCACAGAGCTGCTATTGTCATCAGGAAGCTGCTCCACTGAGATGTTGAAGCTCTGTTAGCGTGTGTGAAGAATCAGTCGGTGAAGCCTGAGTTTGTTTCCTGATCGGAGTCTTCGTGGAGACTGAGCAGACTTGTGTGTGTGTGTGTGTGTGTGTGTGTGTGTGTGTGTGTGTGTGTGTGTGTGTGTGTGTGTGTGTGTGTGTGTGTGTGTGTGTGTGTGTGTGTGTGTGTTGCGCTTAAACAGCCTTTTTCTTCCTTTCAGCTCGGAGCATGTGCTCGGAGCTCATGGTGTGTGTGCGTGTGAGAGAGCAGATGACAAGTAGTTTGATTAAGAGTGGTGGTGTGTGTGTGTGTGTGTGTGTGTGTGTGTGTGTGTGTGTGTGTGTGTGTGTGTATGTGCATGATAACTAGCGTCTGTGGAGTGTGTGCAGGGCCGGCTCATGGAATAAGTGTTCTCGGGATCAAACTTATTCTGTGAGGCCGCATGCATGAGGCCTTTTTTTCCTCTCTCTGGTTGTGTGTCTTTAGCTGCTCCCATCGTGTGGCAGAGTGTGAGCAGGGACCGTAAGACAATCAAGAGTGTGAAGTAACAAAGTACTTAAGTAGAGTTTTTGTTTTCTGACATCTTTAAACTTATATATTTTACAGACCCCCCCCCTCCAGTGAAAACCAAGTGTTTAACCTCGTAAACATCTCCATGTGGTGTTCTTCATGTGCTACAAGACATATCAGGGACAACATCAGCAGTCATCTCCATGGCTGGGCCTGTCTGCTTTTAAACTGCAGTGTACCAAGGACAGGCTGAACACCACGTTTTCAGATTGGCAGGTTTGAGACGTCACAAACCTAAGGAGCCAATCCCGTCAATGGACGGGGTGACGCTATGCATATCATTATGTGTAATCTATGGCAACCACTTCATGTAACCGTCATCGTAATTTTTGCAAACTCATGACTGACTAACGTTAATGTTAATACTACTAATTACTACATTTCAAGCTCGCTAAGTTTCAACAAGTTGCCGCTAAACGATGGCAGAGACGTTGTGTTTTTTTGAGACGGAGGGGGGCGGTTGGAATTTTGCATAGTGGGCGGGGCCTATGCAGATTAGGAATTTGCCTTGGGAGGATTTTTACAAGGTAATTAAACGTATTTGTTTTGTATTTGTCTTTAAATTCTTTTTACTTCTTACATTTGAAGGAGGCTTGTTACTTTAGCTTTACTGGGAATTACAGGTTGTTTTGAATCCTTGCACCAACATCTTCCCAGCATCCAGAGCAATTGTAACCTCGGTGGATGGCACAGTTACACATAGAACAGACGATTCCCTGGCATATAATGTCGTGCACTACAGACGTAACATGATGTAACATGAAAGACGCGTTAGGATAAATCAGACAAGAGAGGGAAACTCCACCGCAGAGAAGAGCTCTCTCATGAATGGGATGTCTGTGTGTGACAGAGAGAGCGTATTTTGTTCTTTTCTTTTATTGATGTTCAAATTTAATTTCAGGACATGTACCTGCACTCCTACTTGAGCAACTACTACTACTTGACACCTCTCCATCCAATCAGTATCCGGCATGTTTGCCACGTCTCCCTGATCACATGAGCAAGCACATGCGCCCATTTACGTGTGAGGAGTCAGATTCAGGGAAGATGGTAAAAGGTGTGAGTGTTTGCCCGGCTACAAGTGTTAGATTAACATCACACGTCCCGGCTCTGCAAACACAGGCACCGCACAAATGTGTGTGTGTGCACGCGATAGGGAAAAGCCCATGAAACTGTGTGTAATCCCTCCCATAATTCACCTTTGTGTGTGTGCATGTGATGCATGGGTGCCGTGTTTGCAAAGGTGTGAAAAGTGACACCGGCCTCTGAGATGATACGTGTGTGTGCATGAGGGCAGAGGGGTCTCGTGTGTGTGTGTGTAGTCAGCTTGCACATGTGTGTGTTTTGTTTGTGTGTGTCCTTAGAGGAGTCTGAGTTTGAGGTTTATTCTTCAGCGCTTTGTTTCCTTCATTTCCACTCACGCAGATCAGTGGCAACATGAATGCGCCGGTTTGATCTGACAGCGCTCACACTGAGAAAACTGCATCTCTCTGACAGCTTGTTAGTCATCCAGTCTCCTCAGGCTGCACAAACACAAAAGAGGCTCTTTGAAAAACCGCCCTGACCCAAGGAGTTTGGCGAGGGCTTCTCCCTGACGAGGGCTCTCCGGCTCAGGACATACGGAGGACAACCTTCCCTTTGTCAGAGTGGGAGCTGAGCAGTCACAAAACCTTACTTCAGCTGTCTCCGTATCTGGATGTAAAGTGTTACTCCTGTATTTCCCACCCGCAGCATCTGCATCCTTTCATGCCCAAAGGCTATCAGAGGTGGCGGGGAGTGATTAAGCGGGATTTGCCGTCGATACTCCTCCTCCTGAAGGTCCCAGCCCTTCAGAGAGCAGTGAGTCATTGAGGGATCGCCAGCTGTGTCAGAGATAAAGACGATGGAGGAGGCTATGACTGACAGAATGGAGAGTGTAAACACAGAGGACCTGCGGGCGTCTTGTCTTGTGACATCTGTCTCTTCTTCTCTCCCTCTCTGCGGGTTTTGTCTCTGCTCGTGGCTGCTGGAGATTCACTCCCTCGTTTCTCTCTCCTCCTGTCACCCTCTCATCCCTTCCTCCACTCTGGGAAAAAAAAACAGCATTCCTCTGTGTAACCATTCCTGTCTCCTCTGCCCAGTAGGAAACTGCTGTCCAATCCATAAGTCATGATAACAACCGTCTTCCTCCTGTCCTCCCACACACACACACACACACACACACACACTGTAACACAAGCAGTGGAAAACCGACTCCTTGCTCGGAGCATGATGTCAGACGTCTGCTAGCTGACAGGTCTTGCCATGGGAAAAACATGCATAAGTGTGTTAAAGTGTGTGCACACACCACAGGGACCCTGCAGGCACATCGGCGTCCTCCTGCTCCACATGTGTGTAAGCACACACTAAACACACATCCACAGCTGTAATTGAAACACACACACGCACAGTGAAGGAAGCCCTGTAGGAAAAACACAGACTGTCAGGTGATGCAGGGGATTTATTCCTTTAATTCCAGGAGGTAAATCTCTGCGTGTGCAGCCGACATAAATTACAAGAATGATTAAACATTTCTTTTTATAATTCGCTTTAAAAATCCATCTATTCCTTTTTGCCACAACTCCGCTTCAATTCAGCCTCCCATCCTTTAGGCCGCTCCATGAAATGCGCGCTCTCCCCCGTATGGCCCGTGTTATTGATTTGCCATTATGTAGTATGGGGGAGAAAATCCATGGCTCTCCCTTTAAATAACCATCACACGAGGACAAGAGAGATATATCATGGAGGAACCATATCGAATTGGAACACATGGGACGCCCGGTGTTAGCGGGGCAATCTTCTGTGTGTGTCTTAAGTCTGACAGAGACGAAGCTGCCGAATTATCTTAAGCTTTGCTGAATCAGGCTTTTTTAGAGACCCCGAGCAGCGGGTCGGTTGTTGTTGTTGTTGTTGTTGTTGTGGGGGATTCCTCCTCACATTGAGCCTCCACCAACAAATCTGCATGAGTTCATATCACACACCAACCACCACACTAGGGTTTCTGATCTGGGGAGCACTTTGATAAACAAAAGAGGCAGAACTCGTTTCTACATTAACGGGTTGACTCTCTGAGAAGTAAAAGTTTCTTAGATGCATTTGTGTAGTTTCAAGGATTGATTCACATTTCCCAGCGTCTCAGGACGTCTCGGTGATCTTCACATCCATGATTCGATTTGACCTTCGACTTGCAGCTCACCATCTGATTTTACTGTCTGTTGAACTGAGGAGGTCAGGCATTAGTTTAATGGATTCTGTGTAGAAAATGTGCAGGAGGAATGGACCAGGTGATATAGCTCTCCTCTTCATTAGATAAGGGTTTTTGATTTGGATATGTAGGTCTGAAGAATCCACATACCCAAAAATAATTGGAATGGTTTCCTTTGGGACACATAGGCTGTGTTCCAAATGCCCTATACTACATACTACATGCTACATACTGCATCCTGCGTTGGGCGGTAGTCTGTAGTACGGAGGAGCTTTTCAAATTTAGCAGTACGCTACGCCAGGCGGAAGTAAACAATAACCGCTGCTTCTTTAGCTAAAGCGCCCCTTTCTGCTGGAATGCTGCTGCTGTCTGTCATTTACACCGCCGCTGTTACATTCCAGCGCTTTGCATTGTGGGATACAGCAGGCGAGGTAGACTGGTCCGATGCATACTGGAGATTTTCTCCAAATCAGTACGACATCCGGGTATTTTTGGCACACTGCACATTTTGCTTTTGTTTGCATACTATATTTTCAGTACGTACTGCTAGGATAGTGTGGCATTTCAAACACAGCACCAGGCTAAGCCTATGGTCCACTGATGAAAGCCTTTGCATGTGCAGTATTACAGACTGGGTGTCTGGCGTCCAGTTAGTGACGGGTTTTCCATCAGCCAGCAGTGGTTGGTCTGCCAGAGAGGGTAGGCGGAGCTAAGCGGCTGCTTTTCCGCTCTCTGCAAGTGTTGTGAGTAAACAGTAATCTACTACGGCTGAGCAAACAAAGAAAAGATGGATGACTACAGATACAACTTCAACAAGAAGTGAAAATCCAAAGAAAAAGAAACAAACTCGACGCTCAGATGAAGACAAACAGTCTGAAAAGGAAAGCGACCATCAGCCAGGAAAATCAAGAGTTACAACCGGAGCCAACCGTGGACGTCACACATGCAGGACTGTCTGGATATCTGGGAAGTGTGCGCCCACAATTACCGTTTATCGCCATAGTTGCCGCCAACAAGAACGAAACTGAGATCTTTGAGATTAGCACTGTAAATCGATCAGGATTTTAAAACAGCAGTTGTTTGAGCCCGGCCTAAAAGAGCATGTCGTCAGAGCCAAACTGACAGATCAAACTATGTGTAAACGTGTAGCTGTGAGTTTTTGTGTTTCCATTCAAAACCTCCTCAGTGAATCTTTGTTTTTAAGTGTTACCTTCATTAGTGCAGCACAACCTCTCATGCCTGCCTGACACGGCGGCAGGAGGAGACATTAGAGTCACGCAGCAGACAAAGGCCTGTCTGTGCCGTTGTGTTCAGGAAGAGGCCCGCTTCGCTCTGAAGTGGCGAGCTGCATTACCTGTGACACACACACACTCACACACACACACACACAACAAGTTCCTGTGTTGACTGTGTGATGTCTGGTGCACGTGGCGGTGTGATGAGCGACACGCACTCTGCCTGTAAGAGTCCTGACAGGCTGCTGGAGGCCATCGGAGCGGGAGCGAGAGGTGATTACGAAGTCATGTGGGTTTTACGGCTTATTGCCTTGAAAGTTTTCTATCATGTTTTTATCCAATGCACAGACAGACGTGGAAGCAGCCTGGTGAAGGAGCTAGAAAACGATAGATAATATTGAGCTGCAGAGTCTTTGTTTACGTTGTCATATGAAAGTGCTGTGCGTGGCGGTTTCTGAGTGACTGCCACCTTTTTGCGGCTCCCTCGCTGCTCCATGATCGCTCTAAATTGAATACAAATCTTAAAGCCCTGTTGTGCTCTTTGCGCAAGTAAAGAAAGCTTGCTTTATCTCTCTGCTCCTCCTCTAGAGCCTCTTCTCTTTGCTCTCATACAGCCAATCAGAACCCAAAGTGAATTATGATAAAAAAAAGAAGAAGAAGAAGAAGCAGCGGGGTGACGCCTGCGCTGGGGAATTTCCATATAGATAGACGAGCACATTAAACTTGTCTATCTGCAAGCTCACTGTCCATTCTTCCTCTTATTACATTTTGATGGAAAGATGGCCGCTCCATCTACATCATCCACTCACCGCCCCTCTCCCTTCTCCCCCTGCGTGTTCCTATCTGCCCCAGACACTTGATTGTTTCTGAACTGGTGTTGACCCCGTAAAGAGGAACCGTGCGCCTGGTTTTCCTGCCACGGTTTGTTGTGTTCATTTGTAATCTTGAGGTCCTTATTGCTCAATCTTCTTCCTCTTGTAAAAGCTGCATCAGTGGTGAGGGGGAAGAAGAAGAAGAAGAAGAAGAAAAGGGAAAAGAAAGACAGCTCCTCATCATGGTGCTTCCAGGCTTACATGTAAATTAAAACGCAATTAAAAACAGGCAAATAAGCTGTTCCCGGGAGATGGCAGGGGAACGGAGGGAGGGAAGAGGAGGAAAGGGCTCTCAGGATAAGGGGCCTGCGTCACTCATCATTAGCATGGCATTAGAGTGAAGGGAGCTAAATCTGAACACTGGGTCACAGGCACATTTAGCTGCGTCTGCTCTGATGAAAATAACCGCAGCATCCCGTGCAGGGGGAATCATCTCTGCCTCTGACGGGAGAAAAATCCACACAATTACTCTGTGCATTATTCAGCCATTGTTCTCTGGAGCGCACCATTGTGTGCTTACTATTGTGCTCCGTGTAAAAGCTCACTATTGTGATTTCCTGCACAGAGCATGGGAGCAGCATCCATCATTGATGTGCAGTGAATGAATAATTTCAACATACAGTAGGAACACAGAGGCGGGAGCGGGTCTGTTTTTGTAGTCAAACATGCACGCCGTCCCCCTCGCCCGCCGCGCTGCAGCTCAATACTGTATCGACAAGTCGTGCATTCAGCTGCATGCTGCCCGGATTCCACTGCACCACCTCCTTCCTCCTCCCCTGGCCTCGACCCTCACCCCTACCACCCCCTCCCCTGGAAGCCTGGAAGCCCTCCCTGCTCCTTCTCCCCCCTCCCTGCAGCCCCTTTTCCACCTCCTGCTCAGGCTCCTGGGTATGTTGGGGATCAATGGGGGAAGCGCATGGTGGTGGAAGGGGTGGTGTGTGTGTGGGGGGGGTGAACCCCACACGACGGCAGCCTTGCAGGCAAGCAGGCGGTAGGGGAAGAGAAGGGGGGGCGGATGGATAGAAGGGGGGAGCCCACCCTGGCAGAGGAGCACCCCTCTCTGTAGACCTGTCGCCTCGCTGCAACAATGGCCGTGACAATGACACTGGAGGAGGAATTTCCGCTGCCCCCCCACATGCACACACACACACACACACACCTCCCCGCCCCATCCTCATAGTGCATTAAAATCTTCAGCGCCGACATGAATGGCTTCCTAATAGCTTTCATTTGTTACAATTATCATAATTAAACATATGTCAGGGGCAGACAAAGGAAGCGGGAGATTTCTGTGTTAGCACCTGAAGCAGATGCTGGAGAGGGGTAGCTTTTGTTACAGCATAATTAGCCTGGATAGACTTGTATATTGTAATCATGCTGCATATTTACAGCAGCTAATTAAAGAGCTTCTATTTCAGTATCTCAGCGAGTTTCTTGTGTTTTCAGCAGTGTGAACCCTGCTCCGCCGCTCTTTGTGCCGCTTGTGTGCAGGTTTCATCTGTATGTCCTTGCTACATCAGCCTGTTTGATAGTGGAGCTTAATGACCGCCTGCTGAGCGCCGTGAGAATGGCTGTAGGGCCCTCTTAACATTTTTGCAAACCCCCCGCTTCCTCCTCCTCCTCCAAACTCTCTCTGTCCTTGCATTCTGTCCCTTAAACCAATCAACTCTTTTCTTCCTCCTCGCTGGGAAAGGATGAATCGGATGCTTGTCCATGGCCGACGCAGACATCTTTTCTCCCTCTCTTCCCTCTTTCCACCACACCTTTTCTTTCCCTTGCCCTCTCCATGCATCAATTTACCAGCTTCCCCTCCTCCTCCTCCTTTCCCCCTCATCTCTCCATTCCCTCAGTTGGCACTCCTGGCACTGTGGGTGGCGGGTGCCAAGGCAGGGAGGGCCTCCTGGCTTCCCAATGAGCCACCATTTTGAGGCTTGCTTCTCCAGTGAACCAGCTGTGTGCATGCAGAGTGTGTGTGTGTGTGTGTGTGTGTGTGTGAAAGATAGAAGAGAGGGAGTTTGAAGAATGAAAAAGGTGTTGCAATAAAAAAAGGGTCATAAGGCTGAGTTCCTGCTGAGACGGGACCAGAGATCAGGACTTAGCCTGACCCTGGTCCCCTCGAACTTACAGCCACATAAATACACTGCACAAACATTCTTTCATGCACTCACAATCATCTCGTTTCCCCTCCTTGACTCTGCAGACATCACAATTGAGTCCTTCAGGCAGCCTCCTGAAACTCTCAGAAAAAGTCAAAAGCTTGAATGTTGAAGTTTCTGCTTTTTAAACATCTTTAAGAATATATTTCTCCCTCTAATGTGTAAAGACGTAAACTAGAACAGCCTTGTTTTTGAAATAAATTCACGCCTTCGAGCAGGAGATAAAAAACAGACCCTGACTTTATCCTCACGCTTTAGATAAACAGCTCGTTTGACCTTGAGGGGCGCAGCAAGGACAAAATAAATGCCGAAAGGTTTCAACAAAATCGAGCTTTTAAAAAAAACAAGCCTACAAATAAAAACCAAGAGTTTAACAGAAGGTGTTTTGAACATTTAAAGGTACAAATGCGAGTTACAAATGATTAAAAATCAGAGGAAAAACACCAGAAGAGTTTTCCTCCGCGCGCTTTTTATCAGCGCCTTGTTAAATGACTTGATTTATTTAGTGTCTTTTTATTTCTACGCGGAGTTTTCTTTCAGCTGGCGGAGCTCTTATCTAAGAAAAAAAACAAACAGCTTGATTTCCGGTCGATGACTTTTAGAAGAAGCAGAAGTCGGCTGCAAAAAGGGGACAAGAACTCACCTGGGTGCATTCCTGAGAGGACGCACAGACCTGGGATCAGCAACACAACTCAACATTCACATTTATAATTAAAGTGCTTCGAATCTTTTCATCCGGACATGATAAGTTTCTATGATTCAGAGGGTGATTCGGCCAGTTTTCATCTCACACATTTCAGATTGATTTCAATTTCAGACGGAAAAAATATGCTGAAGAGCGCACGGATCGTTTCTAATTCCTCCAGCCAGCAGAGCTGATGTGAATCTGAGGGCTGTTAATTTAACTAAAACGCGTCATTGTTGCTGCTGATGATTAAAGCACACTCTCACGTGCTATATTGATTTTTTTCCTGCAGGTATTACCAAACATATGGAGCTGTGATCAGATCCCGCCGTCAGTCTGACTCAGAGGATTTTCTAAATGATTATCCGAGCCTTGACGCAGACTCCTGGCGTCATTCCCGCCAGAACAAACACTGAATGATACATAATTTGTATTTTGGGTACCTGGTGAGTAAACAGAGCTGACAGTGAATACCTCCCAACTCCTTAAAGGTTGCTTTATAATGCTCTCAGATCTCTGCGCTTTTTCAATCTGCATTTCGATTCGATAAGACGCATTCAAAGACAAAATAATGTTTGAGGAAACGACACCTCCTCGGTGCCATTTTTGATCAAGAGCTCATTTGTTTGTCTCAAACTTAAATTCTCTCTCTCTCTCGCTCACTCTCTCTCTCTCTCTCTCTCTCTCTCTCTCTCTCTCTCTCTCTCTATGCTTCCCTCGGTCTCTCGCCCCTTTCATGCTGTTGCTAGGGAAGCAGGGCGTATGCGCTCCCTGGCCGCGGCTGAAGGGCACAGGAAAAAAACAGGAATAGAGCGAAAATCTGAACCTTTAATCGAGCGCGTTAGCGATAAAAAGACCCTTAACCCCTTCCTGTACCGATATCAAGACAGAAAGTCCGGAATGGATGAGTGTAAAATGCGATATTTCGTCGCTTTTTGTCCATTGCCTTATATGGCAGGGCAGAGATATATCGTGCCTGTATTTAATAGGCTGGCTGCTGCCGCTCTGCTCAGCGGCTTCGTTTTAACCCTTGTGCTGCTGAATTATTTTTGGAGCAAGAAATGCATCGGTTTTAGCTCGTTTACTTCTCTTTTGACGACATTACCGCGACACACTCAAACGAATTTCGTCCCTTTTGACGACAATCATGCGTAAAGGCGCAATTTAGGCGCAAAAACAGGCATGTGATGCCCGTGCGCGCGTTTTCTCTCATGTTTCTAATTAAGTCCCCATAAATCCTTCAACTTAATGTGGATGACATTTACAGCACGGAGTACACACTCGTTTGGGATGTGGTTTACGCTTATGGATTTAAATTGTCAAGAAAGACAAGCTACAACCAACATTACAGCCAATAACAGGCTGAATTACTTAAGGAGAAACAAGCTGAGCGCGCTGCAGCTTCCCATTAGAAAGTTGCCACAGGTAGACTGAAGGCTGCACAGCAAACCTCTGCTGCTGAGTGTCAAGTTAATGGCAGTTGAGCCCAGAGGACAAGGCACTGGTTAGATGATCAGAGAGGGTGTGTGACCTATATCTGCACGGCGCTGTTATAGAATATCGAAGTAGAAGTCTACACATCTAGGCTACATTGTGCTGCTTTAAGGGGGTCGGATATAAAAGAGGAACTTGTTGTTGATGAGTGCGTCAGCCTCACTTAGAGTGTTTTACAAGGTTTGGTGACACAGTGCTGTCAGTTTCAAACCACAGAAGACTGTTTTTGTTGCACAAGCCTGCTGAGAGAAACAGTTTTTTTCTGATGTGGCAGCTTTCCAGACAAAACTGATTACAGCCCTATGTGCGCTTTAAAATGCAAGAGATGGTCTTGTTTCATTGACGTTTTAACAGCAGTGTTGACATATATTTTAGTGCATCTAATCTTAACCAACATGCACACATTATATGTACCTAAATAAAACTAAACCGCCCAATAAGCCTCGTACATCAACAGTGTGAACATGAGTTCCCGCAGCAGCTGGAAAAAAGACAACGTAACCACACAAGTTGTTTTATGCATATGAGCTTTGACAGTAACGTAGCGAATATTTGAATTTGCAGACATCCCTCCTGCAGTCCAGTACGCCCGGGATAAACTCCAACCTCTGTGCAAGGTCTCCACCTCCCCCTCCCCTCCTGACGTCATGCACCGAGCTGAAGCTAGTGCACGAAAAGAGCTGCTCGCAGCCGCACTACTGTGAATATCTCTATATGCTCAGAGCCAGGACCAGGGAGTGTGCAAAAGAGAGAGAGAGAGAGAGAGAGAGGGTGAGCGCGAGCGAGGAGGAGAGGTGGAGGGAATACTGTTGGATTTGGATACAACTGGAAAACTACCAAGCGCGCACAGAACGCACCGAGCGGAAGGCACATTTGACGGGTGCGTAGCCAACATTTGACCGACTCCCCGTCCCCCTGCGATCGGATCCAGGCGAGAATGGAGCTCCCTGCCGCCGGAGAGCACGTCTTTGCGGTGGAGGGCATCGAAAAGAAGCGCATCCGCAAGGTAACAGAGGGAGAATGCATGCAGGGAAAACCGAAATATTGCGTGTGACATGCTGCTCACCACATTTTCCCCCCTCTCTCCAACATCACAGGGCAAGATAGAGTACCTGGTCAAGTGGCGAGGCTGGTCCCCCAAGTAAGTCAGCATTGAATTGAATGGTTTTACGCTGCAATGAAACAAAATCACAATATTACAAAAAAAATCAAGTGTTGTTACTTGGAAATGTCATGAAGGGCGTGCGGGAACAGTGTGTGTTTATGGAAGAGTGTGTGTGTGTTTGCGCGTGTGTGTTTGTGTGTGTGTGTGTGGGTAAGAGCGCGGTCGGTATGTGTTTCAGTGTATCCGTGGATGCCTTCACTAATTTATGCGAGGGAAGGGGGTAGGCACAGCCATGTAATCCCGTTTTAATTATTTCTGCTCTGCCAGCGAATTTACGAGACAGTGGTGCTAAAATGGCCGACTGTATGTTGGTGCTGGAGCAGCGATTGGAGCGCAAATAGAGCCAATTTTTATGAGACATTTTTGTTCGGGAATGTGACTTACAGTTCATTTTGAGCAGCTGCAAATTGATCCTGAAGTAGAAAATGTACACAAGCAAATCCTCTGACATTAAAGTGGAAGAATGCTTTACCTGTGCGATGTGCATGGAGTAAATGTGGGAATGTGTGTGTAAGTGTGTGTGTGTGTGTGTGTGTGTGTGTGGTTGACAGAGGCCTGTGAGTCAAATTTGCACGTGATGTCTCCCTGACTGACGTTTGTTTGCTCCTCTCTGCAGATACAACACATGGGAACCAGAGGAGAACATCCTTGACCCGCGTCTCCTCGTCGCGTTTCAACACAGGTGAGGGAGATGTGGACTTCGGACGAGGCCGCGCGCAGCCTCCAGTTCAGTTCAACCATGACCATATAAGGGCATGGGAGGAGGGGCGCTCCAGTAACTCTACCGCTGATCCCCCTCTGCTCCCTCCCCCTCCTCCCTCCCCACAGGACTGTCTTGTGGGGAAAAGGCTGAGGATGTGGTAGTGGGAATTCATAAATCATGCTAATGGAGGGATTGGACATGCGGAAGTATGCATGGAGGCGCGTTAAAGGACGCGAACTGTAACTTGTTATGTGATTTTGTGTCAACTCATGCCTTGACCCAGTTTCTCAAAGGGAGCTGGAGTAGCTGCCGTGTTTTGCTGGAAGCTGCACGATGGAAAATCAGTCCACATTTGGATGAAATTACAAACATTTATGTGATAGTAACCGCTTTGAATATGCAAAGGCTCAGCAGGACAGGTGTTGAGTAGCAGGACAAAAGCACGGCAGCCTGTTGTGGTTTGTGAGGAGGCCTCGCTGCTGCTTGATGGGATTCTCATCAACACGATCAGTGTGAGATCTGCTTCAAAGCCGAGCCCAGCTTTGCTTTTGCAGTCTGATTTCACCCAAAAAGAAACAAGGTTCATTGTTGACACATAATGAGCAGCTACTGCCTTTATTTTGCCGTGTATATCGCTGTGGAAACAGAATATCCCACTTTGCATGCATAAATCATCCACCTGCTCTCAAGCTTGTTATTGGAAGCCTGCGAAATCATCAGTATCACGTAGATGTCAGTCTCAGAGGTTGAGATGTTAATGAATACAAATGCTGCTGTCATTTATGCCCTGTGGCGCGTGCACTTGCAGGACCCATGAGGCCTGTGAGATGCACACACTCTCAGTAGGCCATCAGGCCGCTCATGAGACTGCGTGAAGACACGAAGGCTGGGGAAAGGAATTCGCATTTCTGAAAAGGCTAATTGACACGCAGAGCTCTTCAACGTTTCCAGTGTACCGCTCTCATATTCCCCCTCAGCCTGCCTGCCTGGCTGTGTGTGTGTGTGTGTGCGCCTGGCTCTCCGCTGATGGTCATGGAGTGCTGCCTCTGCGCTGTGTGTGTGGATTCCTCTCTGCTCCCAGAGGATGGGGGAGGGGGATTCGACAAGGGAGGCTGTAATTGCCAAATCTGCTGTGAATAGGGGTCACCCCGTTGGACGCTGTTTGGAATCGCACACATTACAGCGTCAAAATGTCGACTGTTTGTTGTGGCTATTTTCCGGCAGCTCTGATAGTTTGAACATCTGAAGGAAGAGGCCAACAATAGGTTGGGTTTGCGCTCGCCAGGGGAAGCCTGTGTGCAGTCGGCCTTCACCCACCGCCGGTTATTTATGAGCCAATGATGAGTCAAGGTTTATATCAGGGGGCAGCGTTTCACTGACAGCCCTGCTTCTGCTCTGGTGTCAGTACAACTACAGTAACATGTTCGCTCTCTCCTTCAACAAAACAGTTGTTTATTCGTCCGATATATATCGGCCTGCATTCTCAGTGAGCAGGCTTTGTGCTGCAGAGTGCACGATGGATGTAAACAGCAGCATGTTTCCCTGAAGTACTCCTCATTGTTGTGTTTATCCCATGTCATCCCTACCTCATGACCCTAATTAGAGAGTAAGGAGAGGAAGGGCGTGCTGAAGGAGGGAGGGATTCTCCTTGCTCCCAGCCTTAATTGAATTTCTCCAGGATAATGAGTATATGGAATGGGCCGATTACCATGGAGAGCTATGCAAATAAGGACCAGGATGCTTTGCAGCGGCTCACGTGGCCATTCATTAGTCCTCAAAATCCACTTTTGACCTTGAATAGGAAAGAAGAAAATGAAGGATTATTTCAAACCTTTTTCCTACCTGGTGTTATATTTTGTCGCATGAGATAAATATGGTGTAATGACACATGATTATCTGTTGTGTTCACAGGGAGAGGCAGGAGCAGCTGATGGGATATCGCAAACGAGGCCCGAAACCAAAACATCTTCTGCTGCAGGTAATTATAACCGTCGTCATCAGACATAACAGCTCCTCTGGAGCACGGCCTACTTTTCCGAGCTGTTATGTCAGTGTCAATCTACGAGGCGCCAAAAGGGGAAAGAGGCCTGTCAGGTGTTTGTGAGCCGCCGTCATTACAGGCGTGGTTATTTATAGATTCCTTTGAGAGAGGTGGAGTTAAAGGAAAAGAGAGGACGGGGTTTTACAGCTGGATTTCTCTCCGCTGTCATCATGGAGCCGGGTGTGTTGCCTGGGGTTACGTAAGCGTTGCTTGAGTGCACTCACTTAATGCATGTTCATTATTTCTGCGAAAAAGCTCCAGAGACAAAACAGCTTCTTCTTTGTTTTTTAAGAAAGAGGATGGTCTTCTTGTATCATCTAAATGTTCCCTTTCGCAGCAGAGGCCTAAAAGAAGCTCCACATTACGCTCAGCTGAGGCCTGTACAGGAAGGTACCCTGAGCCAAATGTGATTATATATTTTGAGAGACTGAGCTGATTGCTATGCAGTGTCACTCCTTAAGAGGCAGAGCGCTCTGCCAGAGTCACACGTGGCTAGCGATCAGGGATAAAGCGTGACATGTCTGGTGGCACTTCTCTGACCCGAGGTCACAGCCAAAGCGTCTTGAGCGTTCCGCTGCAGTGCCCCCCTGACGGCCCGAGGGGTCAGCCTGTACAGGAGGAGGGGGAGGGGACGACATGGTGGGTGGGAGGTCATGAGCTGAGCACTGATTGGATACTTTCTGTCAATTCATGTGAACTTCAATTTCACCTGAACTAAGACGTGTGAGGTTTGGATATTTTAGCTGTGGCAGATTTTTTCCATGCTTCACCCACAACAGCTCGTTTACTCGGTGTGCTCGGCCTGTGAATACGGCTGTATAATTGCTGTTGTGGCTCTGGAGGAGCTTTGTCATGTCTGAGAAGATTACCCTGATTATGTCAAAGTTTAAGACATTGGCATTTCCCTGGCAGGGAACATAAAACATATTAATTCAAGCTCGTGCATCATGGGAAAAAAAGGGTTAGATACTTTAAATAAGGATACTTACACCTCTGATTCTTGAACATTATTCTGTTAGTTTATCTTCTGTGAACATCCAAAATATGAAAGTAAAACACTGGATTGCATGAGTAACCCCTGAAGGCACTCTACTATTTTGCAAATCTTTATTACTATCGGCTTAAATTGACAGATTTTATTGAAATCTCGTCTCTTTCTTCAAGGTGCCCTCATTCGCCAGACGATCCAGCATCCCTGCAGGTTTTGAAGAATCATCTCAGGACCCAGAGGGTAGCCTCAAGTCCGATCTCGTCCAGGCCCAGCGCTCCCAGCCTCAACAGTACCAGCTGAACAGCAAGAAGCACCACCAGTACCAGCCCAGCAGCCAGGAGGTCCCTGCTGACCCGCTGCAGAACGGCAAGAAGAAGTTCATCTACCAACTCAACAGCAAGAAGCACCACCACTACGAGCCAGACCTGAACATGTACGACGCTCAGGCTTCCCGGCTCAAAGAGGTGGTCAAAGTTCAGGAGCCAGCGAGTAAACCTGCAAACCCTGGCTGGAACCTACCGCTGGCCCTGCAGCAGAAATGGGTTCGCGACAAAGACACGGGCTGCTTGAGCAAAGTCAAAGAGCTGGCCGTAGAGGTGAGGAAACCGGCTGTGAAAGAGGCGGAGAGCGAACACGCCCTTAAACCCAATCCTAAAGACGCAACCCTGCCTAGTGCTGTCAGCAGCAAAATGAAGATAATCAAGAACAAAAACAAGAATGGACGTATTGTTATCGTCATGAGCAAATACATGGACAGCAACAAGGTTCATGGAGCAAAGGGTAAACACGGGGAATCATCAGGTGAAGAGAAACCCCAGAACACCAAACCGTCGGAGAACAATCCAGCTCACACCACCAAAATGTCGGAGTACCCCAAAGAGATCTGTAACGGCAGCTCTCCACCCGCCGCCGAGCATCCGATAAAGTGTTCCCCGAAGGACAGACATTTCTCTAAACCTTCGCCCAGCACGGCAGAGGAATACAACACAGAAGTGGCTCGTGGTCAGGCCGATTTACCGGAGGATCTACCGCTTCAGCTGACCGCTAGCTCGCCCCCAACTTCCTGGGCCGTCGACACCAACATCCCAATCCCGACAGCCATCGACCAGATCAGGATCCCTTCTTTTCCCAACGACCGCAAGCGAAAGACATCTGACTCCACGGAGGACAGGAGCGTTTGTAAAGCCTACCTGACTTCCAGAAGCTTCAGCGTTCCCAGCACTGTGGTCACGCCGCCTCAGGATTCGCCTATGGACCTCCATTGCAGCGGCCCACGTCTCAGCGCTACGTGCACATATGAGGTTTTGGACTCTGGCAGCCAAGAGGAGCCGATGGACCTCAGCTGCCCAAAGACTAAGACGCAGGTGGAGCCGGACACACAGCCGGAGGAGCCTGAGCCGGTTGTGGAAAACACACCTCCTGCTGTGGAAGAGACACAGAAAACAGCAGAGAAATCTAAAGAAGCGCCTGTTAAAAAAGTCTCTCCTTTTATGGGAAATATCATCATAACTGATATCACAACAAACAGTCTCACCGTCACCTTCAAGGAATATGTTTCTTTCTGAGAAACGTCTCGGACGATTGGACTGCCAGTGACCGATTGGATGATTCTGTTAATATGTGCATATGTAAAAACATCAGAATTTTGTATATGTGGAAATTTATAATTTATCATTCAAATTCAATATGTTTCTTATAATGTTTTATACTGTAACTCCTCTGTGACGTTGTAGCCAAGAAAGTGCCCTCGAGGATTTGAGCGAATGCATTCAGGTGGATGTATTCCACTTTAAAAAAATCTGTTTCTTTCTACCTGTACCAAACCTATAACCTGAGATGTATGAAGGTTTATACGTATTTTGTATTAATAATATCACTTATTTTGGTCCTGATAGACGGTAGAGAGGAAGTTGTCGCATATATGAAGATCAAAGATCAAATCGAAAGCACTTAATAACATTTTTATACGTTGGTTTGTGTCATTACTGGTGGAGAAACAGCTGTTTGGTTTAATGTGGAGGTGAAGCAGCGTTCTGAGGGTGAGCTTCCAGATTGTGACGCGAGACATGTTGGGAAGAATTTGATTGGACAACAGGGCGAATGAGGCACCACCATACTGTTGCTAGTTAGCTCACTAAAGGCTCGGTGCTGCTAACAGTTGAAGACTGATTGATTGGTGAATGTCAGGATATCATTAGTTGAAATGAGTGGGTTCAAACCAGTGACTGTATATAAAGATGGACGACGCGTCTCCATCTGCTCTCATTGTATGTAATTAAAGCCAAAATAGCCCCCTGACAGGCGCTGCCATCTTACGATGGTGATGTCATTTGGAGTCTGCGCAGTAGAGATCAGCGGGTGGAGCCGCTGTAGCCACTTCCGCTAACCAGAACACACTCTTAACTTACCATAAAAATAGCAAAGATCCCGCATGCCGGCTGTCAATCATCCTTTTTACAGCATCAAATAACTACTTAAAAATAAACTAGTCCAAAAAATTAACACTTAATAAATCAGCATGATAAGAACTAACTATAATGACAGAAACCGTGTTTCTGAAAAAGTGTATTTAGATTTTATAGTTTGACTCATGTCCCATCTGTTAACATGGAGGAGGCGGGCTTTATGAGCTGTACTGCAGCCAGTCAGCAGGGGGCGACGGAGAGGGTTTGGCTTCACTTTTAGGGAGCGTCCATCTTTTTATACAGTCTGCGGTTCAAACTATTTTGCTTTACAGGAAGTAAACATGATTCGATTTGAATATACAAATATAAAAATGTGCTTTTTTTTTTTTGCATATATTGAAAATGGATGCACAATGTGATTATGGATGTGATCTTTAAGGGTTAAAAAAATCTTCATGTTCAACTTAAAGTCACTGATTTCTCCCCCAGACAAACAGAGCCGCACACTGAATCAGTTTTTCAATGTTACATTTGTGGCTTGTAAAAGACGACGGGCCTTTTTCACAGAAGTAGGAAAAGCGCAGGTGTTTATAGTAACATTAATGATGGCTGTATTCCATTTAGCTGCTTTAAATTCATGGTCCTGGTTGTGTGCATGCTGACTGCCTGTCATGGCTTTCCTCAGACACCTGAAGAGAACAAGTTATTATGAACACCTGTGCTCTTCCTCCTGTTACTCTGAGCCCATACTCTGAGCCATGACATGCAGCATTTAAAAGCATGTGTCTGAATGCACACTGAACGCAGAGACGACTGTTTTTTTCTTCTTTCCACTGAGATAAAACAAAGCCGTCAGTGAAGCTGCAGTCTCAGCCCGATCAGTGATTTTATTGCACATGTCACCTTTAGCAAACATTAATGGAATTAAACGTGACATGTTCTTCCTCAAAGATCCATTACCATTTAGAGAATAGCGTCATTTATCAAACATGTGACTCCCCGTTAGGGCTATTCATTGACCATTGTGATTTATAACCATATTGCTGGTGTGCTCGTCTACTAATGTCACGCAGATTAACATTACTCATCTCATTTTGCTTTTGGGGCTCAGTGTGCGACCTGAAAACACCAGTTAGTGCTGTTTGCTTTAGAGGGTCATCAGTGAGTATGTTACACAGATTAAATGATTATGCTGCTGAAAAGTCAAAGGTCAAAGCTATTGGATGCAACCTAACATTTGAGTCTAAATTGCCTTCCATGCACAATTAATGCAAAACCAGTACGGATGCTAAAATGCTATACTAGTAAAAATGAAGAGTGCGTATTTATTGATGTTTAAAATCAGTTACAGCTGCAACACTTTTTGTTCTCTAACTTTTGCTTTTCGCTTCATTCTTTCTTGCACTTGGTTCAAAGTTGAACGATTGTTATAAAGTTTGTTCTGCCACGAGTTGATCGACTGATTATTGGATGGTATGTTTCACAATAAAGAAACAGAAATGACCTCTGACACGCGGTTGCACTTGATATTTGTTGAGCACTTTGTCTTCCTCTTCAACAGGATCTTTGTCATTGTTTTTTTAGTGCTTCAGTGAAACGTTCACGTATGATTGCTGTTTTTCATCTCATACAGGGAAAGAATGGAACAATAAACACAACATGGTTGTGAAACATGAATAGAAAAACAGATCGTGTTGCATAATCACAAACGGTCCTGCACAAAGGGCCCTCTGTATTGCATAACTGAACTGGCCGTTTGTGTTATTAAAACTTTACCCGTGCATTATTTTTCTAGTGCAGCTTGACCCCGAGCAGGAATGTAAACACACAACATGACTGGAGGAGGGCAGGGAAGGTGTTATGTAATTGTTAGATTCGATCAAGACTTAAGGGTTCACGGTGGGTACGTGTTTGACCACCACGAGGGTGTGTGTGTGCGTGCGTGTAGTTCAGAACAATGCTGCAGGGAGTTGCGTCAATAATGTGACATTTAAATGTCTGCAGCAGACTTGAAGGCATTTTAAGAAGTCACAATGACTCAGCAATTCTTCCTACTTTATTTTCATACAGTAAAAGTCAGCCTCAGCTATAATGAATGAATTTTAGACTCTGACCTTTTATGGAAAATGTTGCTGAGGCCTCTTTCAGCCTCCTGGAGGATCATCGATCTGATCTGAAACTGCAGGCAGGATTTGTGGTGCTGGAATCTGAGGCTGGTAGAGAGATGAAGCCTTGAATGTTTTGAATGTTAGAAGGGCCCATGCAGGAATGTGTGTGTGTGTGTGTGTGTGTGTGTGTGTGTGTGTGTGTGTGTGTGGTTGGTGTCTTCTATTGGAGTTGCCAATCAAAGAATGCAGACACAAAGGCAGAGGAACCCTCAAGAGGACAAAAATAGAAGAAAAGAAATGCGGATGTGTTAAAGGGTTTTTAAGTGTTTCTTCACAGGCTGCTCATCAAATTATATAACAGTCAACGCCCTTTCTTGTTTAAATCACATGAATCATAGGAAAACAGAAGGTGCCATAGTTCTCCGTCTATTTTTCTATGAGCAAACTTTTGTTCTAACTGAGGAGACGCTTCCCACACAAATTGTCTCTGTGGCTTTTTTAGAAAGCGCGTAAAATCAGCAGGAAAATGACGCGCGATACCTTCACAGAAGTGACGTCTGCGGGTGTCACGGGGTCCATCAGGCAACGTGTAGACATTTTAGCAACTTTAGGCCTTTATCTGATCCACTTTAGACATATAAACTCATTTCCACAGACTGAAACAGGCCCCCTCTCTCCCCTCCTCCTGTGAGATCTCGCGTTGGAAGTGGTTGATTAGAAAAGCGCGCTGAAGTGGGACATTTTACTTAATTTACTTAACCCTCAAAAAACGCGCACAATGGACACCTTCTCATCAGAACAAACTTTCTAATGAACAACGCAATATTTAATTGTTGTTTGGGCAACTGAAGTCTAATAGGGTCAAACAGACAGACAATCGACTCCCATCAGGCCCGCAGAGGCGTTTCTGAACTAGTCAAAGACGCATGTTCTAAACTGAGAAACTCAGTTGATATGAGCGGAATCTCAAACCGCATGAACACACAGAGCTCGCTTATCTTTCTCTCTCTCTCTCTCTCTCTCTCTCTCTCTCTCTCTCTCTCTCTCTCTGTGTGTGTGTGTGTGTGTGTGTGTGTGTGTATGAAGGCTGTATCTATAGGCCTTTTCATCGTGGCTTTGAACCAACTATGCGTCTCAGTCATGCACCAGTAGGAAACTGAAACATCGTTGAGTAGGGGAACATATTTATAGACCAAGTGTGATGTTTCACATTCCCCCTTTATCATCGCAGACTACGCACACCACCAGCACCACCACCACCAGCAGCAGCAGCAGTCTGCACAGTGACGGTTTCATGTGCAGCCTCAAAGCATCGTCTGGTTCATTTAAAGCCTTGTCTGTATGTGTGACCCGGTTTAAGGAGGCCTCAGGAAATGCATGAACACCACTCTTGGTATAAAAAAGGAAATTGGCTTATTTTAAAAACATTAAATGGTTTTAATTTGCTGTTTTTTTTTCTTTCCAAATACATAAAACAGTAAACACATCCTCAGTGGACTGGAAGAGCTGTGAAGCACAAATACATCCAACCTAAAAACCAGGAATATCTCTATGAGAGATAAGAGCTCGTGCTGTGTGTGCATCAGGCGTGTAAATTAATATTTCTGTATCAGAGCTGCGGGTCGGGAACCACACAGCTCCACAGCTTCACAGTTGAGGTTTTTGTTTTTTCTGCCTGATCCACCTTGAGCAGAAAATGTCGCCGGGGTAAGTAGGACAGCGAGCTGTGCGCTGCAGTTGCCCAGAAACCAGAGCAGTAATGTTCTCACAGAGCAGCTCTGTTTATTCGTGTGCGCCTGTCGCCATTTCGCCTCCTTGCACACTTTTCATCGACTCGCAGCCAAATATGGAGAACCGCAGCGGCGGCAGCAGTCTGTGTGAAGCTGCTGCCTCCTCAGCACAAACCGTGCAGCTCGAGCCATTCTAGCACCGACAGGAAATGTCGGTCTACAGGCTATGACTATCAAAATGGTGGTTCATATTTCGACGGCAGCCACAACGCATCTTTTGTCCGCGGCGCGCCCGCCTTTGTCTGCTCCACTGCAGGGAGACTTTCAACACACAGCAGCACATAAATCAGCTGATGGATCAGAATATAAGTCATAATGTGTTACAGGATCGGGGATTCGGACGCGCTGCTGCGGCTCTCCAGAGGACAGACCGCCTCCCTGCTCGTGCTGCCAACTCATTTTACGCACAGAAGATCCAGCATCTAATTTATCCTGTAAATAATTACTGCCAATTAAAAACCTGTCTGTTTGCTTTCAGGAGTGGCATTTAAAGTGAATACAAAGTCCAATTTTAATGGGTTGGTAAATATAATGAAGAGCGCAGATCCTGAAAATAAGGGAGAATTATACAGAAGGCAACATTTCTCTGTTGAAAGGATCATTGTGTAAATAAATATGAAATCATTTGAAGGCTTCTGTCATCATGTCGCCTGTTAGCAGGGAAAGATCTTTTAAATCCGTTACAGTGGCCGAACATTTGTTGCATGATTTTTGAACTCCGCAGACAGTTCAAACAAACACTCACAGAAAACTAAAACCCAACTGATCCTTTTACTGATGAACTCTCAGGTGTGCGCAGGCTGCGGGTTTCTTTCTGCTTATTTTAACACAACACACAGGGGGAAAATCAAGGGTACAATTATGAAAAAAAAAATATTCTCATTTATTTCCCAATGGGCCCATTCTGGACAGAGTTTAAAGCTTTTTAAACAATGAAATAAATGTTCAAACTGGGATCTATTTGACCTTCCGCTCAGCTCAGTGAGAGAGCAGGGTGAGGACGGCCTTCAGGCTTTGGCAGGTATAACGACTGCGTGGTTAAGATGTATCAGCATCTGAATGTATTTGTATTACATTTTCATTTATCATTTTACAAGTGTAGCTCAGGACTGTGGACATTTGCACTCGAGGCCTACAGACAATTTAAGCAAAGGGAATAAGAGCCTCATGTGTTAATTTGTGTGAAGAATATGATGTCATCATCACCAGCATAAGAGCTGTTCAATTTATTCTCCAAAGGCCGGACTGCTGGGGGAAATAATTATTTCATTATAATTATTATTATTTTACTGATTGCTGAACACAAACATTTTTCTTTAATTAAATCTGCTTCGTTTGATTTTTGAGGTTAACGTCAGAAAGAAAAGGTAATTGAAACGCACAACAATAATAATAATGATAAAAAATAATATTAATAATAATGTTTCAAAATTCTGGGAACATATTCCAGTGGTTTTAGTTAAAAGTTTGAATAAAGAAAAATATTTAATCAAATGAAACATTTTTATTGTCTGAAGATGCACAAAAAATATTCAGTTAATTACAGATTTTTAAATATTGTGTAATTATTTGACTTACAGCAGAGACAGTCCTGCAGGTTTAAACACGTCTTTTACATTTTGACACTTCAGATCAAACTCTGCTCTGCCTCGTGAAGCGCAGCTCCGCAACAAAAGTTTGATCTTGCCTCAGTGCTTCCCGAAGGTCACAGCTCATCCAGGACGTGAATATTGTAACTCAACAAATCAGGATAAATTTGTGTTCAGAGGACGTGAACATTCCGCAGGGTTTGTGAGTGAAAGAGTTAAATTTAAAAGCATTCGTTATGGATTTTGCTTTTTGCGTCATTTGGTTCGTCTAGTAAAAAATCTTCATAAAACATTTGTCAATGATTATTCACATGAAGCGACTTTCTTTTTCTGTTCTCGCACAATACATGGAATAAAAATATGTAGCCTCCGGACTTCTCATAAAAACACTTCAAATCATTATTTAGCACTGAATTCTTTTAAACAGATTCCCATTCCCTCCGCGCACTCCGAGGAGTGCGTGTAAAGGTGAAGAGATTGTGTGCTGGCACAGCGTGCGTAAAATGTTCATGCGTAAAAAAATGCAATTCCACATGGTGTGGCTGGACGTGGCAGCTCATGGAAGAGTTTCTTCTGATGTTCAGCACCTGAAGCGACTGACCCTGTCAATGAAACTGTTGTTGCAGATTATATTCAACTAAATAACTATATTAATCAACAAGGAACCTTTAAACTAATCAAAATCACAGAAGGGTTTGTGAGGGCAGCCGAGCGACAGTTTGTACCTCAGAACCCAAATATCAGACCTTTAATGTTCATTTAGAACCGTTTATACAGGAGAGTGTATGTGGGATTTACTTTAAAAAATAGTGTTGTATTATTCATGATTTTACCTATGCTGACTTATTCTTACATATATTTATGTAAATAAGCTGCGCGTGAGGTTTTCACCTTTTATTAAACCAGTCGTTCTTCTTTCTCATTTGATCAATTTCTGTTTTTTAATGTTGGTGAAATCCACTATTTGTGCTTTTGTCGGGACACTGCGGACCCCTCAGGGACCTCAGGGGGGTCCGTGGATCCGCTCCGGGAGCCTCTGACTCTGCCTGTCTCACTGTGCCAGACATTCCTGTACAGCAGCCAGAGCAGCAGCGGGGACTCCTCCCCTCCGCTCACAAACCCGGAGCACGTAGCAACAACTGAGCCAATGTGCACCACGGCGATCCGTCCTACCGACTGCGGTGCCTGGCAACAGAAAAAGACGTGATGACGTCCTCTCCAGATTGCGTATTATGGGATGTGCGGAATTAAACAACCCGAAGAGGACACGGGGAAGCCAAAAATAATAAAAGAGACAGAAATAAGCGGGGTGCATGTTGAATCATGGAGCTCTCGGCTGTTGGTGAGAGCGTCTTCGCAGCCGAGTCCATCATTAAACGGCGAATCCGACGGGTATTCGCTGTCTTTTTCCCTCAGGCTGTGTCTCCACACCTATTACGCAACAATATGTTTGTGCAGGGCCGACAGGCAAACGCTGTGATAACCTGAATGTGTTACGGATCTGTTTTGCAGGGTCGCTGGGAATATCTCGTGAAATGGAAGGGCTGGTCTCAGAAGTGAGTAAATATCCGAGGCTGTGAAGGACAGCGCTCCATCCTGGCCGCTCGCACAACTGCACTACCTCACACTCAGTCGTTTTCAGCTTGTGGCTGTTTTTTAATCATATTTGCTCCTCGTGCCGTTTACTGGACTTCTGGTATTTCCTTTGCACCAACGAGGAGCTGTACATGTCTGAGCTTCAGCCTGATAGCATGTATTGAAGTCCACACTAGCTTTAGCAACGGCTGGGTTCCCCATGCGTCAATGTCCGCTACGTAGTCTGTAAATGCAGCAGCACGCAGCGAGATTGCCGCTGATAAAAGTGCCACAGCGCGCGAGTGTGCGCCCTGACCTGTGATCCGTTCACCGTGCGGTCACTAACACCTCTCCTTTCCGCTGTCATGACGCAGGTACAGCACCTGGGAGCCGGAGGAAAACATTCTGGACGCACGACTCTTCTCTGCCTTCGAGGAGAGGTGAGGGTTTGACAGCGCAGCAGTAGGCCTCTGTGCAAAAACGAGACGGCAGCGCGCACTTTGTGCCACAAAACGGTCCTCATTTATTAGACATTCAATCCAAATTTAAGCCTGTGAATCTTAAATGTTCGTAAAGAAAGTGGAAATTAGTGTCAGTACAGCGAAAGTTTTAAGCTTTCACTTCTGCCAGTATCAAGATGTAAAGCCATTTTCTTCTCACAAACAGATTATCTGCTCTATTCTGACACATTTGTCATTTTTATTCAACTTATTTCTAACAAAAAATCGGCTCTAAAAAAGGAAAGATCGCGCTCAATTTGCAGAAGTTGGGCCCTTACTTTGAAAATGCATCTCCCGATTAAATCATGGACTTAATTCAAACAAATATTTGTAGATGTTTTAGAATGAATCTAAATAAAGCATTTATTCCGTAGGGAGCGCGAGAGAGAGCTGTTCGGACCGAAGAAGAGGGGACCCAAACCCGAGACATTTCTCTTGAAGGTAAGTGGACTTTTCGATGCACATTTTTTCGGGGGGTTGTATTTGATTTTGTCGCCTTTCCGAGGAGGTACAGATGATGAGTAATTCCATGATGTGACAGCTACAGCCTTGAAAAATGTGTAACTGTTTGACTGTGACTCAGACCTGTGTAGAAACCAGTGGAAAATCCGTCGTTTACCCCTCGATTTTTATGAGGTCAGGTTTGGTAAAGTGCTTACACAATTTAAGCATCCTTCATGTTGTATTTTTGTGTATCTGACGCGCTTTTCTTGTAGCAGATTTAACACGAGGCCTTGAGCTTTCAGTGTAAACAAACAGATCTCCAGCTGTTTCTCTTAAACTGAACATCCATCCGTATAAAAAACTCCTCTCATAAACTCTCCTCTGTCCTCAGGCCAAAGCCAAAGCCAAAGAAAAGACGTATGAATTTAGAAGAGAGGCCCCCAGAGGGATCCAGGTTTCCTATCCCATCCCGGAGCCTGTCATCACACCGAGGGCCCGGGAGGGTTTACGCGCCGTGGTTCCAACAATCTTCCCACCGAGCACGGTCAACAGAGGGGAAAGCGTCCACGTGCGCTTACCAGAGCCGGAGAGGAGGCCCAGGCCGCCCCCAGCTGCTCCTCTGACAGTCCAAGAACCCGCCCGGCTTCCCAAAAAGAGAGGACGCAAACCAAAGCTGCGTTTGCATTATGAAGAAGAAGATGAGGGCGGGTCAGAAGAGCCTGACGTCAAACGGAGCAGGCCGCTGGAGGAACAGGGGTCACAAAGTTTCTCCAAAATGCCCCGACGCTTGCATCACCATCATCACCACGGAGAGACGTCGGATCACAGCCTCCTCCAGTTGACGAAGAGGTTTCAGGAGGAGACGACAATAACACCGAAGTCCAGCAGCGAGCAGAGGCACGCGGGACTGTCCTACAGCTGCGCGTTCAGCCCCGATGCGCGCAGGAGCGATCAGGGGGGTCACAGGACTAGCTGTCTGACCGGGGTGTCTGTTCCTCATCCCAAAAAGCTGAAGCAGTCCATAGAACAACGGAGACACCAGGTGAGGGAGCGTTGCCCTCCGCTGGAACAGCCTGAAGTCATCTCCAGCAGCCACGACCCGTCCACGAGCCCGGCCTCGAGCCCGGCCTCGAGCCCGGCCTCGTCCTGGACCCCCAGTTTCACCAGCCTGGACACTGTGACCGTGACGGACGTGACCATGAACTTCCTCACAGTCACAGTTAGAGAGAGCAGCACAGACAAAGGCTTCTTCCGGGGCAAAAGATGAGCACGCGCTCTGGATGGAGGTCAGGGGAGGCTGATGTAAACAACTGTTTAAAAAGCAACTAACAAACAAGTCCACTGTAATACTATATTTTTTCTATGTAACTGTCAGACCTGTACATACAAATATATCAGACGCTGCTGAGGATATTAAACATGAACGTGAGTTTGAATGTTTTGTTGCTCTTAATATTTCTGCTGTCACAAGATGAACCGGATCCATAAAGGATGCCTTTCCTTTGAATCATGCTGCTCACAGACTTTGGGGAACAATCCCACAATATTACCAACTTTTCAACATGTACCCAGGTGTGGACAAGTCTCCACTTTAAGATTATAAAGCTGCACATTTAACTAACGTGCAGTCACGTCTTTTTCGCATTTATCCCCAAAGCCACGTGAGTTTATACAGCTTTTAATCGAAGGCCATGCCATGCAAAAAGTATTTATTATAGAGCAAATTATTAAAATGTTTGTATGCTGCAGGAGCATGTCAAAAAATAACTTTATTATATGAATAAATGATCCGTGCGTTTCATAAAAAGTCTCATCTAAAAACGCGGGATTAAACGGCGTGATGAAGTATTTTTGTAAAGGCTTAAATATAATTTAGAGCATAAAATTTGATATTAAAGACTTAGAAAGTGTTTTGTTTGTATGAATTATTCCAACAAGGATTTAGGGAGTAGAATTTAACATATTCAAGAGATAAAAATGTGCTCATTTTGGATTTATTCGAATAATTTTATATTGTAATTTTTGGGGCGTTGTTATCACGCGAGAAAACAGAACGACACAGCCAGAGGGCCTGATCTCAAGCGGAAGAAATCCTGCAAGCGTTTCACTTTGATATGAATCTTTATTTGGAACTAAACAAGTATATAAACTCGGCCTGTGTCTCATGAACATGAAAATGGATCTCACAGCTGTAGAGCTCTGGAGGAACTCATTACTTAGATTTGTTCCATCATCATGATTATAGAATCCAGAGCTCAAGGGGCGAGTCAGGCCTGAAAGCTATGGGAGCGAGTTTGTTTCCACTGTGTTTATTATAAAACACGTTTTAACAGGACAGCTCATCTGGTCTCACCTGCCGCAGACTGCAGGATGAAAAATGCCCAAACTGTGACCCCGTTTCGACTTCTTACTATTCGATATTCCCCTCCTTTTTAAATCGCGTAAGATCACGCAGAGGCCGTGATTTCTGCCCGTCAGTGACAGTTTCCTGACAGCACAGTCTGCATCACCTCGCTCCACTTACAGGCCTGCTAACAGCGCGTGAAGGATCCCCGGCTGCAACTGCGCCGATAAGAGGCCACTTCTTTCACGCACAAAGACTCCATTCATGTGACTTTGCTTTGTCTGTGTGGGACACTGGACCCAATGTGACCGTCCGGTACTCCTGTGAGGAAACTGCGTCTGGCCTCTGACTCATCATTTTAATCGCTCACCAATTTAATGTCAAAGTAGTTATTTGGATATCTAAATTGGTTTAATGCGGAAAAAATGAAGGTGGAGCTCAATTTTCTATCATTAAAAATCGACTGCAATAAAGCATGTTGACACATTTTTACATAAAGCCGCATTTGTCTGTGAATGTGCAGAAAACTTTGTTGCCACATTAGATTCAATATGTCATCATTTATAGACCTGAGCAGCAAAGGCTCCCTCTGCAGCTGAGGCAACATCCGGCCAAATTCTCCACGAGTGTAGTTTACCCCAGGACATGAAGAACCTGAACCCGCTGATCTGCCTCTGCCTGAGGGCCTGCATATCAGCCGAGAGGAGCTGCTCTGTCAGTCCACAGAGTCTGCAACCTCCACAAGATGTCGCCACCAGCAAACACCTTGAAACGGTGCCAAGGTTTTTTTCTTCTCTGTACACAAAGACCCCTGCAGGTTAGAATGAGGTGAAACATCCACAGTGGATTAATCATTGGTGAAAGCTGGTCACGCATTCCAGTTTGGTGCACAATATGAGCGGCTGTTGAGTTACAGCCTCCCGCTGCTGGAGGTGCGTTTGGGCCCTGAACGCCCGCAGCAGACTGCGTTTTGTCCTCCAGATGTGGGGAGGGTGCGCTGCAGCAGCCCGCCACAAGGTGGAGCTAAAGCACGGAAACACACGGAGACACTTTCACATATTCCCACATTTATTCTTGAACTGCTTATAAAGTAATCTTTTAAAGTGGGATATTATTTGTTTTGGAGGAGAAGTAGTACAAATGGGGGATTTTATTATTTTTACTTAGTTTTATATTTTATATTTGATGTTTTCTTTAAAATAGAATAAGTTAAAGCTCATTGGAAACTAGATTAAATGAAAGTAATAAAGCGGAGACAGTTTTCAGGACGTTGTTAACAGATGGCTGACGGCTTTCACACCGATAGTCTCTTTAAAAAGCAAAGACAAAGAGCTGCAGAGGCGGGCAACAACTGGATCAGTGCGAGAGAGAGAGAGAGAGAGAGAGAGAGAGAGAGAGAGAGAGAGAGAGAGAGAGAGAGAGAGAGAGGCGCATATATCGGCGCAGCAGAGCGCTTCTGTCTACTCTCTCTCTCTCTCTAACGCAGACGAACTTTCCAGCCATGCTCCTCCGCCGCCCGCTCCTGTCTGGATGTTTCTCTCTGTGCGGCTGAGATGTTGTTAAATGTGATTATTTTGATGCACATGCTGAATCTTCAGCTGCGGCTCTGTGCAGCGGATCTGTGCAACTGGACCGGGAGGTGAGGAGCTCCAAGTTTATTGCATGTTTAAGAGGGACATTTAAATTGCATGAGTGGGCCATTTAAAAGGACACGCTTCCATTGGTTTACTGTTGATAATTCATGTCCTAATTCTTTATATTTTGCAAATTCAAAAAGAAATCAGGACATAGGGTGTTCTGAAAACTCTATTTGGTCTATTTTGACAACAATTTCTAACAATTAACTACATAATATCTTTACTAAATTCACTGTTTTAAACCCGTACACCTGCAGGCTTGATGAAAAAAATGTATTAATGACTTATTAACTTATAAAGTTGCAGATTTAATCATTATAAGGTAGTGAGAAACATGTATCAATTAATTTTAAACATGTGTAGCTGAATGTGCAACAACCTGCAAACTAAAATGTGTCATATTTGTGGCTTTTTATTGATCTTTAAAGCTGATAAGTAAATGTAAATTAGTAAATGATCTATTAAAACTCGATAGAGCCATTACATATCTATGAGCAATAATAAGAATTTTGCAAACCTCTCTCACATCTCTGAATCTGCTCCTCCAGCGGTTTCGCGGCTGCTGTCGACTCCAGGATCGTCCTCCAGGTGCGGCTGCGCTGCACAGAGGGCTCGGTCAGGTGGATCTACCCGGGTCAGTCTCTCCGGGTGGTGCTGGAGCCCAACTTGTCCTCCTCCCGGCGCACCATCGTCTGCATCAAACCGTCTCCCTCCTTCCGCGGAGCCAGCGTCTTCGTTGAGCGCTCCGGGCAGCTGGAGCTGCTGGTGCCGGACGGCGGGCGGCCCGAGCAGCAGCAGCAGCAGCAGCAGGTGTTCTGTTTCCGGGCGGACGGGCCGCACAGGCCCGCTATCTACCTCCAGTCCAGCCCGCAGAGCGATGGAGCCAGGAGCAGACGCACGATGGGGTTCAGATATGAGCTGCTGGCTAACAGGAGCGCTGCAAACAACCTGGGCCTGGGCGGGCTTCAGGGTGAGTGGACCGGCTCTCAGTGTGGCTCAAAAGTACTAAACAAATGGACTTATACATCTGGCACCACTGCTTTATAAATCGATTAAGTATAAGTTCAACAAATTGCATTAATTGTTAATAATTAAGCTATTTAAGAAGCCAATGGTGAGACAGGCTCAGATCGGACTGTATGAGTTATGAGTTATGAAGTCATTTAGAGAAGGGCTGCACAGGAGTGTGACTGAAATCCATTTATTAACTTTTATCTATCATTTATCGATGACATCACCTAACTGACTCATTACCACATACAAAAGTCGTTCCGATACTGATACTTGAATTGGTATCAGTATGAGAAAGTCAGTGCAATACCCTAATTTATTAGCCCCGAAAAATCTACTGTTTTCAGGTAAATTATCAGGAGAAGTTTATTAAACAACAGTGCAGCTAACAGATGTGTGATAATGGATTAGCAGTGACTCATTGATTTTGAGTGGTACTAATTTTGGGGACACTTTAAGTTGCAGTAATTGATTACAGTGAGTTACATTCACTTGTTCAGTCTAAGAAGTGCGGTAGTTAGCAGTAGCTGGCAGCCTATACAGTAATGTTGATTGTTGTAAGGGTGGCGGCTGCTATGGCGATCATGACGGTGCAAAAAAACTGGGGAAAAAAGTCTTAAATAAAAATATGAATCTAAAATTTTAGCAGCAATTAAATCCAATGTAATGAGGTGTGTCTTATTTGTCCAAGTGAGTGTTAACATCTGGCATTCATTGGACAGGGAAGCGATTAAACTATAAATGTTTCTATAAATAGATTTAAAAAATGCATGAAAAGTCTTACACACCAAATTTTAAGATATTTGTTTTGTGTTAATGCAGCTTCAAAGGTTTAAGGTAATCGGTTTCCTCAGTTGAAATGAGTCACAGGAGAGTTTTAAGAACTAAGTTCAAACACTCACTCATTTTAAGTTCACTACACTGAATGGAATAGGAACTGTTTACTTCATTTATTTAAGTTACATTAAAGTTGAGCTGAAACGGCATTTCGAGAGTATCTAGCTCCCGTATCGTGACGTATTTCCGAGTGAAACAGGACGTGCAGGCGGGACATATCATTAGAGGGATTTGATTTGATTGTTGAGAAGTGGGCGTAGACAGACGTTCTCCACAGCGCAGTAGCTAGCTAACTGACCGAGGGTTCTTGGTGCTCTGCGGCTAAATGTTGCAGATTGATTGGTTGAAATTGTTTGGTACTAACTTACGTAAGCACACGTGAAATTTAGTTTTACCAGAAGAAAAAATTATCAATTTTTGATATAAGAATACGAAGAAATGGATTTTCTGTTGTTTTTTTTTTGGCCTATATTGTCAAATAGATGCACAATATTACCGGGGATGTGATCTAAAAGGATTAAAATGACATTTTTCATTTCACCCGGACTTTAACAATAAATAAAGTAGGTTTCATCAGATGGTTTGAGGTGAACTAACTCATCAGGTTTTACAGCGTACTTGGAGACATAAAGTGCTCACACTTTAAAAAAGTACAGCTTACTCAAATAACACGTTCATTCTGAACACAGAATCATTTCACATGACTGGACACAGTTAAGTTCCCGAGGTCATCGGTTTCCTAATTGTTTTTTAAATAAACTTGAGTTGTTAGAATTTACAGTGTATCGGTCAATTCTCAAGTGTAATCGGAAAAAATAGATATCGGACCATCTGGAGGATAGACGTCATGAAAAGTGATTATTCACAAAAATAAATCTGCTCTATTGGTTTGAGATGAATGAAGTAGATGTGCTGTTTAGTACGCCGTTATTTAAAGCTCCTGTGAGGAGGTTCTGTCCACAGGGGTCGCCAAGATCGACACAAACGTTACACTCCTGACAGCTTTAAGATACTGGCATCAAAATATGTGTTGCATTAATTGCCATTAATTGCAAAGAACCACCCCGTCCTAACTCCAGGAGGAATCAGCGGTAGTTTGATGCTGCTGAGTGGAGCATGCAGCTGCTGGTCAGTCTTGTGTTCTGTCTGGCCGTCTGGTTTCCATCGGGGGACAAAGCCTGCGAGGGCAGAGCAGACCCCAGGGTGGCTGGAGGGCAACAGGCCGAGCGGTCTGAATCAAGTCTGCAAATACTTTGGAGATTCCACGAATGCCTTTTCATTGTGCGAGTCTGTTTATTAGCATTCATCCATGTGTGCGGGCCTCTCCCAGCGCGCTGATGTCATCCTGCGTCTATAATAGACAGCTGCTGGTTCATCGTTTCTGCATTGCCAGTCCGGCAGAGGAATTTGACTCCTGCAGTCTCCTGCGTTGGCACGGGGTCATTCAATTAGGTAGATACAATAGGAGTCAAATGCAGGGGTCAGACTGGAGAGGGGCTGTTTGATGTGGTGGGTAGAGAAGTTGAAGGAGCAGCATTCCTTCATCTTACCCCTGGTTTCTTCCATCTTCAATGTGCATGGAGCCAGAGTTTAGGTCAGTGAAGTGGTAGGGAGGAGGTGACACCCATCTATTATCAGTGTCAGTTGGAGAGAGTGATGGGAGAAAAGGGAGACTATGATTGACACAGAAATGTGGGGAAATTTATAGCTGACATATTGATCCAATTCAGTTTTATTGCCTCATAAATGCCACCATTCTGTTTCTTAAACTACCCCTACTTCCTTTTCTCTTCCCAGCTTCATGCCGACCCTGCAATGATACAGAACTCCTCATGGCCGTCTGCAACAGTGACTTTGGTGAGTGCATTGTGTGTAATCAGGCTCTAAACGTTCTGTTACAGACTGTAACTATTTAAATACAAGATGTTTACTCACGATCAGTCATGACTAATGTTTTGGCTCGCTGATGAAAGCCTCTGCATTTGCTGTAAGAACAAAGATCTCACGCAGTGTTTGTGCAAAACCTCAAACGGTGCACAGTTAAGGACTTGTTTTCCATCAACTAGCAGTGGTTGGGCCGCGCTGACTTTTTAATAAGGCACTGTGTTCAAGCCACCAGTTAGAATAAACATTATAATACTGAACATGCCGATGATTACACAAGCAACACCTATGAGAGGTCAAGAAGGGCCAAAAAACACAGGCAATAATTGGTTATCGCCATGGGAGCAACCAAAGAGCTCAGTTTCGTTCTCTTTGGCGCCACCTATGGTGATAAACGGTAATTGCAGGAGCACACTTCCCAGATATCCAGACAGTGCTGCATGTGTGACGTCCACGGTTGGCTCCGGTTGTAACTCTTGATTTTCCTGGCTGACGGTCACTTTCCTTTTCAGACTGTTTGCTTCATCTGAGCGTCGAGTTTGTTTCTTTTTCTTTGGAATTTCACTTCTTGTTGAAGTTGTATCTGTAGTCATCCATCTTTTCTTTGTTTGTTCAGCCATAGTAGATTACTGTTTACTCACAACACTTGCAGAGACTGGAAAAGCAGCCGCTTAGCTCCGCCTACCCTCTCTGGCAGACCAACCACTGCTGGCTGATGGAAAACTCGTCACTAACTGGGCGTCGCATGTCAAATCTTTGAGGAGATAATGTTTGAAACTGTTCTTATGGTCTGCTGAAGGTCGATCAGATTTGGTGGGACCTGCAGAAAGAGAAAGAGATGAATGTGTGCATGTAGTTTGAAAACAGGGTCTTTGTTCTTTCAGTGGTCCGAGGCTCCATCAAGAACGTCTCCCACGACTCTGAGCGTCAGACATCATTGGTGGAGGTGTCAGCAGCCAGGGTGTACTGGCAGCGCAGTGGCGTGTTTGAGCAACAAGCGGCCAGCTCTGGGTCGTCTCCGTCTTGGCAGGGACACATCCACACACGCCTGCAGTGCCACGTGAAGCCTGGGGACGGGGAGTTTCTCTTCACAGGGTCAGAACACTTTGGGGAAGCATGGTTAGGGTGTGCCCCAAGATACAAAGACTTCCTGTCCGTGTACCAGACCGCCTGGGCGGCACGTCGGAATTCCTGTGACTTCCCTTTGGACTGAGGAAGCTTGGTTTATTTAGCCCTACTGAGCACTTATCCACAGGCGTCCTCGCCCCTGTACTGGCACTGTGGGATCCCTCTAATGTTGTCATGTGCCAGCAAGGTGGCATCCAGCGTCAACAGCAGGAACGGAGCTTTTGAAATGCTGTTAGAAGACGCATTCGGGGGAGCAGAGCCGGGGCAAACAGCGGGGCCTCCTGCCTCCTGCTCCGAGGCTCATTGAGGAGCGGCCTTTGTCTCCCTCCCATCGCTGCTCTCGGCCCTGGGAGACCGAGAAGGGGTTGGGTTTCTGATTCTCTTTGTGCTTCTCCCCACGTCAACCGTCGCTCACTTTGCTGCCTCTGTGTGAGAAGTGCCCTTTGAACCGAGGTGGGAGGTGTTATCAACCGTTTGTCCGACTGAATAAGCTCGTACATTTATGATTGTCAAGTTTAAAATCTTCTTCTTTTGTCTATTTATGTGTTTTGTATATTATCAATGAGCTTTAAATAAAACGTGTTTGCAATTCAGGACTATTGAGTTTATATTGCAAAATAAATCCACTCAAAACTCTACTGTACTTACGATCGAATTATTGACAGTTAATCAATGATTTTCAAATGATGAGTTTCCACGCTGCTACAGTAAATTGATATAACTTTTTACAGTTTTAAATTAGAGACTGAAACCTTTTACTGACTGAAACTTGGTGTAAAAGCTTCGTCTTTGATTTGATTGGTCTAAATAAATCAGAAAGGTCTGCAAGTCTCGGTGTTTCATCTGTAAGAGACGATATTTTAATGTTTAAATCTCCGAGGCTCTCAAGAAAAGGTCCATAGAAGTGAAACACACGGAGTCCCACCAACATGGTGTGGTGGTTAAATAAAAGATCTACTTGGGAGCATGATCCGGTGTGCCGACTCTATTTATCGCGTCTATGTGCCTTTTCTGCCCAGCACCTGGACTTTAACGTCTGGATGTGCGCGCCAAGAAAAGGTTATCATCAAATCAAACATTTCCCCAGTTTTATTTGTCCTTTTCTCTTGATTGTAGGCTAATATTATAAACAATTTACTTAAAGGCCCCCTCCAGTGAAAATCAACCTTGTAAACATCTCCATGTGGTGTTTCTCATGTGCTACAAGACACATCAGGGACAACATCAGCAGTCATCTCCATGGCTGGGCCTGTCTGCTTTTAAACTGCAGTGTACCAAGGACAGGCTGAACAACACGTTTTCAGATTGGCAGGTTTGAGATGTCACAAACCTAAGGAGCCAATCCCGTTAATGGACGGGGCAACGCTATGCGTATCATTATGTGTAACCTATGGCAACCACTTTAGCGATGCAATGAACGTTAACGTTTCTGCTACTAATTACTACATTTCAAGCTAGCTAAGTTTCAGCTTAGCCGGCGGGGACTCTGCAGAAGGAGAATTCTTAATGAGGCAGAAGGAGGAGATGCTTTGGGAGGATTGAGAAAAAACATATCAGACACAATTAATTATTTCAAGTAGAGCATTTTATATGTCTTAAAACATGACTGCTCTTTAAAGATATGTGTCTTTCAACATGTTAAATATTTTATACCATCATATAAAAATCTACATTTCATATCGGAGTTAAAGCAACACAATAATTTGAATGCAGTTACACGTAAAACATCTCAGTAAGCAGGTATGTGTCTATTTTATCTGAGACTCTGGTCGGTTCATGCAGCTGTGTGTCTGATGAAGTGAAGCGAGCTCATGATCAGTGCATAAACATCTACATTTCATGAGGGCCTCAAGCTTACAAGAATGCTCCAGCCCCCTGAAGACGCCGTGCTCCTCTATGCTAAAGGCTTAAATGAACTAACACCCCCATTTCCCATCATATGCTGCATAATCTCTGCTTTTAGAGGAGGAGGGGATTCAGAGCTCAAGTGTCCGATAATCGCTCTTTCCCTTCTGCGTCCCATCTTTGCCTCTATTATTAGATTCTTATGATAATGGCAGAATTAAAAACACAAAGTTTCCTAAAATGGCAAAATCTCTGAGCAGACTGAATTGAACTTTTCTTTTGAGAGGCGTGGCCCCTGCATCACAGCCCAGGAGGACAAATGGACAGATGTGAGGCCCCAAATCCCGCAGCCCCTCCCCCTCAGCCCCTCCCAGAGCAGGCAAACAATTAATTGACTTTTAAAGCAACTGCTCTCTGAGCCTATTCCACACTTCTCCTTGGCTGAGCAGCGCTCACAAATTGGTGTGTTGAACTTTTTATGAGGACTAAATAGCTGCCAATGAAAGTGTAAATGACCGTGTGCTGAATGGGGCCCACACAAAGGCCCTGCAGTGACAAGGCCTCTGGCAGACATAATGACCATTGTCACGGCTGCTGTCATCTAGAAACCATCAGGGCTCATGAATGCCAGCGGCTGAAGGAGGGGCGATCCCTGCTTTTACTCTCACTCAGCCCACATTTTGTCTAAGTTGTGCTCTGTGTTATCTTTCAAACCTCTCTCTATCGCTCGCATGTCTTACCTTATAAGTTTAAATGTCTTTTGTGCATGTTTTGCCTTAGATAAAGACAAATAATAAAGCTTACAAATGATTCTTCCTGCATCAAAGCTACTTGTGCGCCCTGAGCTGCCTATAAAACACGGTTAAAGACATTAAAACAGATCGTATTTTGATAAATGTTGCCAAAAAAATCAAGCTCTTCACAAACTTTTCTTCATCCCACAGAAGCCCAGTTTGAAGTCTCCTCCCTCTGTATTGTCCCAGGGGGCCACCATGTCAAATTTCCAAGCAAAATATAGCCTCTCTGCAGGCTTTTGAGAGCGCACAATCCTCGTCTCTGGGAACTCCAGCAGGCTCTCATGGGGAACGAGTCCAGGAGGGCTCGGCCCCGGAGCCGCTGCATGGTGCACCGGCAGGAGTCCACCCAGACTGGGGGGTAATTGGTTTATCCCACCGCCTGGCCTGCTTTCCCATGTGGGCCACTGCTGAGGGGAGGCCCGGGGGTACAATATGGAAACAGCGTGATACCCTCCAGTGGCGAGCAGGCATTCAGCGCTCCGGCTATAGAGAGCCGGCACAGGGTAGCACGAGCACAAAGCAGAAGCAGAGATGTGCCCTGGCTTTGAAAAGGTTGCCATTCGGTCTCCTTTAACCACTCAGCAGCATCTGTGGTTGAAAATCTGAAGTAATTGAATTTTGGCTCAAGCTCTTTTATAAATGTTCCTGTCACTTCAAAAGGTAATGAGTTAGAGAGGTTCTCTCTGCAGCTGCTGCACCTGGTTGAAAACTCGATTTTCCAAAAGTCCTCATTGTCGAAAATTCAAAACAGAGCCAAGGCAGTGACGAATCCAGACTTCATTCTTTTGAGCCAGCCGGGAGAAATCTATAGTCTCACATAATATATATGAATTAATTTTGTTTTCTTAAGATTATTTTTTGGGCCATTTTTACCTTTATTGATAGGATAGCTAAAAAGAGGATGTTGGGAGGAGAGAGGGGGCGATGACATGCAGCAGAGGGCAGGAGTCGAACCAGCGGCCGCAGCGTCGAGGACTGTGGCCCCTGTAAATGGAGCACCTGCTCTTCCCACTGAGCTACACCAGCGCTGAGACACTTAATACTTTGAAGGAGCTGAGAACTGCCATGCCTGCAATCATTGTGTGTCAAGACCAGACGTTTATTTATCTCTAGTTAAAGGGGTTTCTTGTTATCTTGATAAACTAGAGGCAGAGTTCTCTAGATAAAGACATAATTGATCACTAGAAAACAAAGTTTATTTATTTTTTACAAATGTTAAGTCTCTATCCATCGCCGAATGAGGTAACACAATGGTTATTAAGCCTATGGCCCACTGATGAAAGCCTCTGAATTTGCAGTTCCGTTTATCGCCATAGGTGCCGCCAAAGAGAAGCGGGCCTCTATTCGATAGGACAGCTGAAGAGAGACAGGAAACGCGGGGAGTAGAGGCTGGGGGACGACATGCACAAAGTGATCGGCAGACTGTGAGTCGAACCTGCGATCAGTGTTCTGCAGACTGCAGCCTCTGCACATGCGTCGCCCGCTCCATCAACAGAGCCAAACCAGCACCCCCTGTTTCCAGTTTATTGATCACACTTGATTTCATCTTTCAGGACCACCGTCATGAACAGGGGCAGGACAAATTATCGATATCACAATATATATCATCGTCCTGACTGGTGTGATACAATTGCCGTACCGCTGGAGCCAATATGAGTCGATATTTTAATTTTAAAAAGATTCAGTGCTCTAATCAGATCTCCCTGCCACTTTGAGTCACCGCATCGTTTCTCAATTTGTGTCAAAACTATCAGTTAATGATGATGTACCAATATATGACTGCTATATATCAATTACGCTGTATCGTGATATTATCGTGGACCACATGTAGTGTATTGTATCGTGAGTCACCCCGATCTTGAGATTACAGTTTTAAAAATGTAACTGAACCATGACTTTATTTGTAGTCAGATACAGGATGTTCAGATTCAGACCAACACACACGTCAGCCTCTTCTTCTCTCATTCTTCTCTGTTCTTCCCTCAGTTTGAAGAAAAAATATGCTGACTTATTTTACTAATCATCTACTTCTCTGTTTAACTTTAACTTAATGTGTTGCAGCACCGGGTTCATATTAAAGTTAACTCTAAGCTCAGCATACTTTACATTCTGTACACGCTAAAGCTCCAGCACACAACATCAGGGCCTTTCGTAACGTAAAAAAATATTGTACATCAAAGACAGTAAGATTACAAACAAACATGTCAGTGAAACAAAAGATTGGAGCTGTATTGTAACTGTAAAATATAATGTCATGAATCATTTACATACACAGGAGCTCATTTCAGGATGAGCCGCATCTTCCTGTCTCCAAGCAGGAGTCTGCAAAAACAGGGCAACAGTTACAGTTTGTAAAATGTTCAGTCAAAATGTTTTGAATAAACGGTGCATGTTGTGTTGCACTTACCGAACCAGAGCAGCTGCTATTAGTCCCCCTGCGATGGGTCCCACCCAGTAGACCCAGTGATAAGTCCAGTAGTTGCTCACGACAGCTGGACCGAAGGCTCTGGCTGGGTTCATGCACGTGCCAGATACATCGCCACTGATAAAACAGACAGGTTGGGTGAGATAATCAAAAGGAGTTTACCCTCATTCATAGGTAAAGTATTGATTATGATGGTAAGTGAAAAAAATACGTCATCAAACATGTAAAATACCATGATTGTTCTTCCAAAGCAGCTGCAGTTCATGGTAAAAGAAATACACTTAACATCTGTAGATTTGTTTTTAACTCACCCAGCTAAGATGGTAAGTATAACAGTACAGCCCACCAAAAACGGCACCATGGGGTTTCTGGTTTTGGCGTTGAAAGCCCCGAGCAGCAGCACCATTGTGATCAGACAGGTCATGGCGACCTCGCCGAACAGAGCGCCTCCTATTTCAGCGTCCGGCTGCAGCACGGCAAACGCAGCACCGTGGGCTTTGGCGAAGTTCTCTCTCGAGGTCATCGCCTGTTGGCATCAACGACGACAGGAAGTATTGTCTTTGCACACAAAGCGAGTCAAACATGGATCTTTTAATGAGGCAGGTTTTTACCTTTGCCATTGCAGCTCCAAGCACCCCTCCCAGCAACTGACATGCAAGGTAAGGGGCCACCATATTCATCTCCATCCCTCCACACAGATAGATAGCCAGCGTGAAGGGGGGGTTGAAATGAGACCCACTGGAGAGGCAAAAGAGAAAGCTTCACTTCTGCAGGTTTTATCTAAGATATGATTTATGGCACAATAAACTACACGTCTTAAGTATTCTCAATGATCCTCACCTGATCTCAGCCATGCACGCCACCAAGGCGGCCACAGCCAGACCGTGCACCAGCGCAGGCTGCAGCCTCCCTGCTGACTCCACGTTCTCTATGACCGACACACATCCGATAAACACAAAGAAAGTAGTCCCCACCAGCTCGCCCAGACACGGCTGAAACACCCTCTCAAACTTGTTCGGAGGTCTCGCTGGGGGCGGCTTGACCTCTGAAGACATAAGAGACGCCCCGACTTCGCCCATCTCCATCTTCTCGTTAGCCATGAGTGTTCAGTGAGGTCCGGGTGTGAGCGCTGAAGATGTGACACCGAGTGCGCTCTCCTGAAGTCTGCACACACATATCTCTGTGCCTTCTAATCGCACGGACTTTGCCGTGTGAGGTTAGAGTGTGGTAGAGGTGTTCGACTAACCTGTCATTGACTCACTGACCCTTTTGCTCATTAAGCCAAAATAGTTTGCTCATCACACGCCTCCTCAGCGCAGGAGGGAACGTGCAAAGGTAAACATTGCACCTACCTGCTGAAGAGTTTGTGCAACGGACTATTTAAAAATCAGCTAGTTTTTGTCAATGATTGGAACCTTATCATTTACTGTGAAGCTATATAAACACGTTTTCAGGAGCTTATTTTCCATGAAAAGCAGGACAGGACGGGGTCCATTTCCAGAGAGATGATGGAACAGAAGATGGTGCAGACAAACCTCTTCATAGTTCTAAGATGCTTTTAGTTAACAGACATTAAAAGCAGCACTGAGAACAGCAATTAAAACCAAATTTTATCTTTACAGGAGAGAGTATATTGTTTTAAAAGCTGTATTCACATGACTTGATGGGCCGCTGGCCAATCACAGATGTGTCACTAGTTGTTCTTTAACGTCCACAAACAGGGGTTAAAGTACCTCGAGCAAGAGTTATCCACTCCGCACACGCACATGGCAGGTCTCTCATTTATTAGGTCATAAACTCATCATTAGCGTGTATATGATTCCACAAACAGGGTTCAAAGGTCAATGACATAGCTGCTGCTAGGAAAGGAATGTCTTGGCTAGCTAAACATAAATGATCCTCATGATACCGGCAGGCTTTATAAGGCCGATAAGGTAGAGCTGTGAACTCTGTCTGAAAAGGCATGGAGGATTATCTTCAGTAACTATAAAGGTCCACTTAGAGAATTTGCAGTTCTTTTAAATACAGGAAAACATTCACAAGAAAAAACCCTTGGCCCCCTTCCTCCGTTCGCCTTTGAAAACGCCACAGAAAATTGTACAGTACAGTATTGTCCGACAAAGACATGAAAAGCATACATCGCGAAAAACGAATTACAACGCTAACTTTAATATAGGCCTATACAAAGAAAAGAAAAGGTTACAACGATATAATTAGACGTCGAAAAAGCACAAAACATTAAACCAAATCTATATGTTCAGATAATGCACGAGTTAACTGATGAAACATTTTCATTTTGGTGTGTTTTATCCTGATGGTCAAATTTAAAACGACTTCTTTTTCAGTCTGCCAATGTCATGTCAGGACAGCGGCCGCTAGATGGCAGCAGATCATCTGTATGTCAGCCACACAGGATTTACAGTGCAGGTACCGGTATACTCCATTAAAGCCAAAAGATCAATTAAATAATACACCAGTCTGTTAACTCCGCTAGCACTGTTAAAAGCACATGTTTTACCTGCTGGCAGGTCCTCGGCAGGAACCTCTTCTTGGCCCTGTTGTCCTCTAATATCAGCCTGCTGCTCTCCATCTGTACACAGTCCTCTCCTTCATTAGGTCCTGGCTGACTATGGGTATATAAATGTATTATCTTAAATCATTTTACAGAATCAGACACTGTATTTTCTCTCTCTGGCGTCTTCCGCTTCACCTTTTTGCCTTTTCTGTCGTCTGTTTTATTTGTATTTCCATTCAACTCCGCTCCTTACTGTTTTTATTTATTTCCCGCTTTACCTGCGGCGTCATGGACGGATCCACTTGAGGAGTTTGGGGGAGGTGACGATGGCCGGTACCACTGCAGTACCACTAGTGTAGGCGGGCCGTGGGATTGTGTAACCCCCTATCAGATGGGCTTATCCAACATCTGGTGGGCTTGGCTCAGCAGGTAGTTCTTCCTTGCGTATGCTTTGGGTGGCCCACTAGATGGCTCATTTGTCACTTGCTAGAATTGCCTGATTACAAACAATTCTAACAGTCTATGGTCCGAGTCTGCACTGGAGCATAAAGACTGACCCTGGATCAGTGCAGAAAATACTATTAAACGTAGCATTTTATTTTGAAGCTGTTTATTCTTATTTATTCCTATTGGCATCTTTTATTATTATTTTGGTGTCGCTGTTTTTAGGGTTTGCAACATTTCTGAAATTTGCCCCATTGATTCAGCATTAACTGGCTTTTTCAAACTTATTTTTTCTGACTATGTTCATTATTGTACACTGAAAAAAAACCGAACCTTGCCACTAAGAAAACCTACTTGTAAATAACCCTGTTACCGTCTCCGATCATTTAACACAGAAAACGACTTTCAACAGTGAACTAAGACGTATTTGTGTGTGACTTTGCAATGACCATGACAGCCCATTAGCTGACTCAATGCTTTTTTCTTTCTTTTTTTCTTGCTAAGGTATCACATGTCAGCTCCGGGCCGTGCAGCGTACAGTAGGGAAGTAAAGGCACTTCCTTCTTCCTACCTCACTGGTTGCACACAGACAGAGCAGCCAGTTTGATAGGAAGTCTGATTTTCGTGGCAATGGGGATCCTGAAGCTCGTCGAGGTCTGCTTTAATTGACTTCTCTGCTTGTCTCTCTGCTGTTTAACATCTACGGCAAATGCCAACGAGTTTAACCAGTGAAACCATTCACTTGTACTGTGTTAAACTGGTCTGAGCTCAGCCCTTTTATTCAGCCACAATGGCTGCGACGTAGCGCAACTTTTGGATCCACGGTGGATGAACGACAGCGCCCAGAGGCGCAGCTAACTTTTACTGACTTTGAGGAGACACAGAGGAGGAAACAACATGAAGAAACAGTTTAATCGCATGAGGCAACTCGCCAACCAAACTGTAGGAAGGTGAGTATTTGTTTTAACAACATGCTTTGCTGCTTGTGGGTGTCATTTAATTGTAATCTGTCTGTGGCTGACACATCACTGTGTCGGTTTTTCATTGTTTGACAATATTCCGTTTTTTTCTATTTCATTGACATCCGTCTTTTGAAAGCGGGGTTACGTTTTTACGTAATAAATACCGGGTTAGGTTAAGAAAAGTTACGCGTAATTGCTGTTGATGTAAAAAGTAAACTCAACTTGCCTCCATGTTACTTTAATATTCTCCTTCTGTTATGTGGGGACTATGTTGTCGTAATGTTCGTGACTTCATAGATTTGGGTCTAACAACTGCTTCAAATATCGATTAATCGGTCTTTAAAATACACGTCACATGTTCCTCCATCCAAAGATGACATCTTCAAACCTCTTATTTTTTCTGACCGGGAGCAAATTTTCATAATAAGATGGAAAAACAGAGAATTTATGGCATTTTTTGTCATACTCGATTAATTGAATCCTTGTTTGAATTAAAATAATGTTAATTAATCCCTTAATCCCGTTCAGTGTACCTGAAGATAGAACCCTGGGCTCACAGAACCCTTTTTCCATTCAGGTCTTTACAGTATTAGATCATATTTTAGAGCTACTACTATGTCTGGAGCTGTAGGCTAACATGAAAACAAACACACATTTCCTGATGTGTGAAGGTAATGGCAGTTTACACACACACACACACACACACACACACACACACACACACACACACACACACACTAAAACAACACAATATCTATACCATCTCCTACCCCTCCTCTCCTCTCCCTTCATCTCCGTCTCCACAGGGGTTTCCAGCCCTGTTCTCTATCAGCAGCCATCACTGAGAGAATACCTCCAGTTCTTACTCCATCAGTGGTGTCTGCAGATGGATGCCTCCTTCGTAATGTTCCTTCAAAATAACTTTCCAACCAGTAAAACCCCGTAGCCGCTGGATTCCTCAACACATTCCTCCATATGTTGTAAGAGCAGTAAAACCAAACCGAGCAGAATGACAGCTCGCTGACTGAGGGGCAGGAGTGTTTGCGAGCACAGGCTCACTGTGGCTGCCTGCTGGAGAGAGTTTAACATACCGGGAAATCCCTGTGGTGCCATTGGAACCACGGCATGACTAAAGCAAAGTGGGAGTTATAATCTATAAATAAATGCTTCAGATTAGTATGTGTTTGATAGAAGGGGGCTGAAGTAAAGCCGTGTAGTCCAGAATAACTTCAAGCAAACACAGAGGACAAATCAGAGGGTCAAAGGTCAAGTTATGCTCTTATAGATATTCATTACGTCAAAATGTCAAGTTAGATATCATTATTGATTCATTGAATGATCAAATTTTCTATTTAAAGGATCCCGATCTCAACTTCGTGCTGATTTTTTAAATCAATGATCAAGAGCTTTTGAGAACTGCTTTTAATCTCTGATGCAGGTTTCTTTCCATTGTTTGGTTTCCTCTTATTGTGTTTCTTTTGTTGTTTTAAAATGCGATCATGTCAAGCACGATATAAATAAAATGTATTATTATAATAATTATCGGATCAGATTTTAACTGATCTGGGATTGACAATTTGAGCCGATCATCTCACCCCGATCATTCACGCCAGCTGTCGTAAACTGAGCGCGATTTGTGGCAAAACGCACAAGTCACTTCAGCATCAGCAACCCCGCGACTCAAATCTCAGCAGTGTGGAAATATTTAAAACTAGAAAGCGAGAGTCCAACAGCTACTTGCAATATATGCAATACGATCGTTTGGCGAGGCGGTAGCAGTAGAGCTGCGTTCAATATTTGATACGAAATCTAAAAACTAAACATGCAACAGAATACGCCGCGTTTACGAAAGCGTCAGAGGAAAAGGCTGCTCCAACAAACTCTGGACTTTAAAAGGAAGAATAAATATCCGCGAGAGAGCGAAAAGGCCAAAAAGATTACAATGAAGGTGGTTGAAATCATCGCTTTGGACAACCAGCCCATCTCTGTGGTGGAGAATGCAGGTATTTACCGTCTTTTGGAGCTTTTGGATCCACGGTATGTCCTGCCGTCTCGACACTACATTTCAGACGCCGCCTTACCGGAGCTGTACAGCAAAGTTTGTGACAACATACGAGGTGATTTTACACCATTCTGATAATGCAAGCTGGACTGAGTTAAATGGAATAAACTGAAGACATCTTTTAGTTAATTTGTTTCCGTTAAAAAAGACGGAGTGCAGCTCTATTATCTATGCAAATACAAGTATCGGATTGGGACTCGGTATCAACAGACTCGATAATCATATCGAGATCGGGACCAAAAAAGCTGATCGGGACTTCCCTGATTTAAAAGTATAATTCCAGAGGCAAAATCTAAACCCCAGCCACTTCTCCCACTACTTTTGCTTGATTAATGACTGAAATTATGAATCGATTGTTTAAATAATTGCTCTACAAGCGTGTGATGGCACAAACTCAAAGAAAGAAACATTAAAGTTAAATGCGTCCATCTTTTGACTTTTGTTTAGGACGCTGTTTTTTTTATCTCCTACTGTTAATTTAAAGTCACATGCTCTCACACATGTCAATATGATAATTACAGACATGAATTGATTACCTCTACATCACTGGGATGATGTTTTGTCTGTTTGACACACCAGCTAATCTCAGTTAGCGTTGTTGTGGTTCTCTGTTTGGCACAGGAAGGGCCCGGCACGGAGGGTTTTCTGTGGAGTAAGCATTTCCACAGTTGTTGATGGGGACACAGCGGAGGGCTGGGGACGTCACGCAGCCACAGAGGGGTGTTTTTACAGAAGAGGAAGCCAGTTTGATTTACATGTGATTAATAAGGGGGAAGCAGCTTGATTTAGTCGCTGTGTTTTGCAAGCTTTCATGGTTGCGGTGTTTGTGAGTTTTTGCATACCACTGCCGAGATAAGCTCGCACAGAAAACTCTGAACAAAACTTTGATTGAGGATAAAGGCGTTTAAAAATCACATCATACATAAATACAGACGGGTTTTTCGGTATCTGCGTGTTTGATTAAGTGGATTGACACGGCGCACAGTCACTGCTCTCTGTCTGTCTTCTGCTGTCGTCCAAGTTTTGGTTCAGGGTCTGGGCTCCAGCTCTGTGGGAGTCTATTTTTAGAACAATAGCTGATCCAAGCTGTGCTCCAGTCAAATCAATGCTAATTCAATATTGATAGGAATCTAAACATTTCTCCCTCAGAGTGAAGCCTAATGTGTAATGCGATCGTGTGGATCAGTGTGAAGGTATTCTGGCTGCAGGTCGTGTTTCATGCCATCACGTACTGTAAATGCAATAAGTCTTATCTGTTCTTTGACTGTGAGAGAAACAAGCGTAGACCTTTTGCATAGAAATAAATGGCTTATTTGCCGTCTCAGTCTGCATGTTATGAAAGTAGTTCTCTGCTGATGTTTCCTGTTTTCTGTTGCTCAGAACATGATGCTGTGTATGTTCAAGAAATTAGCAAGAAAAGTAGTAAATCAAGACCTTAAATTAAATCATATCACAAAAAAATACAAATCTAAAATATTGTTAAACATAAAAAAGTCGAACTGAAAAGAGGTCTAAAATGTAATCTGCTCAAACAAAGACTGGATAAACAACATTTGATGCAACTAGGGGTGGGACAAAATATTGATACAGCAATATGTCGTCACCCTGACTCGTGCGATACACTAGTCTGGTGCCAAATATGGATATTTTGATTAACAAATACAAGGCGCTCTAAACAGATTTCCCTGTGACTCATTACCTCGCGTTGGCGTTTAAGACTTAAAACGGGGCTAACGTGAACGGATATTAATTGGCCGAAGAAGAAGTTGACAGCGGGATAAAAGAAGAAGAAGACAGCAGGATAATGTCGGACAGCATCCAAAGTCCTAATTTGGTTTTATATATTTCTGTATATTTATTTTACAGACTGAAAACACGTTTATTGTTTCATCTCAGTAAAGATACATTATTTCTGTACTTTTATATTCTTCAGTTAATCAGATATCGTGATGTATCAATGATTGTCTTGCGATATATCAATTATCGCAGAATCGCTGTATCGTGATATTATCGTTACCGTGGGCCACGTATCCTGTATCGTGAGTTAGTTACCCTGCGATTCCCAACCCTAGCTGCAACTAACAATTAGTTATGTATTTATTAATATATATTATATATTGATCATTTTATTGTTTAGTTGTTATGTCCATATTATTTCAGCAACGACTGAAAACAACCACCTCATGATCCCAGGACTGAAGGCCATGTCTTCAAAAATACTTTGCTTTTTTGTCTCAAAAATATTTATTGCCATTTGAGAAGTTTAAACCAGCACATTTTACCTAAAAGTGCTTTAAACGCTTAATATCTCATCAAAACTGTTGCTGATTTTTTTTCTGCCTTTTTCTGACACGTACTGAGTATCGATATTACAGCATGTTCGGCCTGTGCTTATTCTGGCTGCAAACAGTAAACCATATAGAGGAAAACATTTAACTGAAAAGCAGGGATCTTGTGGCCTACACCGCTGATGATTTAGATCAGTGAGGATATTTTAGGCATTAGTGAGGTAAGCCTGTATCTGTAGGGTGTAACTTACACCAGTATTAGGTAATAACTGTGTGTGGGCAAGGGTTAATTGATCCCTGTGAGGTTTGAATCTATAGTGTGGGCCTGCTGGGAGGAGTGTCTGTAGACCTACTATGTGTGCACGTGGGTGTATATGTGAGATATCGACAGGGTGAGTGATGAACTCGCTCGCAGGTCTCACAAACTCAGCAGAATTCAAGCCAACAATTATCTGAAAGGAGGTCACGTGAATGTTCTGTATCTTATCTCTGATGTTTTCAGATATCTTGGCTCTTTATCAACATTTCCTAGAAGTTCCGCAGTGATGTCACCATTTTCCTATTTTCCACAAACTCTGCTACGAGCCTCTCGGCATCTCTCCCCCTCCCCTCGAATACACACACACACACACACCTACCCCCTGTTGCCATAACAAACAAGGTGGAGATGACACAACAGGAAGTGTGTGTTCGAAGAGAGTGCAGGAATCCGACAGGGCAACCATGGAAAACAGCCACAGGGCTCGCCTGTTTGCACATACACGTCGAGCATATGCGCACAAATGGTGACCACTAATTGCCTCGTGACAAATTGTACATTATTAACTGGTATCTCATGTAACAATATTTCATGTAGATTAAAACGTAGCGTGCACTGCGTTACATTGCTGCAGGCACACGCTGCAGACAGGTTGGGCTGGATGGACTGTTATGCTTTATTTGGATGGTCTCGTTTGCTGTTTGTGCTCAGAAGTTCAGTTTTAGGAGCAGGTTACGTCTTGTTTGGTTGAAATACAACTTACAATACAACAAGAAAACACAGTGTGTCACTTAAACACTCCATATTTATTAGGCATTAATTCACCTTAGGTGCTTTTAGGTGTGTCCCTTAACTCATATCTTGCGATTGCATTTTATTGCTTGGATGTTTATGGTATCTGTACCTTTTGAAGGAGCGTTTTCTATCTGCATGTTGTCAGTATTTGACCTTTGGTTTCATGTTTCCTTCAACAGGGCTGAGAAAACTGAGGTGCTGAGTGATGACCTCCTACAGGTGAATATCTCTCATTTTTCATTTACATCATTTTCAGGCACACACACACACGTTATAGGGTATCTTTGATGGCATACAGTCGTCATCGACACTATTTTACAACATATAATTTTATATAATTGCTTAAAAATATCAAACTTTCACTTATTCCAGCTTCTCAGATAATAAGATCTGATGCTTTTCTTTGTCCTGCATGATAGTAAACTGAGTGTATTGTTGTTTCTGACTGTTAGATTTAACAGAACAAGCTGTTTGAATACATCGTCTTTAGCTACAGGAAGTAAAAGCTCATTATGGGTTATTGAAGGGATAGGGTTTTTTAAAGTGGGGTTGTTTGAGGTACTTATCAAGAGTAAGAAGGGCGTGTCGTCGTTTCCATAATATTGTATTTTCTTTTATTTGTTGTCTCTTCTACAAACAGCTGATCTGATACCGTGTGCTGCATGCGTAGGTATACAGGGCCGTTGTGTGGAGTGAGACATTAAGGTGAAGCAGTGACAGAAATACAAAAATGCAGCGCACGCTTAAAATGAAATGTTTGTTTATATGTAGGATTCGTTTAAGTGGCTAAAGTTCGTGGTGCTCGTGACCCCGTCTGCAGCGCTGCTTAGCTTAGCTTCCGTGAAGGAACTCCGGGCCGTCTTCTCCAAACAGGAGTGTCTGATGTGTTTTTTCTGCAAAATACGTTTAATTACCTTAAAAATCCTCCCAAGGCATCTCCTCCTTCTCCTTCTTTAAAAATCCCTAAATCTGCATAGGCCCCGCCCACTATGCAAATGTCCAACCGCCCCCTCCGTCGCGAAAACAAAACACGTCTCAAAACTCAGCTAGCTTGAAATGTAGTAATTAGTAAGAGTAACGTTAACGTTAGTAGTCAGGAGTGAGTTTGTAAAAATTACGATGATAGTTACAGCTGGCTCGCGCATCATCGAAGTGGTTGCCATAGGTTACACATAATGATACGCATAGCGTCACCCCGTCCATTAACGGGATTGGCTCCTTAGGTTTGTGACGTCTCAAACCTGCCAATCTGAAAACGTGTTGTTCAGCCTGTCCTTGGTACACTGCAGTTTAAAAGCAGACAGGCCCAGCCATGGAGATGACTGCTGATATTGTCCATGATATGTCTCGTAGCACATGAAGAACACCACATGGAGATGTTTACAAGGTTAAACACTTGATTTTCACTGGAGGGGTAAACATTAAGTTTATATTTAAAAGCTTTAAGATAAAAATTATTACACAAATTCCTATTAAAAAGAATAAAATATAAAGTTTTCCACCTTTTAATGCTTTAAGAGAAAGAAGTTAGGATCGTTTTACATCAAACTTTCTGTTATTGATTATTGTTGCGCATCAAGTCATTAAAAGCCAGTAAATCGCTCTGAATCATCGGCCGCCTGCGTTGTTGCTCCACAAGCAGCTGCACAAGAGCTGGCACCAGATGTTTCCAGGTTAACGGTGACTCTGTGTTTTTCAGCCTTGCGGGATGTCATGTCCTGTAAACTGTCTAACCCACTGTAACTACTGTATCTTAGAGCAAAAAACACTCTTTTAGAAGCTCTCCTCAAAGTCTGTTAAAGCCATCATGCCTGGTGCCAAGTCTCTCTGCAGTATTTAGCTACAACTGCTGCTGGCATTAAAACACAACTGGGGAGTCTTTCATTCAGTAAGGCCTCGCAAGCCTCATGGTTTTCCACTCAAGGCAACTCTGGCAATGTTCTGTTATCTTAAAATCATACTGGGTGTACACTGTGCATTGAGTGTGTGTGTGTGTGTGTGTGCGCGTGTTGGGGGATGGTAGCGCTCTGCTAGAGAAGCTATGAGGTCACTGCTGCAAAAAGAAGAAATATAAGGGGGACTGAGAAAGGCTGAGTGTGTTTGCAGAAGAAAGTAGCTTTAAAGGTGAGGTTTAAAGCTGTCGTTCAATCATGTAGTCGGTTTTATGACACGCAGCGGTGAACTATGAACCCCATTTACGTTGCATATGCAGTGACACACATTAGCACACGAGACACAACGATTGACGTTGAGAAAGATGAGAGAGAAACACACAAACAGCAGGGGCTTGTTTTTAGCTTTAACAATGTTAATAGTTAAATTTAGTTTCTAAAACCTTTGTGCCAAAGCCACAGAGCACAGTCCGACCCAGCCCTTCCAGAGCATGTTCCTCTCGTCTTTGGTCCTGAACGACAGCAGCTTTGTGCAGCGTTTGACATTCCTTTAGCTCCAGCTCTCAATGAGGAATGTGATTGTCAGGCGTTCAGCATAGTGGAAGTGGCTTTTTGGCATAATAACAACAACTTGAGCTCGAGGTAGCCTGTCAGAATCAGCGGCGTAGTCATAGTCATTTTAAAGACATGCCACCTGATTAGAGTCAGCTCTATAAAATGTGTCGCTGACTGTCGATGGGTGAATCACTATGACGCAAGCTGGGAGAGTTTTCCCCTCTTTCCTAGCATAAGCAGAGAAAGAATAGTTTTTCCTTTCCCCCCTCCCGACACCCCCCTTTGCTGAACCTGAAATTCGACACTATGATTTCCATGGTGTGGTAGTATTTTTTTCCTCCATTTTTCCACAGGCCTTTGCCTTGGCTAAGGCATGTAGCTTGTTCTGACACGTCCTGCCTCAGTGGGAGAGTTGAGGAGGCTCACAGACTGAATTACATTGCTGCCTGTCTGGCCTCAAACAGGAGAGAGAGTCAAGCTGGAACTGTTCCCATATCTCATGATTTGAATACATCTTAGATACACAATGGACTGTTGTGGAGACTGGAGCCTAATCATATCTGATACTGTATGCTAAGCAGGCCTCTGTCAGCGAGCCCGCAAGGGAGATTTGAACAAACAACTCCGGTGTGAGTTATCGTTGTTGGTTTTGTATATCAAAGAAAGATTTATTTTTTGTTTTGCCTGTTGATTTGCATACTGAAAGAACCCGCGACATGTTACACGTTTTATCCCTTTTCTTTAATCCGTCGAAAAACTGCAGTGTGAAAACGGCATGTTGCTTTGAAGAGGGTTGTTATGCTGAACAGTTTCTCTACATCTCATAGTTACTTCCTGGAGTCAAAGTCATGAAAATTATCTTATTATCTTATCTAAATTATTTACATTGGGTCCAGACATTGGTGCCCAGGGACCAGAGTCTAAATAAAGGCCCAGAGACTTTATTCCACCCCCCAGAAGGAGCCTGCTAGGGGTTAGCGCGTCCTGAAGGACAGGGACTTTGGTGTGGGACTTGCAGGGCTTTAGACCTCAGTGGCAGGGTTGGGAGGGTTACTTTAAAAATTTATTCTGATACAGTTACTAATTTCCTGTTAAAACATGTAATCAGTAACCCGATCCAAGTATCACAATTTTAAAGTGACGGATTACTTCAAGACTAAATGATACATTTCAGTACTTTTGTAATGCGCGAATGCCCGTTTAAATTAATAGCGGTAATTATGTACTTTGTTAAGTCTGCTGTTCACACTACTTCACACTCAAACTTCAAGTAAACTGCCATAAACTTATTACAGTCCGGAGCTTGTGTTTCAGATCTATGCCCATTTATACCTGACGGCTATGGGGTTCAGTGTCTTGTTCAGTGAGTGTAGCAGTCAGGGATCGAACCCCCAAGCTTCCGACTGAGAGGCAACCGACTCTACCACTGAGCCACAGCCGCACTGTACTGTAATGTTGCTCCTATTTCCACCCAATGAAAACATCTTTGGCAACCAGAGACTGTTGATGGCAACTTTGAGGCGCTCGTGTGTCGTAACGTATGCACGCAGGTGCATGGTATTATCAGAGATGGTCAGCCGGACGGTTTAGAAATGACACTCCAGATGTTACAGAGCATCTTTGGTTTTATATCATCTTCATTCTAAAATGTGTTTTAAAATTATAATGCTGCTAGTAATCCCCATTTTTAATAAATGTATCTGTAATCTAATTACCTCTTTTTTTTTCTGTAACTGTTACAGAATGCAGTTGCCTTGTTTTTGTATCCGACTTACATAATGCCGTTACTCCCCAAGCCCTCTCAGTGGAAATGCAGACAAAATGGCCTGGAGGAACCATTTGAATCCCTTGAAAAGTAGCTCCTGGGACTTAAAGTCCTGGTTACTTTTGGTGGAAACACAGCTATACAGTCTGAGGTGTAATGTGCTGATTAGGGAGGTGCTAGTAGACAGAGACAGACAGAGCCAAGCTAGCTGGTTTCCCCTGTATCCAGTCTTTATGCTAAGCTAAGCTAACAGGCTTCTGGTTGTAGCATCATATTTATGGGACAGACGAGAGAATGATATTGATCTTCTCGTCTAAGTCTAGATTACAAAAAGAATAAATATACATCTCGCAACACTTTTGTACACATACTTTTCCTCCACGGCTCTTTGGACAATTGTTGCACTTGAATTCAGTTTTCTGCTCTGTCATCAGCTAGCCAAACAGTTAGCCATCCTGCCAACGAGGTCAGCCAGCCAGCCAGCCTGCCCATCAGTTTACCAGCTCTCCTGCCAGCCAGAGCAGCAGCTCCATGCCAGAAAACAAAAACTGAATCCGCCCACCCGGTTCCTCTGTGACTCACTAAGCGTTCCACATTTTCTAGTGCGGCAGGTCAGAGGTCGTCAGCTCGCTCTGTTCACTGTTTTCATTGCAGCCTGGAAAAATGGCAGTAACTGGCTTGTAAACCTTTGGACAGCTCCATAACTGGAGAGGCACGGCGGAAGGGATCGTCTCTGTACTGTTGTTGAGTTCCCTCCCCCTAAAGATATTTTTGACTTGTTTTTTAACTTGTTATTGTGTTAAAAGGAGGTTAGACAAGTATTTTTAGTTGCTGAATAAATCATAGTCATATCTATGACATGCGTGAAAGCGAACTAGGGAGAAGGAAAGCTACATTTTGAGATGTTTCGAATGTAAAAGTGTGCAAAAAAAGTCACTACCAGAGACATGATATTAGGTATTTTTCATGTGTGTCTCAGGGGTCTTTTAGTGTAAACTCAGGGTAAACACTTTTCCATCGGCAGAGACGGAGACTAATGCGACCTCCCAGTAAATCCAGTCCGCCGTACCGCCCACACTGCACCCACTCAGACCTCTTTCTTTCCTTCTTGGCAATGATTTTATTGAGGTCTGGATCACCACATAGAGCTAGACTTCCATGCATTAATCAGAGCCGGGGATCAGCTGAACGATGAGCAAATCAATTGGATCCAGGCGAGGAAGCCAGTTCCAGCTGTGGTCTGGCATGGAGCGCCAGCTGCAGGAAGAGGGAGGAGGCAAAGCGTGTGTGTGTGTGTGTGAGGGGGGGGAGAGCTTTGCCGTAAAGACGACAGCAAATTAGTGAGGATAAAAGTAAAGGAAGAGGAGTGACAGCAAGATGGGGATCAGACAGCAAATGATGCCGTGACACAGCTGGATGTTTACACTTAAACAGGAAGAGGAAGTGAATAAATGACAGACAGGCAGTTGGAAGCAGGATCAGGGCTCCACTCACGCTACAGCAATAACAGAAGTTTAAGCTTCAAATCATGAAGTTAATTTAAATGTTCATGGTTTGTCAGAAATGTTTCACCTCATACAAAACCTCATGTTTTTTTTAGATTGCAGATAATTTCCCCGGGAAAAATACGTCCATCCAGCCACCGGCTTCAGTTCATGTCAGTAAAATGAGACTTGAGACTCCTCAGACTTGCGTTATTATCACATGATCCTAAAACTGTCACTGGAGGTGCATTTAAGGACACTCTGACAATATGAGATCAAAGAACTGAATGCTAAGAAGGCCCTCTGGTCTGTGTGGTTGTGACTTGTTTGCTCTTCGCTTGCAGGTTCATGTAATTAGTAGGCAGGGCTGTTTACTTGGGCTGATTGGGAGAACCTGGGCCTCTGCGTCCTCAGGCTTTGTCCACACGTTAAAGAATATTTTTTTAAAACCCTCCCCCTGACAAGTTAGTCTACATGAGCCTAAAATATATTCACCGTCAAACAAGCATGAGTAAACAGTAATCTACTATGGCTGAACAAACAAAGAAAAGATGGATGACTACAGATACAACTTCAAAAATAAGTGAAAATCCAAAGAAAAAGAAACAAACTCGACGCTCAGATGAAGCAAACAGTCTGAAAAGGAAAGCGACCGTCAGCGAGGAAAACCAAGAGTTACAACCGGAGCCAACCGTGGACGTCACACATGCAGCACTGTCTGGATATCTGGAAAGTGTGCTCCTGCAGTTACCGTTTATCGCCATAGGTGGCGCCAAAGAGAACGAAACTGAGCTCTTGGAGATTAAAACTTTAAAAAGCTAAAAGAGTAGTCGCTATTTAATTATTTATTTATAGTTATTTGACACCTTGTAGTTCGACCTAGCACTTCCGATCAAACATAAGCAAACTGGTAGTCCCCCGTAACTTTCTCTATGCAAGAAACTGGTGTTTATTTTCAAAATGGCAGAGCTTGTTTTTGTTTTGGATGGACTTCTCAGCAGTTATATCCTATTAATATTCCATTCTGTTCTCATTGATAATAACGCTCTACATGGTGTCTTCACATGTCGAGACAAAGAAGCATCCCTTGACCCCAATCCATCAGCGTGTGTTACTTATCTACCTCGACTCCTTCCATCTGGCTGTCAGTGCTGCCTGTCGTAACACTGCAGACGGTGGAACAGAGCAAGACAAACAGCGTCGACATCCTCCATCATCTTTTAACAACAAGAGCAGGATGGGAGGTTTAGAGATGGATGTGTGCTGGTGCAGCTTCTGTGTTTTTGAGCACGGAAAAATGTGGTGTCTCTGTGTCACTTTCTTCCTTCATCCTGTGTTTGTTCTGTTTTTGATTTTATAACATATTCTGTTCCCACGCAGATCGAGAGGCGGCTGGAGTTGGTGCGTATGGTGTCGCACAACACACACAAGAGGCTGGTGTCCTGTCTGCAGGGTCAACTGGGCACAGACACAGAGAAGAGACATGTAAGAGGCACTCAACTCCTCCCAATCACCTTCAGAGTCAGACTCACTCAAGAGAGAGGCTAGCATAGCATGTAGCTCATCCAGAAATTGAATACGGGTGAATCACTGGGAAACCATTGTCAGCGTTAGCATGGAGCTGCTATCTTGTGCTAGGAACACATAGCATCTCCTGTTATGTAACACACTGATATGATAGAGACTCAGGAGGAAAATATTCAGCACTGGCCTCCTGCCAGCTTCACTGAATAACAGACGTGCCTCAGCCATTCGCACGCAATAACAGAGAAGAAGTGTGATATGTTACCTTGTCTTACTTTTCATGGTACTTTTTTGGCATCCCTGTAGCTAACCATTGGTGTTTGATTTTTTGCTGCTGCACTTGCAGAAAAAGCTGCCGCTGACGACGTTGTCGCAGGCCATGCAGGAGGGAGGCACTCAGCTGGGAGACGAGAGTCTGATTGGGTGAGTCAACTACAAAAGTTTTATTATGTGCGAGACCAGTTTTAGCTGCATCTGACTGTTTCAAAAATGAATCCCATTGATCTTGATCTTGTGCGCGTGCAGCAAGATGATGGACGTGTGTGGGGAGGCTGAGAGCAGGTTGGCGACTGAACTGATGCAGCATGAAGTCCAGATTGAGAGGGACATCCTGGATCCTCTCAACCAGCTGGCAGAGGTAAAAACAGAGATCTCTTCATACCGCAGTGACCACTTAACCCTCCTGTTATCCTTGGGGTCAATTTGACCCCATTCAATGTTTATCATTCAAAAAATAATAGTTGACTTTTTTTTTTTTTGCTTCATATTTCATGACTTTTCCTAATCTGATGGGGACAACTGATGAAGCATAAAATTATCATGATGATATTTTTTCAACGTGCTGAACAAATATTGCACGCATTGGTGTTCCTCTGGGGTCAGTTTGACCCCAAGCTGTTTCCGCTGTATAAAACTTGTCTGTCTGTGTGTGTGACCTAACATCCCCACACCTGCAGGTGCAGAGTTGATACTTCTGAGTTGATACATAACAGGGGGGTGGGGAAAACAACTATTCCCATACTTCTCGTGGTGTGGGCATGTGGGAAACAACTCGACTTGTGAACTCAATGTAGGCTTGAGAGTTGATCACATCCAAGTCTTTCCAACTACACATGCCTCCCCTCTAAAATCATCATCTCAAGTACAATTTTTTTTCAATTGATGGTTATATGAAGAGCTCGAATAATGACTTTATGTCTTCAACATGGCTGACTGTGTGTCTGGTGGGAAACACTCTTAGCAGAACGTCTACCTTGTTGTTGAAGTAAGTAGAGGGACCAAAATGGAAAGGTAATATGGTCCCTTTCCCCACTTCAACAGCAGGGTAGACTTAGCGCTACTAATATTATCAAAATGGTTCCGGGCCCCACCAGATACGCAATCAGCCATGCTGAAGACATCAAGTCATCATTAGAGCTCTTCATAACACCATCCATTGAAAATATTGTACTTGGGATGACAAATTTGCATGTCCCAAGCCTGGATAACAAAAGAGGAGGGATGAGTGAGACTTTATAGTGACTAACCACAAATATGTTACAAAAAAAGGAGATAAAAATAATTAAATAAATATGTTTATGAGAGGAAAGGGGGGGGTCACCAACATCAATCAATATGGTTAAGTCTGTGAGAGTCATGAATGTGCACCCCAAATTAGAAAAGATTTGGATGAAAGATTTTCAAGATACACTAACTCTAAAACTGAAAGTTTGACCTGATGGTGGCGCTAGAGAACAGGTCAACTCATCGATAAGTTTCATTATCGAGGGGTTATTTATGTATTCAACAAATAAACAAAGTGCCTGACACAAAGACTTGGTCAACAATTTTATGTAAATCATTTTCTGGAGGTAAATATCCCTGGGTCAGATTGACCCCAAGGGTAAAATGTGTTCGTAATATTTGAGGATAATAGGAGGGTTTAAAAGTCTCACACACAAAGTATAAGTATTGAAAACATTTAAAGTAGTAACACCTCAGAGAATAAACCCTATAAAATGTTCTTAAAATATGATGGGATCCCTTAAACATGAGACTGAAAATGCAACTTTTTTTTTTTTTCTTGCATTTAAATTTATTTACAACATGCACATTAAAGTTGACATTATGTGGAGCCGCAGCATCTGAAGAGCCGGGCCAGCAAGCCTCTCTTCTTCTTGGCCTTCTTCTCAGACATTTCTGTGATCTTGCTCACGATCTCGTCCATCCTGGAGGCCATGTCGCTCTCCTTCTCCTCCCACTCCTGCTTCTTCTCCTTCAGGGTTTGGTGGAGGAGCTGCAGGGTGTTCTGGAGGGAGCTCCTCTCCTCCTGCCACATCTTCAGATGGATCTCCAGCCGCTCTTCAGCCTTTTTCTGGGCGGCTGCGGTGTCGGCGTTGCACTTCTTCAGGTGCTCCAGCTCTGCCGTGTAGGAGGCCCGGGTCTTCTCTGTCTCCTGCTGAGCTTCTGCTTTGAGCTGTTGCTCCTTTTGGAGCTGCAGCTGCAGCTCTGAAAGAGCGGCATCAGCTCCCTGCCTCTCTGCTGTCTCGTCCGGCTCATCAGTCTGCTGCTCCTGGTCGCAGTAGGACTGACTCTCTGCTGGCTCCTCAGTCTGCTGCTCCTGGTCGCAGTAGGACTGACTGTGAACTGGCTCGTCAGTCTGCTGCTCCTGGTCGCAGTAGGACTGACTCTCTGCTGGCTCCTCAATCTGCTGCTCCTGGTCGCAGTAGGACTGACTCTCTGCTGGCTCCTCAGTCTGCTGCTCCTGGTCGCAGCAGGACTGACTCTCTGCTGGCTCCTCAGTCTGCTGCTCCTGGTCGCAGTAGGACTGACTCTCTGCTGGCTCCTCAGTCTGCTGCTCCTGGTCGCAGTAGGACTGACTCTCTGCTGGCTCCTCAGTCTGCTGCTCCTGGTCCCGGTGGGTTCTGATCCACTGGTATTTGCTGGATGGCTCCTTCTTCTCCTTGCACACAGTCTTCAGACTCAGGGCCTGGTGCAGGAGATCTATCTGGAGCTTCTGCAGGTGGAGGTTGACCTTCTCCACATCTTCAGCCTGGGCAGACTTGGTTGTCTGGCTGGTGCTCTCGCTCTCAAGCTTGACGGCCTTCTTCATTAAAGCTGCTTGTTCCTGCTGCAGCTTCACACCGAGATTCAAGATGGCAGCTTTCAGATCTCGGTGCTGCTCCTGATCAGCCTCCTCGTCTTCTTTATCACTGGACTGGAGCTTTGCAATGCACCTCTCCAGGTGCTCATGGGCTGTCTGCAGCTGCAGGATGAAGTCGGGGATGTCTGTGCTCGCGGTCTGGGTGCCCTTATTGGCTGCAGAAGCCTTGGCAGCATTCTTGTTGCTTTGCTGCTTCAGCCTCTGCTGTGCCGTGTCCTTTTGCTGCAAAGCGTGCAGGTCAGAGCGAGTCCTCTTCAGCTGGGACTGCAGCTCAGAGACTCTTCTCTCTGCAGCTACTTTTCTGCTGTAAAACATCTTCTCCCTGTATTCAGCCTCCTGCAGCTCCCCTTTTAAGCGAGAGTTTTCTCTTGTGAGTTTGGACAGCTTGTCCTCCTGGACAGACGACTCAAACTGTCCGCCGTTGGAGGTGCTGTTTGTCGCTCTCATATTGTCTCTCCTCCTTGGATTTTGTGCTCTTTGGTTGAAGCTTCTCTCCATCGTTGTGGTTCAACCACTGGCTGGTAGAGAAACTGCGAATGAATGTTCAAGTTTGAACAGGTTTGTAAAAGTATTGACCGAGGTTGTGAACGTACCGACTGGTAGTGAGACTACTTGAAGTGGCAATGAGAGGTCAGCCTGAGCTCACCGGCTTTTATACCCTCCTGTGTTCCATGTTCCAACTGTGACGTCACAGTTCAACATTCTGAGCATTCTGTTCTGGAATTGATCTCAAATCATCCATGTTGTTTTTTAAATGCAACCAAAGATCCACAATAACAATCACTTTATTGATCCCCAAAGGGAAATTCACTCGTCTGGCATCTCATCTACCGTTTATAAATAATAATTCTAAGAACCTCTTTGTGGACGTTACTTAAAACTTAAAGTGCTTTAAAAATCAGAAGTGATTTAAAAGGTGTGTCGATAAAAGTGCCCACATTTTTCATATTTTCTTCACATGGAGTAAAAGAAAACGAAAAAAAAGATCCTATATTATTGAATATTGAAATATATCACTATATATAATCTGATGATGTGCTCGTATCCTTGTGAAGATGATTAAAACACAGTAAAAACACAAAGAAATAAGTGTCTTTTCAACGCTTTTTAACACCGCATGAGGCTGTGAGTCGAGCTGCTCAGCTTGTTTCTCGGAGCGTCGCCTGTTTTTACGTCAGGATTCCCTCTGTCTTCATCAGTCAAACGATTAAAAACTGGAGCCGAATCATTTCAGAGGTCTCTCGAAAACACGAGGACCCAGTAATTTATACCACAGAAAAACACGTCATCAAGCAGTTTCTCATTAAAATCAGTGTTACTCTAATGCTATTTGGCAGGTGAGGAGGCTTCTAGCTGAGCTTCGCCATTGTTTTATCTTCACACCTGAATCGTCGTGCAGTTGGAGTCAAATTTCTTTAAGGAAGTAAATTTGCAAATTTGTAAATTTACCCAAATTAATTCAGACTAAAACATCCAGTAACAGTGTTCAGGAGCTGTAATTACTGTGTGTTTAACCTCATGATTGTCCCAAAGTCAACGTGGCCTTTGGCAACTGTTTGTGTACTAATATTCTGCGTGATACAAAGTGTTTACATGGAAACAGTGTTGCATGGCTGCATGTGTACTCATGGTCCTCTCTGTTTCTTTCACAGTTGGAGATTCCAAATATACTAAAACAGAGAAAACAACTGGCCAAACTGGTTCTGGACTATGACTCTGCCAAGACGAGGTACACGGACTTGTTGCATGAATTTAGTGGTCCATCAAATCTTTGTAATACCCAGTTTTTTTTGTAAATGTTTAAGTTTAAAGTTATAATCGCAAAGATCTCAGTTTCGTTCTCTTTGGCGCCACCTATGTCGATGAACAGTAAATGCAGGAGCACACTTCCCAGATATCCAGACAGTGCTGCATGTGTGACGTCCACGGTTGGCTCCGGTTGTAACTCTTGATTTTCCTGGCTGACGGTCGCTTTCCTTTTCAGACTGTTTGCTTCATCTGAGCGCCGAGTTTGTTTCTTTTTCTTTGGATTTTCACTTCTTGTTGAAGTTGTATCTGTAGTCATCCATCTTTTCTTTGTTTGTTCAGCCATAGTAGATTACTGTTTACTCGCAACACTTGCAGAGAGCGGAAAAGCAGCCGCTTAGCTCCGCCTACCCTCTCTGGCAGACCAACCACTGCTGGCTGATGGAAAACGCGTCACTAACTGGGCGCTGCTTGTGATTTTTTTGTCGCCAGTCTGTAATACTGCAAATGCGAAGGCTTTCATCAGTGGGCCATAGGCTCAATCACCATTGTGTTACCTCATTCAGTGACAGATAGTGACTTAACAGACATTTATTTACATGAAAATCTTGCCTTTCTTATATGAATCTTAGCCAACTTTTTATAGTTATTTGAAATATATGAATCATTTCTTCCAGATGGTACCAGGCAACAAAGTCCAACAACCAGGCTATGGCAGCTAAGGCTGATTCTCTCAAAGACGAGATGGAGGAGGCGCTCAACAAAGTAGAAATATGCAAGGTAGGTTTTTTTAAATCCCTTTAACAGTGCACCTTTTTATTGACAAAAAATGTGCTTTATTACTATACAATGCTTCACCAACCAGTGTAGTGAAGGTGTGCTTCATATGCAGCATTTATTCACAGTGGTTCTCAACTGGTAATAATAGTCAACCAAACTGATGGCAGTGCATAAGGGAAAAAACATTCCCTCTACAGAAATATGCTTTTGTATGCTTCTGTAGGCCTCATCAAGTTTCAAGAATGTAACTGTAGCTGGGATTACCCAATCAGTGAATACATGGAGTGTGACTATACTGCTGCAAGCACGTCAAAGGAAAGGTCCTTCAAAATAAAAGCGCAGCATCGACTTTTTGCCACAACTGTTTTTGTTTTTTTCCAAGCACACATCTGCGACCCACTTTTGGGTCCCGACCCACCAGTTGAGAACCACGGTATTAAGACACATTTAATCTAATAGCTGTGCATTCCAGCCAGGGCCTCCTCATCAGGTTAGGATCATATCTGATGAACTGACTGAACAAAGGAAGCCTTGTACCAGGAGTGGATCAGAGACAAACATGCCATGCACAATATTAAGACCATAATTAAAGGTCGTTGCTTTGTCATCTGGAGTTCATCTTCAGCTTAATGAGGGTTCAAGGTTGCCGTAATGTTTGCAATGTATGGATTTATATATTTTTCCCCGTCTCACAGGACCAGCTTTCTGCAGACCTGTACAACTTTGCTTCCAAAGAGGGAGATTACGCGCGGTATTATGTCATGGTGGGTGTACTTAATTTTAGTGTAAATGATCTGGAACTAGAAATGGAAATGTGATGCAAATTCCACAACAACAGTATTATGTGGTTAGGCAGTTTGAATGCCTGCTTCACTGTATGCCAGAGGTTTGTATATATAACTTTCCTATGTGTTTGTGAATGTATCCCAGTTATTAGAGGCCCAGGCGGTGTACCACAGGAGGTCTCTGGCAGCTCTGGAGGCAGCTATACCGAACATCCAAATACAGCAAGGTAACATACTATGCGTACTTTGATGTGAGAAACATGGCTTGTCACGGCTTGTTAAGTTGACAGTGCAAAAAAGCTTAATTAAAACTGAACACAAGTGGTTTTACAATTTAACAGGTGGAATTGTTTTCTACCTTTAGCTCCACTGCGTTAGGAGAGGGAGTTACATACTTCATCCTCAAAACTTAACAATGTGTTCATAATAAGAAGGTTTTGTTTCCTTTATAAAAGCCAGCTGTGCAGCGCTGCAGAGTGAAGGTAATGAGGAGGAGCAGAGCCTGTTTTTTCTCACAATTCGTCTTTCATGAGTTCCATCACGTGCACATCAGGTTACAATCAGCTTTCTGCAACAACCTGATGTTTTGTAAACTTAATGTTTTAGTAAAAATCGTCAGTTGGGGTTCTGGAACAAAGAAACCCAGCTAGATTACTCCTGGAGAAAGCAGGTTTCGTGGATGTATTTAATCATATTTCCTGTCTGCTTTTACGTGAATTAATTTGCATGATCAGTAAAATAAGGAAGGTATCACTCTGAAAGCAAAGCAGTGGGATGGAAAAGAGAATCTTTAAAAGAATCCCTCTCGTAAGTTGGTTTCTTTGGGTAAAACTATTTTAAAGATTCAGACACATTTACTGAAGAACTATTTAAAGGGCCAGTTCTACGATTTTCAACCTCGGTCCTATCATGCTCTCATGTGGAGCTAATGCCATTATGGTAGAAAAAAATGCAATTTCTCTCTGTGCCTTTGGAGGACGCTATCCGCTTCTCCAATGGGCCCTGGGAAACTTCTGCCAGACTACGTAAAACGCGTCATCTGGTGGAGGCCAGAGAGCTCGCTAAACTTCCTCAATCTAGGACGCCCGCCTCCGATGTCATGTCTTGTTCAAAATCGTCACATTTGAAATGTCGACTGCAGACCTGAAGATTTTTTAAACAATCCACCGGTATATTCTCGTCATATTTCAGATTCTGTACCGCTCTGAGCCGTTGCCTGCAGCGAAGCGGTACTATTTCACTCAAGCGTCTCACGCTGGGCCGTTCCTTTCAGAGGGAGGGGCGCAATGCATGCTGGGTGTTGTAGGAATGTAGAATGGGTGAAACCACGAGCTGTTTGTACAACTTTCTCCACAGCTGTGTCGCCAATTTAAAATATTATTGCTTCTATTGATTACAGAGAACACCAGCTTTGACTGACTGTGGCTTTTTCCAGGGGCGAACTGCTCCTTTAAGATTGTTGTCAGACACAGTAAAGAAATGCTGTCAAACACTCGGATAAGTGTAACAAGGCTGATGATCTTACCTAGACTCGTGGATGGAGAAGCCGGCGTTCGGGACAGCTCTGGAGGAGCACCTGAAGAGGAGTAACCGCGAGATCGCTCTGCCCATCGAGGCCTGCGTCATGATGCTGCTGGAGACCGGCATGAAGGAGGAGGTATGATGGCAGACGAGTTGTTGCCCATACAGTCTCGAAACATCTGTGGCTGACTTTTGGTTAGTTAGCATTCGGATTGCAGGGTTTAGCAATGTGTGTGCGTATGTTAACCATTATCATGTTAGCTATTACTCTCTTTAAATTTAACCAGAATACCCGACTCACCAATGAGGCACAATTCAAGGCATTTGTCCGAAAGGAAACACGACTGTCTGTAGGTCTCATCCTGAAAGAGCCACATCTCCTTCTTCTCAGACACAAACCCAGGATCACTTCTTTAATTTCAGGATTGAAACCAGTCACATGTACCTGTCGAAATGATTAGTCAGTTTTCTGTACGATCTCCTCGCAGGGTCTCTTCAGAATAGCTGCCGGAGCTTCTAAACTGAAGAAGCTAAAAGCAGCGCTGGACTGCTCCACCTCGCAGCTCGAGGAGTTCTACTCTGACCCCCACGCTGTCGCCGGTACAACCTCTTCTACGAACCTGCAAAAAGTTCAACCACCTGGTGCAGATAATTTTCTCATAGCGTTTCTCTTTATACACAGGAGCCCTGAAGTCCTACCTCAGGGAGCTTCCTGAACCTCTAATGACTTTTGGCTTGTACGACGAGTGGCTGCAGGCCTCCAAGTAAGAAGACACACACACAGGACTCTTTTGATATCCTGTATAACACAAAGTCTGTGCATTAAAGCAGTGTGTGCTGTGAGGTTGCCTCAGATATTCTGTTACTGATGTAACAAGTAGATATTTATGTGTGTGGTTTCAGTGTGTCTGACTCTGACAAGAGGCTTCAGTCCTTGTGGGTGACATGTGACCGTTTGCCGAAGACTCACAAAGCAAACCTCAGGTAAAAGCATCTTTAACTCTACTCTAGTTTCTGTTCTATTTCTGTACTTTCACACCTCCGACAGCACCGCGAATCTGGTCTTGCTAACCAGAAGTCAATTCACGACCCGATTAGACATCTCACCAGAACTCTCACTTCTGCTTAGAGCGAGGTTTCCCATCCTGGCTAACCCAGCATGTGGTCTCAACATATATCTGAAAGGTCAAAGATGACTCTCTGTCACACTGGCCGGATCAGCAAATGGTTGTTTACCAACAAGTCCAGTTCTGCTGTTGCCGCTGTTCCCAAGTGCCTGCTTATTGGTGGATAAATGCTGGGTCATGAGATAACTTTTGTTGTTATTTGGCGCTCTTACTAAAAATTGATCGATTGATGAAGAGAAAAGAGAACAAAAGAAGCTTTTTTTAATGGCCTCTCAAAAGTGCTACAAACAAAACCATTTACGAACTGCCTATGACTCATGTCCACACCGAGGATCACTTTGCTTTAAAGTAATAATCCCAAAGATTTTCATGTAAATAAATGTCTGTTAACTCTCTATCTATCTATCGCAGAGTGAAGTAACATAATGGTGATTGAGCCTATGGCCCACTGATGAAAGCCTTTGCATCTGCAATATTACTTGGCGACTTAGGTGAAAAGAATCACAAGCGGCGCCCAGTTAGTGACGCGTTTTCCATCAGCCAGCAGTGGTTGGTCTGCCAGAGAGGGTAGGCGGAGCTAAGCGGCTGCTTTTCAGCTCTCTGCAAGTGTTGCGAGTAACAGTAATCTACTATGGCTGAACAGACAAAGAAAAGATGGATGACTACAGATACAACTTCAACAATAAGTGAAAATCCAAAGAAAAAGAAACAAACTCGACGCTCAGATGAAGCAAACAGTCTGAAAAGGAAAGCGATTGTCGGCGAGGAAAATCAAGAGTTACAACCGGAGCCAACCGTGGACGTCACACATGCAGCACTGTCTGCATATCTGGGAAGTGTGCTCCAGCAATTACCATTTATCGCCACAGGTGGCGCCAAAGAGAATGAAACTGAGATCTTCGAGGTTACAACTTAAAGGTTAAAACTAAAAGCAGTCGCTAATTATTTATTTATTTGAAACCTTGTAGTTAGACCTAAGACTTCCAATCAAACATAAGCCAACTGGTCCACCAGAACCTTTTCAATGCAAGAAACTACAAAATCCAAGTGTTTATTTTCACAGTTGCAGTGTTTTTGTTTTGGATGGATGTTTGAGCTCTTGGAAACAGTTTTTCAGCAGTTATATACTAGTTATATATAAGTTCATTTCAGGCAATGTTACAATTAAATAAATAGATTTTTACGATACCAAAAGTTTGGGAACAATTGGCCTAGAATTCCACTCGGATAACCTTTGATGAAAACGGTTGCACACAATTGCTTATAGGTTTTTAAAGCAGCTGGAGTCTCTGTTTCAGGTATCTGGTGAAGTTTCTGGCTAAACTGGCTCAGGACAGTGAGGTTAACAAGATGACCCCCAGCAACATCGCCATAGTCCTGGGGCCCAACCTGCTCTGGGCAAAGGCCGAGGGGTAAGAGCTGTGCTCCCTGTCCTTCTGAGTTAACTTTCCGAGAACAAAGTGAAGCTCAGGCTGACAGAGCTTCCTCTCTGTCCTTGTCTGTCTGTGGTTGTGTTCAGGACGCTGGCAGAGATGGCAGCAGCTACATCTGTCCATGTGGTTGCCATCATTGAGCCGATTATCCAGCATGCTGATTGGTTCTTCCCTGAAGGTAAAACATCTGTTTGTTGTGTTTGCAGTTATTACTCTGTGTTGCCCATTACAAGTCAAAGTATTTGCATTGTCCCTTGAACAATGCTGCTGTAATAAATCCGGATGACTGCCTAAAATGTAAGTAGTGTTTTAACTAAATATATCCAATGCAGCAACAGAAGAGTTTATTAGTGGGACATTTTTCAACCACCTTTATGTTTGACATTTCTAAATGTTTTTTACAAACTTTTCTGTTGCTTTGTACTCTTCCTCTCCCTTTGTATGTCACACCAACACTTCCCATTCACAGGCCCATGCAAGTCCAACTGATATGAGAGGGCATTTAGAGGAACTTTTTATTTGTTAAAAAGGAGTGTAAATAGCTTAGCTAAGTTAAGAGAAACTTAGCCCGCCAGATCAAAATATTACAGCTAGAAACAAACCAACGACACAAAACGTATACAGCCTTGCTAGCGGCTCTTTGAGACAGTACTTAAATCTTATATATAATACGCTAACTGACAATACTAGCATGTTGATGTTTAACAGGTGTGTTGTTTTTTAATTAAAGTTTAGTGTGTAGACTCTTTAGTCAGAGGATTAGCTACGTTGTTCCAATTGCTCCTAAGAAACTTTAAATTGATGAGTCCACATGCATTTATTTAAAGAGCAGCTCCAGCCATGTTTTAAGACATATAAAAGGCTCTGCTTGAAAGAATATATTGTCTTTATATTTTTTCTGCAGAATACGTTTAATTACCTTTTAAAAATCCTCCCAAAGCATCTCCTCCTTCTTCCTCATTAAAAATTCCTGAATCTGCATAGGCCCCGCCCACTATGCACATTTCCAACCGCCCCCTCCGTCGTGAAAATAAAACACGTCTCTGCCATCGTTTAGTGGCAACTTCTTGAAACTTAGCGAGCTTGAAATGTAGTCATCAGTAGTAGTAACGTTAACGTTAGTTAAAAATTACGATGACGGTTACAGCTGGCTCGTACATCGCCGAAGTGGTTGCCATAGGTTACATATAATGATACGCATAGCGTCACCCGTCCATTAACGGGATTGGCTTCTTAGGTTTGTGACGTCTCAAACCTGCAAATCTGAAAACGTGTTGTTCAGCCTGTCCTTGGTACACTGCAGTTTAAAAGCAGACAGGCCCAGCCATGGAGATGACTGCTGATGTTGTCCCTGATATGTCTTGTAGCACATGAAGAACACCACATGGAGATGTTTACAAGGTTAAACACTTGATGTTCACTTCTTTAATATCATCTTATCAATGAGTGTCTTCTCTATTTGCTCTCAACCTTCTTCCCTTCAGAGGTGGACTTCAACGTTTCGGGCATGTTCGCCATGCCTACCCATCCCGCCACCCCAGACCCTGAACCCGGCCTGGAGAGGAAACGCCCCGGCAGCCTGGTCGGGCAGGACGGGGACAGTCACACCCCCCGTAAAGACAGGTACCTGTCTCGCCCCAACCTCAGCCTCAGCCTGCCGCTCACCCTCCCGTCTCGTCCCAAGACTCTGGGCAGGCAGGAGTCTCGGGGCCCGGCCGTGTCCGCCCTCTATGTAGTGGCTAATGAGTCCATCACAGTCACTGAAACGCCCACTGAAGATCTGCCCAGTCCAGACTTCAAAGCTGTGCCTTAGTCCCTTGTAGCTCCCATGAATTCAGTCACTGATAAGTAAAAGAAGGGAATTATGTTCTATTGTTACACCACTTTTCTGTTATGTTTCAATGATTTCAGCACAAGCTAATTAGTTATGTTTTCCTCAAGGTTGGTACTGAACACGCTTTTAGACATTTTTAATGAAACACAAACCGCTATAAACGTTTGAAACTGTCATTGGGAAACCATTTTTGTCTACAGCTATGTTTCTCATGTCACTCTTGTGTACTCTTGTGTTATCTCTTTGTTTCCAATTAAAGCCTAGGTTACTGTGTAGGTTGCTGGTTTTATGTTTTGTGTGGGCTTCCTGTGTTGCATTATGTTCGTATGGTGTGGCATCTGTTTCTTTTGTGTCTGCAGAGATGTCGCACAGAGAAGTTCTATTTGAAAGGTCACTGTCATGTGGTTTTATGTCCTTTTTGGGTTCTTTCTGAACCTGAAGTCAGGAAGTGGCGTCTTGTTCTTCTTCTCTCTGTCTGTCTCGGTCTCTTGCTCTTTCATCTGTCTGAAGGCGTTTGGATTGCCCTCCTGAACTCTCTCCCCTCTCCCCCCCTCCCTAGCCCTGTTAACAAACAGCCGGAGCCCACTCCACGTAGAGTCAACACTGTTATTAGAAAGCAACCACACCTAACTTCACCCATCTTCCAACCCCCACTGCCTCCTCTGGAAGCCTGGTGTGCTTCCCCGTCTGAGCCCCAGCCCCCGGTCCTGTCCCTGGCTACAGGGGCCGAGCAGCCTGGCCTGAGTGGTGGTGGTGGAGGTGTTGGCGTTGGTGGTGGTGGTCTGGGTGGTGGGGTCCAGGTAGCCACAGTGAAACCTCAGGTTGTAATGCAGCTCAGCGCAGAGGAGAGCAGGTAAGGAGGAGCGAGCAGAGGTAGCAACAATTCTCCACCGCCTGCTCGCAGCCAATCAGCCAATCAGGAGCTCACCTGCCCTTTTGTGTTTGTCATGTGTTTGATTGGTCCTCGAGTTCGTTCACTGTTCCCACATCGGACGTCATGAAATACAAAAATCATAACCATGTCTACAACGTCCACAGCTTTAAATCTGGCTCATTTTAACAAATGAAGAATGTGATGCTTTTGTTTTCCTCCCTCCTGCTTGTTGTGATGAAAATATACTCTCCTGCCTCCTCCCTGCCTGCTGCGAGCGTTGCAGTCTTAAGTGACTAATTTGTGGCGATGTCTGATTATGCATGTAACACAATACTGCACAAACTTCTGATTTTGCATCCTCTTCTCCGGACTTCTTGTTATATTGTTTTCATGAAAATGTTCCCTGTGTTATAACCTTCATTTAACGTGATGATTAGCTTCTGAATGTTTGTTTCATGTCGTACGCATGATTTCGCCTAATGATCAACAACTTACCTTTCAAACGGAAAGTACAGATGACGTGTTGATGGAGTAAGATTTGGATTCTTTGTATTTCCACAGCCCAGCCCGTGAGATGATGTCCACCCCTCCTCCCCAGAGGAATGGTTCAGTCCTTCTTTCGGTAGGAACCCCTCACGCCCAGGGTGGATCCAGAGGGCCTAGTCCACACATGGTTCGCAGAGGTAAGAGAATTTACATTCCTATAGTGGTTATTTATTTATTTGCATGATTGATGTCATGTAATAATTGGGGTAGACGGTTGCTCAAGTCCTGGTACGGACCAAGCATGGAAATTGGGACTAGTTGTGTGCAGCCTCCTGACTCTGACATCTCTCCATCCTGTTCGTGCATGTGTGTATATCGTGCTTATGTGTGTGTAGCATGTTTGTAATAATAAGAGTTAAATATAGAATTTCATAAAGTACACCTTCTTCTTCTTCTTCCTCTTCTTCTAATTCTGTTTCCTCTAAAGGCACCAAGAAGCAGGCCCCCGCCCCGCCCAAACAGGCAAGCCCCTTCGCCTCCCAGCCCACTAACACCCAGACACCCGGCTCCCTTCATTACCCACCTATCACCCCCCGACGGCACCCCAGCAAAGACAGCATCATCCACGCGCCGAGCCACCCACCCCCGCAGCCTCCTCAAGCCCAGCAGGCGCAGGGGGAGTCGGAGCCCTCTCCCCCGAGCACTCCCACCCCTCCGGACACTCCGCCTCACGATGGACCGCACTCCAACACGCTGTCTTTCCACCACTCCGGGTCGCTGCCTCGCCCCTCTAGGCCGGCTCCCAAGCCACGGCCCCGACCCAGCATGCCGCCGCCTCCACAACCTGCAGCCAATGAGGACGGTAATGGCATCTTAGGCTCCGCCTCCAAGATTATAACAGGTAAAAAGTCTGTTTCCACTATGTAACACATCCTGTTCTTTATATAAATACATTTATTAAAAAATAGTGCACAGAAATAATTGTTCGAGCAATGTATAAAAGCTAACTCTACTTTTAGATTAGATTAGATTAGTAACATTTCAGTTTACTTTGTGTGGATCTTTGATCTGGTAACTTCTGAAGTCACCTGTGGAAGAAATATTCACATCATTTATTAACTAAAAGCTACTGCCAAAAAATCTGATGAGTTCAAAGCGTGTATTCAAAAATCCTACTAAAGAAAATCTCAACTGCTCTCACCTCCTTAATGACAAATTGCGACCCAATATCTGAAATCTTTCAACCACTCAAATTTATTAAATTAAAAATGGTGCAGTTTGGACCTGAGATGGAACGAAACATCACAGTAAGTCAATGTCACAACGCAACGCAAGCAGGTGGCAGTGCATTAGAGGAAAATGTTCCCATTTTTCAACAGGAATACACTAAACACATGCAACATAAATGTAACCTCTGTAGGACTCATCAAGTTTGAAGACTGTAAATGTAACTGTTGCTGTGATTACCCAACCAGTGGATACAAGTGTGAATAAACCACAATACTACTGCATGCACATCACAGGAAACCCATCTCCTTCAAAATAAAAGCGCAGCATCGGGTCCCCAACCACGGTTTTAGATCATCAAAGTTAAAGCTTAATTTAGTGCTGTAGCTTTATGTGCTGTTGAGTTGTTTAACTTATAGCAGTTTGTAATGTTTTATCATCTCGTTTTTAAAATGTAAAATTGTAATCTGCAAGTAGTTAGTGATGAAAGCTGTAAAATAAATGTAGGTGAGGAAAAATGCAATATACATATTTCCCTCTGACAGTTGTGAAGGAAGTAACTTACAGCTCTCACCACAGGAAAAGTTGTGATTGATATTCTCTGTTACAAGTTAAAGTCCTTCATTCATACTAAGCTTAAAGTGTACTAAAATATTGAGGACATATTAAGTTTATATTTAATAAATGTAAACCTCCGGAAACAATTAAGAGACCACTGCAAAAATATGTTCTTCTATTTATAGGTTTGTGTTTTATTGTGAACATTTCTCACCATTTCCAAATAAAATATTCTCATGTAGGTCTTTTACTTGCAGAACATAACGACTAGTTAAGAGAACAAAAGGGCTCGAAAACAAGTTCATGTTCATCTTTAAACAACAGAATACTAATGTTTAACTCAGGAAGAGTTCACAAATCTATGTTTAGTGGATCAAACCTGGTTTTTAATTACAGCTTTCACGCGTCTTTGAAGACTATCACATCGCTGCCAGGTGACGTTAGGCCACTCTTGGTGCAGCTCGGCTTTGTTCGATGACTTGTAAACATTCATCTTCCTCTTGATCACATTCAGGAGGTGTTCAATGGGGGTCACATCTGAATTGGGCTGGCCATGACAGAGAGAGAGACGTGCTGATTTAAGGAACATTTGGAGTGGTCTCTTAATTTAATTAATTAAAAATAAAAGCACAAGATGCAGATTTGCCCTTTTGTCAATTGAATTGCTTGAATGTTGCAGCTGATAAATTTGAGGCTAACTGTAATTTATATAAACTGCAATACGTTTAATTTCCCCTCAGGGAAATTATCATATCTTAATATATAATAGCACATCAGAATGTATCTTATTTTGTATTATTAATCTGAATCTGCAAAGTAACAAATATAGTGGAGTCTAAAGTCTGAATAAAACGGTGTGCTCATACAAGAAGCTCAGAATTACACTTAAATACAGCCCTTGTTTACTAAAGGAGTGGATTGTTTATGCAGTAAATAACTGATGTAATAATTCTTGATGTAATGCACATAACGTAAAAAATCTTTAGTGGTAAAGTAGTTGTTTGTGTAGGCGTCAAAAAGACTGAAATGTCTCGCTGCTCGTCTGCTGATAGTCAGCATTAAGTGATTTCTGCTTCCTCTCAGGGCGTTGCTTTAAGTAGCTCTCTGGCTTTTGGTTTCACTGTGTCATAGAGCCTCACACGTAATTTGGTGATCTGATGCATGACAGGAAATGTGTAAATATTGCAGATGTCTGAACTGCCGGCCTGCCTGTAAGATGAGCTTTGCAAGGCAGGTAATGGTAAGGATCTGATTGGCTGATGCCTTCTGGCCTTGCTTCTGTGTCCACTGCATGTGTGTGTGTGCGGGGATACGGAGGATGCAGAAGACTGCTCCTTTTTTCGTGTGTTGTTGTCGGCTTTAACTGTATACATGTATTCATGTATATTAGTATGCATTTGTCCTGTGTTTTAACCCTGCTGCAACAAAACTAACATGCATGTGATTCCCACACCCTCCCCCGGTGCTGAGGTCGGACGGCTTTTGCCTGCTAACAGTTTTCTGTGATGACTAACATTCCCCTAACCAGACTTTAAAGCAACAGTTCGTCTGTGTGTGCACTTCTTGAACAGGTCTGTGAAGAAACTGTGTCGCATTAACGGGTTAACACACCAAGGATACTCTTCAGTAACTGCCTCCACCTTTTAAAATGTTACTTAAGTGGAATTATATTTTCAGTATTGGCTAGGTTCAGTGCAAAGATCAATCCTTGGTGTCTTACTGAGTGTGTAAAGGCGGCGTGTGCGCTCAGCAGTGTGTGTCGTTCTCTAAACTGATTTGTTTTGCTGACCTGTCCCCCCTAACTGTCCTGCACAGACGGAGGCCTGTTTCTAAAGGGGATTGGTCGAGCCACCATCCCTGCGGTGATAGTGGACCAACAAGAAGAGAGCTCTGCTGGTCAAGAGCCCGCCGCCGCTGCTGCTGCCGCCGCCGCCGCCGCCACCACACCCACCACCACACCAACCCCGCCCCCAGACCCTCAGATCCAGACACAAAGCACCGCGCTGTGAGAAGAAGAGGGATCATAGAAATCCTTCTTCACACAGCCGGTCCACGTTAATAGATTTGAATATTAAGAATCAAATATCAGAGAGGTAACTCCAGCTTTTCACGCTGCACTCACACAATGCCTCCTCTCCAGCGATTAGACGTCATATCAAACGTTCGTTGTTCTAATACTGCCGGCTGTTTTAAAGATTGGACTGCAGAGCCTCGCAAGCGTCAGGACTGATTTGACTTAAATATGTAACTGAACACAGAGCAGCTGAACACAAAGAGTATAAAATATCTTAAAGGTTCAAAGCTATGAATGTGTTTAAGGGCAGAAAAGTTAAACCAAACACCTTTTTTATCCAGCAGCTCAGTGGTGTTGAGTCATTTGAGTGTTAGCCGGCCACTGCTGATCTATTTATCATGACACAGAATCAATTTCAGGCCTTTTCCTTATTATTTTTCCTGATTTGTCAGCTGTGAAGGGCTTTTCAATAGTTGCCACACACACATCAGCACAGCAATAAACACACAAACGTACAGGACCAAAGAAATGCATGTGGGCCAAAGGAAATTAAGTTCAAATTAAGAGCTGCTCTGGTTCTATTATGGATGTTAACGACCAAATATTTGGTAAAGAGTGCAATATAAAAATGCAGTTGTCTTCCAGTGGCGTCCGCTCCACAGCACATACGCTGTCATTTTTGGTATTTCAGGTAGTTCTCCTTCTAGTGATCCAGTGGGGTACAATTTATTTGTTTTCTATCTGAATTTTATTTGATTTCAAACGACCTGAAGCGGCTCAAAGGTTAGCTTTCATCATCAAAAGGGATTTTTGTTTTTCTAACAAATTGATTTTGATAAGTGCTTTTATCTTGTAAATGATCACTCCCACTCGAGCTCAAAGCTGCGACCAAATACAGCCAAGTAGTTAAGTTCTTCTTTGTGTTTTATTTTTGCTACAGCTGGCGATCCTCACCCTGTTTGGGTGTTTGCTACGGAAGCCCTTAGCGGACATGCATCTATACATTTTATTTACGCAGTTTTCCTGTGATAACGGTCGTTTTCTTGTGATCTCGACTTATTTATCACGAGATAACAGCGCTGCAACACTTTAATGTCAGATGATCACGACTCGTATCCCCAGCTGAGTTGTAAAAGCACAAAACAGACATAGAAACAAGCTGAACTTACCTCATTAGTGTGGGCGATGGCAGCATGGCATGTCCTGCTCTGTAATGTCAAAATGACCAGCCTGTTTTGTTTTCTAGATTGCTGTTATCAAAAATGATTAGCACAAGAAAATGGGCCAAATGAATCCGTTATAATGGGAAAACCAGCTTTGTTTCCCTGACAAAAGGAGAAAAATGAGTTGAGATATCAAGAAAACAACCAGAAATAACTTGTTATCATGGCAAAATGGAGTACATAAAATGTATGGATGCATGTCTGCTAAGGGCTTCCGTAGTTTTCAGCTCTTTGATTGTGTTTTATAATTTCTTCTCAGCATTTTTATGTTGGCTTCTCTGCACATAATGCATCATACAATGCATCATTACTCTTAATAATTAAAGATTGTTCAATATTTTACAGTGTTGTCAGCTTTTTTTCCATCCGTAATTTGTTGCTTGGTCAAAATTCCTCAAACAACCATGGATACAAAGAATCGTCTTTTTTAGTTAGGTTTTTTTGGCGGGGGTTATTATTAACAAAACACTCTGTAAGCATGAGCGTTAAAATATTTAGCGACTGCTTTTGGTGATAATCTCGAAGATCTCAGTTTCGTTCTCTTTGGCGCCACCTGTGGCGATAAACCGTAATTGCGGGAGCACACTTCCCAGATATCCAGACAGTGTTGCATGTGTGACGTCCACGGTTGGCTCCGGTTGTAACTCTTGATTTTCCTGGCTGACGGTCGCTTTCCTTTTCAGACTGTTTGCTTCATCTGAGCGTCGAGTTTGTTTCTTCTTCTTTGGATTTTCACTTCTTGTTGAAGTTGTATCTGTAGTCATCCATCTTTTCTTTGTTTGTTCAGCCATAGTAGATTACTGTTTACTCGCAACACTTGCAGAGAGCGGAAAATCAGCCGCTTAGCTCCACCTACCCTCTCTGGCAGACCAACCACTGCTGGCTGATGGGAAACGTGTCACTAACTGGGCGCCACAGACAGCCAGTCTGTAATACTGCAAATGTAAAGGCTTTCATCAGTGGGCCATAGGCTCAATCACCATTGTGTTACCTCATTCGGCGATAGATAGTGACATAACAGACATTTATTTAAATGAAAATCTTCAACATTATATCTTTAAGCTTTTAATGTTGGTCGCCGGTATTAAGAAAGACTTTACGCATCAATATTGTAGAATCCTCCCACAAATAAGTCACCTTTTTCATCTCATTCAGTTTGCAGTAAAACATGGCAACAAGTGTCTGCTGCAAAATAAATGATATAACCGTCTGGTTATGTATATTTTTACTGTGTCAGTTTCAGAGGCAAAACAAGAACAAAGTGAAAAATAAAAATGTATTAAAATCTGTACACGACAACTTTACACACCACATACACCAAGTGTGTCATAACCTGCCCGTCAAGCCCAGTAGCCCATTATAAAGGCAAAAACAATGAGACAAAAGAGGAGGTTGATGTTGACGATGCGTCGCAGACGTGGATCTTCCTCCAGAGAGTTGATAGTCTGTTCAGGTACGAGAGGCTTAACGGTGTTCTCATCGTCCTTCTTCCTTCTCTCCATCCCACACAGCCAGTAGAGGGCGCACATCAGCCTGGACTGGCTCTGCTCGCTGGACGTGGAGGATGAGGAGTCTGGAGGGGGGGGGGTGTGTTCAGAAGCGAGTATGATAAATGTTCGGATGTAAAAGTGGAGCAGCAAACAGGACCCACCTTTCCTGTGATGAGATGCTCCTCCATTGGTGCTCTCCTCCTCTTTTTCTTTGACACCCGTCTCATTTTCCTGAAGAGTAATCGCCTCTGTGCGTTCTGTATGCTGCTCCACTGAAAAGACCTCCTCTTTCGGCTGCACCGTGTCAAACCGTGTGAACCAGGTGAGGCGACTAATCTGTAAAACAAAATAAGACATCACACGCCATCTGTGAGCTTACAAAGAAACACCTTTGTAAAAAAGGTCTTCATATATTTTAAAATATTAGCTGTTAAAGGTGGTGAAGTAAAGAGGACAATACTTCTGATTAAATGCCCTCACCTGTTCCGGTTTGGGTTCCTCTGTAGCCAGACTGACAACAACCACCACGAAAAGGGTGAGGAAGGACAACATCGTGGAGAAGTAGAGGAAATGGACATATTTCACCACTCCAGGTCTATCATCCTCCTCATAGCAGAGGGGCGCAGGGTAAACAAAGTCCAGCAACATGCGGGTGCAGCCCACCAACAGGCCGATAGTAAGGCCCCAGAATGCACCCTGAAAGAGGGAGGGAGAGGAGAGTATTCATTTCTATTATCTGATGGAATAATCACGATTAAAGTGACTTGATCAATTTGAAAACCTTCTCGTTGGTCCTCCTCCAGAAGCAGCCCATTACGAAGATGATGGAGACAGGAGGCTGGAGGTAGGTACTGATGGACTGGATGTAGATGAAAAGCTGCCCACCCTGACTGGCCTGGACGACAGGAATCCACAGCACAGACACCACCACCAACACCAGTATGAACACCCTGCGGGGGAAAGCAAAACATGGTTTGTTGTTTCGAAAGAAAGCCTGAAGGAAAAAGAAGTCAGGTGTCAGATGAAGCGATTAACTGCACGCTGCCTTTGTTTACATTTTACAGGGCAAAAGTTTAAAGTGAGTGATACATATGACTGTTAAAGAAAGCAGAATGAGATGTTTTTGTTAAAAACCACCATTCAAGCATGCACAGGACAAAATCAGCAAAGAGATAAGAGGTACGGCTTTGTCCACAGGGGGCGCCAAAATCAACACAAAGAGGAAGTTCCTCACAGCAGCTTTAAGGACAAAAATACAACAAATTACATCAGGCAGTGCTGTGAAAAAGAAGCTAGCACACTACAGTAATATGGAAACGTGGCTTCAAGTATGGGACACCCTGTTAAATGAAGTTCACGCAGGACGCAGAAGTCATACGCCCCAGCTGTTATCAGCACCATGTGGTTGTTTGTTGTTTCTTGTCACTGATTGCGCTGTAATGTCCGAGCCCTCATTTGTTCTGTTCATATAAAACAATTAAACATAAAAAGGTCTGCACAGTGGTGCAGTGGTTAGAGCTGTCACCTCACAGCTAGAAGGTTCCTGGTTTGAATCCCCCTTTCCGACACAGGGAGTTTGATGTTCTCCCTGTGCTCCGGCTTCCTCCCACAGTCCAAAGACATGCTCCTTAGGTTCACTGGTGATCCGTAGGTGTGAATGTGAACGTGTCTGTCTCTATGTGTCAGCCCTGTGAGTGACCGGTGATCAGTCCAAGATGCAACTCGACTCTTGAGCTCGATCATTTCTGATGCATTCAAGGAAGTTGGGAAATCTGAACGCTGAGCGGCCTTCGTGATCTAGAGCGGATTGTTAGCTGCAGATGTCTGTTTATAGAGATTAATAAGAAGCGAAAGCACCATCAGATAGCCGCTGATGGGCGCCGGGACGTTATTACAGCGGATTACGTTCCGCCTGCTTTTGCTCTCCACACAGACTGTTTTTCCTGCAGCCTGCTGATACCTGATTACCTGATAGCCATCCCTATAATCCACGTCTCTGCCTACAGATTCTACATTTCTATGCAGAATTTGTTAATAGAGATAACATACCTTCCCACAATCATAAGTTCCCACTCTGAGGCGCTGGATCTCAAAGTCTTCCATAGATCCATGGTGAAAATGGTGCTGGAGCTGTTGAAAATGGAGGTCAGAGAGGACATGAGGGCAGCAATCATTACCGCCATCATCAAACCTCGCAGCCCTGGGAAGGAAACACACACAGAGATCACCACAAAAGATGCCATTGTCCTGTAAGTACAGTCAATACAGTCAAAGAGGAGGTGGAAAAAGGGAACAGCCTCTCACCTGCAGGCAGCAGCTCTATCACCAGCCTGGCGTAGGCTGTGTCTGAACAACCAGCTGAGTTGCCACAAATCTGTTTACACAGCTCGGGGTCGGCGCACGCAACATCATCTACAGGAAGCAATTAAAACACACATCTTAATATAACATTATAAAACCCTCAACACACAGACCTTAACCTTAATGAAACCAGTCTGCTCTGTACTGAAGTCTACATGAAGTACTGTTATGATGGTTGTTAATATCTCCCTTCTATGGGCTTGATCGTATAAAACATACTCTCATACCTGTGTAAAGTATCCTGCTGATCATGCCAGGCAGCATGATGACAAAGAAAGGCAGAACCTTGAGATAAGCAGCCATCAGTGAGCCGCCTTTCGCATGAGTCAGGTTCTTTGCTGCCAAAGATCGCTGCACGATCACCTGCAGGGAATCACAGCCGAAGATGAACCTCCCACAAGCCGCTGGTTAATGAGTCATTTGTAAATGCAGCAGAACATAAGTACATCTAAGTAGCGGCCTAATTACAGTTTTTCTTGATTGCTTTGATGCAGCAGTCAACTCAAACTCCACATTTTCAAAACAGTTAACACACAGGCCGAAACAGCGGCAGTGGTCGAAATGACACATTTTGTTTGCAGAAGGCTCTAACCGTGCCAAAACATTTAAAACATGCAACAAAAGCTAATTTTGCCTTCAAACAACACAACTTGCAAACAAGCGTATGAGCTCTTCCAATCAACCATTACACAGTGGACAACAAAATACAAAATACAGCACTCAGTGCGAATCAGTGCACCATTGCTTGTCATTGTGGCCTATTACTGTACGTAGCTGTCATGCCAGTGCCATTTGTTGTCAAATTTGCCTTCTTGCGAAGAATTGGATCCAGAATCAGAAATGCTTTGATGCAAATTTTATTGATTCTTTTTTTCAAACTGTGGCTGAAAACTGAAATACTGTAAATATTACACAAAATACATGTAAACCAAAATATAATCTATTACAGTAAAGTATAAAAATCTATTACTGCAGAGTATAAGAAACTATTGATACTCAGTCTCATCTTCCATCCTTGTTGGCAAAGAACAACACAGACGCTGCACCTTTGAAGGCCCGCAGACTGATTGAAGATTTGTGTGAAGGAGTGTCAAACAGGTGCTTCAGTGATTTCATACTGATGTAGGTAGTTTCGAATAGTTAGGAACAGATGGTTTCTGTTTGGTTAGCATAGCTAAAACAATGGAGTTTGGACTGCTTGAATGACATCTGTGTTAACTGTTCTGCAAAAGGGAAAATGTGTCAATCCAATGAGAAGCAAGAGGTGTCTTGTGCTCTGGATCCCAGTTTCTTTAAGCAGGTCAAAGCAATCAAGAAAAACTGTAATGTGAATCAGAATGGATAAAGATCTCGTGTACATTTTGCTATCACTCGGGGTCAAAGGTAAAGGTTTCACAAACGCAAATTAGCGACTGAGAAGACAAGCACAAGGTGTCCCACGGTTAATTGCTGACGATCATTCTGATAGTGTAATCTAGATTGTATATGATAGTGTAAATAATACATTTACACAGGCTACATTAAGCCAATGTGAAGGTGCCTGCATTCTTTCTAATGGCCATTAGTGCAAAAAAAAGTCAAATTGTATAAAAGTCCATGTTATAAAGACAGTACATACACTTGATTAAAGTGCCCAGTTAACACTTTCCCAAAAATATATGTTCTCAATCGTCTTCAATACAGCATGATGCTTATTATCTTAAATCATGGTCCCATTAGAGTAGAAAATAAATCCAGGTATGCTCTACAGCATGGCTACCTTGTTACTGATAAATAGTAACAAGGGCAACCTAAAAAAAGTAGTTTTAGCATTTAAAGGAGCAGCTCGTCCCTGGAAAAAGCCACTGTCAGTCAAAGCTGGTGTTCTCTGTAATCAGTAGAAGCAATGATATTTGAAATTGGCGCCATAGCTGTGGAGAAAGTTGTACAAACAGCTCGTGGTTTCTCCCATTCTACATTCCTACAACACCCAGCGTGTATTGCGCCCCTCCCTCTAAAAGGAACGGCCCAGCGAGAGACGCTGGAGTGAAATACTATCGTTTCGCTGCAGGTAACGGCTCAGAGCGGAACAGAATCAGAAAAATGATGAGAATATACCGGTGGATCGTCTAAAAAATCAGGTCTGCAGTCTACATTTGAAACCTGACGATTTTGAACGAGACATGACATCAGAGGCGGGCGTCCTAGATTGAGGAAGTGTAGTTTAGCGAGCTCCCTGGCCTCCGCATGGAGGATTTCCAGGGCCCATTGGAGAGGCGGATAGCGTCCTCCAAAGGCACAGAGCAAAATTGCATTTTTTTCCCAACCATAATGGCATTAGCTCCCCGTAATGGCATGACAGGACTGAGGTTGAAAATCAGCGAACTGGCCCTTTAACTGGCTAAGGATAGAACTTTGTACTTTTCTGACCATGCTTGCCTAAGCTGAACTTCTGCTAACCAGATTTTTTTTTTCCATATCACCTGATCAGAACACCAGTACCACAATGAGGGAATGGTCATGCCGATGAGCATCCCAGGCCAAGGCATGTCAGAGGTCACTGGGTCTCTGAATATGTGGAAGGAGTCTTCTCGAGGGATGCCGCAGGTCGAGTTTGGCACACGGATCGAAGGGATGGCTTTAAAGTATCCCTCAATCATAGCATTCCAGCCTCCAACCTCCGCAAAGCCTTAACAAGGGACATCAGGGTGAGAAAAAAAGGAACATGGAAGGATGTCATGTTCAGAAGTCGGATTTGACTTACTGAAGCCCATGAGGGTGAAAGATCCTGCCAGCATGATGACCATTTGAGCAGCATCTGTGTAGATAACTGCAGCCAGGCCACCTGGGAAACAACAAGAGTCAAGAATAACACACAGCTCTCCTATCTCTAAGCTACAGAGAAGGCTTTTTAAATGGCGAGGGAAGGAGAGAGGTCACCTGCTACAGTGTAGAGAGCAGTGATTGACAGCAGCAAGATCACAGCCAGGTAGATGTTCCATTTTAAAGCCAGCTGAATGAACAGTGCACCTGCATACATGTCCACCTACCCAGGAAAACACACAATGGGACACATATGGTGCTGATGCCACATTTCAAAGCATGCACAAGCAGACTTATTTATCTTAACACGGCGTAGAGAGTGATAGCAGGTTTGTGTCATACCGATATCTTTGTGAAGATGTAGATAAATAAGGACAGGACAGTTATAAATAATTGTGTTCTTCTGCCGCCGTACCGCTTCTGCAAATATTCTGGCATGGTCGTAACCTGGAGAATAAAAAAAGATTTAAAGAAATGAACAGAACCATGCACGTGCACACGTGTGATCGTACATGTGTGTAAGCTTCACCCCAGCGGCGATGTAAATGGGCAGGAAGAGCCATCCCAGCAGCACCACCATCACCATGGCCTGAAAAGAGACTTTGTTCAACATACCAAACTTGTTTTTACATCAGCACGTCTTCACAGCAAAAAAAAAAAAGGTGTACAATTGCTTACATTCCACTCATATACAATCGCCCCAATTCCTGCAGCAGCTCCTGACCCTGCCAGGCCGATGAAATGTCCACTGCCAATGTTACTGGCAAACAGCGAGGCGCCCACCTAAATATAGATAAAAGAGTCAGAATGAGGATGAACCCAGTGTTTCACTTTGAACTGCAGAGACATGAAATATAAAGGGATTAGAAATTGTAGTCAAACTGAAGTTTTAGCCACTACTGTAAAGTGTTTGACTCACCGGCCACCAGGTCATGCTTTTTCCAGCCAGGAAGTATCCTTCCACCGTGCTGCGCTTTGTCTTCATCATCGACTGGCAGAGAAATAACAAATCTCAGATACTCTTCATAAATTACATTTTGGGCTAAAGCATTAACTTCTACAATCAGGGGCCGGTTTCACAAAGATAGACTTTGACTAAGGCTTAGATATAACAAATAGTCAGACGTCTAAATTCATCTGTTTCACAAAGCAGTTTAGTTCTTCACCATTTTAAGCAGAACTACGACGCACTGAATTCTGGGTAAATTAAGACTTTTTTCAAAATAAAAAAAAATGGCCGACCGAGTAACCGCATCTAACCGCTCACCGTTTACCCCAGCAGAAAATGTTTGTCTGTTGGAGGAATTCAACAGTTTTAAAGGCATTTTTCTTGGAAAACAAAACTAGACAACAAAAAAACCTGACATGGAAAACTATTGCAGCAACAATAAACGGTGTTATTCCGACCACTCAAAGGACCATGCTGGTCAGCAGGTGTCACTGATTGTTACCATGGTAACATGGGTCTTAGAGCCGAGTTAGCCTGGGGGTAAGGTGTCTATTTTTTTGCCTTAAAATTAGTCAGTTTTTAATTTTGTGAAACGGTCTAACTTGCATCAGACTAATCATTGAGCAATATTAAGACCGGCCGAACACTACACACCAGTTTAACACATCTTTGTGAAACCGGCCCTGGCACTGAACATAATGGATAAAAAGCAGGAAGCAGGAACTTCTTTCCGGGTATATCCAAAGGGCTGTCAACTCTGCAACACTAAACCAGCTGAACCAAGTTAAAGCTAGATCAGAAGTCCTTTATAACGAAGGTTAAGCGCTGCTTAGAAGCAAACTAGACCCATTTTAAGTTGACTGTAAATACTGTAAGACTGTAAATAACAACGTTGTATTTGTGTATTTTAGCTTGTGTGTTTTATTGCACTTCTTTATCTTTAGTTTATATTGTGATTATGTGATACGGAGAGCTGTATATGTTTATTGCCGTTTATATTCAAAAGCACAACTAAGGGCAAGGGTTGAGGTTAAGTAACAGCACATACGTTTCAGCACCGAATGAGGTGATGGTGATTGAGCCAATGGCTCACCGATGAAAGCCTTTGCATTTGCAGTATTACAGATTACAAAATCCCAAGCGGCGCCCAGTTAGTGACGCGTTTTCCATCAGCCAGCAGTGGTTGGTCTGCCAGAGAGGGTAGGCGGAGCTAAGCGGCTGCTTTTCCGCTCTCTGCAAGTGTTGCGAGTAAACAGTAATCTAACTCCCTTTAGAAATGAAAATGTTGCTGAGATTTCACATTCCCAAATTCTCCAAGCATTACGGCATGTAAAGGGTCAGTCATACATCTATTCTGTTTGCTTTTGTAACATAGTTTTCTTCCCTACAATGTGTCGTATCCTGCTTGTATGCAGTCACATACTGACGTCCCTGCCTGAACCCATGTGCCTGTAACACTACAAACCCTAAGTGCTCAGACCACAGCAGCCATGAATGTAACCTACTCATGTCCTTGCAAGTGCATCTAAAAAGTGACAATTGACAATGACAATAATGCTGAATCACAAGCAGAAGGTCAGGATTGTTTTCAGGTGGATTTGAGGGCACGTGGGGTCAGCAGCTGAACAGATTGTTGTCTGTGTTCATACTGACAAAAAGACGCTCTTGAATTAAATTCCTGTGGGGCACGTTTTGATTAAAAGCCAATAATCCTCAACCCTCATTAATGTAGCGCACAATGTAAAATTGATTGGTAAAGTCATAGAAACGGAGTCCTCTACTTACCCAGAAGCCAACAGCCAGTACCAGTACAAAGTACCCTACCAGCACCGCTATGTCCGCAGTAACCAAAGTAGCTGTGCCCCCTGGATGCGGGGTTGGAGAAGTTGGCATGCTGGTCCCTGTGTGGCCGTGCGTAGGGTCCATTCTGTCCACTGCTGTTTTAGAAGTTTGCAACGTTTTAGAAATAGTTTCCAGAGACAAAAGTACAACAAATCTAATTAGTTGTAAAGCGTTCCGAACCTCAGGTTTGAGGTATTTGTGTCATACTTATTGTTATGGCTATGCCAATGCTTCCCTAATCTCTGTCTCCTGTGCACCTGTGTGTCTACGTGTGTCTCTGTGTTTGCAGTGTGGGCGTATCAATCCCTTTTCTCACTCCTATGGCTCTTGGATTGTTATTTCCAATGCACACCTACCTAACCTGTTCACTCCTGCACCCCGCCTTCACATTCTCCCCCAAGAGTGGTTGCGCTTCTATCGCTGCTTGTTGAGGGCGAGGATGCAGCACTGCCTATGGCTCTTCAGGTATTTGTCACTTTGTCTGCATCTTGTCTTGATAACAATCGACCAGCTACTTTCCAGCCTGCTAACCCACCGTCAGATTGCTTCCTATATAAACTTCCCAGTCGGCTTGCCCTCCATCTGCCTGATCTTATCTTCTCTTCCCTGAATCCTTTGGACCATCTAGAGACAATTTAAGGAATCATCATGCCATCCAGCAATCTCTTTGGGACTGTACTTGCCTTGCCATGTTCATGGGGTCTTGTTGTGGCCACTTGGTTGACATGGCTACTGTCTTGAGATCTATGCTGGCCAGCTCTCTCAAGAGTCTTCGCTGCCCAGCGCCAAAGAGCCGTCGATACCAGGCACCATCAAATTTTCATCTGATCAGAATGGTTTCCTGGTCGGCCATCCCTACGAAAGCCCTGTCAGCCTTTCCCACCAATGCACAACCTGATATCCCTAACCCCCAGTCAGCAGTCCCTGCTTATGCAAAGCTTGAACACTATAATCACCAGTGGGCGACACATGCCAACACTCTAAACTTTCTAAACCCAAGTGGATTGTGCCCACCGGGTCCCTGTCGAACAACCTGTCGGCTGTCTCTGCATAAGCCCCGCCAGGCCCCAGAAGCAGGCTGGCTGACTCCTGTTGTCTAGCTGCAGCAGTCCCCCATTCTTTAGCGACTGCCTCCCATTTGTGCTGGGCTGTAGCAATCTCCTCATTCTGCTAGGTAGACGTAAAACTCCCCAGTCCCCTGTTCCTGCTGAGGTGCATCTAAAGTAACCCATCCCTGCTGGGTTGCAGCAAAAGGCCGCTGTTGCTGCTGGGTTGCAGCTAACGTAACCCATCCCTGCTGGGTTGCGGGAAAAGGCCGCTGTTGCTGCTGGGTTGCAGTTAACGTAACCCGTCCCTGCTTGGTTGCAGCTAACGTAACCCGTCCCTGCTGGGTTGCAGGAAAAGTCGCATGTTCCTGCTGTCCTACTGCGCTACAGGTCGACCTCCAGAACGGAACCTGCTCACCTGCTGTCCATCTACTCATCAACCCAACTTCGTTCTTTGAGGTTTTTTTATTTCTGGATTGTAATAACGATTTCTTGTCCACCTCTGTCTGCTCACCTGCTCATTCTCTTGTCAATCAACCATTTCTACCTGCCATGCCTTTTCACCATCTCTCCTCTACTCCAAGCCCTCCCCTTTAATTAAACCTGTTATAAACCTGTTTAACCGTGCTTCATCTCCGGTGTCTGCATCTTGTTCGGTTCCGCTTTCGAACACATTTTCATGACTTTTCATGTACTGCTTTAACAAAACGTGAGTCTATTGAAGGCTGCCTTATTTTAAATCTACCTGCCCAACAATATACACAAAAATTCACACGCTGCTTTTGTTTTTGCATCTGTAAATATAAATCCAACAGTTTAATGCCACAATGTTAAAAAAGAGTGCTTAAGGGGGCCCTTCTGCGTACTCACAACTTTTACTTGTTTGATATAAAAGAATACAATTACTCTGCCTTTGCCAAGCCGTCAATCCTCACTCATCTTTTTATAGTTTTTTCACGCTGAGCTGAGGTGGAAGAACAGCAACAAAAGGAGGAAATGTTGCACTAGAAAAACTAACTTTAGAAGAGACTCACTGACTTTGTTTAGCTACGATTTCTGAAAATGTATTTTAACTTTTGTGCCTTAAATGAGGACTTTGGATTTTGTCCCTCATCACTAAAATTAGGACACACATAAGATCTCTGGCCTTACTGTTACTTTTGCCTTTGTCACAACTTTTCATAGTAGTCACAAAAGTAAGCAATAGTCTATCTTCAGAGCTTAAATATCCTTTATATATAGTTTACATAATATCATGATTTGTCAGCTACTGGAGACATGTTTGTTAAAACTGAACAAGTGTTGTTATTTAACGGTAACTGTTGACAGGCTGAATACATTTAAATCCACACTATAAACTTGTCGTCTTTGTTACGGTTGCGCTTTAAAGTTGTCATTTTAATAATCTCTTACTTTCATCTAAAATGACAAATCTATTGAAATTTCACAGCTGTTTAGATATCAACAAAAGCAATTACTCTTACTGTCTTCTCCCAATATATAAGATCTCATTACCTGGTGAATAAACTCACCTTTCAGTAAGTTGTCAAACTGTGTATCATTCCAGCCTCGTTCTTAGTCGGTCCGTCCCAAACAAAACAAAGTGCCACAAATGACAACAGGACCATTAAAGGAATCTCATGTTTGTCTCGCTGGCTCTAAGATCAAACTCCACTTCCCCCTCGGGTGCCACAAGTGTTTAGTTAAAATGTAAGGGATTTATTGCTCTTAACAGGGAGGTGCTTGCACAACACCCTCCTGCTGCCAGCAGAAGAGCTTAATGATTGTTTACTGAGTTTTAAATTAATCTAATTACACACAAGACACGAGCAGTGAGATAATATTAAAGCAACACAAGGGGAATAAAGACGTAAGAGTTTCTCTGATACCAACACCAGTATCAGAAATGCCTCAGATATACCCTGAAGTGCGGTATCTGGGATCTGTGAGTATGCTAGCATATCCATGATTAAATGTATTATCAGCCGCCCCTAAAACACATTTTATTTTTCTCAAAAACAGTAGCCTACACAGCAGTAATCTATAATATGGCTGCCACATGCAAATGCTGTTTTAAAAGTAGAAAGAAGAACTGGTCTCAGGTAGATTACTGTGAAAAACTGTGCAGTGCTAGCTTAAAATGTAATGCTAGTAAAAGCTAGCAAAATGTCAGCGATTGTTTTCCATTCATGAATTTTCAAGTCATAATCTTCACTTTAAAGTTATAATCTCGAAGATCTTCATTTAAATAAATGTCTGTTAAGTCACTACCTGTCGCCGGATGAGGTAACATAATGGTGATTGAGCCGATGGCCCACTGATGAAAGCCTTTGCATTTGCAGTATTACAGACTGGCTATCTGGTGCGACTTCAAAAATCACAAGCAGCACCCAGTTAGTGACGTGTTTTCCATCAGCCAGCAGTGGTTGGTCTGCCAGAGAGGGTAGGCGGAGCTAAGCGGCTGCTTTTCCGCTCTCTGCAAGTGTTGCGAGTAAACAGTAATCTACTATGGCTGAACAAACAAAGAAAAGATGGATGACTACAGATACAACTTCAACAAGAAGTGAAAATACAAAGAAGAAGAAACAAACTCGACGCTCAGATGAAGCAAACAGTCTGAAAAGGAAAGCGACCGTCAGCCAGGAAAATCAAGAGTTACAACCGGAGCCAACCGTGGACGTCACACATGCAACACTGTCTGGATATCTGGGAAGTGTGCTCCTGCAATTACCATTTATCACCATAGGTGGCGCCAAAGAGAACAAAACTTCGAGATTACCACTTAAAGGCAGTATTATTTTAAATTTAAAGTTAAGATATTTAAACAGGTTAAAACAGTCCAAAAAGTACGTTCATGTTAAAAATAAGCGAGACTAGCTACAGCTAACATTAGCTTAGCTTGTTACTAGGTAAGGACTCCTTCAGTGTACTTCAGTGTTACCTTTTTAACAAGGCTACAGCTGTTTTAAAAGTAATAATAATGTGTATATTTTTGGTCTTCTTATTTATACTTCTAGTCTAAGCTTCGCTATTGCTACTGGGAAAGAAAACAGTATCAGAACATCTCTGAAAGACATGAATGCAGGTAGAAACAGGCGTATGTGAGGTCTTTGATGCGACTCCTCTCCGTCCTGTATTACACCACACCAGACCATCCCTTTTAATATATAATCAAACAGTCATCCAGGCAAAATCAGGTTTCATACCACTCTTTATAGGTTTCAGCGCTGTTAGGATATAATACAAAATACAGACTTAACACTTTATAGGCATTAAATGGACAGCAATGCTTAAGAGGTTTACATTCTGTAATTATAGCAGAAAGAAACAGTAAAAACACATCGTTTTTATCTTTATAATTTGCCTTACCGTTTTAAAACATCACTTCATGTTTCACAGAGCATCCGAGGAGCTGCTCTGCCACACTGTACTTAAAGACACTGCTCTCCTCTCAGTGGTATAACTTTACAGTCCGACACAACATAAAATAAATACTCGTGTAATACAAGAAATCAACAAAATGCTTCATAGAGTATTTTTTAGAGCATCTGTTTTCTATAAATCCACTCTCATTCTGTACAGTAAACACACAATATATCTCTGTCATAGCTTAGTGAGTGTAATATTGAACAGTGGAACACAGCTTAACACACACACATATTGCACGCTGCCCGCTGTTGGCTCCACATAATCCCACCTCTGTTTCCTGTGATTACTGTCGATGATCCTCAGAGCACTTAAAATGATCTTTTATAAAAACAAGTGCCAACTTCTCACTGACATTGTCTCGTATGTACAAGTTAACAGCATTAGAAGATAAGTATCACACAGGAACAGTAGCATAGAAAAATGAAGTTAAATGGCTGTAACTGACGTGGTAGGAGTTTGGATGATCCGCTTACAGCAAGGCATAAATATAATCCAGTAAATGAAGAATCTGTCATCAGGACGGCTGATTTCAAAACCTATTTACTTGAGATAATAAGCTACACTTAGTCAGTCAGTAGGTTACGTACATTCAGTGTGGTGGGCAGCTTACAAAAATAGAGCACATGTAAACTCCTTTAGTGGTTTCTCCCAAACAAGTGTGAATAGGAGCCCGTCAGGACCGGGATGTTTGAGATGGACACCCATTTGAAAAGGGAAAAATGTACTCAGAAGACGGCTTTCTTAAACAAATCATTTTATAAAAGACAATTCTACCACTGTCTGCTCAGCTGTGATGCTCTGCTACATGTGCTGGGAGTATTGTAAACAATGGAGTTGTAAATATGTGATGACGCCAGTCCTAAATCACCCAGGGCTTTGTTTCCTGCATTAACTGCATCAGTTAAACATACACGCAGATACAGATAGATCTTTGATAGGCTCATATTGGACGACCCATATATTGGTCGGGCGCTAATGTGAATGTGTGTTAATTAATTAAACACCTAATTCAGGATAACGTTTTGTAACTCTATATCTTACTCATGGCTATAATTATATATAAAACATAGATTTGACTGTAGACCTGTAATACCACTGAACTCTTAGAGAAAGTAATCTTAACTTAAAGGAAGTTACTGATCTTCCAAATATTAGAGATACCTTGACAGCCAAACAAAGATGTTTTCTATGTAGTAGTCTTAGCCATTTAAGTTTTAGACTTCAACAAAAACTCTGTTTCACTTTGAGAGGATATACAGAATATACTATACCACTGGTATAAAGCTAATTGTCCATCTTTGATGCAAAAGTTTTCCCCAAAACACATTACTACATAAAGTCGTGTTTTTTGCTCGTATTGTGCACTGAGTGTGGTGACGCACGCACGCTGTGTGCATACAGTCATGTCTGAGGAGGAATTATGCAGTCATCTCTACATATGTATGTGTGTTACCAGGCCAGTGGGGAGGGCATCCGTGGACTCCGGGGGCTCTTCAGGCTTTCTGCCGCCTGCCACTCACTGAGAGCTCTCTGAGGTAAAGAAACAACAGGGTTAATCAGCCAGTATGAACGCATTCATTACTATGGTTTTTAAAGACCAGCTCCAGTCATGTTTTGAGACATATAAAATGCTCTGCTTGAAGTTATACATTGTGTCTGATTTGTTTTTTCTGGGGCTGTACGGTGGCGCAGTGGTTAGTGCTGTTGCCTCACAGCTAAAAGGTTCGTAGTTAGAACCCCGGTTTGGATGTAGTGGGCCTTTCTGTGTGGAGTTTGCATGTTCTCCCCATGCATGCCTGGGTTCCCTCCGGGTACTCCGGCTTCCTCCCACAGTCCAAAGACATGCCATCAGGTTAATTGGTGATTCTAAATTGTGTGTGAGCACGAAAGGTTGTGTGTCTCTATGAGCCAGCCCTGTGACTGACTGGCGATCAGTCCAGGGTGTACCCTGCCTCTCGGCCAATGACAGCTGGGATAAGCTCCAGCCCCCCGCGCCCTTTTCCCTCATTAAAAATTCCCATATCAGCTTAGGCCCCGCCCACTATATGCTACCTTTCTCCTTTCCCAAAAATTACAGCCAAAAACAAAACACGTCTCTGCCATCGTTTAGCGGCAACTTGTTGAAACTTAGCTAGCTTGAAATGTAGTAATTAGTAGTAGTAACGTTAATGTAAGTAGTCAGTCCTCAGTTTGTAAAAATTACGATGACAGTTAGAGCTGGCTCCCGAAGTGGTTGCCATAGGTTACACATAATGATATGCATAGCGTCACCCCGTCCATTAACAGGATTGGCTCCTTAGGTTTGTGACGTCTCAAACCTGCCAATCTGAAAACGTGTTGTTCAGCCTGTCCTTGGTACACTGCAGTTTAAAGGCAGACAGGCCCAGCCATGGAGGTGACTGCTGATGTTGTCCCTGATATGTCTTGTAGCACATGAAGAACACCACATGAAGATGTTTACAAGGTTAAACACTTGATTTTAACTGGAGGGGGTCTTTAACTGTTTTTGTGATACATACTATTTTGTTCTGTCGAATATTCATTTATGATTATTTTATAATTTGTTTGTGCTTTATTTTGTGCTCACATAAACCCGAATGTTGAGCTCACATTAAGCTATTAAATTATTAAAAAGACTTCCTGGTGGAAAATAATGAGACACAGGGGTCTGCCAGGCTGCAACACAGCGTCTTATTCTGCTTCTGTTTGTTGCTTTTTATCAGCAACGTAGCCCAGCAGACTTTCTCTCTTTATCTTTGATGAACGACAGGATGTGCTCATTACTAAACACACTGATAAAAACAAAACACTGGCACAGTAGAAAATCCCGAAAGTAATGAGGTAATCATTAATGAAGGCAAGTGTCTAACACATTAACACACTGGAGAATGCTGAGAAAGAGCTACCGAGGGTAACATGCTTAGAGTTTCTAGTGTAAAATGTGGATGTGACAACTTATTCGAACGAATGAATCGTCCTGGCTCACCTCAAACTTGCCCATGAACTCGGCAAAGATAGCAAAGAAGGCCTCAGTGTTGGAAGATTTCCCGTCTTCTCCAAAGAAAGAGGCAGTTTTGCTGAATTCTTCCATAGCTCTCTGTTGCAGGGACTCCAGAGACTGGACTGCTGGGTGACTGTTTTCCAGGAAGTTCTACACACACAGGAGTTAAGGGACACAAACGTTTCATCATACCTTTTACTTTGTGAGCTTTTTTTCCCCCTCATTTGTTAAGGATACACTCATGACGACAGAAAAACGGTCCTCAGCGGTCGCAGGCATCTTCTGACAGGCTGAGCGAATTTCCTGGATGGTTGTATGAAGGTCATTCAGATCTGATGTGATAGTCCTCTGGTTTACTGCAGTGGTTCAGGTAAATAGAAGCAGAGGGAAAGCACACTTATAATCAATGACAAATGTAAAACAAGAACATTAAAATATAAAACTTGATAAAGTATATTTTAGAGGTAAAACAAGATGTTTTTACCTTTGGCTGCAAGAGGAACCATGGTTAAATCTTTGGAGAAATCCAACACATCAGGAAAGTGTTGACATAACGACTTGACCAGAATATGTAGAAACGTCGACTTCCCATCCACTGTTTTAGTTGTGCTCAGCTGCAGAGGACACAGTTAATTTACATAAGCATAAAAAACACACAATTATTTTGTCATAAATATCTAATAATGTAAGATGTACCTCTGTGAGGAAGTTGATCTTGAAGCCGGTAGTCTTGTTGGTTTTAGGCTGGCTGTTATTCAGGTAGTTCCCCATCGCCAACACAAACTAAAGGAAGACGTTCAGAAAGACAGAATGCAGCAGGAAGAGCTGTAATAACAACATTACATTTTAATTTGCAACAGTTTTTCTACATCTCGTTTCATTCTTGATGTCTTGTTTCAAAGTAAAATATCCTTAAAAATCAACGCATGCTGTCTAGTTTCATTGCTGTGTGAAGTTTTGGTATTCTGGCTGTCACCAGCATGTTTTGTAACCATACTTTGACAAAAGGGTGGAGATGCATTGATATGCCTCTATCCTGATCCTACTTCTCACTTTTCTACAGCCTCACTACTTTTGCAACCAGTGGATTTGCCCCCTGCTGGCCTTAAGGAAGAATGCAGGCTTAAGGCACATCATAATAAGCTTCACTTTTCCGTCCCACAGTGCAGGTGTGTTGTATACAAATCACAGGAAATTGTGAAAGTATCATCACTGCAGCCATATTTATTTCTATAAACAATAACATATTAATGCTGTGATATATTATTTTTCATTTTGAGTATACTTGTGGCTACCTCGAGAATCTTCGCCAGCTTCTTGCTTGTCTTCAGCTCCACTGACGCCTTGTAGAGACAGTCGTACGAACCCCTCAACTCCTCTGTCTTCTCCTGCAGAGAGCACTTGAAGAGAAGGCTCTGTAGGCGGGTCTTGTACTCCGGTACTGATAACATCTGATGTAGAATACGCAGCAAGCAAATAGGTTAGTGATGACCAACTCAAATACAGCGCATGGATTCAGACACATCCACACAATTCACTTTGTTTGACTGTACCTGCAACACAAACTGGTCTGGCTCACTGAGCTTGCTGGGGTCCTGCCTGTACTCTTCATACTTTTTGACCTCCTCTGCATCTGGGGCGTACAGCAGCAGCTGTTTGATGTGGGCTGGCTCCAGCCTATCAGTGGTCATGTTCATCAGCACCTGACGCAGCTCCCCAGGAGACAGCTTCAGGTGGGCTATCAGGATGGCTTGTTGTAAAAGGAAGGAAAACAATGATAATAATTGTCCTATATGTGTATGATATATATTTCCTAATACTGAACCATCAATGAGCTATAATGTCAGAATAATTTTATTCTTACAGGCATTGTAGGCCTTCTTATGGGACAGAATTTCAATCACATCTTTCTTCTTGAAGGTTTCTAGTGGGGGCGGCTCCAAAGCAGGCACTACAAGACAAGTGTTAGTACAAAGCCCAGACGCTGTGCAGGTACATAGTAGACAGGAGTGAAATTAATGGGGATGAAGATTTTATGTGATTTATAATATTGATTTCCAAAGAGCAAATTCACTAGAACATAATAATTTAAGAGAACAGGAACGGGGAAGTTCTTTGTTAGTTCAGTAATGCACATAGTATGTGTACAGCCACTTGTACTCACTGGAGCTCTTCTGTGTCCCAAAGTGCAGCTCAAGATCCAGATACTTCACCATGTCATGCAGTTTGTCATAGTCAGAATTTGCTCCCAACTACAAAGACATAAATATGGTGCTATGTGAATTACAGTTGTACGACTTTCAATTTGGAATTCTAAATCTAAATGTCATTACATTTCAAGAAGGCCCATGTCTGACCCCCTCACGCTCACCTGTCCCCAGATAGTCCCCTCAGAGTTTTCCACCTGCTCCCAGCGCAGCCTCTTCACACTCATGTGGTTAGAGTCCATCCTGGAGAGTGACGGCCTGGGCAAGGGTGGAGGGGAACAGGGTGGGGGCAAGGGGGGAGGCGGCGGTGGCTCCAGGTGCTCTGAAGGGTCAGATAGCGAGTGGGGGAGGGACTGGGGTTGGCCATGGGATTGCTTGTGGTGGGGCTGAGTTGGTGGCTGGTGTGCGGACTGCAGCAGGTGATGTGAGGGCTGGGACTGTGGTCGGGTGGCTTGGGTGGAGGCCTGGACTTGATGCTGTGATTGATGGTGCTGGGGCAGAGGCTGGAAAGTGGAGAGGGTTGGCTGGTGTGGCTGGAGGGGTTGAAAGGTGGAGAGAAGGGGCTGAGGTCTGTGGGGCTGCTGGGGAGGGTGGATGACATGGATCTGGTGTTGGTAGTCCTGTGGAGGTGGTTGAGGGGTCATATGGTGGATATGGTGGATCTGAGGTGTGCTGGAGTGGTGGTGGGTCTGCTGGATAGAGTGTGGTCTTTGGGGAGAAGGTTTTGTGGGCTGGGGGTGATGGGTTTGGTGCGTCTGCTGCTCTTGGTGTCTCCCTTGCTGGGACACTTGGGTCTGATGGTGGCCTTTAAGACTTCTCCGGCTCTGATGGGAGTGGCCGTCCCGATTTAGCTGAACTGGGAGGGAGGCCGGCTCTTGCTGAGCTTGATGCAGAAGCTCTGTGGAAGAGTGATGTGGCTTGGGTTGGTGTATCTGATGGGCTTGATGAAGCAACTCTGTGGAAGAGTGGTGAGCCTGGGGTTTGTGTATTTGATGGAGCAGCTCGGTGGATGAATGATGCGCTTGCCCTCGATGCATCTGGTGAGCTTGATGGAGAAGTTCGGTTGAGGAGTGGTGGGGCTGCATTTGCTGCATCTGGTGAGCTTGTTGCAGAAGCTCTGTTGAGGAATGATGGGCCTTGGTTTTGTGCATTTGGTTGAGCATTTCCGATGATGAGTAGTGGGCGTGTACCTGTTGCATCTGCTGGAGGATTTCAGCAGATGAATGGTGGCCCTGGGATTGTTGCAATTGATGGAGCATCTCGGCAGAGGCGTGATGGACTGGGGCCTGGTGAATCTGGTTGAGCATCTCTGCAGAAGAATGGTGGGGCTGGGATCTCATACCCTGATGGCTTTGGTAGATTCCCTCAGCATACTGGCCTTTTTGGCTTTGGTGGGATGTCGGTTGGGGTGATGGATGGTGGGGAGATGGGGCTGAACGGGACTGGCGTCGATGATGATGACTTTGGTGGGTCTGTTGCTGCTGTGCTTGCCGCATCAGAAACAGAGGATGGCTAGAGTGGTGATGGTTGGAGTCTGGGGATGGGAGTGGGGGTAAGGATTGGTGGAGTTGTTGGAGAGGTATTGGTGAGTGTGCTTTTTGCTGTGTTGGCTGGGTAGGCATCGAGTGGTGGCTCTGGTAGATCTGTTGCATTTGTTGCTCTTGATATGCTTGTTGCTCCTCGTAGGCTTTCTGCTCCTCGTATGCTTTCTGCTCCTCATAAGCTTTACGCTCTTCATAAGCTTTTTGCTCCTGGTAGGCTTGAAGCTCCTCAAATGCTTTTTGCTCCTTGTAGGCTTGTCGCTGTTCGTAAGCTTTCTGTTCTTGATAGGCTTGACGCTGTTCATATGCTTGTCTTTCTTGATAGGCTTGCTGCTCCTGGAACAGTTGCTGCTCTTCAAAAGCTTTCTGCTCCTCATACGCCTTCTGCTCTTCATAAGCTTGTCTTTCTTTGAAAATTTTCTCCTGATATGCTTGTTGTTCCTGGAAAGCCTGCTGCTCTTGGAACAGTTGTTGTTCCTCATAGGCTTTCTGCTCCTCATACGCCTGTCTCTCCTTAAATGCTTGTTGCTCTTCATAGGATTGTCTGTCCTGGTAGGTTTGTTGTTCTTGGTAGGCTTTTAGCTCTTGGATGGTAGCATGGACTTGTAGGTCTTCTCTTGAGGGCAACACTTTATGTAAGGAGTGACGTTTGGGTGGTGGATTACTGCGAGGAGGAGGTGGTGGAGGGGGACCAGATTTCCGGCGAATGGGCACATATGCTCTCGGCGAATGTTCAGGGGTGTAATTAAGGGTTTGCTGTGGCTGTTGCTGTTGGAGCTGAGTCTGTGCAGGTGCTGGAGGGGGAGGAGGCGGATCATTGAACTGTACAGGCGGGGGTGGCGGAGGGGTCATTGGGGGCGGTGGGATATGGTCAGAGGAGGAAGAGTAAGTCAGGGAAGAGGCATTCTCTTCTCCACTGCTGCTTTGAACATCACTTGGGCTGCTGAGCTCTGGGGCAACAAATCCTCCATTTTCGTCCTCGTCCACTCCCAAATCCTCTTCATTATCCTCATCCTCCTCATCTGGGAAGCCCATCTGCACAATATCCTGGCATTAACACCAATTAAACTTCATTAGCCCTTTAATGTCAAAGTTAAACTTCTTGTCATACACTTGTAAAGCTATATGGGTTGATCAAATTTCTATTATTTCAAATGCATATGTTTGTCTATCAAAAAAACTACATAGGACAACATGCATGGAAAGAAATCTGTTGCAAGGTGTCTCTGTTGCAACTTTATACCGAAGACGCACAGCTACGCCTAGTTTTCTTATTCAGGAAGTGTAAAGTGTGTGTGTCAAAGGGTCTGTCATATTTTACATTTAGATGCGAGGCCAAATGTAAAATCAGACTTTGTACCAGAAGACAGGAGACCAAAGGGAAATAGGACACCTTGGGAAATTAACCTGTTATCACAAGAAACCAGGCAACCATTGGTATTTTCACTTACAACAATAAGGTGAGAAGTAGCTTGTTAATTTGTGTGCAACCAGGACTGACTACAATTAATTGTCTGTGCGTGGAAACATAATTATGGAAATATAGGAAATATATTCCAGATATTGAATGTTACTGCATTCTTAGCGATGTTTCCAAAAGCTGAAGCAAAGCAAACATTTAAACTAATATGAAATAAGTAAGGTAAAGCATGCACAAGGACACATTTAAGGAGTCATAGTGTTTGATAATGTGATACACTTACTGAATCAAGTCAGTTATAGTCAAATGATCTAACTTTTTTTATATATGGCTTCAGAGCTACTTCATGTAACAAAGACATTCCTGTACTTCTGTGGCTATACCTCCTCATAGTCATTCTCAGGTGTCAGGAAGTCATCAACGATGGCTACCCTCTGTCCCAGCTGCTCGCTCAGTGCATCCAGGAAGCGATCTGTGTCTTCTGAGCGCGGCGGTTTGGAGAAGGTGTAGCGCCGCTTGCTACTGCGGTGCGTGGGGGGGCTAGATGGGTAGTCAGGGGGCTCTGGAGGCGATGGAGGGGGACTATCCAGGCTGATGTAGGGGTTGGAATCCCCACTGGTCTGGCTTGTCAGCCCTGATGAATAGAACTGGGCTGCAGGGGGGCTGGGAAGTGGCTCCGGCCAGGATGTAGGAAGTGGGGGGCCCTTACGACTACCTGGGATAAGGAAGACATACAGTATGCAGTTATATACTGATGGCTGAATCTCTGAAGCATCATGTTCAAGGCGATGCCTGATAGAAATGCCTCTCTACTGTCTTTTAGCAGTACAAACACATAAAGGCTATCAATTACTGTCTCTGACAAGTTGGTCTTCTTACCCTGCACATATATAAATCCTATCCAGGAATGCTTTTCCTGTCATAAACTGTAAGATTTTTTTTCCCCCCAACAAAATCTTGAAAATATCTCTGCGCGGTTTCCCTTCTAGACAATCAAAGTAAATTCCTGCACATACCACCCCATTAAATCTCAGATAAAAGCGTCAATATTGAACTAGATTTGGTTGTGCATATGTACAAAGAGATTCTGATTTGAAAAAAAAAAGGTTCTGCACAAGAGGTGATGTAAACATGTCTCTAGATCACACGTAACTGTGTGTTTTTCTGTTCCACTTCCACCATCACCAAATCCTCTTTATGAGCCTCATTATTTCGAGACTACATTAGACTACCTTCAAGGGCCTGGCCCTGCCTGAGGTAGATTCAGCAAGAGGGTCTTACCCCATATGGCTGCACCCTGCATCCCTGTGGGGAAACATGTCTGTCTTGTAAGAAGACAAGCCAGGGTTCAGGCCAAAACAAGACAAAGGTGGCAGCTTGTTAAAAAATTAAAAATAATGCTTTTAAGTAAGACGTCAGTGGATCCCTAATGGATCTCCTAATTCAACAAAATAAACTTTAACTTTTCGTATGAGCCAGGCTGAAAAAAAAGATTGAAAGCGGTGGGTTATTTTGAGACTCTGCTTAGCGTATATTTAAGAAAAAAATCCAGTTAATGCAAAATTCAAGGATGTTCTGTTGAGGCAGAAATGGGTTGGCTACCTTGGGATTTATCACTTTTGCACTGCAGTACTTTTTAAACATGTTATTCTCCCTCTCTTACATCATTCCACGCACACACACACACACACACACGCACACACAGAGTTGACAAGCGAGTCATTTTATACAATATATCACTTAAATAGAATTCCACCTGCTAACGAGTAAATGTAAACTATCAGCTACCTGTGTTAGCATGTATTGTAGGGGAGGATGTGCGCGAGGGAGGCTCCAGATCCAGCAAACTCTCAGGGGCAGGAGGAGGACGACTCTTCAGGGACTTGGACCTCTTGGCTGAATACATGTTTTCCAGTTCAGCGTACACTGCTGACAGCTTGTGTTATGAAAATGTAAAAGAAACCAGATTAAGACCTCTCGCCCTAATGATGATGGATTCGGCGCTGATAATATTTATTTCCTTCTTTTTGCCTTACATTGGTGAGGTTGTTGGGAGTTTCGGGAAGGGATGTACCATCACCTGACTGTCTCTCTCCTGGTGCCAACCTCATCCCTACCTCCAGCACGGGCTCTGAACGCAGGCCTACGACAATACACATATTAGCATGACTGAAATATAAACAAGGTTTGCGTTCAGACTGATATATGATTCCAAGATTGGGCAAGGAGTTTAGGAGCATTGCCTTGGTTGTTTTGGGCCAACAATAAGCTTAAATTAGCAGAGGTCAGGCTTTCCTTGGGTCAGTAATTCCCCATATTGACATGGGAAGGCTCGGGTTGGGAAGCTCAAATGCTGTGATGATGCTGTACTGCTGTTTCCAGATTGCAAATTGTATAAACATGAAATCTGACAAATCATTATCATTTCACCACCTCGTGATCAATCAGCAACTGAAAAAACATTGGATACTAAAAATCTGGAGGGTCATCAGGCCGTGTATCGAGTGAAAACAAACAAATTTGAGAACCCATTAGCCACCGTCAGACACAAGCTAATGTTAGCATTCAACCACTTTCTAGCATTACACCACACAATAAATAATGCGTAAATTAACCCCAGCGCTAACCCTAACTCCCCATTATCCATACATTCAGCTCCTGCGTTTCCATAGGGATGCTATGCTAACATGCAGGCGTGCTAAATTGCTAGATAATAGGAGAGGCTTAAAATTGTAGCTAACGAAATTTAGGCACTTCTTCTCATATCATGTGACACTATGAAATGGTCAAATTAGCTAGGGATTGAATGCTAATGCTAGCTGTTACCTGACGTTAGCATATGAGTTATTAAGTATGTTGTTTTACCTTAAAATATGGCCCAGTTGTCAGATTTTCTATGTTCATGCATTTCACTCCAGCAGTGCTACATTATTATTGCACTTGAGTTTCCCAAACTGAGCCTGGATTAGCCTACCAACCAACCATTGATTTAAGCTACATGGGAATATTGTAAGCTTTTATTCAGTGGTCGAAATTATAGTAAAAACTGAAGAAAAAAAGTTTCAACAGGACTGTGTTTATAATCACAATGAGAATAACGTGAATTCTGAAAGGAAAAACAGCAACGGTGGTGATGATGATCAAATATGTCATGGTGATCCTTCTGTTTCTACTGACTATGATGACTTTAATGAAGCTTTGTACCCATGCCCAAGTGTGTTCCAATGACCAGGTCATCAGAGCTACGTCCCCTCACACTGCTCCTGTACGTGGTCCCTGTCACCCTCATGGAGCTGCTACGTCGATGGGGCTCGGGGGCCACCTCAGGCTCTGGAGGAGGGGGAGGAGGAGGTGGTGGTGGTGGAACTGGAACACACGCAATGCAAAGGTGTATGAAGGGCTGCAGCACCTGAGTTGATCTGATCTAGTGACTTTATTATAGATCCCCATGATAGTTTTGATCTCACACACAAACCACTTTGCATGCACACACATGTACACCTCAAAAGAAACATGCACCGAAAGGAATTAAAAACATACCAAAAGGAATGAAAGAAGGACAAACGTGAGCACACACCTGGTGCTTTGAATCCCAGGAAGCGTGAGATCTTGCTCTGGCAGTGTTCCTGCTCCTCGTACGTCAGCAGCTGGTAAACAAACTGCCAGATCACCTGTTTGGCTGGAGTGTCAAGCACCGGGAACACATCCACTATCAGAGTGTCAACATTCCTGTTGCCATGGAAAAACAGGTAAGGTGACAGAGATCGCCTGGCTTTCCAATTAGAGGGTCAAAGTTGAACTTGTGGTTAAACGCAGGAAACTAGACACAACATTTAACGATTTAACTCTAAAAGCAAGTTTACTCATCACCAGCAGTAAAGCCCGTGAAACTCTCTCTGTGGCTCCGGGGTGCTCTCACTGCCTCCTCCTATCTTTTCTCTTCTCCCCATTTTTTCCCCGACCTTTGCTCACCTGTGCTGGAAGAAGTTCTCCAGAGCCTTGCAGATGGTGTACCTCTCCTGGATGGTCAGCAGGTGCTCCAGCTGCTGTCCGAATGTACGGCCCTGAACCCGGATACTGGGCGGCAGGATCTCCGCCACCCACTGCAGGGAGCTGAGCACAGGGGAGCGGGCCCGTTCTGTGGGTACGCCGCCGCCTGTAAGGTCCTGCTCTGAGAGGCTGAAAGTGGGCGGGCCGTCCTCCACTACCAGAGTGGGCATGGCACCACTGCCCTGGAGCATGGACACCACTTTCTCATGGGAGGAGGTCCTACAGGGAGCAACAGGGAGAGCTTTTAAATGCATGTGCCGATTGCCTTTTTCAGAAGAAGCTCAATCCTACAATTTAAATTTATACTATGCAGTAAATAATCTGTTCGCTCTATTTGTGTGTAAATAAATAAACAACTCATGAAAAGCTTTCTGTATTCTGCAGAGGATGTTACATATCCTGGAGTATAAAGACACTTTCATATTCTCCAGGGAGCTTCCTTGTCATAGCTTGTCTTTTGACTTCAGCTATTTTCAGGAAACAGTTTTTCTTTCAAATTCGAGATATGAGATGAAGTTTCCACCCCCTTCAAAACCTCTGTGAGCTCCAGGAGCAACAAAATACATCATCGTACATATTTATATTTATTAAACACAATTATTTTTCTATTGCACTTGAATATGAAACTGCACAACAAAAAAGTTAAATGTGGGTGAGAGCTCAACCTCATGTCCAGTCCATTGAGAAACAAGATGCGGTCTCCTGGTTTGAGACCGGCCTTGTCTGCTGGGCTTCCTAGAGAACAGAGAATAGAAGAAGAGGAAGAGGCGTCTGATTTGATCAGTTTCTCAGAGCGGTAAAGTGGTGACACATGAAGCTCTGCTAGGATGTTATAAATTGTGATTACTCTGTTAAAGGTAGAAACAGGGTTTTTACAGTGTTATAGATTCGGCTACTCATATATGACAACAGCTTAAACCTTTACACACGCACATGTGCTTGTGTCACCTTTACATACACTTACACTCATTTCCTTAAAGTAATAATCTCAAAGATTTTCATTTAAATAAATGTCTGTTAAGTCACTATCTATCACCAAATGAGGTAACACAATGGTGATTAAGCCTATGGCCCACTGATTACATTTGCAGTATTACAGACTGGGTGTCTGTGGCAACGTTCACGGAAAAAATGGGCGCCCAGTTAGTGACGTGTTTTCCATCAGCCAGCAGTGGTTGGTCTGCCAGAGAGGGTAGGCGGAGCTAAGCGGCTGCTTTTCCACTCTCTGCAAGTGTTGCGAGTAAACAGTAATCTACTATGGCTGAACAAACAAAGAAAAGATGGATGACTACAGATACAACTTCAACAAGAAGTGAAAATCCAAAGAAAAAGAAACAAACTCGACGCTCAGATGAAGCAAACAGTCTGAAAAGGAAAGTGACCGTCAGCCAGGAAAATCAAGAGTTACAACCGGAGCCAACCGTGGACGTCACACATGCAGCACTGTCTGGATATCTGGGAAGTGTGCTCCCGCAATTACCGTTTATCACCATAGGGGCCGCCAAAGAGAACAAAACTGAGATCTTCGAGATTACAATTTTAATACTTAACCTAACTCTAACCTTTACCACTGACACTAACATCTAATTGGGAATACAAAAGTCCGACCACAGATATTGACAAACAGCTATGTTCACACACATTTTTTAACTCACCTGGGATGACAGAGTCAATCCAGACTGGAGCATGGCCTCTGAGAGTGAAGCCAAAGCTCATGTTGCCCTTACACACCCTCACTGTCCTAAAGAGACAAATGTGAACATTGATAAAGGGCAAGACTGAGGAACAAGCAGAAGCCTCATAACTAACAGAGAAGCAGGTAATATTGTTTAATGTTCTGCAAATAACAATAATAATAATACGCAGGTCACCATATAAACTTTGATAGACTAAATAGATGAAACAAAGTGGATCAAATACATAAATTGCACACAGCGTTGCTGCTGTTATCTGCTCAAATGAAACAAACTACGCAGTTTAACAGATAAGTCCTTCTGCCCCTCCTGAAAGAAGTCAAACTGCAGACTTCCTGCAGATTTCTATATTCAGCAGACTGCTTTAAATTCACATCCTGCATTAACAACCCTACTTAAATATGGACAGTGTATCCCAAGGGAGCCGTATAACGTCCTCATAATCCAGAGCCATAGAGGAGATAAGCAGCCTCTTAGGGCACTTTATTAGAAGAGATGGTGATGGGATGTTTGCTTTAAATGATCTTTTAACCTGGGAAAATTTGATGAGGATTTTGTCATCTTAGCATAGAGCAAACTGTCATCTGTTCATATAGACTTGACAACAAGGTGGCAGCAAATGAAGGGAGCAGGAGAGCAGGCATGACTGTCTAAATAGGTTTATGTTCCCATTGGCTTACGTGCGAAAGGGTCTGTTTTTCCCTCTAGCTCCTACTCATCTGAATTCCCATAGATTCAATGCCTTCACAGGAAGACCTGTCACAGCAGCTCTCACAAATGTGATCAGACGTAAATAGGGAGAAGATGTTATTTTCGGAAAAGGGTTTACTTTGAAAACTAAAAATGACATGCAGAGTGAAGCTGATGGGAAGTAAAAGTAAAGGGCACAACACTGAGGAGCTTAAATCACAGGATGAGTAAAGAGAATCCTGTGACCTTTTACTGGCTGTAGTGTAACACTTAATACAGACCTGCAGTTAGTGGTGGAGCCGCTGGAGTGCCCAGCTATGAGTGAGGTGGTCTTCCGCATGCCGCGTGTTGGGGGGGTCACGCCTTCCTCTGCGTGTGTGCGTGGCACTGAGCTGGCTCGGGTGGAGACCAGGAGGCGTTCAGGGTGGTCCTCGCTCCGGCTGCGGCGAAGGTGGTTACGGCTCGGGTCGCTGAAGCTCCGCCCTTTGATCCGGCTCATCAGGCTCTGGGACACCACCTCGTCAAAACGCTCCCGGTGCTTCTTGGGAATGAAGATCCTGGCAAACATTGTGGAATCAGAGGAGACCTCAGACTGACAAGATCAAACTCAGGAGGAAAGCAGAGGTAGAGAAGGAAACTAGGCGTCCTGTCGCAGTCGGGTTACTGAAAAGAAATTAAAGCTAAAGCTTTACTGAAAACAATCACATGAGAGCAACATTTCAACCAAAATCCCAACAAAATCCAAATTCTTTTTCCTAATCTCTCAAAGCCGGCATAGTCCAAAGTATCACAAAAACAAAAAAAGAGGGATTCTTGTTCTGTATTGTGTTCCAGCTGCTGGTTTCACTTAATTGGTTCAAAAATAGTTCAGTCCATATCGTCCCATGGGAGGGCCGAGGCAGGTAGACGGGATAGATCCAGCACTAATTTGTGTGTGTGTGTGTGTGTATGTGTGTGTGTGTGTGTGAGAAAGCGAGTGTGCGCCAGAGAATGGAAGAGACAAGCCTTGTATGTGTGGTCCTGTCACATTCACAGCTGCAGGTAAAAGTGTTCAGCATCGGTGACAGCTCACAGCTAATATGCGAAAAAAAAAAGGAGAAGGAGCCACCTCTGGGAGAAAACGCTCCACTCCCCCCATACTTGTGTTATTTCCCCCTCCCATAATCAACTCCCAATGCCGTCTTTTCTTCTTAAAGGAAAAAACCCAGCCTCTGAGATATCAGTTTGTGATGTTTGGTGTGTTGCAGGGATGGTTTTGTGGACGATGCGCACCCACTTTCCTCAAGCTTGTTTTGTGTGCTGCAGACATGTAGAGGGTAAAGACTGGAGGGCGGACAAGTAGAGTAAGGTATAACTTTTCGTTCAGGTTCGGCATCAAATGAATCAAAGATCTTGTATTTGAGATGCAAACTGAGGTTTGATGTAAAAATTGGAAGGACTGCATTTTTACGACAGACTTATTCCCTGTGAGATCAGCACACAAATATAAAGAAAGCAGCCCTTTTTTGTTTGCACTCAAACCTGACATTTTGCACTGATGTTTCAGACTCCTTGTGGCTGTGCTGTCTGCTGTATGTGGTCTATATTCGGCCAATTATCTGCAAGAACATGAGAATTACATAACAAAACATCACAAATGACCCACTAATGGAGGAAACATAGCCAATAATGCTGTTTTAAGAGGGTCTTATGGTGTGTTTTCCCTTTAAATATATAGGACACATCCCCCCCTTTAATTTCTCTTTCATCTGTGATTCTGCACAAACATACATCTCCATCTCACACCCATGAAAACAGCATCTCGTTTGTCTGTGTCTCTTTTGCATCCTCAACGCAAGCCTGTCTCAATCTCTCTCTGTCTGCGACACGAATCTCCTGGGTGCTTCCTCTGTGCAGGAGAGAAAGGAGTAGCTTTTTGTTTTTCAGAGCGCACCGGCTCCAGTGTGCATCAAGATACACACAGAGACTCCTTACTCAAATGTTACCGCCTCAGCGCTGCGGTTTGGCTTTCAAAGATGTCAGAGTCCCTTTGCAGGTACATTTGAACATTGTGAGGAAGCGGGGCTCAGATTACGCTCGATTCGGTAGTTTAAAAAAACCCAAAGAGCAATTATTGAGTTTGAATTGAGTTACATTCATTCCAACATCTTACAATCAAGAGTTGAGGAAAGCTAACGGATATTTATTTGGGGATTTGTCAACTAGACAACATTCTGACTAATTTTAGTTTGCAAGCTTTTGTAAGCAAACACGCACCAAAAACGACAACAAAAACTAAGACCATACCCAGAGCCAAATTGTGCTTCAATATCAAACCACTCTAAACTAAAAACTACTAACAACCTGAGCTCATCGTAAAGATTCAATACAGCTTCAGCAATGTTTTGAAACAAATCACTCTAATCATTCCTTCACAATCACTCTCATGAAGTTTGTTTTGTTATTGCGTTGCAGCTCGCATCAAAATCAAACCCTGTTGCTCGCTTACAGAACAGCAACAAAGACAACTCCTCCCTACCTGAACGCCCTCATCCAGGTGTACACTCCCTCCCGCCCACTACGCTCCGCCAATGAAAGGCGCCTGGTACTCCAATCACAACAGCGCCCTAAGCTAACTAGACTCTTCTCCTCTGTAGTCCCCTGGTGGTGGAACCTAACTTCAGTCGGTCCGCAGAGAAACATGACATTGTAACATTGTAACAATGACTCTCACTGAAACTCATTTGTAATTTAACATTAGACCTGAATACTAGTCTAACACTTAATTCTTAACTGGTTGTTGAAGGTAGATTTGGATTCCATGAATCCCAAGCTTTTGTCTTATTGTAGCGCAATGCACTTGAATCCCATGTATGGCAGTATACTGCAAGTGTAATTGTGCCAAACAGTATTAAGTCAATAGACCTGCAGAAAGAGCACAGCTTGTATCATGCTCGCCACCCTGTGGAGTTATTCACACACAATACAGTCACAAATTTAGTGAGTCCTCAGTTAACTGCTGACTCACAGTGTGCGTTTATGTGCGTGCCACTTGATTATGTGTAAGGCTTCTCCCACATGTGGAGGCACTTTCTGTGCAGCTATAACAACCCTATAACAACAAGAGGATACATCACAAAAAACACGTCAAACAATGCAATCAATTAGAGCATCAAGAATGTTATTATTTAGCCACTTTTGAAGAACACAATATGGAAGCTTCTAATCAGGTATCTGCTGCCCTAACTCAAGACCTACAGCGATAATTACACCATGAAAACATCTGAGCATCCTGGTGTTTCTTTATCTCATCACTGTATTCAAAACGGTCAGTCACAGTATTTTAAAGAACTTTAAGACTAACGAGGATTGTCTGGCCGTATGTTCTATTGTTCCAGCAATAACATACATGCAATAGAAATTGCATTGGAATATTACTTCAAGCATAATAGCTGCATCGTTAAAGTTCCCAGACAACGTTTCCTAGATTGAACAAAACACTGCATTTATGTAAAGCTCATATTAAATTTGTTGTCGGATACGTTCTGTAATATTTTGTGACCTGCCAGGTAGGCTAATTAAAAAAAGTTTTCACAAGTTATTAAAAAATGTCATTTGGTCAGCATCACCCTCATAATGTAGTTTGTTGCACTTAAGATGTATCAAAAATAGCTAATTCATGAAATGGTGTTCCACAGGGATCACTGGTGGGTCCCCTTTAATTTCACCTCATTACCACCATAATTATGGTAAAGATATACAAATGTACTGTATATTTCTCTGACCTTGGATAATCTTAGTCATCACTTACATATAGAAGTTTTTCCTGTTAACCAAGAAAGCAGAAATGATGGTGCTTAATGCAATGGGGGAGGAAAGTGAAAGACTCATGTCTCTAAAAACCTCTAACCCATTGGATCAGAGGAATCAGTAGTAGTAGAGTTTGTTGAGTAAAGATAAATGTGGATGTGCTTTTGGAATTTGTGCAAGTACACCCTGATCACCCAGTGTTGGCATCATTTGAAGGATAAGCACTTCTATTCATACCGTTCCATCTGCTTGATATGGAGGCATTCATTTTAATGAAAGTAAAGGGAAAGAGTGTATGTAGGTGACAGTGATTAAGTGCAGGATGCATTTATGCAAAAAGTCAACACTTCCCCCGAGGGCTGTGCTCATCTTTGAAGCCAGGCTGCTCTGAACCGCTATGTTGAGTCTCGGTTTTGTATAGAAAGTGAAGCTCTGACAACTCTAGTTATGAAAAAGGAGTATGCAGAAGAAAGAAATCCATCCAAACTCAGTAAACTTTGCCGACAGAAAGGCGGAGTGAGTGACGGAGGAGGAAAGAAACAAAAGTTGGTTAAAGACAAACTGACAGGTTGACAAGCTGTCAAAATCGATGAATTCATGGGAAGAAAAGCAGAAGGGTGGAGAGTTAGGTGCGCTGACACAAGCAGTAAGAAAGACAAATCTAAAACAAGAGAGAAAGTGGAGAACTGGAGCTCTTTCTAGGCCAGGGTCATGTAACTACAGGGAATGAAGCAGTTTAGTCTGCACTCACAGGCTATGTAGGCCACAGAACTTTCCCACAAAACACTCATACATCACAGCGGTTGCTCGAACAATCGGTGGATAGGGAAAACTATACAGAATGGGGCCATTTATTGTGTATTCATGACAGTCACAAGACTTCATTCGATTTACTACAGATTTCCAACAACTCTTCTGACAACATTTCACTTTCCAAATCTTGTCACCTGGCCAGGTGAAAAGAAACTTCATAGCTTTCCTCAATGGTAGTTGGATGTAGGCCTTGGGATGCCCTCAATTATAATGAGGGCGAGGGGGGGGTCTATAATTAGGTCTGAAGGAGGGGTGGATCAAGGACACTGCTCACAGAGGGATGAATGACAATTACAATCAGCTGGGAAACGTATTGCAAGACCAATTATTATCAGACCCAATTCTGATCAGTCAGTTTGACAGCTGGGACAGTTATGAATATGCAAACAGAAAGCACAGCTTGAGACGCAGTCGGGTTAAATCACAGAGTGGAAATAAAAGCATCAGAAAGCAGAAAATAACTAGATAGAAATATCAGTAGTAGAGCTGTTTAAAGCCGTTTTCTCATCCCGTTTCCCACATCAACACAAATCCTGATAACAAACGCACAGAGACCACACTTCCGCATCTTCAAATACATGTCAGAACAAACAACACAAAGCACAGTGAACGCTGCCGAGATGAAAGAAAAGTTTCATACCGAAAGTGTCTGGAAAGGCTCCTATCCCTTCCCATGGCTCTTTGGGGCTTTGTGAAGGTGCTTGGTCTCAGTTAAGCAATGCAAATGCCTCTCCTCTATCTCGGTGAGTCCCCATCTAGTTTTGAACAAACAAACTCTCCCGCACAAAGGAAGAAGGAAGATGTCCTGGATCTCAAAAACGCTCGCTGGCGCCTCGGAAAGCAGCCAGGTGAAGGAAGAGAGAGGAGAGAGAGGGAGGGAGCATACTGTAAGAGTGGCTCCACATCTCCTGAACAACTTCAGGCGGCATCATCAGCTCTTCTTCAACTTCATGTTTGGGGAAGCACCCGTCCTTTGTTCCCATATTTCGTTCCTCCAAAGAAGCCAGGGTCAAGGTCACAAGGGGCAAGTCTTCTTAGTCGAGGGTTAAAGGATAATCCTCGTCACAGAGTCGTCCATCACTCGGCAGTAGGAGGTAGTGAGTGACAAATCTACTCTTCCCTCAGTGGAAGTAGGAAGGGAAGAATGAGATGAACAGAGGAATAAGAGAGGAGGGAGAGAGGAAAGAGTGGAGAAGCGAGGAGAGCCCCAGTGGATTTCCATAGGCAGGTCAGCACAATGGGTGTGTGTGTGTGCAAGAACGAGTAATGTGCATTAGTGAACGTGCAAAGTTTTGACAGTCATGTCTGCATGACGAATACGACAACATCTTTATATCTGCGGCCCAGAACACACAAGGCTGCACTGCATCCTTATTCATTGCATGACAATGCATCGGTGTAATTAAAATAGAAGTCTATATACAGACACAGTATCAAAGGCCCACGGTTCACTGTAATTACAATACATTAGCATAACACTACAGAACAGCAAGAACAAAAGAGCTAATAGGTGTTCCAAGATTGTCTCTAATGACACTCCAGATACAAAATCTTTTGCATAACTTTCAAGTGTTCAAGCGCTCGCTAACTGCTACATATTCAGCCGTTCATGAATCGACACTGGCAAGTGTTTCAGAAACCTAAAAGAGAATTTATTAAAAGAAATAGGCTGCGTAAAAATAGAACACATCCTGTGGGAGAGCGAAGCAAACCGGAGAAGGGACAGAGGCACGCTGAGCAGAGTGTGGCACAGCTGGTCAAGTTTTCACACACAGAAGGACTTCATGGGCTGTTCAGCACACCTCACATCCGCTGACATACGCCCTCGGATTATGAGGCTGAGGTGGGCTAGTTGGAGAGTTTTCATGTGCTCGTGTGTGACTGAGACAGACAGCAACAGTGATTGAGACAGAGGGAGAGAGACAGAAATAGGAGGAGGAGACAGCAAGTGAATAAGAGAGATTGATTCAGCGTCAGTGGCAGACGCATTCATTCTGCACACCTCAGACGTCCACACTGGCTCCACGCTCACACAGTGTTTCATATTCAGAGCTCCACCTTTACTTCTTGATGTTTTTGAAAAAAGCAATGCTTCATATAATCCTACATGAACACTTAATGTATGTTTATACGTTGTCTCGTCATCTTTTAGTCAATGACAGGTATTCCTGCAGGGAAGTCAGATGCACACAATCTTACCTACAGTCATGGTAGAGACTCTGTTACTGGCACAGCCATGCTTTGAGCTAGGCATACATTTATATGTGTATTGATCAAATTACATTTATATATATATCACAAATTGATTTATAGAGAGCTTATATTTTTGGTTACAATAAATAATTATGTAAATAATCATAGTATATATTTGATATTAGTAATACATTTGTATTTAAACTATATATAGGTACGTTTAAGTGTAATTATTGATTTTACATATAAGGAAGCTGGACAATGATTTAAACATGACTTATGGAGAGGGGGTGGGATTAAATAAGTGTGTACTTAAGCGAGTAATGTGCGTTATACTTTCTATTTGTGTAATTATTATTTTCTGTTTGACCTTCTTGCTTCTTTTTTTACATGTTTGAAATAAATCCAATCCAAACTACATGTTAATGCTAGCATAGGAACATGAACAACACTGACACAATGCAGTTTGAAATAAGTTTACCAACTTAGTTTAGCATCTTAGCATGCTAACATGTCATAATTAGGACTATACAGAGGTGTAGCTGAGCCTCATTTGAGTGTAATTTGTTTTGTTTATGTAAAAAGGATAATGGCGTTATGGGAAGTTAAGGGATCACAATGTTCAATTCATCTTCACGGTGGTAGGTACATGTGTGTCGTGTTTCATGGCAATATATCCAACAATCTTTGAGACATTTCGCTTAAAGCCACAAATGTGAACCCGGCAGAAAAAAGACAGAAGATCAAGTATGAACTTTGACCTATTGGTGGTGCAACAGGGACAGGCATGAATGTCTGTACAAAATTGAATGGCAATGTATCCTATATCTGTTGGGATATTTTCCTCTGGACCAGGTTAATGACTTTGCCTTGCTTACAGACATGAAAACTAAAGTGCCTTGAAACATGCAAATAAAAATACCATCAGAAGCACGTTTACCCGACAAAAGAGAACGACCACGTAAAATGTTTGTCCAGACGCCTGAGACATCTCATCGTCAGCAGCAGCCATTAACACAGACACCACCCTGAGGCATGGCTCGTGGACACACTGGAAGCGAAACTCCCGGAAGCTCCTACCACAGAAACATGATCGCCACTTTGTGCGCTAAACACCGAGAGCTCTTCCAAATTTCTTTACAGAAAAATGCAAACCCAACAACACCCTGTGAAATCTGCACATCCTAACGGGCATAAAGAATAGAAAACAGCGCTGATGGCACCATGACACCACCGGCAGAGACGCAAAGAGGAGAAGAAATGCTTTACATATTAAAGCCCATTAAGGTCAAAGCTTCTGGTGATTATGGATATTTACAGTTAGGGAGCTCTTATTGTGAGTTACTGGACTTTTCTCACTGACTAAAGGTGAGGGAAACAGCTAACACAGTTCTCAGTCCTCTAACGATACAAAAAATGCATAATTTATTGGGACTGTGCAAAATAATCATTACAAAGCATTTTTGCAGGCAGCTTTCTAGGGAAGGAAATATGCTAATAAAGCCGTGATACACAGAGCTCGTCGAAGGAAACCGAGATGGCCGGACAACACAGTCCTTACTGGAAAGATTACCTCCCAGGATTAGTCACTGGAGAAATTTAAATTGAAGGCTGATACACGACTTCTTGACCAACACCACAAAATGCTCTCACATCAAACTTCATGACCAGTTAAACGCTAAAAAAATCCAGAAAATGTGCAAATAATTTCTTGGTACTCACCTGAGGCAGCAGTTCATAATTAGTTCCAGCATTGAACTTGAAAGCAAGGACTGTGTGCATGCAGTCTAAGCATCTGCATGTTGTTCTGTTTTCGTGTGTGTGCATATCTCAACCACCAGCAGCAAACTGGGCTGTAGCAGCTAAGAGCTGTATGCAGAGGAGGGAATAAAGAGCATCCAGTGAAAATTGGGAGCGTGTATCAAAGAGTGCATCACAGCTGACAGGGAGAAATAGGAAACAAAAGAGTCAGACAGAGAGAAAGACAACGTGAGAGCAAGTAGAAGGAGCTAAAAGAAGCAGGGGAACTGACAAAACGTATTGCAAGAGTGCGCAGGGAGACAGGGTTTGTGGTTTTGATTTTCTCATCAGTGCTGAGGAGGGAGAAATGCAATATTCAGCTGCGAATTTCTAATAATACCCTTGTGTGGTGTACCTGAGAGGGGAGAAGCAAAACAAAGTTGACTTTCAGCAGCTGAGGGCAGCAGTCAGTGCTTTGCATCAGGTCAGAGTTATTTATACGAGCTCTTGATTTACACTTCTCCTACTTTTAACAGTAAAATGGCAAAAGGGGAAATTTGTACAATATTGATTTAATGGGGAGTTTTTGCTCCCTCACTGTGCTTGTATTGTTGTGTAGGCTGAACTACAGCTGAACTGTCTATAACTCTCCCTAGTGCAGTTTTAGTACAACATAGGGCTTATTTGCATGGGAACTTCAGTTATACCCCTTTCCCACCAAAATTAGCACGTTGACGTGGGTTTTTCAGACCCGGAAAAGACCTGCTAATAAATGCAGATTGTCCCTTTTCCCATTGCCAGTGAAGTATACTCCTTTCAGTCTCTTTTCTGCTGCGTCAACGTCTGACATCACAAACGTGCCGCAAACAGGGTTAGTACATCTTCTTCCCCTCAGATCAGAAGAAGCTCTCTCACCTCGCTGTCTTGCCAGTGTTGCTGCATCTTGCATGAAACAAAGAACAAATTCGCCATTGTATGTTCTTCTTTACGTGACAGTGGCCGGAACTTCAATGTGCGTATTAGCATCACGCCGGAAAGGGGGGGGAGATTAGAGTGTTGACTCGGGATTTTGTGTTCCCATCAATGCCAATCGGAGCCGAGGCGATAATTACCCGGGTCTGAATGCCGATTGTAGCCTTTCCCACTAAGCAAAAAAGCCGGGTGTTTTGACCAGTGGGAAAAGGGCTTTAGCTTTGTTTAATATTTCTTCCCCACTCAGCTTAATAGAATAACCTATGGGTGTGCGGTTGCGAGGCATTGCATTGAAATGTATTTAATTTCTGGATGTTTTTTCTTTATTTCAGTTTGGATAAGTTGGACATGTTTTACAGTTCAACACTAAAAATATAATTTAAAATATAAACTCCAAACAAAACTAAAGACATTCTGTTAAGACAGTAGCCTCCCTTACAATAAAAAACATCTCAATTTCAGTCCAACGATGCTCGAGGGGACTAAAAAGCGTTTTTAAATTTAAGCACATTTACCCTTCGAGAGTTTAAAAATGAGACAGCACTGCTGGCTGAAAAATCTAAGAATTGTCCTGGTTGCATCCGTCGCAGTGACAAATACTGACACCAGATGTAAAGCCCCCCCTGCAGCAGAACTTTCCACACAGTGAAATCTATCCTGATTTATATTTGCACAAATATCAGCTTCAGTGCAGAGGGAGAGGGGGGAGACAGGGTTCTTTGAAATTCTCTCTTATCTGACTCCTTTACATGCGGAGGACTAAAAGACTGTCATGCAGACTCTACACCAGATGAACACGTCATCTACACAGACATGTTTGACTGATAGGCTACCTGACGCTGTCAATCAGCTGTTGATGCTCCTCTGTGAACAAGATGTCGGGCAGGGCCTCAGCCAGACTCTCCACATCCCTCTCAGCAGCGTACTGCTTCAGCACCTCAAACAGCTGTTCCTTCACATCTGGCTCCTCTCCGAGCACTTCCTCCACCTGATGGATAATTAAATGCACGGATTAATTATTCATGTATGGAACTGGAGATACAAAAGCCTAACATTTTTTAAAAAGGGTCTGTTTCACACCCACTTTCTTATTGAACTCCATGGCCTTGTGTGCACGACTCTCCCTGACGCTGTCCCCGCTCTGTGACAACACCCTCATGCTGCTGCTCAGTCGCTTGGGCCGCCGGGCCATACTGAGCACGCCCAGACGCAGAGGCCGACCCTGAGCAGCTTTGATCATGGCTGCTGCCGTTTCATGGTGCTTCACTGGGATGCCGTTGACCTCCATGACGTAGTCCCGAGCCTTGAGGCCGCTGCGACCTGCCGGACCGTTGGGCATGCAGTCCTCCACCATCAGAGGGCTGTCTCCGACGATAGTGAAGCCGAATCGGCCATCTGGGCCAGGGGTGATGTCGATCTAATGGGAAAAAAAGATGGTTGTCATCTTAGAGCTGTTTTCACTAATGCAGAGCCGATTGTGTTTTTCACATCTTCAAAGACCCCTCAAGTGAAAATCAAGTGTTTAACCTTGTAAACATCTCCATGTGGTGTTCTTCATGTGCTACAGACAACATCAGCAGTCATCTCCATGGCTGGGCCTGTCTGATTTTAAACTGCAGTGTACCAAGGACAGGCTGAACAACACGTGTTCAGATTGGCAGGTTTGAGACGTCACAAACCTAAGGAGCCAATCCTGTTAATGGACGGGGTGACGCTATGCATATCATGATGTGTAACCTATGGCAACCACTTCAGCGATGCGCGAGCCAGCTGTAACCGTCATCGTAGTTTTAACAAGTTACCACCAAACGATGGCAGAGACGTGTTTTGTTTTTGGTTGGAAATGTGCATAGTGGGCGGGGACTATGCAGATTGGGGAATTTATAATGAGGGGGAAGGAGGAGATGCCTATTTTGCAGAAAAAACATATCAGACACAATTTATTATTCAAACAGAGCATTTTATGTCTTAAAGCATGACTGGAGCTGCTCTTTAATTCAATGCTTGAATCTATTTTTTTCCTTTCGTTTTTTTAGATTATTTACGTTTGTCTGTTTATTTATTGCACTATTTTTAAATCCACATTTGTAATTGCCTGTGCAATGACTGCATTGCTAACTGACACGTCCTCTTTTTTTTATCCATGTTGTACACTGCTTTGCTTTCTTTTATTCATGTGAAGCACTTTGTAACTTTGTTTTAAAAAAAGGGGGCGGGGTCTTTTTCTTATTATTAGTGTAAAAGTTGGATTATTGTCCTGAAAAACAGATATGATGTATTTCTAAGGATGTGGCAGCCCTTTTTTTTTGAATACACTGAAAACATATTATAAGAACTGTGGCGTTGCTAGAGGTACGTACCAGTTAGTGGCTCCAATAAAGGCCAGCGCAAATGTCTAGATACAATGGTTAAGGTTGGAAAAACTAATTGTGTTTTGTTCTGTTATTTTTGTGTGTTTTCTTATTGTGGTTGGATTATTATTCCTACATTTACATATTCCTTTATTCATCACATTTTCTTGTTTTCTTTTCGGTTGTATATATATTGCATTACTGAGATTTTAAAGGGAATAAGTTATACTGCTCAAACATGTTTGAAAACTCTAAAATAAATAAGTTACAAATAAAAGTTGTGGTTTATTGGGTGTCAGCTGACCTGTTCGACCCGTGACACCACGCCGATGCTCGGTGGCACCGTCTTGAGGGTCTGAGCCAGAGCGATAAGTGCCGGTGTGCTGAGGTTGGTCACATCCTGGCCCTCAATGTCAACCACCTGGTCCCCGGGCTGCAGGCCAGCCAGGTAGGCACTGCTGCCCTCCACCACTGACATGATGTAGCTGGGCCCAGTGCCACCCAGCCGAAAGCCAAACGCCTCCGGCCAGTTCTGATTGGTGGCTGGAAGGCCGAGGTCTTAAGAAAGAACAAAAATAGGTCATTTACATGTGTCTTTGAAGTTCAAGGTGGATTAACAAGACAGACAGCTTAGGCTTTTATAGATTTTTAATTGGGAGGTGAAACGTTTCAGCGCTCGTAGGATAAGTATGTCATGTGAGCGGGCAGGAACATTGCTAATCTGGTGCAAGCTGCTCAAACAGCAGAGCAGGTTGTGAGCTGTAAAATGGAGGTCAAATGCTCCACTGGTTTAAATAGGGCACCTCGGCGATGGAGCTGTAAGCAGCAGGTACAATGGTCTATGTAATGAAGCCACAAATACAAAGACACACATTAGACACTCATATAAGGAAGCATTTTTAGATGGTTAAATTAGTTGTCTGTTAATTAAATGGAAGTAAAAGAAGGAGGTTATTTCTGACTGTCAGTATCTAGCCCACATGTTGAACTGATGGCCTTCCCCTGGTCACTGGCCTCATTCTGCTGCAGCAGGAAATGTCCCGACAGGCTCAATTCATATCCTCTCATCCAGAGCCAGAGATATATGTAGGACGGTATAGGGACTGGTAAGTCCACATTATGTTTTCTGTTGAAGGTTTTTCACCCAAACAAAACTTGTGAAACATTTTAACCCATTTATAAGCCTAATTATTATTTTCTGATCTTATTGCCCTGCCTTCTTGTGGCTTGCACTTTTAACATTTGTAAAGCATGGCTACTCACGGTGAACATGGCAGAATTAGAGCCTACATGGAATCTACTTTTTCTATTCATGTCAGATATTTGTCTAAAAACCTAAAATACCTGACTATGAGTAAGTTGATGCCTCACGTCAAGGAGCCACTCTCACTCCCATCAACAATGCTTCTCATTAGGTCTTATCTGACTAACTCTAAGGTGCAAATTAGAAGGGAAAATTTCAGATTGGGAAGTACAACAAAGCACACTTACATAACATACATCACAAATCTGCAAGTACAGAAACAACTGCACACAGTCATCCATCAAATCAGCAACTCCAAACTTCTCCGTCTTTCTTCTTGTAATTGATCAGAGGCATATGGAGAAAGGAAAAATGTAAGACGGACTAAATTAGAGACGGGAAGTAGGAAAAGTAACAAAGAAGTGCAGAAGAACACAGAAAGACTGTGCAAGTCTCTGCAAAGGAACAGAAATGTCAGATCTGCTTCAATGCAAAAAAAGACGACAAATCATCATCATCTTACTGGAGCACAGGGCTTCGTAGTCAGCCTGAGATGTGGCTGAGTGAATAAAACATTTTTCAAATCCAAAGATTAAAAGAGCCACAGAAGTTGTTGTCAGCTTGCAGGAAAAGAAACTTCAAACTGCAGCTGATTATTGATCTAAAAAAGATTGGGAAATCACTGACATAAGGGTTGTGCATAATCTTTTCTTTCCCCCAGAACTCAACCAACTCAGAGGATTGTCAAGACTTCTCCTCTTGTCTGTAGCCTGCGACCCAGATACACAACCTCAGCTCTTCATCTTACCTCCAGCACATGAAACATTTCATTAATATCACACAGAAAACTAAGATTTGGAGAAATACTTACAGAAATCTTTGGAGGCACTCCGGGTCCCAGACTTGCTCTGGCGCAGGGAGAAGCGGCCCTTTCTGCTCAGGAAACGCCTCATCCTTGCCCGGCTTGCGGCAGGGCACGTTCCAGCCAGCCTCCCTTCACCCCCGGCCTGGAGGTTGATGCAGCCACAGGGTGCCCGCGGACAACCTTAAGCCGCTCCTCACCTGAGCTCTCTGCCTCCAAAAGCCTCTACCCAGCTAGCCAAATCAAGAGTACCTAAAAGGTCACATCAGTAGATTAGCGGGGCCAATGCCTCCCTCTGTTCTCAATCAGAGAACCAGCAGTCTGCAGCTGAGGAGAGGGAGGCTGGAGGAGAGGGGAGAGTGTCTGAAAGTCAGGCTCTCCATCCTGGGTGAGGCGGTCCAGCCCCAGCTCCAGTCCAAAGCCTATGGCTGAGCGACGATCAGAAAACTGGGACACGCTCACTTGGTCCTGAAATGGTTCTTTGCAAGAAAAGGTACTGCGAAGCCCCATTTTTCTATAAATACCTTTCCCACTCTCTCTCTCCCACCCTCGCTCTCTGTCTTTCTCCGTTGCTCATGTGGATGGGGCCCCCTCAGAGGGCTGAGGACTGACCCAGAAACTGTGCAGTGTACCAGCCAGGGACACTTCTCTGATTATAGCGGCTGTGTTAACCCGAGCACTGGAGCACCAGTTAGAGAAGAAGCCTGCAGACAGCGTCAAGGTTACCCATGTGAAATACAGCAACATTTCTATACTATATACTGTATATACTTTAGCAGGGCACTGCAAACACTATCACAAGATAAACAGTGATCATCAGTTTCCCAGCATCAGAACAAGCCCCGTGGTGTGTTCGTGTGTCCCAGAGGGAGGTGAAGCAGTGGATGCTGTGTTTTACCTGGCAGGTGTGTGTGGTTTTAAAGCAGATGGTATTCCCATGATGAGATTGTAGGTGACATTCACTTGACAGACACACACTCACATCTAAAAATAAAGAAAAGATAAGAAATGAGACTGCTGCCCAGGATGATAAAAATAATACAATATAACACTACATGCTCTTCTACTGACACAGGTAAGACAACGGCAGACATTCAGGTGATTTGACTGAAGGTCTGTGAATATTAAACCATAAATGAGCACAGCGGAAAAGACACAAACAGCAGATTGTTCCCATTGAAAACATTTTTGGTCTAACATAAATAAATGAGTTGTTCGAAAAGAAAGTTTCAGCTAAAAGTTCACCAGATTAAAACATTAATTCACTTCAAATCATTTTCCAATGCAAGAATAATCACAGGAATCCAATAAATAATTTGATACAGAAAAGAAGAGTTTAAAGAGGCAACCTTTTAAGAAAATAGCATTTATTTGACGAAAACGCTGCTCAAATGAACTGAACACATGTTCATGGTTGGTGTATGTGTCATGCTTACAGATGCATCGTGATGACCAGCTCAGAGATGCATCTCTGCACCAATTTACTCTCCCTGAATGGCCTTAAAACTAGCAGGCACAAAAGCATGATCAGTCCGTCTCTGTAAGGCCATCACATTTCAAATTGGAGATGAAGAGCTTCAAACTGTAGCCGACACACACATCAGAACGCAGAAGACATGTTTTTGGAAGCAAGAGAAAGAAGGAAGTCCGCTGTATGTGTGCAGATAAGGGCGAAGACATGTTCAGTTTGTACCACCTTTACGGAATGTGCGTCAGTTCAGGCTTTCAATTGAAAACGGTACACAATTAATCAAGTTAGTTCCTCTTTTTTAAGCTGTTTGCACAAGTTAAAGTTAAATAATTTGCTAGCATAATGTAGGCAGTGTGTACTTTTAGTAAATCAATTTTAAAAAAATTAAAAACATGATAGAACTTGTCCTCATGCACACTCGTTCTTAACGTTTGACACGGACATGAACCTTATGAACACTTTGGCCTTGGTTTGGGAATCATCTCTCACATGAAGCTCATACACGCACTACACTTACCAGCTACACACATACAGTCGTGGCAAATTCATGACAGTCCACAGTAAGTAACGTCCTCGGTCATACAATGACAGTCTGAATCTCCACCTCCTCAGGGGAGGTGATGACATATTCCTCCTGCTGCTGCACCACCTGTATTCCCTCCTCCACCGTTTCCTCTGCTGTGACCATGGTAACTGTTCCGTCCGCTGTCTCCACAGTGCCTGTGGTGGCCAGCAGCGTGCCGTCGCTGATGGCGGATGCAAGCGTCATGGCCACCTGCTCTGTCAGGCTCTCGGGCGTGGCGATGGTGATGGTGTCACCACAGTCAGAGATTGAAGGTCCCTCCTCGTTCATCGCCACGTTGCGCACGATGATCTGATGGCTTCCTGTGCCGCCGGCGCTCTGTGATTGGCTGACGATCCTCTGCACCACCTTCATGATGTGGTTTCCCATCTGGCAGGGAGAGGTTTGGTTTAGAAGGTACAAATATGAAACATGACAAATTCCAGAGCTCTTATCTCACTGTATTTTGCATTGTTGTTGGTTTCAGCTTCTGAAATGGAAAGAGTCCACGAAATGAGAATATGAAGGCAATTTTCCCAATTATCTCGCCTTCTGATAAACCTGAAAACTAGTTTATAGATTATTCGATAATGGAAATAATAGCTGCATCCTTAATATGTCCAACAACCTAAGTTTAGATACAGAAAGACTCACTCTGCAATCGATCTGACAGGTTTTCTCATTAGTGTGTGTTTGTGTTTATTTCTGTATACTGACCTCATTTTGGCCGTCTTGAATGAGTGTTACCTCCTCTTCCTGCACTTCTTCCTCAGTTTGAGTCTGGAAAATAATAAGTACAATAATAATTTTATTTATATACCACCTTTAAAAACAGCACTTTACAACAACATGTCAACATGTCTGAAACAGCAAGATGATACTAAGTTAGTTCATCTGAAGGTCAAGCAACAGGACAAAAGATGTAAACATGTAAAAGCAGAGAGGAAACAGAGCAGAAAGGGTTAAAGGAATTGAAAACCGGTGAAAGAAAATAAATAAATAAGGAGGAATTAAACAAAACAAATAAACATATCACATGCGTCACATAAAAGCAAGTCTATAAAAGTGAGTTTTAAGAAGATGTCACTGATTCTGCACGCCTCATCTCCTTAATGTTATGGAGACATAAATCAAAAAGGTACCCGTATGTCACCGTGATCATTAAAACTGTATTTCTAAATATGTTCTTAACAACCTGAATAAAAATAGCCAAGAAAAAAAGGACAAAAATTAATCTATGTTCTAAATGTTGGCAATGCACCTTTGTATGATAATGACCTTGTGTGCCCATACGTGCGTGCACGGGCACTGCGCTCCCAGGAGATGGGTCTTCTGAGTGTCCCCAAGGTTAAAAAAGAAGACTGTTGGTGAGCGGGCATTTTCGTTCCGTGCACCAACATTGTGGAGCAGTCTACCTCTAGACAGTAGACAGGCATGCTTGGTTGAGGTAGCTAAAGCAAAGCTGAAGACTCACTCATTTACTGTTGTTTATGCGTCTTGAGGTTGTTGTGTATTTCTCTGATGTCTCGTCTCATTCTGTGGTCTGTTTCAAATGTTTTTATATTGTTTCAATGTTGTTGAAAACTCAAACTGTTCTTTTTTAAGATGATAATCATTCAAGCTGTTTGATTCAAGTTTACTTTCTTTGTTTCGGATTTGTTATGAAAGACAGGTCAGAGGTATTACAGCGTTCAGGTATTCTAGTTTGCACTGAAAACAGATTACCAATGGCCTCAATTCTAGTCTTATATTCAGTGAATTAGTCTATAACAGAATAAATAAATGAAAAGATTTGGAACAATCAATAACCCCATTGTTTCTTGCAGCCATGGATCAGAAATACAGACTAATAAAAAGACGTATTTTGTACAATTCATGTTCGCAGGCAGAGTTTTAAGGTATCCTGCATGAACACAACTGTTTAGTGAATTTTTAGGGTGCAAGAAAAAAGACTAAGTCAAAACCTAGTGTGTGGCTGACCGCATCAGGTCAATGTGCCCTTTTGTAGGCAATGTGTTCCAAGGACTGTCCTTATGAGGCCGATGGCAACGTGTTTGAAAGCAGGTGCGCGCTGCGGACGTAGGTGAGGACAGCAGGACGAGCAGCAGAGGAGCAGCCCCACCTACTCCCCAAAGTATGCAGAGCCGTATAGACAGAGAGTCGCACCAGTGGAGGTCCAATATGCTCCATGATCTGCCATTGCGATGTCGCAACTCTCTCTTTCACGTCAGTCAGTCGCAAACAGACACGTGTGTAGGGCTGACCCCGGCGTTCAGCCAAAAAAGAAGACTACCATGAACAAGTCTATTGTAGGCCTCTCTTGGCCCACAGATGCTTACATACGTCTTCCATAAAAACAAGAAAAAGCACAGCATTTTGTCTGAGACCTTTCAATTGTGTTTTCCTGGTATGACTAAGCGATACTTCTACAGTTTCCTCAAAGCTTCAATTTCTACATGATGTGTCAGCAGTATTGCTGACTGATCTACTAGCTCCTCCTGACTCCATAAAATATATTCCAACCATGCAAATAAATTATTTTATAGCCCTTATGTAATATTGACAAAGGTGCCTATCAGTCACGACTGTTCAAAACAGTGTAGATATAAAAATACTATTATTGAGTATTTTTATCAGTATAGTCTGCTGTTACCCTTCTTTGAGAACAAATGACATATAAGCTTCTTTATAACGGTTATAAAATGTAGGAAAGTGGTTATTATCAGCAAACCAAGATATTCACAACTTCCCTTAACCTTGCTTTCCTGTGGCTCACCTTGATGATATACTCCTGTGTGTCTGCCACCACGGAGGAGAACTCCACCAGGACAGCATGAGGATCCTCTGAGATGATAGCTGCTGTAGCGAGGCTGTCCACTGACGCCTGCTCCTCTGTTCCCGCACTCTCCTGCTCGCTGGAATCGTCCTTGTGGCAGCCTCCTGGTGGAAAACACAGGTTGTGCTATTCGCTCTGTCAAACACTTGTTTATTTTTTACTTTTGTTTTTCCGTCTGTCAATCACACTCACCTTTAGCGCGCATATGCCGATTGAGAGTCCCGTGTTCTGCAAAACCGCGCTTGCATTTTGGACACTTGAAAGGCTTCTCCCCTGTGTGATGGCGGATGTGTCGCACCAGAGAACCTTTCTCCCTGAAGCCTCTCAAGCAGAACTGACACACATACGGTTTCTCGTCACCGTGGGTGCGCTGATGCACCTGCAAGGCATTCTGAGCAAGACAAAGAGATGTGTTAGAGATGGCTCTGGGGTGCCTTAAATGCTCCTGAATCATAACCGAGTATATACAAATGAAATAAAAGCTCAATAAATAAATACCTGGTATTTCTTAAACTTTGACTTCCCTTATGATTTAATAACTGCCTGTTTTATTTTGCTGCCTTTGTGAGGCACTTTGTAACTTGGCATTTATAAAGTGCCCTATAAATAAAGAATTATAAAGCAAAGAAAAACATTGCCAAATTACCTTGGTCTTGTAACCCTTGTCGCATCTGGAACAGTGGTAGGGTCTTTCATCCGAGTGGGCCCTCATGTGCTCACGTACATGCCCAATGGTTTTATACAGCTTGCCACATTCACCACACTTGTACCTCCTCTCACTGACATGGACCTCCATGTGTTTCTTCAACAGGTAACCAGTCAGGAACTCTTTGTGGCATAGTGTGCACTTAAAAGGCTTGTAACCTGCATACAAATAAATGTAACACAAAAGGAAAATTAAGTACTTTCTGAATCTGTTCTGAAATGCCAAAGTAGTGGCAGTAGTTTTGTATGTGGTATAGTCATTGCTGTATATTTTGACAATGAAGGGATTATAAGGTTGGTGCCTGATTCATCATTAACAGTCATGGACTTACCCAAATGGCCCTTGACATGAAAGCGAAAGTAATTCAGTCCTTTGAAGGAGCGATTACAGTGTGAACACTGGTACAATTTTGAGGATGTCTGATTAACTCCATCCCCTGCTTCCTGCAAAAATACACGTGAAGACATAAAAAATAATGTTTGAAGATTTTCAAAAGGACAAAATAGCAAGTAAAACTTTACAGAATATGAAAAATGGTTGAGGATCCAATGCACTAGATGCACAGGTCAATGACTCTCATTACTCTCATCCTTACCTCTGCCTCCATCTCCACAAACTCCTCCTTCACCTGGATATCGGTGACGCTCTCTTCAGCATCAGGACAGTCAGAAACCACTTTATTTATTTCCTCGGTTGCCTGCGAGGTCTCTTCGACCACGGCTTCCTCTGTTCCCAGTGCAATGCCGGAGTTGATGATGGCCTGGCAAATGAGGTTGTCGCCTGCTGCTGCAGCAGCTTCCAGGGCCTCTGCCTGAGACTGTTCCACCACAACCTGTCCAGAGGCAGAGCAGAGCAGGTCAGGAACCATTTTTCTTTTATATTCATGCAAAATGTGGCCAAGAGCATTTTAAGAAAGGTGTGTATTTTTTTGTATCAATTGCAGGACTTTCAGATAGATTTACTCCGCCACTCACCTGCTGCTCCTGTGTTGTTCCATCTACCTCCATTGTGAAGTGGACCTGATGGAGGACCTCTTGGGAACCAGCCTCGACAACACTGACCACAGCAGTCTGAGCCTCCACCATCTCCTGCTCCTCTGGCTGTTGCTCTACAACCACCACCTCTTGCTGGCCAGCCAATGCAGCTTGATCATCTTCAACTCCTAAAACATTCACACAGACCTCTCAGGGACACAGTGTCACTTACTTATATAGTCTAACTCTATTATCAAATGACAAAATCAAATTGTAAAACTCTAAACTATCCCATCATTAGCTTAAGCTCACTTGCTTTAAAGAAAATATTATGCTGGACCATCAAACTAACATTTATAGCACAAACACATTTAGCACAAGACATAACTCTGACCTTTTGGTATTCCATCTTTGCTGACCAAGATTTCCTTGTACTGAACAAAGCGGATCTTTTCCGTGCAGGGTGTGAGAGCTTTAAGGTGTCTGGTGAGGGCGCCTGACTCCCTAAAGGACTGGCCACAGAGATTACAGCGATACGGCCGCTCATCTGCAAGTAAAAGAGAAAAAAATTAGTGTTGTCATTGGGTAAGATTTACTGGCTGTCATCAATTTAAGACAACAAGAGATCCAAGTAACTTTCTGTACCAGTGTGACGTCGATTGTGACGAATCAGGGAGCCTTTTGTGCGAAAAGAGGTCCCACACAGGTCGCATGAGAAGTTCTTCTGGTCACTGTGAGTTTTCATGTGAGTTCTCAAGATGTTGGTCTGTTGGGTCAAAATAAAACACATCAGAGGACAACACTGACAACACAAAGTGAAATAAATACCCTGCCAGGGATGAAACACATTTTAAATATTACAACACCTAAGGTTCCTCATCTACAAACATGTCCTGGACAAACATTCTCACACACTCACTGTTTTAAACGTCTTTTCACAAAGTTGGCAAATGTAGCGTCCCTCTTGGTTAACTTTGTAAACAGGCTTGTCGAAGATAGCACCGTCGGATACGGATCCTTCAGTCTCATCTGATTGGTCAGTGGCTTTAAGTGAACTGGTTTTCTTCCGGCGACCACGACCCAACGTGCCACTGCTTTCATCTGTAAGAAAAAAAATGTTGTGATTTGAGATCTAGTTTACAGGTTAAAACAACAATGTTGAACTGATAATTTTTTTCTTTGTATTGCTTCAGTCATCTTTCAAGCAGAAATACAGAACAATCAATGATCTCAGCTTAATGTGTGGACTTTTAAGCTTTTCTTTCTCATTTAAAATTATAAACTAATCATCCTTGGGTTGTAATTATGCCGATATTTTCCAACCCTTTTTGCCAATTGCCGACTTCGATACCGATATATTGAGCACATGTGTTTTTCCACCTAACTGCAAAGAACATCAAACCTCCCCCTGTAGTAAAATTGATATCATGCCTGCTGTTATTGAGGTGGCCCACTGGCAAATTCTTGAGATAGGCGATTCAATTTGTAGTGTTGAATGAATAAAATTTGGCTCTTCCTCACATGACTGATGCTGAGCAATCATAGCAAATAGCAACCTTTCTGTCCGTTTCGGAAACTTTGAAAAACTGCCGTACCGCAAACATCTTGCACCCTCCTTCATGCTTGACAGAAGAGACTTGCGCAGAGTTAATATCGTAGCATTATGTCAAGCATTTTAGGGAATCATCGAGCATTTAGGCATAATAAAAGCACTGTTTTATCTAGGGCTGAACGATTTTGAAAAATATCTAATTGCGATTACTTTGACTTACATTGTGATTTCGATTTTGGTATTTAATTGAATGATTATTTTGACATATTTTTTTAAATTTTCATTGAAAAACATATCAAAATGATTATGTGTTTTCTGCAAGGATCTGTAACAAACAAAGTCTGTGTATGATGTGTAGGCCAGAACATCTCTGGAGCATTGTTCAATTGTGTGATAAGAAATCATTAGTTCCAGACCTAATGTTAAACCCACCATTAGTACTCTTCACTGGCTCATCTGGCGATGCATCTTCGGCTATTTTCACCTCTGAAGAAGAACTCCCATTGGCTGCTGTAACCTATGGCAAAATGTTGATAAACATTTATTAAACATCAGCTATTAAGATTACAGGACATATACTTCTAAGTTATTTAAAGTTAATACCTCTTGACTAGCCTCCTGGCTGCTCGCCTCTCGTGCCTCAACACGTTGGCAGTTGTGCTGCAGCTTGTGCTGGATGAAAGCCTCCAGCGTGGAAAACTCGGACTGACAGCGTCCGCACTTGTGTACATCTTCATCTGACAACACAGAAACAACACAATTCATTATGAGACAACTTCATGTGCAAGTATTTGTGCTGACAGCTGCCATAAAAACTGGCATAAAATTTAAATACCATTGACTAGCTGTACTTCTATTCAGCTACGGGAAAACAAACTAGCTAATGTTGTTAGCTAATGACAGCTAGCTGCTAGCAACTTTCATGATGGAGGAAGTTAGCTAGGCCAAAACACAATATTTGATGAATATTTCAGTCTTGTGTAGCTCGGAAGTGAACAAACCTTCATCTCCAAGTGTAGTCTGAATTGTGATGGTCTCGTTGCCGTCCTTCGTTTGCTCCGTCTCTGTTTCTGCCGTATGATTATTTTCTACATTCATGTCGTTCGAGTTCTCCGTCTCTGTCGCAACGCTGCTACAAGGAGGGAAAACATGGCGGATTTACGACCTCGTAGTCATAACAACAAAAGGTCGCGTGCGTGTGTTTGCTCATCCAGAGAGAGTAAACATGCTGTGATATAATTTTTGCCAGACGTACAAAATGTGTTTTCCAATGATTAAAAAGTCAGTTCGTAATACACGTTTACATAAACATTATATAGATGGCTTTCGTGTTTTATCTTTATCCATTTATATGCTTGATAAATATATAACTATTAATAGCAATGTTTCATAATTTTACGGTGATAATAAATGCCTATTTTGCTCTCCACACAAAAACAGTCTTCAAATATTATTTTCAGGTACAACTTGAAAGTAGGTGCATGCATTTTTTGCATGGGGCAAGTTTAATAGTATAAGATGTATTAAAATGTAACATGGAAATGTTTTCTTATATATTGAAAACATATCCAATAACATAATTAATACTTTTTTTTATAGCTTTGACCAAGTCTATATGTGCAAAGCTGGATTATCCATGTAGGAATATATACACATCCTTAAATTATGTATCTTTTACTTATCTTTATTCTAGTTCTGTTATAATTGCTCTGCACTAAAACACCAAAACAAATTCCTTATATGTGTAAATCTACTTGTCAATAATTCTTGTCTGATTCTGATTATCAAAGGCCACTGCACAAGTGGATATGGATTTGATACACTATTGCTAATTCAAATCTGAGTATGCAGATGAACGACAAAAATATAAGGCCGAGAAATACACTGAAGATATTGATATAAATGTGAAGATCTATCACAGCTTTGCTTAATCAAATATTTGTGTAAGGGTTTTACTGCTCTCTGCAATCTTTAATTTCACAGGGACCCATTATGATGGTTCATGAAACTAATGATTACTTAATTCAAGGGTTTTCCTTCTAACATAACAAATGTGAGGTTCCCTGTTTTCATGATGTAACTTTTAAGAGGAGGAATAAACCATACCTTGGCCATGATATCCACATTTTGCACCAGGAAAAAATTAGAACAATGTTTTACTGTTTTTTTTTGCAATGTGGTCTAGTCATTTTATGATGACAAGAATGCGTTTACAGTGGGTATTAGTAAATAGCACAAAAGTACATAATTTTTGGTGTCTGTAGCCTTGAGGGGATTCCATAATGCCCTTTTAATTTTTTGAAGTGGACATGTATTCAATTATGGACAGACAGGACAGATGATTGACAAAGAGAAAGGAGTAGCAACTGAAGGGCAGTCCAGACAGCGACTTGCATTTTCTTCTTATTCTGCTTTCCTTTTGTTTGCTGCAATTTCAATAAAAATGGAACAAAAAAAAAGAAATGATAAAATGAAATACATAAAAGTGATCAAGTTTAAAAGCTTAACTCTTGAAAGTGAATCAATAACATGTTTTTGAATATCAATAGAAAATTCTTCATTGTCCATCCTGTCTGGACTTCTCTTTATCCCAGTTACTGACAGTCCCACATGACCTTTTACGATTGTGAGGTTTTTGTTTCCCTTTACTGCTTTAGTAGGTGCGAAATAAACTTAAGATTCAGACGGGCAGGATAATCAATTTATACTGTACGAGATGACAGAGAAGCAACGCAATATCTGGTTGGCTGAGAGACTCAACTCTGTGGGGAGTTTAATCAAGGATAGCTATTTACGACACAAAAATAAACAAGGGACACTTTACGGCAGAAAGTAACTATGGCGTCCGTCTTCAGCGGTGTGCTGCAGTTGACAGACCTCGATGATTTTATCACCCCTTCTCAGGTAGGGAAACAACTTTAGAATATAATTACAAAATATTTTACTTAAAAGTACATACTTTACGCTAACTATTAACTTAATTTGTAAAAGCAACCAATAGCGAAAACGTGAAATAGCGAGCATGTTGTATAACTGTGATCTGATGTCAGTGCTATTATGTGAAGGAAAAACCCAAAATATCAACATATAAGAACTCCCCGCGACAAAAGCCTATCATAAAGCAATATTGCTATTTGGTTTGACAGTAACAGATCACGAAAACCCTCTAACGTTCAAAACGTTAAATGCGTATTAACCAGTTAGCCTGCTGCTAATGTTAGCACTGATGTAACTATGATGAAACAGTAGAGATTGGTAACGTAATAACTTATTTATAGTGCGCATAAGTACGTTATACTTTATCTCAATCAACAACACGATTCTACAGATTGAGATATTGTCACAATTATCGAAGTAAATGTCTTTTTTTAACCTTTTAATTTAGTTTTGATTTCAGCAGTGGTTATAATAATGATGATAATAAGCCAGATAAAAACACAGAGTCAACAAAGAAACATAAAATCAAGTACAATGCAACATTTAAAAAAAGTGCAACTACACATTAAAATAAGGAAAAGCATAGCTTTAGGAGGACCTTAAAATCAATTCAAGATCTCATGGACTTAAACTGGAATAATGTATTGTGCTCTCTCCTCTTGGTTTTGATTGAAAGCCTTGCTGCAGGGTTTTTAATGAGCTGACATCTCTCAGTGTTTTTTTAGGGAGGCCAGGTAAAAGTGTGTTGCAATCATAGACTGTCATGGTTGCAATAATCGAGTCTGCTTGAAATGGAGGCGTGAATACGTTTTTCAGCATCTTTTGGATTTATGAACAATGGCTATGAACAAAGGATGTTTTCACCACCTCGTTTATGTGGGACTCAAGACTTAGATCACACCAAGATTTATAACCTGAGATTTAATCCAGGGAGATAATTTCCCCAGATTATTAGCTAACATTACTCTTTCAGTTTGGCAAGTTGTTTGCCTTACATGCATAATTTCTGTTTTGCAGGAATGTGTCAAACCAGTTAAGCTAGAGAAGAAACAAGGGAAATCTGTGGCCAAAATCCAAATAGAAGACGATGGCAGCTACGTCCAAGTCAACCAGGTGGGTTTAAAGGCTAAACCAAACCTGTGTGTAAAGCCAAACAAAAGTATTGAACTACTGTCTATTACTTTGAACAAATTCACCCTTATGATTGTAGGATGGTGCGAAGCAGAAGCTGGAGAAAGCAAAGATCACACTGAATGACTGTCTGGCGTGCAGTGGTTGTATCACCTCCGCTGAGACCGTTCTCATCACGCAGCAGAGTCATGAGGAGCTCTTCAAAGTGCTTAGAAACAACCAGGTGGTATGTGTCTGGGCGTGATTGCTTTGCAGCCTTGATTGTGAATTTTTGGTCGTCACTTTTTTTTAACCATATACTTCATTCTGACCCGCTCCAAAGGCTGGTGCAGCAGAGCAGAAGTTGGTGGTGGTGTCGGTGTCACCGCAGTCCAGAGCCTCTCTTGCAGCACGCTATGACCTCAGCAGTAGTGACGCAGGCAGGAGGCTTACAGCTTTCTTCAAAGGCCTTGGTGAGTAAAAACATGATCTTTCTGTTCTGTTTACAACTCAAAGTGGGTTGATTTAGGCAGACAGGCTGACCTCTGAGGATTGTTGTTATTATTGCAGGTGTTCATCATGTGTTTGATACAAGCTTTAGTCGGACCTTCAGCCTGCTGGAGAGTGAAAGGGAGTTTTTGGAGCGATTTCAGAGGAAGGAGCAGGACAGCAAGTGTCTACCCATGCTTACATCAGCCTGTCCAGGTATCTAACTACAGACTCTGTATAAGCGACTTCCTCTTTCCCTCACTCTCATATCCTGTCAGCTCTCAACTGTTAGCTTATTTGTATATTGCTGTGTTGAAGGAGGAACCTTCCTCAAATAACTGGTGAACCTTGAACTTACTGATATGCTTCATAGAGGCAAAAGGCAGCCCCAGTCACTTCAGTCTAGTAACGCATCATGCATTATGATTATCCTTTGTGCATGTCTGTGTGTGTGTTTTGTTAAGGTTGGATTTGCTATGCTGAGAAGACCCACGGGGAGTTTATTCTGCCCTACATTAGTACCACTCGCTCCCCACAGGCGATGATGGGTTCTCTAGTTAAAGGCTACTTTGCTGAACAACAGGTACCAGAACACCTGCACCTATTTCTTCACACATTAAAGTTACTGTAAACAGCTGACATTTGCCTGTTTTGAATGTGTATAGTTATCAAAACAAAGAATAATGAGTCACCAGTAAGCTGTGTGTTGTGTGTGTGTCATCAGGGGATCAGTCCACAGCAGATCTACCATGTGGCCGTGATGCCCTGCTTTGACAAGAAGCTTGAGGCCTCGAGGTCCGACTTCTACATGAACACAGCTGAGACCCGAGAAGTGGACTGTGTCATCACCTCTGGTACAGTAACAACTCTCAGGATGCTGTTTGTGTGAATGAATGTGAAGTATCTTTTCTTTTACGCTGCTCAATGTCTCACACAGGAGAGGTCCAGAAAATGCTGGAGGAGAAAAATGTGTCTCTGAATGACGTGGAGCCTGCGCACCTGGATTTGTTGTAAGTACAGATAACTTTAAAATATACAATAGCATGAAACTGAACTCACGCACTACATGTTACTCTTGACCCAGGCTCAACAGTGTGGATGGGGATGACTTCCTGAGCCATTCTGGGAGCGGGTCAGGCGGTTACCTCCATCATGTTTTCATGTATGCAGCCAAACAGCTGTTTGGGGAAGAAGTGAAGGAGCTCACCTACAAAACCCTGAGGTGAGTCTGTGTCAGCTTAAAGAAGCTTTGTGGTAATTTGTGGTTCAGGTTCATTATGCTTCCTTTAAAAGCAGCTGCAGTTCATTCAAAGCAGTTTGAAGTGGTCATCTCAAAGAGCTCAGTTTCGTTCTCTTTGGCACCACCTCTGGCGATAAACAGTAATTGCGGGAGCACACTTCCCAGATATCCAGACAGTGCTGCATGTGTGACGTCCACGGTTGGCTCCGGTTGTAACTCTTGATTTTACGTCGAGTTTGTTTCTTTTTCTTTGGATTTTCACTTCTTGTTGAAGTTGTATCTGTAGTCATCCATCTTTTCTTTGTTTGTTCAGCCATAGTAGATTACTGTTTACTCGCAACACTTGCAGAGACCGGAAAAGCAGCCGCTTAGATCCGCCCACCCTCTCTGGCACACCAACCACTGCTGGGTGATGGAAAACGCGTCACTAACTGGGCGCCGCTTGTGATTTTTTTCTGCAAAAGTCGCCACAGACACCCAGTCTGTAATACTGCAAATGCAAAGGCTTTCATCAGTGGGCCATAGGCTCAATCACCATTATGTTACCTCATTCAGCGACAGATTGTGACCTCACAGACATTTATTTAAATGAAAATCTTGAGATTATTACTCAGGATAGCTTTCCTTACACTTGTACCTTGTGTATGTAAAAAAAATCCTGGGTAACCTTGTTTCCGTCTCAATCCTCTGCCACAGGAATAAAGACTTCCAGGAAGTGACTCTAGAGAAAGATGGAAAAGTCGTGTTGTGCTTTGCTTCTACATACGGCTTCCGCAACATCCAGAACCTGGTGCAGAAACTCAAGAGGGGGAAGTCGCCTTATGACTTTGTGGAAGTGATGGCCTGTCCGTCAGGTAAAGTGAAATATATGTGGGTGTAAAAATTGTGCTCCTTTGACGGTTTGCTCTATTGGTGACCACAAAGCAGTATGCTGTTCATCATAAATAACATTCTTATCACATATAAGAACAACTTATAGAAGAACTTCCTGATTAATTTAATGTTTGCAATTTTAAAACAATAAACCATGTGTGTTTCCACTCACCTCTTGTTAATATCCAGGCTGTCTAAACGGTGGTGGACAGGTGAAGCCGTTACCTGGTCAGAACCCAAAGGAGCTTCTCCAGAAGGTAGAGAAGCTCTACAAGTCGGAGCGCCCCGTGTCGCCAGAAGATGATGCTCGTGTGGAGGAGCTGTACCAGTCCTGGCTCCACAGTTTGGGGGAGGAGAGAGCCAAAGAGCTGCTGCACACGCGGTACCACACTGTGGAGAAGATGACCAACGGACTGGCTATGAAGTGGTGAAGAATGCCTTTGATGTTTGTCTGATTTTTAAAACACACTGAAAGAACCGTCCATTTGTATTTTCATTGCTCTTCAGGTAAAAGAGATGTGCCAAAAGTCTGATATAAGCAGGTTTAGCAACAGCAACAGCAAGTCGCCTGTGACTGACAAGCTGGAAGAACACGGCGTAAATTAGACACGATGCTGACGTTGAAGCAAATCATGTATCTGATCTGATTGTCTGCACTGATTGACTGATTTTCCTTTCAGATGTATAAGCAGTTAATTTCTTTTAAGTGGCACCTGTTACACTTGTGAGCTGAAATAACACAAAGCAAAATGTAATCATTCCTTTATTTTATCTTATGACTACATATATATATATATATATATATGCATATATATAGAGAGAGAGAGAAATAAAGACATTATTTAATTCTTGCTGTTTGTTTTGTAGGTTCTTTTATAAGATGTGAAGAATACGTCCAGCAGAACATCATTCAGACTGATATGTTTTATTGAATAATCTCGACACTGATGTACATATATATATTCTCTCGCAAAGCAGCCATTTACATTCATAGTAATGTACACTGCATGTTTTTTATACTCCTGTTTGACAGTTGAGTGCAAAACCTCCTGCTCCAAAACACAACCTATAAAGTGCAGTCTAAATTATGGACACATTTCCTTAAATGTATTTTATGGTAAATTAATTGTGTAGCGTTAAACTACAAAAGTAAGCAAGAAAGTATGTCTGGAATGAGAGACAGTAAAATGCACTGGCAGTCACAAGGTCACCAGATAGAAAACAAACATCTTTAAAGAATACAAGTTGAATTAAACCTTCTGATACAAACAAGACATAAAGAGATTCTGCTTGTTTCCCCCTGAAACCAGCTACGTTAAGCAATAAACAAAAAAACACATTAAAATCTCAGCAGTTTTTCAATAGAAACTGGTGGCATTAGCAGACGTTACCTGCTGTAGTTAGCTTTGTGCATAACAGACTGAAAGACCAGCCTTTAAATGAATCTGTTTTCCAGGAATATTTCATGAAAGCAGCTTGACACTGGCCTCTTTGTGCAGACTGTTTTATCATAAGTAAAACTAAACAAATACCTATCAGGCCCTCTGCCGTAGAAATTAATTAAATGTAGGGTTAAAGTAACAAACACCGCTCTACAGTCTTGTGTCTTTCTGCATCCAAATATAGATAGTTGTCACGTGTTCAGAGCGCTGACACTGGATCCTAGGGTCTGAGGAGCCCCCACTCCAGAGCCAACATGGCGTGAGGAGGAAGTCTCTCCTTGGGCTTCTTGAGTTTATCCTTCTCCTTGCGCAGGGCCCTCAGCACCTCTATGGGATCTGTCTTCCCTGTGAATTTTTGTACTCCTTCCTCCCTGCAGCAAAGGAAGAGCGCGAGAGATAAAGATTAAACAACTGAGACAAAGGGCTTTCCCCAAACCAGACTCTCTCCACTCTGTCACACTGACGTCACACTCACAGCTGAACAGAGCACCCTTCGCTCAGGTGAAGGGATTAAATGCAGCGCAGAGCTTTGAGACGAACACCCCTCACTTCAGCTGAGACAGGAAATGTGTGTAACCATGGTTTCATGTCGTACAAGTCATTAACATCACTCCATATCATCAGGAAAACAAATTTCATCCCAAGCTTCCTTGGTGGCTTTTCTTATAGGTAGCCTAAATATAAACTCATTTAAATGACCTGCTGAGTTTTTACAGCTGTTAATATTAACCACTTTTCACTTCATTCGTTTCATTTCTAGACAAGAAAACAGTTTATTAGATCCTGAATATAATGTTAACTTTAAGACGCACTCAGAGGTTTTGGACGGCACTCAATGTGGCGGAGCCTCCACGAGAGTGTGCAAACGGGGTGGGGAGGGAGGAGGAAGTGGTTTGGGAAAGGCCAAAAGTAAAACACAAAATTGTGGCAGATACAACCTGATTTTAAAATCCACTGACTATTCGTAAAATAAAAGCTGACCAAATTAGCTTGATAAGTCATGTATTACCAGAACAACGAGGCTAAAGTTCAGCTTCTTCCCAGAGGCTGTGAGGCTGAACTCCCTGACTTAAAGTCCGTCCTCTGCACTTTGCACCGCTGTGACTGCATGTGGCTATTGATGCACTATTCTTTTAACATGCTGCTTGGTTTTTGGAGTGTTCTATTTATTAAAGGCTTAGGATATTTATTTATTTATTATATGGTCTATTTTAGCTATTACACTGCAAAATGTTTTATTCTGTATGCTGCTGGACCTGCGTGACGAATTTCGTTCCTTCATGTTTTTAACATGTTTGAAAGACTAAACTGAGAGTGATATTACTTTAAAGTGCTGGATAAAATCTTAAATGTAAGGTGAGTTTCAAAGGTTGCTGAAGTCGTTTCAGGTTGTCTCATACATTGTAGATAAAAATATCCAAACTCACGAGAGGCGAAGAAAAGGGTTGTATTCAAACTCCTCCATTAGGGTGGATGGCACTGTGGGTTTGTCATCATCGTCTCTTGCCTGCAGACACACAGATTGTCAGGCAACTCAGCAAAATAAATATTCCTTATGTTTAATTAAAGAATAAGACCACAACCACAGACAAATGTATCCTACTAATCGTGCAAACAAAGCCTGAAATTGCTCATTAGTCCTCGTTGCATTGCTCACCCTGGCCCAGCTCAGCATCTCTTTAACCTTTTCATTCTCCGGCTCCACCAGCAAGGCAAACTTCAGGTTCTTAATGGTGTACTCGTGTCCACAGAACACTTTCTACGGAAGAACAAAACATGATTTAAAGCTCAAAGGGTCATACACACAGAGTAAGAGCATAAGTATCTTTGTCAATCTGGGATTTGTGCCTTTTTTTTTTAATGTTTTATACAATGAAAGGACAAAAGAGAGAGCCACACTGCACTCAGTCCCTTCATTGTATTTGTGTTTATTCATCAGCGTGACTCAGTCTTACACCAGCTCTTATCTGAGGTCATGTTAGCTGTCGTTAACCCTGTGAGGGATGCACCGAACTGACCGTGTCTTGGGGTAGGGTGCCAAGAACCTGGGTGAGATTGTGGTACATCTGTTCTGCCGTACCCTCAAGAAACTTCCCACATCCACCGATAAACAACGTATCCCCTAACGAATAAAAGAAAGGACAAGTGATGGCTGTGGTCAGTCCCTGCCGACGTGCACAACGAGAACAATGGACCAATGTGTTGTCAACAAGGATTCATATCTCTAGCCACTGAAAAAAACGTTTTTAAGAAATTAAATTGATCCCAATGTATAATCTGTATGCAAAAATGCACTTGTCAGACTTCAACCTGTTCACCTGCTCTTAATGTTTACAAAGACAAAGACCTGTGAACACAGCAGGGGCGTCAGTGCACTCATCCTCCCACACAAAGTAGCACATGTGACCAGAGGTATGGCAGGGAGTAAACAGGCACCGCACATTGATGGAACTAAACTGCAAAATGAAGAAAACGCATTATAAAAAGACAACACGGCAGACACAAGAAGAAATATTTGTGTATAACTGACACGCAGAGTACTGCACAGGAACAAACTGTTTACTCCTGTTACTTTGTGTGCACCTTAAGTTCCTGGTCGTGGATGACCTTATCCGTCAGACCCCCAATCCGGTCATCTCCCCCGTACACCTTCAGCTCAGGAATCTCCTTCTGCAGAGCCTCATTCCCCCGAGCATGGTCCCTGATCAGTGAAAAAAAGGGTAAGTTGATAATAATTACTTTAGCAGCTTGTTGGTATTTTTTATTTACTTTAGGTCATGGCTACCCCACCCTGTAACAAACTGTCTTACCAGTGGTGATGTGTCGTGAGAACAGCCGTCAGAGACAAGCCCTCCCTCTTCACTATTTCTAGCAGCTGTCAGGGAAATAATGGATAATAATTTTATTGGTTTAAAAGTATTGAAATAATTTTTCATGGAAAAAAACAAAAACATCTTGCTTATTTCTTATGTCTATGTGGTAATAAACTGAATATCTTTAGGTCTGGGTCTGAAGCAATGACTGTATCGTGATTTTTATAGTCTATCGTCTGAAGGAGTAAGTACCTTTCAAAATAAAGTTAAAACGGGAGACAAATTATTATCTTTATCTCAAATTATTAAAGAGGACAGATGAGAAAAGGTTTAAAAAATTAATTAAATCAATCAATTCAATACGGGTAAATTAATATATATATATTTTTTTATTTTGTAACAAAAGAGACCCCTAAAAAAAGACCACAATCCTTATTTTATTCTGTGCATCTTACAGACCATACAGGAGGATCTAAATCTCACCCGGTGAGGCACAGCAGGGTCCACAGCTACAGCCTTTTTGCTTTGCTCATCGATCACCAGGTACATGTAGTTGTCCTCCAGGATGGAGATCACCTTTACCTTCATGGCACTCTCACACGCATGCGCACCACACTGTACGACACTGGGGAAGAGTTGAATTCGTCAACATTACTTATAGCGGCATCTGCACCAGCTGTTAACTTATCACTAATATTGTAAAGCAATAAAGTAGTTCATAAAAAATCATTGACACTTGTTTTAGCCGTTAAAAAAAACTACATCTCGCTCTGGATAACACGTTCTGCAGCTTTAACATATGAAAGGAAAATTAATCGATCTACACACATCAAGAAAAACATTTTACCTCAGATTTACTGGTTCGGATGAGGTTGTTTATCATCGTGCAGCTGTGATGCATTGAAAATTGCACTCTACATTTCTGCATTCACATTGGGAAGTTATCGCGACATCATCGAGCTAACGTGTCAGAGACCAAGACATTTTAATTGAGCACGGAAACATTCAACACGGTCTTCTCTCAGTCTGTGATTTTTTAAATGAAAAGCATATCCTAAAGGGAGTGTTTCCTTAAATTATGAATGACTTTAGTGGTTATTTTTATTTTTATAAATATCTGTTCGTTATGAAGATTTAAATTTTGTCGTATACTACTATAATCGAATAAAAAGCTTTAATTACCGAGTACCGGTAGTCACTCAAGAACTACAGTTTGGTGCACTATTGTGGGACTTCTTGCATGTTTCCATTTTCTACTGTATATCTTCACTCCTTTCTTACTCTACTAAATGACTCCTGTAGATAGTTACTTTGCAGACAAAAATGTATACAATATGTACATGTATAAAACTACAATATGTAGTCATCATATTTAGATAGATTTAACTGCACAATAATGTATACAATTATGTAAAATAATTATAATTTTTGGTTGAAGGAGTCTGATGAACCTGAGCAAAGATATATTCATGAACATTAACTTAAAACATCTGTGTGGCGCCGTACATATTTAAAAGCTGCCTACATGCGTATGCATATCTATATCATACAGCATATGATAAAAAAACACTTTTTAATAGGGCAATTCTGCATAATGAGCACTTTCACTCTAGATGCATGTTTGAATGCAATACTTTTATTTTTACCGACTTAAAAGTACAACCTTTTCCCTATTTCCAAAGAACATCATGCAATATTCTTTTTAAGAATTCTTCTTTACATGCAAAAACCATTTAGGTTATCTAACATTTAATGCTGACACACTAAAAAGTAGATAATGCTTTGCCCAAAGAATGCTTTTCTTTGTTTAAATAAGAAGAAAAAATAATCACTCACACCAACTTTAACATAATAAAAACTAAACAAACTAATGGCTTCAAAGCAGATATTAATAGAAATGGCATGAGGAAACATTCCAGGTCAGAATGAAACATTGATACAACATCGTAAAGAAATTACTTTATCAATTTACAGAAATCTTACACATAATACAACATTTGTTTCTCAAGTGGCTCCCTTTCTAGTTATTCTTTTTTTGTATTTAAACACTTCTTGAAGTTGTAGCTTGCGCTTCAATATATACAACGTTACACTAAATAGACTCTAAAACTTCCATGTACAAATAAACAAACTCATTTCTCAGTTAAAGCATTCAAATAATGGCCAAATATTCCTTAAAACTATCCCAACGTCGTTGAAACAAACAAAATACAACTAAAATCAGAAGGAATACGTTTACAGCCATATTAGGGCTGATTCTGACAATTAAAAAAACAAGTGTCTTCACTGAGATTGAATGTAGTGGATCTATGTCAAATGGCTTTGAAGATGAATTGCAAATATTTTCTAATGTACTATTGAGAGCTTGCAGTGTTGTAAGCATTTGTCCAGACAGACAGTATGAGTGTGCTGGACATCACTCCTTGGGCACACGGAAGCCATCTTTTTCTTTCCGGAGACTTCTCATGGTTTCAGCTGGGTCAGTCTGCTTCACGTGGTCTTGCACAGACTTTTCTCTAAATTAAACACAATTAGAGTTTAATTAGCTCAAAACGAACTGCATGGGCTTACACAGGTGTTGTATGTTATCAACAAAAACTTCTGGATGTAACATACTTTACTCTCATAAAGGGGTTAAATGTGAATTCATCTGCCAAAGTGGACGGGATGGTGGGTTCCCCATTGCTGCATTTCTCCTGGAGAAATACAAATACACAGAAGGTTTTATATATTTCCAATGCTTGGTGGTTGATCATCAGATTGAGGAAATGATTGCTTGGATGTGACAGGTCAGTCAGATACCTTTGCCCATGCTAGCTTCTCCTGAATGACTTCATTGTCTGGTTCCACATGACGAGCAAATTTCAGATTGCTGACGGTGTACTCGTGGCCACAGTAAACACGCTTAAACACAAACACACAGAGGTTAGTCAGTCTTTCATTCGGACTTAACCTGCGGTGCAGAACTTTTGTGTCCCCTCCATGGCATTGGTAATAATTACACAAACTAAACCTAAGCAAACAATTCTTCACTGTTACACCAATGGTTCTTAGTTTGTCCCCCCATCCATAGCTTTCTTTGTTTGACTGTAATCATACTTCCCTGCTGAGTGTCCTTTTAATCTGGCATTTCAGAAACTTCTACAAAGCTGCGTAGGTTTTTAAGTCGCTGTATCCTACTGCATTGCTGTGGTTGCTGCTCCCTTCAACTTTCAGCTGTGGTAAACCAATCATTGCTGGTTTACATAAAACACATAACTACACAGGAATGTTGCCACCGTGCAATAACACACTTGATTTAAAATTCAGTAAACTGAAAGTACAGAGAGATTTACGTTAAGTTAAAGTTTAATCAGTAGACTTGAATGTAACAGGTATAGGTAGGCTTTAGGTAGCAACATTGCCATAATTATTTAACCTCTCAAATCCTCTGTAAACAACCCTTTACATTAATATTACAGACAGATCATAAAGTATGTTTACCGTTTCAGGAGGCAGGCGTCCCAGAATTTCTATCAAGGCTCTGTACATCTGCTCGGCTGTACCCTCGAAGAATTTACCACAGCCAGCAACAAACAGCGTGTCCCCTGCACGGGAAATAAAGTGTCCTCAGATCTTTAAAAGGTCACACATGACAGAGTGCTGACTTTTACGGCTGCATCAATACTTATCAACTGATTTGAGAGGCTAATGTGATTAGACATACCTGTGAAAACAGCTGGTGGCTCAGTGCTCTTTTCTTTGGTCACGTAATAGCAGATGTGACCGGTCGTGTGACATGGTGTAAACAGGCATTTGACATTGAGTGATCCAATCTGGGAAAGAATGATTCAAGTAAGCGGATATCAGTCTTTTTGGGGCTTATATTTGGATTGAAAATAGACAGTTTGAAGGTCTTACTTTCAAATTGTTCGAATGAGAGACTTTCTTTGTAATAGCAGGAACTCTGTCATCTCCTCCATAGACCCTCAGTCCTGGCATTAGCTTCAACATCTTTTCATTTCCACCAGCATGGTCCCTACAGAGAGAAAATGATCTGTATATTAGTAACACTCTCTGACCCCAAAAAAGTGTATTTTCATGTAGGTGTTATTGTGTCTTAGCATGTAGGCTTTTTTTTATCTGGTTAGGTGTTAGGTTTATTGTTTTGAGAACGTTGTCAATACTGTTTGCTTATGTTATGCTAACAGTAGCCCTTTAGCATGTAGCTTACCAGTGGTGATGAGTAGTCAAAACTGTCGTAAGTTTCACGCCATGCTTTCTGACAGCTTCCACAACCTATATGAAGGCACAGAGGGGGCAAAGTGAGGTAGTACTTAAATGATAAATTAAAAGTAAAATGATCATCAACAATTTTTATAATTGTATAAATCATTTGTCAGGCAAAATTGAAGAATGTTTGTTTCTCATTCACAAATTTTCTTACTTTTTTCTGTTTTATATCATTAGAAATAGAATATTTAATAGGCTTTTTGTAACATAATACAATATTTTATAATCAGTGGTGAGTATTGAGATCCTTTGCTTAAATATATGAGGAAATACAAAAATGTTCAACGAGGAATTTAAATTGCGATCCTGAATTCAAAATTTTACTGATAAACATAGAAATAAATCAGCAAATTACATTTAACATCTCTAAAGTCAGAGTGTTTTAATATCAAATATACTAGATTATTTGATTATTGTTGATGGAGTTACAGCACGCACCATTTTAATGTAGTAGTTGGTCTTGGGGGGGGTTAATATTAACTACTTTACATTATATTGGTTACATTAATATACAACAGTGCTTCAAAAGACTCGAAAATATCAACTATGAGACAATATCATTGACGTTACCATGATAACTATCCATATACAGTAATACCCCTGCATGTATTAGGAAAATGTTAGAAATGAAGAGGAGTGGTTGGATGTCAAATAATTGCGCAATAATGCACAGACCTTTATGGGTTCCACAGGGTCAACAATAGCTGCTTCTCTGGAGTCCACATCAATCAGGAGGTACATGTAGTTGTCAGAGAGTGCTGGGAGAAGTTCAACCCTCATGTTTCCTTGTTCCACCAGAGAAGACTTCCTCACTGCGCTGTGAAGGAGAGCAGCTGCCTGGGCCTTGACTTCTACAGGTGCTTCATGAGACAACACAAGTCAATGTTAGACAGTGAGAAATGTAACAGTGATATGAGAACACACTCTGTTCTTAAAAAAAGAAATTCTACACAATACTCTGGTGTAATGGCCATTTGAGTTTGATGTTTACTTTATGCCACTCCCAACACCAGGAAACTGGAGACATTTTACAGTAAGATCAGATAAAATAAGCCTGGTTAATGACCAGAGTGGGGAAACTGGTTGTTTCAGCAGCACAAAACATAAATAAGTACAGATAAATAGAGTAGAAATAAATATGATGGGAGAATACAAGAATAAAATAGGAATAGAAGTAAAACTATACAAACGCAACTAAAGACACAATTAAAAGGTAAAGTGACAGTAATTGTGATAAATAAAATAACGTAGAATATCAAATAATATATGGTACATTATAGTTTGATATTATCTGTATTACGTATGGTAAAATATACAACAAGATATACATAAATATATTTATATACAAGCAGTCATTGACTGGACAAGTATTGTATCTGTATGCTGAAACGACCGAGCAAAAAAGTAAACAAGGCTAGCTTCAATGCTTCCTTTAAAATGCATTATAATTTGTAACTTAGCTCCCACAGCATTGATCCAACTCAACTGTCATGGAGGAGATTATGTAAGAAGGTGTAGATGTTTCTAGCACAGGCCAGCTGCGTCAATATGAAAGCTCTCCTCTTAAGACACCACCTCAAGAAGAAAAACCTGTTAGCCGTCCGCAACTATCTTTTAAATGTGTGTAGCTACACAAGCTAATATGCTAGCTAAATGTTTAAATGCTATAAAAACCCGTGTGGACGTACCAAATTTGAAGGCTGTTGCAGCTCCGAGAAGAGTGCAGGCACTCCCCACTAGTGACTTGAATAACATAACAACAGCAGCTATAGCCTTATCATATCATTCGTGGTGTAAACCAGAAAAGTTTGGTTCTGTTTCAGTTCCGCCTCCGCCCCCTTTTCAACTTTGACCCCCAAGGCTCGACAAATCAAGTGTGGGGGTGTAGATCGTGGATAATAACTTAAACACGCGAGTAAATCTGTTATTTTTTACATTTTTCACAAACATCTGAACCATAAAGATACGATACATGATTAGTGGGGATCTTATTTGACCTTTTATTCCTGCTAAACATATAAAAAACAATCGATATAACAGCATTAGTTTGATTTTTGAGCTTTCTGCGGGTCCCTTCTGGCTTTCCGTAGGTAAATAATCTGACTGCAGGAACTTGGGTGTCGGTCAAAGTTTACTTTAACTGCTGGCGACTGCCTCAAAGCGGCTCAGTCCCTCAATTTCTCCACAATGACAACGCGAAATATATCTCGATTTTGGGAATGGGGGCGGAAGATAATTTGCGTCGGGAGAAACTACGCAGACCACGCCAAAGAGCTGAAAAATGCGATTCCTACAGAGCCTGTCTTGTTCCTGAAGCCACCTTCAGCCTATGTAATACAGGGTTCCCCTATCCTGGTGCCCTTGTACAGCAGCAACCTGCACCATGAAGTGGAGCTGGGAGTCGTCATCGGTAAAGGGGGCACGGCCATCCCTCAGTCCGCCGCCATGGAGCATGTTGCGGGCTACGCTTTGTGTCTGGACATGACAGCCCGGGACATCCAGGACGAGTGCAAGTCCAAGGGTCTTCCCTGGACCCTGGCCAAAGCTTTCAACACCTCCTGCCCGATCAGTGAGTTCATCCCCAAAGAGCGCATCCCTGACCCGGGGAGTGTGAAGCTGTGGCTGAAGGTGAACGACCAGCTGAAGCAGAGCGGCTGCACCTCTCAGATGATTTTCTCCATCCCCTATCTCATCAGCTACATCAGCGACTTCATCACCCTGGAGGAGGGGGATCTCATCCTGACCGGGACCCCAAAAGGAGTGTCTGCCGTGCAGCAGCACGATGAGCTGCAGGCTGGGATCGAGGACGTTGTTATCATGAATTTCAGAGTGGACAAACAAGGCCAATAGTGAAACAGGAAAAATACAGTTATCTAGCTAAATAAACACCCAGACTTATAAGAAGTGACAGTTTATACTGTAAAGTCGGATCTTATTCATCCAAATGTTTTTTCAAAATCCGTGTGGACCAGCAGGTGGCGGTGTCGTGCTATTGGGACCATATTTTTCATGAATTGTCCGTGCACAGTTGGGAATAAGTTTACAAAACAACTAAGTTACATTGAACGCTCTCAAAAACATGAATGTACTTTAGATCTGTTTTGCTGTATTATCTCAAACAGGAATATGAAAATAATTTATCACCCAATGTCGCTGTCTCGGTTTCAGATCATTTGTGGTGAAAGGATTAGAAACTATTATTCAAATAAAAAAAATGCAATAATATGTTGTAAGAATGTCATATCACTAGGAAAAGTATACCTTTATTTTGAGCAAAAAGGTTGAAAAAACAATATGCCTGGAAACAGAAGTGGGTATTATTATACCATGGAATAAAGTTTATTTCATTTTTCTTTTGTCAAACACAATATAGTAACCTAAGATGGATTCCTTAGCTTTTCTTTAAAAGGCATGTACTATTGTAGCCGACTAGATTAATGCTGGAGTTACAGTTAAATAAAGCAGTGGCTTTGCAATAGTATGAGATTCTCACAATAAGATTAACAGTCTCAGGGTAGAATATCCCGTTATACAGGAGTACACAGATATTACTATGACCCCTTTAATAGTTAATTTGATATCTGATACTTGAAGGTGAAGCTGACTTTAGTTGAGTAATATTACTTTGCTCAACAATTATAATCAATACATTAAATGTCTTATAAACACAATACATTACTAAGTATTTCTTATACAGAGTGAAACAACCAGTGACCCAGAATGTCAAGATAATATCTTACAGAGGTACAATTTAAAAAATCGCAACCATAATAATAGTTTATTAATTACAGAATAAATTTGGAAGCCCTCAGCGGACATGCATCAATACATTTCTTTTCTCCCTTTTCTTGTGATAACGAGTAATTTCCGGTTGTTTTCTCAAGAACTCAACTTATTTATCTCATTATCTCAAGATTACAAAGCGTGCTTTCTCGTGATAACTGGATGTGGTAAACAAAACAACAGGCTGCTCACTGTGATATTACAGACCAGACGAGGACATGCCATGCTGTTACTCCACACACTGATGAGGTAACCTTAGCCGGTCTCTATGTTTGTTTTGTGCTTTTGCAACTCTGGGGATACGAGTTATGACAGTGTGACGTTACAGTGGTGCAGAGTTGTTACCTCAAGATAATGAGATAAATAAGTCAAGATTAAAAAAAAACCCAGGAAATGACTCGTTATCACAGGAAAATGTATGCATGCATGTCCGCTCAGGGCTTCCGCAGGATAATGACAAAAATCTATTGAACATTTTACACCATACAGATACACTGTGTTTTAACTACCTTGTTATTTATTAGAGGACATTTGCAACTGTCAAATTCAGTTTGAATCCCCCAGATGCCTAAACTTAAAACAGAGTTTATCCCAGATGAGTTCAAGTTGAAGAAATATACAAATTATTAAGGCAGGATGGAGGGTTTGGCACAGGCTACCCGTGGTTATTCCTAAATTTGGAACACATTTTGCTTCTTGTTGGATTAGCGGACATGCATTTTCTTCTGGCTGCAAACCATCATGATGCATTCTTGTTACTGTACAGGGTACCCTGTTGCCCTTTAATGCAACACACCAAAAAGACTCCCCTTCCAAATACTGTTTAATAAATCTGTGGTATTTGTGTTCCTCCAATGTAGTTGTGACTTTCAGGCTGTCTACCTCCATCATAACCACATTCTTCCGGGACTGTTTAACATCTGTTCCAGGTTCAATTACAATTCTCCCACAGGCTTCTCTGTTTTCAGGATCAATCAGAGCCTCCATCAACCTGTCCCAGGACATTCTGCTGTAACCTGAGTCTGTGCACATCATCTTCCTACACCTGTAGGGCACGTTATCTCCCAGACTCACAGGATCCAAGCCCGGGCCCTCAGGGGACTGCAGGGTTATATGTGTCCATCATTAGAGCAGTTATGACAGATTCAATTAGATTTGGGATCCGGGAGATGTAGGCATGGCCTCTTTTTTTCCTACCAGCAGTGTTAGAGCAGAGCACACAGTGCGGCCTGTGCTCACAGGTGTTGTCCTTTTATGAGATATGAATCACACTGTTCATTGTCCCCGTGTGACTGAAGGTATTACACCCTCACAGGTTTCAAACAATGACTTCAAAGCTCGCGCTCCGCTCTGGTTTAGCGTTCAACACGAGAAGCGGTATGTTGTCATCGAGACGGAGTCTGGGAAGGTGAAGTTGATGCTTTCAAGGGAGAGGGGAATGAGAGACCACGGTCTTCACACACTTACAGTGACGTCACCTTTGGAATCAAGCCAGGTGGCAAACGGGACGAAAAGATTTGAGGGAATTTTTTGTAAACAAAGGTTTCCACCTCATAATACTGAGCAAAAAGTAGCACAAGTTTTATTTTAATTATTGTGTCATCTTTGCACTGGTGTCTACTGTAAGCCTCTAAAGTAGTGATTCCCAAGGCGTGCGCCACGGCTCCCTGGCCGACCGAGTAGATGCTGTTTGTGGGCTGCAAGAGGTCATTTACAGTTAAATAATAAGCTTTATTTTTCCATTTTAAAATGAACTTTTTGCACTTGTTTTGTTGCTTTAAAAAGGTGCATGTATGTGGATGGGTTATTAATTTTGTAGATTGCCATAGGCCCACTTTTTTTGAATAAAAATATATCAGAAAATACTTTAAGACTCAAGGTTTGATCAGAGTTGTGTGATTAGAGGTTTAGGTGTACTTCTAGACTTCAAAGTGGGCCGTGGCATTCATAAGATTGGGAATGGCTGCTCTAAAGATCGACACGGTGCAAGAAAATCAATGCATTTGTATTTGCTCTGCGTGAAAGCAGAGGTACACAAAAAGACTTCAATGGACTGTACATGCACGAGGAGTGTATTATAAAGCATGTTTTACACCTACTGTAACATGGCCATTTGTAATACAGTGTGACAGACATGCTAAAACATCTGTTAGCAGCCATCAGTTCATCAGTAGCAGAGCAATCTATCTTTCTGGAGGTTAATGGGTCAAATCTCTCAAGTTCACACGGAAAACATCCTGAAAATTCATACAGGCTGGAACATGTGTCCATGGTTTGTTTGGATCCTGAGAAGCTTCTTAAAACAATTAAGTCCAGTTAACTTAGTCATTGTATAAAAACTTGTCTTTCAGGTGAAACCACTTTGAAAACACACAAAAGACTAATTTTAGAAATTATAAAAAAACAGACAATGGCTATAATATGCAGAGTTTGACTTTAAGGGAGCAATTTGCCGTTGGAAAAAGCCACTGTCGGTCTAAGCTGGTGTTCTCTGTAATCCTTAGAAGCAATAATATTTGAAATTGGCGCCATAGCTGTGGAGAAGGTTGTGGTTTGGGCCATTCTACATTCCTACAACACCCAGCGTGCATTGCGCCCCTCCCTCTGAAAGGAGCGGCCCAGCGAGAGACGCTGGAGTGAAATACTACCGTTTCCTGTCAATGACATTGAGCGCTGCAGGCAATGGCTCAAAACGGTACAGAATCCGAAAAACGACGAGAATATACCGGTGGATCGTCTATAAAATCTTCAGGTCTGCAGTCTACATTTCAAACCTGACGATTTTGGATGTGACATGACATCGGAGGCGGGCATCCTAGATTGAGGAAGTGTAGTTCAGCCAGCTCCCTGGCCTCTGCCAGATGACGGTGGTGATGGTTTTACGTAGTCTGGTGGAGGTTTTCCCAGGCCCATTGGAGAAGCGGATAGCGTCCTCCAAAGGCACAGAGCCAAATTGCGTTTTCTACCATAATGGCATTAGCTCCCCGTAATAACATGATAGCACTGAGGTTGAAAATCAGCAAACTGGCCCTTTAAAGCTTCTGAAAGCCTCTCTTTCTGACTCTCTTTCGCAGGTTAAAGCGCCGGCCCTTGACTATATAACATATATTGCAAGGTCCAACATGTGAAAATGTTTTACGGCTTGGCAACGTGTGCATGTGTGTTCAGAAAATGACCGTTTGTGAAGTCTTGCTTTGCGTGCTGCAGACAGTAATATGGCCATTCTTAGAAAAAGAAAACCCACATAGACTCACAATTGTTGGAAGCACTGAGTCAGAGAGGATGCATGTGACATATCGCATCAAACAGACATACGCTCACGTGGCCAAGAAATGTAATTTATGTCGTTTTTTTCAGGAAAGGCAGAAGGGCTGCTGTGTGAGTCTGTACTCTAGTGCATTTGATAATCAGTAACACTGAACGAACAAGTGGGTGGTTGGGGATTAATAGCACCAAGGAGCAGATGAAGAACCTATTTGTGATTTTTATTGGCCAAACTTTAGCGCTGTAATTCATTCTCTTAAAATAATGAATGGAGTCTTTGGCAAATAAAAAGAAACCATGCATGAAGGCCAGGTGCAAGCCTCTTTCATTCGGAGCGGCTGACTGTACGTCGTGTGTTCACATTGTGTTTGAAGATGCAGGTGTAAGGCAAAGTGTGAGGTGTACCGTGGAACATATTGTGATGTAGGTTTAACAAGTAAATGCAGCATTCGATTCAAGCATGCAGATGTGTGTGAACTTCCCAAAGAGATGGATGTTTTTATTTTAAGAATGCTGTTTTATTTCCATCCATTTGGCAACAGCGCCTCATTTCATACCTCATCAACCAAGTGCAAGCTTCTCTATAAACTTTGAGTTTTCCAATCTAGGCCCAATAAGCCGGTGTTTTGGAGGCAACAATGAATGAATGGAAGCACTGAAGCGTGTCCAGAAAAACAATGTTATAAAATCCTATTGTAAAAGTTCCCATATTCCTAAAGAGTTTGAGTTGAGCTACCATAACCATTTAAAAATCCCTCTAACCCAAATTACTCACTCATCAATTAAAGCTGGAGTCACAGTTTAACAAGATGCTGTGAGGCCTAAACCACAGAGGAGAAAATCCCTGAACTGAAGGAAACTGCGGTACAGTTGGAAAATGTGTTGAGTCCTCAGAATGAACCGTCTTTATTTGTGGCTTCACTTTTACAAACTCATCCTTCTTTCTATCTGCTGCGTAGAAACCAACCTCCTTTTTGTTGAACGCTGCAGCCGTCAGAGCGGTTCATCCCTCCCTTGGCGTGTTTCTGATTAGTCTGCCATGTGCCCATTACTCCCAAATTAGAGTCACCACAAAAACTATACACCCCTCATCACGCCTAATCTCGAATAGTCACAGTGGCCGGTAACTCAGTCCACATTGGGCGATTTCAGTCATGCAAACAAATCCGCAATGGTAGGAATTGATGGGAGGCATTACTCTGCGGCCTCAAATCCTTGGAAGCTGCATGCCGGCCAAAGCTAAACAAATTACTGTCCCCATGAAAAGGGAAGATCAGAGCTTGATGGACGTGTAATTTATTGTCTTTGCCTTTTAGTTTTAAAATTAATTGCAACCCAGAATATAAATTTAGGGAAAATATGTTGCTTTGCATCAACAGCTAACGCTAGTATCAACCGCTTAGCTATCATTATCGTAGAATGGACACAGTAGTATTGTCCTGTTGAAAAATACCATCCCATATACATGTCTTTAGGTGGAACCAAATTGGCTTGAGGTCTCCTTTCCCTCCTCATCCCCCTGTTTTCCCTTTCTCTTCTTGTGCTCTTGTTCATCCAGAGCTGGGTTTGGATCCCCACACCTTGCTGCCAATCAAGCCTGCACACCTCAGCTGCAATCAATCCAACCAACACACACTAAAAAAAGCCCGGCTCGGTCTTCCACGCTTTGCCAGATCGTCTGCTTACCCAGCGATGTACTCTGCTCAGGCTCTTCTGAAAGTGTTTTTGAAATTTAGTTGCGTCTCATTAACCCTGTCTCTCCTCATGTCCAGATCGCCGTACCTCCAGCGCCCAGCTCCAGGACCTCAACTGCTGCAGCACAACTCTGGAAACTCTGACCCTGCAACCCCGCTGGGCCCAACACGCTTTTGTTATAACATGAGAGCCAAAAAAAAAGTAGCCTGTAGCGGGAAAGAATTTGGAGATGGACTGACAAGTTTTTTTCTCTTCAAATGATTTGTTGAATAAAGGAAAATAATTAATACAAGTTAATGAATAGTCCAAAATCTAAAACATAATAGAGGCTGATTCACTGTGGTGTCACGCTAACAACGGTCACATCTGTTAGTTGAATGCGAGATAATGTGAAATAGGCAAACTTGCTTTTTTCTGTTGTGAACACGTTCGGCCAACCTTTCTAACATCATGTGTCAGTTTTTAAAATTTTCAACCAATGCTAGCTCCGACGTTAGCTCGTTAGCATCAGTGCTGGAAATACGTTAGCCAAGCTAACGCAACGCTAACAGACTTAAATAAGTTGTTTCTTTAATACTGAAAATGAGACATGAATCTTTGTTGTCACAAATTCGTTCGCGAACAAAAGGCTGCAAGATTTTCCCGACTCCTTACAAGGATTGCCTGTCGCTTGGAACGACACACGTTGTTAGTTTTTTCCTCCCTTTTCAGATGCTGAATCCAGAGCTGCTATGGAACATGTTTTCCATTTGCAGGTGGATATCTGAAAACCTTTACCCTTGTCCACTCGACGCTTTGCCCCCAACCCTTAGTGGTAACAAAACTGAACCCGTTTTCTTTACCCCTGTGCTCCACGCCATTATATTTTTTTTATTGCAAAATAAAGTTGTTAAAAATAAACCCAAAAAATCCAATTAGCAATAAAATGCTGTGGTTGTTAAATTACTTTTTTACCAGGAAAAAGTTGAATACTACACTATAAATATTCAGGCTGCTGTACCAAAGTATCAAATCTTGAATCTTGTGAATTGTGTTCCCTAAAATATTGATGACAGTCATAAAACATGACTTATAGCTGGTGTTGTCCACACATTCTTGTGGTTTTCTGCTCATGAGCTCATACAGAGCAACATGTGCAAACAGACCAGAGGCCATATTGGAAGGCTTGCTTGCTTAGATCACAGAGTTTGATGACGTTATGCTTTATTAAATATAGCTGCAGTAGGTCATTATTGTACACCAACATACATCTCACTTTTAGGGAATGTATTCTGAATCATTCCATGTTTCTCGCTCACCTCAATTGGATTTTCTCACATCATTACCAGCATTTAGCGACAACTGTACATTACGCCGAACGTCCTGCTGATTTAACGGAACCGAACGACTGGGCAAGTCCTGGAAACACGGATGCTAACGTCTTTCCCAGATGGCAGAATGGGAAACCAGTTATCTTTATTGCCTGCTGCTGGGCTAGCACAGCGAAAAGGCGACAATCACTTTGACTGGTAATACAGAGTAATAAAAGTTAGCAATGACGAAGTGAGCCAAGCGTGTTTAAATTTTAGCGAGGCCCACAAAAAAATAAAGCCAGACATAAAAACGGGAGAGGGGGAAAGTGACAGAGAGGAATTAAAGAAGAAACGATGCATGCAGGATGGTTTGTCATGGGTGTGTTTATGCAAATGTGCACAAAGCATGTTAACACTAGAGGCTGCTCATTTATTCTCAGTCACAAACCACCAACATTGTCACAAACAAAGCACAAAGATTTGATTGAATATTTTCAGCTTAATCACTGAATGAAAATACTGGTCAGGCTTATTTCCATGCATTGGAAAAAAAAAACATCTGCAGCCCAGCGTATTTTTCAGATCTTAAGTGGGCTCCTTTCTGGTTCCACCAGAGCAGATGTTTTTTTCTTTCCTCCATAAAAGACAGCGTGCATGAAAGAGAAGAGCTCTGCTGCTAATTCTGAGCCCACAGAGCAAGGAGGGGGCCTTCTGAGGGAGCTGACATCTCTCATAATTAAAGGCCACAGCGCACGCAGGCCTCAGACTGTTCATGTGGTCGCACTACGTGGAAGTGGCTAAAGGGAAAAGTAGTGTCAGAGAGACTGAGGACTGAGATGGAGGAGACAGAGGGGGACTTCTCCAGTGACATTTTTAAGTTGGGAGCTTAAGTTTGAGAGCATTAATGAAGGAGTGAGGAAGGTTGTGGAAGCACTAATGTGGTTGTCATGGAGCGAGACGCGTCATACTCCGAAAACCACGCTTCAAATGCTTCTTGCCAGCTAAAACATTAGCTATCAGCGTATTAAAGATCCCTTTGTCTACAAGAGAGGGGAAGGTATGTCGAGAAATTACCCTAAAGAATGATGGCCAGAGATTACTATTTCATCAAATGTAAGGTCATCATTTAACCCAACAATGTTCAAAGGTCAAAAATTGAGTGTAGGGATCCCACTGTTTACCCTACCCTCTTAGTAAGCACGTCAGCATGCTAGTAAGTTTAGTTAGCATGCCAAGCTTTCCTTACTAGCATGCTTCTTTGCAGTGCACTGTGGCACCAAACTAGCTTGCACTCAAATGTTCCTTTTGTACGTTTTTGAAGAAAGGTTTAACAATGGGACACATGTACTTGCTAGCTGCCAGCTGTCAACTTTGTGTGACTGTTGCTACACTAGCTGTAGCTGTAGCTTGCAGATTATGCTAGCTGGTTAGTGTTAGCTCAGTGAGTTGGGTTAAAACACCAATCCCAACTGAGTTTTTAATGTTTGCAGCTTATTCATATTAAAAAAAGAGCCCTGTATAAGATGTCTTATGGTGAGTTCACATATATTTGTTAGGATATTAGGATGGTCACTGTTTCAGATTAGGTGAAAGAGCTGTGGCGTCAGTGTTGCCAGTAAAATATTGCACATATGAAAAGAAAATGAGAAAATACCACACTGAAAAACTATGCCCTGCACACCATATTAACATAACACAGCGGTCACGTCCTTTGAACAAGACGGCAACTGTATGCTTCACACAACAGAGCCAATTGCTGCCCGTTACACAATCATTCCTTCTGTTATTACCCTTCAAAACAAAAGCACGGTTGGTGAAGAAAAGCGTCAGAGCGTCCCACTGTGTGCACATTTGCTTGACAACTTGGTGAGGCAGCAGGTCTGTGATGGCTGAAGAAGTTTATGAGGCTCAACATGACAGAACTCCTGAAACTCTTTTAGCTGCGCCGCATGCTTGGTGCTGTTTCTGAAAGAGCCATACACATCACTGCATAAATCCTCGCACATTCGGGATAGCTGCTTGCAAGCCGCGCTCGCGCAGAAATGCAATGTTAGATGCACCGCTGAACTGTTATTGTGGGTTTCTTTGAAAGGGCAAAATTATCATACATTCAGCCTTTTTTGGCATTATTGTACAGAGGGCAAAAATATCGCACAAATACGACTGTGTGGCGTACACACTGAAAGTGTCTGTGTCTGTGTCTGTGTTGGTACTGTGGTTGGCTTCTACAAACTGTGGCCTTGCTGACCGTCATCTACTGTAAAAAGTACCCTCACTATTGATAAGTACATCATACAACCTCACTTTAAAAAGCCTGAACTATCACTTTAAAGTCTTTGGAGTCAGAGTACCTCACATATTACAGCCCCACGCAAACAACTAAGACGTGGAGAAATCCAAAGCTTGACAGGCCGGCCCTGCTAGTTACGGTTGCTAAGCTAATGATGGATTAAAAGGTTAACAGTGGCTGATCCTTGTGTCAATAGGATTAGAATGAAGGTTTGAGCTTTATTTATACTTTTGTTGGATTAGGATTTACTTTGAGGGCTCTATATATAAATATTCTCTGATAGTTGGTTTAATAACTTTGCATTTACACAAAAAGGATTAAACATTGAGGACAACTCTGTCATGTCAGGTAAAACTTTACTTCACAACACAAAGAATCAGGGTCAGAATTAAAGTTTTATACACTGTGCTTTGTATACTTTACACATGGAGCTTACAGCGGATACACCTGGTAGATTCTCTCCAAGACAGTTGAAATAGTCGTGTAGCTTAGAAGGGGAAAGATATCTACATGTACAAGTGGAATGTGTGTATGTGTTGTTTCATATTCACAGATGAGGTATCACTGGTATATCAACGGAAATATCCTGCAACATAGCATTCTGACACATTTAATGTGAAGAAAATAGAAGTAACACTGCTAATCATTTAAAAAAGAAATAGTGGTTTATCACGGAGTACGACATTTTTCCCTATCTTATGTCTTACCTTGTCAATTAATAAATATATTTCTTTCATAAAAGAAATCTGAAACTGTTGCATTAAAAATCAACAGTGACTATAAATATCAGCTTATTTTATAAACAATACATAAAGAAAGTGGAAAATTATAATTTGAGGCATTTTTTTTTGCTTTCCCTTTGGTACTTTAAAACATAAACATACAAGCAAGAGAATCGTTTAATGGTTTAATAACTAAGCCATTAAATGTGTGTATATTAGCAGCACTGTGTCCATGTTGGGTTCTTCTCCACAACAAACCAGTGACAGTTCAGATGCTGCATGTCTGCATGTTGAGTTTCTGGACTTCCTCTACGACGTCCCTGAGAAAGTTTTCCCTGTGGAGCATCTCGCCGTCAATCCCTCCAGAGATTCTGGCTTTTGCCTGGACGAAGAAGACAGGAATCTCTGTTAGTCCCACCCAAAGTCTTGTCCACTCATCTGGTAAAAACGGTGGTTGAAGGGCCTGTAGAAGTCTCTGAGTCTCTGCAGGACCTCGGAGGGGATCTGGGGATGAGGTCTGCCCTTAGACTTGCCAAGGCAGCGAGGTCTGCTGCTCCCCTCCGGCTTCTTCAAGCAGGGGAAACCTTTGGTCTGGTTGAAGTAGAAGTGTTTGTCTGAGACAACCCTTTTCAGCCCGAGGAAATCCTGAACCCGACCCATCTCCCCGGCCGGATCAGACACCAGCCGCTCACCGCTGACAAACAGAAAATGAGACAAGGGGAAGTGCTGGAGCCAGTTCTCCAGATGCTTGGCGTAGAGGCCGATGCGCACAGCGCTCCACGTGGTGTCAATCAGACCCGTTGAGGCGTTTTTCAAACACAAGCTCTGGAAGGATGGAAGACCTGGGTTCTTCGACAGGGTCTGAGTGTAGTCAGAAACAGCCCGCGTCACAGGATCCCTCACCACCACGATGAGCTTGGTTTGGCAGTTCATAGTGCAGACACGGCCGGGAGCCTCCTTTGTGACAAAGTAGCTGGGGGTCTTCTCCATGGTGATCTGGCCGTCTAGTGTCCGAGGCATCAAGCTCCTAAACGAGAAGAAGAAAAGGGTCAGGCTCAGAATTCCGATTTATGTTCGTCCACTTGGAGAGGTTCAAGAAGCTGTCAACACAACACTGACATGAAACCACGACCATATTAAAGACTGAAGTTCAAGCTAAAAGTTACCCATCCACCAGACATACAGCAAAATTACACTAATTGGAGTTTTGTTTGTGTCCATATGATGAATTTAAGTTGAATATTATCTATTTGTTTTACTCTGTTTTTGGTCTCCACCAACTCCTGAGCTCTTTAGCAGCTCAGTGCTCTGTTATACCCCTTTCGCACCAAAATTAGCGCGTTGATGACCCGGGCAGACCCACTAATAATGCCGATTGTCTTCCCATTGCCAGCGGAGTTTTCTCTTTTCTGCTGCTTCACCGTCTGACGTCACAAACGCAGTGGAAACAGGGTTAGCAAACAGTGAAGATGTTACGGGGGTTAGGTCTTTATTCAAGTGCTGCTGGACGGAGACAGGTGAAATTTGTCGCTGAGATGATAAGGAATCGCGTCAATGCATGTCATAGCATCACTCTGGAAAGGGGTCAGAGATTAGTGTGTCGACTGACGCGGGTTTGGTGTTCCCATCATTGCCAATCGGAGCCGAGGCGATAATTACCCAAGTCTACAGCAGAGTCATTTGACCCGGGTCTGAATGCCGATTGTAACCTTTCCCACTAAGCCAAAAAGTGGGGCTTTATATTCACCAGCTGGTTGCTAACTTTATAATTCTGTTCCAGGCGATGTAAGTAGCTTTAAACCTTAAAACAGCCGGCTGCTACTTCTGCATACAACTTATGAAAGTGAACCAAAACATAAAATTTGTGTGTCGGAAAACCAAAACTGTGAAAAGAGGCTTTAAAGCTTCTAAGAGTAGAGGTGTTTATTCTCTCTCACTTCACACATAGTTTTTGATTAAATATTTAGGTATGAATAACGAGTAATGCACCTTTAAAAAGAAGCTCCAGTCCCATTTTCCCTTCATATTTTGTGAAATTGCACCATCAGAGTATGGTTCAACCACCAATTTGTATATTTAAAGCAGAGAATCAAACCTTAATCCATCATTCCACTTTACTGACTTCAGTGGAAAGGACATAAAGAGTTAACATAAACACATTAAATGCACAAAACTATAAAGCAACCCCAAAAGCTGTTTGATTAAAGCCTCTTACACCAAAGTGTGTTTATGTACCCGGGCCCCAGACAGCCCATCTGAGTCTCACTGTAAGGCCTCTATAGCAGAACCATCCACTCACTGTTCGCCTGATGAGTCACAACCACAAAGCCTCAAGAACCACTTAACAGCAATTTCCTACAGGTCCCCCCCCTCCCCTTCTTCCTGCAGGAGCAAAGCGTACCCCCCTTCACCACCCGCGGCTCCCCTACGGGTTCCTGCAAGGACCCAAACAGACCAAAACAGACCGAAGACTGCAGGAAGTGCAACCAGGATGGCGAGCTGCTGAGCTCAGCTGCAGTGTTAAACATATGGCTGCAATGTGGAGAGATGTTTGTTAAAATATGCCAGTAAAAAAACGTGTGCTGAATTATGTGCTACTATGTTGCAGAGATGAGTTTTGCATTGCACTCCAGCGTGTTTTAACTTTCTATCTAAACCAATAATCACAAAACTCTCATATTTAGGTCCGTACAAACTTTTTGTGTCCAAGTTTCTTCACTACCTTGCACCTGTTGCTCTATAAACTCCTTCGCACTGATTTGATTCAACAGTTCAAAGCAGCTTCCCTGCCCGCAGTCACACACACACACACTGCTTTCATTTCAGCTCTGTCTGGCACACAGGCATTGTGGGCAACGTGGTATCCAACAGATCCGGCGTTTGTCTGTTTACATCTGACATTGACAGACTGCATGAGTCGGATTTGGATTTCAGGAACAAATTGTCTTGCATGAGAAGCAGATGATGAGCAATGTATAAAACAGCAAATGAATTGTCTGCAGTTAATTTGCTCCACACGTCTTATTCTGTGTTACGGGAAACAGAGAGCTTTCATGTGGCTTTGTGTACAACAAGAAAAGGAGTCTGTGTGCTTTATTTGTTTCAGAGTAAACATTTCAAGAGGGGCCGTTCAGAAGAGATCCCTGATGGACATCCAGGGGAAATTTATTTCATGTAATCACAGATTCAATGACTATTTAAAGCAAACCACAAGATTCAGAAAGATACGGTTCATTAGCTCCATTGTTTGCTAGCTTACTCGTGCTAATTTCCCCAAAGCTTCCCATCCTTAACAAAAGTTAGAACTGCATGGAGCGCTGGTTTAGCTCAGTAGAACAGGCGCCCTATTTACAGAGGCCGCAGTCCTTGATGTACTGTTCTCTCACTCACTCACTATAGCAACACAATTTAACAGGAAGCCAAACTCCATCCAAAAAATGCAGAAGAGTGAGGGATCATCGTAGTTGTGCCTTTTAATAAGATGCCTTTGTTGACGCTTTTATGAATCAAGAGTGAAACTGTAGAAAAACATGACATTAAAAACAGTTCACTAGTGAAATGACAATCATACTACATGAATTTTAAACAACTGAAAATGTCTATATTTCGACTATAAATTTGTATTTAATTATAATAATGCACTTGCACTTAACATAAAACCTCACAACAGCCTATATTCTATTTTAGCCAGTGTAGCTCCATGCTAAAACGAAAGGATGGCAGCAGATGAGACACGTGTCTGCTCCTTGTCAGTACCCGATCCGTCACAAACAAAAAAGTCTGCATCAGGAGAAAATGGCTGCCTTCGGGTAAACTACTTCCTGTTTAGCTAAGTAACTTCTTGCTCTAACAAAACCACCATATGGAGCTAAAACACTTCTAAAGGGACTGAAAAGCTTCAGGCAGGACACTCGGTGCAGCGGCCGCAGGTTCGACTCCTGCCCTCGGCCCTTTGCTGCAAAAAAGGTAAAACTGTATGTTTATCTGTTTTCCAGAGATGCTCCAAGTGTGATGCAAATATGAGGAAGCTTTTTGTTTTATTTTCTCAGGCGGAGGTCCATGAACATGAGTGTGAAGGAGGAGTATGTCCCAGAGTAAGTTTTAAGTTTCCCCTTTTACTCAAACTTTAGACATTTCAATCCCCCCGCCCGCTCGCCCCCGCCCATTAAATGATCCTCATAATAAAAGACCATTAATTGATTAGCTGCAAATGGCCTATCGCTGCCTGTCTGTCCCCTGTTTATCTGTGTCTAATCAATACGTCTGTCTCTATATGACGGATTGTTCTCTGTGTGTGCGTCTTTGTGCACATTAGAGTACACACACACACACAAGCAAGCAGAGGTGTCAGTGTTTACTGATGAGAAACTGAGCGCCTGTCTCCCCCTCTGTCCTCTCCTCTCTCATCCATACTCTTGGATTTGTCCTTCACTTCTTCACACAAGTGTCACTTCAGTAATTGACCATTAGTTGTCTTTCCATACTCATGAATAGTTAATGAATTGTGGCTTTCCCTGCCCTCGCTCCTCTCTCCGGTCCCTATCTCCCTCATCACAATCTGTCTCATTATGAGAGAATCAATACGAGCCATTTTCCATCATAAATCTGCTCCTGCACGTGGTGTCAGGAGAAACTGTAAACAGATCAGGGAAGATTAATTCACCGTCAATTTTGTCATATATGTAAATCTATTGTGTGATATATTTTTAAAAATGCACATCTGTCTTTTAACCTAAAGAAAAAGTCAACTTTTTTTGCATCCAAATGTGCAAAAGGAGCAACTCAGGGCACGAAGATGTTTCCTATTTAGCCCAGTTTTAGCAGCATTGCTGACTAGCAACGTTAGCCTGGAACTCCCTGCTGCTTGGAGGATGTAACGCATTACTTCCCTGAAGTGCTACAGCGCTGATTACACCGCTGATATGTTCAAGGCAGTCTGGATCAGAAGATTAAATCCTGACTCTGAAACAAGGATGTGGGCAAGAGACTTCCTGCCCCCAAGATTATGGCTTCTCCCGCTGAAGCGCTGCAGCTACATCCCCCGCAGCGCCCTAACAAAAGAGGAGAGAAGCAAAAAGATGCTAAAAATCAAATTATAGGGTCATTTTCATAAAGAAAAACAGATCCTAAATTCTACGGGTAATTATCTTATTTTCTGGACCATCTGTGCTAAAGACGGCATTCCTTAGGGAGACTTCTGCATCCACAAACACTTTCGTAGCTGAGACCAAATTAATGAGGCAGTGGAAAATCAAGGCTGTAAAAGTGAGAGTGAGAGCAAACAATACACTGAGTGAAAACACTTCCCAGCAGAGGGTGACAGGAGGAGCCTGAGGGCTTGAACAATAAGTTTGGGAAATAATCTAGTAAGCTAGTCCAATGGCTAGAAACACCTCTTAAAGTAGTAGTTAGTTATGACAAGACTTAACCCAAAGCAAAAGTGTAAGTTTCCATTTTTACACTTTGGTACAAACAAGAATTTAACTTGTTAATTAATGAAGTTTTGTTCCCTTCACACAAAGCGCTGTTCGCTGTTTTCCCCTGTTTACAGTAAGCAGACGTCCTGGTTTGTCTTTGATTGTCTGGTACTAAGTGTGTTTATAAGTTAATCATGTTTGGTCACTATTATTAGAACCTAACCCAGCATAAAGCACACAATGCATCAAGTATCTAATCTCACTGACTGGTCTGTTTGTGTTTCAGTTGAGTATTTCCTGTTGTGTTCACACATCGGCCGACCCAGACTCTCTCCCGACATGAAACCAGGAGGCTGGCAGTAGAAAGCCGGGGTAACATCAGGGTGAAAAAAATCGGCCGCTTGCGTTCACTCAAAGCTGTTGCCAGTCCATTAGTATAGGCAAGCGTCATAGGCAAAGAATGATTGTTAGTATGCTAACAGTAAGCTACCATGCCAAAGAGAGAGTTTGTCTTTTCTTAAGTGTTCAAGAAGGCTTAATCCTTCCTTTTAAAAAGTACATAACAAAAATGTTGCATTCATGACCCCATGGTGATGCTAAGCTCAAAACAAATGTTCCCCCATATAGGTTAAAATGCCTATGGGTCATGCATAAGGGCCTGTGTCCAACGGTCCTCAATGTCAGAGTGCTTCTCACCTGCGCTTACTGTTGCGGCACTTCTGCTTCCATTGGTAGTGACCGTTTCGTCGGTTTTAAATTGCTCTGTATGCTTATCACTTGCTTTTATTGAAGGATATTTTACATGAAAACGTAAAAAAAAAATTGGAAAGGAATCGTATCCTGGCGAGTCTGGCTGCACGACATAAATGTCAATTTTTATTGACAAAGCTGATATTGGAAGTCCGGCCCCTGCTTGATTTCGACTGGTCGCTGAGAAGTGACATGAGGACGCTGAGTGCTGAAAACGCTGAACTGCATTGGTTTTGTATATAAAATAGGCGCTGCAAGCACAAAAAAAACGCTGTTAGTGGACACAGGCCCCAATTGCATACAACTGCATGTGCATGAACGTGCTGCACACAGGAAAATATGCTCACCAGAGCCCTGTTTCCAGTCTTTGTGCTTTAGCTAAACAGCTGCTATTAATTGGTAGTCATCATCTGATCAAGTTCTTTGCAACAAAAGGGAAATAAGTGTATTGCCCAGAATCTATTCAATGTCAATCTATTGCTTTGAGTATAACCTGGATGGACTACACTGACAAACATGAAGGGTTACCATGACAGAACGTCAGCACACCGCTGACTGTCATTGTGACACTGCACACACAGGACGAGTCCTCTTTGTCTGAGGGCGAGTGCCGCCATGCTGTCTACGTGTTCTTTGTCTCAACAGAAACCTGAGCAAAGCGACGAGGCCTCAAACTGTCATGGATGCCAAAGTTGACAAAAAACCCCCAGAAATGATCATTTATGAAAAAAAAAAAAAGAAAAGTAGCCTGAGGATTTTCTTGAGATTATAAACAAAAATTCACAAAAGCTAGTGACACAGTGTGTGTCAGGCACAACACACACACACCAAACACACTAAACTCTTGCCAGAGACAGCCTGGAGGTGAGTTTCCCCATCATTTCTCTCCATGGGCAGAGAGAGGAAGTGGATGGTTAAATCCCTCAAGGAAACCACATGGCAGGCAGAAAGACTGATGCCACCCACTGAATTTTAAATTTATTGTTATCAAATTATTCTTTCCTTATGAATAATGATGCAGTAATGCAGGGAGAGACGGGTTCTCTCAACAGGAGGTTTGCTAAAGTGCTGTACTTCCACGGAGACGCCACTTTTTTACATTCTCATCTTTGGTGGATTACAGCAGGATACCATGGCAATGAGTTTAAGTGTGCGTGTGCGTGTAAGACATTGGTTGGGTTGGATAACGGGTAAAATCTTGCACCTATGTGTGTGGCCTTTTCTGTAAAGAAATGAAACACCTATTTTGTTGGTCAGTGGTTAATTACTGACCGCAGTGCAGTGAGCGTCCAATCATAATCACGGGTGTTAGCAGGATGTCAGTGACTTCTTGGTGGTTCAGTCGTGGCTTTAATAGTTGGCACATAAAAGCAGTATTAACACTTAGAGAAGAAGTGATTATTAGGGATTGATATTTTCTATACAAATGCAAATACACACATTTATCCATCCATCCATTATCTATACCGATTAGCCTGTTCAGGGTCACAGTGGGGCTGGAGCCTATCCCAGCTGTCATCGTGTGAGAGGCGGGTATACCCTGGACTGACTGCCAGTCAATCACATGGCTGACACTTAAGACCCTTTTACACTGCCAGGTCAAGGCAGGACAATTACACCTCTGTTACGCCTCGTCTTCTATATAAAATGCACAGAGGTTGAATGTTGGGAAGTCATTCTGCCTCTGAGCCGGGATCAGAGGTAGTAACAGAGGGGGAAACGGCGTCAGTGTAATCAGCAGAGCTGGCAGTGCCAAACAGCGCTGCGTGTACGTGGTGTACGCTTGCATATATCATGGCAAGAGAAGCCCCCCTGCCACAAGGCCCATGAAGCAGCTGGATTGTGTCCACAACCCAGTGGGACAGCCTAGGCTTGGATAAAGGGCTGCCCACACAGTTAGACTGGAAGCAAGCATTCAAACCAGCAACCTTCCTGCTGTGAGGCAACACCATGAAGACCACCTAACATTTAAATGTTAATTTCTGTCAGAATATTCGATCGGTCGGACCCTTTGCTCGAGACTGAATCCTTTAAAAACTTTACGTTTACTCTTCCAATCCCCCTCATGCTGAACTGTAGCACAGTGATCTTTTGCACCACTATGAAGTCAAATTATGTAAGCCTACTTCAATTTCCAGAAAGCAAATGTTAGCATACAAACATTCAAAGTGAAAAATTCCTGCTAATTATCATCATTGTCACTGTTAGCATGCTGATATTAGCATTTGGCTCAAAACTCTCAGAGCAGCTAGCTTGGCTGGAGACGAGAAATACTGTCTGTCTTATTGTCTGTAAATATTTGATCTAAGAATACGTCTACAATACTTTTAGTGGTAGACGAGTCTTTATACTTGCTGCTAGGGATGCAGCTTGTGCCCAAAATATTAAAGTTTGACTTTCTAGTGGGCTATTGATGTTAGCCTGATGCTAAACAAATCAAACAGTTGTGGCTCTCTTGGTAATTTTTTCGTTCCCAATTTCCCAGAGGCCTACTATTATTGTATTTCAATTCTTCCCCTCCTGTTTTCAACTTTGTGTTATTCTTCTCTGGACATGGCAGCCCAACTGAGCGTGACTACCAACTATCTGAAACATTTCATCTTGGCCAACTAAAACAAACCATTATTTCTTCACACAGTACTTTCCTCACTAGCTAACTGCAGTCCAGAGCTAAAACGACACATCCTCCCCAAAGTTTTACAGGCGTCCCTTAATGCACCACAATGCACCTCAAATTAATATAATCTCAGCCATATGGGGTGTGACTGAGGGCCTTTTCATACCTTATAACACCAGCTAGACCCAACTCCAGCCAAAACCCACCACCATTAAAACACAATACAGCTCCAAACTACAGAAACCACTTCCTGGTCTGTTACACCATTCAGTCGTGTCACTAATGGCCTCAGGGCTGGACTCAGAACGAGGTGTCGGGAAAATCACCCTCGCTCTGGAAAACGTTGCCTCATGCGCAGAAGAGTCATCGCTTCAACTGTCAAAAAAATTCATAAAGCAGCTTAAAATGTAAACACTTTGTGGTGGATGTACGGTAAGACGAAATATTACGCAGTACTCAACCATGAAAGGTCAATCTTAAATTTTTCTTTGAATTAAACGGCAACATGTGACAACAAACTGTCATCAACCTGCACAAGACTGGCTTAACTGTAACTGTCTTATAAGCTCTAAGGACAGTGTATGTACATTTTTTAATATATTACTGTTATCTTAAAAAACATCTTCAACATCAAAGCGTTGTGGGGTAGCTAGCTGGATGGACGAAGAACGAGGAAGTTCAACAGAGCCCAGATTTATTTCCGTGTCGCAGCAACAGCTCACCCGAGGTTGAGGTGTCCCCGGAAAAACTACACACAGGTTGGCTAACTGCTTTTCTCGCTTCGCTCTCGCTCGCTCAACATGCGTCGTCTTCTTCCCAGAACACCGAACTCCCGCTTTAAAGTAGCTTTATAACAATAACTCCCTCTTCCCTCCCCTGGAACTACTTCTCAGCCAATTACCCACTACGGTGGACACCTCCCTGTAACTTCACTTATACCCAGCGTTACAATATTGATACTGACATGTATTTTGACTTTAGGCCACTAAGAAATACCCAAGAGGTCAAAGGATACTTTGATGTTCTTATGGTGCGTTCCATTTGTACTTGGAAGTCGGAATTTCTGAGTTCTCAGTCGGAAATTTCAACTGGAACGCCCCCTGAGGTCGGAAAGTCACCAACCCCGCGACCTCATATCTCCGTGCTTCAACAGTAATTGAAAGCTGTAGTATAAACTGTTTATTATCACTTCTGTCTTACTTGTGTCTCATTCAATCAGCCGTACTCACAGTGCTGTCCAACTTCTATCCGTGGACATGTTGTGGACCTCGTATTCGTTCTGTAGTTGTCACTGAAACCATAGACTGTACTGGAACGCGGTCAACTCGGGTGTGACGTCATTCTGAATACCGACTTCCGAAGTAAATAGAACGCACCATTAAATCCAGATGTCAAAAATGTTAATTTAACAAAAGAAATTAAATTAAATAAAATGTCCATTCTCTATATTTTTTAGACAAGTTCCAACATCTATGGAAAAAAGCAGGTCTTGGGGCTTTTATTTTGTAGGAGCTTCGTTTTTCAGAACTAATTTGAACCAACCGACTTTAGTTAAAAGAACCGTATCAAAAATTGTAAAAATCAGAAGGCCTTATTTTAACCTGTCGTCATCAATATACAGAAAAATCTGCCTTTTTAAGGACCTGTGTGATTTGTCCTTGCCCTTGTGCTGCCGCCCTTATAGGATTTACACTATATTTTAATAGCAATCCAATCAGGCGTGGCCTTTGGTGTCAAGACTGTAGGTCAGCCAATTGACAAGCTTTCAAAATATTGATGGGACTTGTGTGTACCGGCTTTTTTCCTCAAATGGAAAAGCAGAAATGATCTTTTCATAAATCAAACACGCAGAAAGAATAATCATTGAGACTCCAGGATGCTGGATCCAAAGCTGTAACTGATAAGCACAGCGTTCAGCTCTTCTAATAAAAACAGCTTGTTCTGCTACAAGCCAACAACAAATGTTCTCATTTTATCGTCATCAAGGAGCATAAAAAACAAGACTTAATTCATGAGTTACTCATTCGACCGCGTCATGGCGACAAAGCCGTGACAATCAGGACCATTGTGCCGTGGAAAGCTGAGGTTTCTCGTCTCTCTGCGGTGGCTCTCATGTCTCATCTGAAACCCATCACTTCATGAAGTCTCCTTCAAGCCATAAAAACACAGAAATTCATTAAATCTTTGCCTCATTTTGAATGCACTATTTGTGGCTTTTCCGTTCCCGTAATGGGCTCAGATGCACACATGCAAACGAGAGCGAGAGAGAGAGCGGGGTTTGGATGGAGGGACAGACTGGGTGGAGAGGCAGAGAGACTGGATCAGATAAAAGAGATGGAAAACACTCGTGAATGAGGTCGAAGTTGCTCTCAGACAATGCTGTTGGAAGACCATGCACGGGACGGCACTGCTGTGTCTGTGAAGCATCTCCAGCATGCAGATCCTCAATGTCTGACAGCAGAGACACGGAATATAACGCTCATCCATCTGTTGAATCACCTAAAGTTTGCGATTATTTTTACATTTAAGATAGCAGGAGAAGCAGTATCACTACTGAGGGATGTATTTGTAACGTAAATAAAGCCGAGCCGCCTCTAATGTAACGTGAAGATTCGATATGTGGTGACTGGATCTCTCAGGATGGAGACAGCAGCACTTTTACTGTTCTCCACACTTCAGCTTTATCACCTCCTCGTTACTGATCACATGTCACTTAACTAACCAATCAGAGGCTAGGACTTAGTTTGAGGTAAACAGAGGTGGATTCACCAAATTATTGTGACAGTTTTCTATACCGCTTATCCTGTTCAGGGTCGCTGGGGAGCTGAAACCTATCCCAGCTGTCATTGGGCGAGAGGCGGGCATACACCTGGACTGATCGCCGGTCAATCACAGGACTGACACACAGAGACAGACAACCTTTCACGCTCACACTCACACATACGAGCAATTTTAGAGTCACCGATTAACCTAACGAGCATGTCTTTGGACTGTGGGAGGAGGCCGGAGTACCCACGCATGCACAGGGAGAACATGCAAGCTCCACACACAAAGGCCCACTACGCTCGAGCAGGGATTCAAACCAGGAACCTTCTAGCTGTGAACAGTGCTAACCACTGCAGCATCGTGCAGCCAGTTTTAAAGATGCTACAGAAAATAAATAACATAAATAATGACTTTAAACACAAATATGTAAAAGTTCACTTTATAAACATTGTAAACATATTTTCTAACTTTCTAACTCTTTAAGATTTCATGATCTTTAGTAAAACTACCTATTTTACAAAATGAATGCTGAAAACGTAAAGCTCCTGTGAGGAACTTTTGGCGCCCCCTGTGGACAGAGCGGTACCTCTTCTCTCTTTCTTGATCTTGTCCTGTACATGCGTAAGTAATGTTTTCTAACAAAAAATCTCATCCTGCTTTCTTTAAACATTCAAACGTGTCACTCGCTCTCAGTCTTGGCAGTGGGAAATGTAGAAAAAAGGCAGCACAGTGTTAATCCCCTCATCTGACACCTACCGCCCCGGTGGGGGTTAAAGGCATTAAGAATAACTATAAAGATAAAATCATGTTGCTGATGGTCTCGTCTGCTTCTGTAGCTCATACAGAGGCATCAGTATTCATTTCAGTCCATTTCATGACCAACTAAAAACTCCTCACAGGAGCTTTAAAGGATCTTTCAGCAGATTACAACAAAGCGTTGGTGGAAGGCAGAATATTTTGTTTAAGACCGAGAGGGAAAATGTATTAAAGTTTGTAATTAAAGAAAATTAAAGAAACGCTTGAGACCTGCAAATGTATTTTGTGTCGGGTACACCCATGAGGGTTGTGCATAACGTTAGAATACAAAACAATTAATCAATCAAATTCATACAATTATGGCAAACTGATTAACAATTTTCAGATTTTTTATATTGATTATTGCCGAAACAAGGATGCAAAGGTCATTCAGAAAGACAGAGTCGATAAAGTAATAAGACGCTGTTGCTTAATTGGTGACGCGCTGAGATTAAATTAATGATCCTGCTGAATATTTACATCCGTGTGCTTCGTAGAAATCTGATCCTGCTGACCTGAGAGCTGCAGATGAAGCGCGAGGAACTTCAACGAGATGAAATGCTCAGAGCCGACTGTGTGTGTGTGTGTGTGTGTGTGTGTGTGTGTGTGTGTGTGTGTGTGTGTGCAGTGTTAGCTATCAGATGTGAGCCTCTGTTCACTGACAGGCAGGTGAAGGAGGACTAGCTTGTTCCACATGGATGAGTTCTTGCTGTCACCGACACACACACACACACACACACACACACACACACACAGCCGAGCTCTACGACTTCCAGCGACTTGTATGCGGGTCACTGCAGATGACAGCAAACAGATTTCATAGCTTCAGTGACAACATGAGGAATCATCTTACAGTGATTTCACCGCTGATCTGGTTGCTGCCTTTGTTGTATTATTTCCAGCTTTAACCCACCTCCTGTTTCAGGATAAAACTAGCACAATGACAAAATAGCCAGTAATAAAAGCCAACAAACTACATAACCTGCAGTCCTATAAACGGACTAATCATAATGACTTTAAAGCTTATAGTAGCTAGGGGAAACAAATGGAGTCTTTCTTGATTAATTCCTTGTTTTCTAGTCAGAGAAGTCCACTGATAAAAAATTAACCTTTTAAAATAAACTTGCAAAGAACTATTTGGATAATTCATTCGACTTTTTTCAGCAAAAATGCAAAAAAAAAAAGTGGTTTCAACTTGTTAAATCGAAGGATTAGCTGCTTTTCTTCGTCATATAAACTGAAGATTTCTGGTTAAATGTCACCTAACCTTAAGCTCAGATTAGTACGGTCATTTTACAGTTAAAAATTAACTTAAATAATAATCATTAGATTGACTAGTTAAAGCTCCTATAGTGACTTCCACTGATTATGCTAGTATTGCTGGCGTGTTAAAGCACCAACAAACCTACAGCATTAAAGCATAACAGTTTTACAGCACCAGCCAGGCTAATTAAAACACACATAAAACATGCACTGCAAACAGCAGGTCTGCCACAGGTATGTGCACATAAAGATATCCTCAGTGCTAAAGGAAGAGTAAGGACAACATTAGCTAAAGGGGGGATAAATGAGTGAGAGGAGAGAGACAGATTAATGTGAGAAGAAGAGAGAGCAGAGGAGAGGAGCACAAACCTGCATGTGAATGTGGCGCATGTGTGTGTTTATGAGATAAATAGAGAGGAAGCTGAGCAGCGAGCGTAAATTATCAGTGGTTAAAGAGTTTCCATGCGCCGTATGTTTTCATTTAAAACACAGCTAAGGGCTCTGTAAAAAAGCATCATGCCAATCGTGAGTTTTATCTGTCATTCCTCACTCCCTAAACTGAAGCACCTTTAATGCTCCCAGGTCTGAAATAGTATTCTGACTCATGCTGAGACGTTTGAGCTCAACTGGAGCTTCTCCAGGAGTTTGTAGCGCATCTGGGGATGATCAGGACCAGCTTCATCCAGACCTCTGCTTAAGGTTTCCTACTACACCTCAGTTACAGCTCTGATCAACACAGCTGCTGTCACTGTAAAAGTAGCCGATGAAAGATGTAGAAGTATAAAACATCATTCTTTTCAACCTTTAAACATGTAAACCATATCAGAGTAGTTGTTGCATCCAGAACATGGTGGATATGTTAATACAGGATGTCATGTTGAAGTGTATAAATGATGTTTAGATGACTGTCAAGATGATGAAGTGCTCCCTGGAGACCTCCCCAGCCCTTTTGATCTACAGTGCAGCATGCAGGGAGAATATCGGCGTTATGCTGATCTGAATACATCAGGAAGTCAGTTTATGGATGCCTGCAGCTTATTGACAGGAGACATCAGCACTTCTGCACAGGTGATCTGACCCTTCCGGCTGCCATACATCATCCTGCACTGTCTGTCTGAGATGGCATGCAAAGCTTTGATTTAAAGATTTATAACTTGTCAAAACATGTCTGTAGCATCAAATAGTGCATATAGACAACATAGTAGTGGTTAGAAGAGATTAAAGCAAGTATTTAGACTCTGTTGGCCTCGTGTGCTTTTATTTTGAAATATAATATTACTCATTAAAGGGATGTAAAATAAAACTCGCCAAAACTGCGTTAAAAGGGATTCCCGTACCTGTACCACTCCAGTCCTCGATCATAAAACCTGTCGAAGAAGTGGGGCTCCGATCCGACCGCTCTCACGTCCGGGTGGATGCGGAGAAACTCCAGCAGGGCGCGGGTTCCTCCTTTCTTCACGCCGATTATAATCGCCTGCGGAAACTTTTTGGTCCCGAAAGAGTTGGACACGGGGATGCCGCTGACCTGGGCGCTCTCCTTTGCGCTGAGAGGAGGCAGCTGTCCCGGTGCGTCCACCTGCTCTGCGTCCGCAGAGGCTGCTGTGCGGTTCCGTAGTGACGGCGCGTCGGAGAGAAGACGCGCCGGAGGTCGCAGGTCGCCCAGGACGCGGCGATGATCGTCCAAAATGTCATAGTCCAAAGCTTGCTGGCTGTATAACGTCCTCGGAGCCGAGTCGCAGAATCCGGTGAGGCAGTAGAAGAAGTAGGTGAAGATCAGGACCATGGTAAAGAACACCGAGACTTTGGACAGCACCTTGCCAAAGTTGAACCTGACTCTGCATCCACTACATCCCATGAGTTGATCTCCTGCTCTGTGCCAAAGAGCTGAAACGGAGACAGCATGCTTCTTCTTCCTGCATTGATCGGAGTTAAAATGTTGGATTTATCTAGCAGAACCTGTTGCGCAAAAGTGATGCATCACACGGAGAGCTTCTGGCACACTGGATCTGTCAGAAGTGATCTTCATAATCTCTTTATGTCCTGAAACGCCTGAAATCATTCCTCGTTAATGGGGAAAGTTGTGTCATTTAACATGACGCGTTTATTTGGAGTCGGTTGGAAACTCCAGCCTGCTGCATCTGTGCGCTCTGAGGTCCTCTGATCTCTCATTCAAGGGTTCTCCTCTGCTTTTCCTACGCCCTTTTTTACTCCACCCCTCCCTCCTCACGCTAAACATAAACATGCCTATGTATAGAGGCTCGGGTTGTAGCTGGTGTTTATTTCTATATGGCATGAATATTCAATTATATGTACAACAAAAATATGCATTATTAACAAGCAGCATACTCCGTGAAACCTCTAGATGCAAACGAAGAACATTGGGGAGAACATATTCTCCCTCATCCACCTGATTTACATGAGACATTTGAATATATTTATGAGTTTTGCAGCATTCAAAATAATGTTTCTCTTCCTGCAACAGAGTCAACATCATCATAGACCCTTTTGAAATGAAAGAACAATCTTGATTATGAGCTACAGGCACATCAGTGTTTTACAGATGTAAGCTAACCCCACAGAGGAAAAGCCTCCTTGCCCCTTTGAACCCGTGTGATCGATGTCTCAGCCAGCCCTCTGAATGAGAGAAGCCCTGAGGATGGCCATACAAAACCTCTTGTACTCTCTCTGCACCCTGAGAGCCAAACACTGAACCAACATGAATAGCTGACATAGCGACAAGTCCCCCGACACAAACCTGCACAACAAAAGGCCTGAAGTGAGGAGGGGAGCCGTATAAGTACAGTATCTGAGGGTGTCACCTTTGGGGCTGTGCAGGAAGGATCAGCGATCTGCGATATTCCCCCTGACTCTGTAAAGCTGGAGCAGGTATAGAGTTTCTCCTGTCAAAGAGACGGAGCTCCGACTTTGAACTTGACTAACGCACCAAGCGGCTGTTTGAATGGATGAGGGCATGGAAAGAAAGAGGCAAAGGGAGGGCTGAGATAATCCGTCTGAGAAAAAGGTGCACAAATGATCACACACCCGGGGCACAGCGTGGGTCGGACAGCTATAATGAGTGGTGGCAATAATACACACACTCTTTACTCAAGTGGAAGTACAGATACTCGAGTAAAAAAGACTCACAGAATAAAGGTAAAAATTAGCTTTAGCTGTTTTCCATACAATACATCTTACAGTGGTCATTCCAAAATCAGACAGAAGCTTAAAGTCTTTCCTTAAAATCGATATCCTCTCATTCTAGTAAATTATTTTAACAGCAAGTTATCAACCAGCAAGGAAACTCTGACACATCGTGACAACCAATCGCATTACAGGGTTAGTTGTCACAGTTATCGGGTTGGTTGTCCCAATAATTATCAATGGGGTTTTAGTAAAGGGTTTTAGTTGGAGGCACAAAATAAGTTTTAAAATCAATACGATCTCTATAATCAATAAATACTCATTGATGGCCTTTGTATTTGTCTATTTGTTTGAATTATCCTCTTTAATCAAGTAAAATGAATGCATTTAGTGTTGCAAATAGTAAAATAAAAACGAGGATTCATTTATTTATTGTGTGTGGACGGGAGTGTGTGTAAAGCACATTTCCCACTGGTCAAAAAACGTGTACCCCGGTTTTTTTGCTTAATGGGAAAGGTTACAATCGGCATTCAGACCGGGTCAAATGACTCTGCAGTAGACCCGGGTAATTATCGCCTCGGCTCCGATCAGCATTGAATGGAACACAAAACCCGTGTCGACACGTTAATCTCCGCCCCCTTTCCAGCACGATGCTATGCTCTGTCGGTAACTTCTGCGACTCCTTGTCATCTCAGCTACAAATTCCGTTCGTGCATCGTTCCAAATTTGTCGGCGCCGAGTTTGAGACACAGACTGAATGAGTGATAGGTACAATAAAGACCTAACCACTGTAACATCTTCACTGTTTACTAACCCTGTCTCCGGCGCATTTGTGACGTCAGGCGGTGATGCAGCAGAGAAGAGACCTAAAGGAGGATACTCCACTGGCAGTGGGAAAAGAGACAATCAGCATCTATAGGCGGGTTTTCCCGGGCCTGAAAAACCTGCGTGAATGTGTTAATTTTGGTGGGAAAGGCGTATAAGAGAGAGATAAGTGTGTGTGATTGCACATTTGAGAACATAGGGACTGTAACGTGTTTGCTGTGCCGTCCGTCTCTCTGAACAGAAGAAGAAAAAAAGAAGACCAGAAGTAAGAATGGTTCAAAAGAGCCTTAAAAGTAGTAAATGTCCAACATCTGTCACATGTGAGACAACCATCCCCACCTGACCGCTTGACAACGGTTTTATACAAGCTACCACATGGCGTTTGCTAGCTAGCTGAGACTAGCCTCAAATCAAAGCTATTGCCTTCCTCTTTTTAATGAATGTTTGATGTAAAAGGACTTTTCACCTTGAAACTTTGAATACAAAAATATCTACGTGAAAAATTACATGGCATCAGGCCAAATGTTTGATAAGAACATGATGAAACCCCGATCGTTTGGCTGCAATAAGCACTGTGACAACCAACCCCGGTCTCCCCAACATGAGAGTGCCATCCTTCTTCTTGCCTTTCTCTGGGGAAGAATGGATGAGCTCGCAGCCAAGTTTGGGAACTTTATCATTAAAAAACTTTTTGAAGCATGTGATTGCAATTTCCCTCTTCTGACATGTAAAACCAGTTCGGAAATAAAGAGTGCTCGAACAAAGGTCTGCGGATACTGACATGACCCAGGCAAATATAGAATAATGACATGTTTTGAAGCACAAACAGCCATTGTAAATCCATCCAAAGAGAGGCCTGGCACTGAGGAATTCACAGCTTCGGGAACGACTGTCTGCTGGGTGAAGCAGCAGATTGAGTCAGAATGAGGTCAGGATCACTGCCTTTGCTTTCATCAGACGTTTTATTTGCTTTTCCCCTCTTGCTAATTGCTCTAGCTGGAGTTTAACTGACAGGTCTGGATGCAGAAATATAAACAGAAAGATTAAAGAAACAAGCAGGCAGCAGCAGCAGCAGCCGTGTTGAGGAAACAAATGCGACATACAAGTTCTGAAGTGCGTCTGTATGTGTAGGATTGAGGTCTGATACATCTGTTGATGTGATGTGTGCATACGTCTTTATCTACGTCTACATCCAAATTCACGGGTAGGCATTTATGCATGCATGTGTGCAGCCCAGACTTCATTTCTAATTGCTGTAGCCTGCAGGTGTGCTGCTGCTGCATCCCTCTGTGTAGCACTGATAGAGATTTCCATAGCTAGAGGCCTGCTGACGGCGTGTACATGTGTCAGCCATTACGGCAAATTACCAATCCTCCTCAGCAAAAGCAGATTGTTCCACTCTCATTTTGTAGCTGCCAGTATGAGGAAGAAGCTGTTGGCCATTTGCGATAGCCACAAGATACTCTGGCAGGATCTTTTAAAGCTTCATGACAGATCTTTAAATCCGCCAACCGCCGCGGAACAGGAGATACTCGTGTAGCCAGGCAGAGGCATCGCTGCAGTTTCGTACTAATGCAACCTTCTTATCCTAAGTAAGAATATCATTGATTCTGAATTAGAGATCTTTCACAGACTTTTTTTAATTATTTGTAACTTCTGGGACCTGTAAAAACTTTTTATCCATGATTTGGTGTTAGTGTGATTATGCTAAAGGAAATCTAAGAATCGGATATTGTCGGACGATATAGCCTCCAGAAGCAACGGGCAATTTTCTGGGGCGTTAACGGATTGTTCCTTTTCCATGCCTTTGCCATTGTTTACAGTCTGACTAGCAACTTGAGAGGTGAGAGTTGTTTTGCAATTTTGAGCAGCACCTACGACTAGATTGATATACCCCTTTACAACCTAAATTAGCACATTGATGGAGGTTTTTCAGACCCAGGAAGAGACGCTTATAGATGCCAATTGTCTCTTTTCCCACTGCCATACTGAAGTATACTGCTTTCTGTCTCTTTTCTGTCACCGTCTGACTTCACAAACACGCCGGAGACACGGTTATTAAACAGGTAAGATGTTACGCCAGCAAATTTGGAACGACGTTCGAGCGCTGCTCGGACGGAGACGGGCGGAGTTTGTAGCTGAGATGACAAGGAGTCGCAGAAGTTACGACGGAGCATAGCATCACGCCGGAAAGGGGGCAGACATTAGCGTGTCGACACAGGTTTTGTGTTCCCATCATTGCCGATTGGAGCCGAGGCGATAGTTACCCGTGTCTACTGCAGAGTCATTTGACCCGGGTCTGAATGCCGATTGTAGCCTTTCACACTAAGCACAAAAGCTGGGTGTTTGCAGGTTTTCTGAGCAGTGGGAAAGCGGCTTTAGCTGCAACTTCAAGCGGATAGATGTTTATAGAGATTAATCAAACGTTAAATCATTGTTCGGTGATAGCCTATGGTGTCCGGAATTGCATTACGGCGGATGTGAGTAACCACTTTTACTCTACACGGACTACATAAAACCACTGCCTGCAGAAACGCTGGACGGTTACACTCTACTACAAACAGACACAGAAAGCTTCCACTCAAAATCTCTACAGATTCTGAATTAATTTGCAGAATCTCTGAATAGAGATAAAGCTAAAGGTGGTTATCCTAAAACAATTAATCCTTATATTGTGTTGTCTGAAGGGCAGCTCCTTTGAAGAAGTAAAAGAAGGCACACACACACGCCCTTCTACATGTTAGATGCTCAGCGGTGGAGCCCTCGGCTAGAGAGGATCACTGAATACAAAAGCCGACAACAAAGCGACCGAGGGGCCCCACCCTTCTCCTGGAGCCTCCCCAAAAACTTTCATCTGCAGACGTAAGCAAAGTCAGGAAGAGTGATGGATGGATGAGGAGACGGAGGACTGAACACAAACACTCTGATCTCCTCACATCTTCCTTTTCTCCTCCCATCCTCCATCCCTCATGTCCCTCCACCTCCTCACAGGTGCATCGACCTTTTTTTTTCGCCTCCAGGAGAACTTTCAGACTACCCAGACTTGCCCCGCGGCTGAACAGAGACATCACTGAAAGGATGAATGTGCGAAAGATCAAAGGAGAGAAATGTTTGGCTCTTACGCAACATCCAAACTTGACGGCCTTGAAGCATTAAACAGCGTTAGACACACATAAAGCCTCAAGTTCAACATGGGAGTCATTTATATCAGAGTTTGCTGCGTTTCAACTTCATAAGGGTTTGATTTGGGCAGCAACGAAAGCCAGGAGGGTCAATCACGCAACTTATATACATGTATGTGACCCCCGAGATATTTTTCAAATAAACAGCGATGCATGCAAACCTTCCGTGCCCGCTGGCCACCAGCTGCACACAACTATTTTCAATGTGTCTTTCATCTTGGCAGTAAAAGCTAAGATGCCTTCCCAGGGAGCAAGTCCGTGCAGGAGCCTCTTGTGTTATTTACCTTCTCTGGGTGCCGTACTGCAGAGCCAGGCGAGTGCGAATCTAAAGAGTACAGAGGGAATTAGCCTGAATGACAATCATGTCATCACAAAAGCCACAGACCATTTGGGAAATGCCTTCTTTTCTAATCCAAAGCTCTGCGGTGAAAAGTGGGATCTGGCGGTTGGCTCTTAAGCGATATTGGGTGTGTTGGGAAGGGTGGAGGCGCAGGGAGAGGGGAGAGTGTGAGCGAGAGAGAAGCACAGTGGGAAAGGTTAAAAGAGAGACAACTGTGATTAGCTCGGTGTACAGTTTCATGCCTCGCAGCTCATTTTGGGGGATTCACGAAGACGTGTGGCTGCAAATCTGACAGAGCGGTGAAGGTGAAACATTCTGTCGTTTTCCTGGTGAAGTTTGTGGATATGCGTGCCGAGACTTTTATGCCTTTACGGGTCTCGTGCCATCCAAGTGCTTGTGGACGACTATTGTTCCGCTCTGCGTGCACATGTACTACTTGCGGTACCCGATCCCAGACTGTTACTTACTGAAATGCTTGTGGGCTGCTCTGTGTGGCTTTCCCTCATTGAAAGGCCTCGTCGTCTTAAATGGTGATTGCCATGACGTCAGCTCCGAACCGCAGCCCTGCCTTTTATGTGTCACTGTCACCATTTATTTCCTGCAAGTGTGTGAAAAACAACTTTCTTTCCATCTTTGCTATTCACTAACACGGACGGCTGGATCGAACACTGTGCTACTGTGACTGGGCCAGAACCGCCACCCAAATAGACACGGCTCTGTATATTCACTCTTATTCCCATTATGTAAAACTATTAGCTGAGCGAAAGTGTGCTTATTTCATGTGTTTTTATGGACGTAAACAAATCCAACCTGTGACGATGTCTGTAAATAAAAACATAGTCATCCGACGGGTGTTAACTGACTGTAATTACTGGTGTAAAACCACAGCAGTTTGTCTCTCTGCATGCTGGAGTTTCCCATGTTTTTCAAATTCCAACCTGTCACATGGACTGTGAGAAAAGAGAGCTGTCATCCCTGCCAAAAAAAAAAAAAACTCAACTTCTCAGCCTCACTGTTGAGTCAGGTTTGCTAAAATACTATCACCTGTCCTGTGAGATCCTGCAGGCCAGTGTGTGTGTATGTGTGTCAAACTGTTTCATGCTGCAGAAACAGGAGATGGGCTTCTACCCTGTGGGGCCGGTCTGCATTTCACAGGAATGCGAAATCATGTGCGACTCAAACGAGCAGAGCTTCAGCGAAGGTGTCACGGTTGTTTTGGCCAAAGGGGACAGGAGTGTTCCAAAAATGTGACCTTCCGGGGGAAAAAACAGGCCGGTCAGGAGATAAATGGACTTTAAAAATTGGACAGTTCACTCTAAAGATTGATTGTTGTTTTGTTTGATTTATTTAGGTTTGTCCAAATATTTTGTAGCGCAAAAATGTTCAAACTACTAAGACGAATATTGTGTTACATGCTTTAAATTATTGTCAAAAGCTCTGTTTAAAGCAAATACAATAAGATTGTATATCTCAAAGACTTCAGTTTCATTCTCTTTTGAGGCACCTGTGGCGATAAACGTTAATTGCGGGAGCTCACTTCCCAGATATCCAGACAGTGCTGCATGTGTGACGTCCACGGTTGGCTCCGGTTGTAACTCTTGATTTTCCTGGCTGACGGTCGCTTTCCTTTTCAGACTGTTTGCTTCATCTGAGCGTCGAGTTTGTTTCTTTTTCTTTGGATTTTCACTTCTTGTTGAAGTTGTATCTGTAGTCATCCATCTTTTCTTTGTTTGTTCAGCCATAGTAGATTACTGTTTACTCGCAACACTCGCAGAGACCAGAAAAGCTGCCGCTTAGCTCCGCCTACCCTCTCTGGCAGACCAACCACTGCTGGCTGATGGATTATTACTCACAAAGTTAAGATAGTTATAGTAACTAACTAACTTTCTCACGGAGAGGGAGATGAGAAGATCAATACCACTCACGTCTGTATGCTAAATTTAAAGCAACGCCTAGCAGCCAGTTAGCTTAGCTTAGAAAAAGACTAATGCTGCATTTATGAGCTTCAGGGATGTTCCCATTTGCCCTGTTGGAAAGTTGTTCTTTTTAGTTTTTCATGGATTTCAGCCATAATTTAAAAAAAAAACATGGATGCTACAGGGCTGCACGGTGGTGCAGTGGTTACCGCTGTAGTCTCACAGCTACAAGGTTCCTAGGTTAGGACGTAGGGGGCCTTTCTGTGTGGAGTGTGCATCTGGGTACTCCGGCTTCCTCCCACAGTCCAAAGACATGCTCGTTAGAATCACTGGTGACTCTACATTTCCAGTAGATGTGGTTGTGAGCATGAAAGGTTTTCTGTCTCTGTGTGTCACCCCTTTGATTGACTGATTATCAGTCCAAGTTTTAACCCCATCTCTCGCCCATTGACAGCTGGGATTGGGTCCAGCCCCCCGTGACCCTGAACAGGATAAGCGGTAGATAATGGATGGATGAACGCTACAAAGAAAAGGTGTTTCCCAGGCTGCTCCACCAGTACATTCCCTAAAACCACTGAAATATTGCTTTACCTGACTTGTTATCAGGGTTAATGCTAAAAGATCACATTTGTAACTTGTGCCTAGCACTCTACACTGACAACAACTTACAGCTACAACCAAATACCAACTCTGCATTTCCAAGTTGGAGTTTCAGGAGCATTTGTGGGAATTTTCAAAGTTGTACATTTTTCTAATTAGATGAGGGTTAGCTGAAACAGGGTGGAAAAACTTGCCCTGTGCAAAGGTGAAAAACATGCCTACCAGATCCTCTAAAGCTCACCAAAGAACACTCTTTAGCTAATTGGATAAAAAGAAAAAATTGCCGATATAATCGATGAAAATCAAACAAAACTAAAATGTTCTAAAACTTATGGTGCAAAGTATTAGTTTGGATCAACACTTCCTTTTACAAATCAGCACAGGTTAGTAATTTGGAGCTGCGGTCACACGTCAAAGCTGGATATCTGTCCTCTTTCCTCAAAACACCACCACACCCTCACTCTGTCGTAAAGCTGATAATCACATCGGGTTGTCTGTGAGCCTCATTCCTGTGGGAATGTATTCTGAGTCTTTGACCTCTTCTTTTTTAACCCCCCTTTTACCAACGCACACTCACACACACACACACACACAAATCTTCCTCTCCTTCCTGAAGCTCTCATCTGGTCTCACTTTGGGGTTTTGAGGTCTGTGTTTCTGGGGACACAACAGAGCTGCTGCTCCAAACGACAGCAGGAAGCCATTTCTGTGGACTCGGCCAAAATACATTTAAAATTAATTTGGATTCTGTTTTGACCGAGAAATCATTCACTTCCTGTAATAATTATTACAGATTTACGCTCTGTCTTCCCTGTCTTTAGTGTAGATGTAACTCAAATCCAGGACACAGGCTGATGGGGAGATGCTGAGGGTTCAAGAGAAACAATTACTACCGTGTGACTGACAGGCAAATTAAGAGCATATTAGCTTTTGGCACAAAAGAAAAAGAACAAAGTGCAAATGGGAGGAATTAAAGTTCGTCTGTGCCAAGTGTTAATGCTGAAGATATAAGAATCGGGTATTCAGGGATCATTTTTGATCGCAGGTAATGAGTGACAGCTCTCAAAAGATAGCTGGTTCTGAAGTTGAATACAGGAGGTGCTGTGTGAAGGTAAAATCCATGTGTCTCTCTCTGTGTCTGTGTGTGTGCGTGTGTGTGGAAGTCCCCTCATTCATCCAGATGTGATCACACAAACAAACAAACACACATGTGAAATGTTTTATTGAAATACGGTTATTATTATAGTTTTTGTGGAAATATACCAACGATCTGTGTTAGTCTGTCTGTTTCTCTGTTGCTACCTCTGATGCCGGCTTAGAGGCGGAATGACTTCGCCCCACCATCCCGCTTTGAACTAGCGGTGTTAAAGGGGCTGGAGGTGTAACAGAGGCGTTATATATAACGGATTTATTAGTGAGCTTAAAATATGTTGGTAAGCATACTTTGTTACCTGCAGACCAAGCCAGGCTAGCTTTTTCCCTCTGTTTCCAGTCTTTATGCTATGCTAAGCTAACCTGCTGCTGGCTGTAGCTTCATAACTGACAGACATGAAAGTGTTCTTCATCTTCTTATTTTACCCTTCACCAGAAAGTGAGCAAGTGTACTTCTCGAAAATGTATAAAGCATGCTGGGATACGACACATTACTTATAGAGCACACAAGGCTCTAGCTCTATACCTGTAACTATATATAGATGGAAGACGCTTCTCCACCTCCTCTCATTGTACAAAATTAAACCCAAAACATCCCTCGCAGCGGGCGCTGCCATCATTCGGCTGGTGGAGCCGCAGTATTGACATCCCGCCCCTTCTGCTAACCAATACATACATTTAATTTACGGACAAAACGGCAACGATGTCGTCGTATTTAACAGCAAAACAGCTTCTTGTGTTGGTTATGGAAAGTTCAGTGACTGTAGTGTTAGTTACGTCTCCTCTCGCCGCTCCTCCTTTACTCGGCTGCAGGAGCCCGATTTGTCAACAGAGCTGTCAATCAGGACTTCACACCCCCTTTTTACAACATCAAATAACTAATTAAAAATAGACCTATCAGAAAAATGAACACTTGGACATAAATCAGCATGATAAGAACTAACTATAATGACAGAAACCATGTTTGAGAAAAATGTATTTGCCGTGTATTTTGATTTTATAGTTTGACTCATGTCCCATCTGTTAACATGGAGGAGGCGGGCTTTATGAGCTATACTGCAGCCAGTCAGCAGGGGGCGATAGAGAGGGTTTGGTTTCCCTTTTAGAGCGCTGTCATGTCAGCCATCTTTTTATACACTTCCCTACATGTTGACTTTTAATAAAAGCTGCAAATTTGACGTTCTATCTTTCACAACATCTCCTCCTACAATCAGAACACCTCCATAACTGTGCCATAATACTAGTAATAATGTCGATTATAGGTTCCTGATTAGGTAATAATCACGGAGAGGAATAAAGAGCGCAGGCGCCTCAGAACATTTTCTGCACAGAAGTTAACAATCAGCAAGACCAAAGGAGCAATTTGGACTATTAGGACCACCCGTCTGGGGCATGTGGGGGGTCGCAGGGTCCCCAAAATATCACACAGACTCTGTGTATACATGCTATACATACATAGGAAAGAGTGCGTGATCATATATAAGGAAAAGAGTATGCACAAACATGCATGCAGTCATCTTTTCTGATGTGGACAGTATACAGTGGGATTACTAACCACGATGACAGAGGATGAGCAGCCACAAATTGCAGGGAGCTGGGGTTAGCCGTGTGGGTGGGTGGGGGGCCGCGAAGACAGCCTGTGGCTCCGTACGGGGGGAAAGACTGAGGTAATTACTTTCTCCTCCTCTGTTGTGTTCAGTGTGTGTCTGCGTAAAGACGTTTTCAGTGCCATAAACCTCTCCAGACGTCACAGGCCTCTGACATCTCCGGACACCCGCTGACACAAATACAGCATTTTCCACAGTCCATCACCGCTCTGACTATCTGTGAGCCCGGCCTCCTTTTAAATCATTCAGCCGAAATCCAAAACCATCCCGATATTTCCAGACTCTCAAGAAGGCACGTTTGATAAATGTTTCCTTGCCTCTGGCACGCTTTAATCTGAGGCTCCATTTGATCATTTTTACCAGCCTCAGACTCTGAAGCGCAGCACACACACAGTAGAGAATGCTTGCTTGACATGAAGCACACAGTTTGTCCAACTTAACTTCATATATATATATATAGCACCATTCATTCAAACATGCAGCCCAGAGCGCTTCACACAGGAACAAACAGATGGGAAATAAAAGCTGAGGATGGAGCCGTTTTAAAATGATAATCTGGAAGATTTTCGTGTAAATAAATGCCTGTTAAGTAAATCTGTCGAGGTAACACAATGCTGATCGAGCCGATGGCCCACTGATGGAAGCCTTTGCATTTGCAGTATTACAGAGTGGCTGTCTGTGGCGACTTTCATGGAAGAAATCACAAGCGGCGCCCAGATAGTGACGCGTTTTCCATCACCCAGCAGTGGTTGGTCTGCCAGAGGGGGTAGGCGGAGCTAAGCGGCTGCTTCTCCGCTCTCTGCAAGTGTTGCGAGTAAACAGTAATCTACTATGGCTGAACAAACAAAGAAAAGATGGATGACTACAGATACAACTTCAAAAATAAGTGAAAATCCAAAGAAAAAGAAACAAACTTGACGCTCAGATGAAGCAAACAGTCTGAAAAGGAAAGCGACCGTCAGCCAGGAAAATCAAGAGTTACAACCGGAGCCGACCGTGGACGTCACACATGCAGCACTGTCTGGATATCTGGGAAGTGTGCTCCCGCAATTACCGTTTATCACCATAGGTGGCGCCAAAGAGAACGAAACTGAGATCTTCGAGATGACAACTTTAAAAAAGTAGGTCTTTTTTTCTCCTGCCGTCGTTGCTTTAATTGGACAGTGGAGAGTCGGACATATGGGAAGAGAGAGTGGGGGCGACATGCAACAAAGGGCCGAGTTGGAGTTGAACCTGGGCCGCTGCGTCGAGGGCTGTGCCTCTATACATAGGGAGCACGCTTTAACCTCTGAGCTAAAGCAGCACCCCTATTTAAAGCTTTTTAAACAAGTTTTCTTAAGCGGTGGGTGTGATCAATTTTCTTGTAGAGTTAAGATTCAGGCAGCAGCACTCTCAACTAGCTTTTGGTTTACTCTCTGGTTTTCTGTACCTACCTTTGATCTGAACCGAACCTCTGATCGAGTTGGATAAAAAGTTGTGACATGCGGGCGCTCAATCAGCCTCTCTTATCCCAAAGTCAATCCAGCACCCCCCAAACACAAAGACCCCCCCCCCCTCCCTGATCTGTGTTAACAATACGCACACCTCAAGTTTTCCTTTGAAGCTTTCCGCCCGACCCCTGCTGCTGTCTGGGGGCTCCCTGATCAGAGTGCAGATAGCGAGCCGTGTTTGCAAATACATAAATGTGCAAACCCCCTCTGTTATTGAAGCTGCGGAGCTCAGAGGCAGGTATGTGATCATGTGATAAAGGTGACAATGATGCGGCTGCAGCCATTGAAGATTAGCTTTTGAAATCTCTCAGTGTTTATTTTCTCACACGGAGCCCTCATACTTTGGATTTTACGGGCGCTTTCTTGGCTCGGCAGTGCACGTTTTCACTCGGCCAAACCATCCCTCGCATGTTTTAACTGTTGACATTTTATTGGAACGGACAGAAAATTGAGGTTTCTCATTGTTTCTTCCGTAATGTAATTGTATTTTTATTACTCCTCAGTCTGCATTTATAGTGTTTAAAACCAACACAGCCTGTCAAGATATGCATTTCACATACCCACACCACGTAAAGTCTGTTTATACACTCGTGGAGGAAGAGCAAGAAATATTCTCATTCTGGTTTTTCTTAAGCTCTGTCTCTTTCACACACACACAAGCTGTGCTGACAGAATTACAACAATGGAGCGCCTTAAGTTTCCAAGACTTCCCTTTGATCTGGAGCTCAAATCCCATTCCAGTGTCATGTATTAAAGCTTTGTTTATCCTCTCATTCACTACTCCAAGGGAGCGGCATATGTGGTTTTTACCATGTGGAAGGCAGCCCCACCGTGTATGGATGAATAGAGACATCATATACTGCGGGGTAACTCACATGCTGAGGATATTACTCCCTGATGAAGCCTTTTCTCTTTTTCTCCAACAGTCACGCACACAGGAGCTTTATTCCTCCCGCAAAGCGATCGCAGCTTCTGCAGCGAGGGAAGCAGAGCGACTGGGTGGCACATGTTTTTAGGAAATGCTACCTTAATGAAATGGAAATGAAGTCATGGCGTTTGGAAGCAGGATAAGATTCTTCTCTGTGGCTCAAAACAGAAGCAGGTGCAGCATCTGTAAACATCCACATCTAAGCAAGAGGTTTTCAGGGGGACCTGAGGACCTAAAAGTTCTCTGAAGTAAAAAAAAAACATCCTGAATCTTTACAGAAAATTGGGGATTATCCTGAAACGTCCTCTTTCTCTTATAAAAGTGTTGCATTTTAAGTTTCCCTATATGACTTAAAGCTCCTCTGAGGAGTTTTTCGGTGGTTATGAAACAGACTGATTAATACTGATGCAACTATATGAAAGTAAGCAAGTACGCAAGACCAATAGTGACAAGATTCATTATTTCTTTGTAGATATTTTCAGTGCCTGTAGGTGCTGCCGGAGGGGTAGGTATCAGACGAGGAGATTGACAGCACGTGGGCGAAACAGCCTTTGTTTACATTTTTCACTGCAATGATTCTCGATTAGATATGTTTGATTCATTAAAGAAAGCAGGAGAAGATGTTTAACCAGAAAACACACCTTACACATGTACAGGACAAGATCAGCAAGAGGATAACTGGTACTTCTTTGTCCACAGGGGGCGCCAAAATCATCACAGGGGCCTTAAAGGAGCAGTTTGCCCCTGGAAAAAGCCACTGTCAGTCAAAGCTGGTGTTCTCTGTAATCGATAGAAGCAATAATATTTGAAATTGGCGCCATAGCTGTGGAGAAAGTTGTACAAACAGCTCGTGGATTGGACCATTCAACATTCCTACAACACCCAGCATGCATTGCGCCCCTCCCTCTGAACGTAACGGCCCTGCGAGAGACGCTGGAGCGAAATACAACCGTTTCCGCTGCAGGCAACGGCTCCAAAAAGAATCCGAAATACGACGAGAATATATCGGTGTATCGTATAAAAATCTTTAGGTCTGCAGTTTCAAACCTGACGATTTTGAACGAGACATGACATCGGAGGCGGGCGTCCTAGACTGAGGAAGTGTAGTTAAGCGAGCTCCCTGGCCTCTGCCAGATGAAGCATTTTACGTAGTCTGGCGGAGGTTTCCCAGGGCCCACTGGAGAAGCGGATAGCGTCCTCCAAAGGCACAGAGCCAAATTTAATTTACCATAATGGCATTAGCTCCCCATAATAGCATGATAGGACTGAGGTCGGCGAACTGGCCCTTTAAGGCGTAAGGTTAACTCACATGGTTACATAACATTACAAAGCGGACATTTGGGCCGTAGACAGAACGGTCTCATTTGGTCCCGAGGAAAAAGTTCTCCTGATATCAGTCTAGGAACATCCACAAACAGTTCCAGGTCTTACAAGGGGACTTTTCCATTTGGTTCCCAGTAGGTCAAATGAAAATAATCTATTAGAATATAAAACACACCTTCTGCAAACGTTATTGCAACATGATGGAAGCACCTAAAATGGACTAAAACAATAATATCATTGGTCCCTTATACAGTAGATTCCTGCAAAAGCACGACAAATATTATGTGAATGAATAGTCCCCTAAATGTTTCCTGCATGCCCTCACGACTATCACCATTACCCCTATATGTGGAATAGGTTTAACCTGCAATAACTACCCATCCATCCATTATCCATAGCACTTATCCTCATCAGGGTTGCCGGGGGCTGGAGCCTATCCCAGCTGTCACACATACGGGCAATTTTAGAGTCACCAATGAACCTAACGAGCACGTCTTTGGACTGTAGGAGGAATACTGTTTTTTTCTGCTTTAGCCCTGTTAGCTTATATTTGTTTTTAAATTACTTCTTCTACTTCTATTCTTTCTCTGTCTCTTATAGTGAGCAACTGTAGCGCTATAATTCCACTGAGGGATCAATAAAGTACTTCTGATTCTGAATGCTCCCTTCCCCAAATGATGTGCCCCTACCCTCAAAAGACATTCTGGGAACTCTACACCAGAGGGGACACTCTCAGAACGATTTATTCCCGGGTATAAGTTACAATTAAAACAAGATGTTCTGCGAATGACTCAGTTGCACACACGTGTGTTTAAGTTGTACCTCTGGGCTCGGCCTGTGGGACTGGGGAAGGCTTTGGAGTCGCGGTTGTTTAATGTAATTAAGGATGCCGTTTGCTTACGAGCAGGATGAGAGGTAGAGGTCAGTGGATTTGATCAGAGGATTACCACTTCCTCCTTCCTGTTTGCTTCCTCTCGGCCATACAGCTGCGCTCAGATGCCAGCCAGAATCAGGGCTCTCGGAGATAGCGAACGCTAATTACAGTCCTGTGTTTTGGGCAATTTCCTTTTCCTCTCCATCTCTCACATGTGGTTTATCTTTGTACTCCGGTCCCTGTCTGTCTGTCTGACTGTCTGTCTGTCTGTTGTTGGGTTTGTCTCTCTTCCTCTCTCTAACTCTCCCTTCTTCTTCCAGACATCCTCCCCTGAGGACAGTTTAGTCTGTGTGCCAGCTGTGTGTGGCTGCAGAGACTCCACGACAGAGACATCTAATCAGTCACGAGGAAGTATTACTCAAAGAGGCAACATGTGGATGTTGAAGAGGACTACAAGTTTCAGTCAAAGGATTAATGATCTACTGCTTTCGAAAACTGAAGATCACTTTAGGGAAAAACACTGAAATGTAAAAACAATACTCAGGCACAGCTGCAAGAGTTTATGATCATACCTTACAGCCAAAATAACCATCACATCAAATGCACAAAACAGTCTTTGCTTTAAATGCTTGACTACCGCACATCATGACAATCTTTGAATGTTTGCACTTCCTTTCTTAATCCTCCGCCTGACACTTCAGCTTTCATCTCCCCCCTCTGATCTTCCTTTGACTGGAGCAGCTCCACACCTGCTCGGCCCGGACATTTAAGCAGCACGAGGAGCTGTTGAACATACCCCCACATCCTCGCTTTTGTTTATAATTCCACCACTTCACGAGCAAAGAGGCGGGTTTACGGTGTTATGTGGAAAACTCTGCCAGGTAGAAAAACATGGACACGTCTCATGTGCGGAACGTGGACTGAAAGCGGGGTGTCAAAATATCGTCTTGCCAAGACGAGGGAGGTGGCAAGTCTGCGCAAAGTGAAAACATGCTGTTCAGATTCTATTTTGTAATTATGAGATTACTTCTTAAACTTTTTGGTTTTCCTGCAGGCAGCATTTAGGAATTCTCTACAATACTCAAGGGAGTCTAATTAAAAAGGGAACGTATTGTAAGTGCATCGACAGCATCAGGAAAAAGACACTTTGCTCTGAGTAAATGAAGGATGTTCTTCTCTTGTCTATCTGTTCACAACGATAACATTTATGTTCATATACTGCAGTAATGTAAAGTATAGTTGTGTGGCCAGTGGAACCACACACACACAAACACAGTCTTTCATAAACTACCACACAGAACGATGAGTTTCTCTTTCTTTTAATCTGTTTATCAATTAAGGCTTTGGCAACGTCTGTATTACATTCATGCTCATAAAGCATTTTGAATTGAGGTTCAAAGGGTTTGTTAGGGCACATAGCACCCCCAACTGATAAAAACCAGCAATTACACCTCTAAAGAGGGACATAAAGTCAGCACAGCATGTTTGCGTCCATCCAGAGTGAGACTTTAAACATCTTAAACTCCCAGGATGAGCGTTTAATGTGACATTATAAAGGGAAGCTTTATGTGGTTCACCTTGTTGCAGTTTTTATGGGGTTTTTTGTGCTTGAGAACAGTCTGTTCCTGCTGCCCGGTGAGGTCACTGTCCATCAGAGCCCCGGAGCTCCATCAGGCTTTATCACGGAGCGCTTCATCCACTGTCCGCACCCTCAGCAGCAAAAAAAAAGTTCTTCTCTGTCACAGCTCAGGTTTCTGTTCATCAACCTTTTCTGTTGAGAGAGACAGAGAGACGGGGCCAAGACAAAAAAGTGGGTAGAAGACTGCCAGGGAGTATGAGGCAACAAACAACAGACATGTAAAAAGCCCCCAACCTGGATTCAACTACACGTTATTTAGGACATTTTGTGTCTCTTGTTTTTGCATTTTTTTGCACCTCTCTTTATTATGATGTCATTGTGTGTTCATTCTGTGTCTCCTTTTTCTTCCATTGTCTGTAATTTGTTCATATGTGTCTCTTATTGTTAGTTTTGTGTCTCTTTTTGGAACATTTTTCCCTTTCTTGGTCATTTATGATCTCTCTTTTGTCCTCACTGTGTGGTTTGTCATTTCAGATCTTTCCAATTAAATCTATCTTTAATCGACTTTCCAAAAAGGATCACTATAAACACAGGCTTTTTGTCCTAACTGCCTCCTAACCCTTGGGCCTCTTGGTTGTACCCAGAAGGCCCATTCAGTAATCTGTCCCTCATTAAAGTTGGAGGATATAGCTTTGTAATATGTGTGAAAGAAGGAAGCCGCTCATAGACTCACTTTTAGGGACAAACATCAGCGAGCTGCTGAATATTCAGAACCGTGAGGCCCCTTCTCTTGGCCCGTCGTACAAGAACTCATGACCCAATCCATTGCCACACTTCCCACAGCAAACCTGGAATATTTAGATCCAAATGGTTCAAATTTAAAACACTGTACCAATTATATGACATGATTATTAGCATTACCTATGAAGTACAGCTTGATACAGCAAAGCTTATTGTAACATGCAGCGATCTACCTTTAAGGGTCCCCATGCTTCGGGTTCTTTGGAGACGCTGTCCTCGTGGATCGTCTCTGAGAATGCTGGCCAGGGAGACGAGTGCTCAAACTTTGACGTGCTGGAGAATAACTCGTGCCCACATTCAGAACACACATATATACCTGCGTGAAGAAACAAAAAGCATGGATAAATAGACAACTTAAGAAGTACTGACTCAAATGCAAACTTATGCTTCTTTGCTACTCACCGGGTTGGAAGTGGTTTTTATATTCCTCTCCGCCAGAGAAAGAGCAATATGACATCTCATCCATTTCAAATCACTCGGTCACACACTAAAAGTAACTTCCCTTCAGTTTGAGACGTATGTTTTCTAAAAGAGACGCCCGGTTTATGCTGAGACAAACTTGCATGCACAGATCAAGTGTCGACCGCTCTGCCCTTCTTGTGTAAGGCCTGGACTTATTCTCATTACTTCCACTTGATGGCAGCACTTACACCATGAAGTTGTGTCAATGTTTAACCAGCCAAAAATGTGGGATTGAAACCTTTAGAAATAAAAGTTATCTCTACATGCCATCAGTAAAAATGCTGATATATAATAAATATGAAGAATCATTAAAAACACTGTTAATATGAAATCTTGTAGCTCGTGTATGACTCTCCTGCTCGCCTCATTGCAGACTCTATAGCAGTGCAATTGTTCCTATATAAAGAACTCAGTCAGAAAAATCCTGGAAAACAAGAAACTGTCATCAACAAACTGTCAAAGCCTTGTGTTATTTGATTTAAAATATATTTATTTCAGTGTTTTGCATATTAAGTGTCCAAGTGCTCGTTTACATAAAGCCTCTAAAGATTGAAAATAGAATGTATTGTAACAAATTTCCTCCATCTAGCTCAACAAACACAGCAGGTAGAGGCCGACATATATAAACAAGTTAAGAAAATATTAAGAGTAATCTTTGGAAAAGGTTCATCTAGTCTGAGACAAACAGTTCTGAAAGCTATTCCTTTCTGACGGACATGTAGGCTTGTTACTTTGAAGGTTTGAAAAAGAACTAAATAAAAAATCACAATAATTTCAGAGATTATAAATAGTTCTAAATACATAAATCTAATGAGACAGTCATTGTGTAATCACAGTGAGGCTATCCTGCAGATGCTGATGATTGCGTGATTAGGTGTTAAGACAAGTCTCTGTTCTTGCTGTCCGGTGAGGTCATCCTTCATCAGAGCTCTGGTGCTCCCAGATTGGGCTTTTTCCCAGAACACTTCATCCACTGTCCGCACCATCAGCTGCACAGAGGCACGTCTACGAGCCCGGCAGTGCTCCCCTCTGACAGCTCACCTTACTGTCCATCAACCTTATCTGTAGAGAGGGGGGAGAGACAGAGATAATGCATCTAAGATTAACTCTGTCTTGAATCAGCCAAGACTAAATAATTAAATATTAGGATTAAGTTTGCAGCCCTCGCAATCACATGTTCCCTGTAATGCTTCTGCTCAGAGAAATAAAGAGGCTGGTATTATTGTTGTTTTTCTAAACAGCAATTTTGTTGTTCATAGATTGACAAATACACTGATATTGCAACATAAACACTGTAAAATAGGCATACTTAAAGCCACAGTATGACCAACCTGGTGTTGTGATATAATCTGACTATTGTACCTTTAGGGACGAACTTCAGTGAGCTGCTGAATATTCAGAAGCGAGACTGTCCTTTAGATGGCCCGTCATTCACAAACTCATGGCCCAGTCCATTTCCACATTTCCCACACCGCACCTGGAATAACACACCATACATCTGAGACAGGATGTTGTGTATATGCATAGAGTTGATGCATTAAAACAAATTTACTAGCCTTTTAGGTGTTATAAGTTGTTGACCTACATCTAGTAAGAGATGGTATGTCTAATACTGTTGTTTATCATTTCGTCGGACAAGAAATTAATATAGTACAATTACAAAGAACAAATATTAAGTAAAGAAAAGCTCTTTTCTACTTGAGTGTACCTTAAATGCTCCAGGTCTTTCTTGATGTTTAGACACACTGTCCTCATGGACGGTCTCTGTGAAAGCTGGCCAGGGGGACGAGTGATCGTACTTTGATCTGCTGGAGAAGAGCTGGTAGTCGCATTTGGAGCAGACATAAATCCCTGAGAAGTAAAGGATGGAAGGAATGATGGTTTTGTGTTAGGGCTGGGCAATATGACAATATATATCATCAAAACAATATGAAAATGTCTATTGTATTTGTTTTTTCTATGTCGTCTCTATCGTGATGTCACAAAACCGGCGGCCGAACTGCTTTATGGCAATTTCTACATAATTTTGACGATGCTTTCTAACGCGTTCGAATCCTTGCACGTGGGAGTGAACCTGCAGCAAACCATAGAGGGAAGCGCTGTTTATTAGCATGGACATTAACGTGCAGAAAAGTACTTTGTATTCGTCAAAAATTCAATTTAAATTATGATTAACCAAAAATAAGTTACCAGGAAACATGATATACATCGTTATCGAGATATGAAAAGTTTTATATCGTGATATTGGATTTTGCCCATATCACCCAGCCCTAGTTGGTATGTAACCAGATGATAAAACTATGTTAATACCATTCCTAATAAAAGTCGCAAAAGCACAGGCATGCCACCAAGTTTGCACCAACTAAAAACTAACTATGTTTTTTCTCTCTTTCTGTAAGTACCCTTTACATTTTAATGCAATATATCATATTTATAAATAAATGATAATGGCGATTAAAGTTTAATTTGTGTTTTGTCAAGTGTGTGGCCTAATGTTATTCTTGCAGTTATAGATTAATTTCTCATTTACGAAACAGCATCCAGTTTTGTAACAGAGTTGTTGTGTAACCTGAGCACTGGTTACAAAAGATAACTATCCAACGAGGCTCCTTTCAGAGTTTCCATGCTCATTCAAATAGGTTTGAGCAAAGTCGAACTATACTCAAAGTTAGGAAAGAATAATTTGGTCCAACAAACAAACAAAGCAACAAAGCTGTTGGTAAAGCTAAGTGTCGCAATTAATCGTTCGCTAGCAGTGGGTATCTTGTTTTTTTACGTCAACACTATTTTAGCTACAGTCAATAAACTGCACCCGATATTCAAATATTTTGAATAAAGTCAAAGTAAAGTTATGAAGGTACCTGGTTTAAAATGGTCTTTATAGACCTCTCCATTGAAGAAACTACAAAAAGACATCACTTGGCTTTTAGTTCCGTGTGTTTATCCGGGTTTGCTCTGAGTGGGACTGGGGAAGTTAAAGTTTATCTGAATAAATGGAAATATTCCGCTGGGAACAAGGACACATCCGGTTTGAGCGTTAGCCTTCAAAGTAAAAGAGTACAATTGCGACAATGAAGTTTGCCCCAAAATCAAATACTTGAAGTGTTAGATAATAATTATTTGACCGAGATATACATTTATGAAATATCAAAGAATTCGCCTATTTATGCAATTGGAATCCAGCAATTTTGATCTAAAAACACACACACACACACAAGCAAATCACAAGCTATGTGACTTGTACCCTAGCTGTACCTCCTTATTCATTTAACATTGCAGTGCAGATTTCAGCTTGCACGACCAATGTCTGGCTGTACATTCATAATGTATAGCCTATATACTGTATATTATTAGTAGGCTATCAAACTGTCATCAATATTTATAGATTCCTTCCTGATTATTTTTGTATAATGTAGTTGACAGTTTTGCTATTGAGTTTCTTATGTTGTTGTCACTGATGACTGATGCCGTAAAATATAATACTTCAAAATTAAAGTAACACATTTTTACAATGGAACACCTGACTTACCATAAAAGTTTGATTTGAAGAAGTTAGACTGTGTTTTCTGTATTGGTTGTGAATGATGGATGTCTCCTTTCTTTGTTACACTTATAAATACAACCATACACTGCTATGTCCCTACAATCTGGCAATAAAAACATTTGAAGTACATTTGCTCCTGTATTTATTTAATTCGTTGTATGTTGAGTAGTGCTTAAAATTGACGCTTTTATTCTGAACGACCATAACCGGAAGTGATATTGTGGTTGCTGACGACTAACAAGCTGTATGGACTGACAAATTTGATATGGGTTAGCTGAGTTTATCCTCTTGCTATCCAGCTACTGTCGTTGATGTTTTGTGCCGCGACGCTCTCCTAAGACATGAACACCACAATGTTTCAGCTGCGGTCGTTTGTTCATCAGCGGCTGTACGCAGCAGCAGAGGAGATCCTCGGAGAGGTGGAGAAAACAATAACATTAGCTTTGTATGAAGCAGAAGTTAGTCGATCTAAAGAAGAGGTTGAAAGTTTGCGTCACCAGCTGGGCCTACTGCGAGAAAAACAAGGTTTGAGACATCGGTGAAAATTGCTGTTTATATTTAACTGTCATTGCCAGAATAATCACGAGAGGTGAAAGCTCCGTAACTATGTAAGGTGCTCCTCTCTGTCCACGCATGCGCGCACTTTCAGATTCCACTCATGAAGTACTGTGCAAGCTCTGTTGCTATAAGTTAGATTTTTATAAAAGTATGTTACTCCCCTGAAAAATGGGGAGAAATAGTCAAAGAGTGAGAGTGTGATGTTTTCTCAGCGACATCTGTAGTCGATAGCGGAAACTACTGGAAGACAGAAGCAATCGATCTCAGATGAGAATAAGACCAGACCAGCAAATCACAGATCAACTCAATTGCAGTTGAAATAAACATTAAAGTATGAATTAAACAATGTATGTGTGTATGATAATTTTAACCGTATCAGAGATTTAAACATCAATTCAGAACATTTATAACTATTCTTTTGACTTAACTATGAGAGGATTACTTTTTTTTAACATCTCACTTGAACATGTTCAAAGTATTGTGAGCAACACTTAGTTAGGAGTGAGTAGAGGCTGCTCATGTTGTATAATTACTTACTTGAAATCGAAACCTTACAAGCTGTTGGAATAATTTTGCTCCTATCACTTTTGTAGCCGGAGGGCCTTCGCAGAACAGCAGCACAGAGGAGCATGGAGACCAATGTGATAGCTCACTTCTACAGAAGAACCAAGGACCACTAATCCCAGAAAAGTCTAACTTCAGTCTGCGTGCTGAGGCCCCAGGACCGTCTCAAAACAGTGCAGACCTGGACAATAATAACTGGAACTTCTGCATGGTTCAGATGGACCTAAAGATGTCAGAGATAAAAGAAGAGCAGGAGGAAGTTGGGGATGAAAGTCACACACAGGAGATTGTTTTTCCTTCCCCAGAAATTGTTAAAAGCGAGCAACATCTGCCAGAGACACAAATATCGTACGAATTGCAGCCAGTTCCTTTAGCCTGCTCTGGAGCTCAGAGTGAGAATGACATCGGTGAGGAGATTGTGAACAGCCAAGGAGAACGGACCAAAAAAACAAAACAGAAACAAAGTGGCAGCCCTAATAAAAAGGGTCAAGAACAATTTCCTTATGACAGTAATTCTGCTAAAAATGAAAAGGGCCGCAGTTATTGCCATTTGTGTGGCAGGGGATTTCAGTACATCGGCTCTTTGATGAAGCACATAAAAGCACATGACAACAAAACTGAGTGCACCATTTGTGGGATAACATGCCAGTCAACAGAGGAGCTGATAGGTCACTTGAAAGGTAGTCACAAAAAAAACTATTTTTGTGATGTTTGTGGCAAGACTTTTGCAAATAATCGATGTGTCCGGCTGCATGAAAGAACACACACAGGCATAAAAACGTTAATGTGTCAAGAATGCGGCAAAACATTTCACCGAAGAGAGCATCTGATTGTGCATGCGAGGACCCATTCTGGTGAGAAACCTTATCACTGTGATATTTGTGGGAAAGCCTTCAGTCAGAGCCAGAATCTCACAATTCATAAAAGAAGTCATTCAGGGGAGAGACCGTATCATTGTTCCCTGTGCGGCAAGCTTTTTAACACTAGCAGTCAGCTCAAAATCCACATGCGATACCATTCAGGAGAAAAACCGTACCCTTGTGATATTTGTGGTAAACGGTTTCGCCAAAGTGGACAGATGACGAGACATAGGACCACACACACAGGAGAGAGGCCGTACGCCTGTCATGTCTGTGGTATGAGATACAGGTTTGCACCTAATCTTAAGGTGCACCTGCAAACTCATGAGAATGCAGCTGCTGACTGAAACTGGACCGACCTTCTTACAGCTTTTGCAAGACAGGTAATTTAACTACATATGATAGCTATTTGCTTAAATTACTGCCAAACATTTCCGACCAATTGTGAACCTTTTGGTGTTCCATACCTTCTGATGTAGCATATGTTGTAAGCCTGATTTATACTGCACATGCACTCACAGCTCTGATCTATAAATTATGAATTATATAATTATATATTATTTATTAATCATTTAAAAACAGACAGAGGCAGCTTTAGCATGGGTGGATCCAAACTTAACCCATATGTTCATCTGGGTTTTGCATTGTGTCTGTCAAGGAACCATCTTTTTCTCTAAATTCCGTTTGAAGAACAGTAAGAATAGCTTATTTACCTGTTAACAAAGCAGCCATACAATCTAAAGGAATTCATAAATCTCTTTAGGTCGGTTTACATGACTTATAGAAACTGTTTAACAGATCCAAATGTAGTGCTTTGTTTTATGTTCTTACAGTTAAAGATTCCATACCATTTTTCATTTGTAACTAAAGGTGTTCCACAGGGATCAATGTTCGGTCCCCTTCTTTCAACGTTTATCGATAATATTGTTTTATCTTTGTAAGCCGCCTTTTCCATCTGTACAAAGTTAACACAGTGCACTGTTATGTTGCTTGTTCTGTACATCTAGCAAATTATAACTTGCAGTGTTCCATCAAAGTTTTGCAGGATGCACTATAAGACTAAAGACCTGTAATTAATGCTGATAAAACTAAGTAAACATATTTTTACAAAGCCAGCGCTTCAGACTACAATTGTCTGATAAGCTCATTTTTTTATTTAATGTATCTCATATTTACTGCATTGGGCTCTATAGAACCCGCTCTACTGCCCGGCTCAATGCTTCATGTTCACGACTTGGGTCTGCCTTTTATTTTAGAGCTCTTGTCTCTGGAACATTACCTCCTCATTTCCCCTCACATTTCTGCACTTTGGCCAGCAGGAGGCAGCAGATACATGAGTGTTATTTGAAGAGAAGGTCACAGGTGTCTTCAACATTGGCCAATCATCTTCATATCATTGAAATCACACATGTAACAACACTGTTATTCACCGCTTCTTGCAAACATGCTTTTCTATTTGGGCAACTGATGCACCAATGACTCATGAGCATATTTTTAGACCATTGGCCCCTGGGCACGGACAAAAACAGGCACAGTTGTGTTTTTAGGCATTTGTGTGTCAATGTGCTCATTTTACATGTTCTTCTAGTAATTTTATATCTCTAAGTAGAAGTTGTGTGTCTCTTTGTAGATGTTTTGTGTCTCTTTCGTTAAATGTTAACAGTCACTATATGGAGAGGCTCTGCTCTTTGTGCCCCCTGACCCCTCGGGCCCCTGGACCTGTGCCTGGTAGGCCTGTTAAGTAATCCATCGATAATGAAATAACTGGTTTAAACTTGCATCAATTTACGATATAAAGTTTGTGTAATTGTAACTGCAGAATGTAATGCATACATTTTTTTAAACCTCTGAGAATCCAGGTGTATAAACCTGTCCATAAAATGTGCAGCCTGCGGTTAAATGTCAGGTCATGCAGGGTCAGGTCCCTGCCTGAATGTGTCTGGGCTGCTCCCCTGCATGCTGCTCTGATGCCCTGGTAAAAGGAAATAATGAACACACAGTATAATTAAAGCCAGAAGCCGACATTTGTCATCAATTTCCCACTCTTAATCTGTTGCTTTCAATCAGTAAAATTTAAATGTGATGACTTGGATGACAGATGTTTCCCTAAAAACGTCCCCAAAGTGAGATCAAAATGTGGAATAGTGCAACATCCTCCTTGGACATCAACGATTCCCAGAACCGCTTTAACATTTACCCGCTGTGTCCTTATAGTCAATGTTTTTAAATAAGGATTTGGGCTTTAGAATAAGAGGCTTTTGAGCGGTTACTCTGTCGTGAATTATTTTTTCAGGTCGTGCAATTACATAAGTCTGCGTACAGGACTGCGGTGTCAGAGTTGAGCTCAGTCTGTGTTTTGACGCTGCATGAGCACAGAGAGCACAGAGGAGGAGTCGCACCGTCAACTGTTAGCCTCTCCGGTCTAATCTGGATTAGGGTTTCGTCCAGTCTGCGGCCAGGACACCAATAATCACATTATTCCGTTTTGGATTGACGCCTCATGGAGCGGAAGCAATACAGCGATGTCAAACCGTGGCCACGGCGCTGCCTCGTTTGAGTTAAAGGTAAACTAATTATTTGGATACAATCTTTTTCAGGAGTTTGGAGGATTTTTCATCGAAGATTCGCTTCAATCTGAGCAAAGTTGGATGAATAATTGTTGCCTGCCTGCGGCTGGTGCGCATCCCCCTGTGCAGCACAGCGCACTCTGCAGCATCCAGTCTGAGCACTGCAGCCTGAGCTTGAAGCGCATTTCTGCACAAACCTCTGCCGCTGATATCACACGAGCAGCTGGACAAACATGCCAGATTCAGGTAAGAAGACGCCAGCTTTTTGTGCGATGAAAAAAAGCCTTTATTTTGAAGGACAGGAAAAGCTCAAGCTGACGTGCAGTGATGAATCTTTCAAATTGCTCTTCCTGTTCACAATAAAAAGTTTGAGGGGACAAAAGGGACTATATTTGTCTGTCTGAGTGATGCTTTGGCTCCGTGTATAGCCAACCTCTTTAAGCCAAGGAGATGTAGTCTTAATGATTTACTTAATGACCAAAGCTTCTAATCATATACCCAGACAATCACACTGCCCTGTGCCAAATGTGTCAGGGTCAACGGGCAGTTCGAGGACAAGATTAAAGCTCAGGAATGCCTTGAAATTAATGTCCGGCCTGTCTTTGGAAAGCTCCACAGACAATCCTCATATAATCTCAAAGTATACCAACCGGGATTTTTATGAAATTAATTTCAGGAAGAAACCAAATACTCTGCCTCCTTTTATCCCCCTGTGCTTGTTTAAAAAGGATAGAAAGGCCAAAATGAGGGCAGCGAGGCAGGATTTCAATCTCATGCCAACATCATGGATAAAAGTGGGATTTTCTGCTGGTCACGTCATTTCTTCCTCTTTTAATCCTCATTGATAGACTCTTCAATATACCTGTAGAATCATAGGCAAATACAAAGGACCTCATGTTTGATTGACACATGCAAAGACAGATTTGCCTGCATGTTAGAGGGCATGTAGAGCCCGGCCTTCTAGTTTGCTTTGTAACTTTTTTTTTTTTGTATTCTTTGATTCACGTTTTTCTTTGTTTTATGTTATTGAAATCTGAATATCTTAGGCATCAAAGGCATCCCCTTTGGCCTGGAGAAACTGTGATTCTTTCACTCGTTAATGATTAATTGGAAAAATACTCAAATAGACAAATAGATAATGAAAATAAACTTTAGTTGCAGCTTTAATTTGATCTTTGTTGCATGTACTTGCAGCTTTTCCTTTCCTTTTAACGCTGCTTCTCCCTCATTTGTTGCAGTAATATGTTTATTACAGAACCAGCTCACATCATCAAAGTCTTTTTACATGTCTCTCCTTCATTAACATTTCACTATATTTAGAAATCCCTCCTCTAGTAATAATTAAATTGCTAGAGGACTCCCATGACACTAAACAAAATTTGGGGTTCCAGGTTTTCGTTGTCTGGTGTCATTCTTGCTCCTGCAGAATTTCTCCCACAGTCCTGTCTGGGAATCTGCCGAATCCCTGCTGACTCCGTATTCCACAGAGCAGAGAAGGTTTTCCTCTCCCTGTCAGCAAGAACGGATCCAAATTGACTCCGAAGTAGAAATTGATTAGGGTGATGCAGGGCTGTCTGGGGCCGCATGAGCACCGGCGGAGCAGCACTTCTGCTTAATTAGATCTGACAAACAGCCAAACAGGTTGCTGCTAAAATGAATATCTCTCCCTATAAAACAGAGGGCCGAGGAGTGAGGAGATAACGCAGGAGGCAAAGGGGAGGCTAAATTATGTGAGCAACGTGGTAACAGATCTATAGCCTTGCAAACTGGTGTCATGCAACAACAGCCAATCAGAGCTCAAGTGTCCTAACACTGGTTTCATTTCCTGCTGCTGCTTTAAAGTAAAAATGTTGCCTTTAAACTGCAGAAATATTCAGTTCTGACAACCTCTATTTAATATTTGGTTGTGTAAGGAATCTGGCTGCATCGTTTGCTCTGTGAACAGGAAGATTAAACCCCTAAAACTCTGCCATAGAAACTTCTGATGATGATTTTTCTTACTACATTTGCTCATAAACACGAAGTGATTCAAGACATTTCTAAGTGTAGAAACATGACAAAATGCTTCTTAAGACTCCTGAAGTTATCTTAACTCTGTATATGTATTTTTTATTAGTGTCGTGTAGTGTTGTAGGCATTTTAAAATACAGTGTCTTCTTACGTTGTTTGCTTATTGTGATGTCATTTCTCCGAGAATCTTCAAATGCTTTATTTCCCTACAATGTGTACAACCTCAGAACTACATACTAGTCAGGCTCTATCTATTATGAGTTTTGTTTTCGATCAGTTGAAACCGGATGGTACAAACCTTGACCTCACACGGATAGACTCTTTAAACAGGGAAGCAAAAGTAGAAGGATAAAATTATTATTGCTGCACGATATTAGATTTTTTGCCGATATCTGTCATGCTGATATTTTCCAACCCTTTCTGCCAATTGCTGATTTCGATACTGATATATCAGGCTCATGTTTTTTTCCACCTCATTGCAGAGAACATCAAGTCTCCCCTGTAGTGGAATTGATATCATGCCTTCTCTTATTGTGGCAGATGCAGAAATAACATAATACCGTGCTTTTTAAAAACGTACACATTCACTGGGCAACTAGTTAAACTTAGAAAATGTTACTTACAAATAAATATGAGCATAACCTTTCAATAAAACTGTAATCTTTGGCTTGGATGATGATGCTCCTCCTCGCATGATCGATGCTGCAAATAGCAACCTAGCTGACATCTTGCACCCTTCTTCACGCATGACAGAAGAGGTGTGGTTCATGCAGTGTGCGCACACCCGTGCAGAGTTCATGTCGTAGCGTTATGTTTTTTTCGGGAATCATCGAGCATTTAGGCAGAATTAAAGCATTGTATTATCATATCTGCCGATGCCAATGTCATTTCCGAGACGTGCTGATAATGTGCCGATAACATTGTGCATCCCTAAAAATGATCTTAGCTTGGGTGTCAGTTTATAAACCTGAAATAACTTTAAAATATAGCAAAAGTAGTATTTTTGTGCGTAATAAGCTGAGCTCTTACCGATATTTGTCATTAATTTCATGCTGCACTTCTCTATTGACACTTTGTTTTGCTCTTGCAGCTTGTGACGCTGCATTACGTCTGTGGCTGACAGCCCGCACAAGTAGATGCTAACATATCTGACATGTGTGGAACTGAGAGACACACTGATTGCCCATTCATCAGATTTATTCATGTGCCAAGTGTCGTAAAAGCTTCTTAAATACGGAGGATAATCCGCTATCAGTCTGGGTCGAACGTAGCTGTTGACTTTCAGTGATTTGGGCTTCATGATACTTGTCAGTGACATGTAAACAAGCTGTGAAGGGCTTGTTAAAGATGCATGCACTCTCAAAACCCTGATAGACAGCATACGTTCACTCTTATCATCCACACAAGCAGACGCTTACGCAGATGAAGTTGTTTCCTTGTGTGTTTGAGTTAAATCAAAATGTCACAGAGTTGTGACTTTGTAAAAGTGAGGTTATGATTGAGAAGAAGTCTTAAATATCTGCAGGAAAGATGAAAGCATATAAATAAGCACAAAGAGGAGAGAAAAAATGTCACGTACGCACAAACAACCTTTTGGATCGCGGCTAATGAATTGGATCCTTGCATCTAATTTGGGATTAGTCCTGACTTTGGGATTAAAGTCAATCTGCTAACGACTCCTATGATGATTCCAGAAACAAAGCACTCCTACACCCCGGCCTGATCTCAGACTTTATGTTAGCTGACAGCACACACACACACAGAGACACACAAAGTTTCCTGTATCCCTGCAGAGGAATAAGTAAAAAGGGCAAAGCAGAAGGAACAGAGCAGATTAGAAAGAAAGGTTGAGAGGTGAAAGGGGAGAGAAAATTAGAAAAGGGAGTGAAGACAGGAATAGAAATAAGGTCACGAAGCAGCAGGGAGGCTTAGAGTTAAATGTTATGCTCTTATATGATGTTACAAACGGCTCGTTGAAGCTGTTTAAAAGCCCACATTTTAATATGTTCTCCTTTTTTCTCACCACCTTTCCAGCATCCAACATGATGGACTACAAACTACCCGAGGAGGATGTTACAAATCTACCGCCTCGCTCCATGTCTTTAAGGACGGCTGCTCCGTTGGGTTGACCACATTCTCACAGTTTATTCAAGCCAGCATGGAGGAGAGCAAGCTCATCTTCAGCCTGGACCGCCACGATGAAGGCCCCATCGTGGCCTTTTCCAAAGACAAACCACAAGGCAGGGAGAGCCAGCCTGACCTCACACTAGGGATGGAGCTGGATCTGAGCCAGGGCCACCGCTCCCAGCCCCCGTTCCTGCCTCACTCCCCCTCGTCCCCGGGCTGTCTTGCTGATCTCGCGAAAGAACCTCTCGTCACAGGTAACCTGGTCAAATCCTCCTCCACGGATCTGGACCCGAGTGAGAGCGGCTCTCTGCGAGGCAAACCTCTGCTCAGCCTGGTCAAGTCCCTGAGCACGGAGATTTCCCGCCGGGTCGAGCCAGAGGTCAACCTCTCCAAGTCAGACTCCAAGCTGCATTTACATCCCCGGAAGCAGCTTACTCATCCGAGAATCCCTGAGGCCAAGCCCGAAGCGGGAGGACTGAATGAGGATGACTACTGGGTATGTCCTCCTTCCCCTGGCAGCTTGCCTCCAGCTGAACCCCGGGGAAGCTCCCTGATCGCGGAGCTGGAGGACACGCGGAGGAAGTTTTCTGAGGCCATGCAGGATCCGCTGAGCATGCTGAGTAAGATCATGGGGGATGAAAGCTCTGGTAGCCCCAAGCAAGGGAGGGCCGGAGACTCCCAAGGCAGCTGCGGACGAGACGGAGGAAGTGAAGATGCAGACTTAAAGTGCCGGAGAAGAACTGATAGCGAGCAGAGAAGTTTATGCGACACGCCTCTGAGGAGACTGCAACAGGGCTCATTGATAAAATCCTCCGTCTCCCCTGAGCACCAAACACACAGCAGAGACGGCCATATTGAAATTCGCACTTATGGAGATATGATTCAGGTGGTGGAGCTCCAGAATGCATCCAAAGCCTACACCCGGTCTGGAGTCGCCTTGCCAATCCCATCCCTGCCTCTCTACTGGCTCTTCCCTGTGGGTCTTCTAGCTTATGGTTTCTTTGTGTTGCCCCTCTCCTCCTATCTGACTGGTCTGTCTGTCGGGGTAGCGTGTGGCTTTATGCTGGGCCTGTTTGTGGTTTACATGTTTGCTCCGCGACGCTCATCTGCAAGAAGCAACAAGAGCTCACGCTGGAGCAAATCCAGACTCCTGAACATGGATCCGCTGGATGGAGAGCTCACGGATCAAGAATTTCTAGAGGTAATTGTTGCAGCCAATTTAGACTTGTGTATGTTTGTGTGCGTGAATGTGGGTGTGTGTTTATGGTAGGCACTATGGTTGCTATGGGTTACCTGCACAGCTGTGCTTCATCTGAGCGTCAAATTTGTTTCTTTTTCTTTGGATTTTCACTTCTTGTTGAAGTTGTATCTGTAGTCATCCATCTTTTCTTTGTTTGTTCAGCCATAGTAGATTACTGTTTACTCACAACACTTGCAGAGAGCGGAAAAGCAGCCGCTTAGCTCCGCCTACCCTCTCTGGCAGACCAACCACTGCTGACTGATGGAAAACGCGTCACTAACTGGGCGCCGCTTGTGATTTTTTTCCGCGAAAGTCGCCACAGACACCCAGTCTGTAATACTGCAAATGCAACCTCATTCGGCAATAGAGACTTAACAGACATTTATTTATCTTTAAAACAACATATTTGATAACCCATGTAGAGAGGACTTAGCACTTACAGAATAAACTGATAACGTTCTCAGCTAAAGTAAGATGGTAACAGTGATGAACATGCTAAACATCAGCGTGTCGGCGTCGTCATTGTAAGCTTTGTCATTCTACAGCCTCACAGAGCTTTTAGTGTGGTTGGTTAAGAGCGCCTTGCTCTACATTCGGAGAAACCCAAGCACTTCCTGTTTTGCTGATACTTATTTGACTGTATGGAAATAAGGTTAAAGCTCTAATGTTTGATCTGCACCAACAGCCATGTGAGGCACTGGAAAGCACTAAGACAGCGCTATGATATGTGACTAATAGATTAGATTTGAGGTAACGACAATAAAACCTTCCCAGGTAGGAGGTTAAGCACAGAGAGCAGGTCATTTGGATAATAGTTTTCTCCGAGCACCTTCTGGCAGCCACGCTGAGAGAAGGAACTGGCCTTCTGGCGTATTAAATGCAGAGTTTGCAGGTGCAGAGACGGTTTATGAGGATGGAGGAGAACAACAGGCTCTCCCACAGTGTTAAATGAGACAGATATATTCTGCTATGTCTCGTGTTTCCCCTCCTGCTGAGCTGTGTTGTTGCAGTTTGCACCACTCACTGTGACTGTCCTTTGCCTGAGTAGAGAGTATGCTAGGTTCTCTTATTATATGATAGATAAACACTGAACTGCCTCTAAATGAAGCCTTTTAATAAGGTTCCATTCTGAAAGGAAAGTGTGGACTACAGAGTTAAACCGAAATTTGTTTCCCTTCCAGGGCTGGATGAACGAGACACACAGCTACGACCCTGAGACTTTTCACCCCTCCATCCTCCACTCTGTCTATGTCGCCCTGGAGGGCAGTCGGCTGCGCCTGGCATACCCCCGTGCCAACATCCCCCGGTGGGCCGGGTTTGACGAGACGCCTCACGAGGCTGTGTTCTTGCGTACGCGCACTTACCAGCTGGCTAACTGTAAGGTCAGTGTGTTTATAGACACAAATATCCTCATTTCTGGGTCCCAGGGGAGCAGGCGTGTCCCTCAGGGGGGAGTCAAAGAGAGAGGCAAGGTGACCTCTCAGCTGAACTCTCATCTCTCTGCACCCACATTGTCATCTAACACGGAGGTGAAAGAACAGAAGGATTACTGCCCAAGTGATGATGTGCTGAATAAACTTGACCCGGTGATTGTCCCAGGTGTATATTGAGTTAGTAGCTTCCAAAAGGGCAACCGAATAACACAGTCTAATCGATGCGGAGAGCACTTTGGCAAAGCGGACTGATAACACAATTCTTTCCATCCTTGTGGAAAGAAAATAAAAAGAAAACGACACTTCTCCTTTCCTCTCTGTCTTAGGTGTCTCTGCTGCCGCCTGGTTTGGCTCGCAAGAGGGTTTGGAACAAGAAATACCCCGTCTGCATCACTCTGGCTGAGGGGGAGGTAGGGGAGGAGAGTGTGGTTGAAGGGCAGGAAGAGGAAGAAAGGATGGAGAGATACACCGTCCCTGACCACCAACTTCCTGTCACCTTGTACTTGTTTGGCCGCACAGGAAGAGAGAAGGAGGAGTGGTTCCAGCACTTCCTGTCGGCCTCCCGGGCCGGAGCCAGGAGCAGTGTGAGCGGGGAGGAGACCACAGGTAAGAAGAGGTTTCCGTTCGTAGTGATTGGGAGCAATTTAGTGGGATGAAATGTGTCTTGTGTTGCGTTCACCAGCTCGATCGTCCCTCTCACCCCTCTGTCCCTCAGAAACACCTCTCGTTGGAGACGCTGTTAAAGAAAGCACGGAGGAGCTGCACGACCTGCCGGGCGCTTTAAAAACAAGAACGCTATTGGACTACAGCACCTTCATGACTCAACTGATCGTGACACAGAGCTGCAATCCCCTCCCCAGCCCCTGCCAAAGCGACAAGGGAAGCCCCACATCGCACAAAAAGGTAAATGCACAACACTTGTATTTAGATTCAGTGTTGAGCTTTGCAAGCAGAAATAAGAGCTTCGCCTCTGCTCTACTTTCCTCTGCATGTTGCGCTAATGCTCTACATGACTCCCATTGATCCGAGCTGGTCAATATCAGCTTCTGTTGCATTGTTCTGCTCTACGCTCTGACCAGACGTGTGTCCGGGATGCTGGCTCAGCTTAACACATCTGTGCTGACTTGACCAAATGTCAGTGTGCAGAAATCTGAGGTATCACCTTCCTGGAAGGATATTAATAGGAACTGACTGTGATGCATCAATGAGCTGCTAATTCTGGCTGGGGCTGTTTGCGATGTGCACCCCATGTAGAGGCCGTCTGTCCTGATGTTTACAGGAGGTGGATGCAGAATCAGTAAGAGAGTCAGCATAAATCCAGGTTGAGGATGGTTTAGCCTAGCAAAGGCCTCTCAGTGTTATCAGATCGTATTACCTCTGAAAAATGATTGCACAAACTCGATCTATTCCAATTTATTCATTGCACCCTTCAGATTCAGAATGAAGAGCCTGGATGTGGAGGTCAAGCCGGAGCTGAGCCAAGTGCAGGTCCAGGGGGAGGCTCTGCAGAGGGCCAGCCCACCTGGGTGAACTCCCTGGTGGGACGGATCTTCTGGGACTTTCTGCGGGAGAAGTACTGGACGGATCAGGTGGCTCACAAGATCCAGAAGAAACTCAGCAAGATAAAGGTGTGTGTGTGTGTGTGTTTGTGTGTTTGTGTGGGGGGGGGATTTATTTCTCAAGGTTAGACACTAAATCCGCTTTTTATATTCCCATTCATCTTCATATTTGTACCATTATCAGCATCATCATCATGTCCTATTAAGTAATGACATTGCTAGGCAACACAACAGTGAGCGTGGTGAGTGTAGTGAAGGTCAGAGCTCTTCAAACTGCCACTGGATGACAGGACATGAACATCAGCAGTGGTTTGTGCACAAGGTCAAAAGATGTGACATTAGGCACAGCAACACTGCAGCTCTGTTTCCTCTGCGTGTGTGTGTGTGTGTGTGTGTGCGTGTGTGTGTGTGCGTGTGTGTGTGAGAGGGTCTGCTGATAATGCACTCCCTCCAGCTCCTACAGCAGGAGGTAGGAGAGGGGAGAGTAGCGCTGATGGCGCCGCAGCATCTCATTACTCATTTCCTGCTTTCCTCTTTGACACACACCATCGTTTTTACTCCCCTATCTTGCCTCTCCGTCCTTCACACTCACACACACACACGCACACACACACACACACACACACACACACACACACACTTAAATACACTGCAGGTTTCCCCTGCTCACTTTTTTAGCTACCTCCACTGGAGCTTCTATATTCTCTTACATTGAAAAATAGAAAAATCGGCATGAACCCAGCATGTTTACTAATTTCAGGTGTTGTTTGTCCCTTTATAGTTGCCGTATTTCATGAATGAGCTGACTCTGGCTGATCTGGACATGGGCACTTGTCTACCTCAAGTCCTCAGCACCTCCAAACCTACCCTGGACCGCAGAGGTACACTTGTGTGTATTTACTCTTGTATGTTGTTTTGCTTTAGTACTCATTTTTAGCGATGCTAGCAGTAAGGCTATTAGGTCAATCACATGGTACACACATTCATTGTTCAAGTAGAAGTACAGATACAAAAAAGGCTGTTATAAGTCCTGATTCAAGTACCACCAGCTGTTTCTGTGCAAGCTAACTGAACCTTACATCATATGTAAAGCCCCCTTCCGGTGAAAACCAAGTGTTTAACCTTGTGAACATCTCCATGTGGTGTTCTTCATGTGCTACAAGACATATCAGGGACAACATCAGCAGTCATCTCCACGGCTGGGCCTGTCTGCTTTTAAACTGCAGTGTACCAAGGACAGGCTGAACAACACGCTTTCAGATTGGCAGGTTTGAGACGTCACAAACCTAAGGAGCCAATCCCGTTAATGGACGGGGTGACGCTATGCATATCATTATGTGTAACCTATGGCAACCACTACGGCGATGCTCGAGCCAGCTGTAACCGTCATCGTAATTTTTGCAAACTACTCATGTTAACGTTACTACTGCTAATTACTACATTTTAAGCTCGCTAAGTTCCTACAAGTCGCCACTAAACGATGGCAGAGACGTGTTTTGTTTTCACGACGGAGGGGGCGGTTGGAAATGTGCAGAGTGGGCGGGGACTTAATGAGGGAAAAGGAGGGACATACTTTGGGAGGATCTTTACAAGGTCATTGAACTTACTTTGCAGAAAAAACATATCAGACACAATTTATTATTTCAAGCAGAGCATTTCATATGTCTTAAAACATGACTGGAGCTGATTTTTAAGAGACTATCAAAGTCACTCTAAACCTTAAATATGTCTTTTATGTCGTTTTCATCATGTGTAATCTGTCGTGCTTGAAATGCACTGATAAATACACCAAGCAGTTGTGTTTTCTATGTTTAATTGTTCCATTAATTTAGGTTTAAATCAGTCTTGATGTTGTAGAGTCAGCACACGATGATGCAAAATAATAATAATAAATGATTCCCCTCAGATGCATTGAAGCTAAAGTAAGGAGCCTGTTTTGTACAGATATTTCTATTAAAATTAAGGCAGTAAAAGTAAACAGTTGTCAGAAATAAACAGATACTTGAAACTCTACTCAAGTACGGTAACTAATTATTTGTACTTCACTAGTGTTGGATGGATTGCTTGCACCAGCAGAGATGCTAGCTTGGTTATAGCTTGTTTTTGTTTCCTTCTTATGTCACATATGTGGAAGAGACACAAAATAAGGTTCACCCAACAGTCACTGCCCAGATCTCTTGTGTCAGACACATTCGTGAGGTCAGCTCAGCCCATGATCCCATTTGTTTCATTATAGAGTTTGTCGTGCTCGCCCTAAAAGCTTTCCATTGTCTCCCGCCTTAGAGATTAGCAATCCTCTTGACTTGACTTAGCTCAACTGACAAAGACATCCCTGAGCTTTCCTATGTTTGACTCGTGTCCTTTTTGCAGCAACACAGTGCAAGGCGTGAAGAGAGATGTTCCTTAAAAACTCTCTGGCTTTAGAAATCTCAATCATCACCTGTTTCCTGTTACCTGTTTCCCCCTCTATCCCCAGGCCTGTGGCTGGAGCTGGAGTTGGTGTACACAGGCTGCCTTCAGATGACCCTTGAGACTAAGATGAACCTGTGTAAGCTGGGTAAAGATGTCGAGGACGAGGCTCACAGTGTGCCAGAGATGCAGCAAATTGGGTTAGGCCCATCTCAGTTTACTTTCCTTAGATATTACAAGTAGTCTGTAGATGCGTAGGTGAGTCTTTTTTTATACTTTGCACTAAGAGGAACCACTGTTTTTTTTCCAGCTCTAAGCCCAGGCTGTGTGTACTGGCCGATAGTGATGAAGAGTCATCCAGCGCAGGCTCGTCTGATGAAGAGGAAGTCCCCCTGTCTGAGTCGCAGGGGTCTCCAGGAGAAAAGAGCACTGTGGTAGCAGCTGAGGGGTAAATTTACAACTTTAAACCACAGAGATTAAATACACTGTGGATTACAGGTAAAAAAAAAGATGCACTCACATGTCTTCTGAAGTATGTTACACTAAGCTATATGATGATGTTACAGCATGAGTTTGACTTAGTGTAACAGGATAAGAACAGGTGAGTATAATGACCTTAAAGGAGCAGTTCGCCTCTGGAAAAAGCCGCTGTCAGTCAAAGCTGGTGTTCTCTGTAATCGTTAGAAGCAATAATATTAGAAATTGGCGCCATAGCTGTGGAGAAAGTTGTACAAACAGCTCGTGGTTTCGCCCATTCTAAATTCCTACAACACCCAGTGTGCATTGCGCCCCTCCCTCTGAAAGCAACGGCCCAGCGAGAGACGCTGGAGTGAAATACTACCGCTTCTCTGCAGGCAGCGGCTCAGAGCGGGACAGAATCGGAAATATGACAAGAATATACCGGTGGATCGTCTAAAATATCTTCAGGTCTGCAGTCTACATTTCAAACCTGACGATTTTGAACGAGACATGACATCGGAGGCGGGTGCCCTAGATTGAGGAAGTGTAGTTTAGCGAGCTCCCTGGCCTCCGTCAGATGATGGGTTTTACGTAGTCTGCCGGGGTTTTCCAGGGCCCATTGGAGAAGCAGATAGCGTCCTCCAAAGGCACAGAACCAAGTTGCATTTTCTTCTACCATAATGGCATAGCTCCCCATAATAGCACGATAGGACTGAGGTTGAAAATCGACGAACTGGCCCTTTAACGATGCTGCACTGATTTAATTACGGCAATGCGCTGCAGCTTTGCCTGCTACAAGTCAAAATTCTAGGGCCTTGTCCATACATTTACATCTCATTTTAAAAACATTCAAACACAACCTTCATTTGACAAATGAAAAGAACGACAAGCAAGCAGGCGATAAAGTCTAAACCAATGATATGTCAAACTCCATAGAGGAACATTTGGAGCATGTTTATTGGGCTTATTTTCCATAAAACACAACTTAAAAATGCTCCGATTTATTTTCAGACCAACTGTCATAAACTGCATTTGTGTTCCTATCATCCTGCAGGCACACTGGGGGCAGCACCAGCAGGAAGATCTTGAGATTTGTGGACAAAATCGCAAAGTCCAAGTACTTCCAGAAAGCCACAGAGAACGAGTACATCAGGAAGAAGATAGCTGAGGTGTCCAACATGCCTCTGATGCTCAGCGTCGAGGTCTTGGAGCTCTCTGGCACTCTGGCTGTCAACATCCCGCCTCCCCCTACTGACAGGATATGGTACTGAGTTTCTCTCTTTGTCATTTCATACCAACAGATCCAAAGGTCTTTTCAGTCTCACTTCATCTTTTTCTCTCATTCTGTCCCTTCAGGTACAGTTTCCGGGTGCCTCCCAGGTTAGACCTTCATGTGCGTCCCACGCTCGGGGAGCGGGAGGTCACCTTCACTCATGTCACCGAGTGGATCGAGAAGAAGCTGCAGTGTGAGTTCCAGGTGAGTCTATCAGTGAAGCATTTTCCATCCATTATCTATAGCGCTCATCCTGTTCAGGGTCACGGGGTGCTGGAGCCTGTCCCAGCCGCCATTGGGCGAGAGGCGGGGTTACACCCTGGACTGATCGCCATTTAATCACAGGGTTTACACATAGAGACAAACACTCTCACAATCACACCCACGGGCAATTTTAGAGTCACCAATGAACCTAACGAGTCTTTGGACTGTGGGAGGAAGCTGGAGTACCCGGAGGGAACCAGCACATGCACGGGGACAACATGCAAACTCCACACACAAAGGCCCCCTTCGAACCGGGGTTCGAACTAAGAGCCTTATAGCTGTGAGGCGCTAACCACTGCACCTCTACGCAGCCCGAAACATTTTCCATTTCATTAAAAAGGTTAAAGCTTTGCACCGGGCGGCACGGACCCTCACACAGCCTCATCACTCTACATTATTGTAACAATCACATCAAGCCTGCTTATCTGACCTTATGCATGAACATCATGTGGATTATAACCTCTGGTCATTGTACATTGTCGCTCTATTTCATACACTAAACTTTTGCACACTCATGTACATACTTTACAGCTCTTTTCCAATTAGATATACTGTACGTCGTTTATATAATATGCTTCTATATCTGCATTGCTTATTTTTATTCTATTGAAGTTTATTTAACAGTAGGAGTACTTCTGTTGACTTTATTTAACCTATTTCACTTTGTTGCTCCCGTTCTGATTCTGATAATTTTCCGCCCTTTGCCGCTCAACAGAAAGTGTTTGTCATGCCCAACATGGACGACCTATATCTGCCCCTGATGACATCCGGCCTGGACAACCCGCCTGCATCCCACCAATCCTCCATCCACTCCTCATCCCAACAGTCCTCCATGGAGTCCCAGGAGTACCTGTCGGAGTAACAGCAGATGGCTTTATTGTGATGCTAGACGGGCGTTGTGCACTTATTGCCATGAATCTCTGATGGATTCGGAGGCTGCTGCAGCTGGGTACCGGCTCTGTGTTTACGCTGAGTGTGTTCGCTGTAACCAGTGCAGGATAGACGCCTCCTGAAGGCAGCACGGCAGAGATAGTGGGGCTGTGAGAGTGGTGCTACAGTGCCCCCTACTGTGAAGATAACTGAACTGCACCTATACCCAGTCAGAAACACAGATACGCTGGTTTTCCAAAGGGGAACTTTTTTAATTTAATTTGGACACTGATAAAAGGTGCGAGACTGAAAAATCTGATTTCTTTACTGCACGTTAAATCATCGAATCAATGATGTTGACATCTGTCTTAAAAGAATGCATCCTTCCATCTTCTAACCCACTGGTCCTGTGAAGGGCTGCGAGCTTGAACAAACTAGAAACTGAAAAACATGGAGCTGTTGATCTGATGACAAAGCTTCCCTGGTGCATGTAATTTTTTAACAGTGATATGCTCGTGGATTTATCAGTGAATAAAAACTTATTCAAAACTGTTAATATTTGTAAAATGTTGTTTTCAAACTACCTACAAATTGTTGCAGTAATATACATGGAACACCAACAACACGTGATGTATTTGAAACTTTATTATCTTTAAGACAACATAATTAAGATTGTTTTCAGGCCTCTTCGACGAGAGGCTCCAGCAGTGTTTTCATGGCGTCCTTCTTCAGTGGGCCCTGCAGGTAAAAGAGAGGACAGTGCTAAAATAGCGCCGAGGGATTCAGGGCGTTTGGTAATCAGATTTGTCTGTGCACCAAACTTTTCTCTCACTCACCATGAACGCCCTCTTCTCCTGGGCAGTCTGGAAGCGGCCGTGACCAAATTTGGAAGTGGTGTCGATGAACTTAAGCTCGATGGTCTCCTTTGACTTGCGGGACGTGTGCACGAGCAAAGACTGGAGGGAGGAAAGCAGTAGCTGTAGCCCTTTGACTTTGAGAGTAAAATAGATGCGTCTGTTCAGTAAGAAATCTGTGCACTTCTACATCTAAATTAAGACTTTAAAAAACTGTACCTTTCTGAGGGTGAGAACACGTTTCTTTGGCCCGACCACGCAGCCCTTCACCATCACAAAGTCATTTTTCACCTCACCATAGTGGGGGAAGCCTCCCTACAGGGGAGAAGGCAGTTCAGAGAGACATTTTCTACCACTTTATATGCAGCCCTTATTGTGCATCATAAGATAGGCACTGTAGAGAAGCAACTTGTTTTACTTCTCTTCTGCTATAAGAGGTTGGGTTGTAGTGGCATCATGTTAAGCAGGTATACTCGGACATTCCTCTCCCGAGCAATGTTTTACAGCTCCTTCTGGAGGATCCCAAGGCATTCCCAAGCCAGAGGATAATTTATAAACGAACTTCCCTTATATAGCACTTTTCTGATCTTCAGAAGCCGGTTATTGAAGCGTTGATTCTATAATATGTAATTCCCCCAGCGAGTTCTGACTCTAGTTGGTGAGCCAGGAAAACCACCAAGGAGCGGGGCCCAGGAAGCATCCGAATCAGATGCCAGATCTGCGGCTCCTACAGTCCCTTGAAGAGTCCTTGGGCAATAGCTATCAGCGATATATATGAATGTGATTAGATTGGATGCTGCAAATTGGCCCTTTGCATAGCAGCCTCTGCCATCAGTGTATAAATGTGTGTGTTAGGGATGTACGATATTGGATTTTTCGCCGATATCCGCCAATATTTTCCATCCCTTTTTGTCAATTGCCGGCACATTTTTTTTCAAGTCTCCCCTGTTGTGGAATTTATATCATGCCTGCTCTTATTGTTGTGGCCCACTGGCAGATCATTGAGATGGGCGATTAAATTTGTAGAGGTGAATGAATGAGATTTGGCCCCCGCCACGCATGACCGATGCCGAGCAACCATTGCAAGTAGCAACCTAGCTGTCCATCCCGGTAGCTTTGAAAAACTGCCATACCGCAGACATCTTGCACCCTTCTTTACGCTTGACGGAAGAGTCGTGGTGCACACACACTTGTCATAGCATTACGTCAAGCTTTTTTAGGGAATCATCGAGCATTAAAAGAGTTAAAGTGTTGTTTTATCAGCAGAAAAATGACATATCTGCCGATGCTTCCCTAGCGTGTGTGTGCGAAATGGTGAATGGGACATGTAGTGTACTTTGACTACAATCCATTTACCATTTATCTCAAGGGGACCCATGGGGGTTGAGTGGCACAGCCTGAAAGAATTACATGGAGCTGCTGACCTGTGAGCCCATCGACCTTAAGGTCCATGAGGTGTGAAATTTTACACCTTTCATGTTAAATTGACCTTTTAAAACATACTCTTAATGCCAGCAGGAGTGCATGGAAATACATACCTTTGCGATGCTACAAATATGTCTTGCTGCAGAGATTAGGACATTATACATTTGGGATTAACAGAAAGCCTAACCAAGTTCACAAAGCTGGAAGATTTAAAATCCATTTGACTCTTTCTTACAAGCATATTGGAAACTTGTAACCTGGAAAAACAACAGTACCATGGGTGTGATGGCCTTCTGGCTGGTGTCGTAGCTAGTGGAAGCATTGTTCCGGATCACCTTCCCATCCTGGATGTGCACACCCTTGCCAATACGGTAGATCTGAGGACACATTGGCATTATGTTAAACCAACCACTTATATACTTAAAGATGAAGCCTTGTGGATGAACCTTCAGTTTACCTTCTTGTTGAGCTCAGTACGGTGGTTGAAGCCCTTCTGCCCAGCACGAGCTATAGTGTATCCCACACGGGCCGGATGCCAGGCCCCAATACAGGCCACCTTCCTCAGCCCCTTGTGAGTCTTCCTGGGAAGCTTCTTTGTGTGCCAGCGGCTTGTCACGCCTATCAGCACAAAAAGACAGACTTAAGAATATATCCAAGATTATCTTTTTTATAAATCCAGGGATTAGAGGTTTTTTTTTGGTACAACCTTTAAAGCCATGGCCCTTGCTGACTCCAATAACGTCAATCATCTCATCCTGGCAGAAGACGGCAGAGACAGGGACAGCCTGCTCCAGACGCTCCTTGGCCCAGTCCACCTTGTCCGAGATGCTTCCTCCATTCAGCTGCACCTCCATGATGTGGGCCTTTTTCTGCTTTATGGCAAGCAGCCGCATCTGGAAATGAAGAGTAAGAAACTGCAACTGAGAGGAGTCCAAAAATATTGAGCGCATCTTGTTTTGAACTTCAACACCTGTCTTTTTTATTTTTAGATTTCTTTCTCAGCACAAGATCCTGTTTGAACTCCTCAGAATAACACCAGGAAGTCATCACGGCACATCTATTGTTACATTTCAGGCTGATGTGACTGACTCTGTATCCTCTTTTAAATACCTGGGATTTTTAATTGATGATTCGCTATCTTTTAAGCTTCATATTTAGCAACTCATAAAGAAGTTGAAGCTGTGGCTGGGCTTCTATTTCAGAAATAAATCATGTTTTTCATTTGCCGCAAAAAGAAGACTTGTTGCTGTTGCTATTACGCCCCTGATTGTCTATAGTGATGTTTTATATATGCATGCACCTTCTCAGTGCCTCAATGCCACGGAGCATTGAGGTTCATCACAAATCTTAAGGCCCTAACTCACCAATGCTCCCTGTATGCTCCAGTTGGCTGGCCTGCATTGTCCGACCGTACACTAAATCACTGGCACGTCCTTATTTATAAGGCAATTCTGAACTTGCTTCCTTCTTACTTATGTAATTTTATTAATCTGAAAAAGTTCTGGAAGCTACTGTCTTCGCTTTGTGACCCATTCACATGACTCAATTTTGCTATCTGTCCCAAAGTGCGTCTTGAAATGGGGAAAAGGGGGTTTCAGGTGTGCTGCTCCTGCTGCTTGGAATCTACTGCGGGAGGATTTGGGTCTGGGGGAGCAGATCTTTTTAAATCTTTTGAAATGTAGATTGAAGGCGTTGGATGAAGATGCATCAGGTTGCAGATCCTTTGATTAATGACTTTCCGCTATGTGACCCAGCATATGTTGATTTGTTTTTGTGTTGTATGTCTGAAACTTTGTTCAAATATGCTGCTGCTGTCTTCGCCAGGACACTCTACTAAATTAGATGTTTAATCTCAATGAATAAATACATTTTAATAAAATATATATAAATGAATATTTAAAAGAACATTTTGGTCTTGTCCCCACTTCTGAATCTGAAAACTGCCCGTTAAAGGACTAATACTAGCAACACTGATAAGGGCTGAGAGCCTGGGTGATCTTCACGTTGTTTGCTACCACCAACATAAAGGTTTTCGCTTGGCACAGACTTGGTGAGCAGCCAGGTCCCTCCCTGCAATGTATTTTTAAACTGCTATTTGAAACATCACCCTGCAGTGCACCCCACGGGCCGAGCGTTGTGTCTTAGAGTTGCTTGACTCTGGGCTGCAGAGAGACTTGGAATGTGGCAGCTTTACTTTCCATTGCATGTGGTCAGGTGGGTAAGTCTGACGCTTCTGCCCTTTTGAACAGGAGTACTCGAGACATGGGGAGATATGACGAGAAAGACGACCAGACCGCCTGTGGAGTCTGATGACACAGCAATTGACCATATTCACACAACTGCCTTTTCCCTCTGACGTCACAATCAGGGTGGGAAGCTATCCCGTTAGCTACGTCAGATAATCGCTAATGTTAGCTTTCATTTAGCTTGGAGGTTTCTGAATGCTAATATTACCATTTTAAAGTGTGTTACAATCTAATAAGAAAGGTGTAAATTCTTAGCTAACGGTTATGTTAGCAAAGAAGCAGGTCTATGCTAACATTAGTTGTTGTTGACGGTAGCTAAGTTAGCAAACCAATCTAGATTTTCACTATCCAGTATCCATAATTTGTCTGATTCCCTTCTTTGATTTAAAAACCAGGAACACAGCAATTCTACATAAAAGCAGCATTTCAGCTTCCCTTTCTCAGCACGACGTCAGAGGAAAATGGCCGCCGATATTGTGTATTACTGTGCTTTGGGTTTAGCTGTAACCTGGCCTACCTGGGAGTGAACAATAACCCTGATTGCTGAGCAGTATTTCTTCATCATAGCAAAATCCTTGTCCAGCTGCTTCTTTCCTGTCTCATCCTGCCACTTCTTACTGTACTTGGTGAAGGCCTTCTTCTTGCTCTTGTACCTAAAACAGAGAACAGCTCAGTTTAGATATAAGAGCCAACTATGTCAGGAGGTCAGCAAGGTAGGTGAAAGATCTGTAATCACGCACCAGTTTTTATAAAATCTGCGTTTGCACTCGTCGCTGAGATGCTCAGCAAAGATGGTTTTAAGGGATCGCAAGCCTCGGACTGTCTTTATGTATCCCACGACCCCCACCACAATGATCGGAGGAGTGTCAATGATGGTAACCCCCTCTACTTCCTCTCGCTTTGATTGCTCTGTAGCAGAAAAATGAAAAATAATGACCATAGTAAAAGCACATTTAAGCTATGTGAGGCATTTGGGTCATTAAACAGATAAGAGGAAAAAAAATACATAAAAACATTCTCACAATCCATGCAGCAGTAAGTCCATTCATACATACTGAGGCCAACACGATGCACCTCCCTCAGTGTGTGTGTCATGCCAGCCTTGTATCCCATGAAGGCAGTGAGGTGGACGGGTTGGCTGGGATCATCTTTGGGCCACGTGCGCACCTTGCCCCTGTGCTTCTTGCTACGCTTGTGGGGCAGGAACCCCATGTGTCCATGGCGGGGTGCATGGAATTTACGATGAGACTGAAACGAGAGCATGAGCACACAGAGTCACTATTTATCAACATTAAACTCAGACAACTCTATGGAAATGCAACTTGGGTAAAGTGCACACACTTTAACAATAAAGCCACATTAATAAAAGAAGAGACATTAGTCCAAGCCTTTACCAAGTCCAATAAAATGTAGTCCTCTGTCCATATTTTGGTCTAATTCCCAAAATTCTCCAGTTATTTCACTTCCTCTTAAAGTAAGGATCCACAAAAGTTATTTAATTTAACAAGACATCGAAACAGCACACTTTAATATTAATTTCTCTTAATCTCCATGTGTGTTTCCTTCCAGTCCAGGTCATTTTTTATACGTATGACGTTAAATGTGATTCAGAAATCCAGCAAATCCAGCAAAAAATAACGACCAAATCTCAAGCGACTGAATGCCTCATGAAAAGAAGTCGCCATTTCAGTAGTACACGTGGTCTCCTCAAAGGCAGCCATTACAAGATAAGTTTTCAATATGCTTCTTCTTTTAGAAACCCCCGTGACAGAACACAGTGACACATGCACACATGAAGAAGTTAAAAAAAGATAAAAGAGCAAATCACTGCATCCGTTAGAAAAGAACCAAAAATACGAGGAGCACTGACCATGTCTTCACACTGTCCTGTCGAGGGATAGAAAGAGAGAGAGGGCAGAGCTGATGCAAGGGTCAGACATAAGATGATACACAGTGTAAGGGCTCTAATTTGGTGTTTGGCCCAGTTAAAGAGCCGTATTCCCTTTCAAACAAGGCCATCTCTGCCAAGAGAAGGAGGTAGGAGGAGGGGAGAGGGTTAAGTCAGGGGTCTGAGGTGGTACGGAGGCCCAGTGAACAGGAACACATAACCAAGAAAGGAGAGTGGGAGGGAAAAGAAAAGTTTTCATTCAGGCCAACATGAACCTGCTCTGCTTTAGGACAGATACAATCTTTTTCTCTTTCTCCAAAGAGCAGTTATGCAGCAAACACATGTTAAGACCTCCATATGAGTCTTAACAACTTGTTTAATAATTCACATTTCATTTATTTGGCACATACTTTGTTTAAAAGCAACAAGTGCATTATAACCATGTGGGAGCAAGAGCTCAAGTATAGCTTCGCTCCATGCAGCATTCTGTATAAGCAAACATAGACATAAACTGTTGTTATTAACAATATGCATTTTTAGTTAATACAAATAGATTTAGGGTATCTTAAATACTCTTTTACCATAAATTATCACAGGCTTATGCTTTGAACTAAATGATATAAGCTCTGCACCACCCTCTGCTGCACTAACATGGTACAACAGCTCTACCTGTGAACTTTACCCTTCGACCTTTCTGAATTCAAAAGTAACGTAATTTGGCTTAGGTAAAGTTAATCTTTATAGATAACAATTGAAACTAAGAATCAATAAAGAATAACCTGAATTAAATGTATCTGGACTACATTAATGTTTCACACGAGTGACCTCTGCTTTGCCATTGTTAGTGTCTTCTGCGCATGCGCCACTCCATTGTAGCACTGTCGAGGTCGAATTTAGGCTAAGGCAAATAAAAGGCAAAAATATGCCTGCAGACTACGATAAAGATGCATACCCGGAGCCTCCCAGGCAGACTCCGGTTGTGGATAAACAGTCAGGACTGCCAGACCCTGCCCTGATTCTGTCTAAACTCTTCTATTACTCCGTGGACGTGCCTGTCACCACATTTAGAGGTAACTGAAGCTAACATAGCTTACTCAGCTAGCTAGCTAACTGGATAGCACAGCATCACAGCTACAAGGAGCTGAGTCTGCTGCTTATACAAATTGTTAGTGATATATAATAATATACTAGCACTGTTGCTTCTTTGCAAATATATAAGACCAAATCAATTACATGGCTCAAGTTTTAAGCTTTAATCCACCACGTAAGCTCACTGTTAGTGCACTCCTAGCGATGTGTTATGCTAGCTCGCGTCCTTCACAGACATGAAGGCTCGCTGTACAACCCGCTTGGCCTTGGTACGTTTAACTGAGTGTGAGTGTTTTTCCTTCAATCATCCAGGTGTTGTTGATAGCATTCGGGCTAATAACAAGACCGTGTACTACCACCAGAAGTTCCGCCGTGTTCCTGACCTGACGGAGTGCGTCGAGGGGGAGTATACATGCTACTACGAGGCTGAGATGCAGTGGAGGAGAGACTAGTAAGTAAAGGGTCAAGACGAGATTTATTCATCCCGGTGGACATGTGTGTGCCAAAGATGCTCAGCAGGTGGTAATTAGTGAAAAAATATGAATTGATAGAAACCTAGTAAACAAAAAACATACACGCAGATTGGATAACTACGGTGGCAAAAGCCCTTTCGCTGACAGAACTTGAAGACCCCCCAGTAGCTCCAGCTTCACTTAATAGTAGTTTTATTAATCCCAGTTTTCGATGGGGGACATCCACCACTACAGCTCGATATAAAAACATTAGAATTTTAATTCTTGCCTTTTCCCCATATTCTTGAAGCCCCTACTTGTGCCGTTGCACCCAAAATCTAAATGTAACGTCTTTCCATTAAGCAAACCTTGGGAGGGATTTTATTCCCGAGGGCAACAGGATGCATACACAATGTAAAGAGTAAAGGTGTAACTGGGGGATTAAGAAGGGCTCATGACTTCATTTAGTAATGAAGTCTTTTATGCAATTTAAAGGTCCATCTAGTCACGGGCATTGCATTTAGTTAAGTTTATAAATGCTGTGGTGCTTGGCATCAGTTTACATGCTCCATACTGGTCCCTGTACAAATAAACATTAAGCATATATTTTAGACAACTACTGTTTGTGCTTACAACTTTCTGGCAACATTACAACACCCCCATGCACAAAGCAAGATACACAGAGGAAACTATTTCCCTCAAATGGTCCATTAAAACTCCACTGGCCTGCACTAATATCTCACCTGAACCTCTCTATGGTACAGTATAAACTGGAACAGGCCTTGCTTGTTGATGCTATCATGTGCAACTTCTGGTTTTAAATCTCTTAGTGACATAGTCTTGTGGAAGATTATTCCTGAAAGACAGAGGCTGTAACAGCAGCTTATTAGTGCTATTTTACTGTAGAATGTGTGCAGAATGTTAGAATGGGTAATGTTGGTGTTTCCACATACTTTTTGACATAGTGTTGGTTGCTACTTTAAGCTCCTGAGATACTTTGTTCTTTCTTGTAGCCTCCCTGTGTTATTTATATATATAATATTTATGGTACTGTTGTCTTCCTCAGCAAAGTGGACCAGGAGATTGTGAAGGTGGTCCAGGAGCGTCTTCGGGCCTGCCAGCAGAGAGAAGGAACCAGCTACCGCCAGAACTGTGCCAAAGAAGTGCAGCAGTTCGACGAGACCAGCAAGAACTTCCAGTTGCGCTGTAAGTAATGTGCTGTTAGGTGCATGGACTTGAGTGGTGTAGTAACAAAAAGTGCATTAAGTAATTCTACATGTGTCGTATGTGTGGCAAATGCTTTGATAGACAAAGGGATGATTTACTTATGGTCTACTTTTTGTCAGTCAAGGAATGTGAATAATTGTAAAAATGAGTTAAATCACAAAACTAATATTGTTTGTGGCAGTCTTGAAACAAATAACCAATTGACAGAATCAAGTCTTTTTTTTAAAAAGTCATCAAAAAATCATTTTTCTGACATTTAATAGGCTTTATGATTAGTAATTGTTTCATGAATATAACCTATTATCAATGTTGGGATTAACACCGCTACATTTATGACCTCTTTTCCAGATGGAGACCTTGGAGCGTACGCCAGTGCGCGGAAATGTCTAATGAAGCAGAAAGAACGAATGATTGCTGCCCAGGCCCAGAGTGCTTAAGATCAGTTCCCTAATATCTGTCCTGTGTAAAGATTGTAAAATAAAATGTATGTGATAAATTATGTCTGCTTTGCGTCTTTTTTGAAAATAATTCATCAAAGCAACAGAGCGCTGATATTCAGTGCACCATCTTCACTTAAAAGGGCTTTCCTTCATATTAAAAGGTTTTGAAAAAATATATATACAAACACATTCTGGATCAACTATGATTCTTATACATGACCTGATTTAATATACACAGCTTCAGTATTTCTTGTGAGATTTTGCCACTTGATAACTGGTATTTCGCCTTCATATATCTGGCTGCATGAGCACATTGTGACTATGAGCAGGATTGGATTTCCACAATATTTATAATTTTAAATTTGCCCTTTAATTTTTCCATTTGTTTTTGTAAATGTGATGTATGAATACAGTAGTTACATAATGCAACACCGGCACACATCTATGCAAAATGTAATATTTGCCACCTGTTTCACTTTCAATGAGAGCCAAATAAATTTGTAGTTTAGATGCACAACCTTAACCAATGGGATTTTTCCACAGCAGACATTTAGACTTCTAACAGGTGGAAAAGCACAGGTGTAGCTTAACAGTTCTGTTCTATTCAGGCGTTTGAAAAAGCCATGACAGGCAGTCAGCATGCACATAAGCAGGACCATGAAATTGAAGCAGCTAAATGGAATACAGCCATCATTAATGCTACTATAAACACCTGCACTTTTCCTGTGATGTGCTACAAAGTCTGAAAAAGGCCTGTAGCAGAAGTTCATGTGGTTTACCCCTCACACAACAAAATGCCACCTGACATTTAACTTTTCATATCCTTTAATATTGAACTGGGCCGTAGAGGTGCATAATATTGAAACAAAACCATCCTCACAGTAGGCAGAAAGACAACAAAAAACATTGTATGATGTTTCAGAACGTTTATTCAACGATTCTCTGTATAAAAGGTTTATGAGGCAGGAGGCTGGACAGGCTGTCCCCTCTGCACAGACACCCTGGTGTGAGTCTTGGCCAGATGGTCAGTGAACTCCTGGAATAAGAACAAAGCAGACAATCTGTTAATACATGAACCTCACATGTTAAAAACAAGATCATGACAAACCAGTCTGTGTGGTGTACTGTACCTGGTAGGGAGACTTCGTGAAGACTGTCTCCTTCCACAGGTCAGGAGTCAGATAGCTGTAAGTCTTGGAGATGGCATCGAAGGTGGCCTTGGCTGGAGAGGAAATAAAAGCAAAGAAGACGTTTAAAACAGAGCTCTAAGTATATAATAGATCTGCAGTGATTTTGCACAAACTGTTGAGTACTGAAAAGGGGAACAGAGGAGACTACTTTAACAGTCTTTCTGCCGTGCATTACAATACTCGTTTCTTTCTCTCCTGATAACGACAACTACACCACTGCAGAGGTGAAGCTGAGCAGAGCAAGGAGAAACCTAAAAAGATTTTAAATACGGTAAATAACACAAAGGTCTTACCAAAGTTGCCAAGGGTGGCCGTGCAGCCCCTAGCAGAGGTATAGCAATCATCGATACCAGCCATCATGAGCAGCTTCTTGGGCACAGGGGCAGACACAATGCCAGTACCACGGGGGGCAGGGATGAGACGCACCAGGACAGAGCCGCAACGACCAGTCACCTTGCAGGGCACGGTGTGGGGCTTTCCGATCTTGTTACCCCAATAACCTCTCCTGACGGGGACAATGGACAGCTTGGCCAGGATGATGGCCCCACGGATGGCTGTGGCCACCTCTTTGGAGCACTTCACACCCAGACCAACATGGCCGTTGTAGTCGCCAATGGCAACAAAGGCCTGTAAACAAACAAAGCAAAAGGACGAAAATGTCAAACCTGGACCATCTGCGCGACGGGAAGAATAAAATTAAGATCTTCATTACAGGGTTAATGAAAACTCACCTTGAACCTGGTGCGCTGACCGGCCCTGGTCTGCTTCTGGACAGGCATGATCTTGAGCACCTCATCTTTCAAACCAGAACCCAGGAAGAAGTCAATGATCTCAGACTCCTGCAGAAAGAAAAGATAGAGATTTAAATCACTGTTTCAAGACAGCTTCAAAATTAAAGACTCTTCCTTTGTGTAGTTTTAATGCTCGAGTTCAAACAAATGAACCTATTTAACCAATTCTGATTATAAAACCTGCACTGTTCCCCACCAATATTATGCCCAAGTAAAGAGTCAGCAGGCTAAAATGTGGCATTGTAACACTACTGCCAACAAAGGGTTTACATGCATGTTCAGTTCTATTATACTGACCTAAGTTACAACCATGTATGTGTTTACATTAGTCTTATTACCTAGCTAAGCATCTATTATGAAAAATCTTTAATACTTTTATACTTTTATACATTTCCATTCAATTGTCCCTTTAATATGAAAAAAAGCATCATAGGTTGACATGGATTTCTCAAGTGTCAAATGATATTCTTCTAAAACAATTAAGCTAAGCTCTATAACGAACACAACACAAACAGCTCAAGCTTCTTTAAAAAAAGAGACCCTCCAGGGGAGATTTTATATTAAAAGGCGCCTTGTTATAGTAGACATTCTCACATGCTGCTTACCTTGATGGGCAGAGAGTACAGGTAGATCTCCTCCAGGGTCTTGATCTTCATGTCCTTAACAAGGCGGCCCAGCTTGGTGACCGGCACCCACTAAAGGAAAACAAAAAGATCAGTTAAAGACTGTTCAAGGTATTGTACATACAGATTTAAGATAGTGAACCATTAAAACAATTCTGAGTGTGAAACTCACTTCCTTGTCTTCAGACTTGCCACCCCGAGCACCGCGGCCCCTGCCACGGCCTCTGCCGCGTCCACGGCCTCTGCCGCGGCCACCTGCGCCGAAACCTCCGCGAAAACCTCCCCTACCACCGGCGTCGTCCGCCATTTGCTGAAGGACAAAGCACAAATCATAATTAACATTTATTTTGTTCGCTGAAGCAAAAACACATCCATCTTTCAGTTACTGCACAGTTAACGATCCGCCATATTGCACGTTGAGGATACCCTGAAATATTTACAAATATCTAAAATCCTGCCGCAGTTCTCTCGTAAATATAAGCTGTATTAAATACATAATATTCTGGTGTAATTGTGGATGTGTAATCAATGTGTTCGGCAGGATGATGTTTTAGATAGGACTGGATTTTGGTCGGAATGAAGGCTGTAGCATTCAACTTACGTGATCGTTAATACAGGAAGAAGACCCGGGAGAAGTTCCGCTGGGGTTTATAGAGGACTGTTATCGCGATATTTCCTCGAGACAAAATTATGCTTACTACTGCCCCCCAGTGGCTGTTTTCTCAGATAAATCCTGTACTTTGTAGGAGGTTTGTATCGATTTTATGTATATATTTATTGATCTGCTTGAAGAATAAGGTATTATTTATAGTCATGTAAAGTTATTTGAAGCTAAAGCACAAAAAAGAAAACGAGAAACCCCAGACAACAAATAAAACAGAGACACTGACATTCTGTTGGAAGATAATGTTGTTTTATTTGTCCCTGAAACATCATCTAATTATATAGCTTTTATGTATTGATGATATTTAAGATGAATATAGCTTTATTGAATTATTAATTTTTATATTTAAGGTTCAGTCACTACTTTTCTCTTGAATTAAACAGTATGACAGTTTAATGTTAAATCCTTTATTTATAAAATAGATGAAACTACAGCACAGAATAGTTACAAATTCACTCATTTAATCATATACCAACCTACATATTCAAAAACCCACTTTTAAAGAAAAAACACATGCAGAATTATACAAAGCAGAAGTCAACCGGCAGCAGTCTATCAGCAGTTGCTGTTGTTACTTGGGGTCCCACTGGAGCTGCCACTGCTCTCTCCTAGGTCCTCCTCTTCTACCTCGTGCAGGTCGTCCATCACCTCCAGACTTTCGCAGATCAGGCCTATCTGCCTCTTCATGTGGGCCATGGTGCTCTGCATCCTCCTCATCTTCCTCTGCAGGGCAGTGGCGATGGCCCTGTGGTTCCTCTGCCTAGCTTCATACTCCTGCCTCAGTTGCTTGTAACAGTTGTGTTGAGCCTGGGTGCGATGCGAGAGTATCGTCCCACAGCCCATGTGGCAGGGCTGACGCCAGTGTTCACAGTGGCGTGCATGGGTGTCCAGGTCCCTGCGGAGGAGCTGTGCACGGCAGCCCTGGTACGGACAGGGGATGAGCTCGTACAGACAGCTCATGCTGTGGCAGTACTGCTCGGAGAGGGGGAAGGTCTCTGCACAACCACGGATCTCATTCTTACACTGGTAGAAAGCGGATAAAGAGAAATACAAAAAAATCAATGGCTGTAGAGGACCTGTGAAACAAAAACCTACCTGCAGCATGGAGGTAGGATCATTTTCAAAGTATTTTGTTGACTTAAATATTCAAGTAAAGGTGAGATTGCAAGTGGTGGAAGAAGTAATAAGATTCATTACTGAAGTAAGAGCACCAATATTGCAGTATACAAATACTACATTACATGGGGAGAAAAAACACCCTGTGAACACTCAAAAGTGGTTTTACCGACCCTCCCCCCCAAAAGTTTTAGACTGATAGTACAGGTCAACTTTTTAGGCCATGTTACATATCAATTTGGTACTTGTACTTCTTCTCATATATATATATATCTACTCATATAGCCAACACAATTACTGAAATTAGATTTTCATTTATGTAAAAATGGGGGAAAAAAATTGTATTTTCCATATCCTACCTTGATCTTCATGCGTCCAATAGATTTGCTTAGCTTGAACATAACAAAGATCAAGCTCGGGTTTACAGGCTTCCTGCAGCAGGGGCATGTCTCCTGCCTACACGAGATAACAACAGTTAGTCCTGTTCATCATACAGTACGATATTACTGCGGTCTTGTCCAGTAGTATTAATCAGTACCTCTTTAGCCACTGTAAGATACATTTCTTGCAGAAGATGTGGTGACATGCAGCTCTTACTGGACACCTGAGGACCCCCTGGCATATGGTGCAGATGAGATCGTAGTCTGGTGTGTCGACAAACACCTCCACATCATAGCCCCCGCTCTGTGTCGACACCTCTGGGTCGGCCTGGATGTGGCAAATAAAAATACTACTTTATTCTGGGTTATCATTGTTGTATAACTGAGAACTTAACTGAGAAATTAAAGAGTTTGGATAGCTGAGACTTTGACCCCTTGTGTACCAACAGGTGAGTATTCTCTCTACAGCTGTAAACGGCACAACAGCTGCCTACAGGCCGTCCACAGGCTTTTCAACATAAAGGTAGGACATGACAAAACAGAATTGTTCTGGAAAGTCATATGACTAATTACATGATAACAAATAGTAGACGTAATTCTTCTACCATGTTTTTTTTTCCACAAAAGACATGATAATTATACAGTCCATATAAAACATTTTGGCATTCAACAAAATTTTTATTTAATTAAAATATTTAATATAAAAATGACACGACTATACATTTCTATGAGAAAAGCAAATTTATGGAGTCGACCAAAGATATTAGGAAAGTTGGCTAGTTTTTCTAATGTAAGGTATCTATGACTGGTAGTTGTTTAATTGACCGTGAGCATCCGTTAAATACCTAAATAAAATAATAAAAGTAAACAGAACAGCTGTTGTTTACTTACCATTATTATCTCCTGTCCTCACCGCTTTTCCATTCCCGGCGCTGCCTTACTCCATATCGGTACACTCACATGTCAAACACGGAACACACACCCGTGTTATCAATGCAAAAACACACATGAACATTCCTGACAACACATGAAGGAGGGACCACGCGCGCGCGGAGTGTTTGTTAGTGTGTGAAAACAGTAAATTATAAAAACGAAGGGAGATAATAGCGCTCATTATTGAGCGCGTCCCTTCCCTGCTGTTCTAGCATCAATGCTCAACCTCCACACGTAACAGGAGCTTGTAAAACTGAATAGCTCCAGCTCAGTCTATTGTAGGGAGCCTCGGGGACAAAAATTCATATGTTTAAGTTAATTTTGAAACTCTAAAAAACGTATAGAATTCATCAATTTTACTTACTGATATCAATTCCCGAACCTAAAAGTTAAGCCGCTGTTCTTGATAACGATTTTGAGCATTTACAAGTTAATTTTACATCGCTATGAGCGAATACCGTCTGGCCAATCACAGCTCTGTGCGCTCTGATGACGTACAATCAGTGCGACTCGGTTATCAACATGCTGGATGGATGTGCTGACTTGAACCAACGTGTGAATTGAGAAATAAGGAATTTACATCAAACTGCTGCCAAAATATTAAGGCTTAGGCATTTCCCGTGAGCAAGATGGCAAACACCAACCTACAGTTCAAAACAAAGTAAGTTTTTGACGCATGGCGCGTGCAGGCTGCAAACTTTACTACCTGGCTAGCACAAGCTAGGTGAATGTGTCATTTGAAGTAGCGAAAACTAACTGTCATATATACGTTATTCCCTTACAGTTATGTTGTTTCCAGTAAAATTGAACCGTTTTACAAAGGAGGGAAAGTGCAGGTGAGTTTTCACTTTATGTTTTGTATCAAAAGTGTTTATTGTTAAAATAAGGATGCATTAAGTTGACTATTCTAACGTTACCAGCCTGGAGTTATCTCAAAGGGGTAATGTAATAATGCACTGCGATAAAGGTGGGGACTTGCGAGTTACAGATTACATTACATGACAAGCTCAAAACATTGACTTTATAGTTCTACTCCAGAGCCAGAGAAGACATAATACAACAGTTTCATCAGGCTGGACAGCACTGTCCAAGACAAGATAACGAATCCTTACATGCAGAATCAAATGAATTGCCTCTATCTGTTTTTCAGATTAGCAAAGATGAAAAGTACCTCTTCTGCACTTGTGGATCCCGCGTCAATGTTTTGGAGATCAGCACAGGGAAGATCATCCACTGCGTTGAGCATGTAAGTCCAGAATGGATAGTTTTCCTCTAAAGGCCAGAGTCAAACAACTCTAATACTTACAACAAAATAACTTCAACTGTAACTTCTAAAAGCATTTTGTACGTTTGATTATCCTTATATCCTTTCCATCATGTCTGTCTTTTCCGTGGTTGCAGGATGATCAAGAGGACATCACATCTTTCGCACTCAGCTGTGATGATGAGGTAAAGCGCCCTCACTCACCTGGCATTACGTCAGTCAAAACTTCAGTTGTTTTTATTATTTATTTATTTATTGTATCTGGCTGTAAAAAAATATTTATTTAGCATGTGTGTATGTCTCTGCTCTGTGTCTAACAGATGCTGGTAACGGCTAGCAGAGCGCTGCTGCTGAAGCAGTGGGACTGGAAGCAAGCTCAGTGTACCCGCTCCTGGAGGGCCATTCACACGGTTCCTGTAGCCAGTATGACCTTTGACTCCACCTCTACCCTTCTGGCCACAGGTTGGTAAATACAGGAGTAAGAACAAGAACTTGTGTCTGTTCCTTTCCCCTGATATTAGCCAGGTAGACATTGTAGCGTTTGTCTTCTTGTTGTCTTGCAGGTGGCTGTGATGGCACTATAAAGCTTTGGGATGTGGTGAAGCAGTACTGCACCCACAACCTCAAGGGGTCATCTGGCGTTGTACAGTAAGTTCATACATCTTTGGAGTAGAAATGCCAAGCAACACTGCTAACATCGTCCAAATAAAATGGTCTGCAATATTCTATAAGTTGATTTAAATCAGAAATGTTCATATGTGAAGATGTAAACGCGATAAAGTATTTAGACATTTGATCCAACTCTCTGGACCTGATAGTTTTCCAGACTGTTTGCTGTGGATACATTTCAGTCAGCTCTAGATGTAAGTTAAAGTAACAGACTTAGGTAATCAGCCTTATTGTGGTAAGGAAATAATATTGGCTTCTTAAATAATAAGATGAAATAAGGTAGAACTTTATTATTCCCAATGGAATTTTCCAATGTTAATAAAATTCATAACAAGGTAAATGTCCTTTCTGTATCATTGCAGCCTGGTCCAGTTCCACCCAGACATCAGCAGGCTGCAGCTCTTCTCCTCCTCTCTGGATTGTGGCATTCGGCTGTGGGACCTTCGCTCCAGTCAGTGTGTGTGTGTGCTGCAGAGCCACTACAGCGCTGTCACTGCCCTGAGCTTCAGCCCCGACGGAGGCACCATGATCAGGTACTGTAAAATCTATGGAGGGGCTGTTATTTACAACATTTAACATGTTTTGCAATCTTTATATTTTTTGTTCTTGTTGTAATTGTTTGCTGATCTTTACTTGTAGTTCTGGCAGAGATAAGATCTGCACAGTGTGGGACCTGAAGACCAAGACAGCTAAGAGAACTGTCCCGGTCTATGAGGTAAGACTGTGAAAAGAGTGTGAAACTGGAAAATATTAATTCAAAAATGCTACAGCTTCATTTCTTTATGTGTTTTCTTTGTTTCCAGGCTGTGGAGGGTGTCGTGCTTCTGCCTGAGAATAAGGACTTCTCTCAGATTGGAGTCACAAACAAGGACTTGCATTTCATCACAGCTGGCAGCAAAGGTGCGAGTCTTTGTGGTCATTAATGATCCTGATTTTCTCAACTGTGTCTCTCTTTTTTCTTTAACTGGCCTCTTCTTCTTTCCTTACTTTAAGGTGTATTGAGAGTGTGGGAGGCCGGCACCGCCCGTTGTGTCTACACTCAGACCCTCACCTCCACCGTCTCTGCGGAGGAGGAGGAGGAAGAAAAGGACGACGACGACCCCCGCAGTCTAACGTACCTCCTTCACCTGCCAGACTCCTCCAGACTGGCCACAGTCACTGCAGAACACAACATCGTGCTCTACCAGCTGCCTGCTCTCACCACACAGCAGCAGGTGGGTACTGAGGAGTACTGATGTAGACTTCTGCTCTGGTTTCAGTGTCATGCATGCCACATTAATGGACACTCTCCTTCTCTTTCGCTCCCTCTGTTTACCTGCTCACAGTTTGTGGGTTACAGTGACGAGGTGCTGGATGTGAAGTTTCTGGGTAAAGAGGACAGTCACATCGTGGTGGCCACCAACAGCTGCCAGCTGAAGGTGTTTGAGCTGCTCACCAACAGCTGCCAGATCCTGTACGGACACACAGGTGAGTCACCAGCAGAGGGCAGCATGTATACGTCTAAATCTACAGCCCACAGTTTAATTTGTTCAGCAGAGAGCAAAAAGTGTGAGTGCCCTGCAGAGGCTTTCAATTACCTGTGCTCCACACATTTTAACCTCTGTGTCAAACACTGTAATAAATATTAATGCAGGTGAGTCAGGCTTTTGCAGTATTTACTGCAGATTCTAAAAGCTGCAGTAGACTTTCTGTTTCTTTTAACAACACTGGGGACTGGAAAATAAAAGTTTATTAGAACTGCAGAAATAATTAATGTCATCAGCTGTTTTTTATTTGCAGAAAGTATTAATAATAACTTTAACTTGCAGAGAACATATCAAACATAGAAACTTAATTTGTAACTTTTTCACAAGTAACAAATAACACAAAATTAAATTAAATAAACAAATAATAAATATTTATAATTATATATTAATAAAAGTGATATAAATCTTGAAGAACTTAAAATGACACCCTTAATGAACCACGATGGAAATGAAACCTGTCATCAGTGGAACCAGAATCCAAAGAATCCAAGTCTGTCCGACTTGCTGAGCAGGTTTCATGAATGTTCATCTATTCTAACATTTACAGATTTCTCTGTCTGTTTATCTTCCACAGATACTGTCCTCTCATTGGACGTGTTCAAAAAGGGTTCTCTCTTTGCAAGCTGTGCGAAGGTGAGTGCATGTCTTGTCATGATCATCCATCAACACTGCAGACAAAGAACTGAATACCAAAACTGGCATTCAGCACATGCATGCATTCCACACAAACCCGCAAATGTCAACACACCTGCACAGTCAAACGAAGCCAAAACACAGCTGTTAAACAACATGTAAGCCAACAATAACATTTATATGCTGGGCTCTGTGTGCAGGACAAATCAGTGCGTGTGTGGCAGATGGACAGTGACAGTGGTCAGGTGACCTGTGTAGCGCACGGCTCCAGCCACGCTAATGCTGTGGGCACCATCAGCTGCTCCAGGTAACCCTTCTGTTTCTTTTCACAACACAGACAGAGAGTTAAATGTTTAAGAAATCAGTGTGAACATAACAATCCTCCATCTTTGCATGTGGTTGTGTCCAGGATCAAAGCATCCTTCATAGTGTCTGGCAGTCAGGACTGTACCGTGAAGGTGTGGGATCTGCCTGCAGACCTTTCAACGTCAGGAGCAGAAATACATCAGCTGACCGCCCGCGTCACAGAGAAGGCACACGATAAGGTAAAAGTGCGGTAATGTAGTCCCTTTCAGAAAAAAGAAAAATCCAGCAGTCAGTGTAGCTGACTTTATGCGTTAAAGAAAGACCAGAGAGGAATTTGAGGAGGAATGAGGAAGAAACCAAACCTCCTTTGTAGCAAAATGACCAAAAGGCATCCTGCCAGCCAAACAGCTGAATATTCAAGAAAGTCCAGATAGCCACTTAATCACGCATATTTTTCCTCCTTATAAAAAAGCATGATGATAAAGAAACATGTTTGTCTAAGAGCCGCCTCACACGCTCTGTATGAGTATGCACGTGCAGCTGTGTACTGCAGAGAGTTGTCTTCACTGACTGACAAAATCAAGCAAAATAATGGACGACAAAACACATGAAGAATTGATTGCACAGAGAAGGGACACCTTGAATGGCAGGGCTCTTCAGAAAACAGTTGAAAACGTTGTATGCAGCAAGTTGTTCTTTGCACAGTTGGCAGAAAGAGTCCACTGTAAGCGCTGCATTTTCCACACAAACATTTATGGGCTTAGTTAGCAAACAAAAGAGCTATTTGTCTTTATGTTTATTTACATTGTGCCTTTTAATCAGAATCAGAAATGCTTTATTTATCCCCGGGGGGAAATTTGGGATGCATTGCAAAGACACACTAAAGCAGCTCTCTAGGCAGATTTTACGTTTTAATAGCTAAAAGCTACCAGTAGCTCACAAATAAATGGCTTAATGAATCACTGTTTAACACAGAATGTGCCAGAGGCCGCCATATTTGGGGCTCATTAGCATTTTTCCCCCAAACAGCTTTGCTGTTTTTTTTGTTCCCAGTAGATAACTACTTTGTAGCCTTGTCAGAAGCCCTGCGTACCCCCCCCCCCCTCCATGTCTGAGAAGCAGAGGGTGTTTGGCAGCAGGAGGGTTTTTTTATAGAGATGTTGGGATTTGTGTTAGGGGGTAGTAAAAGGGAAGGATTAGAAGCTTCTTTTGGGCCTTTGCACCTGTTAAAGATTCACAAACCACCTACTGAGAAAAACATAAAAAATACTAATGTATGCTCGTAAGATTTGTCTTTTGGTTCTTGTTCATAGCATTTAAACTTCCCGAGAAAAAGGTGATTCATAACGTGTTTATCCTGTATGCAGCCAACAGTGTCCCGAGGACATCGAGTAGGCACACAATGTTCCTACAGAACACCCAGTGGGTGCTTACAAGATTACGTCAGACAAACAGCTGAACTTGAATCATCTGCAAATTAAATTAAAACTAATTCCTGAGATGACTTAAGAGCGGTGAGAAGCTGTGTCAGGGAGTTCCCACAAACCTTTCCGGACAGGAAAAACTGGAAAACTTTTTCGGAAATGTGAAGGCATGATGTAAGGCTTTGAACCGGAAGACTTTTAAAGTAACGTGTGGCGTAACGTGACGACCGGAACTGATGTTTAAGTCCATGTGGCTGCTCACATCTCACGTTTTTATGCATTATACGTAAAAGATAGTGACAGCTTTCCAGATAATACAGTTAGCCTCACTTTGTTTGCATTCATGTTGGAGAACATTACTAGTTAATCGATCACTGAGATTTAGATGTGAAACATCAAAGAATCAAACCTTCTAAAGGAGGTTGCCTATCAGAAGAGGAGGAAATTCAAGACATTTATTTACTTTCAAATATTCTGGGCTTTTTTAGTTCCTGGTTTTCTGCTTTACATCTCCTCTGCTCCTCTGTGATTTAAAGAAAGGGTGTTGACATTTCAAAGCTGCCGACACTGCTCTCATCTTTCTGCCTACTCAGGTACAGCTCAGCAAATCTCTGTTTCTGGAGAATGATTGAGCAAAGTCATTGTTCATAGTTCGATTTTTGTAATCTGAGTCTGTAATAAGAGAGCTCAGTTTTTCCTCCCAGTGTCTGAGCATTGCAAAGAGCCCTCTGTTCAGCAGCGATACTTCAGGAGGCCGTTGTCTGTAATGGTAGTGAGACTTCACACTGTCTCGCTTGTTGCTAATAATATTTATTTAATATCATCGACGTTTCGGTCGTATCGACCGTCATTGGGACGACCGAAACGTTGATGATATTAAATAAATATTATTAGCAACAAGCGAGACAGTGTGCCGGAGTTTCTTCATTTATTGTTTCTAGACTGCACCTCTCCGACGCACCTGTCACAATTCATTTGTGCACAGGTCTTCTCAAATTAAACAGATGTTTGGCATGACCTGATTTAGTAGCTTTGCATTTACACTTTATATAAACTGCCATCCATGATGGTTTTTGTTGATTACCAGGTGCGATTGAGCCGAAATTTCCTGAACTGAATGGTGACATGACTCATCTGTCAGAGCGAATAAAACATGATTCATGGGATTGTATAATTATCTGGTTACTTAAACACATGTTAACACAGTCGTTCTTTGTACTGTGGTTGGAAAAATAGTACAAAATTATGTAAGGATGTCTTTCTCACACCCACACACCCACACACACACACACAAACACACACACACACACACACACACACACACACACACACACAGTCCCTCTCCAGCCGTCTATTCATAACGCGAACCGACTCTTCTCGTAAGGAAGCGCTGCCCGCTTTCTCACCCAGGAAGTCGGTGAACTTTAGCTATTGGAAGTGAAAATTCCAACACGCCATTATTTCCTGCTTCACCTGCACACATGTAAGATATAACAATTGACCGTCTGTCCTTCAGCACTGCCAGGTTACTTCACTTTGCTTTGGTTGTCGTGTAAAACATTTCCTTTGTGTTAAATATCTGATTCAAACACAGTGTGAGATGTCAATCATAACCAAGTGATGGTGACACTCCTAAAGAAATTTAGCGAATGTTTGTCCTGGAAAAAGATTTGATTTATAACTTCTTTATAACCTCTTTCCTTTTCACCTGAATTTCTACCTTTAAACTTTGATTCATTCATCTCCCCCCTCCAGGATGTAAACAGCGTGGCGGTGTCGCCCAACGACAAGCTGCTGGCTTCAGGCTCGCAGGACCGCACGGCCAAGCTGTGGTCGCTGGCGGAGGAGGGGACGGTGGGTCTGCTGGGGGTCTTCAAGGGCCACCGTCGCGGCGTTTGGGCCGTCTGCTTCTCTCCCGTCGACCAGGTGCTGGCCACGTCCTCCGCAGACGGCACCACCAAGCTGTGGAGCCTGCAGGACTTCAGCTGCCTCAAGGTGGGCCACGAGATGAAGCATGCACGTCTCACTGAGTGTGTTTATCACAGAACTAATTGAATACATGTTTATCTCTTTCTTATCAGGGCCTTTTGAAGGCTTTATTTTACACACTTATTGGAGACATTATCACTTTAAATTATTTTATGTAATAATGTGAAGATAGCACAAGATAGCATAATCAGAGATATGAGAGCCAGAGGTGTTTAGGTGTGTGCGACTGATTTTGTTTCATTTTTAATTTCTTCAGACATTCGAGGGTCACGATGCGTCCGTTCTGAAGGTCATCTTTGTGAGCCGAGGCACTCAGCTGCTCACCAGGTAACCCCTCCACCCTCTCAGGCAAAGCCTCTTTCCATAAAACCTCAACCACATATTTTCATCTTTGTTTCTCCCCTTTTTTTAGTTCATTTTTCTGGCCTTATATGTCTTTATTGAGAGTGAGCCTGACAGTGGATCATGTCGGAAACAGGGGAAGAGAGAGTGGTGATAACGCGCGGCCAAGAGCCGAGGGTGGGAGTCGAAACCAGGGACTGTAGCCTCTTTGTACGGGACGTGCGATTTAACCGCCGAGCTAAACCGTCACAAATTCCTTCACTTTTAATGTAATTAAAGGGTTCAATTTAAAACACAATATGCAGAAGGAAAGGATGGCCCAATAACCCTCATGTATTCTTATCGTTTTATCTTAGAAGTCAGATTATCACGACCCATCTGCGGGACTCTAACCAGCAGTCGTCATGCTTGCTCGCTAATAAGGTTGAAGAATGTGGCAGGACAACTTTAAACCAACAACAACCGCTCTTTTACAAACCAACACAACACACTTATTATATACAGGAGGCGCTTACACTGTAGTTTGTGTAGTCAATATGCTTAACATGGAAATAGTTTACTGATTTATACAAACAGAAAACAAACATCTGTGCTGAGCAGAGCAGTCAAACGGTCACTGTAGGATGTCAAACTACAGCTCCTTTATTTCCTTGCATCGCGTTGTGGGTTCAAGAACACTAAAACACAGGGCTTCAAATCAGGGATGGGCGTTTGAAGAAATGTCTCCATCAATAACGTCAACGATCAATTAACAGATATGTGTTTTCTTAATCAAATCTTTATTTTCACATTTAAACAAAAAGACTATAACCAAAAAATGCAGTGAACAACACGTCACCCTGTTTAACGAAAGTTAGATCGTCACACCATTATAGCTATGCTTCATGCTTCTCCACCATATGTCAGTTTAATCTGCTCACCTTGCTCCTCTTCAGTAATTTCTCCTCACACACCTACACCTGCTGTTACTGCACGCAGCAGCTCTTTCTGTTTCTCTCTCCCTCCACGTGTCTGATCTGTTGACATCCGTCACGAGATGCATGTTTTACAAAGTCGGCCAAAAAACTCGCTCACCCGCAATCTCGTTTTGAGAGGTGAGCCACGTGTGAAGGAGGCTCGTCGTTAAAGACGTTACCGACACCACACAGCTGCACTAAAAGTCTCCACGAATGGGAGAAACAGAATGCGAGGGGCCAGTGTCCAGTAATTTAATGTAGACTTGACATGTGTGACGTCCACGGTTGGCTCCGGTTGTAACTCTTGATTTTCCTGGCTGACGGTCGCTTTCCTTTTCAGACTGTTTGCTTCATCTGAGCGTCGAGTTTGTTTCTTTTTCTTTGGATTTTCACTTATTTTTGAAGTTGTATCTGTAGTCATCCATCTTTTCTTTGTTTGTTCAGCCATAGTAGATTACTGTTTACTCGCAACACTTGCGGAGAGCGGAAAAGCAGCCGCTTAGCTCCGCCTACCCTCTCTGGCAGACCAACCACTGCTGGCTGATGGAAAATGCGTCACTAACTGGGCGCCACTTACACACCCAGATACACCTGCATCCACCTACATCTGCGTCTCTGCTCATCTGTCATGTCAGGTGTTTAAATATATGTCTTAACTGTTAACCCACTGTTTTATGTCTCCTCTCCTAACCGCTTTCCTCAGTGGCTCGGATGGTTTGGTGAAGCTGTGGACCATCAAGACAAACGAGTGTGTGAAGACGCTGGACGCCCACCAGGACAAAGTGTGGGGTCTCCACGGCAACCGCAAAGATGACAAGATGGTGACCGGCTCAGCGGACTCAAACATCACCGTGTGGCTGGTAAGTGCCATCTGCTGGGAGAGCATAAAGCTGCATCGTAGATCAAAGCTGTTCTTTGGTTGTAGTTGATGGCACTCGGGGAAAGAAGTCACAAAATACAAGTAAAGGTGGAAATAGAGATGGCAGGCTGAGGAAAGAACCAAGCATCTTTAGGTTGATTTGAAAGAACTAGAGCATGTAGGATTTAAGTATCTGAAGAACCCCAAATATTCACTCTGCATCTTACCTAGCTGTTTGTTTTAGCTGACCTTTGACTTCAGCTGACCTCGCTCTCGTAATGGAGTTTAAAGAAGGATCATTTCCCTCAGGCATCAACAGATTATCATAAATGTTGCCTTTTGTCCCCTTGCTAGGATGTGACTGAAGTGGAGCTGGCAGAGGAGCAGGCCAAGCAGGAGGATCAGATACTCAAGTGAGTTGCACACCTTTTGTCTTTTCAGACATGAAAAATCGATCACAGAGTCGGCTGATGTTATTCCTATCTCCCAAAGCGAAGTGGTGGACAAACACCGTCAGATCCTTCAAACATTAGTCCACATTCCCCCTCGTTTTGTAGTCCCGTCTGTCTGTCCGTTGCCTGATGAATAAACACGGACTGTGTTAGGCTAAGGCGGACCTGACTGGGTCAAAGGTCAGGACTGGTAAAGGTCATGGCCGTATGTGTGTTTTGGTCCTGATAAGAGAGAAGATATTTAAGGACTCAGACTGTTGAAGAGTTTAATGTGTGTCTGCATGCACTCAGACGTGTGTGTTCATCCTGGTTATCCATCATCGTTTGGCAACACAGACTGAAAAGACAAACATGACTCATATGGTAAATATCACACAGGTGTCGGCAGTCAATCCATCCGATTTTTGGGAGCTGAAGTTGCACACAGCTTGGAAACGGAGTAAAAGGAAATAAGGAGGGATTTATTTTTTCACTAGGTAACCTCAACAAGGAAATCTCAATGCTTTTGTCTTCTTATCAGATTGAAGGAAAACTGAACGGAATTTCTTCCTTCTTTTGTGCAGCCTCTTGTTTCGTAACAACAAAAGGACCCAAAACCTAGTTTAAAAGTGATTCATGTTTTAATCTGTATCCAATTTCCTTATTTTTTGTTGTTGATGGCTCAACCTATCCAGGACTGAGCTCCTTGTCATCTGAGGCAGTCCCTCTAGGTCGCTTGGACAAACTGAACTCATACCCGTTAAGTCTGCCAGGAACCTGGGCGTCATCCAGCTAACCTTTAAGGTTCACGTGGCCTCGATTGCGCGGTCATGTCGATTTGCGCTGTACAACCTCAGGAAGATCAGACCCTACCTTTCAGAGCATGCAACATAACTGCAGGTACAGGCTTTGTGATATTAGCATTGACTGCTGCAGCTCCCTACTGGCAGGCCTTCCTGCATGCACATTCAAACCTCTGCAGATGATCCAGAACGCAGCAGCGCGACTGGTCCTCAATCAACCCAAAACAGCACTTGTCACTGCACTGTTCATATCCCTCCACTGACTCTCGCATCAAATTCAAAACCCATCAAAACGGCAACAAAAATGGCTCCTGCCTACCTGAACTCCCTCATCCAGGTGTACCCTCGCTCTGCCAATGAAAGGCACCTGGTACAACAGGGCCCTAAGTCGCTAGACTCTTCTCCTCAGTAGTCCCCCTGTGGTGGACCGAGCTTCCAAACTCCATTCGGTCTGCACAGTCCCTTTCCACCTTAAAGAAGAAGCTAAAGACCCAGCTCTTTCATGAACACCTCTGCACTTATTGAAGCTATTGATAATGATGACCTGGTTGACCTGTGCACTGCCTCTCAGCACCAGTGTCCGATCGCACTTGAAGCTGTTTGTTGGCACTGACTTGGTTCCCTCCTGTCTTGATCGTTGCTTGTGTTGTATTAACTCTCAGATGTACGTCGCTTTGGACAAACGCGTCTGCTAAATGAAATGTATTTGACATTAACCTTTGATCTAATCCTTCTCTATCCGTGTCTCACCCTGTGTCTGTGTGTGAAGGCAGCAGGAGTTGTCCAACCTGCTCCATGAGAAGAAATATCTGAAGGCTTTGGGTCTGGCCATCTCGCTGGACCAGCCTCACACGGTGCTCACTGTGATCAAAGGTACTTTATGCTTCTGCTCAGGCTCTTACAGGAAACATCTTTCTCTATACCAGCCCCTTATAGTTCATGAACACAGTGTACGTATATTTTTCATTCTGTATTGTTTGTTCCTTCCTCAGCCTTTTTTTCTTCTGTCTGTTCCTTGACAACCTGCCGTTTTGTCATCATCCATTATTAACCGCGGCCCGCTTTAAGAGCTTAGTCAACTGAGCGTTGATGCATCTGTCAAAAGATGGCACACGAACACAAAAGGCCTCCTGGATTTCACGGTCTCTTGCTCTTTTGTTCGGTTCTGTGTCGTGGATACGGGAAAACAAAGCCAAAACAATAGTGCAGTGATGTTTTGTCAGTCTGAAGCTAAATACCCCTCGTTTACCTATTTTGGGAATTCCATGAAAAAAGAGGTTTCTGGGACAAAGTTTATAATCTTACTCAGGTAATGAACTCTATTTTTGTCTGTTAGATCTGTTTCAACAATGGGAATTATCCGTCTTAAATCGACTTAAGACTTGCATGAGTGCAGGGGGTGAATCAGCAAACATGTTATTCAATACGTGTGTAAAACAAAAGGTTTGTGCATTCTCATCCTTGCAAAGATATTGCAGTGGTATCGATCACACACCCTACTTATGTTGTTTTTTGTTTTGTGATCTTGATTCTGCTTATATCACAGTTTCCTCACACGTCTTTCTATTATTAGAATGACCAAAACTAATGTTGTTTATATATCGTGTGTCATACCAGACAGGTTTCTACAAGTGTCTTCCTAAATTACTTAACCCCACTGACTTTTGCTCCGACTGACACACTGGGTTTTCTCTTTATTTATCCAACCGTAACTTCTTTCTAACTTCAGGTCCAAACGTTTCTACCTGCGCTGCTTCGACATACGCGTTAGGTGTCAATTCTATGGCCCCTTTTTTTTTTCATTTTATATGCTCTCCTTTGATCTGTCAATTTTGTTGTGTGTTTTATCGCTGCTACGCTGACCATCCTCAACTTCTGAGAACTACTCGCAAGTGCCTGGTTGAGATTAGTAACTACATGTCTCACAAAAGTTCTGGGTTTTTCCACAGACTAGGTCCCTTCAGACCTCGGCTCACTGGCTGCTAATAAAAGCAAATCCCTTTTCAAAAACCTCTTTTCTTTCTGTACTTAATGAAAATTGATGAATAGTCAAGAAAGTCTATTTCCACCTGAGGTAATGCAACATAACCTCCGCTGTTATTTTTCATGCTTTTGTGTCCTCCTGCTTAAAGTGGTAATCTCTCGATCTCAGCTTCGTTCTCTTTGGCGCCACCTATGGCGATAAGCAGGAGCACACTTCCCAGATATCCAGACAGTGCAGCATGTGTGACGTCCACGGTTGGCTCCGGTTGTAACTCTTGATTTTCCTGGCTGACGGTCGCTTTCCTTTTCAGACTGTTTGCTTCATCTGAGCGTCGAGTTTGTTTCTTTCTCTTTGGATTTTCACTTCTTGTTGAAGTTGTATCTGTAGTCATCCATCTTTTCTTTGTTTGTTCAGCCATAGTAGATTACTGTTTACTCGCAACACTTGCAGAGAGCGGAAAAGCAGCTGCTTAGCTCCACCCACCCTCTCTGGCAGACCAACCACTGCTGGGTGATGGGAAACGCGTCACTAACTGGGCGCCGCAGATTTTTTCTGTGAAAGTCGCCACAGACACCCAGTCTGTAATACTGTGAATGCAAAGGCTTTCATCAGTGGGCCATAGGCTCAATCACCATTGTGTTACCTCATTCGGCGATAGACAGTGACTCTGTTGCTCTTTTTTCCTACCTTAGTGAAGAAGTTACATGCGCTTGCACTTGCAAGCTTTTAAAGGAGTAAAGCAACAAAAATGTACTTTTATTTAATTCTGTTAATTTACTGCTCGAAATTGTTTCACTAAGAGATGTTGACATTAAAAGGAAGGTGCTTCACTGCCTTTGCTTCCAGAGGCATATCATGTCAAGTGTTTCAACCACAAATGAGGTGAAGATAAAGGTTTAAGCCGACCTGTTTATATTGTGTGAGCTGGGTAATTGATAATGTACATGTGAGGAGGATACGCTCAGTCACAATATAAACCCTAACTTAAACAGATGGCCGACTTTGACATGTTTTTTTCTCGTTGCCCCTAGCGATCCGTCAAGTGGAGGAAAGCCGCGAGCTGTTGGAGAAGACGGTGCTGAAACTTCGAGTGGATCAGAAAGGTAAAGGGTTAAAAATGTCCTTCAGAGAGCACTGAAATACAAGAGGAAAAAGAATTGAGAAGGGATTTAAGTTTAAAAGATTAGTCTCTAAAAAATGTACTATACTAATATTTTCTAAGTATTAAAGAAACGCCTTTACAAATATCCTCTGAAGGTCAACTCTATATATTTAACCACAGCCTGGAGGCTACATTGAAAGGAAAAGTAGGTGAGGCCTGTAAACGGATAAAAATAAATTCTTTGGACTTCTTAAGCCTACTGGCGTTTCACAGAGGGAATGATTCACTTTATGATGACTGAGGCATCAGCAGACTATGGGAAGAATGCATGCCAGTGGCGAGATTAGTAAAGTCTCTTTTCTTTTGTCCTTCGCCTGACCCCATTATAACTTCAACTCCTCTCAGAGTCTCTCCTCCGCTACTGCGCGGTGTGGAACACCAACGCCAGAAACTGTCAGGACGCCCAGGCCGTCCTGCAGGTGCTCCTCACGCACCTGCCGCCTGAGGAGCTGCTGAAGTACCAGGGTGCCCGAACGTACCTGGAGGGACTCATCCCATACACAGGTCAGCAGAGGGTGTGTGTATGTGTGTGTGTTCGTTACAGGACAAGTGTTCCTATGTTGCTTTACTCCAGGTTTTAGCCCTAATGATGGTAAAATAGACCCACTATAGAGCTGAATATGAAAGCAAGGCCTCTCCCCACACCTTTAGACACTGAATGAATGAATGGATGATGAAAATGAAACTCAGTGGCACTAAATAATTGTGCAGCCATGATGACTGCAGGGCATGCAGCTGATGAAATGAAATTGAATGCAATAAATTAAAACAGGGCGAGGACATAAAAACTCTGACAGCATCGTTTTAGTTGGCAAAAGCACGAAGCTGAATATGCACCAAAGCTGGGGTGTCGACTGAAACAAACAGGTTTCAAAGACATTGTGCATGTATGTGCATGATTAAAATTGGGTCATTGTTGATGACCCAATGAAATCTGTTTAGTAACTCTTCCCTCTCTCCCACAGAGAGACACATGCAGAGGATCGGCAAGCTGCTGCAGGCGTCCATGTTCCTGAACTACATGTGGCAGAAGATGAGAGTGGCTGGAGCGCCGTCCAGGTGAGAGAGCCACAGCAGGGATTCAGACCAGAGGCATTAAAAAAGGATAAGGGGCTACGTTGTTGATGTGATGGTTAAGACACTGGTGAGACGACCAGAAACAAGCCCGCACAGTGATCATCAAACCCACAGACGAGATGAATTACTGTGAAATATATCGCAACAGCAGCTTTTTTGTCTTTCATCACAAACATCAAGAGTTAAACAGTTAAATATGTCACGACAAAGGTGCCTTCAAATACAAGTCAAGTCAAAGTTTATTATGGCCCAATATCACAAAGCATGCCTCAAACGGCTGTACAAAAAAACCAATGAAAACGAAGCACACAAAACATATAGAAGTTAGAAAAACTACATTCAACAAAACATAACTAATGGATATTATAGATATTTTAACACAATTTCTAATTGTCTTCACGAGTTGTAACTTACATACTAACATCTTTAAAAATTGTTTTTTGATAGTTAAAGTCGAGATGAAACAGCACTTTGGAGAGTAGCGCAGTAGCTAGCTAGCTAACTGACCGAGCGTTCTTGGTGCTCTGCGGCTAAATGTTGCAGATTGATTGACAGTTGGATGTCATGATATTATTGGTTAAAATTGGTTTGTACTAGCTTACGTAAGCACACGTGATATTTTGTTTTACAGGAAGAAAAAATGATCGGATTTTGACATAAGAATACGAAGAAATTGATTTTCTGTATTTTTTTGGCCTATATTGTCAAACGGACGCTCGATGTGAGCGACGTGATCTGAAAGGATTAAAATGACATTTTTCATTTCACCTCGACTTTAAAGTTGTAATCTCGAATGTATTGTAATTTTAGTAATTTCCAGCTGTTCTTTGTTATTTTATGTTATTTAAAAATGATGATATTCCATTTGAGTCGGATCATCTTCCTCTGTCATTATGCCTTTGAATTTTCCTATTTCATCCAGGTTGCCATCTCATGACTTTGCAGCTTAAACACCAAGCATATGGACATGACTTCCCATGTCTTACATATCAGTTACATACATCCACCTGGAACTACTGCCACTCCACCCACACCCACACACTGCCCCAATTAACCAAAGTGCTGTGTTCACTCAGTCAGGGTTCAGGTCGGCCTGAACGTGGCCTCGGAGTCTGACTCACTTTGAACACTACAGACTAGAGTTCAGCCACTTCCTCATTTCTCCACTGACCAAAACATCGACCACAGCGATGCATTCAGTGTCGTGTTCAGTGCCGCTCTGTTTCTTCCTGCTCAGTTACAGTAAATTGTCTCGCACCCTGCCTGTTTTTATGTCGGTCACATATGACAGAAAGTATAGCATGTAATCAATGCCACTGCAGACTCATGCACCACACAAAGACTGCGGTCGTGTTCTCAAAGGAATCTTGGACTGGAAAAGGTGGTTTTGTTTGCTACCATGCAGCATTCTTAGCGTTAAACCAGGGATCATCTGTATGAAGCTTTTACACAATGTCACGTCAGGTGAGATTTGATTGAAAGGGCTGCCAAGTTGAGTGCAGCTGAAACTGATACACAGATGCTGTTACAGTTTATCTATTCATCAAATCATTAGAGATGTTGAAAACTGAGCAACAGTTTATGAATGTAATCTTTCTGTGTTTTCTGTTCAGCATGGACCAAGATGAAGAAATGGACAAAACTCCTCTTGCGCAGCCTTTCTTCATGATTGACAAGGGGAAAGGAACAGGCAGCGGCGACGAGGAGAAACCAGACGGGGATGACGGCGATAGCGGACAGGATGAAGATCCAAATTGCCCAGTGGAAGAAGAAGAAGAAGAGGACGATGAGGTCAGTGTCACCAAGAAAGCATCCGCCAACAACAACAGAGGGAGCACCAAAACAAACGGGAACCACCACTCTGAAAGTGAGGAGAGTTCGGAGGAGGAAGACGAGGCGGATCAAACGGTAAAGGTGGTGAAATGTGTCCCAGTCGCTTCAGCCGCACAGTGCCAGGCTTTGGCCAGCTGACAGGGATCTTCAGGATAACAGATGACTCACTCCTGGAGGGGGAAAAAAAGCCCAGGAGGGTGTCTTATCTGGGGCCATTAACTGGAGTGATGCACTGAATGTGTAGCAGTGCAGAAAGAGACAGGTGTGGAAAGATGACGATAAAGATAATAGGCCTCTCTGGGCATTCCTGTCTCTGCAGCTGAGTTGTAGAAAGACTTTCCCTCTCGTGCCACCGACTAAATTGCTCATTAGTTCTTCCATTTAAAGCTCGAGCAGAATTTCAAGAATCTTAATCAGCCTGATTTCCTCCGACAGAAAAGACATACAGGAGTAAAGGAGGAAGACATGGCTTCACTGACTTTCAGGTGTTCAGTTTTATGCCTTGAAACTGGCACGCATTGTCTTGTCCTGAAATGCTGCGAAGTCCTGATCTACCGGCTCGACCACAACACGAAAAGTTGCTTATATAACCCAGATTTTTTTTAATGTAATGACTGCAAATGTTTATAAAATAAAAAAGTTGTCTTTGTGATTTAAAATGAGTTTTATTTCTATGTAATATGCTGCACATATAGTTCAGCCTTTAAACAGCCTTTAAAGTAAAATCCATCATTCCTTTGCTGACTGATCCCCTTCAAAGGCTGGAAATCCCTGTGGGTGTGTTGAGGTGATCATACCTCTGTTAAGCTCAGGTTGGCCTCATCGCATAGTTAAATTCTCCCAGTCAGTCAAACCAATCATTTTCCGACTATGGAAAAAACACAAGGATGAGAGTTGATGACAGATCTTTTAGAGCATGATCCAACCTGTTCCAGCAGTTTGTACATGCAGGAACTTACAGAGGTATTATGTGTATGTATATATTATATTATACTGTATATTAAGGTTATTTTAAGACAATCCGACACCTGTTTTCTTCTGATTTTAACGCTCAGGTAGAGCTGAAGCAATAAATTAATCGCCAACTAATCGTGTAATTATAAGCAATCATTTCCTAGTGTAGGTTGAGACAGTTAAACGAGAAACATTATTGTTTGCTGGACAAAACGGGACATTTGAAGATTACATGTCATATATTTATTATTGACAGGACAGCTGAAGAGAGACGGGAAATGTTGGGAGGAGAGAGTGGGGGTTGACGTGCTCTACCAACTGAGCTAAACCAGCGCCTCATTTTCCAGTGTTTTTTTTTATTTACCAAAATGTAGAAGTTATTAATGAATCGATTTAATCTACTAATGAATTAAATTTTTTGCTGTGAACTATCGACTTACAATGAAAGGATAAAGACCTCAATTAATTTGAGCTTCTGATGTGACTACATGACAGTGTGAGTTATATGATCCTAACGAGACACTCCATCTATTTCACAATGGCTTGTTTTGTGGTGTGTAACTGATGTACAGTATAATGACCTCACTGGGATTTACATGGAGTCCTGGTTGTGATTCAAAACAAAGTGGGGGCATGGAGTTCAGTAGACCCTCCTGTTTTATGTCTAAAAGAAACTATTGGTAGCATTGTGGGAGATGTAGTATCCTGCGCTTTTGAAGCTTGACCCTCAGGGATTATACGTCAGAATAACTCAATGCAGTTCTACATTTCTGCGTTAACCTTCTTATTTAAGGTTGAAGTGAAGTTTGGTGTGAAAAAGATGGAAAAAACAAGTTATGGTGCTCGTTCCCCAAAATGCTTTATTTCTTTAAAAGTCTTCATAACATGAAAACAGACTTTACAAAGTCAGATCCTGGAGAGTACTTTCAGTGTTTTATTTACAAGCATACCATTTGCCAAACGTTCAAGCAGGAAATAGACTTGTCTGCACACACACAGACGGACTGTTATCTCAGACAAACATTGACTTTTGCTGCAGTGAAAAGAAAGAAATCTCTGTTCACACAGTCAAAATGCATATAAGGCACAAACAAGGTTTCCAGTATGGAAAATAAACGATCAATCAAGGCAGAAAGTAGTAGAGAGGTGCGTTTAGAGGCGTCTGATTCATCACCTTTATACTGATTGAGCTGATTTGTAGTGATCAAAGCCTTTGTACATTGTACATTTCCTGCACACTTGTAGGCCGTCTCTCTTTGAAGACGATGCCAACATTAACATTTCAATTAAAACAACTCGACAAACTAACTGCTAAATCATCTAAATGCATCTGGTGCCTCTTAATTCCTTCATTATAATGAAAATAGTCTCTTCACTCTTCACGTCTCTCAATTTTCCATTCTCGTAAAGATCTCTAGAGCGCGTAACTCCATCCTCATGCCGCAGAGTAGATGGAGTTCCTTTTTGATTTAAGTAAAGCCAACATTTGCTCTAATAGAAACTTCACCGACTCAGAATCTCAGGTGGTGTAGGTGACGCTCCGCCTCTGGATGCGTTCTTGCGGGTGACGGTGGTGCACCGTTTGAGGATCTCCTGGGCCTGCGGTCTGGGCGGGATCTTGGGCGATTTCGGGCCCTTGTAGAGGTTTGGATCAGAGACGCTGGGCATCAGTCTCCCCTCTTGGCCGCTTGTTGGACTCAGGTGGTTGTTTGTCGGCGGGGGAGGCGTGCGGCTGAAGCGCACCCGGTTGTCGTTGGAGGTGGGGCTCAGGGTGAGAGTGGAGCTCGCTGAGGAGGAGCTGAGCTCGTCACTGAAGCTGAAGTCGGAGCTGTCGCTGGAAAAGCTTCCCTCGCTTCCTTCCTTCCAGCTCCTGCCACCTTGTTCTTCTTCTCCATCCATCTCCACCGTGATCGCAGGTGGAGGCGGATGCTTGGCAGATGTAGGTGTGATGGCGGGTCTGGCATTAGAGGGGCTGGTCCGGTTGATGCTCACTGGAGGCTGAGGAGGAGGCTGCTCGGATAGGACGTTTAGAGAGCGCGACCTCTGCTTGCTTTCTTGATCAAGCGGGCGGGGCGAGGAGGACCTGACAGGTGGAATCAGCATAAGGTTTCCTTGTGAGTTGCTGAACTGGCGCGACTGCTGCTCCAGGTTCGGGACTTGCAGCGGGGAGGAGGGGCGGAAATCTTGTTGGGGAGCCGTCATGCGGATATGCGGGTAGTTGTAGGGCTGCAGGTACATGGCGGGGATGTAACCTGTTTTTCCGTTGTGTCTGTCAAACAAGGCAAAGACAAGAATGTGGGGTTGAAAATCTGGATTGCAGGACAAACACTTGACTTTATCTTTCCTGACTCAGATATGTTGAATACCTCATGAGCCACCAGCCGTTTTCAGACTTCTGCAGGACCTCCACAACGGCGCCGATGGTTACGGATATCTCGTCATCTTTGGTGGCCTTGTAGGTTTTGACAGCACAGTACTGCATTCCTGAGAGGGAAAGAAATTCCTTTAATATATATATATAGGGCTGGACTAAGATCTTAGAAAACCTGAGGATTTTATGACTTGTGTGTTTTGCGTACAAATAATAGACCCCTCACCTCTTTCAGGAGCCCCGTCTAAGTCGTCGTCATCGTCATCATCCTCCAGCTTCTCCAGGTAGGGTGCGGGGAACCAGGCCATGCGCTTCTCTTCGTTCTCCACCAGCCACCACCCTGAAGCAGCACAACAATACGTTAAACATCTAACAGGTCTTAGCGTATTCGGATTTCTGTCTCTCCCAGGACTCATGATTGCTCACCTGCTTTGTCTTTGATGAGCACGTCCACGTTCTCGTCCAGCGCCACTTTGAAAGGTTTGTTCTTGGTGTCTTTGGTCTCGTACTGCGCCACGCACCTGTACGTCTCCGTGACAAACGGCTGGGTCACGTTACCGCCGCCGCCCTGCCCTCCATCGACTCTGACTTCGTCCTCTGATGGCATGATCATGACGCTGAGGAAGAGGAGAGATGCAGGTTAGAATCAGAAATTTGAGCGTTACAGTTGCTCTGACACAGAGAGAAGCGAGGAGAAATATATTGCATAAAATAGAAGTAAGAAAAATGTCAAACATGTGCAGTGTATATACAGTAAATAAGAAATAAAGATTTAATGCTGGGAAGTGGATCGATGGTGACTTAAATATAATTGCCAGAATTAAATATGATGCAAAATAAGAATTACGATGCAAAAAAGTTATATACATAAGAGTATTGTGGGTCATTTTTTTCATTAGCTCCAGATTCAAGAAGTCCTTTCATAATCTACCAGGTTGTGTTTTAAAAGTTCCTGGTGCACATACTTCACACTACATTGCACTACATTGTTATTCTGTAACTACTACTTTAATCATGTAGAACATTTTGCTGCCTGTGACTCCTTTGAAAAAAAGATTGTTAATCTCAATGGGACTTTTCCTGGTTAAATAAAGGTTATCATAATAATGATTTTGTTCCGAGCCCCTAAATGCTGATAGCAACTACACACAATGATTGTACTGTAGCTCCTGCAAATGTACCTGTTCTTGGCGAACTCCGGCTGCAGGTCCTGGTCTTTGGGGTGGAAGAACTGGATGAGGTCTGCATTCTGAGAGACCCGCGGGTCGCAGCTCAGGAGTGCAGTACAGTATTTCTGCAAGCCCTTGAGCCGCGCCAGTGACTTGGTGGGGGTCTTCTTCTTCCTGCTGCTCTTCATCTTTATGGCTAAAAGAACAAAGAACAAGTCAGAATCCCGCGAACCTGCAGTTGCGCACAACGGTTTATTTTCAACATTGCGCACACTTACCTTGAAATTTGGGGATGACTCTGTCGGATTTTCTGAGTTTATTTGCGGGTGGGAAAGCTTTCTTCAGCTTTTTCTGTAATCAAAAAATGTAGGAGTGTTTTTATATTGAATACAATTCAACAACTGCACATGCGCAAAAAACAAATAAGATTTCATACTTACGTGCATTTTCGCGAAATCCTTTAAAGTTCTGTAAACAACAATATCACTCTGGTCCGACCAAAGCACAGAGGTCATGAACATCTGGAAAAGGAAAATGCAGATTATAAATGAAGTAGAAAACATTTATGTTCAGCTCGGTTTGTGAATAAATTCCCTCTGCGCTCACTTTGCTCTTCTCCTTGTGCATCACTCCGATCATACGGACACTGATGGGATAGCGCTCGGCCTCCATGATGAAGCGACAGAGTCAAAGTGTGCTGAACAGTCCAGATGTGAGCTCTCAGCCTCGGCCTGCTGTGGGAATGCAGCTTGGATGCTCAACAGGTGCTTTTATGTCTCCTCGCGCGGCGGAGGTGTGGCCGCGTGAGTGACGAAGTAAGACAGGTGGAAAATATGTTCGTCACTTCGCAGGAAAGTCCAGCGTTGCTCCGAACGCTGCGACTCTTTTGCAACATACGGCAATGCCACAGACATGTCAGGCATTTACCCTGAATTAGGATGCGTGGGTGCGGAAACTTGTGAGGACATATGTGATGGCTGCGTTCCAATTTTCCTTCAGAGAGTATCTCTCTTAAATCATTTTCATGATCAAATTTTAAAAAACCACACCTGCCCAACCTGAATCATGTCTTGGCTACAGCTGATGTGGATGTGACCTGAAAGTGGAACAGGTGTATTCAGAGCAGAACAGCTTTAATGAGAGCTCATGGAGTTTGTCATAATACCCTTAAACATGGCGTTTACACAGTAACTGACTTTAGCTGCGATTGCACCAAAAGTATCTGAGACTTTTAGCCCCGAAATCTGCCTTTCAATGGCCTAAAAGGTTCCTCCAGCCCACTGATTATAAATGTCTGATGTATGTGACAGACTCTTCGTAGCGCTGACTCCTAAAGTCCCTGTACTTTAAGAAAGTAGCCCCCTAGAAGGCACCATTTGGGGTGTGAAATTAAGACTCCAGGACTTTATTTAAACCCTGGTCCTAGCTGTGAAAATGCTCCTCCTTAAGTCTGCTGGATATTTACAGGGGCTGATGCAAAAAGTGAGTGAAAACAAGACTTTTTTCTCATAATGTGGAGTGACGAATCTGTCAGCCTATTGTAAGTTGTGTGACACAAAACCTGTAACAAAAAGTTCTGGTTTCTGCCGGAGTGAGAACAGATCTTCGAGAGCTTGCCGCCTTAACAGAGGGTGTTTCATTCAAAAGGGAGTGAGACTACAAACCGGTTCAGTAATTAAGACTGTCAGTCCATACCCAACTACCAGAGGAAGATGATTCAGTTCTGCTTGGAAGGCCTCACCCCTTTTTTTGTTCAGGCCAAACAAACCAGAAAAGGTTACTTTTAAGAGAGTGACATCCCAGCTGGGATTGTTCTGTTCTAAGAACGTTCTGAAAATGTTACGTGCAATGTTCTGGTAATGTTTTAAGCGCGAATTGAGAATGTTCCTTTTAATAGTAGGAGAACGTTTTCAGAAAGTTCCATTGAGAATGTTCAAATAAACATTTCAGGAACGTTTTATAAATCACGTTCTGATAGTTCAGGCCGTACTAACATCCTGAAAGGATCCTCAGGATGTTGCAGTGAGCATGCTCTACCTTTGTTTTTATGTAACATCGAGCAAATGTTTTATAAAAGGCGTTCTGACGTCCCAGGCCACAATAACATCCTGAAAGGATCCTCAGGATGTTTAAAACGTTTTGTTTAAGTTTGAACGTTACAAGAACTTTGAAATGATAAACATCTTTAAAACGTTCTTTGAATATTATATTAAAATGTTTTCTTGCAAACGTAATGGGAACTTGTAGGTAAAGTTAGCCGATGTGATGGGAACGTTCTCTGCTAGCTGGGATGGAGCTGAGTTGAAAGTACTTTTAAAAAAACATGCTTCTGATCATCATGGTGTGAGGAGTTAGTTTAAAGTGCTTTACTTGAGATTTACAACATTTAGTAGACGGAAATGAAGTAAAATCACAAGAAGTAGACAAAAGAAAAGTATAACAAAAGTATAGATATTCCATGAAGAGAAGAAGATAAAAAAATCAAGAACATGTGTGGAGTTGTTATTTTTTTAACTTGAATTTCATACAAATTATTCTATATTTATATCTGCTGCCAAATGACATCAAAGCAATTGCATCACACTTGTTGGACACCTGTTATGCAGTTTATTTAGCGGCACTGCACCTTTTTTGGAAAGATGCTGGCATTGTTTCAGCCGGATGAGGAAGAAGTTGCTCATTTTTCACATGTATTTCCTTTGTGATTTCTAGGCATACAAGTTTAAGTCCTCCTTTACTCCTACTCCTCTGTCAGCTGCAGCACGTACACCAAACATGCGCCACAGTGATCGGTCATTGACGTATTTTAACTGTTCTCAGGAAAGCTGCTCCGTGGGTTAATTATCAGCCTGCAGCAAAAGAAGTCCTGTTCTGTGAAAGCCATGTAGATTATGTTAGATTACCGTTGGTCTTCAAGCATCTACAGAAATTCAACACATATTTTAACCTTTTTTCAACAAGGCAAGTTTATTTATAAAGCACATTTCAGCAACAAGACAATTCAAGGATCTTTACACAAGACAACAAAAGCAAAGAAACACATTATTAAACAAGACATGAAAAAGCAAAGAGAAGATAAAAAATAAACGGTGAAAACCAACTTTTTCTCCTGACAGGGTTCCAAACCCTTGGAGCTGTTACAATCACAACTTTTGAAAGCAAAAAATAGCTTGTTGTTTATTTAACCTCTGTGTTAACTTTGGTTTTAATTGTACTAATTTAAATCTACCTTTTTCTCTCTGAATCGCTGAATGCAAGCAGCTCTTTTGCTAAGGCAGACGTCTTTGTCTTTAGTTAAAACCCGGCAGTTTTAATTGTTCCTTCGAATTCCCAGAATTCTCTTGGGTCCCAGACCTGTTGCAATATTTGACCTTTGCCTTGCCTTCGTTGATTAAGCTAAAATAATTAAGCAAAAGGTTAAAATATAAGATCATTTAAAAGTAAAAGCACAAAACAAAATAACAACACAACACAAAAACTGCTGTTTAATCCCCAGAAAGACACGGGTCAAAGCTTTAATTTAGGTGATGTGTGGGTGCAAAGGTCAGGGGGCTGCGTGTCTTTAGTTGCAGAAGCAATGAACAATAATTTGATTGCTGTTTATTTGACTAATCAGTGTCAGAAACAATACAAACAGATAGCTCTGCAGAACAATGACAGGTTGCCTGATATGTTTGAAAGAGTAAAGGACTTGAAGCTAATTTTTAGTCCACTACTGACATCTAGTGCCGGCTGCTGCTTCCTCTGTGCTCTGAACTCCTGCACTGTAGTTAATCTTCACTGATATTGCTGCCACAGTAGCTTCGGTCCAGTTGTGCAGAAGTAATCTGATTGGATTTGAGATCAGACATAAAAGAATTATGGGATTGCATTAGATCCAGACAATCCAATTTTTTTTTAAAATCTGGATCAAAGCTTCAAAATATTTATTCAAATGTTTCGAGCAGGATCGTGATGCCTATGATTGAGAAAATCTGTAACATCCTGATCCCATCTGAGGCTGGATTCAGGAACATAATACAAACTGTTTCAACATTTGTATCATGTAGAAAAACTGTATACTTGTTTGTTTTGCTCTTGAATTGCCAAACCATTGCAGTGACAGTAGATTGAGTTTTTAGTGTAGTGAAAAAAAACCTAAGCACGATGATAACTGTGAGCTTGCAGCTGCAGTCTTTTAAACATGGCGGCACTGCGGGCCCCGCCCTGAATGTTCCTGGACCTTTGGAAGTACTGCCCCCAGAGCAGAGACTTTTCAAGGGGTAACTCAATTACCCCTGAACTAAATTTAGACACTGTTTCCTCAAAAGGTTCCTAGTTCCTGGGGAAAGTTCTTGCTGTCGAAAAGCAGACCCTAACCCTAAGACTGCTAGGACCTTTGATGCATTTAGTATTTCTCCCACATCCTGTCGTTTTCTGCTCTGTGAATTGCCAACTAATGGCAAAAATACCCCCAAAAAGTTTACGTTACCAGTTCTGTTTATTCAAATAAAAAAATAGGGGGTGCCAGTTTCGCTCAGTGCTTAAAGCGCACGTCCCATGTAGAGGAAAGTCCTTGACGCAGCAGCCTGAGTTCAACTCAGATTCTTGGCAACTTTGCTGCATGTCATCCCCACTCTCTGTCCATATTTCCGATTCTATCCACAGTCCTATCAATGAAGACAAAAGCCTAAAAAAAGAATGGGGCGCTGGTTTAGCTCAGTTGGTTTAGCAGGCACCCCATATACAGAGGTGACAGTCCTGGCCACAGTGGCCACAGGTTCCACTCCCACCCTCGGCCCTTTGCTGCATGTCATTCCTCACACTTTTATCTCCCCACATTTCCTGTCTCATCTAAAAAAGGCAAAAAAATAAAAACCTTAAAAAGGAAAATACAACTGCGTATGAAACATCTCACTCTTTATTCCTCTTCACACGATGCAATCATAGCAGATTTATCATACATCTTCTTTAAACAGACTTTTATAATGACACACTCCCACATAAACATTTGTTTCTTGCATTGCACATTGTTCTGTTACATGATTTAAAAAAAAAAAAAAAAGCATAATTATTTTGAAGCCTTTCAGACTTCAAGCCACTGAACGCAAGTTAAGAAAATTATACTGCCGTCAGTAATTCCCACAACCCATCAAATCCACTTTGTCATGCTGTAGGCGAGCGAGCCGGCTGAGAGTCTGTAAGCAACAATGAGGCGGGCAGGCGGAGGACATGCAGTCTGCAATGCTTTTACATCAACCCTCACCCGAGAAAACACTCACTTTTTTACACAAATTCTCTCAAACACAGAAATATACTTGAAATAAAACATTTTTAACATAATCTGTTCTTTAAAAAAACGGAGCTTTACAAACATTTAAAAGTGTAAGGCAGCAGGTTTTTTCCTAAAGCATCAAAGAGGTTTTTTTCTTTTTCATCGCCCTTAACTTCGTTAGACTCGTCTCCATGAAAGGTGCTTTTTCACAACTTTTCCACTACGATCAGAAGAGTCACACCTACTTAGGAGATAATAGGCATGTTATGTGAAGCTTTAAATGTTGCTTAACTACTGTGCCTTTGTTTAGAGGAAGAAAATGCAGAAAAAAACACTTATTTTGCCACATTTTAACTGCTTCTTAAGATGTAAATCACTGGGATGAATATGAAACTAAAGATATAAATTTTATCCAACGACTGTCTTGTAAATGCCACATGAGCCATGAAGTCTCTGGCTGTGTTCGAAATGCCATACTATACTAGCAGTGCGTACTGATTTGGCCAAAATGTATGTAGTATGCAATCAAAAGCAAAATGTGCAGTGTGCCAAAAATACCCGGATGTCGTACTGATCCAGGAAAGAGTCTCCAGTATGAATCAGACCAGTCTGCCTCGCCTGCTGTATCCCACAATGCAACGCGCTGACGGCAGCAGAAGAGCAGAAGGGGGCGCTCTAGCTAAAGAAGCAGCTTTTTGCTATTGTTGTTTACTTCCGCTTTCCAGAACTGGAAACTGGCGCCTGGCGTTGCATACGACAAAATAAATGTGAACAGCTCCGTACTACCGCCGATCGCAGTATGTAGTATATAGAATGGCATTTCGAACACAGCAAACGATCTTCCCCGGTCTAACATTTGTGGACACTCTTCCTGACAGGTAAGAAATGGACTTGGAATGTTCCGTCACAAATCTGAGCTTCGACTGCTGGTTAATATAATTTAATAAATCTACTTATTCCCCCCTAAATCTTTTTAATATACATTTCCACTTCTTGATTAGAAAATTTAATCAAATAACTCTGGAAGACAAATAATCTGCTATTAAATAAGTAAAGTGGTGTTAGAATTTCTGCCTATTAGAGACCTTTGGTTTGCATAGAAATATCTGACGTGCAGACTTTTCATTGAGATAACTGTGATTAGAGGATTCTTTGAGAAAGCAGCAGCTTTTGGTTTCTTATGAGCGTCACTGTAACTTTAAATCTCACTTTCAGCCGTTTGTTTTCATTAACCAAAACAAACCATCCCTGAGCCACAGACCATCACACACAGTCTTACAGATCTTGCATAAACAGTAGATCACTGCTCATCATTGCTTCGTCTGCCACCTTTTGGCAACAACCCCCCTATTACACTCTGCACAAATCACTACAGGGCATCAGAGTGATACTGCAAGGATAATATGCATTAAAAAGAAGAGACGATAATTAAGCTTTGCTGAACAAAACTATTCTCACAACTTTATAACCTTTTCTTTTGCAACTCTTATCTTAAAGGCATTAATGTTTAGTGTCTCCACTGAAGGTTAACATACACTGATGTCCAACAGGGAGACAGATCCTGTCAGAGCACAAAGAAATCAGGTTGCACATAATTAAAAACAAGGAACAAATTGAAATTAAAAATGAAATTCGAGGCAAACAGCAATCTTACTGTCACTGTAAAAACTCTCCATCTGTCACTGATCTTCCATCAGCTCTGCGTCGTCCTTCTTTCAGCCCAGCAGAAGAGTGTCTGACCACAGGGTTAGTTCCCTGCAGCAAGGAAAACGGAACAGCTCCAATCTTGGCAATTAAAGGGCTCTCCGTCGTTCCCATCGCATTTAACCTCAGAGCAGTAAGGGCCATCCCCTACTTCACCCAACATTCGTGTGGTTTTGTCACCGAAACTCATAAATAGGCATACCGTACTCTCGAACGTGGTTAAGGTTTAGTGACTGGTACCTGCAGATGTAGATAAAAACCAGAATTAAGAGTCATAACAGCATAAGAAACATGTACTAACGTGGTAAAAGATGTAGAAGGAACTGTTTTGTAATACTTGTACTCACCATTCCGAGCTTCTATGGTAATAGTAGCCCTCGATAGTGGCTGTGGACTTCTGGAAGCAGATATAATAGAAGCCCGCAAAGGAGGCACCGCTGATGTCTTTAATAGTGTGGTCTGGAACTAGAAACTGTTCCTGAGGATGGAGGAAAAAACAAAGTGACGGTTGGAGCGTGAAGGGCCAGTTCGCCAATTTTCAGGCTCAGTCCGATCATGCTATTACGGGGAGCTAATGCCATTATGGTAGGAAAAAATGCAATTTCACTCTGTGCCTTTGGAGGACGCTATCTGCTTCTCCAGTGGGCCCTGGAAAACCTCCGCCAGACTATGTAAAACGCGTCATCTGGCGGAGGCCAGGGAGCTTGCTAAACTACACTTCCTCAATCTAAGACGCCCGCCTCCGATGTCATGTCTCGTTCTAAATCGTCAGGTTTGAAATTTAGACTGCAGACCTTAAGATTTTTTAGACGATACACCGGTATATTCTCGTGATATTTCGGATTCTGTACCGCTCTGAGCCGTTGCCGAAAACGGTGGTATTTCCTTTCCTTTCAGGGAGAGCGTTTTCCATCAGCCAGCAGTGGTTGGTCTGCCAGAGAGGGTAGACGGAGCTAAGCGGCTGCTTTTCCGCTCTCTGCGAGTGTTGTGAGTAAACAGTATTCTACTATGGCTGAACAAACAAAGAAAAGATGGATGACTACAGATACAACTTCAACAATAAGTGAAAATCCAAAGAAAAAGAAACAAACTCGACGCTCAGATGAAGCAAACAGTCTGAAAAGGAAAGCGACCGTCAGCCAGGAAAATCAAGAGTTACAACCGGAGCCAACCGTGGACGTCTGGGTACCCGAAGCGTTTGCGTCTGCAACTGCATTTTATTGCGATCAGGTGTCGCCAAATAGAACGAAACTGAGAACTTTGAGATAATAACGTTATGTGCTTCACACAGTCCCTTTAAAGCTAAAACCAGGAGAGACATTGCAGTAAGATTATGTACTCACCTTCCACCTCATGAAGACATAATCACTGTTGTCCAGTGCTTCATAGTCAAAGTCATCTGAGTTGAAGCTTTTGGCATATTTGTAGAAAGGCTTGAACTTTCCCTGTTGAAAGATCATTAAATACTGGTTAAGAGAACGACAAAATAAAGAGACATCTGTTGGTTCTTGATAATAAATTAATTGTAATCGTTGCCCCACAACACAGTATTCACCAAGAGGTAGCCACATTTTTTTTTACAAAGACTAATAGACGTAATTTTGATAATTCACAGGGTTTTCTTAAAGCAAAAAGCAAACAATATGAGAGTAAACGGTTTAAAGAGAAAGATCGGCAGGCTACAGGTGTTAAATTTCCAACACGTCTCATCAAATTAAGCAACCTATACTTTAGTTTAGAAATTAAATTAATTGGTCATCAATGTATTGTTAGCAAAAGAGCAAACAAGACATACCCAGTGCTTCCTGTCCACATCTTCATCCGCGTCCCACTTCCTCGTTAAAAAAGGCCTTTTTCGACTGATGATTTCACCCGCAAAGAATGTTGTGAGGGTGGGATACTCCTGTCACACAGAAAACAGAAGAAAACATTGATACAAGAAGGTAAAAAACATTCTGCCATTACGATTCAGGAGCTTTGTCCTCCCATGTGCTTAATAGCTGGTTGTCAGGAAGGATGTACTCAAAGGGTTTCTTTTCCTAGTCAGCCACAAATCAAACAGGATACGGAATCGTCATCTTTTTGGATGCTTACGTGTGCAGTAACACACCTAAAAACAGAAATATGACCACATTCTGTGTCTTAATTTTCTCACAAACAACTAGTCAGGTTAAATATGACTTGTAGAGCCACATACACAAGCTCTACTCATCTTTCACTCCTCTCTGCTGCAGAGCAAATGCTCTTCAGGATCCTGCTGACCTGTTCACTGCCATATGTTACGTAATGTAATGGGTATACAGTTGACACAGTTAAGCCAAGGACTAGAGTCTAGACCTGAAAGAAGAGGTTAAACCTGATGCCCTCACTATAGTCTTATCAAATGTGTCACAATTTACCCAATATCAGTCAAGCGGAAACCAGTTTCAGCTAGCTTAAACGTTACAAGTGTTTTTGCTTATACAGAATAAAGGTCAGACTTACTACATCTGACCTAGTTTCAAAGCTTACCTCAGTCAGGCCTTTGATCTTTAGGTATCCACACAAATATGAGTCCTCCATGGTCACATGCTGCCCAGGAAGAAAACAAATTTAGAGTTATTTTTATCACATAATCGTGTAGCTCAAAGGGGGTTGTGATTTCAGGTGCAGATTTTTTCCTCTTTCTTTTATATGAAGTAAAAAAGGCAGGGGGTGGTAAGCACAGAGAAAACTTAAAATAAATGGGCATGCATTATAGTTTCAGGGTGTATGTTTACTGTCAACGCTTGTGGGTTAATAACTCTCATTAAGAAAGCTAGTTGCACAAAATGCTTACGTGTTTGGGTAGTGTGTGTACTGCAAAATAGCTGATGAAAACGTTAATTCTTGTAATTCAGTCATAACTCACAATGTCATAGTAGCAACAGCCACCTGGGCTAGCTCAAAATTGGGTCAGTGTGTTAGTATTTTATGCCAACCAGCCAAAAAAGCTAAGCTAAGTTAGCAAAAGGGCTATAATTATGCTGAGTTTGCATGGAACAACAAACAATATAACCCAAACTTGATTAATGTATGTCAAAAATACATCACCTGCAGAACAACCTCAACGTCGTAGGAGTTGCCTTTGCTCTTCTGATAACCCCGAAACTGTGAGCCGCTGTACAGCAGCGAGGTGGCCAACCCCGGCTGGTAGGTGTTGATCGGGGCAGGGGGAACAAGAGAGGCCGAGGATAGGCAGGCCGAGCCGGTGGTACTGCAGCACTCTGCTCGGACAGGCATAATGAGCGCTAAAGTGTCACCGTCAGCAACCGTCATGAACTTAACGACCGAGCACACAAGAGCACAAGAGGGTAAGGGGACTGACAGAAGACGGTCTGCCAGTGGAACAAGTCCTCGAAGTCAAACAACTTCGCTCAATTTGGGAAGCTAGTCTATGGACAGGGATACTGCCTGCAACGTCTCATGCTGCATTCAAGTGCTCCTCGGATGGTCCCTTTTCCCGAGTTGGGAAGTCGTTTTTTCGAGTTGGTGTGTTTACGAGCTTTAAGTCGTAAAATAGAAACATCATAGACGCTGCAAATAAAATCTGTTGTATTTTATGGCTTTTAACTAATCAGGATCACTATAAATTAAGAGCAACAAACGGTTACTGCCTATTTCCAAATAATAAATTAGAAGTAAGACAAAAATGCTACGCAATTTGTACATTACTACAAAGTTTTTAATCATTAGGCCAACATTTTCTTCATCCGCCATGTTTCTGCCAACTATGACATCAAGTCGATCAACTCGCCAATTAGGGTATCACAATTTCCGACTTTCCGAACTGTTGACGTGCGTTTTCCTAGTAGGAGGCTCATTTTCCCCATTCACTTGGACATCCCATGAATGCACCGTCATTTCAGAATCCAGCTTCCCTGAATCTTATTGGCTGGAGACTTGTACGCGGCGCGAGCAAGAGTCTTATTGGATAATAAACCCAAGTGCATTCTGGAAGATGTATTGAATTTTCATCTACGGTTCTACCATCAATGAATGAGATGATTCACTAATGTTAAAAAAAAAAAAGAATGAGACAATTGTGGACAATTAACAATGTTTGGGTCACTTTTGACCAACGTATGGTTTTATTTAAAGTACTGCATAAAGACGCACCTAAAATGATACAATAAAATACAATAAAATAGCCTACTTAAAAAACACACCTTGTCTTCAGGTTCTGTGATACTTAAAATACAATAACCTTTTATTACATGATATTCTTTGTGATGTTTAATAATATACCAATTTTATTTATTTTTTTATCTGATTTAAATTACTTTATTTATTTTTCAGTCCTCTTTTCCTTTGCATGTCTTCACTCTCTGTATTGTACTGTATGTAATTCCTTCTCATTCTTCTCACATTCAAGTTTTTTTTTAAATAAGAGAAGTCTTCACCACACTTATCACATGCAGGTGTATTCAGTTAGCTAGTGGACAATAATTTAAAAAGTGTCATTTTATCTGCCGTGGTCAGCAAGAAATTGGTCTTTTATTGCATGTGATTAAAACGTAGAAGTGATAAAAGACAAAATGTTTTCTTGCATATTGAAATTTGTTACAGTTGTATAAATGTTCTCTTCCGTTTCTTAGGCTAAGTCTTTTGGATTTAAAAAAATTTTTTTTTTATTGCAGCTCCTCCAGCTGCTCCTTCAAATAGCCCTCATATCTGCGGAAGTCTGAGATGCGTGTTCTGTTCCACTTAAGTTCTTTGTCTTGAATCTGTAATAAACCATAGAGACAAAACAGCAAACATTAAAGGAGTGTGAGATACAGAGGGCAGGTTTGTCATATATATAATAATATAAACTTTACTGTTTCAGTTTTATTTTAGCTCTGTACCTCTTCGATGAGGGCCACCTTCCAGGCACTGACACGTGTAAGCAGCTGAGTCTCTCGGTCATTGATCATCAGCAGGTGGTTTTTGTGGCCGATGTTCAATGCGTCCATCACTGCGTCTCTGTCTGTGAACAGCTACACAGAGGAAACACAGGTGCGAAAGGCTGAGGACACAGCTAATGAACCACATCCTCACCTCATCTGTCTCATTCACCATTCAGGTTGATCTCTGTCATCAGCATTCAAATTAGACCATCTCTATCTGTCATATCTGATATAATGCATATTCTGCTTTACATAAATATAATACATTAACTTAGTGACTGTCAGGCCTTTAAAAGGAGTGGCAGTAATGTTACACACTGAACACTGACAATCTTTTTTCACAAGGCTACAATAGTCTCAATTATTCTACTGTAACCTTGATGTAATCCTATCTTATTTGGTCTAAAGGTGACTTTTACTCACCATTTTAACATCATCCGGCATGTCCTCCTCCAGGTCGTCCTCGGCCACTCTCTCCAGAGTTGCTACGGCAACCTTCTGCACATTTTCATAATAATTATCCTCCAAATCTCGACATTGAGTGAACGTATTTCTGTGTCATGGAAATTAGACTATCAGTAATTTTTGTGTAACTGTGTATAATTCAAACACTCAACACACAAGGCTGGATCGCTGACCACATAAAGCGAGCCTCCGTGGGAGCCAGATTCGATTAAAGTTAGAATTGGTTTGGGAGCAAGTCGCTTCCCCAAGTGATCAAGTATGAATACAAACTCTGAACAGCTTGTTCTCGAGTGAGGACAAGATTCTGAAAACAGAAATGAACCAGTGTTTTGGAAATGATTTAACACCCTTGAGATGATGCACAGTGAGAAAGGATATATCTCCTGAACAGTTTCACTGAAGTTGCTGACCATGTCGGAGAGGTTGTTGTCCAACCTTTTGATGATGTCCTGAAATGAAAATTAAGCTTCCTCGTGAGCAAATCTCAAACACAGGCTCATTAGAAGGCACATCGTTTTTAAAATGTGGGTGTAAAGTAAATTACAACAGTACTTTTTTTTTTTATTTAATCAAAATAGACTGGATTTGGAGATGATATATTTCCAAGTCTACAGCAGACCCATGCATTTACTTTGTAGAAGAACCAGACGTGAAAAATGTAAAGTGCACATGGTGTATGTCAGACCTGTAAAGCTATGTGTGAACATCGCACCTTCTGAATCCTGAAAGAGAAGTTGCTGTTGTTTTAATATATTGTTGCATTCAACATATTTCTTTCACTCTATACCTACTCCTCTCTTCTTAAACAGTCTGTGTAGTAGAAATTTAGCCGACATTAGCTCTCTATGGCTGCATCAATGCATGAGAGGTAACGTCTCTTTCTGGAAGGAATTATTTTTAATGCATGATATTATCAGCACGTTATCATTACCTGCAGATTATGGCTTATGAATTTTGATTTCACATTTATAATCCTTGATGGGACATAAAGGGCGGAAGTGAGGTTGTTAGAGGGCCTAAGTTGAACCCTGGACTGTCAATCAGCTCTGATATACAAGGTGTGCACTCACAGGCACAAATAAACACCCACCTCCATTTGGCTGACATGGTGAAGCTCCATTTCCATGAGGCTGTTACAGAGTCCCTTGATTTCTTCTTTGCCGCGGCTGATCTTGTCCTTTAGCAGCTTTTGGTCTAATAACTGCTGCAACTCCACCATCCTCTAGAGGGGCATGAACACAACAGATAACTGTCTGTATTTGCTTGGCACAACCCAGGACAGGTCTTTTTAAAACATCATTGCCCTTACACCCCACCTCTTGGTGTTGGGGCTCAAAATCTGCCATCACGTGCAACACTTTCTGCTGGAAGTCTTTCATGGCCTTAGTCTGAACGCTGACGAATGAGTTCACATCTGTCTCTCTTCGCTTATGTTCAGCCAAGCCTATTTCAATTATCTGTGTGCAGAGCGCCAACATTTGGTGCTCAAATGTAGGGGCAGGGTTAAGGCATTCAAGTAATCACTATCAGAACAACTGCATGGATTAGAAAAGTAAAGTAACAAAGGATATGTTTCCAGCACTTGAGCCATTTCAGGCATACAGCGTAGTGTCTCTGCCATGGGATCATCTTTGAGCATGCTCTTAGACAGATAAGACCCATTCAGGAACCCCTCCAAGTCATGCTGTTGGAAAGAAAAACTGAGTTTGTATACACATAGCATGTATTTGAACTCAGTGGATAGTAACTGCACTGCCACATGTGAACCTTCTATTACCGTGTCTTGCTCAGCATCTTGAGCTTGTTGTGTCTGCAGCTCCTCGAGTCTCATTTTCTCAAGGATATATTGGTATTTTATAAACGCTTCTTTTTTCTGCACATAGTCACATTCGATTAATTTGACAGTGTCAGCACTCCATTTCCAAAACTAATCACATGGTCATGATTTTAAATGAAATTGCTGATTAATGTCTGCTTAAAGGAAAACACTAGCTACACTTACAGTGTCTTTATCCAGTAATTTGTAGTCTAGGAAGACCAAGTTTGGAAAATAGGCTGCGATGAATAATTTGTAATCATCTTCCTTAGAGGCAGGATTTCCAGAGAGGTTGAGGCTGAACAGGTTCTTAAACCTCCTGAGGTAGAGCACCTTTGAAATTCAATTGCACAAAATTATAGCAACAATCTGTAAAGTTAAATTTTGAAGCTGTAAAGCACAAATGTTACATATTTGCAGTACAAAGGGAGAGAAAAGGTTGTTACATCATCCAACTGTCCAATGAGGTTGTTTCCAATGCAAAACTGAGTAAGTTTCTCAAGTGTGTCCATGTTTTCAATGACAGAGATCCTGTTGTTGGACAGATTCAGAACTTCAAGCTTCCGCAGAGACTCCAAACCCTCAATTTTTTCCAAGCTGTTGAATGACAGATCTAAAAGACATATTCAGAGTGATTCTTATTAGTAATGGCAGCTTGGCTTAAACTGACAAGACAGGAGCAGATAGAAAGATTGTCTTACTGAGCCATGTCAGATTTAACAGATGGTCCAGGCCTTCAATCTTCTCTATGAGGTTGTTGTTTATATCTAGCCTGACTAAGGACGTGAATTCCCACAAGTAATCAATCCTCGGGATGTCTGAAAAAATAAAAACAAAAAACTCTCACATACCAAAATACACATTTAAGATATACCAAAAAAAAATTGTTTTAAATCAATCTTACCTTTGTATTCCAGGCGTAACTGAAGAATTCTATCAAAGTGGATACCCTCCTCCTTCATTATGCGTGCAGTCTCATCTTGAGGAAGTTGAGGAAGCTTCATTACTGCCTCCTTCAACATATTCTCATCGATCAAAGTAGCCATAGTTTCACTACGAGACGTGTTCATCCCGCTGCTTCAGGGGTTAGAGGCACACTTGAATTCAATCTATCTTCTGTTACAATAAGACTATATTTTGTTCATTTGAAGCTGGAATGAATGAGTTCACCAGAAAAACATTACAAAAAAATCATTAAATACCTAGCTACTGTTGTGTGTCCAATGTAATATATATATATATATATCAAACAAACAATACACGCGTTAGTAACAAGATCAGTTAGCTCTGTTGTTGACACACTGTTGCATAGCAACTGGCTAACGGTAAGCTGCGTTCAAGTGCTCAAATTATTCTGTTAAAATACACTTGTACCTTTAAAACGTACTTGTTTAAATTTATAATAACATCACGAGTACAGTAATGGTTGGAAAAAAACACTCAGACTTGAGAAAAGTTGCTTTTTTTGTCTTAATGTTTTTTTTTCTCAAAAGTGTTAACGAATGATTGAAATCCATATATAATAGCTCTATGTATTGAAATGCTATATTTCACAGGATTCAAGCTTCCGTTCATTTTCACTATCGCTGTTGTATTTCTGTTTATTTATATACAATTATCTATCTAAGTAAAATACATGTTAATGTGTGTCAAAATGTTTGTTGAACATAGCTTCAGTTGCTAAATATGATTGACATCGATTCTAGCCATACGTATTTAACGTTTTGGTATTTTGACCAATAGCATAAGGATATGGGCGTGGCTTAGTAGTCCCGCCTCTGGGCCTCAGCCTCTGTCATTCCCGAGCGGATAGTTTGTTGTCAAAATGGAGTTCTTACTTGGCAATCCATACAGCACTCCTGTGGGCCAGTGTGTAGGTACGTTATCCTTTAACTTTTTTATTAGATACGTTATATTGCCTCTATCGTATATAATTTTAGCGTGGACAGGCATTAGGTGTTTTTCACTAGGATTAACGGTACCCTGAGGTCGCGCCAATGGAAATAGCCAGCTAGCAAGAATCAATGCAGCAAACGTCATCTACTTGGAATGAGCTTTTAGCTAATGTTCAGCTAACCCACCTAAATTATTAGTCCGCTTTAATTACAGGTCTCAGCTTTTGTGTGGAAAAGGCAACTGAATAAAATGATAGGGCTTGAGCAGTGTTGTGACATGGTTTAAAGTGGCTTTGCTGTGCGGAAGTTCAAAATGTCAATAAGTCCTGAACAATAGTTGACCACACTGTTTGGTCAGCCTTGTTGGTTTTATAAATCTCAAAGCTCCGTGTTGTGGCCCTTATTTGTTCTGCAGAGGAGAGAAACGTTGCTTACCACATCCCTTTGGTGTGGTTTCATCTACACATGCAGTTCTTGTTTGCAAAACAGCTCAAAGGTAAACATCCTCTGACCCAGAAGAGGTGATGCTACAATGACTTTGCTGTGTCCTCATCATGAGGGAATGGCACACATTATAAAACAAAGTGCGATTTAAACTTACGGAAGAGATTTTTTGCTTTGTCTTAGATGAGAATGGTTGCAATAAAGATGCTAATTATTTTTCCTACTTTGCACCCTGGGCTTGGAATAATGTGCATTAAACACTTTAATAGCTTAGTCTCCTTGGAAATATATAAGGCACTATCTCCTTTCAGCCTCAAGGGATTTACTAATTAAATAAAGGTTAAATCAATTATTTAAAATATATATATATTTAACCTTTTATTTAACCAGGAAAAGGCTCTTGAGGTTAAAAATCTCTTTTTCAAGACTGTCCTGGCCAAGACAGGCAGCAGCACAAACAAAGTTTCAGACGAACAATGAGCAGCCTTACTTACGAACTTAACACAGAATACATGACTACAACACAATGAAAGACATGAAATAACAACTGAAACCAGTCAAACTTTGTCTAAAACAACCACAGTCATAAATATCTTCAGCTACAACCAGATGTGTCTGCCTCAAAGTTATTCAAGAGCACCTTAAAAGCATCCAATGAGACAAGTTCCTTTAGTTCCAGGTCTTTTTCTAATTTGTTCCAAGTGTAGGGAGCAGCCTTTTCCCCTGTTCAGTTCTGACCTTTTGGACAGACAGTAAGAACAGGTCCTGGGACCGGAGATTGTAGGCTCCTGCACTCTTCTGACTGATGTAGTTTAGAAGGTACAAGGGAAGCATACCTAAAATAGACTTGTCTATATATCTTAAAAATAGAGTTATTTTGCTTTGTTTCCTAATCAGGTTAAGAAAACCTAGTCAGGCTCAGTGATTAGGAAGTATCCACTCTGGGGACCACCATACTTCCTTTTCTCAGATAACTTTTCATCCTCAGTTGACTTAACATTTGAAACAGATTTTTTAAATTCCAGTTAGTGTAAACAATCCTCCAGAGTTCAACCAGCATTTCCTGATTTATGTTCAGTTAGGCCCCTGCCAAACAGATGGGGAACCATAAATGCAGCAGCTGTCGCAGAAGAATTTTTTTATTCCATATTTCTTTCCGTGAGTAAAAGTTGAACAAGCTGCTGTTTAAAAGAAGGAGCTGTGCGTGCAGAACTCAGGGTTCCTCATGTTTTTAACCAGCATGTCCTTCACTTCGGAGTGCTTTAATCAAGTTTCTTAGCACACAAGATAGAAACAGTTTGGTAGAAGGACAAGTATGAGAATCAGAAGGCCTTTGGTTTGACCTCTGGCTGAGTGAGAGTTGCAAACCACCCACTGCTCAACTGCCGTATGCCATGTCATCTAAGGCTCAACATTTTACTCTACAGAGTTCCTTCCAGGTCACGGATGCAGCAGACTGTATGCAGAACATCTCAGATTTCCCTGTATCATAGAGAGAGAGAGAGGTAGCTGCTGCATCTCCAGCCTGGTCTCTCCCCTCAAACTGCTGAGCGGTGCAGGGTTGTACAGCCAGCTGGGCCTCTCGGTTGCAGTGGGACTGAACACCACAGCAGCAGGGTAAAGGATCTGCTTACCTGAAACAATGACAGAGAGATTGACAGAGGAGACTGATAAGGAGGGATACATTGTGAAGAACTTAGTAGAGCTTTTTAATTTCCTGTAAGTGACTAAGGCAGTGGTGGGGTTAGAGGTAGTGAATGATGTGTACAGTGTGTATCATCTCTTGTTTTATACTGCCGCGTCATGGTCAAGGCTCTTTGCCTGTCCCTGCTGCTCTTTTCCCAAAAAGTATACAAGTCGGAGAGAGGCTACTAGTACAGCGGTGTAAAGGAACAAGTTCAGAGAGAGGTTTTGGATATGCTGTTATACATTCACTGATTTTACCTGAGTAAGATGGAAAAATATTCAAATGCACCTGTTAATGGTTAAACTACATTAACGTGATCCTGAAGCGCTGTTAGAATGGAAGCCTGAGCTTTATAGGTAGGCCTATAGGTCAGTTTGAAGGAGCAATTCGCCCCTGGAAAAAGCCACTGTCAGTCAGAGCTGGTGTTCTCTGTAAGAAGCAATAATATTTGAAATTGGCGCCATAGCTGTGGAGAAAGTTGTACAAACAGCTCGTGGTTTCGCCCATTCTACATTCCTACAACACCCAGCGTGCATTGCGCCCCTCCCTCAGAAAGCAACAGCCCAACGAGAGACGCTGGAGTGAAATACTACCGTTTTTGCAACAGCCAATGGCTCAGAGCGATACAGAGTCTGCAATATGGCGAGAATATATCGGTGGATCGTCTAAAAAAATGTTCAGGTCTGTGGCTACATTTCAAACCTGACAATTTTGAATGAGACATGACATCGGAGGCAGGCGTCCTAGATTGACGAAGTGGAAAGCGTCCTCCAAAGGCATAGAGCGAAATTGCATTTTTTTCCTACCATAATGGCATTAGCTCCTCATAATAGCATGATAGGACTGAGGTTGAAAATCGGTGAACTGGCCCTTTAACATGGTTCAACTCTGGTACCAAAGTTTATTCTTTCCAGAATGTCAATCAAAAATTTCAATTGAGTATCTTCCACTATTTCTGCAGAAAAGTTCCTTCTGAGTGCTGGTTGATGTTGTGCAAAAGAGCTTGGAATATAACCAGAATTTGCAGCCATTTTTAATATTAAGTCGACCAGCTTTTAGCTAGCGTGTCAGACTTCTCCTATTCTTGAGTCACCAAGAAGAAGGAAAAAGTGAGTTAACACAGCAAAGACAGAAGTGGAAAATGTGTTGTGAAAGGAAGAGTCTTAAAAGGAGAAAACGTGGAGGATGGTGCCAGAGAGGGACAGAGATTTGTGGCTTAGTTGGCAGTGCGTGGCACGGCCTGCCACCGCTAAAGCCATGTGATGTACTGGCTTCACTGGTGTGGTGTCGATTCCCAGGACTGGGAGGGATTAGAGGGGGTTGACACAACACCATGAATGAATGCACTAAGCAGACTTTATACTTCATTAGCAAGGATGTGATTGTACAGCGTCGTTCTAGCTCACATCATATGAAGAGATCAGGGTTTTTTTTCGTTTTCTTTCCCCCCGTTCACCCCTTACTCTGTCCGCCGTTGACCTGGCAATCTACTTGTAGGGATTAAATGGGATGTCCCAGGGGCAGAAGCTGGCTCTTCCAAACGTACTCTAAGAAGAGTACGTTTGTCTCTTAGTCTGCTAAGGCTCAGTACATAGTTCTTAAATGCTGCTCATATTAAAATGTATTACATATGTTTTGTAGATAAGTGATTTTAAGTGGGATTTAAAGAATGAATAAGATGCCTGTCTCTCTGTGCTTGCCCATTCTGTGACAAGTTGATCACAGAGCATGAATAAGTCATGGCTGTCAGGCTTGTCCAAACGTCGAGCTTCCCAAAAGGAAGGCAAAACGGCCCAGCGAGAGGCTCATGGCCTGGGCATGACAGCCTGCTCAGGGCCTCTGGGCTTCGGGGAGGAAAGCTCCTCCTGTCCAAGCTCAAGTGTCATCTAATGAGAATCTATTGAGTGTCAGTCACAAGAACTCAGTCACAGCTCACTTCAGTAGAAAACCTTTTTTTGTCTGCCAGCCTGGAAAACATCAGCAGTCGCAGATATGATGGATGGATTCGGTGACGGGAGAGGAAGGAGGAGACAGAGCGAGGAACGCAGCGGTGACTGCAAAGCCAGTTCATCACTGTAGCCTGACACTGTCTGGTTCACATTATTTCCTGTCTGTAGCCTTTTAGATGGCAGAGTGGGGCATGAAAGGGGAAAGCAGGTCTCCGTGAACGCAACACACCCATAATCAGCTTCACCTTCCTTTGAGATTCAGCTGTTTCCAGCTAAATGTTTGCTTCTCTCAGTAAGTTATTAGCAAGTCTTGGCAGATGGCGTTCGCCAGTGAGTCCAGTTGAGCTCGAGGTTTCAGCCTGTTAAAAGGAAGTTATTTTCCTTGCTGCTATACCTGCTGTGGCGCTATCTAAATAAAAATATAACGCAGCAACAGTTGGTGACCGTATTTTATAGCACGAGAGCCTGAGGAGTAAATCCTATGAAAAGTAAATAAGAATTGTACTCGTTTGATCTGGCTCCTGATCCCTGACCCACGACCGAACCCTGACTCTTTAACAGAGCTTAGTTTGCTATTAATGGCTCTCGCTTGGACAGACTTTCCACACCTAAGAAAGAGTGACAAAGCAGGCTCGCCAGAATTTACTCGTAAAACTCGAGTACGAGTACCGCACCCGAATACCTCTTTACAGCTTGACGTTAGCCTCCCGTTAGTTCAGCAGGTAGGCGGAGAAGCAAAGTTGAGTGTTAAAATGTCAGCAACAGTTGCAGTTGCATCATTATGTCTATCTACTTTGTTACAGTCAGAAAGTGAAGAACATCTGATGGAAATGAAACATGTTTTTAAAGTCATTATGAGAACTGTAATGATATTATTAAGTACTCATATCGGTACTCGGTTTCGGAAAGCACCCAAATGTAAGTACTTGTATTAAAAGTGGTATCGGTGCATCCCAACAGGACATCCTGACATGCACAATTAATCATATTAAAATCGCGATCTCGATTCATACTTCTACGCAATCTCATTTCTAAATGACAACGATTCTGCCGCATTTTCATTCGACTGACAGTGTGAGAAAAGTTGAGTGAGGAAGCACCAACAATAAGATACATTTTTTGGCCAGAAGAAGAATATGGCTTCACACTTTCTTTCTTGTTTTTGACGTGTTTAGTGTACCTTTAATAAACGTTTATACTGAGAAAAGAAATCATGAACTCAATTTGAAGCAAGAAAATCGTGATTTTTCTCCAGAATCGTGCAGCCCTACTCTGTGTGCTCTGTGTATGTTGTGTTAGTCAGGATTTTATTTTACACTTTTTTTTTTTGTCTACTTTCTCTTTACAACAAATATTTGTAGCAGAACAAAATACACCCGAACATTACATTAAAGCTGAAAACAAAGAACAGGTTAGGTTATTTTTGTACTGGTAGTCATTAACTGGTACATTCTCTCAGTGTACCTCAGTGGTTTGAAGTGGGCGGTTTTACCCAAAAATAAACAGCACTGTTTACATTTATTTTTAAAACAAGGAACTTTTGTGGTAATATAAAAACACGATATATCTAAATCATGGGACAGTTAAAACGGGGTCGAACATTTGATTGTCTCTCACCATTGACCACTGTACATATTTTTCTTTACAAAATAAGGTTCATGCTGGTCCACTGGAAGAGGAGGGACTATGCCTCTCTATCTCATCTCAGGATTTGGGTTTATAATTAAGTTTTCTGACGGTTTAACTCTTAATTATTTCATATTGGTGTTTTTCTATGTTTTAAATGTTGCTCATTTAGTGTATATAATGTTATAGAGGACAAACGACTACTTATCTGAATGAAGAATGAATTCTCTATTTCTCATATTGCCTGTTTCCAAAAGATGTCTGGCTGACTAAAAAAGTGAAAATGAAAGAGACAGAGAGCGCTGACGTGTGTCACCACATGCTGTTTTCTTTAATCGCTCTGTAAACCATGGCTTGCTTTAATTAGTGTGCATCAACTTTAGCTCAGGTGACATCTCGAGCTTACTAATAAGACAGCTAGCAGGACACTAACACTGGATCAAGTATCAAAGCTAAAATTTATTTCAGCACTTGTCACCCTCAGCTTTTGATTGTTTAGTTAGCAAGCCTTAGGATTAACTGTTCTCAGATTAACCGAAACTATCTGCTGTCACAGCCACTTGCTTCCCGCCTCATATTACTGTAAATTCAATAACATCCAGATATTCTGTTGTTTCTCCAGAGAGGGCCACAGATGGAGGCCTCCAGAACGAGGACTGGACCCTCAACATGGAGATCTGCGATATCATCAACGAGACAGACGAGGGGTGAGCTGCTACGCTTTCTGGAAGTGAATCATTGTTGGGTTATAATTTAGATTTAGATTCATTTAGATTCTGGTTTCTGGATCGATCAGTCCCACAACTTTCATTGTTTCGTCGCACACTGAGTGGATAATAACGCTGACTTCACCAGCAGACACCACACTACAGAAAGCTTTTGTTTTATCCAGGTCAGGTGACACTGACACACATAATGAATTCTACTGTATGTAAGACGCTCATTACTGAATGTTATGCGAGACTACAAGATCGAGGTTTCCTCGGTTGCATAGAATTTCAAAATCTTAGTTTCCATACTTGGAATGAGTAAATATCCTTGAAAGGTTTGGGAAAGTCCTGGCATTTTGTAAGGTAATGTTTTAAATTGTAAGAGCAATTTTTCATGGGTAACCCTCCACACAATAACAACATGACACATTTAGCTGTTTATGTAACGCTGTAAGCATCAAAAATCTAATTTATGAAGAATACACTGAAAATACTATCAGTTCTGTTTTTCACTCAGGCCTAAAAGCCAGACTGATATCTGTGCTTACATAACAGTGATTGAGAAATTATAGTGATCCTTTACTTAAATGAAAGTACTGATACCACACTGTAAACTCTATTAACAGAATAAGTCTAGTCTTAAAATGTACCTTAAATTAAAATGTCAGTACAATCAGGAAACTGTACTCAAAGTACACAAAGTAAAAAGACTCAACTGTTATTCTTTTATTGTTTTGTATTATATAATGGTATTATTATTATTATTATTATTCATGCATTAAAGTAATTATCTCGAAGATTTTCATTTAAATAATGTTTGTTGAGTCTCTATCTATCGCCGAATGAGGTAACACAATTGTGATCGAGCCTATGGCCCGCTGATGAAAGCCTTTGCATTTGCAGTATTACAGACTGGGTGTCTGTGGCGCCCAGTTAGTGACGCGTTTTCCATCAGCCAGCAGTGGTTGGTCTGCCAGAGAGGGTAGGCGGAGCTAAGCGGCTGCTTCTCCGCTCTCTGCGAGTGTTGCGAGTAAACAGTAATCTACTACGGCTGAACAAACAAAGAAAAGATGGATGACTACAGATACAACTTCAACAAGAAGTGAAAATCCAAAGAAAAAGAAACAAACTCGACGCTCCGATGAAGACAAACGGTCTGAAAAGGAAAGCGACCAAAGAGAACGAAACTGACATCTTCGAGATTACCACTTTATTAATAGTCCCACTGTATTTATAAGGAGGTGAATTGTCACAGAGTCCTTGAAATGCCTGATGACCTAATTTTTATTTTTGCTCCCCCATCAGTGCATCAGTGTTCATATTTATAGAAGGTTTCACTTCTTCTTCTGCACCATTCAAACATGTGATTATTTAGATGTTTAGTATCCTAGCAAATGATGATGATGAGAAAACATACTTCCTAACTTTTATCCACATTCCCATCCCATTCAGTTCAATTGTGGTGATGTATGTTAGAGGAAGTGTTTTCAGTTCAGCTACAGTGAGGCTTTTATCAAACAGGTTTTTAAAGCCAATATAAATGTAATCATCGTGGGATCTCGGCCAGTAGATCATTTATGCACAGAGTGACTTACGGAGGAAGAACATTTTCCATTTTTCTCTTTTTCCCTGCTATTCACATTCTTCATGCCTACACACACTCATTGTCTTGGCATGCGACATGGGGCCTTCTCTGTCATGCCCAGAAACACACACACACACACACACACACACACAGAGAGAGTTCAGCTCCATCGAACACTGAACTTCTTGTCCTCAAGATGTTCACTGAGTTAGACGATCTTTGGTGAGCGCTAGACTTATTCATGAAGTTCTGCAACTGAAAATAACTTTTACATGAACATATGTTGTCCTTACATGTGCTACTGTGTCAGAGGTGCAACAGTAAGTCAATAAATAAATGTATTGACAACTAGAGAAACTATTTTGATATGGATTAATGGTTTTGTGTGGTTTTAAAAGAGGAAGAAATGTCCACATTCTCATATTTCAGCATCAGTATGTTTGCTGGTTGCTTGGCAGCTTTGGGGAACACTGAGCAAGAATTTTCTGTCATATTGAGACCAAACTAATTGACTAATGATCAACAGATTAATAGGCAAATAGCATAATCTGTTTTATGAGTTCTAAGACAAGTAATCAGAAACACCCTGAAAACACACACCTACATACTGTATATTCGACTTTATACTCTATCTTCATCGAATAAATGTTCCGTATCTCATGAAGGAGTTCATAAACGCTTATTACGCCTCATCTGCAGCGAGGAGACGGGCAGTTTGAGTCAAAGAGCCGACCTGAGCTCTTCATGCATTGGCAGCTGTGATCTTGCCTCGGGAGAAACGGATAGTTACGCAGACAGAAGAGAGAAACAGACGGAGCGACGCTTCCTCTCTGTCTTTGTCAAACGGGGACACTGACAGCATGACTGGCGTCTGTTTATGTGTCACAGAAAAATCATTTATTCCAACATAAGTCAGAGATCGGGCGCTTTAGTCAGCTCTATCCTCTCTGCTGTTTCCCTCTAGGCCCAAAGACGCCATGCGGGCGCTGAAGAAGAGGCTCACTGGCAACAAGAACTACAGAGAAGTGATGCTGGCGCTAACAGTGAGAAGTATTTCCTTTTTTGTATTTTTGCATCGTTAAACTGGTATTTTAGTGTTGTTTCTTTTTATCGTGTAGACCCTGAATGTAACCAGATCTTATCTTCTCTCTTGATTTTATTCATCTGTGTCTCTTCTCCTGGCTGTTTTTTGCCCTTTGGGTCCCATTTATACCCACCAACTTCTTTATTCACTCACCTCTATGAGAGCTCTGTGTGTGATAAAAGTATTCTGAGATCTTTTGTGAGCACCACAGAGAAAGTCTTTCCTTTTCTCAGCTGCCTCACTCACAATCAAACCTTCCAGTTCGTAGCAGTATTTCTTTTGAATGGGCTATTCTGTTAAGTCTTCCTCTCTCTCTGCAGGTGTTGGAGACGTGTGTGAAGAACTGCGGCCACAGGTTTCACGTCCAGGTGGCCAACAGAGATTTCATTGACGGCGTGTTGGTCAAAATCATCTCGCCCAAAACCAACCCTCCTACCATCGTGCAAGACAAAGTGCTGTCGCTCATTCAGGTGAGGTACTGGGGCTGCCTCTGTTAAATTAAAAGTAATAATCTTGATTATTTTACTTTAAATAAATGTTAAAGTCGCTATCGCCGAATGAGGTAACACAATGGTAATTGAGCCTGTGGCCCACTGATGAAAGCCTTTACATTTGCAGTATTACAGACTGGCTGTCTGTGGCGACTTCGGGGTAAAAAAATCACAAGCGACGCCCAGTTAGTGACGCGTTTTCCATCAGCCAGCAGTGGTTGGTCTGCAGAGAGGGTAGGCGGAGCTAAGCGGCTGCTTTTCCGCTCTCTACAAGTGTTGTGAGTAAACAGTAATCTACTATGGCTGAACAAACAAAGAAAAGATGGATGACTACAGATACAACTTCAACAAGAAGTGAAAATCCAAAGAAGAAGAAACAAACTCGACGCTCAGATGAAGCAAACAGTCTGAAAAGGAAAGCGACCGTCAGCCAGGAAAATCAAGAGTTACAACCGGAGCCAACCGTGGACGTCACACATGCAGCACTGTCTGGATATCTGGGAAGTGTGCTCCCGCAATTACCGTTTATCACCATAGGAGCCGCCTAAGAGAACAAAACTGAGATCTTTGAGATTATAACTTTAACATGGCACATAAGCCTCTATCTATTTTACTGCCTTTGGCTTTATTCTCATATTGCTAAATGACAACCACACTGCCCAGTGTGAGGGTAACACTCACCACTGGTAAATGGCTCTCAGGTCAGTGGTGGTTTCTGGGAAGCCAGGAGGGTGCTGTATGTTCCACTTCCCAGGTGTTGCAACACAGACTGTGTTCCTCTGGTGCTATCAAGTTACGTGAGGTCAGCTTGACCGACAAGTGGTGTTCTTCTCTCTTTCTGCTGTCCTGTAGTTATTTTTAGGATTTTGTGAAAGACACCTACAGAGGCTCCTTTTTTAGTCTTTCTTTAATTTGCTCATCTTTTTACATCATCAGAGAGCATCTGGCAGGAAGTTCCTTGACCTTTTACACAGGGAAGGACTGTCCTGTACCCACATAGCTTCCTAAAATTAATTTTTAGTACCTTGTTTATCGAACTGTGTGTGTGTGTGTGTGTGTTGTGGCAGGCTTGGGCTGATGCCTTCAGGAGCAGCCCCGACCTAACTGGCGTGGTCCACATCTACGAGGAACTAAAGAGGAAAGGCATTGAGTTCCCAATGGCAGACCTGGACGCACTGTCTCCCATCCACACACCACAGAGGGTGAGAAGAAAAGAGACACACAAACAGTGCAAACACATTTATATACACACCTGCATTTATTTATGGATCTGTTTTTTCTCCCAGGGTACCCCAGAGGTGGACCCAGCCATGATCAAGTACCTAGCCCCTGCTTCACCTGCTGTTGGGACTCCTAGACCTTCCCCCACCCCTGCCTCTGTAACAGAGGATCCCCAGGTGCCCGGCCCCATCACAGCAACCCCTGAACAGGTGAGGGGCATTCACAAAACATTTTACTATTTAAATTAGCTTTTTGCTGCACTTGTTGCTATAATCTTTTAACTTTTAACTGCTCATTTTAGAAAATTAGGATTTTAGTCGGATATCTTGGCTAACTCCCGCCTTCAGGAACATCTGCAGCACAGCTGAAACTGAATAAGCCCTGAGTGTACACTCTGACCTTCTGTGCTTTCAGATCGCCCGACTGCGCAGTGAGCTGGACGTAGTGAGAGGAAACACCAAAGTAATGTCGGAGATGCTGACAGAGATGGTCCCCGGCCAGGAAGATGCCTCTGACCTAGAACTGCTTCAGGTCTCTTATCCAAATACATTCAGCTTCACGCCGGCCTGATTATTCAATGCTCGATGCTGATTTGAATTTAATGTGGTTTTAATGCTGCTTAAAGCATCAAGTCAAATCCATTAAGAAGACAATTAGCAGATGTTAATTCAGAAGCAAACAGCTTTCCAACACGGCCGTCAGCTGAAAAGTGTTAGAATTATGTGCAGCCACCAGGGGGAGTCGTGTCTCCAGATTTCAGAGGAAGCCCTAATCTCTCCCACACTTACCGAGAACCAGTTGACTGTGGTAAAATTCCTGGAATCTGCAATTAACCACTGGTAACTAAATTCATGGAGAGTTTAATCCCCTCAGACCAAATCCACTCAGGTGTTTGTGTTAAGCTGCAAAAAGCTCCTGAGCTCAGGTGCTCGTGCCAGATGTAACCTTTTCTCGTTTTCTTTTTCATGCTGCTCCAAATGAACCCTCTAAAGAATGTTTACAAAGCAGAGCAAATATGTCTTCTGTTTCTATCTATTTTTTTTATCTATAATTCTGATGATGAATCTGTTGCTTTGTCAAGGAGCTGAACAGAACATGCAGGGCCATGCAGCAAAGAGTGGTTGAGCTGATTTCGCGTGTCGCTAACGAGGAAGTGACCGAGGAGCTGCTGCACGTCAACGATGACCTCAACAACATCTTCCTCCGATATGAGAGGTACGATAGAGCAAAACTACCAGTCAAGGAAAGGCTGATATAACACGCTTTTTGTTGTTAGGGTGCCCTGTTTGTCAAAAGAGTTGTTTTTTTTATCTTAAAGTTATAATCCCGAAGATCTCAGTTTCATTCTCTTTGGTGGCAGCTATGACAATAAACAGTAATTCCGGGAGCACACTTCCCAGATATCCAGACAGTGTTGCATGTGTGACGTCCACGGTTGGCTCCGGTTGTTTTCCTGGCTGACGGTCGCTTTCCTTTTCAGACTGTTTGCTTCATCTGAGCGTCGAGTTTGTTTCTTTTTCTTTGGATTTTCACTTCTTGTTGAAGTTGTATCTGTAGTCATCCATCTTTTCTTTGTTTGTTCAGCCACAGTAGATTACTGTTTACTTGCAACACTTTAAAAGCAGCCGCTTAGCTCCGCCTACCCTCTCTGGCAGACCAACCGCTGCTGGGTGATGGAAAACGTGTCACTAACTTGGCACCGCTTGTGTTTTTTTCCGCGAATGTCGCACCAGACTACCCTTCCGTAATACTGCAAACAACTTTCTTATTTTATGTCCAACAACTGAACTTGGTGTTTTGCACACATTTTGTAAGGTGATGATTTGGTCTCAGAGTGGATAAATAATTGTTGCTTATTAGAACTTTGCTGGTCTCTCAATCCACTGTTCTAACAGCGAAACACCAGATGGAAACAGTTATCCTTGGAAAGTTGAATGTTTTGAGAAAACATGCGTCACACAGATTGAACACAATTTGACTTCAAACACCACAAAGTTACAGGGCTTGTATGAAGAACTGAGCACAACTTGTTCCTTTTAAACATCACGCTGCTTCAAACTGCCAAAATGTGTCTTTCATGAGGTGTCTGAAGATGAAACATTTGTAAGCATTTGAACCTCAAAACATTCAAAGGTTTCTGTGCTGCTCGCAGGTACGAGAGGTACAGGTCGGGGAGAGCTGCGCAGAACAATGGGGTGAGTATCAAAAGCCCAAAACTCTTGTTCTCTGCTTGCTTTGGCATGTTTTCAGAACATTTTGAGCTTTGTTACATTTAACTTGTCTACATTTGCATTGCCTGAGGCACACTGTCTAACGTTCAGGCTGCTGTGAGAGATGTTTCAAACACAAATTAGTCCACATAATCATTTGTTGAGTTCATTTGACCAATTTAGCATCTGAATTGATGATTAGTATTTACGCTGTGTTACAGTAGCGAACACAGTCCACAGCAGCATTATTATTTAATGATTTTTACTGGGTTATCTCTCAAAACATCCCACATCAATGCTGTTTTTATTTTGCATTCTGTTGATATTTCTGTCTACTTTGTCTGTTTGTGTTGTGCCTAGCTGATGGAGGCAAGTATGATGCTATAGTTAACGCTTTAGTAGACCCATATGACGTGTCAACATCAGTAGCACTGTGTTAAACTACATACTAACATGTCCTTCCCTCCCCTTCTTCTTGCCGTCTGTTTCACACTTTCAAGTCTTGTGCAACTGTTTATTCGACCCTCCGTATAGCTCCAGTACAGTGAACTCCTGACCCACAACGCTGTCTCTAACTGTGTCAATAGTGGACGCTGTAGATTTCAGTAGCTAATTTAGCTCTTTATACAAAGGGCAAACCCCTCTATTATCTAACCTCTGAACCTGTTCTTTCTGAGCACTGTTATGATAATTAAAGCACTGTATTTTGATGTACTTTCATACTTTGAGAAGTGACATTGTCATAATTCCCGAGGCCCATCCCTCTTTGTCCCCTTTCAGATGTTAAATGAGGCCACAGAGGACAATCTGATAGACCTGGGCCCAGGCTCCCCTGCAGTTGTCACACCCAGGATCACCTCCAGCCCTCCATCCCACTCCCCCGCCGGGGCCACTGCCTCCCCAGCCCGAGACCCCCCTCAAGCCGCGCTGACCTCCGCGCTAGCTGGTCTTGGTAAGAATAAAATGGAAGCAATTTTGTTCTGCAGTGTGCATAGAAAGATACTTCTTGTTTCCTAATTCCAGCTATCAGAAAAATACACTCCTACTCAGTTTCTGCAGATGTTGCATTGGAGAAGCAGCAGAGTGTAAAAACGGCTCTCAATCCTGCTACAAATAAGACACTCTTCCCTACTAGTGCTACATCCCCTGTTGGTCTCCTTAAAGTCTTTGCATGCTATAGTATTCTGGTTAAAGTTTAGATCTCTACTTCTCTCTACTTATTCTATCACTGCCTTTGTCCTCCATCACTGTCCCTTCTCCAGATGTAGCCTCAGACAGCGTGAGCGGCACCCTGTCCTCTTTACCAGGCCCCAACAAGGACGACTTTGACATGTTTGCCCAGACCAGGAGCAGCTCTCTGGCTGAACAACGCAAAAAGTAAGGCCAGATTTTGTTTTGTTTCTTGAGTCATTATTTCAGGGTGTCATTTATTTTAAAAGCCAGCTCCAGTCATGTTTGAAAGAATAAATAGTGTCTGATATGTTTTTTCCTCATTTAAAATTCCCCAATCCAGATGTAGCCTCAGTGCTGCATGTGTGACGTCCACGGTTGGCTCCGGTTGTAACTTTTTCCTGGCTGACGGTCGCTTTCCTTTTTAGACTGTTTGTTTCATCTGAGCGTCGAGTTTGTTTCTTTTTCTCTGGATTTTCACTTCTTGTTGAAGTTGTATCTGTAGTCATCCATCTTTTCTTTGTTTGTTCAGCCATAGTAGATTACTGTTTACTCGCAACACTTGCAGAGAGCGGAAAAGCAGCCGCTTAGCTCCGCCTACCCTCTCTGGCAGACCAACCACTGCTGGCTGATGGAAAACACGTCACTAAGTGGGCGCCGCCATCACCATTGTGTTACCTCATTCAGCGATAGATAGTGACCCAAATAATCTTTGAGATTATTACTTTCACAAACTTTTTTTAATGTGAAATATATCTAAGTATAACATTGAATTTGTTTTTGTTCATGATATTTATTCTCTGTCCTCAGTGCTTTATCTTAACTTTACTGTTTATGTCTTTTGTGCGCAGTGTAAAGTATGAGGACCCTCAGGCTCTGGGCGGCCTGGCCTCTGCTTTGGATGTGAGACAACAGAACGCAGGAGGGGTGAGTACACTGGTGCATGTAGTTTAATGAAACTGTCTTTTACCCTTATATGGAGTGTGGGTGCTGTGATATTTACACGGCTGACGAGCCTTCATGTACCAGTCTGTCCTCAGCCCTCGGTCACTCCCTGCATGTGATGGTCTGTAATAACACATGTTCTACAGTAACATTTGACCTGTGCGCAGTGATACTTGAAGCAGAGCTTTGTGTATTGACTACAACTTTTATTGACCAGCTAAACTAGGTAACTGGTCAAATGTGAGGTTTTGTTTAGAGTTTGTTCTGACAAATGATTAGCTTAATCAGTTCTGTGTTTACTTACAAAAACAGATTCATATCAGCACCTTCTTCATTCAGCTTTTATTTTGTATTTAATTCACACACAACACAAGAATCAGACACACAAGTCACATGTTCGTCCTCATTCTCCCCGTCTGAGCACACATTGCAATATATTTGCATGGTTATCACTATGTACACAGATGATTCTGTAACCTGAACTGCCACGCACACATGCTGACACACACAAGCACACACAGTAGTGATAGTGCATACATCCCTTTTTTTAATGCCTGGTACACGTTTACTCGAGGGAGTCTTTTTCCTCTTTTATTTGACTCATTTTCATCTTTATGGAATGAACATTTTTTCTTCCTTTTCTTCCGTTCTCCCTTCTCTTCTCCCCCTTTTTTAAATGCCAACCGTCTCTTGCATATTTGACTTCTTCTCTGTCTCTCTCTTTCTGCACTGTGTGCTATGCTGTGTTGGGGGCCTGCTACCTTTCTTCTCTTGTGTAAGGTGTTGTTCTGTTGTTGATTCAGCTGAGGGTAAAAGGGGATGATAACCCAGCAGATCAGGAGCTGCCCATAGACAGCTGGCTTATTACCCAAGGAATGGTGAGGACTCCATCCTCAGTGTGTCCTCCTCCTACCCCTCCCTCGTGTCCGCCATCACCCCTGCTCTCCACCTCCTGCGGCATCATCCATAAAGCTCATGAGCTGCTTTTCATTTTCAGCCTCATCTCACTTCTCTGTCCTGGACGGCTTGAACAAGCCCAGTACAGGAAAAGATCCCCCCTTAAACAACCACCTCCATGTTAAGTACCCATATGTACTCTATTGCTGGGCAATATGACATTACCTCAAGACAGTAGAGGTTTGAAAACAGAGGCTTATTTTTCCAAACTCCTGTTGAGGTAGTCATCTATTTAACATCTGTTTTAAATCTGGTATTTTTAGGCAGTGTTGCAAATCAACAAACAGGAGTTTAAGTAATTAAATGATACAACCAGTTCATTGGGGTTTTTTTTCCAGGATACAGTATGTACATATAAGGCAGCTCAATAGGGCCATTGTAGGGTAAAAAGAAATGTAAATTATCAAGCTGGGATATGGGGGTCATGTCATGCAAACCATCTGTATTTGCGAGATTAAAGTCAGAAATTTAAAACCAAAAGCTTGGATGAGGTCTGAGATATAAAGTCACAGGTTTTGGGGAAAAAAAACCTCTGAAGCTTTGAAGCTTTTTGGTTTCCTGACAAAAGTTTATCTCAATATTGTGAGAAACAATGTTTTCCTTCCAGAATGACCCCCTCCTCCTGGCTCTGTAATATTTTCTCCTTACAATTGCCCGATATGCCTTTGTATTCATAAAATCTATTATACGTTGATCTAACATTTTAATCCATATTGCCCATCTATATTGTACTCTGTTGACATGGGTGCTTAACACTACCCATTACTGATACTTTCCACTTTATCGGCACCCCTTTATTGGTGGGAAAAATGAGCCCGATGGCCGGGTCACCGGGAACTCCCATCACCTCTTAACACTCAGTACTAAAACTGCAGGGAAGTACAGATACTTCTGCTACACAGCAACGTCTAAATCAGCAATGATATTAAAGCAATATCACATGAGAGAGAGTGATGTTATACTGAATATCATCACGGATAATCACAGCTGTGATATACAAGCGGCAAATAGTAGTAATCAGCAATATTCTACAACAGATTAATTTTTGCTCCACCAATTTAAAGGTGGCTGCAAACTGCCCAGACAAACGCCGACAAACACGGGTCGGGTTTGGTGGAGTCGTGGAAAGTCGGACCAATGTGCGCCTTTTCCCAACAAATCACAAAACATTTTGAGAGAGCGTTCCCTTGACAGCAAGCCTGTACTCGCGTGTGGAACATCAGTGCGCACGACCTTCGTCCGTGTAAAATAAAGCAAAAACTTAAATAAGAAAAAGTAGGCAACAAAAGTCTGTCCTGTCCGCTAGTGTCTGGGCAGTGTGGAGCTGGCAGTTGGTTTCTGGAACATTCTAAAGACTGCAACTAGCAACTGCCAACTTTAGCATGTTGAGTTGTGCATTGTCTGGGCGGCGTGCAGTCACCCTAAGTTCACTCAGTGTCTACAGGTTACCACAGATAAGCTGGGTTTTTTTTTGTACATTTATCTGTATATTTTAATTTATATTCAACCAGTGAAATAAGAGTCTGCTGTGTGATTCAGACTTACCAGCTTGATTAATCTAAACATACGCAGTCTGCTGTAATGTTAAATAACAGTATTTAGAACACCTGGCTGAGGCGGAGTGATACACAGAGTGAAAAGTCCCAGTGATGGAATGCCTTGTCTCCAATCAGATTACTCGGTCGGAACTAACTGTTGTATAAAAATAGTTAAAGTACTGATAAAGCATCGTCTAAGCATACATAAATTAAGAAATGAATGGCAGTTTGCTGTGTCTCAGAGAGTATCTGTCAGCTCTCCTCTAACTGTCTTCGCTTCATAGATAACACACTAGATTTATATAACGTCTCACACTAACCAGAATAGATCAGCAAACTAACCTGAATCAGTAATGGTTATAACTGTAACAATTTTAAGTGATCGTTATAACTTGTTGAGTATACAGAACTCATATCAGCCGTGATAGAAGCAGACTTCTTGTTGCGCACTTTTCTCGAACATTTTCTCCCCTGTTCACACAGCTGCATGTGCGTTTTATTTCCTGTGAATGACTTTTACAGCTCCACTGCCTTGGCTTTCATTTTGAAACTCTCCTCCACTGTGTTAGCTGTGATATCAAGAGTAAAACCCCACCAACAGGGCCTCAGGAAAAGTATCATCTATTCAACTGGTGATTGCAAAGTTTCTTGAGCCACCGTTAGTGAAGTATAATCCAACACACTTTTACTTTGTGCCCGCACAAGTACGAACACAAACACACTCCATCCATATCAAAACGGCTTCCATCATCACTGTCACTGCGCGCTATGCAGCTATGCACAGTGGGCTCTGAAAGGTGTGCGTGTGTGCTCCATGGAGGGATAGCCCTGCCTCTCGACGGTCCCTGTGCTTTCAGCTTCTCCCATCCAATCAATTTCTTAATCACATTCAAGCCATTTGCTAATTAACTAATGATGTGGAATAATTAAGGCTGCTGTGTGACATTAGTCGGCAGCTGTTAAGCCATGTCAGCACTACAGAACTAATTAGAGCCGTACACAACCTGTGACTTCTCATAGAAGACGTTGCACGTGATGAAACAATAAAGCACGGACCTGAGAGGGGTCGAGTGTTTCTGTTGAGCAAATTTTGCTCTCATTTTGATTTGTTTTATTTTATCATCTCCCTCTCTGAGCCTTTGGTGATTTCTATTCTTGTTATTTTTGTGTGTGTTTTACAATTTTTTTGTGTTTGTTGTCGGGGTCGGGTCTCTTTCTGTTGTGTGGCTTTGGTGCTACCCCTTGGTTTGTCCATGGCTTTGCTCCATAGATCCCCGTATCGCAGTCCTCTGTCATGGATGACATAGAGGAGTGGCTCTGTGCTGACGTGGTGAGACCTCTTTACCTTGATTTATATCTTTTTCTCCTCCTTCTCTCTCTCTTCTTCCCTTGCTTTTTTTTGTTTTTCTTTGGTAGCACTTTTCATTCACCCACCTCACATAACTGAATACTTTAAACTTTCCTTTCACGTCACATCTTTTCATTCACTGTAAACTAACTTTTTCCACCAATGACTGACTTATAACAGTTTACTATGAGGTTCGAGTTACAAGTATAATGCGATTGATTGTCAACAGCGAAGATGAGGTTCCGTAATATATGCATGTGGAGGTGTCAGGGTTGGGCTCAAGACAGTTCATTGTTGTCTTCACCTACAAAACTGTTGGAGGATGCATGACTGTCAAATAGTGACTTGGTGTGGATTTGTCGCATTTTGTATGAACTTTTCAGGCATTTAACTTGAATGACGATTGTGTGCATCCGCTATTATGATGCTGACTGTACACAAAGGTTCTTTTGAAACTAAGAAAACTCCATTAATGATAGATTCTGCCAATTTGTGAATATAATCTCAAGACTTTTATTTCTTCTTAATAGAAAGGGGATACTGCAGAGGAAGGGGTGACTAGTGAAGGTAAAGACTGATCACAATTGTTTATGTTCTATCAATTGCTTATCCTTGTACTCATCAAAGTCTGATCATTCAATTTGTTTCGTTCAGAATTCGACAAGTTCCTGGAGGAGCGAGCGAAGGCAGTGGACTCTCTGCCATCTCCCCCTGCAACTGACCCTGCTCAGCCTGCCCGAGCCCTCGGCGGCTCCCAAAAGAAGGCTGAACGGACGGAAGACACCCTCTTTGCCTTGTAGACTGTTCTCAGAGAACCTCCATCGCTCCCTCTCGGGCGCCTAAAGGTCCTCGCCCGAAGTGATCCCTCCCAAGCAGTCGTTCCAGTCCCATTTCATCGCTGACTGGCAGTGGTGTAGCAAGTGATGTCCATCTTCTTGTCGTTCTCATGCTACAGTGTTGCTCTAACATGCAGAGGTCCAATATGTTTACTGCGCACAACTGCGTTATACTATATATGGATGTATTAATCTGTTAATATGGGATGTACTACTCGCAGCACTGCATCTCATTTGTCACGCGCCACCAAAGGAAGACAACCTTACTTGTCTGATGTGGTTTTAAAAATGTAGTATATTACTGCGGGAAAAATGGAAAGAGTAAACTGCAGCCAGTGCATTGAGTCAGTATGGAAGCATACTATAAGGGTTATATTGTGTTGTTTAACTAAATTGAGCTAATTGCTAATTTATGCATATATTGTTTTAAATGTTTGCTACATACGATGTACTAGCGCTGTGGTAATGGTCGTTCCATGCTATTCTTTTTTCTCCACAAATACTCCAGTTAGAGCTCTCGTCAGGCTACTTATACTGAGAAATGTGTGGAATGGCAACGCATATCTGACGCAGCAGTGTGGAGAAAAGATGTATGTAAGCAGGCTAGTTTGGCTAACTAGATATAAATGAGCTAAACCTTAGCTAAACTTGATGAGTGTATGCCAGCATTCCTTTAACCAAAGGGAAAAAGACACAAAAAAAACAAAAAAGCACCTGTTAGGATTTTCTGTTTTTTTTAAGGGGAAGGAATGTGCCCATGGAACATTTCCCATCAGCCTTTTCAGTCCTCTGAAAGGCTACAACAACCTAGCTGCGAAAAGTACGCTCTTGAACAACTACAAACACTTCCAGTCATTCCAAAGAATATAAAGGCTTTAATGACCAATTAGCACTGAATTTGCCTGTCGAACAATAATCATGTTCATGTGTTATAAATGTTAGGGGATCATGAACATTTTCCTTCCCCTGCTATATTAATGTCTGTGTTCTTTGATGCAAAAACAAATATATATTTTGTCCTTTGTGTTTACAAGATTGTTACTATTTTTCTAGGGGATGGGTAATGGTCCCATTTTGCACATATGTTTTCTAACTGTGTAATTGCAGCGCTTGTTCTGATAGAATTAGATTGATGGACTGTTAAAGTTAAGATTGCAAACAACTTTTAATCATATTCAAAATTGCATACAGATTCCAGACAAAAGACGGCATTTAAATTAGCAGTGAAGACTTAGCACTTGCACAATAGTCTGCTAAAGAAAACATATAGCTTACAGTAATGCACTGTTGTAAAGGATGTATTCATATCAGTAGACCTTCCTTATTCTATATTATGTAATCTATATACCTCAAAATACAGAAACATAAGTTTCTGTATCTGATTAAAAATGTATTGGCTCATAGTTATATCCAAAAAGCAGAGAGGTTTGTGTATTATTTGATCCCCTGATTGTATTTTTATAGTTTATGTAGAAAAGAAAAATCATGTTTGTACCCATCATCATTTGATCTTTTTTTGTGGTTGAGAATAAGCATGTGGCAAATGAACAAAAATGTTCTTCCTTTCATTTATTCAATCAAAGACTTACTTTGATTCTTGGCATGTTTTCATTCTGGCATGATTCATCTGCTTTTCTTGGAGCCGCTGCAAAGCATCTCTGCAATTAAATGATATCAGCTAAGTATCTCTGACTGTAGTTTGTCTTCTGTGTACTTGCGTCCACCAAAGACAAACTACAGGCAAAAAGCAACCCTTTCTTCGTTCCATTTTTTTTGCTTAGGCTTTGTTTTTTTTTAAGTTGAGATATTTTTTTCTTTACTTTATTTCACAAGGGATGAAAACGCTTTGTCAATCCCTGCATTCCATTTGAATCTCCAAGTCATGCATCAGAATTACTTTGAATGATCTGTTGTCAGTATAGGCCTTAAACTAGAGGGAAATATTCATGTTTTATTATACTTGTTAGCATAAATGCAGTTTGACAGTTAATTTTTTTGTGTCTACTTAATCATTATTAAATTTTAAACTATTTTAGTTGAGGAAAATTAATTAATGAGCTTTAACTTTTTTTCAATGCTGTATGGTTACTTATAGTTTAATAGACTTTATGTGGTTGCAGGTAACTGACTTCATAGCGTTAAATTTACAATCAACCATTGTGCTCACTTTGAAAAACGTAATCCATGCAGGCTGAACAAGGACTAAAAATGCAACAGGAGATCCTTTTAAAAGGGAACTTGAGAGTAATTTTCTGTTTGTTTGTTAGACATCTCTGGATCTGTAACAGAGCGTATTGTTTTTGTTTACTTCTATGAGTCTTAAGTCCTGTTTGCAACATGTATTCCTCGAAATTCTTGCTATCTCAAAGGTAACTGAATGTCTTTTAATACCGATGAAGCAGAACATTTAGCTGATGTTTTGTGGAGATGGAGGAGAGGAATTGTTCACTGTTGGTGGGTGTCCCATGTCTGCTGCCATTACTAATGGTCAAGTTTCTGTTTGACCTAATGCACGTATGTAACTGCCCAATAAAACACTAGCAATGTGTGACCTCTACCTCACAACTGTTTGTGGTTATTTATTTACATTCAAGGGCTGTGTGACAAATCTGCCTCTTCTTCATGCCCATGCTGATGCAACCCGCCCTCAATCTTGCACTGTATTTGCCCTTCATTGTCACATGAGCCTCCCACCCCCTGCCATATGCTAGTGCATGGAAACTTCACCCATTCCCCGCCAATAATAGCAGTGAGCACACATGAAATGTAAACAAATTTTAGTCACATTTTTTTTAGATAAAAGTTGGCTCCCTTCAGTTGAATATGGAGCATTGCTTGCAGGTTTCTAAAATCAAGCATGTGAAAAAGACATGCAATTTTATAGTAAACACACCGCCACCTACAATACCAGGCTTGCTGACAGGTTTTTTAACATTACTCCACTCCCTCTGGTACTAACAACAACTTTGTAGTGCTACTCTAGGTCACTGACCCATTTCCCCACGATGCCCCATGTGGGGCTCCCCTTTTTGTTTTCATGTGACAGTATGTTAGCATAGTAGCTTTACTTTAGCTGATGCTAACCTAAAAATGAAGTTTGCTTTACCCATTGTTTACATTATGAATAATCTAAGTGTAGTGTTTACTGGAAGAGGCCTTACTTCACAAATCCAGATTAGATGTTTAACTGTACTGGGGGAGTGGATTTCGTATTTTCTGAAATGTATTGAGCAAAAACGAATAATTATTTTTTGTATGTTTTTCTTTTTTTTAACACTTGTATCCGTGCAGGTTATTTCCCTGCTTCCGCCACTATTTCAAGATAGATACACATGATGTAATCACTAGACTCAGAGATGTGATGTCAGATCACCCCACTCGGATCCTGAGCTTCCCATTGGACAATTTCACTGGTTCTACAGGAGGAGCCGCTGCTTCGAGTCAACCAAACTTGGCTATCACAAGCACACGCCCGCTCGGCTCTCATTGGCTGTTGGGGGCAAGCCCACAATAAACACATCCATGCTGTTTTACCCAAAATACATAGTTTGGTGTTATGTTTGCCTGATACAAATATGGTTTTACAGGACTGGGATAACAAGAACGGGATGCTATATTATATTTAAAAAACATATTGGATTATACACAGTAGATAAATGTTATGCAGTACTTATTAGATGGATCCATATTAGTTATTTGAAGCCATTATTGAAGTTTGTCGAGTTCATTAACATTCATTTCACAATCTTAATTTCTGTATTATTAAAATGTAGCATAGCTCCACACACTGTCACCTCTTTAGTCAAATAATCACAACAACCCAGATGAACAGAGGGACGTGGGAATCTGGTGCAAATGCACTGATTGGATGACTCGCCTGTCAATCACTGCATTGGCTAGGAGGGTTCGTGTAAGCATGTTTGTACTGAATGAGCTTCAGTGTTTGGCTTGGCTTGACAAGTTTCCCTGGACGATCATGGGGGTAGGAGTGAGTAGTTAGTTGACACATCAATAAAAGTTGCAGCTCACTCCGCGCGTGTTTCAGTTACACTTTTGATCTGACGTTTTGGCAAATGTAGGGACGCGAGACGTTTGAGATTTCCCCCCTTAGAGAGATTCAACAGCCAGTCAAGTGTTACATTGGGAAGCCAGACACAACAGGAAAGATGAACAGTCTGTCGTTTGACGATCCTTCGCTGGATAATCTGGATCCAACGCTATCGCTCAATGATCCCAGCGATATAGACACGGCCCTCCTGAGCGACATTGATGGTAAGTTAACGTTAAACAACAGTGGCTGCTAGCTAATCCAGTCGTGTTTAACGCTTGCTAAACCAATAACACTGCTTGTGACTTAATCCAGCATGCCAAATGGGTAAAACTATAAGCTTAACTTGCCTTCTGTGTTCCACATCTAAAGAAACAATATTTATACCAACATAAAGCACTATAACTGACTAACAGCGTAACGTAAGCTTTTATCAGCTATCATTAGCCAAACTAGCTAACCATCATGCTAGCTAGTGATCTTGGATGCTAGGGCAGGATAGAGGTGCTAATAACTGGGCTCGTTTTCAGCGTTGTTTCTTGTACTTTTGGTACAGACTGTCAGAATCTTAACTGCACACTAAACGATTACTATAACGGCTTAGCTAAGCTAATAGGTGAAGCTAACGTGCTGGTAAACGGTTGTGAGCCCCGCCCCCCGCCTGCTCCACAGACGGAGGTTACTGCCGTTCATTCCTCCTTGTTGGGTTCATAGTGCCTCAGGTGACCGAATTGACACATTTTATTTACACATTTATTAAAATATATTTTTTTAGAAATGAACATTTCTTTTGACAAATTTCATCTTTATCAAACTTAAGTCGTTAAAACGTTGGGTTTTTTTTTTTTACGTTTTCAATAATGTTATTTACTTATTATTAGTAAAAGACTAACATATGTCAATATTGGGCTCGTAATGTAATTATTCTTATTTTTTGTCTTATTTGCCATTTTGACATAACTTGTTCATGGATGTCAAGTTAGCAGTATTGGAGTGATGTAATATTTTCCCTTGAGATATTCCAGTAACAGATAATGTGTGTTTTGATATCAGTCAAGGTGTATTGGTAAAAAGCACCACTGCGTGTTCTGTAGGCGGTAATGAATATCCTGCATCCTTCCAAAATTTGACCGACAGTAACCCTGGGTGTTGCTGCTCGATGGTAACCTCGTGCGCAGCTACAGACAGGCTCCCTCTCTTTCGTGTCTTGGGCTGATCGGCATAGCAAGTCTCTGAGGCGCGCTCTGATTGGTCCAAAGCGATCACCTCATACAAAACACTGGATTACAAACCCAGGCTGCTGTGTTTCTCTGCAGACACAAGATACACTTGAAATGTCTGTATTTTTCAGTTTGTCCACGGTGAAGTGAAAGATAGAGATAGTACATTTATTTGCCAATATGGCATCTTTGTAGAGCAGAACAGTGCCTTTGAATGAAGTGAAAGCATATTTCTGTCTCACTGTGTTAACCGTATTTATTCAAAGGCATCACAAATTCAAACATAATCATTCATATGAAAAAATACAGTTTTGAACATTTCAGATGTTTTATTCACATACAAATTGTGAGCCAATAGTTACGAGACCAAAATCATGACTCTTCTATATGTTGGCCAAAGTACACTAGACCAGTTTTCTGCTCCTTCTTTTAAAATACTTTGGCCCACAGCTGCAGGAATACTATAAATAGCACATGGGTTGACTCACATTAACGTGGAATGTACGGTATATGTTTACCTCTGGTGCTGGGTTTGTTTGTGCATGTTTCAGCATGCAGCTAACTGTAAATATATATGGTTGTGTTATTTGGTCCATTCAGATCCAATTTAGTTTGCCATTGACCCCTGCTTCTAATTCATGTCATATTTTTTGCGTATGAAGGAAGAATATGTACAGAAATACAAAACTTTAAGCTGCCACAACAAACATTTGCAATATATTGAACCATTTGGTTATTCCATTTTAAGGGGAAAGATGATTAATAATTTCCATGGTCCGGTCTTGAAAGAAGATGATGCATTCTTTAACAAGCTTTGCAAGATGCATGGTACTTCCTCCTTGCATTAAGTTGTGTTTAATTACACAGTTATTATGTCACTGTAATAGTTCTCTGCTAATTGAAACCAGGTTTCTTCAGAAATATCTAGCTCTCATAAATTTGTAACTAATTCTAGAAATACTCTTGATACTCAGTTTCTTAGATTCCCGGTGTCTGTGTTTCTTATTGATACTTATATATTTCGTTCTTGCATGTAGCAGTGATGGTTGTTCTGATTTCTCTCCCTCTTCAGACATGCTACAGCTCATCAGCAACCAGGACATGGAGTTTGGAGGGCTGTTTGATAACCCTCCATACACAGCGCCACCTCCCACCCAAGAACCTCCTGGTTTGACCCAGTCTATCACTTCAGCTACCCCTCCAGCCACCACCACCACACCTCCATCTTCATCTTCCTCTTCCATCCTAAGCAGTAGCCCCCACCTGGATGCACTTCTGGGCCCTCCCATCACCCGTAGTTCATCTACCCCAGACAAGACCTTCCAGCCTCCCACATTCCAGCAGTCCCCCCTGGCCCAGGTGCCAAACGCAACCCAGAGGCAGCAGCCATCCTCCCCGCAGCAGGCTTCGAGCCTCAGGCAGGCCAATGTGGAGCAGCCCCAACCAATTCTTAGCCCCCCTGCCCCTGCCCAGGCAGCTTCACCTAATGGCTCACCAGGACCGAATCTAGTTTTTAGCACCACCCCGCAGGCCCTATTCACCTCGCCTGCACCTCAAGCTCCACCCCAGCCACAAACGCAGCTTCAGGCCCAGGCTCAACCCCAACAGGCCCGGACCAACTACAGCAGCCAGAACACCTACACAGGTAAGATGAGGCTTTATTTTAGTGCCTATGGGCATATGTTTTTATAAGGTAGACAGTAATCAGTATCCACTGGTTCTTCAAAAAATGTTAAATTCTATGAACGTAAATAATCCAAGTTAAAGTCTATGGTGGCCATGATGGTTATTATGTTCTTATATTGTAATAGTGACTGGTGTCTGGTCTTTGCCTGTCTTCTCATTGGATCAATCAACCTAATATCCATAATGTATCCTGTGCTTATCTTTAAATAGTTCTCTCACAACAGTCAGGGTCCCGATGTCCTGAATTTTATATTTTAGACAACTTTCTTTAGCAGGCTGCTACCTGGATTAAGTTTTTTATGCTGACAATTTTGCTGTATTTTGCTGTTTAAATGTCAATTAAATGTCCCTTAAAGTCTTTTTTAGGCTCTCTTAAAACTTTGGAAGCCATGTGGCATATATTCAAAATGTGGAAAAGGAGCTAAACATTGAGTTAAAGAAGACATGAATGCAGCAAATTTTAAGCCAATAGAAGATATTATATTTTGGTTTTGTCAATGTGTATTCATCAGGGTTTGTTCCAACCTTACAATCACCAACTGACTTATAGAGAACAGTTTAAGAACGGGGAGAAGCATGACTTTTGTTTCATTTAAAAAAGGAAAACCTGTTTTTATTTATGTAAATGTCAGTTGTGTAATATTGACATCCACCACTTGTATTTGTGCTAGTAGTTCAGAGCTTTACGTTTTTGCAGCTGCCTTGTGTACACATCTCCAGCTAAAATGGTTGATTAACTTTAAATGGATTACATCATTAGGCCCAGTGAAGTAATGAGCAGTTTTGAGTTTCCCACGCTCGTCTAGTTTGGATATTTTCAGTGCCAGGAAAGAAAGCATGGTGGATCTTCACGTGCGTTACGTTCACCCAGTTAGGACTTTAGGTTGCTCAACCTCAGCTGATGTCATTCCCAAGTCCTAATCTAATAGACTTTGCTCAGTGGTGTGGTAGTCTGTGCGCTAAAGAAAAATGCTTTGTCAGGAAAACGCTCATTGTATATGTACATACAGCAATATATGTACACAGTACATATTGTACTACATAAGCACGCAACCATGTTCACTGGAAATGTTAGAAACCTGTTATAAATACTGTTTAACGTGACCTCTGAATTACCTTCAATGCAATAAATATTTATTATTACTTGAACTCTCACACGCTGTCACTGATGGGTCATTGCAGCTGAGCTGATAACAAACATATGGTGACACACTGAATGTTGCTATCGCTTCCTTCCAGTCAGTATGCATTTCACCTATTGGCCTACAGACCGTCAGACAATAGCACAATGACCAGGGGCGCCAAAGAATCTCATGCCGCCAGAATTTCACCAATAATTAATTGGCCAGTGCCATAATTTTTTTTTCTTAGTACCAATTCAGGCTTTGTTCAAATGCTGGTGAAGACATTAAAAAGTGTTTAACCATGTAAACATCTCCATGTGGTGTTCTTCACGTGCTACAAGACATATCAGGGACAACATCAGCAGTCATCTCCACGGCTGGGCCTGTCTGCTGTTAAACTGCAGTGTACCAAGGACAGGCTGAACAACACGTTTTCAGATTGGCAGGTTTGAGACGTCACAAAGCTAAGGAGCCAATCCCGTTAATGGACGGGGTGACGCTATGCATATCATTATGTGTAACCTATGGCAACCACTTCGGCGTTGCGCGAGCCAGCTGTAACCGTCATCATAATTTTTGCAAACTCACTACTGACTACTAACGTTAACGTTGCCACTACTAATTACTACATTTCAAGCTAGTTAAGTTTCAACAATTTGCCACGAAACAATGGCAGAGACGTGTTTTGTTTTCGGCTGTCATTTGACGAAAGGAGAAACGTAGTGCATAGTGGGCGGAGCTTATGCAGATTGGGAATTTTTAATGAGGGAGAAGGAGGAGATGCCTTGGGAGGATTTTTAAGGTAATTAAACAGAAATAACAAATCAGACACAATTTATAATTTCTAGCAGAGCATTTTATACATCTTGAACCATGACAGGAGCTGGTCTGTTAGGTTTTGCCAGACTTAATGCTAATTACAAGACACTTTTTATGTCACTGTTGTTATCAGTGATATGCTATTTAGAATTAAACTCATTACTGTTTAAAGCTAGTATTGGCTATTATTATTTACCCATACAGTTTGGTGTTTGGTTTCTAAACTACAGGAACTGCAGTTTGTTTTGCTGGAATCCGATGTCGCAATGTCATATAACATTTTGAAATGATTCATAGTCTATTAAGAAAACAGGAATACATTTAAGTCTCTATTAAAAACTGTAACTCTCACCAATATTTAGGTAAAAATAATTCAGCAATTAATTAATTCATAACTCTTTTCCAGTTGGCAGTCCCAGCAGTGTGAACCAACCCGCTGCCATCCTGTCAACCTCACCTCCAAGTGTTCAGCCAGTGACCATCCAGACTCAAATCCAAGGGCTGACCACCGCTTCCCCTCTCCTGACCACGACTGCAAGCCCGCCAATTCAAACCATCGCACCCCACGTTCAGCAAGTACCTGTAAGTGTTGCCAGACTCACCTACAGAGATAGACCTACAGAATCTGAAGCAGAACTGTTCAGTATATCTTGAATTTGTGTACTTGTGTGTGTTTCCTCAGGTGTTGCTGCAGCCCCAGTTCATCAAGGCCGAGTCTCTGCTGCTGACCACTCTGAAGCATGACCCCTGCATTGTCACTACGATGGCCTCTACCACATCCCTGGCCACCACCACCCCCGTACAGAGCGCTTCACTGCAGGTGGGCACATCATCTACAACCCCATACAATTTGGATATTTACCTGTTACTTGTGCTGAAGAAATAAGAACTATTATAGCTGCTTGGATGTCATATATGATTTTATTGTGCTCTCTGTTTCTTATTTGCTGTCTTTCCCCTTGTCTAACCTCTCCTCTGCCCCCTTTCTCTCTACCTCCTCAGGCCTTTATGGGCGGAGGCACCATCCTGACCACAGTGCCCGTCATGGTGGATGCTGACAAGCTGCCCATAAACCGCATCGCCATCAGCAGCAAGCTGTCTGGCCAGCCGCACAAGGGCGAGAAACGCACGGCACACAACGCCATCGAGAAGCGCTACCGCTCCTCTATCAATGACAAAATCCTCGAGCTCAAAGATCTGGTGGCGGGGACTGAGGCCAAGGTTGGAAGGAGTACCTCTTACTTATAATTACTTATAGGTGTCCATGTTTTTTCTGACTGGCAACAGAAGGAAGAAGCTAAATGCATCATTGTTTGTGTTTCCACAGCTTAACAAGTCTGCAGTGCTGAGGAAAGCAATCGACTACATCCGTTACCTGCAGCAGTCCAACCAGAAACTCAAGCAGGAGAACATGGCTCTGAAAATGGCAGCCCAGAAAAACAGTACGCGCTTCAACCTTTCTCTCGTCTTTATTCCATTAGAGCTTTTTCTGAAATTAGTTTCAGTCCCTTAAAGAAGTCATTGCGTTGACCTTTCTTGATGAGGTCTATTGATAGCACCTGTTACCCTGAAATGACAGAAGTGAAGGCTGGAGCAGTCTTTACCTCTGTACTTGCTGATTGACCCTTTAACTGCTCCTCTCATCTGTCCTCAGAGTCTCTCAAGGACCTGGTTGCCATGGAGGTGGACGGGCAGGCTGATGTGAAGAATGAGCTGCCCACCCCTCCAGCCTCTGACGTGGGCTCCCCCACCTCCTTCTCACACTGTGGCAGTGACTCGGAGCCTGACAGTCCTATGGGGGAGGACACCAAGGTGTGCAGCTCTCATTTAAACTTCTGAACTGGTTACATCCTGTGCTGAACCTCAACTCAATCACCAGTGAAGTTTCTATCAATAGTTTAAGCCAGAAGAAGTTGTCACACTTTTATGATATTCATTTAATTATCAAAGCATACATTCACCGGCCTCTTTATTAGGTACACCTGTTCAACTGCTCGTTAACGCAAATACCTTATCAGAATGGGGAGGAAAGCTGCCTTCTAACGGCAAAAGCATTAACGTAAATTGAATGTGTCTCGTAGCTGCTAAGTAGCTAACTAGGTAGTAAGAAATAGTGAGACATCGTGGTAACATTGCATAATTAACTGCTCTATAAACTCAGTGCAGCCGGCACAACACAAGGCTCCTTTCACAGTCATTACACTTTAGCCCGAGCTTATCAGGACACTTTCTGCTGGTGACTGTACAAACCAAGGAAATATGTGCTTCCCTGTGTCTGCTCTACATCCTCGTACAGTACTCATTGTGTAACTCACAAACAGGATTGCCTCACTTGCCTCACAAACAAACCGGCCAGACTACATCATATGCATACGTTACTCTCAAGGCTTTTTGCCTAAGGGGAAGGCTCCGCCCATTTACTCTACAGTTAGGTAAAACAGTCAACTGTCAAGGCACAGATCCAAGTGGATTTTGAGTTGTTGACATGTCATGACTACCAGACCAAACTCTTGTTATCAAAGCCCGAGTTTATGCCTGCACTGAACTTGTTAAATGTATCTCTCTGGTCTCTCTTGTACCCTGCAGCCGAGTGTGGGCGTCATAGACAGATCAGCAGCAGGAGGAGGCGCTGGTGGGATGTTGGACCGATCCCGCATGGCCTTGTGCGCCTTCACCTTCCTCTTCCTCTCCCTCAACCCTCTGGCCGCTCTGCTCTGCTCCTCTGCTAGCAGCTCAGCAGGAAGTGCAGCCACTGCCACCCATCATGCGGGAAGGAGCGTCCTGGGTGTGGATATCGCAGGTAGGTGGGGGGTTGGGGCGGTTAATGATGCGAGGAAATGACTTCTTTCCTCTTTGATTGTATTCTAAAGTATTTCTCTAACATGTGTTTTCTGTAGCCGACTCGTGGGGCTGGATGGACTGGATGCTGCCAACTATCCTGGTGTGGCTACTGAACGGTATTCTGGTGTCGGGGGTTCTGATCCGACTGTTGGTGTATGGAGAGCCTGTAACCAGACCGCACTCTGGATCGTCTGTCTTGTTCTGGAGGCACCGGAAGCAGGCTGACCTGGACCTGGCAAGAGTAGGTTTTGTTTTATCATCCTGAAATAGAATTTAATCATCCTCATGGAGACATTTGAAAGATAAGACAAAGAAAGATCTATGTCTACCTTTGTCCTCAGGTGTTACCTCTGTCTTTAGCTGTCCTCACCTTTTCTTCCTTTCCCCATCCCCAGGGAGACTTTGCCCAGGCCAGTCAGAACCTGTGGACCTGTCTGAAGGCTCTCGGTCGTCCCTTACCCATCTCTCAGTTGGACCTGGCCTGCGCTGCACTCTGGTCCCTGCTAAGATTCTGCCTGCAGCGGCTGTGGGTGGGCCGCTGGCTGGCTGCCAGGGCTGGAGGGCTTCGATCAGACCGCCCCCTGCAGGAGGACGCCTGCAAGAGCAGCCGTGACGCTGCCCTTGTTTACCACCGCCTGCACCAGCTGCACATGACAGGTTGGTTGGTTAAATCAGCGTGGTTGGTTGATTGTTGTTAGGTGACATATTGCAGTGACAGAATCAGATGATTAAAGAGAAACTCAGCCTCATTTTCTGCTGTATCAGTCGGCTTACGTCGGTTCAGTTCCAATAAAAAGTCAGACTTGGTTGCTGAATATTTGGCTTCTCTCACTTTTCTTTAAAAAAAATTACATCGCTGATGTTTCTCAGTCCTCATGTCCTTGTCTTCTACCTTCATGTACAGGTAAGCTGAATGGAAGCCACCTGTCAGCAGTGCACAAGGCTCTGAGTGCAGTGAACCTGGCAGAGTGTGCTGGCTCCTGCCTGCCTGTGGCCTCTCTGGCTGAGATCTACGTCTCTGCAGCTCTACGGGTCAAAGCCAGCCTGCCAAGGATCCTGCATTTTACCTCTGTAAGTCACCTTGGTTTGCACATGCACAGTCCTCTAGCTCAGCCATTTATATTATGTAATTTCATACTTTTATGTTTGCTTGGATGCTTGGAGACCAAATTCTGTTGGTTGTTTAGAGTTAAAGTGAAGAGCGCTTGAACAGGAAGCAGTTTTGACATGAAGTTCATTTTTCTCTCGTGTTTAATCAATGTTAACTAAATTGTTTAATCACCTTGGCACTTGAACTGCTCTGAACCAAAAGACCATCAGAAAAAAGGGCACACTGCAAATCTGTCCACATCCCGCTTTAATAAGAAATACAATTGAAAATCGTGAACAGATTTTGTTTCTTCTGACAGCGTGTGTTCCTGAGCAGCGCCCGCCAGGCTTGCCTGTCATCCAGTGGCAGCGTGCCTCCGGCCATGCAGTGGCTCTGTCACCCACTAGGTCACCGCTTCTTTGTGGATGGGGACTGGGCTATTCGCAGCACTCCTAAAGAAAGCATCTACAGCCAGGCCGGCAATACTGGTAGGTGTTACAGGACACTATTGTTGCAACAATAGCTTATTTAATCCCTCTTGTCTTGAGATTTGTCACTTCAGGATTCAGCCTGTGTTTTAAAGAGCACATGCAGACTCAGGCAGGTGTATTTCTCATGTTAATGGTTTGTTGCTCCTCTTACAGTGGATCCTCTGGCCCAGGTGACTCAGGCGTTCAGAGAACACCTCCTGGAGAAGGCTCTGTACTGTGTGGCTCAGCCCTGTGGAGAGAAAAGCCCCAACCAGGGCGAGGGGTGAGAAAATACATTATACCTCTAGTTAGCTGCTGTGCTCGCCTACGTCCGCAGCACGCACCTGCTTTCAAACACGTTGTCATCGGCCTCATAAGGACAGTCCTTGTAACACATTGACTACAAAAGCGCACATTGACCTGATGCGGTCAGACACATACTAGTCTTGTTTAAAACGAAACCAACTTGACCAACATGATTCAAAAACACATCAGAATAATAGAACATTGATTGCATAGATAAAATATGTCCCCTTTAAGTCGGCTGCTCAGCTAAAGTTAAAGTCCAGCTCGGGTCGCAGGTTTTAAGTAACGATGAACCCCGAAGGGTCATTTTGTCGCTGCCATGCTGCTGCTGCATTGTGACAATATGCGACTGACAATATCGAGCCATCTCAATTCAAGTTTCAAATGGTGGTGCTTAGTTGGCACAATTTAGGTGTGTATAGATACAGACAAGGGGAACAGAAACAGTACGGATAACAACTATAGAAAACAAACTGAGACAATGAAAGAATGCATTTGCTAATAATCATTTAATGCTCACGGTGCAGCAAAATAACCATTCCATGTGTGTCTCTCCTCAGGGAGTATGCTGACGCCCTGGAGTATCTCCAGCTGTTGATTAGCGCGTCAGACGCTGCAGGTGCCACCTCCCAGTCCTTCGCTATCGGCTCTAACATGGCTACTGTGACAGGTAAGTCACCTTTGAAACCTAACACTCACTGACTGAGACTAATTGTGTTGCTTTAGCACATCAGCACAACAAGTGGAGATGTGGGCTCATTGCTTCTTTGCTGCATCTCCTCTTCACCTGCAGACTGTTCGATATTCTAAATTTGCATGCAACATTAGAAGCATTAAGAAACGGTTTATTTCCACGCTATTGAAGTAGACTGATTTCCACTGGCCTGACTTCCACCCTCCTGCCACTTCCCCTTTCCTCTCTGATCACTGATCTGAGCAGAAGGGGGGCTGGATGAAAGGGAGGCATCCTCTAGATTGCATCATCTATCTTCAGCGCTGTCAAATCGGTGATCACCTTGAGTGGAGGGAGGGAGGAGAGGCTGTGCAGGGACTTTAATCGGAGACTTTTCTTGGCAGAGCCTCAGGATCCTCACACACTGTTTGAAGTCGGTGTGTGTGTTGCCCAGTGTTAAATGGAGTAGTTCTCCCTCATGAGGAGTCGTCAAAATGGCTGCTCTCTCTCAGCATGTTGTGACTATGCCAGAGGGGATGAAACAGATTGATTCAGAGGTCAAAAAGCAGACAGCAGCTGCCTCTCTCTCTCTTAACGTGTGTGTGTGCGTGTTCACTCCAATGCATGTTAAATGTGGAAGTGGGCAGTGAGGGATTCAAATGTTTGCGCGCTTGTTTGTCTAACGGTGTTGACTGTTTGGTTCCGACTTCCAGGCTGCGACCCCCACTCCAAGTGGTGGTCCTCGGTTGCAGTGGTGATCATCAACTGGCTCCAAGGAGATGACGCTGCAGCGGAGAGACTGTATCCCACCGTGGAGCACCTGCCCCGCAGTCTGCAGAACGCAGAGTAAGTTTGACATACACACACTGGAATGCCAAGCACACACTCGCACACTTTTTCCACTACTTTAACCTCTGTTTCTTCTTTCCCTCGCTCTGTCAGGAGTCTTCTGCCCAAGGCGTGTCTGAACACATTCAGGGCCGTGCGGGCTCTCCTGTCCAAGCCAGAAAACTGCCAGCAGAGTCTGAGCTACAGCGACAAGGCCAGCGCCCTGCTTCGAGACAGCCTCAACCTGGGACCACACTGCCACAGCTCAAGTTTAGACAAGGTAAACACACACTCACACAAAGGCACGAGCACTCGCAGTGCACGTTGAAGTCAAGTTAATTTTTATAAATCACATGGAGGGGATTTTGTGAAGACGGGAGCTTCTGCACAACACAAAGCCCCACACACGCACACACACACACACAGCGAACCCCCTGCAGCAGGTCCTCTCTGTGATACAGCGGTGTCCTTCCCTCCGGCGCTCAGCAGATGGTGATGCTGGTGGATAGCTAGCTCAAAGTGTGTGTTCCTCTACGGCTAGAGCTGTGGTGCATTGTAGTTGCATTGCATGTGTGTCTCAGCTGAGTGCAATGTACCTGCAGTGCAACACAGAGCTGGGCCCCTAACAGCAGAACACACACACATTCACACAGAGTGAGAGTTGACTAAATACCCTTCAACTTTGAGTTGCTCTCTAGTTGCTTTCCAGTATTTCTGAAAGTATCCGGGTTAGTTGCGTCAGTGAAGTAACTTCCATCTCCTAATCTTCTCTGTTTCTCTCCAGGTCATCCAGTTGCTCTTGTGCGATCTCCTCTTAGTGATGAGGACCAATGTGTGGCGTCTGCAGCAGCAGCAAGGAGCCGGTCCTGCAGGGTCGGGGTCGGTGGGTACCAGCGGCCCTGCCGGGCTCCACCAGGCCTCTCCACCAGAGCTCCAAGGCTTTCAGCAAGATCTCAGCTCTCTACGCAAACTGGCACACAGCTTCAGGCCTGCAATGAGAAGAGTATGTACACAGTTTACCTGCACAGTTTAGCCATCTAGCTCTAAGTACAGCAGTTTGGGGGGGTCATTGTGTTCCTCTAATTCTCACAAAGAAGCAAACATCTAACCACATTATGAACACTTGTTGGTAGGTTTGATGTTTTAGAGTTTGTCAGCTCCACCCAAACACACAAACATGAAGGTGTTGCACATACCTGGCATGACAAAATTCAAAATGGCCGCACTTAAAGAGAAGCACAAAGCATGCACACATAAAAATGCTTCCTGTGCACATATTTGCAGGCGGTCCACGGTTCAGTTCTCTGAGGAAATTAGCAGGGAGGTGTTACAACACACACACACACACCCGTAAGGCAAATGTTTAGCAGCGCTGTTCACAACGATTCAAAGTCTCTCCGAGGTAGAGCTGAACACTCTGTATGACTCATCATCACTTGCTCCCCTCCCTCCCTCCCTCCCTCCTCCTCCTCCTCCCCCTCTCTCTCATCATCCTTTCCTCCATCTCTCTCCAGTTGTTCCTCCATGAAGCTACAGCCAGGCTGATGGCGGGGGCCAGTCCCACGCGCACACATCAGCTCCTGGATCGCTCGCTGCGACGCAGAGCGACGCCTGGAGCCAAGACAGGTTTGTGGACATGTTTTTTTTTCATCCACTCTGCACAAGCCTGCATAAAGAATTGTTTTAATAGCTCATGATGTTATGAATGTTTGTGTTTTTATCCTTTCTTTGTCCACTTTGAGCAAACACTTATGTCTGTTAAGGTTTTGATTACTTTATGACAACTATTTGCCTTTGAATGGTTTGCTTTTCAAACCTCATAAATCATTTACAACTGAATAGGTTGAGTTCAGGCTTTCAGTGTTGTGGTTTGTGGTTTCAGAGGCTCTGATTACATAAAAATCGTGTTTTTTATGAGTTATATTAGAGCAGTATCACGCTGTTATTTAATAACAAAAGAAGTGAAACCACAGATCTTGATTCGGCTGCTCTTTAAGCATCGGTTTGCAGATTTGTGTTCTCTTGCAACTTTGTCAATAAACGTTGTAAATAGCTGAGAGAAGCTGAATTGCTGTAATCAGTGGCTCTAATCAGCTTCTCATCTATTTTGCCCAATTGTTCACTACACTAAATCCCTTCAGTAATTAAACAAGCCGCTGAAGTCTGATTGGCCGACGGCGTCGACAGCTCACCACTTTAACAAGATTATGTTTTTGTTTTCGTGTGTGCAGAGGAGTGTGAGACGCGGCCCGGCCAGCGGGAGCAGGCGGAGGCTGTGATGCTGGCGTGCCGCTACCTTCCTCCCTCCTTTCTGTCGGCTCCGGGCCAGAGGGTGGGCATGCTGGCGGACGCGGCCCGCACCCTGGAGAAGCTGGGAGACAAGAGGACCCTCCACGACTGCCAACAGATGATCATCAAGCTGGGCAGCGGCACCACCGTCACAAACAGCTAGAGGAGAGGGAGGAGGGGGGAGGGGCTGAGAGCCGTGCATGGACGCTGTATATGGAAACATCTTTGACATAGAAACAGACACAGGAAAGTGACTCCGCACACACACAACCACACAGTTTCTGGCGTGCAGCTATTGAACAGGTCCTATTAAACTACACACATTCATATCAAGCTGTCAGGATTGTCTTCATGGATTGTCCCTCCCACCACCCCCCCCATCACCCCAACCCCACATCAGGAGGCACTTGTAGAGTTCACACTCTTGTTGCTGTGGATTTTTACCAGAATTTAAGAAGCATTTTTCCTCTTACCGAGCTGAACCCCCACTTGAGAATGCATTTGCAGTGCCACAGTTTGACCACAGAGAGGAGCCATCACAGTTCAGTGTGAATGATGTGTGTGTGAGGCATGACAAAGAAATGCCTGCCCTGCATTTATTCAGTAAACTCCCACCTCTAATCGTTTCGACGTAGATGCGCCCTCTTCAGTCGGAGTGCACGGTGGTTGGTAGCGTCCGGCTGCTCTGATTGGCTGCAGAGTGAGATGTCTCCTGTCTGTGGGAGGAAAATGACCAAATTTGGATTGGTCCGACCTTGGGCTTTGTTCGGTGGGAAGCCTCTCCGCAGGTTGTTAAAATGTAAAAGTTGATTTGAATCATGTTTGAGTGATCGGAGGCGAGGCGAGCCCCTGCACAAGCTCTGTGAGTCTTTCTGCACTAGCCCTGCGAGGCTGATTTCAATGAGATGAGTAAAAAACATGGCTTTATGAGGTTATTTTCATAGAGGTCGTTTTTTTTTTTTTGCTGTGTACATATTTTAAAATGTATTTATAATCTGTATGAACATTGATTAAGCAGTATTTTGCATAAGCAGAGTGATGAATGCTTATTGTGTTCCCTTGTTTATTTGGTAGCTTTTGACCAGGCCCAAATAATAGTTACTGTGATGTATTGCCATCGCCATCAGTGTCAAAAAATGGAGGCAGAATCAAATGATCTGCGTCACACTGACTTGGTTGACCTTTTGCACTGTTGCACACATTTGCAACTCTGGTATCACAAGGAATTGTCAGTGTCCAATTCTGGCATAAAGAACCAATAATTCAAACTGTAAAGTCAAGAAGTCTAAAAGTTACTTTAGTCTTGCAGCCGATTTCAAAATAATAAGCCGTGATTGTTTCCAAAGAGGGCCTGTAGTTTATCTTTGTAGCTCCAACATTAAGAGCAACACTTCATGCTCCTGCAGAACCACCATTCATCGATTTTTAGACAACTGTACAAATAAAAACAAGTCAGCATGTGTTTTTGTCTAAGGACCAGTATGTTTTTATAGTGTGTCACTAATGTGAGCGACTGAAAGTCAATGGATCGAGGTGAATGAGATGCGACCGTGTCTAAAGGTATTATGTGTCCTTTTTAACCGACATCTTTTCATCTCTTCTTTATTCTTTACTTTCATCCTTTGATGATGTAAATATTAAAGCATTTTGTAAAGAAGACTGCAGTGTTTCCTGTTGTGCTTTCCCTTTCGATACAGTTTGATACATCATGATGAGGCTGAGAAAAGAAGCTAAAAATCCCCCTCGACTTAAAATTATGCAAGTAGGTCATGTGCTGAAGTCTGAAATAGGACGAAACTTTTGCAGCGTGTACACAGGATGTCTATTTTGGGGGTAAATGCTGGAATAAATTAATATGTTGGGTTGTTCAAAAACCCATTTTCCCCTCAAACTAGTCAACCAACCGTTGATAACAGTAATAGTTTCCTTATTTAGTTATTTTTTATTTGACTGATGAAGATTTTTGTTAAAGTTGTAATCTCAAAGGTCTCAATTTCGTTCTCTTTGGCGGCACCTGTGGCAAAAACGGTAATTGTGGGAGCACACTTCCCAGATATCCAGACAGTGCTGCATGTGTGACGTCCACGGTTGGCTCCGGTTGTAACTCTTGATTTTCCTGGCTGACGGTCGCTTTCCTTTTCAGACTGTTTGCTTCATCTGAGCGTCGAGTTTGTTTCTTTTTCTTTGGATTTTCACTTCTTGTTGAAGTTGTATCTGTAGTCATCCATCTTTTCTTTGTGTGTTCAGCCATAGTAGATTACTGTTTACTCGCAACACTTGCAGAGAGCGGAAAAGCAGCCGCTTAGCTCCGCCTATCATCATCCTTTCCTCCATCTCTCTCCAGTTGTTCCTCCATGAAGCTACAGCCAGGCTGATGGCGGGGGCCAGTCCCACCCGCACACATCAGCTCCTGGATCGCTCGCTGCGACGCAGAGCGATGCCTGGAGCCAAGACAGGTTTGTGGACATGTTTTTTTTTCATCCACTCTGCACAAGCCTGCATAAAGTATTGTTTTAATAGCTCATGATGTTATGAATGTTTGTGTTTCTAGTCTTTGTTTGTCCACTTTGAGCAAACACTTATGTTAGTTAAAGATATTATCTTAAAGTTCTCAGTTTCATTCTCTTTGGTGGCACCTTATGGCAATAAAAGGCTATTGTAGACGCATTCGTTCCAGATAACCAGACGTCCACAGTTGGCTCCGGTTGTAACTCTTGATTTTCCTGGCTGACGGTCGCTTTCCTTTTCAGACTGTTTGCTTCATCTGAGCGTCGAGTTTGTTTCTTTTTCTTTGGATTTTCACTTATTGTTGAAGTTGTATCTGTAGTCATCCATCTTTTCTTTGTTTGTTCAGCCATATTAGATTACTGTTTACTCGCAACACTTGCAGAGAGTGGAAAAGCAGCCGCTTAGCTCCGACTACCGTCTCTGGAAGACCAACCACTGCTGGGTGATGGAAAACACGTCACTAAAGGCTTTCCCACTGGTCAAAAAACCCACTAACACCTGGCTTCTTTGCTTAATGGGAAAGATTACAATCTGCATTCAGACCCAGGTCAAACGACTCTGCTGTAGACCCGGATAATTATCACCTCGGCTCCAATTGGCACTGATGGGAACACAAAACCCGGGTCGACACGCTAATCTCCGCCCCCATTTCCGGCGCGATGCTATGCTCCGTCGCTACCTTCTGCGACTCCTTGTCATCTCAACTACAAATTCCGCCCGTCTCCGGCCGAGCAGCTCTCGAACATCGTTCCACATTTGTTGCGCTGAGTTTAATAAACAGACTATAAAGAACCACTGTTTACTAACCCTGTTGTGGGCATGTTTGTGACGTCAGACGGTGACTCAGCAGAAAAGAGACCAAAAGGAGTATACTTCACTGGCAATGGGAACAGAGACAATCGGCATCTATAAGCGGGTCTTCCCGGGTCTGAAAAACCTGCGTCAAAACGCTAAATGTAGGTGGGAAAGGACTATAACAGACATTTATTTACATGAAAGTCTTTGAAATTATTACTTTAAGATCTGTGGGAGAAAGAAAAAATATGCCGGTGTGTTAATGTCGGTGTGTGTTCAGTAAAGACAAAAAGAGCAGGCGTTGGTCATAGCAGCATTGAAAGGTGCTGGTATATTTAACATTGGCGTTACAAAAAACATTTCAAACAAAGTGATGCTGTGTCATCGATTCCAAACAAAGACATGAAAATCAATAAAACGGCATGCTCCAACTTAAGACAAGTGACATTCCCAAAAAAGGTTATTTTTTTCATCAATGGATTCTTTTAATAACATTTTATAAGCAATAACATATTCCATTTTATAGAAAATAAACATCTCTAGGAAATACTATACACAATTATATTAGTACATCACATCTTACATTTAAACAGCATCAAATACTTATATACACATTAAATAATGAGCTTCATAAAAGAGAAAGTTTGGTGTGGCGTTTTTGCACTTTCTTTTATGCTCTAATACTTAAATATGTCTCCTTTTGATATGACCAGTACTTTAACTGCCGCCCGCTGTGCAGGGCGCTGTTACATAGCATGGAAGAGTGAGAGAGGCTACATTTGAGGTACACAAACGGACAGGTGTGTGATGGAACTGAATGAAGAACTTTCTGCACTGTTGTGGGAGGTGAGTATTCATACATGATGGCAATGTTAACAGTAATACTTCTGAACTGTACATAGATATGAGGTGAGATGACCCGACTCCTCCCCTGGAGCTCTGATCTGCGTTCTGTCCCGTGATGATGGCTACTGTACATTTTGAATGTGCACACAGTTGAAATGAAGTAACACTCTTTTTTTTTTTGTCATTTTCCATTTCAGAATAACACAAAGCCTGACATATACCAAGGGTGACGAAGATGATGTCGTATAGTCATAATGCACATCAAAATACATCTCCGAAGATAAGAGCGTTATATTAAAATACTGCGTCCATTTTTTCTTCATTATCAGAATATGTAGAACCTGTAAAGCACGTAATCATGTACAGTTTCCTCTTTTGTTTCGTTTTAAACACACACATTTGAGATAGTACATCCAGTGGTTGGCTGCTGCTTTTTTGATGCATGACATCTTGAATTGGAGATGACCTTCTTACACTCGCTCTGACACATTTGCACACGCACGCTCTGATGACGTGGCTGGAGGATGATGAGTCCTATGATTATCACACACAAGCACTCTCACACGTGCACACGTATCTCCTGGACCACGGACAAGGTGGCCAGAGGGATGCTCCTGTCCAATCAGTGTCCGCCAGGTGTTTGAATATGATAGCAACCCATCCGAAGGCAGAACACACACACATTCTTCGCTCTGCATTTCAAACAGCGCCCACGTGCACTGGGCTCTCTGCACCCAGTCTATCCTCCTGTTAGCGGCTGCCTTCTGCCTTTCAGTGCGGGGCTCAGTTGAGAAAACACATTTCCAGGCCTGGATTCAGGGAGCAGCTTTCCTCTGCGGAGCTTTTCTCCAGGGTCTGTATTGCTCCCAGCTCCGCCTCGGAGCCGCCTTTTTCCCTCCCCCGGCCCCACTGGCCAACCGACGTGCCCGTCCGTCATCAGGGCCACACCGTGTTTTCAGGAATAGGTGGCTGTTAGGACTGTTCCTGTTTGCCTTGCTGGAAAGGTGATGCTTGACCGGCTGTGAGGTGGTGTTGGTGGTGGAGGTGGTGTACTGGAATATCTTACAGGTCCTGCAGAAAAAGGGAAGAGAGACTGACATAAATAAAAGTCACAAACAAAGATGAAGACATGTCTGAGCAAAGGCCCAAACGATTTTTGCGTGGAGGAACAGGCTGCAAATTAGGAAACGATGCAGATCTAAAAACACATGACATAATCCAAAATTCATCAACGGTTTGTCCTGGAAAATAGAAAACGTGCGCCCCCTACAGGCCTGGGGCACTTTCATCGTGATGATAGGATGTGTTTTTGACTTTGCATCGTTTATGTCGGTGGTTCTCACAGCTGGGTCCTGGGACCCCTGGGGGTCCACAAACCAATGCCCGGGGGTTCACAAAAATAATTATAATAAATGTATAACAAATAATAAAATTGTGCTGTATCATTAAAAACTGTATGTCTACAGATGAGGAGCATTTGCGCCAATGAAACAAGCATACTGTGTCTATTACTCCGACCCACGTTTGCTTTGGACCAATAGAAACTGACATGATTGTGACACATCAAATCAAACAGTCACTCAGGTCACAACGAATCGTTCTTGCAGCTTCTTAGCTTGGCTTATTAGCCAATGTTGTGACCAAGTCATCTTGGCTCAAGTCCCAAGTAAGTCTCAAGCAAGTCTCGAGTCATTTTTTCTTGGGCAAGTCGAGTCGAGTCAAGTCACAGGTTATGTGAAGTCAAGTTGAGTCCTTAGTTAAGGCAATTCAAGTCCCGAGTCAAGTCACTTTTTTTCCACCCAAGATCCAGCATCTTACCTGTGGTATCTGGTCTTTATAAAGAGAAAAGACAAGGTGTTAGCAGCTCGTCTAATAATGATATTATTGCCCAATTTATATAACCTGTTCAAAAAGTATGACAGTGAATTGTATCTGTATTATCTTGGCACAGACGCAGCCATGATGATGGTCTGCTCTTAGACCGTATTGAGTAGTAACGAGTACGACTGATGAGGATTCTCATTGGGGGCTTTGATGTTGCGTGTTGCCATAGTGAGGAGTTTGACTGACAGCCAGTCATCCAATCATGACAATCATATACCGGGGAGCTTTTTGAGTCGTCCAATCATGATTCCCAGCATGCGCTGCGCGCATACTTGATAGTTAGAAACTTGACAACATTGAATTCTATCATTTTTTATTTAACAGCTAACATTCAAACTTATGAACACACGCCAGTCACCCGAGTCATCATGCCTCAAGTCAAGTCTCAAGTCATTTATTTTCGCAAGTAATCAAAACAGTGACTTAAGTCGACTCGAGTCCAAGTCAGCAAGTCTCAAGTCCATATCTCTGTTATTAGCTAGCTGGCTAGCATGGAGAAATATTTGTATCAGTCCATATCATTAAGTGATGCTAAACCCAAACAAGCTAAATTGAGAAATATGATAACAGGTGTATCGAGTTTGGTTTTATTGAGAACAGTGACGCGAGACCAAAATGCGTCATGTGTCTACAGTTGCTAGCGAACTGAGCTATGAAGCTAGCCAAGCTAAAGCGACATCTTATTACGAAGCACCCGGAATATGAGGACAAAACGAAGCGAAAGAGCGAGGAATACACCTGCCAGAAAACACAGATAGTGAACATGAGCACAACTTCAGAGAAAGTACAGAAGGCTTCTTATCTGGTCGCTCGATATATTGCTAAAGCGAAGAAGCCAGACACAATTGCAAGAGCTCGTACTTCCAGTGACGGTTGAAATGTGTGACGTTATGGCATGTTCCAATGGCATCTAAGAGTGCAAATGGTAATAATTGGTGTTACGATTGTGAAGGGGTCCTTGGAAAATGTTTTCTCTGGAAAGCGATCCCTGGCCCCAAAAGGGGTTTATGTATTTGCAGCACGTTTCTGTTGTTGTATTTGTTTTTTTGAATTGCCATTAATTCTGCATTTGCAGGCCTTTGAAAATCTTTTGGGTTGTTGCGGCACGATTGCCCCTGTAGGCTACTGTGTCTATTAACATAAAAGCTGCAACACATGGTTACTCATGTTTACTGCAGGTGGAGCTGGTGCAGACCTGCCACTTGGAGCTCTTATATATGTGCTGTACATGCATCTTTGTTAGTGTTCCTGCAGACATGAGAGTGAGCTGGCTGCAGTGTGCGGCAGTGGGGAGACGGATGCAGCTGGCCAGTGAACCAGCTCCGCTGTGAAAGACACAGCAGGAACGCCCACTAATTACACCGCTGTGGTGGTGGTGGTGGAGCTCTTTCTTCCTCCTCTGAAGCCCCCAGTATCTCTCCTCCACTCGCTCTGTCTCTTCTCTCCTTATGGCCCGGACTCAGACCAGCAGCGTCCCTTCATGTCTCCTATCTTTCCCTCGTTCTTTCTTTCTTTTCCGACTCTCTGTCTGAAGTTACCCTCGCTCACTCCCCGTCTTCTGTTTACCTCCCTGGAGTAACTCTCATTATTTTACACATTCAAATCTCACTTGTTTTATCTCTATTTCTCCATCTTACACTGTCTCTCCCTCTGCTGCCTGTCTCTCTTGTTGCCCTTCTTTTCTCCTTCCATCTCTGTGTCTTTCATTCTGTCGCTCTCTGATGTAACTGCCCCCATTCGTCTTTTTTTTCCCGTCTCAGCCGCTGCACAAAACAGTTTTTCTCCTCCCTGCCTCTCTGCCTGTCTCGCTCTCTCGCTCGCTCGCCATGTGTGTACGAGTGTGTGAGCTTACAGGTAGCCTGCTAATGAACCTGTGTGGACGCACACAGTGTGTGTCCCTCAGCTTGGGAGAAACCACAGCTGAAGGCAGCGTGTGTGCACAATTTCATCGATATGTGTGTTCCAGCCCTGAAACCAAGTGAGGGAGAATTTCAGAGGGGGACTCGTGTGTGTGTGTGTGTGTGTGTGTGTGTGTGTGTGTGTGTGTGTACATCTGTATGTGCTTTTCCCTTTGATTAGGCTGCTCTGCGTAAATTGGCGCGGCACAGACCCGCACACACAGACCTTCAGATCCCTCGGCTGATGACAGCTCTGCCTCAGCCCGCTAACAACAATCTCTCTCTGTCTTGCTCTCCTTTTCTCTCTCCGTTTCTCATACTCTATTTCTGCCGCTTAGACGTGGGAGGTGAGGTGAAGAGAGGCGGGGAGAGGAGTAGAGAGGAGATGAGACAGAAAGAGGGAGGAAGGGATGAGGAGCGATGAGGGGAGGACGAGTGAGAATGGAAAAAGGGAGCTCACAAGAGATGTGAGGTGAGCAGAGTGAGAGACGGAGGGAGCTGGAACAGCAGGGAGGCGCAGGAGCAAAACACGGGGAACGGGGAAAATTATGGAGGGAAGAGAAATAACAAGGAGAGGAAGGAGAGAGAAAGGGTGGAGAGAGAGCATGCAGGGAGGATAGCAGGCAGTGATGCTGGGTGGGGTGTTTTGATCAGCAGCCAGCTTTTCATCCCTGTCAGTCTGCACAGAGGAGAACAGGAAAGGAAGGGAGCGAGAGAGGGAGGGAAAGAGGGATGCAGAGAGGGGAGGGAGAGAGGGAGGCTGCTGCAACTGCTGCCTCAATGCACCGCTGCTCCCTGCTGAATGTCAGCATCTCTCCCTCTTTACTTCCCTCCCCGCCTCCCTCTGCATTTGACCTTCCTCTGTGCGCTGCAGTGTGAACACGCCACCACCAGATGGCGTCTGTCTTACAGGAAAGTTGACTGGAATGTTATTAAAGCAAGAGCAGGTGACCCATTGTGTTTGCAGTGGTCTGCAGTCGTGTTTTTTGAGTGACAGCAACACACAAAGGGCGTCCGACTGAGTGTTCATACTGCTGTTTGTGGTTTGGATGGGTTTAGCTTGCCAAGGTCATTGGGAACATATTGATTTGGTAACAAAATATCAGTGAGTCCGAGTGATCTTGGCCTTCATTGGTTACATATTGGCATGGGGGTAGACGGCATACTTGATACCCGTGTACAAGGAACAAGCTGAACCCTCATCTCTCCTACTTTGATCCTTTTTTGTTCTACAAGAGCTGACAATCGTGTTTTCTGTTCTGCACAGTATCATCTATCGAGCCAGGGTGCTGCTGCTTGTGACAGCAATGTGTGAACTCAATTTCTTTTCTTTTTTTTCCCTGTGCTGTGGAGAAGGATGAAGGGCGCAGTGGAGAGGTGGGTGAGAAAAAGTAAGCATAGGAGGGGAGGAGAGGAGAGAAATGCACAGTGGGGGCTCTTATGGGAACCTATGCTCATCTGCAGCACATAAACATGCATGAAAGCATTAATGTCTCTTGCATGGTGCACTACCTTATCCTCTTACACTTCCTCTCTTCTATGCATGACTTCCTGTTAAAGCAGGGTGCTAAAGCATAAGAGATTTCTTTAAGATATTAGAGACTTTCTTTTTCTTACCTCATGTTTAGGACATTTGATGGAGAAGTCATCCTCGTGGAATGTGCAGCCTAAGCGGGGAAGAAAGTAAGCAAACAAAAGGAGAGCAGAAGTTAGACTGTCACGTATAAACCATGACGATAAATAAAACAAATAGCACAAGGCAAATACACACAACAACCTCAACTCAAAAAATCCACATATATGACAAAGAGCTGGGGTTAGAATGAAAAATGAGAGCCAGAAAGAGAGAGAGAGCAACAGAGGAGAGAGAGACTGAGTGGATGAGTTGCGATGCAGGCAGGCAGTCAGATATGGCTGGTGCACTCAGCAGGATTAAAAAGGGCCTCGCTCTGCTCTCTGTGCTGGCTAGGCAGACGTGGCAGGCCTTCTAATCCTCACACTGTACTTCCTTGGCATGAGGTAATGTAAGGGAAAGCCATACAACACACATGCTGATACCCAGACACACGCTTATATCGACAACACACAGAAGCAACATGGCGGTAAGATGCGCCGGTGTTTAGGCGAGCATTCACACATAAAAGCATGCAAACACGGACAGATAGAATGGATGGATGGAGCCACAGGGGTTGTGGTCAATAATGCACGCCCTCCTCCCTCTACCTCTCCCCCCTCTCCCTCTTCCACACTCCGGGGTCCCACTTTCCTCTCATCATCCCCTTTATTCAAAACTCCCTCCCTCCCTTCCTCCTCTTTTGCTCTCCCCAAGCACTCTCAGACATCTCTCCTCGCACTCAATAATGTTACTTCTTGCTGCTTTTTCCCTCTCTCATTTTACCCACATCCACTCCCCCTCTCCTTTCATTTTTCTCCTTTTTTCTACCTGCCTTATTTGTTCCCCTCCCTGTTGCCCTCTAAACCAACGTTCAATCTCCCTTTCCCAATTTCCCTCTTCATTTCTCCTCCCTCTCCCTGACTTTTCTTCCCTTTTCATCCCTTGTTGCTTCTCTTCCTCTCTCGCTGTGGTCTCTTACCTATCTCTTTGGCGCAGACATAGTGGTATTTATGAGAGCAGCCTCTCCAACAGCAGCTGAGGGACGCCCCCGCAATCTGGCACTTGTAGCAGTTCTGGGGTTAGTCAGACAGACGGACATATGGACCGAGACCAATAAAGAAACAAACAAATTGACCGACCGAGGCACATAGGGACAGAGAGGAGAAAAAGGGAAAAAAGGTTGAAAGTTAAAAGCAAGTTCTCAAAGAAGCTGCACAGATTAAATCTTTCCAAACTTACAGAGGCATGCAGAATTGTTTTATACTGTCGTACCGTTTGGGCTGAGTTGTGTGCAGCCTCCTTCAGTCCGTATAGCCTCCCAGCTACCATAATTACCCCCTTGGTCCAGATGGCACAGTTTTCATGGGCCCAGTGCTCCTTAGCCTCTGCCTCCGTCTGTAGCCTTTGGAACATGCTGTCACTGCCCTCTTGGTCACCTGAGGCCCCTGTACTCATCGACTGGAGCTGCTTCATCCGCCTGAATCTCTCTCTGAGCGTTAACCTTCGTGGACCACCCTCCTGACCCGTTCTTTCAGTTCTTTCTGCCCGTCGGAAGCGGCAATGGTGGTGTTTACTACTACTACTACTGCCCTCTTGTGGAGATGCCTCAGTACTGCCCTCCTGTATTGTGCTGCCCTCTGCCTCGTTCTTTGAGTCATTGCCTGATTCTTCAGCGTTGCAACTGTTGTTGTCATCGGTCTTCTCTGACTCTTTCTTGAGGGATTCTCTGTGCGTCGTCGTTAAAACTTTGCGAGGAATGCTATCCTCCGCATAGTACGGTCCACACAAATCACCTAGGTCCCTGTAATTAGCTGGCTTTCCACACAGGCTACATGTAAGACACCTGTCAGTTAGATTTGTATTTACTAAGGGTCCTTGTAGCATGGCAGCAGCATGTGGCACTACTTTTGCAACTGTGAAAGGATTCCTCATTCTGAGTATGCCCTTTTTTCTACGTCTCTGAAATATTACTGCATCCTCAGGCTTGTTGACTATGGCACACCATGAGGAAAAGTTTCTGGAGTTGTTTATCCGTACATAAGGACAGAAAGACAGTTTAGGATTTTGATGGACTGGTCTACGCCTGATTCTTTTTACGGTAATGACCTCAGTCTTTTTTTCTGATATTGTCACTACGGGAACCACGATATCCTCCTTCTCTTTTTCGTTTTCCCTTCTTTCCAGCTCTTCTTTTTCTCTCTCCTCTTTTGCGTCTGATTCACATCCTGCAGCCCTTACTACTGCCTCAATAACCTCCATGGCATCTTTCATCCCGGGTTTTGGCCCAGGCTTTTTGTGGACTTTCACTGGCTTGCCAGGAATCTGCTCTGATGGGGCTTTGCCACGTTTCCTCTTGGTTGAATTTGTGGATGGTTTTCTGCCTCTCCTTGGTTTCTGAATGAGTTCTGTGCTGGTAACCTGGGGGGCTTCTGTGACCTCATCTGGGCTGATTGGCAGAGGTATTGTGGATTCTATGGGGGTTGCCTTCTCTTCTACTTTCTCCTGTTGTTGTTCTGCGGTTTCAATATTTATCTCATCCGCTATCTCTGTTTCTTCTTCAGGGGCTTGGCCTTTTCTCTTCTTCCTCCTCTGCTTTAGGTGCATCTCATGGTTGTTTTTGATGGCCCTCTGCTTTGCGAGCCTTGGTGTTGTAACTATTAGGCTCCCTGCTTCCAAGGCTACTACTGATGCATCTGTACTCTCAACCATGGCCCATCTCTTCCTTTTAGTTCTTGTGGACTTATTGGCAGTAGAAGACACATTTTCTGTGATGTCATCTTTCAACTTTTCTTGAGCTTTGACTTCTACTGGCGCCTCCATTGAACTCCAAACCTTGTCAGCTACACCATCTTGTGGTGTCCCTGGTTTAATGTTTTCCTGATTTGTCTCCTCCTTATTTACAACCTCTTCTTCAGATCCTTGTCTCACTTCCTCTTGTGTTAATGCCTCTTGACTCGCCCCATCTTTTGCTCTTCCTTGTGTTGTCTCTTTTTTCTGTTGCTTCACTCCTTCTTGTCTAGACTCTGTGCTTTTCCCTTCTCCACCTATCATTTCAGGGCTAGGTATGAGAACAGATGTCTCATCTTCCTTTAAGACATGTTGAGACAAAACCTTGGTCGTCACATCATCAGCTAGATTGCTGTCTGTCTGGGGAATCGGGAGGTGTTTCTTCAAGTTAGGAGATGTAATTTTCTGCACCATGGCCTCATACTTTTGACCTCTACCTTTGCGTGGTGGGAGGACTTTTGTTTTGGTAGGGCACTGAGGAGGCACCACGGGCACATCACTAGTGATATCAGTTTCACTGATGTTTGGAGGAGTGTTTTTGGGTGGGGGAGTGACCACAGAGGCTTTCTTGGGTGGCCCTCGCTTTCTTCTGGGGACCGTGACACTCGTGTCTTTAGGCGTAGAGAAAATTTCTTCCAAAAGGGGTGGATCAGGAGGAACGGGTTTAGGTTTGGGTTTTGGACCCCTCTTTTTCTTTACTGGTGTAGTAGGAAGTTCTGGGCTAGGTTTTCGTTTAAGTGGAAGGGATGTCTTTTCTTCAGATTTTTCAGATGGGGGTAATGGTTCAACCTGTGCAGGTGGGTCTGATGGAGCATCAGCATTTTTGACTACATTAGAAATGGGAGTTACAGTTTCTTCCGACGTAACAGACTCCTCTATTTTTGAAGAAATATCACTAGCTTTCACCTCAGTTAGGGTCTGGGGTAAAAGATTCTCTACTATGAATTTTTCTTTTTCTTTCGACAGTTTTTCTTGTGAGGGCTTTCTGGATCTTAAGACCATGTTCTTACTCTCCTTCTCCGGTGCCTTAGTCTCTTGGTTAACTTGTTTTTCTTCCTGGTTTACTTGTTTTACTTCCTGGTTTACTTGTGATATTGTAGCCTTTAAGCTCTTCCTGCCCCTGCTTTGCTGTCCAGTCAAAGATTGAATGGTTTCTTCTTGTTGTACCGGCTTTGCTTTAGAAATTGAGCCTTTGGGGCGACCCACAGATGCCTTTATGGGTGCAGTGTCAGCAGGAGGTAACTCATCTGCCACCTTGGGTCCGGGCTTAGGTTTTGGACCTGGTTTTAGAGCTGGTTTTGGTCCAGGTTTTGATCCAGGTTTTGGCCCAGGTTTTGAACCTGGTTTCGGTCCTGGTTTTCGTTTTACAGGAGTCTCAATTTTCGGTGGCAGCTCTGGTTCATTTGGCACAGGTTTTGGTCCTGGTTTAGGTCCAGGTTTTAAGCCCGGCTTTGGTCCAGGCTTTAGGCCAGTTTTAGGACCTGGTTTTGGACCTGGCTTTGCTCCTGGTTTCGGCCCTGGTTTTGGTCCAGGTTTTGGCCCTGGTTTAGGCCCAGGCTTTGAACCAGGTTTGGGACCGGGTTTTCTCTTCACATGAGGCTCAACTTTGGGTGGCAAGTCTAGTGCATTGAAGGAGCGAGTGCACATTCTTGATCGAAAACCATCAGTTACCATTTTGGGAGTCTGGCTCACAATAGACTCTTGATGAGCTAGGTCCATTTGATCTGAGAATAGCTCAGTTTTGCTCTGAGGCATGCAGGGTTTCTGTGTAGGCGAGGGGGTTCCTTCCTCTGCCTTTTCCCCATCTCTCTCCAAGCTTTGCTGTCGCCTGATTCCCACACCTGACTGCATCATTCTTCTTCTGCCCCTGGCATGTTTGCGTCCATATGACCTGGGCTGAGCAGATGGGGCCACAGGCTCTGGCTTGGCCAAGGGAGTCACAGCACTGGCACAGCTGATGCCCGGCTCCATGTCCTCATCACCTTTTTTGGGGGAGGGTGGAGTGTCTGCCCAGGAGGGGGCTGAGGGAAGTATCGACTTCCCTGGCAGCTGGGGAGAGTCTGGCTCCAGCACTTTAGCATCACTGTTATCCATATGATCCCTGGTCTGAGATGCTGCCTTGTCATTGAGAGCTGAGAAGACTGGCATAGCAGACTGAGGCTGAGGAGCTGTGTCACCAATGGCTGACTCCCTTGTAGAAGCATCTGCCGCAGCTGTTGCTGCTGCTGTATTTGGATGAGCAGGTGCACCTGCGGACTCATTGTCAATATGGAGTTCAGTACTCTGACTCTCTATCCTGCTGCAGAGATCTCCAGGAGGCTTCTCTGGCCCATCTCTATTATTCATGTGCTCCTCAGTCGATGACTGGCTCACTTTCTCTCCCTCCTCCAGTTCCTCCCTAATGTCGGCAGACAGAGAAGGGGAAAGAGTATTTAGCTTTTGTTTCTGTATTTCCTCTTTATCCTCTTCATCGACCTCCTCCTCTCCTTCCCCCTCATCTTCTTCCTCCTCTTCTCTGCTCTCTCTCTTGTCTGAGTTGCCCTCGTCCAAGGCCTCCACTTGGGGGGTTGGGGAGGTGTTTTCTGAGCTGTCGTCCTTCTCTGTGGAATATTGATCCTGTTCAAGGTCACCCCTAGAAACGAAAGGCAATGTTTTCACTGAGCTCTCAGAAGCAGTTGGAGACTCAGATTTGAATGCCTCTGATTTAATCTCATGGCCGAAGTGTTCCTTGTGGCTCGAGTCAGAGAGAGCCGCTGGTGACTCAATGGAGTCTCTTGCATCAGAGTCATATTTACTCTGGACCCCTTGGTACACTGCTTCCTTATAGCAATAGCTTTTGTCTGTCACCTCTTTGTTTACGTCGCTGTAACGAGCTAGGCATTTCTCTTCGTCTGACCATTTCTCCAGATTCTCTGTAGATTTATTTATGTCTGAGTCTCTCTCATGATCAGGAGTTTTATCTGTTGTCACCTCCTCTTTGTCAGCTGATTTCTCAGTCCATGCTGATTCTTCAAAGTTTTCTTTGACAGGCTCACTGATATGATGTATATCTGAAGGGGAGTCCCTTTCTTGTTTCATTGGACTAGGGATTATAATGCTCGTAGGTGACCTCTCATCACCAATGCTCTTCACTGGAGTACTCATGCCATCTCC